>NW_026947523.1:680000-2120000 GCF_034190915.1 Cavia porcellus
CCAGCCTCAATTGCATAGTGAGACCCTGTCTCAAAAAACAATTATCTTCTTTACTGCAGTATCATTTCTTTTATACTGATAATCTTTGCTCTGAAATCTATTTTCTCTGCTATGAAGAGTTACTACACCATTCTTGTGATTACTATCTCCTTTTAAAAACATATCTTTTTGTGTTATTTTACTTTTAATTTGTGTCCTTTTTTTATGGTGGTGGAACCCAGAAGTGCTATACTATTGTACATACTTAGTCCTTTAAATGTTTTTTAAACTTTGAGACAGTCTCACTAAGTCAATGAATTCTCCAGGCTGGGCTCAAGCTTGTGATCCTCTTGTCTGAGTCTTCCAAAGTGCTAGGATGTAAGTAAAGTCCACCATGTCTCACTATTTGTGTTTTTATAAATAAAAATGTTTCTTATATTTACAGAAGTATACACAGCTCTGTATACACAGGTTTCACATCTGAAGAGTTAATAAACTGCGCACTGACAATTTTTGAAAAAATTTTGTCCATAAAATATACAATTTTTTTGTCATTCATTGTACAATGAGTATTTACATGATACTAACACTGTATCAGGTATTGTAAGTAATCTAAAGAAGACTTACAGTACACAGGTGTATGTGTGTAGGTTATACACAATATTATGTTCTTGAGACTTGAGCATCGTGAATTTTGCTGTGCCTGGGGAAGAGGGTTAGACCCTAAAACAAATCATCTATTAATACTGAGAGAAGACAGTAGCTGGGCTTTTCTTTTTCATCTTACCTAACAATGTCTACCTTTTAATTTTAGTGCTCAGGGCCAGGGATTTAGTTAAGTGGCATAAGTGCCTGCTTTGCAAGCATACGGTCATGCATTTGATCCCCAGATACCAAAAAAAAAAAAAAAAAATTAGTTCTTAGAGAATTTAATGTCATTACTGAGGTGGTTACATTTAAATCTATTACCTTGTTATCTGTTTTCTGTTTCACTTGTTCTAGGTACAAAATCACATAGAGTTTTGTTTTGTTTATTTGAAGGGACTAAAGCAGAACAAAACAGTGAGAACAATATTCAATTTCAAAAACAAGATTGAAGGAAATTCCCCACAGTTGCCATTTTGCATATTGTTACTCCTAAACAGACGCTCGGACCACTGGCCTCAGGCCTGCAAAATCAATCACTTGATACAAGCGTTCAGTTGTTTTTGTCCCTCAGTTGCTATCATCTCAGCTCTGTTCTTCTGAATCAGCTGGCTGACTACATGGTGTGGGAGCACGGGGCTCTTCTAGTCTCCCAGCCTGTGCACTGGCTTGCTCACGGGAAAGGCAGGCTGACTTCCTGGTTCTTTTCCCAGCCCATGGCTCAGGGACAGATTTCAATGCCCCTTTCTCAGTGACTATGCCAGTGGATAGAACATCAGTAAGGTTACAGACGCTGGAATATAAATCCCTACTTTTCAATTAAATATTTCGGTGATTCCTTTGGATCTCATTTTATGTTGGCTGTAACTTCGTGTTTTTTAGTGGTTGTCTTCAAGCTTACAGAATACATTCTTAACTGATTACAGTCCACTTAATGTGGCATTACAACACTTTGGTTATCCTCTCACAATCTTATGATACAAATCTTTTCTCCCATTCTTTGTGGTATAATCACTGTGTATTTAGATCTATAGACATTATACACTTTTCAATATATTACCTTTTCTGCTTCAAAATGTTAATTATCTTTTTTTTTTTTTTGTCTTTTTCCTTTTTATTGGTACCGGTGATGGAACTCACAACTGCCTGCTTGCAAGGCAGGGGCTTATGCCGCTGAGCTAAATTCCCAGCCCCAAAATGTTAATTATCTTTTAAAAAGAATTTAAAAACTCTTTTTCACTATGCACATACTGCCATTCTGGTCGTTTCTTTCACTTTGCATGCGTTAGATGTTTGTGAAGAGCACTGCTCCATGTGACAGGTCAGGTAAGCTCCATATTCCTATGTATCCATAACAGTGCCAAAAGTCTGGTTATTAGGCAGGAAGCTGTACATGTGGGTGGCCCTTTTATCAACAAAAGTAGCATTCTCATATTCCCTGGGCCAGTCTGGGACCTCCATTCAGTGCACTACCTTCTTGTAATGCAACCCACCTCAATAAATGGTTTTATTTTGTGAGAAGGCTGAGCAGCTTACACTAAGTGCTCAATGATGACTAGTCCTCAGAATAGAGGTCTTGCAGCCAGAAAACTACCCAGGAGCTCCAGAGGTCAGCTGATAGCTGTGAGCTGCAGAAGACCTGCTGGGAGGTACTAGGTCTGGCTGCTGAGCTGCAGAGAGCTGCTGGCACTCAAAGCTCAGAGCTACACTTGTCTTTTTGCAATATCTATCTGATTTGAACAAAGAACCCCCAAGTAACTGTAACATTTCCATTTTCTCTGCACATACAATCACATAAGTGTGCCTGCCTGAAGGCATACAAACACATGTATCTTGCTTTTTTCCACACAATGTATGAAGCATCTGAGATCTATATGTAATTATCTATAAGCTTATATATTATATATAATATCTTATACTTTAGCTTTATATTGTATCTTATAGATACTTTATGTCATATATATTTATATCTTATATTGCTTTATATTGTATGTTATAGATACTTCAGTTTTATTTTGGACTATTTGTGAACTACATAGCTCTTATACTATAGTCAAGAGAAAGCTGATATACCTAGAAGTGAATTTATATATTCACTTAAGCTGGCTGTGGTGGCACACATCTCTAATTCCAGCACACTGGGAAAGATCATAAGTTCAAGCCCAGGCTGTGCAACTCAGAGATACTCTGGTTCAAGATAAAAACAAAAAAAGAGTTGGGGATATAGCTCAGGGTAAAGGCTCTTAGTTCAATCACTAGTGCTGGGGAAAAACCCTGCCAATAACCGCCATGACATCATCTATTTAAATACACTGAAGTCATAAAACCACTACCTTGGTGATGGATTGTTCATCACTTTTGATTTGCTGTGCATGGTTCCAATTGTCTGTCACCTGGGGAGACTGTAAAATTACTTCTTCTGGGAATAATACTTTAAAACAAGAAAAATTAAGAAAGTAAAAATTACCAAAAGACTTAGAAATCATAGATGGAAACAAATGTTTATGGCTGCTCCCAAAGAGTTCATATTTTACTTCTTTTATGTTATCTCTTACCTTAGCACTATGCTAGTATACATTATTTGCAACAAAATCATTTAAGTTGTCTCTTTAAAAGTACAAAATGAACTATATTACAGGAGTGCAATGCAAAGTTTAATGAGTTAATCTGCAATTATTTAAGTACACTATTTTTATGTAGCCAAAGTAGCAAAAGGACACAACTTAGCAACAGAAAAATAAAAATGTGAGTATCACATACTTCCACTTGTGATATATGATTAAAGAGATTGTGTGTTACACAATATTTCACATGAAGGCTATAAAAATGCTCTGGCAACAATATGTTACACTACTATTGTAACAATACTACCTTTCACACCTAAGTGGATGGCTTGTTCAAGTGCAAAGTGACACCGTCTGCTGGTGGTCCTGACAGAAAGAAAACATACAATGAAACAGAGGACTATTAAGGCTAGGGAAGCCTATGGAAATCTGACTATACAGGTACTCTGGCGTGACTGGGGAGGGTTAGGGCATGAGGGCAGTACCAGGCGGGCAGGTCAGTCGTGCAGGGAGTAGTGCTACCATCAAGGTGGGCAGCAGTGCACTTCTCCCCTTTCTCCAGCTCCTACCCTCTTGTCCTTTGGAATGCTCTCTCACCACGTGATACCCTCTGCCATGTTATGACATAGCAAAAATGGCCTCACTACATGCTTTACCAGCTGGGCTCCCTCACCTCTAGAACAGAGAAAAACAAATTTCTTTCTTTTTTTAAAAATAAATTACCCAATCTGCAATATTCTGTTACAGCAACATAAAACAGACTAAGAAGATAATCTTTAAGTCATCATACCATCAACCTTTACAAAATACTTATAAACAGGGGCTGGGGATTTAGCTCAGTGGTGTAAGCACCTGCCTTGCAAGCAGGCGGTCATGAGTTCGATCCCCAGTACCGAGAAAAAAAAAAAACAACTTATAAACAGAGTCTAGATTAGACAGCAGTCTTAAAAAGCCTCAAAAGCACCACTGGTAATATGAGGGACTCAGGGGTTTCTTTCCTACATGTGTCTATGCAAAAACATTAGAAAACCAATAATTTTAAACAAAGACAGTTTAGATGGTAGAATATCAGGGACTCTTTTCTTCCTGGAAACATTTATGTTCTAATGTATAAAGTGAACAAGAAGGAAGAGTTAACATACAGCCCATAAAATGTGAGGAAAAATACTAGTGTCAACAGAAAAGTATTTCTGATTGTGAGGGTTGCTCCCTTGAAATTCACTGAAAGTAACAAAGAGAAAAACAACATGTAAAATAAAAACCCACCTTCAATGAAACAGGATGACTAAAGCACCAAAGTATAAATGAAGAAAAAAATCTGTTCCATAAAGAAAATCTAGACTCAAACAAGTGAAGGCATAAGAGTAGGTTCACGCCTTCTCAGAACCTGGGCCAAATACAGGTTTCTGAAAACTCAGATGTGGGTACTTGAAAGGCTACCTGACTGGTTCCCCTTGTATCGTGGGGTATACATGGATGCTTGAGGTTACTGTCAGGCCCACTTCCATGGTGTGGAACTTGGGGTATATGCACAAGATGTCTGTGAGCATCTTGAGGGGCTCCCGACACTGCAGATATGGGCATGTCCACCTGCCCTTTGTACAATCTTCTGAGACAGATGCTGAGATACAGTAAGTTCAACTGAAAGAGGAATTACAGCAGGCTAGAGACCATTCTAGGACTTAGCAAGCTTGACTCTTAAAACAAAAAGTAAAGTATATCAACAAAAGAGGAAAAACTGAACAAGTTGGCCTACACCTGTCCTGCTTCTCTACCCTATTACACTCTCCAACACCTCTGAGTAACAGAAAGGAGGAAAGTTTTAAAGCTTTTCAAAGCTACCATGACAAAGGCCCCAAAAACACAAAAACAAGAAAACCATATCAACCAGCATACCAGTATCTTACCTTCCAAACACAATGAAAAAAAAAAAATGAACGTAAACAGTAGTCAACAAATCCCAGAAATACAGTGAGGGATGAGTTCACCAAAAACATTCCTGGTTTTTATTTTGGTTATACAAGGAAGGGTTCCCATAGAGCCATCTAGTTGAAACACTTCATATTAACGGTTAAAGAAAAAGAGTTAGCTCAGAAAATGCTGAAGAGGTAGTGAGACCACATTATAAAAAAGCCTGGGATGTGGCTTAGTGTAAGGGTCCGAGCTTTATTCCTCAGTACTGCAACACACACACACACACACACACACACACACACACACACACACACACACTTCTTTTTTTTTTTTTGGTCTTTTTCTTTTTTATCGGTACCGGGGATTGAACTCACAACTTCCTGCTTGCAAGGCAGGTGCTTATGCCGCTGAGCTAAATCCCCAGCCCCAACACACACACACTTCTTAAAAGGACATTTGCCTGTAACCTCAGCTACCAGGGAGGCTGAGGAAAGAGAATTTCAAGTCCAAAGGAATTTAACTAACTTAAGGCAAGCCTGTCTCAAAATGGAAAAAAAAAAAAGCTGAGCATTGTGGTGCACACCTATAATCCCAGCACTTGGGAGGGTGAAGCAGGATTGCTATGAGTTCAAGGCCAGCCTGAGCTACATAAGAGAGTTCAAGGCCAGCCTGCACTGCACAGTGAGAGCCTGCCTCAAAAAACAAAAACAAAAAGTAAAGGAAAGTCATACACAAAATTCCAGTCAATACTGGGGAGCTTAGTAGAGGAAGGAAGGAAAAGCTGGATTACGGGTTGTACCATCTGATACACATGGATGGGTAAGATAAAGGAGGCTGATGAACTGATGCTGACAATGGGCCCAGGCCAACGATCTAGTGCATATGAGATCCAAATAGAATGAACATGCAAATGCATGCATCTTTTTACTCCGTAAGTTATTTAGTGACAAAGCTGTGCTCATGGGCCTGCACAAGTGGTGCATGGGACACTAAAGACATGAAAATGGCACCAGGCTGTCAGGCAGACACATCAAGGATGAAGATTCATGAAAGCCTTACCTATTGTATGTAAATTCCACATCCATAGGTTCAGAGTTGTATGTTTGTTCAAATTCTGTATTCAGTTTAAGAGTGACATCTTCTTCATGAATCTAAACAAGAAGTAAGTAATTTAACTTCCACATATTTAACTTGGCTTCTTGAAACAGTCATATGTATACCTAGCAACACACCATAAAAATGCATTTACAGATCTTGAGCTAAGATTTAATACTGTATGTATCTATAAAATTATCTCAAAGGATTAAATCATTTGGTCATTAAATTACATATGCAGGAGGCACTGGGCAGAATCTCCACTCACAGCAACAACACTGAATAAACTGGGCTCTGCGACTGCAGGGCAGTAGTAGGACCATCCCACTGAGAGCTGCGAGAACAGCTGAGTGAGTCTTCCTGCTGCGTGAAAGCCTCCACAGAAAAGGTGCTGTAAGACCTCCCCCTTCTGGTAGTCTCAGGAACTGGGAAAGCTAGACTGCAAAAATCACTACCTCATATACTGTACTGGACAAAGAGGAAAGCAAATTGCTGAGAAAATACGGGAAGAAAAATAGGCAAGGAAACACCAAGCTACAACAGGAGCACTCAGGAAAGGTGGCTTCCTGAGGCCAGGCTGACCAGAGCAAAGGTTCAGGAAGCCACGACCCAGATCGATTCTTGAGACTGCAGGAGATGAGGCTAATGCACATGGTGGAGCAACAGCACAGACCCAGGTCAGGGCCCTCTTCGCAGCAGCCACCGTCACAAGCCCATCACAAGCCCCTCACAGGAAAGCTAGCTCAACAAGGGTCCTAGCGTTTCTCAGAGATTACAAAAAACACAGAGTGAATCCATAATCAGAGATTAGTAGACACACAAGCGAATCAGCCACCAAGGGTGAGGGGAGCACAGACTGCCCTCAGCAGAGGAGGGTGCCAGAGACGTCACACACTGATATGTCCCTGAACAAAATTCCAAAAGGCTGCATATGAGCTAAGAAAATGGAAGGCAGGCAAGCAAGCAAGCACAACACTGAGCTTCCAGGGCAGCTGCAAACAGTTACACAGAGAACGGCAGTGAGAGCCAGAGGAGAGTAAGGCGGCAGCATGTGACGGTGCTCTCTCCCTGGGCCATGTTCCTGGGTAGGCAGGACTCAGTGTGATGAGACGGCAGTGGGCAGTGTTGGGCTCCCCAAACTGGATCCTTAGGAAGGGGCAATTTCCCAGGGCTGAGTGTGACCACTCTAGACAATCCCTGCTCAGCTTCCTTCACTGTGGTAACTACTTATTTGAGATGTGACGTCTCCATTGGCCAGAAGCCTTCTGTACCAGCCCAGTGTCTGCACTATGGGATGACAGAACCAAGTAATGCCGTGGCTGGACCTACAGAATGCACCAAGCAAGCTGACTTTATGGCACACTGGGCATCTTACAGGACTGGAGTAACTTAGTACTGCGCCAGGCCAGCTGCTTGCTATACTGGCTCTAAATGAATCACCAGGTAGCTCCATCACCTATGCCCACCTGTACTTCAGGAACCAAGAGGGTTGGTGGACAGGGCATCCTGCCAGGACCTCTGGTCTTGTTTCTTCAGAGGTTTCGATATATAGAACTTTCCCGCTCTGCACAGCAGCAGGCCTACTACTCAGAAGCTAAGATGGTCACTTGGTCACCAGCAAAGAGGGCTATGGAGCTGACAAGGTGGACAGACCATATGATCTTGACTATGTGACTGCTGATGTACAGTGTGGGAGGAAGCACTGCCCACCACACTGCCACTGATGGTAAGCTCATGGCCATCACTACTGTGGGCACATAGGGGACATCCTTTTAGGAATGTAGGTCAGCTCCTTCCCTCCATTAACTGCACTGGTGCTGAGCTGGGAGGTCTTGCCTGAGGCAGAGAGGCTCTGAAGAGTCAGAAATTCTAGCACTGACCTCATCATCAGCTAGACTGACGAGGCTGGGTGGCCGTTTGTCTTTTCGTACTTATGTGTGTACACAATGTCTCTTTCCCCCGCTTTTCTCAGTCTTGTTTCTCTGGCAGCAAAAAAACTTTTATCCAAGGCCACAGGCTATCAACACAGCCCTGTGGAAGGCCTGGGAAGAGATGTCTCCAAGATGCAGGACATGCAGATGGGTCACGACAGGACTTTGGACATGATGTTGATGGTGTATTAATCAGGCACAAGCTCTTTACCAATTTAAGTGTAACAAGGATGTATGCCAATATTGTCACAAAAAGGTCATTTTTCCTGGCTCTCAAAAATCTAAACCCCTCTTTGAGTGAGAATAAGGACATAAGTAAAGAAGTCTTTACTTAACAGAGGGGAATTCTCATCAGGAAAATACACTTGTCATTCTAGTTGCCAATCAAGTCCCAAGTATAATTCTGACCCAAAGCAAAGGAGCTAATATGATGGCAGTGACCAGTTAAAAGGGTACAGGAGTATCTATTGTCCCTTGTGCCAGGGCTAGTTTCTGACACAGGGTGGCAATCAGGCACTCCAGGCTACCAGTTACAATCTAGTTGCTCTGGGTGCAAGGATGGAGGGTTCTTTATTTAAGAGCTGTCAGTGCCAGCAATGGTACCCTTGGTATGAGATGAGTGGAAATGTGTTCTCCTGAACCCTGAACTTTCATGGGTTTGTTCTGCAAACTCCCAGACCACTGGTCTCTAAACTTGGCCTGCTCACCTCTGTGGCAGTTCTGGGAGTTGCCCAGCACTCAAAATAATGCCTCCTTGCTTCTACCAGTTGGCACAGGCTTCTGACACCTACCTGAGCATCAATCAACCCACCCTAGATGAGGAAATCTGGAGTCAGATACACATATACCGGCCTCTACTCCCTGCTTCAGTCTCCCATGCCTTCTAAGGTGACCTTCAAGGACATTTCTGGCAATCAAAATTCTCTGTCAAGGTTACCCTGAGGCCACCTCTCCTGAAGAGTAGACACACAGATCCACCTCTTGAGCTACCATCTGTAGGAGGTCTTTTTTCTGTCCTTGGTGGAGACTTTCTACAATTTCCCACCACTGCTGAGGGAAGAAACACAGGACAAAGCCCAGCTTGAAGCTCAGTCCTCAACTGCTGTGCAGAATCATCAGGTCACGGAGACTTGCTGAGATTTTACCTTCTGAGAAAATACCACATCTGTCAATGGAGCCATAGCACAAAGCCCAAATTAGGGTGGAGAAAAAAGCAAACACGGTGGCAAAAATCTGATGCTGTCTCTTCAGACTCGTATCACATTCTTAGTCCCCAAGGCCTGTTTTCCTCTCTGAATGAAGGCTCTGACATTTTTTCTTTTAATTTCCTACCTCAGGTAACATTTGTGCTCCAGCTTCTCTGACCCGCAGAGTTAGCATCCCCTTCTCAAGCATCTCCCAGCATTGTTCTTTGGGCTGTGCTCAGTCTACGAGCAGTGAAAACGAATCCAAGAATCACAGAACCTCCAGGCACTGTGATTCAGATCACCAGGACAAGTCGAGCCAATGAGACCTCTGCCCCAGCCTGAGCGCTGCACACACTGCGTCCTTCCTTCCAAGGCTGCTCCACTGCTGTCTCTTCCAGAGCATGAACAGATGCCCACAGTCAACTGAATGTATGTATCACGACTTATGCATAACTTGCAAATTACCTGCTTGAAAACTATAGATATAAGCTCCCTTTATCCATCAAAAATTATTCAGATTCACTCTATCTTCCAATTTCCATTTACAGTCCATTTCCAAGGGAGCCCCATCCCAGAATGGCTTAGTCAGCCTGAATTCCCTCTTCAAAACTGTCCTTACCTCCATCACATAGCCGATGTACTCGACAACATGTCCATTATACTCTTGAGTTTTTAAAATCAGTTTGTCACCTGGTTAAAAATATATCACTGTGTCAAACCTACACAAAATCACCAATTTCTCTTGCTACTGTATTAAGTAAAAGCCCTAAGGAAGTAGAATGAGATAGGTAATTGTATGGATGAGTTGCTTAAATAATGTGTGACCAAAACCCCCCACACATTTAATATATACAGATCACTGATCAAGTTAAGTGAACACTACCCAGAAGGACAGAAATGAGGTCATCCACATATGTGGCCCGTTCCTTTGCAACCTGTGTCTACCTGCTAGGCTCCAGGGAAACCTGACAGTGCAGCTGTACCTGTGTACAGGGATGGTCTGCTTTCAGCCAAGCCAGGGACCTCCAGCACCAGCAGATCCCCATTCCTCTTCAGGGTGACTCCGCTCATGCTGTAGTCCTTCAGCTCCATTTCTGCATGGATCTCCTCAAGCCACAGTAGAGTGGAGAATTTTTCCTTGTAGTTTGACATATTCAAAAGCTGAAAAAAAGTTAGTTCAGCCAGTGACATCACAGCAGCATGTCTATGTGTCCAGGACCCAGGAAGAAGTGGCTCTGGAGTAAGTCCATTTGGTTCCATATAGCAGATCTACCCTCTACTGAGGTGACTCAAGGTCAGAGCTCAGAGTTCAGCATACTCCCTGCCTTCAGCCTGTGGAAGACGACATGGCTCTGGAGGAAGTCCTTCTCTTTACTGGCCATGCCACCAACTGTCACCACGCCTTTTCCCTCAGCTGCCTCTAATGTTCCTGTTATCTGTCAGATCTTCTGAGTTTGCTCTGGAAAGGGCATTTAATTTCCAGACATCCATGGAAAGGTCAGAGCTTTCATTAGGCAAGATGGGGTGACAAAGGCCAGCCTTATCTTCCTGATAAAATAACTAAAAAATACCTACATAAACGGGCAAGTTCCTGAAAATACAAAACTTACCAAGACTAAGCTACAAAGAAATACAAAGTTTGAACAGAGTCATAACAACTAAGGAGACTGAATCAGTAATCAAAAACATACTGACAAAAGTCCCTGGACCTGATGGCTTCACAGGTAAATTCTATAATGACTAAGGAGACTACATCAATAATCAAAAACACACTGACAAAAATCCCTGGACCTGATGACTTCACAGGTAAAATCTACTAAACATTTAGAGCTGACACAAACAGCACTTCCTAAACTTTTCCAAAAACTGAAGAGATCACTTTCCAACTCATTCTAAAGAGGCCATCATGATATTGATATGAAAGCCAGGCAAGAAGACTACCAGAAAATAAAGGCCCTGGAGTGGTAGTAGACAGTTACAGTCCCAGCTACTTGGGAGGCCAAGGCAGGATGACTGAGTCCAAGAGTTTGAGTCTCCGTATATAGCAAGATTTCATCTAAAAACAAAACCAAGACAATCTAACCGATCAGTATCTCTTACGAAAGTGATGCAAAATTTGTCAGCAAAATGTTAAAGTAAATGCAAGAGCATGTTAAAAGGATGACATACCATGAGCCTTATCCCTGGAAAGCAGTGATAGGAAAATCAAAGAATATGCCACTTCAACATAATGCAGGAAAAAAAGCACATGATCATCTCAACTGATGAAGAAAAAGCACTAGATAAAATTCAACACCCTCTCATTATAAAAACACTGATCAACCCAGGCACAGGAGGAAACCTCAACATGATAAAGTTTGTCTATAAAAATCTAAAACCTAACATTACACTTGATGGTAAAGAGTGAAAACCTCTCCTCTAAGATCAGGAACAAAACAAGGACGCCTCTCCCCGATTTGATAGAAATTTTGAAGTTCTCACTGGAGTCATTAGGCAAGAAAAAGAAGACATCAGAAAGTAAGAAGTAAAACTATCTCTCCGTTTGCAGATGGTATGATTTTACATGTAGAGAACTAAACATTCAACAATAAATTGTTGGAGATGTTGTACAAATTTACCAAAGAGGCAGACTACATAGTTAAGACACAAAAATCATCTGCATTTCTAAATACTAACAATGAACAATTTGAAAAGGGAAGTATCAAAATAATCCTATTTATAGTAATATCAAAAAGATTAAAATACTCAAGAATGTAACCCAAGAAGTGAAAAAGGTTAGTGTGAAACTGAAACATTAGCAAAAGAAATGAAAATATAAAGAAGTACAAACACACCACGTACTCATGAAATAGAAGGTTTAATATGATTGAAATGTTTACATTAACCAAAGTGATCTCCAGATTCAATGTTACTTCTATCAAAATTCCAAAAACTTTTTGCAAAAACAGAACAAATTCATATGGAATCCTAAAGTTCATATGGACTCTCGAGGGATGCTGAATAGCCAAAGTAATCTTGCAAAAGATGAACAAAGCTGGAGGGCTTAATTTAAAACTTACTACCAAGGGGGCTGGGGATTTAGCTCAGCGGCATAAACGCCTGCCTTGCAAGCAGGCAGTCGTGGGTTCGATCCCTGGTACCGATAAAAAGGACAAAGACCAAAAAAAAAAAGAAAAAAAAAACTTACTACCAAGCTACAGTAATCCAAAACAGCATGGTACTGACAAACAGAACAGGAGAGAGTGATCAGCAATAAACCCTTGCACATACGGACAAGTGACTTAGGGCAAGTGTGTGAAGACAATTCATTGGGAGAAAGAACAGTCTTTTCAAGAAATGGTACTCAGGGGCCAGAGATTTGGCTCAGTGGTGTAAGTGCCTGCCTGACAAGCATGAGGTTGTGAGTTCAATCTCCGATACCAAAAGAAGAAAGAAAGAAAGAAAAGAAAGAAAGAAAGAAAGAAAATGGAACTGGTGAAGAAATGGTACTCAAAAAATTGGGTATTCACATGCAAAAGAATGAAGCTGGATCCTTACCTGAGCAAATACAAAAATTAAAAACAGATTCCATACCTAATGGAAGAGCTAAAACCAAAAGACTTTTAGAAAAAGCCATGAAGAAATGCTTCACAGCATGAGATTTGCTCATGATTTCTCCTATGACACCAAAGGTACACACAACAAAGAAAATAAGGCAACTGGACTACCTCAAAATGTAAAAATTTTGTGCACCAAAAGATACTTTTAACAAAAAGATACTCCGTAGAATGGAAGAAAATTTGAAAATCATGTAAGTGGTAATGGAATAAGACCTAGAATACACAGAGAAGTCCTACAGCTCAACAACAACAAAACCCAATTCGAAAACTGACAAACAGAGCTGCAGATATTTCTCCAAAGAAGATACACAGCAGATATATACTCAACGTCACTAATCATTAGGGAAAGGTAAATCAAAATCACAGTGAGGCACTACCTCGTATTTTAATGGAATGGCTACTATCAAAAATACTAACAAAACAAAGTAAACAAAACACAAAGTGTCACTAAGAGCATGAAGAGATTGGAACTGCTTGTGCACTGTTAACAGAGAATGCAAAATGTGTGCAGCTGCTGTGGGAAAATAATATGGCACTTCCTAAACAGAATTACAGTATGACCCAGCAATTTTACCTTTGGGTATATGTCCCCAAAACTGAGAGCAATCTGAAAGAGATTACATGTTCACAGCAGTGTTATGCGTACTTTAAAACATGGCAGCAGCCCATATAAACACTGATGATGAATGGTAACTGAACCATGACATTCATAAACTAGAGTATTATTTAGGGTTAACAAAGTAGAGAATCTTTGATAGATGCAATGAGATGGAGAAACCAGTCACAAGAGGACAAATACTGTATAATTTCACTTACATGAAGTTTCTAGAATCATCAAATTCAGATGCAGAAATTTTAATGGTGGTTGCCAGAGGCTGGGGGAGAGAAATGGGAGCTGCTGTTTCATGTGGTTTCAGTTTCCTAATGCAAAAAGAACTTTCTGTTTTGTTTGCAGAAGAGTTGTAACTGTAAGTTACGTATCTTTTATTTCATTGGGAAAACTATATTCTTTTAATTTTTTTTTTTTTTTTGGTACTGGCAATCAAACTCAGGACTTTGTACTTTCCAGGCAGGTGTGTTGGCTCTGAGCCATATCCCCAGCCCAAAATTTTATTTTCTTGAAGCAGCAGAAAACAAGGCAAATCCTCTAGGGCTTGTCTTTTAAAAATACTCAGTAAAATATTTATGAAATTGAAAAATAAAGATATAAAAACCTCACAATTCAGCAAATAAATGATTATAAAAGACTAGGAATCAGGACACTTGCATTTGGGTCACAGCAGTTCTTATTTTGGTCTTTTTGAGACGGGGTCTCACTATGCAGTTCAGGCTGGCCTTGAGCTCACTTTGTAGCCCAGGCTGGTCTCGAACTCACAACGATCCTCCGGCCTCAGCCTCCCGAGTGCTGGGGGGGTCACAGCAGTTCTATGAGTTCTTCGTTCTTCTGTGATAATGATAAACTCTCAGCAGAGATCACTCAAGTTACTATTACTTATAAAAATTCAGATAATTCTGGGAAAAATTATTTTTCAGTGACAGTCAAGAAAATAATTAAAAGATGTTTGTTAGCTTATTATTTTTAGATTAGTGAATATAACTTTCCTGTTCTGACAATGCATGTCTAGGAAGATTTAAACAGAAAAAGGTTTGGGTATATAAAACCACTCAAAGATAGTGCTTTAGAAATTCTAATGTAGAAAAGATAGCAAATCTAATACAGAAAGAGCCAAAAACATACACACCACCACCAACAACAACAACAACAACAACAACAGAAACCAGAACAGCACGAGACTTCCTACTGCCTTTCTTGCTAGCTGAATGTTCATTTCCTCTTGAGTCTCTTTTATTCCAATCGAGATGTTTGGTTTTTGCGGATACAATCAGCCATAATTTCTTCACTCTCCTTTTGTAATCTTCCTCTGCCATTATTCTGTTCTGTTTGTAACTCTCTAGGTAATAAAAACCTTTAAAAGTGTCTCCAGGTGAGGAGGGAGGGAGCTCAGCAGCACAGTGCCTGCGGGCAAGTGTGAGGCCCTGAGTGCAATCTGTGGTACCAAAAAAAGGTCTCCCATTTTTTCCACCAAATTCCCGATCTTATTACTGATGACAAGGCATACTTTTTCCATTTTTGTGTTTGTCATACATCTTACAAATTGTTTTTTTAGGTATTTAATCTCTTGTTCCTTTTTTCTTCAAAAAAAATTTTTTTTTGTCTTTTTCCTTTTTATCGGTACCGGGGACGAATTCACGACTGCCTGCTTGCAAGGCAGGCGCTTATGCCGCTGAGGTAAATCCCCAGCCCCCTTTTCTTCAAAATTTTACATTTTATTATTTGTGTTTTTGAGCCAGGGTCTCACTGTGTGACAGTTCAAACTGGCCTTGAGTTCGCTATATACTTTAGGCTGCTCTTGAACTGATGGCAATCCCCTTGCTTAGCCTCCCAAGCACTGGAATTAGAAGTATGTGTAACCACAGCTGGCTCTTAACTTCTCTGGAACCCTCAACACCTAACACGACACATAAAGTCATAATGCTAAAGAATACTATTACATGAAGGCAACAGGTCACCACTTGATAAAGACATAACCTCTTTTCTTTTTGGTTTTCTGAAATTATAAAATTTCCCAATATAGAGCAAATCCTAGAAAATAACACCAAACACTGATTTTCTTAAATGTTAATACAGTGTCATGTTTTACTCCAAATAGTATTAGTTTTGTACCAGGAACTGAACTCAGGACCTTATACTTGCTAGGCAGGTGCTGTGCTGCTAAGGTATATCCCTGGCCACTGTACTCCAGATATTTTAAGGAAATAAAACTGTGCCAATGCCATTGAAGAAAAAATGAAGGTGAAAGGAGACTTTTTAAAATGAACACTAAAAGAACTAATTACCCATCAGCAAGCATGATAAGAATGTTAAAGTCCTTCACATCTGCAGGGCAAGGATCATGGATGGAGATCTAGACTCACACAAAGTAGAAAACATACAGGGAGGGTAACACCAAGTACCTACTTCCTAGGACACCTCGGAGAGGTGAGTATATAAAGTAAAAATGGTAAACATGCATTTTGGAGTTCAAAATAGATATGCACATCAAATTTATAACTACATTAGCAAAAAGTCCAGGACAAGACAGCAGGAAGCAGACTGCTCTTCCATGCTGCAGTATGGTACTTCCTGTGGGCTGTGATGAGTTGAATTGGACATTCCAAGGCTGTTCTTTCCACACATAGTTATTTACACTGAAATTAAGGAAAATTAAAACAGAATGAGTGACACAGTTCTTTAGTCACACTAGCCACATTCCAAACACCCTGCACATCAGAGCCAGACTGAATATCTCCATTGCCACAGGAAGCTCTACGGCTCAAGTCTACTACAGCAACCATCCATGCTACAAAAGAGTAGTTAAAAAAACAAAGAGTTAGGAGCCAAGCATGGAGATGAAATGGACTCACAAAAGAGGCAGAAAAGGGAAAAGACAAGAGGAACAAAGAGAAAACAAATAGCAAGCTGGCATATTTAGGCTTGCCATACCATCACATCAGTCATCTAAACACCACTGTCAAAGGCACAGCTTGTCCAGTGGGTCAAAAGCAAGAGCCATCAGATGCTCCTTACCAGAAACTGACTTTAAAGACACAAGTAGATTAAAAACAATAGTATAACCAGGTTAGACTGAATCAAAGGAAAGCTACAGGAGCTATGATATCATCAAAGCAAATTCAGAGCCAAAAATATTACCAGGAATAAAACTGCCATACATTTCACATTGGTAAAGGGGGTTCGTAATCAAAATGATGTGCTGCAGCCATAAACGTGTGTGTACCTAGCTACAGAGTTTCACTGTAAGAAGCAAACACTGACAGAACTGCAGGAAGAACAGGCACGTGCACATCCAGGGGAGACTCCAACATCCCTCAGTGAACTTACAGAGCAAGCAGAAAAGGGAACAAGGGTATGGAAGGCTCAGTAGCTCTACCAACATACCTGCCTTGCTGACATTTATAAAAGAATTCTAAAGTGAGTATTTACAAAACATTACAGACCATGAAACATCAATAGATGCAAAGGATTCAAGTCATACAATGTATGTTTTTATAACCATAATTAAATAAAATTAGATATCAATAAGAAAGATTATGAAACATTCCCAAATTTTTACAAACCAAACATACTTTTAAATAACAGTGGGAAGCCAGGTGCAGTGGTGCATACGTATAGTTCTACCTACTCTGTTGGCTGAGACAGGAGAATTCCAAGTTCAAGGTTAGCCTTGGCAACTTAGTAAGATCAAGTTTCAAAATAAAAGTTAAAAAGACTATGGGCTAGAAATCAGAAAGAAAAGTAGAAGATATTTTGAATTACATGAAAACAAAGTTTGTGGAATGCAGCAAAATTAGTATTTAGGGAATGTTTTCTAGCACAAAAGAGTCTGTTAGAGAAAAGAAAATATCTCAAAACAAATTTGCTTCAGTTTATTCCTTTAAAAAACACAGTGGGAGCCTGCTGGTGTGTGCCTGTAGTTCCAGCACTCTTGGAGCTTGAGGCAAAGGAATACAAATCCCAAGTTCAAGCCTAGTCTGGGCAATTTAGTGACTCAGCAAGACCCTTTCTCCAATATTATAACACAAAAGCTTGGTATATAGCTCAGTGTGAGGACTCTGGATTCAATCTCGGTAACAAACACACACATACACCCACACACAGATTCACTTTCTCTCTCTCAGAAAAAGGACAGAAAACAGAGCACATACAGAAAAACTACAGTGAGTAATAATGAAATGGAAAAGGAACAAGAGGGAACCTACCAATTAAGCTAAAAGTTGGTTCTTTGAAAAGACATAATAATTTATAAACTTCCACTAGCCAGGTTCATGAAAAATAATATACAAGTTACCAATATTATAAACAATGGTATGCAAATACATCACACAAGTAAAACGGACAGATTTTTTTAAAGTGAAAAACTTCCACAGCTCAACAAGAAAACTGAGCCGCTGCACAGCTACAATGAAACCTAGTTCATTTAAAATCTTCCCAAAGAATTCCAAAAACACAGGTTTCCCTGGAAGCTTCCATCAGAAACTTCAGTGATTCCAATTCCACACTGACTCTTCTTGTGGAGAGGAGCATACTTCTTGAGTCAGTATCCAAAGTCAGCATTATTCTGATCTCAACACAGACACTGGGGAAAAAAAAGGACTGAAAAATCAACACCTCAACCACAGGTCGAGAAATCTAAGCAAAAGTTTAGGAAACCGAAGGCACACATGACTAGCTCGCCAAAGGCCAGCATTATGGATCTAGCCTATCCCACAGTGAAATGTGCACAAGGAACTCAGCACCAGGGCCGGGCCAGCCGAGTGCCAGCCCCCTCATTGAGCCCTCAGCGGGCTCCCTCAAGTCTGTCTCATGTCCCTAGCTCCAGGCTTCTCCAGGGAAGCCAGATCTCAGTGAGCCTGCACCTCCTTGCACTTCTCCAGCCTCTATCCTTCAGTCTCACCGATGCCCACGTCAGTTACTCGGTCCTCGGATGACTGACCCATGCCTCCCTCCCGTGCCTCCCTCCCGGGACTGGGCAGAGCTCCCTCTAGTGCTATGTTGCAAGCATCTCTCCCCCTCCTCGACTTCTCTCCTGCAGCCACTCGGGATGTCTCCCTGACTTCTCTGAAGATGGTGCCACCTGTCTGTCCTCCCTGCACCCTTGTGGGCCATGCAGACAGTACAGAGTTGCAGCAAGGGTCACTACTCTCAGACTTTATTCTTTTTTCCCAAGAAATAGGGTTTCACTATTTTGTTCAGGCTGGCCTTGAACTTGTGTTCTTCCTGCTTCAGCTTCCCCAGTGCTGGGATAATAGGTGAAAGGCCACTACCCAGGTATACTATCATAATTTAGGGAGGATTATGCTTCTTGCCAGCCAGTGCTGTACTAAGTCTTTCTCAGCTCCTCTTCTCTACGGCAGGCTTGCCTGCCCCAGTGTTCTGGGGTTCTGTGGTGAAGGAAAGCCTTCTGCTGCTCCTCACCAGACTGCCTGGCCCCATGAGGACAGGCTGCGCTGCAGCAGAAGCCCCCTCCTTTCTCACTGACCCTCTGATGGAGTGCTGTGAACTCCACAGAATACTTCATTTCCAAGGGGATTCTCCAACGTGTCTTTCTTTTGTTAGAATGAAATCCCCAGCTACCTGTAGTGAAGATGAGCCATGTAAGGTCTGTAGCTGATCCGCTGGAGCACTGGTTAACCCTGGTTTTGTCAGAAGTCTGAAGGACGACAGGTAAGTGTCTCTCCAGCCCTCAGAAACTTTTCCTACCTCTGCAAGCAGTGGCTGAAAGGTGAGGATGTCGATTTTTTGTTCCACACATTTCTTCAGTCTATCTGGTATCGGATACTGTGGAAGAAAACTTGGAAGTTGTCGTCTCGAGTTCCTTAAAAACATAAATCCATAAGTTAAAAGCAATTCGTAATCATTCAGGCATTTCATATGTCAGTTTAAACATAATCTTATCTGAAATGTTTGGGATCAGAAGTTCAGATTTTTTCATTTTAGAGTATTTATATAAACTTTATCAGTGATGCATCCCTAACCTGAAATGCTCCAAAATCTGAAACTCTTGGAGTATCATGCTGGAAAAGTTTCAGATTTAGAAGATTTCAGATATTTGGTTAAGAATGCTCAACCTACAGTAGACACCCTTCCCTTTCTCAGAAAAGCCAGAGTTCCTTCATTTTCTGAAAAACCAGGCAAAAGAGCCGATGGTTAGGCCCCTACTCCAGGTTTGGGTCCTGTCTCCAATCATGCTCTGGTTGAGCATACTCACTGGAGCTGCTCCAGTGGCAAGGCTGGGCTGGCAAGTCCCAGGGACCTGCTGGAACCAGGAAGTCTGAAGGTAACCGTTTTTAACCTTTTAACGAGCTAAACTCTTACTGTTGTGCTTTTAGAAAGGACACGAGTATCAGAAACTATACCCAAACATCACTGCAAAAAGCATACTTGGCGAAGGCTGCCCTGCCTGAATTCTGTCTTCTACTGCTCCTATTTCCCAGCTCTAACTTCTTGGGGAAATCTGGCTTCATCCTCAAGCTCCTGCCTTTTCCTAGAACAGGCTGCTGTCCAAGTCATGGAGACTACCCCAGTAGGACAAAGGACTCCACTGCTGCTGAGGGCAAGACCAAGAGAGCTTCAGACATCACAGAAAAGTGAGAAGAGAGACTAGGACAGGAGGAAGGAAGTCAGAGAGATCTGTGCACTAAACCAAAAGAGAAAGCACCAGACACTTCCTCCCTCATGCTGTCCTCTTGTCTCAGCCTGTTGTCTAAGTGCAGGCAGGGACAGGGACACTCCCGGCCTTCTTTGCACTCCTGTCTCCTCCTGTCTGAGTTCCTTTAGCTTAGCACTCAGCAGTTCTGGATAGAAACCCAACAAGAACCCCAGAGCCACTCCTGACGGCACCAAGAGGCCGATGTCTCCCTCCCAGACATGGGAATGTCTTCTACTCTGTGGTCTGTGGACAAGGGCACACCAGAGCACACACATGAAGCAGGCATCTGAGGAGTGAGCATTAAGTACTGATGACTAGACAAATGAGGTGGAGGTGAACCAGGGCAAGCATGACACTTGGCTCACTGGCCACTGTGACCACGTGGTCCAGGAGACATGCTGCACCCAAAGATGGGACTACTGACAGTGCAGGATGCTGGCAACTTGGCAGACAGATGCTGGGAGAGGTCTGCTACGTGAACATAACCTTCTAAGAAGGAAGCAAGACTAAGGCTGGGGCTGCCTGATGCTGACGGCCAGAGAGGACCTACTGGCCCTATCATGGCTGGCCATCAGTATTCACTGCCACCCACGTCTCTGGGCATGCAGAGCCAACCAGAACAGGTACGGTGGGTCATCAACCTGACTGCAGCAAATCAACCTCCTCTCCTGGAGACACTTGCTTCCAGGGTCTGGCTAACATCCCAGGGAAGTAAGTGACGGGTTAAAACACTCACAATTGTGAGTATGTTCACTCTACTCTTCCGCTGAGCCAACTTTAATTGCATCATGGCTAGTGTGTCTACAGGTGAGAACAGAGGTCCTCAAGAGTCTCCTGGAATTGGAAGCCAATCACCAAAGACCCTCAGGCCCTGCAGGCCATGGTGACCTCTTGCTCCTGTGGCTCATCCCTACGGCATGCTCCTTGAGGATAGCATGATCTTACACACTGTACCTCATTTATACTTCAACCCACACAAGGTAGGGACATCATTCACAAATGAGATTACACTTCTGAGAGATTAAGGAACTTGCCCAAGGTCACCCAGCTTCTTGGTGCTTGATTCAAACAACAGGCTACTCCAAGGATAAACACCCATACAAAACTCCTCTCTGCTTACATTTTCCCTTTGGTCTACAGTTTGGTAGATATCCACCTGCCCTATGGTAATATGTGCCTTGAAATCCACAATGTTCCTATATAAGTAGAGTAACACATCTTCCAACACCTGAGCTCAAACTCTCCGTGGAGTCAGTGACAAGGTCTCCAGTCCTGCCTTCAAGAGACAGGTGAGGAAGGCCGGGGTCAAGGGGGATCCACCCTCTCCTGATGTCCTCAGTAACCTCTGAGGCTTCCGCTGGAAGGTCAGCCCCACAAGTTAAATGGAAATACACTCCCAAGCCCAAGTATAGTAAGAAAGAGGCTTTAACTCCAGCCTCACTTGCATCACCTTCCAGCCAGAGTGGTGGCCATGAACTGCTAGGATTTCTCTACTTTTCTCTCATAGATAAAGCTGCCTTAAGTCTCTGATGCAGCAAAAGCCACACACCCATTTCACTGAAGGTACCTTTTCTGGGTGGTCACAACTGTTGTCTTGTGGGATGGTACTGCTTGGGAACTTCTAGGCTTTTTCCAAGAAAATGGTTCACGGACAGCTATCAGTGCCTCCTCAACACTCACGACAGTCACTTCGAGGTACCGTCCAATGAGGAAATTAGAAAAACAAAAGAGGAGGAGCTCCTTGCAACGCCCAGAGGTTCTTGATAAAACAAAATGAAACTTAGTTTCGGTCACAAATATGATAAATTCAACACAATTTCTCTTTGTACATATACAGAAAATTACAGAGCTATCAAACAAGCCAAACTTGATTTAATAATAAAATTTTCAAATATAATTTTACTTTCTAAAATGAGCAATGTCATGTTTTCCCAAGATACAAATCACTTAGAATACTTTTTTTCCAGTACTGGTGACCAAATACAGGGCCTCCATGCCACTCAGTCAAATCTCCATCCCTTTCCAAAACACAGTCTCACTAAGTTGTCCTGCCTTTGACTCCCGAAGAGCTGGGATTACAAGTATGTGCTACCACACCCAGCACAGTAGTTTCAATTTAAATCAGAATTGTATTATGTGACAAAAAAAATGTGCACTACTTTTTACTTGTTTTCTGCTCATTTCCAGCTGTGGCTCCACATGGACCATGCCAAGGACACTACGCTGCCCTCACTTCCAGCTTCCTTATCCATTTCTGCAACATCATAATGGTAATACCAATTTAAGTGGCCACACCTCTCATGGCTGACACAAGCACTGCTGTGCAAGGGCCACCCACAATCTGATACTGATGGGCTTGAAGCATGGGAGTGCCTTAATCAAATTTATAGCTGTAAGTTGGGTGTAGTGGCACATACCTGCAATTCCTACACTCGGAAGACCAAGGCAGGAAGATTACCCTGAGTTTGAGGACAGCCTGGGCTACATATTGAGTTCAAGGCCAGATTGAACTATTTATGGTAGCAAGGTCCTATGTCAAAAAATCTAAATGAATGAATGAATGGTTAATTTACATCTTTAAATAAAACACTGAAACTTAGAAACGCAAATGACTAATGAGACTAAGGGGCACAGGGTCCAATGTCAAGCTGACAACCAACCCAGCAGGCTGGGGCTTTTGTAGTCTGAACAGTGGTGGGGACACAGGAGGGAGGGTGGGAAAGGAGAAACAGCGACAGGCTTAAAGATTGGCTGGCACCAAGGAAGGAAGGAGAGTGTTTAGGATTTGGGTTGGAAAGACTGCTGTACCCCACACATGTGTCCTCTAGCCCTCAGCTCAGTGTGCTGGCTCTTGGTCAGGTGCCCGGAGAAGACAGAGATGGACAGAGGCCTTGGGGATCACAAGCACTATTTTCTTCATAAAGACAGGTCAGTCATCGGGTGAGGCTGACTCACCAAATGGACCACCACTTTGCCATGTGATTTGGGACACAACAAGCATCCACGCATGCTTTTATAACATCCAACCAAGGAGGACCACAGAGGAGCCACACAAAGGAACATGCACAAGTGACCTTCTGAAGCAAGCGCTCTCCAGTTCCCCCAGTGGCAGACCTGGCATTACATGTCACTGCAATGAAGGTTCTTCCCCCTGGAGGGAGGAGCCCCCCAGGCTTGGGCTCTGCCTCCTGCTTTTCTGATGGAGTGTTTTCTTTTTCTGAACTTCTTGCTTCATAATCACAGTCATCTGGGAAGGGAAATTTAAATCCAAAATCAGACAAAAGGTAAATTATTCCCAATAATGCTTGCTGGAAATAAAATGCTTACAGATACAGAAATACTCAGATGCACACATCAAACTTGAGATGCAGCTGACACACACACACAGAGAATGCAACCAGAGGGAGAGGACATAACCACAACACAGCAAAGACTGGGAGAGGACGCCCACTCTGTACTCCTTCTGTTCTGGGAACAGTCACCACTGGGAACATACACTGGTATTTGTCAAGTTGCTTTTGTCCTTCTCTTCAGCCCCAAACATACAGAGTGGAAGGGTCCAGAGCCAAAGAGCTCAAGAAAATATTGGCAGGATAAGGCTCTCAGGGCCCATGCTGCCTCAGCCCCTGGCCCTTGCACGGTAACAACTGAGCTATGTACCTGCACAGTCTTCTACGTTGTTCATCACTCTGCTCTCCAGTGTCTCACTGGTTTTGTTTTTGTTGTCAATATTTAATGAGTTGACATTTTCATCTGAAAAAATCTGCTTTTCCTCAGGAACAGAAGATGCTGCTGGGCAGGCTTGGCCTAAGTCTGGCCTCTGAAACCTGAACTGCTGAGTTCTATCCCAGCCAGCCAGTTTGCAGCTGATTAGGTCTTGAGGAACATCTCCTTTATTCCTGGAAAAAAAAAAGTCACAAACTGAGACACAACTCTCAGAGCTGAGATGGGCAGTCATTTTGAAACATAGAAGTCAATCTTATGAATGGCAATTGAAAATACCTTTATTAAAGTTAAAAGAGATTTTGGGGTAAAAAAAAATTTTTTTTGTCTTTTTCCTTTTTATCGGTACCAGGGATCAAACTCACGACTGCCTGCTTGTAAGGCAGGCGCTTATGCCGCTGAGCCAAATCCCCAGCCCTGGTAAAAAATTTTTTAAAGATTTTTAGAGGAAAAAAATTAATGCAAAATACAATTGGGTCTACAGAAGTCCTTAAATCCGTTTTAAAATGGTTGAGGCCACTTCAAAGACTTTCGACGCACGCTTACTCTATCCAGATCACCATCGTTTTACTTCCTCCTTCTTTCAGTGTTCCAAAATCTGTCATCCGTGTAACTTCAACACCACCTTTGTTCTTCAGTAAGTGGGTTCCACAAGCCTCCCTCGGGGCTTCACCACCAGTGGCAGAGTCTCTGAAAGTACAGAGAAAGGGGTCAGGATGTGGGGAGGCCGCCAGCAGCATCCCTGCTTTCTCTCCTGCTCCTGCCTCGCTGGGACAGACTGGTAATGCTCCACAGAGACCCCTACTGACGGCAGCAGGGATTCCACAAGACCTAGAACTTGCAAGGATGGAAAGTCACCTCACAGAAGACATCACAACTCCCCAGGGTCCAGGGAGATGGGGATATTTCACCTGCTCCACAGGGGTTTCTTTCCTCTACACACCTCCCAGGCCAGTGCATGTGCAGGAGTTGGGGGCTGATGGGAAGGCACTGGGGCTTGCTCATCAAGGATCCACTAAATTTGTGTGTGAAGTTTTCTGAGCTATAGTCATAGGCTACATAATGATGTTTCCTTCACAGTGGACCCATCAGATTAGGATCCACTGGAGACACCCTAATGGGAGCCGAGAAACTCCTATCTTCTAGATTCCCCTGTGCCTTTTCTATGTTTGTTTAGAGATAGAAATACTACCTGTTGCAACTGCCTATGGTGTTCTACACAGCAACATGCCCCACAAGTCCGTGGCCTAGCAGCAATGCTGGCGCACTGAGGCCTGTGTAAGAGCACTTTATGGTGTCTGCCTGGTAAGGGACACACTCTCAGAAAACAGACCCACTGCGGAGCAACACCTGACTATATGTGGAAGTTTTCCTAGTTAGCACCTGAAGGATCCACTTTCCCTCAACAGTCTCCAGCTTCACTTTGTCCACATACTTCTTCTAAGAAGGTCAACCTGGTCTTGCTTGCTCCCCTGTCTGGGGCCTAAGAAAATGGGGCCTCTAGAATGAACCTTTCTAGACCTGCCCAGTGACGCTCCTTGGGTCAGCTTGCCCTTTTCCTTCCCCAATCCTTCAACAAAGAGGTATGTTATGGTTGATATACTGTCAACTTGAGAAATTTGTAAGTTTAACTGAGAGACTCAGCAGGGACCAGGATCCTTACTTTGTAAATAACCCTCATCCTCTACAAGGGCACAGAGATTTTGAGAGTGCTACACCTGACCTGGCGGGAAAGTGGGTGGCCTGTATACAATATAATAGAGGAGAATAGGCTTGTCTTCCTTTTTGCTCTGGCTGCTGCCTTGAAGTGCTGTCCCAGTACCCTGCCACCCTGCCTTGGAGCCAACTGATTATGGACTACCACCTCCACAAACAGTGAGCTAAAGAAACCTTTCCCTTCTTCATTTGAGATGTTGTATGTTTGTACTAGTAATGAGAGAAAAGTAACCAAGACAAGGTGACCCCTGTGGGGATTCAGGCTCCCCACATCAGCCCATTAAAGGGACAGAGTGTGAAGAGGGAAGGGAGGTGGTAACACCTCCAGGTTCTAGGTGCAACCTCCCTGCAGGGCAAGCTGTCCGAGGTGCCAGGGCTGAGAGTTGGGCAGAAGCTAACTGTCATGGTTTATGTTGGTGGCCCCCAAGCCTCATGCCTTTACATTATACATCTGTGATTGGTTCATTGTCTAGCACTTGGATTGGGGGTGTGAGTGCTGCACTGGCCTACGGGTGGAGCCAGGATGTGATTTAATGGCAGGAAGAAGGTGTGTTGCTCTCTGGCCGGTTTCTGCCTTGCTGCTTGCAGCCTCCATGAACTGCGCCCCGTCATGCCACCCTGCCTTGGAGCCAACTGAGTATGGTCTAAAACCTCCAAAAACTAAGAAATAAACCTTTCCTTTCCCAATTTTGGGCATCAGATATTTTGTCTCAACAATGAGTAAAAAGTGACTAAGACAAAGTTTGGTACCAAGACTGGGGTCGTTGCTGTGACTACATCTGACCATGTTTTTCGAGAGGCTTTGGAAATGGCTTGTGGGCAGAGTTTGGAAAGGTTTGGACATGTCACCTGGCTCCATAGAGCTGGAACAGCTTAGGCTGTTCTGTAGAGGAGATTCTCTCTCAGGAGACCAGAAGGCTGATAAAAAGCCTGATGGTAAAAACCAGGCTTGGGAGGTTTCTGCTGGGAAGAAAGACTACATTGGTTGTTGGACTCCCCATGATGTGTGTTATGGCTTGGCAGAAAATTTGTTTGCATTTTGCTCATGCTCAGAGACTTTGCCTAAGACTGAGATTAAGGACAATGGACTAATTAATCTGGCAAAAAAAATTTCAAGACAGTCAAATGTTGAGGCTGTGACATAGCTATTGTTCGGGGTTTTTAGCCAGATATATGTTGCAAATCAAGAACAAAGAGCCTGATAATTTAAAATGCTATGAGTCTGGTTTAAAAAAAAAACCTCCAGGAAAGCTGTAAATTGTAAAGATAAAACTGAGACTTTGATTGTTGAGAAAAAACAGAGATAAAAAAGATGGCCATGGGGCACCCTAGGAAACAGGGTCTCCATCCTTTGCAGCCTCAAAACTACAAAAGTAAAAAAATTTGCTCAGAGAGGAAAGCATCAGAGCACCATGCTCCAGAATGGTGAAAGAGGCCAAATGAGGTTCCAAAATGGTGACAACATAGAGAAGCTTTTCTTTTTCTTTTTTTTAGAGACAGGGTCTCACTATATTGCCCAGGTTGGAGTGCAGTGGCTATTCACAGACGTGATTCCACTACTGATCAGCACGGAAGTTTTGACCTGCTCCGTTTCCGATCTGGGCCGGTTCACCCCTCCTTAGGCAACATGGTGGTCCCCTGCCCCAGGGAGGTCACCATATTGATGCCGAACTTAGTGCGGACACCCGATCGGCATAGTGCACTGCAGCCCAGAACTCCTGGACTCAAGCGATCCTCCCACCTCAGCCTCTTGAGTAGCTGGGACTATAGGCGCGCGCCACCACGCCCAGCTGAGAAGCTTTTCTTCATAATCAGGTTCACAGAGCTCAGCGATCCAGGCAACCGAACCCTACAGCCAAGAGAGAAAAAATCCTGGCTACTGCTCCAGCTGGCAGCAAACCTTGGCAGCATCCACATGGTGCTCATTTTAGGTGCAAAAAAAAAATACACAAATTCTGAGGGTAAGACACTTTCCTCCTCGATTACAAAGGGCCTGAGAGGCCAAGAAGTGTGCCCCTGAGAGGGCAATTTGTAAAGATATAAAGGTAAAGCCAAAGGTACAGTGGAGACCCCAGAAGTTTAAAAAAGCCAGGAACATGGATCATCCAAGGAAAGCTACAGAAAGTAAATGGAAACGGTTTAAGAAAAAACCGGGAGCTGCAGGAGCTGATATTCCTAAAAGTGCCATGGAGGGTGGAATTACCCAAGCCTTTTGGAGCTTGCAGCCAGACTGCTTCGAATGTTGAGCATGAAACTCCTAAGACTTAATGTTTACTCTGCTGGATGCTGGACTTGCTTTGTTTCCAATGCTTTATATTCCCCTGTTTGTAACTTTTAAAATGGTAATGTTTATCTTGTGCCTTTGCATTTCAAAAATGTTTAACCTTACTTCATTTGTACAGGGGGTTACAGTTAAGAGTTTGCAATAGATACAGAGGATACCTGCGACTTGGACTTCTTAGCAATGCTAAAAATGTTAGGGCTTTGGCAACTCCTAGAGATGGACTAAATGTCTTATGTATAAAGGATGTACATGAGGCTTTGGGGGTCAGGGGTACAATGTCATGGTTTATGTTGGTGGCCCCCAAGCCTCATGCCTTTACATTATACATTTGTGACTGGTTCACTGTCTAGTGCTTGGATTGGGGGTGTGAGTGCTACACTGGCCCAGGAGTGGAGCCAACATGCAATATAACGACAAAAAAAGGCATCTATCTCTCCCTCTCTCTCTTGCTGGTTTCTGCCTTGCTGTTTACAGCTGCTATGAACTGCAGCCCCGCCATGCCACCCTACCTTGGAACCAACTGAGTATGGACTAAAACCTCCAAAAACTGTAAAAAAAAAAATAAATCTTTCCTTTCCCAACTTTGGGCATCAGGTATTTTGTCTCAGCAATGAGTAAAAAATAACTAAGGCACTAACTTTGCGCATTACTTGTGCTGTCCATCAGACACGAGGAGCCTTTGGCACAGGGGAACAGTCCCAGGCTACAAGCATTGTCTAGTATACACATACAGAATCTGTGAGCCAAGGGAGAAACAGGCAGATGGCAAGCCCTAGCTCCCTAGCCCCCCTGTGCTCTACTCTACAGTCAAGAAGCCTGAGTGAGGTGAGGACAGAGTGTTGTGGACAGAGGCCAGTATCCAAGCTGCCATGCCTCAAGAGTGGAGTCAAGGCAGTGTGGGCATACCCTTCGAGAGGTCATGGCACCCATGGATCTGCAGTCAAATCCCACGTCTAAGGAGAAGGGCTTCCCAGCATTTACAGGGATTGCAAAACACACAGGAAACTTGGGCCCTCAAGACTCAGAGCTGGGTCCCAGCCAGCAAATCAGTTCACTTCATTTCCTGGCACCTTGAAGCCAGGCAGACTATGCTGAACAGTGCTGAGAAGAAGAGTATGGGGAGCACCCAGGCTCCAAGAGGCCAAAGACAAGTGTCCTTAATCAGGGTGAGTACACAGGGCCATTTCCAGTCCAGAAACACCTGACAACCCTCCTGTGCCTTCTTCACATGTGATGGTACAAACAAGCCCCACACACCTGCCTGTCAGGCTGCACAGAGCTGCCTGCCACACTGAGACTCGCTCTGATGCTTGATGCAGGTTAGGGAGCCAGGGAAGTGCTTTCCCACAAGGAACTGACATTTTATGGAGGAGAATGGGCAGTAAATAGAATAATGAATGAGGAGTTGGCTGGAAGTTAAGCACCAACGGCATCAGCATGCAGCACAGCATAGCAGACAGGGCTGGGGATGCCACTCTGAGAGCTGGCAGGGAGGGCATCATGGTTCATATACACAAAGAGAACAGCAGACACAGACATTCAACGGCTGAGAACCTACATGTCCACTGGGCTTTTTAAAATGTCAAAATATGAAAGAAATAAGAATGCACCCCAAAACGGCCATCACCGTTTCAGTTTGAATAGGGCCTGTCCCTGTTGAGGCTCCATCTCCATGATGAGACATTGAGAGATGGGACAGGTGGTGAGGGCTCTGCCCTCATGTGTGTGCTAATCACTCCCATGAGTAAAGCTTTAATGGCTAATCCCCAGCGAGTCTCCCTTAAAAGCCGGTTTGGCCAGAGCTGCCCCACTCTCCCTGTCTCTCCCCCTGTGATGCCTTCACTGTAGAGGGCCCCTGCCAGCACAACCTTAGACACAGCTTCCGACCTTGGATCAGAGCCATCAGCCAAAGTAAATCTCTTTTCTTTTAAACTATTCCAGTCTGTGGTAGTCTGTCATTAGCAACAGAAAAAGGACTAAGATAGTGAAGTCACAAGAGTACAGATTAAGAGACCCCCGAGCTAAGCATGATAACTCATACCTTTAATCCCAGTGCTCTGGGAGGCTGAGGCAAGACAAATGCAAGTTTGAACCCAGTCTGACCAACTTAGTGGCCAGCAAAACTCTGTCTCAAAATTTAGAAAAGGCTGGAGATGCAGCTTCTTCCAAAGGTCCTGAGTACATCTCCCAATTCAAAACAGAAACCACAGAAGCCCCTGAATTATACCTCTATCAGCCACAGAGACTGAGACTCTCTGGAAAGCACACGCCTCCTAACCTGTAACCTGTTGATCTGGCTGACAGAAGCACTGGCATGCACCCCAACAACAGGGATGCGCTCTGAGCAGCCCTGTGCTGAGGTGCTCATCCTCATCGAGCACAGCCTGCACTCGGGCACCTGAGGAGGCTGTGACATCACTGTGTGAATGACCTGCTAGAACCAGCACAGCACATGACGTGTCGCCCACTGAGGACTGACTTCTTGCATGACTGTGACACTTTGAAGTACACTCACATCAGCCCCCCGCCCACCAAAGAAGTGTTCTGATTGTCACCTTCTCACAGGCGTTATGCAAAGCGCCCTCCAGACGTAGCACGACTGGCTGCTCTCCACCACCACGGTGTTGACAATGTCGTGTCTCCGTGGTGTATACCCCTTGGGAAGCTTCAGGGAGTCCAGGCTGAAGAAGATGCTGTCCTCTATTACCCCATTCCTCCCGCAGAGGCTGGAGATGCAGACCTGCAAACGCAGTACTGAAGGTTGTGTAAAAGCCGTGTGAACAAGGGCTCTCAACACTTGCCTCACTGAACGTGCCCACACCAGACTGGCCCAGCAGACTTAGCTGTCATGGCAAATAACCGTGGTGACACAAAGGATGAAAAGATTACTTGGAGATGAGATTTAGTTCAATCACCAGAGGGCTACTCAATCAAACAGCGCCCAGAGTTAGGGAGATTCCCAGGAATAGCAATGAGTTTGAGGACTCTCAGGCTTTTAATTAGGGTACCACTGTAAGACTGGGCATGCTGGTGCCCACCTGTAATCCCTGTACTTGGGAGGTTGAGACAAGACTGCTGTGAGTTTGAGGCCAGCCTGGGGTACAAAATGAGTTCAAGACCAGCCTGAACTGTATAGTGAAACATGTAAGGTCCAAAAGACAAAAAAAAAAGAATACAAGTTGTAAGAGAAGAAAAGTGGTTTGGGCAAGGAGCTGTCTCAAGCTTAGGTAGTTCTGTCGGGGAAAGGGAAAGAACAATGGCCACACACAACAGGCCGTACTAACCCAAACTTCGTGTTGTTTAACCGCTTACGTCTCACAGCTGGCATGCTTTTGTCCCAGTTTAGCCATTCACTCCTTACCCAAGTCTCCCACACTTAGTAAGGTCCAAGATGACCCAGATGCACAGGGGCCTGGAAGCTCAGGCTGAGTGACAGGGCTGTGGTCACTGACATCCCCCTTCCCTACTCTCACAGCTGAATTCATGCTGACACCTTACTGTGGTGGAAATTCACTGTCCAAGCTACACCATTTTAGAGGACGCTCAAGTCTCTTACCTCACTCCCCTTACTCCCATAATTCTCTACTATGCACAGTTTTTCTTTAGAATATTTTAGCATATGCACATACACATTGCAACTTTGATCTTAGTTATGTGAGCACTGAGCCATCTTGACTTCCCTGGGAAACATGCTAATCCTAAGCTTCATTTATCTAGGTTTCCCAGTGCGCACAGAAGAATGTTTGTTGCAGAAACATGGGGAGGAACCACTTGTCAGCACACTACCTTGTCCACGCGCTTGTACCTCAGTGGCTTCACCGTGATGGCCTCACTGCTCCATGTACCTGGTCGGATTCGGTATTCGGCCTCCACCCAGTCTCCCTTGCATGGCTGGAATCCTGAAACAGCCAAAAAAGAAAATAACAGGTGATGACACTCAAGTGTACAGTTCACTCTGAGGTTGTGATACACTGAATTTGTTCCCACATTCTAACAGTTTAAAACATGGGCACTCTACTTCCCTTAGAAATACATTTGTAGAAATACAAACTCCGGTTAAAGGAACTAAGAGTGTTCAAGACCAAGTATGCTTGGCCCATGAGGGAAAGCAAAGGGACCCAAAGACAACTGAAGTCAGGCCTGCCATCTCAGGGCCCAACCCAATCAGAATATTCCCCATGGTTCTCCACTTTCATAAAAACAAAGAATCACCAATTGCAATAAAATAAGCTGAGGCCCCTAGTGTACATGTCCAGGTTCTAGCAACTACAAGCACACCTGAGAGACAAGCAGCAGGTAGCTATCCTCTCCTGCTGACTCTTTCAGGGGGTCTCTACTACCTCCCTACGGGGGGAGGGGGTCTGTACCACCATCCATTCAGGAGCACACCCAAGTGGCTCAGTGGCAGAGGAAAACACATTTGGATCGGAGGGATTCCAGCTTCTCAGGGGTGGGGGTTGCATGCTACCTGGTCGACAGAGAACTGGGAAGAAGCCAGGCCTATTTTGTAGGACACATGCGGCTGCTTGGCCTTAGACTTGCAGGGACAGTGGGAATTGCAGCAGGTTCAGTGACATATATGACTGAGCTGTCCCCACAGACACAGTGAGTCTAAAGAGGCTGCCACAAGAAAGATGAAAAGCTAAAGCCAGTTATAACCTTTGTGCTGTTTTGGTATCAACACTGAAAGCATTAAGCTAAAAAACCAAAGGGCACAAACGACTACTGAACGTGTTCCTTGACAAAGCTGGTGATAAAACATGCAAGTGAGCCCATGTATCTGCTGACACCTCCCCTCAGAACAGGAACTGCACTGATCATCTGAGAACAGGAGACAGGCCTGCCGCAGCAGCTCCAAGTTTAGTGCCCAAAAAGCACACCTTGACGTGCACCGCCTTAGACGTACATGTGTACTGTTTTGTAAAGCATAATTTATCTTAGTGAATAATTGTTCAACTTTACTTTGCTGGGTTTTTTATGCCAAAATTTCCTAGACACAAATGAAAAGTTAAGTAATATCTGTTAATATGCTAATCAAAAAAGTGATTTTTTAATGAAAACAACAGTTAAGAAAACTCAAGTAAGAGTTTCTTACCATCAGAATTGTGGAATCAAGGTAAGACTTTTGGAAGAACATTCTGTTGAAGGATAAATATCTGACTATATTGTGAATGTTCTGTAAAATCATTTTAAAACTCCAACAATGAAAAAAAATCCAACAACAGAGATAAAAGTATTTGTGTTCACAGTGACAACCGAGGAATTCTGATTTACTAAGTCACTATAATAAAAGTAAGATCCTCATGTGTTAGGAAACTTATGAACAGAAGGTTCTTGAAACAGATTGTAGCAGAGATGGAATCCTGGCCTCCAAACATGCTGTCAGCAGCTTAAACAAGCGCAGCAGCTGAGGCTCACAGAGCACAGGGAACCACCGCGAACCGTGGTGAGGCTGCACCTTGACTCTGGCCATCCTTGTTTCTTTGCTGCTCACCAGCTGCGTTTCACAAAGCCTCTGCTGACTCTAGGGCGCTGCTGCACTGCTTCTCTCATTAAAAAGAAGCCGCTATTACCTGGTTATTACCAGGTAAAACCGCTATTACCTGGTTACCCTTTGTTCAAAGTCACCTGGAAATCTTTCATCAACGTATTTCATAAACGTTGGCCTAGGGACATTGCTCAGTGACACAGGACCTGCCTAGCAAGTGCAAGGTCCTGAGAAGCCAGTAAATAAGGTATACAAAAGTAATGCTGTGCATGCACGCACGTGTGTGCATGTGTGTGTTTCTTTCCTGGTGCTGAGGACTGACCCCAAGACATCACTGAGCTACATCCCCAGCCCTTTTAAAATTCTGACATAAGGTATTGCTAAATTGCTAAGTTGCCCAGGTTGGGCCCAACTTGCAATCTTTCTACCTCGGCTTCCTAGAGTGCTGCGACTTACAGGCATGTGCCAGCACGCCCAGCTAATGCTGAATTCTATGACAGGACTTCCTCAACTGTATGAGAAGTCATTACTTTTTATTAGAAAAGCTGATGTTCTATAATGAGGTAAATGAGACATGTTCAAAAGAATCAGAGACAGTTTATTTGCCAAGTTTTAGTTTGTAAAATACCTGTTGATGCTAAATAGAGGCAAAAAGACAGTAAAAACAACTGTGCTAAAATAGTTACACATTTCAACAGGGGGAAAAAAAACAACCCCCAAACTCCAGTCAGTTCATATTTAACAGAATATTCTTTAAACTATTTCCTCAATTAAAAATATTGATAGACATTCTACAGGAGTCTATCAAAGGTGTATACCTACAATTTCAAATCTATCAATCATACAATATAACTGAAGAAGATTCCAAGGAATTATGCAGTAAGTTAAAATCATGTCAAAAACTACATTTTTAGGAAAATAGCAGTGACTCAGTATTAGTGATGTTAAGAAATCAAAGTGTGCTATATATGGTGGTGCATGCCTATAATCCCAGCACTCAAGAGGCTGAGCCAGGAGGATCACCATGAGGTCAAGGTCAGCCTAAACTACATAGCAACACTCTTTCTCAAATAAATAAACAAATAAATAACTTGTTTTAGTATACACAGACTCTAGGTTTTAGAAATAACTTTTTTTTTTAGTTTTTTATTTTGAAAGTATACAACAGAACAAGTCAGAATAAAGCCAACTAAGATCGTACAGTGAAATTGGTACACAACTTCACAGCAGGTTACTGGGATAATAGTAATAGGTATCACAGTGTATTTTGTTATCTTTATAATAGTTGTTCTTTCAATCCAGTATATCAAAATGAGATGAAATATAGAACACTATAGAACTTATCAAAACAGAATACTGAATAGGGCAGTACCATTAATCAGAAAAGAGCAAAATAGTAATAAAAATATTTGCCTTCAAAGAAATGGCAGAAGGAAGTCCCCTTATCTGCCATGGTCAACCTCCCAGGAGATGCTCAGATTTCTGGTTTCCATTTGCTAATGGCTGGGGGTAGGGGAGGAGAAGGAGGATAGGGGAAGTGGGATAGGGGCAGTAGGTTCACTATTGCTAAGCAGGGAGGCAGGATGTTCATTTGTTTCACAGCGTCCTCAGTTCCAACATGGCGTGGATCTCAGGAGACACTGCTAGTTCTCCCCCTGGAAGGGCTGCAGTGGGCCACACTGCCTCCACTTACCAGGGAGGGGAGGTGCTGGCTTGGCTTCCCAGAGTCCTAAGTTCCAACATGGCGTGGATCTCAGGAGACACTGCTGGTTCTCCCCCTGGAAGGGCTGCAGTCAGAAATAACTTTTTGAGACAGGGTCTCACTACGTAGTTCTGCCTGGCCCTGCAATCACTATGTAGCTCAGGCTGGCCTCAAACTTGAAGCAATTCTTCTGCCTCAGCCTCTTGAGTGCTGGGACTATAGGCATGCACCACCATGTCTGGCTTTGTTTTTCTTTTTGTTTTGTTTTTCTTTTTTTGGTACCAGGAGTCAAACTCAGGACCTTATGCTTGCCAGGAAGGCACTTATGGCACTGGCCCTGTCTGATTTATTTTTGCAAATACTTTTTGAATAATACTTTAGAGAACCAGTAATACAATAAAATCAATTTGTTACCTGGTACATGAATATTTCAAAAATGGTTTAATTTTAATTAACCAGAATACCCTTTTATTTCTCAGATGTGTACTAGCATGCACAAAGTCACATGACTGCACTCAGCAGCTTGCAAAAGCCATGGCCTCTGGGAGAGGACTGACGCCCACTGTGGTATACTCGGCAGGGAGTGGCAAGCCGGCCTTGCTCTCTGCCTCTCTCCATGGTGTCTTCCTCCTGCGTGGAGAGCAAGGCTAAGCTGTCCACAGGGAGCAGGCTGGGAAGATGGTAGGGAGTGGGCAGGTGTGGAAGCTCTGGAGACTGAGCTTCAGTAAGATAAGCACACTGAGGTGGGACTCAGAAGGTTGGGATGGGATGGGAGGGGAAAACAGCAGGGTTGGACCCAAGCTTTAGAACAAAAACCTGAGGACCTCAACAATGTGCCACACTGGTCACAAAGAAATCACTTGAGCCAAGGCGGACTCCTGGGTCAGGTCTGGTGCTGGGCTCCAGCCTAAGGAAGGCTTCAGAAGAGCTTTCAGGCCACCACTTACATTTGGGATCCACATATTGGGCCAATACTCTCTAGAGACCATCTGACCACCTCCACACACATTATCACAGTGTGCATGCGTGTGTGATGCTGCCCAGCACCCTACAGGAGAGCCACCACCACAGCCAAGTATGATCTGGCCCAACTGTCAGGGTGCTAAGCGTGAGAAGCTCCTTGTTAGCTGAGTGTCCAGTTCCATTTAGCTGCCTTCACCCAAAGAGTCAAAGGTTTACTGGACATCCAGTTAAAACTAACTGAGATCCGTTCCCTGATGCTGAGAACTCCCATCTTGCAGGTGTTGCAGAACTTGTCCAAGGAGGGAGGGATCCTGCTCTTTAAAACTTTCCAAGCCTCCTTTCCTTGGAAGTCAACTGCAGCTTCCACTCCCAGGCCACAATTTACCTTTTTTTTAATTTAAAGAAAGACTAAACAAAACAGTAAACCGGTAGAAATAATACATACTTTCAAAGAAGAAAATAAACAGTAATAAATCACTAGTTGATGTTTACATATTGTCCTCTTACAAGTAATTGTTCAAGATACAAAAGTGGAACATATAAGTGGGAATTCAAACAGCGAGATTGCAAATAGTTCTATTCAACTATCCAACAAAAACTTAGTAAATGGTTATCAATCCTATAAACTTAAACATCATGCAGCTATTCATATCTTCATTTATGTTTAGATTAAACAAACCAAAGCAGACTAAAATCACTCTGGACAAAGAATAATAGTATTGCTGGATTTCACATCATGACACCCGGGATCAGCACTAGGTACTGTGGTGTCTTTTTTCCTTCAAAGTATTTGTTTATTTCATTATGTGTTGGAACATCAGTTTTCATAAACTGTTTATAGGTTCTATGCATGCATGAGTCTTAACATGTATTTATACCCTTTTTATATTAGGGGGGAAACAAAACAAAGCAGGACAGAATAAAACATATTCCTATACACATATAAAATGCAAAGACATACAAAACTGCTATACAAGGAGTTCTACCATCGTTACTGTGTTATGTCTTATTATCTTCAATAAAACAGGCTATATCATCAGATGTAGTATAACTGAATATATCAGTACATAATAGCATAGACAGAAACACAACTTTGTAGATAGTGTAAAACTATAAAAACATGTAGTAATCAAACCAGAATGGGTATTGTAGTGAATCTTTTTTTTTTGGTACCGGGGATTGAACTCATGACCTCATGCTTGCCAGGCAGGCACTTAAGCCACTGAGCTAAATCCCCAGCCCCATCGTAGTGAATCTTGTCATTTTCAGTATAGTTGTCTATACTCTCAGACTTGACACTATCAATTATAACAGTTTTGAATAAGGTCTGTTGATAAACAGCAATCAAACAAATCAGATTTAACTAAGATCAGTCATGATAAAACAGTATAAGTTATACAGGGCTCCAGATTAAGTTAATAGGAAATTAAAGATGATTACTGTGCTATATCCTGATACTTTTGGGATAGCTGTCTGTGCCCTCAGATCTAGTGCTTGTAGACAAACTGGGACAGAATAAGTTCTATCTAATCAGTGTGGTGCAAGTAATATGGGTTTTAATTCCCAATACACTATTAACAAATACCTTCTGCTGTCTTTTTAAGACTATTCCTCCCCTTTCACTTCTCCAAGGTATACTGTGCATTTTTAGGTCTCACCAACACCCTCGGTTTTAAATTGGTGGGGGGCAACCTGCTATTTACCTAAGTGGTTCCGAATCTTCTCCTAGATTTGATCTCTAGTTGTATTCCTTTACCTATTAAAGCCTGCCTTTCCCCTATCCTCAAATAATACTCTATTGCCCACATTACTCTCTGGTTCCCTGTTACATAGAGCATTGTTTTCTCATATCTGATTTTCGGTCCACATACCCTTTTTTTCAGGTTAATTATATTTCCTATAAAGAGCATCTCGGAGGACCCACCTCCTGATCTACTCTGCCTGTGATTCTTTTTTTTTACATTTAGTGTACCAAGGCCATCTATTTTAGAGATTACAGCCAACCTTCTCTGCCTCATTTCTGTTGTGCTCTTTTTCTGTCATTGGTTGTCTGTTTCGCTTTCTGCTCCATTCACTGAGGCCTTTCTGCCACTGTTCCTGGAATCCTGGTACTTTTCTCTCTCTCTAGAATGCCCTGCAGATTCTCTGTAGAGTTGGATTGGTGGTCGCGAATTCCCCCAGTTGCTCTTTATTTTGGAAGCATCTTGTTTCTCCATTAATTTCTAGAGATCGTTTTTCAGGGTACATCAATCTGGGCTGGAGGTTATTTTCTTTTAGGGCTTGGAATACTTCATTCAGTCTCTTTTTGATTTGATGGTTTATGTCAAGAAGTCTGTGGTAATTCTAATGGGCTTTCCCTTGTAAGTAATCTATTTCTTGTCTCTAACAGCTTTAAATATTCTGTTCTTATATTGGATTTCTGGGATCTTGATTTTTTTTTTTTGTCTTTTTCATTTTTATCAGTACTGGGGATCGAACTCACGACCGCCTGCTTGCAAGGCAGGTGCTTATGCCACTGAGCTAAATCCCCAGCCCTAGATCTTGATTATTATATGCCTGGGTGTAGCTCTGTTTTGGTTGTAGGTGGCTGGAGCTCTGTATGCCTCATACATCTGCATATCATTTCCTTTTCCTAAGTTTGGGAAGTTTTCCTTAATTATTTCTGTGAATAGCCTTTGTAGTTCCTTTGTTTGCACCCCTGCTTCTTCATTCACATTCTTTATTCTTAAGTTATAGATCCTCTTGTCGTCTTCTAGCCTTTGTATTTTTTTTTTTTTTTGGTCTTTTTTGAGACGGGGCCTCACTATGCAGTTCAGGCTGGTCTTGAGCTCACTTTGTAGCCCAGGCTGGTCTCGAACTCGCAACGATCCTCTCACCTCAGCCTCCTGAGTGCTGGGATTACAGGCATAAGCCAAGAGCCATGCAAACGATGCAGGGCCCAGGAAGAGAGAACATGAAGCCAGTTTACCATTCCTGTGAGCTGACTGGTGCACAGGCTGAGAGCTAAGAACACTGTGCCTCCCTGCCTTCCCATATCCCCTGTAAGCAACTGGCTGATTCGGGGGAACACGCTGAGTTGATAGCAACTGAAGTACAAAACAACTTAATACTTGTATTGTTTGGTTGACTTTGCAGGACTAAGGCTGGTAGTCTGAGCATCTATTAGCTGGATTGGGTATGCAACACAGCAAATATACAGGATTTCTTTCTGTTTTATTTTTTAAATCTAGTGTTGTTCTCACTGTTTTGTTTTATTTTGTTTAGTTTTATTTAATGCTCTGTTTTGATTGGTTTTATGGCTTTGTTTTATTTGATTTTGTTATGTCTGATAGTATGGGCAACTATTTTAAAGATAGCAAGACACATTATGGTAGTGATTGTTGATTTCCTATTAACCTGTTTTGAAGTCCTGTATTTCACTGTATTGTTTTGATTAGCTTTAGTCTGTTTTATTTTGTTAGGTTTTATTTTCTTAAAAAAATAGCTATATACTCTTGGAAAGGTATAAAGTGATTCCCGGTTTTAAAAGATGTGAAATGCCTTAAATACCTGTGTCTAGCTGTGACACTTGATTTAGATTAGAAACTCAATAATTAGATGGAAGGAACAACTACTTGGAAAATAGAGAGTGCATTCAACAAAGGAACATACAAAAAAACAACAGCATGAGTTTAAACACTGACTTGCCCAACCCACCCACAATCTACTCACCATTCCAGAGCCCCTGCCTGAGGCCAGCACAAACCTGACTCCTTCAAAGATGTGCATGGCCATTTCAAACCCAATTCATCAACATTCTCTAAAACCAGCGCCTAACTTTAAACACATAACGGAAATCCATCTGGTTACCTTCACACACATTCTCCAGAGAGAAATACGTGGTCTGATTGATGTAGCCAGCCCCTTTCATCAGGGAAGTCACACAGCCGATCAGCACTCGGGGCCTGGAGTCTGTCAGTTCTCTGCCATGGTTTTTGCTGTCATCCTCCCATTTGTCAGAGATAGCTTCCACCTTCAAAACAAAGCAATATTTAATCTATTACAAGAGAAGAACAAGGAAAAAACCTAGGCCAAGATTACTGTCTTACTCCATTTAGACTGAGAAGTCCCAAGATCAAGGAGAGATGGATTTGAGGTCAGATGAGGATCCATCTTGATTCATACTGACTTCTTGCTGCATCCTCATGTGACCCAAGGGACAAGGAAGCTCTCTAAGGTGTCTTTTGTAAGGGCATGATGGCTCTGCCCTTTCAAAGGCTCATCTACTAACAGTATCCCCTTGGGGTTTAGATTTCAACTTATACAAGCACTGAGTCTGTAACCATCCTGTATGAATACAGGTGCAAAAGTCTTCAACAAAATATTAGCAAACTGAATGCAGCAACAGAGTAAAAGGATTATATACCATGACTATGCCTGCTTTATCCTAGAATGCAAAAGTGATTCAACATCTGAAATTTTATTTATATCACATGACAAGATTAAGAAAAACCCCCATATGATTTCATCTGACACAGGAAAAGTATTCAATGCATTTGACAAAATTCAATATCCCAGGGCTGGGGATTTAGCTCAGCAGCATAAGTGCCTGCCTTGCAAGTGTGCGGTCGTGAGTTCAATCCCTGGTACCGATAAAAAACAAAAAAGACAAAAAAAATAAATAAATAAAATAAAATTCAATATCCCTTCACAATACAGTCAATAAACTCGGCATAAGTGGAAATGCAACATGCTAAAGACCATAAATGAAAAGCAAACAGTAACCCAATGGTGAAAGATGGACAGCTTCTCCACTAAGATCAGCAACAAAGCAAGAATGCCCTCCCACTACTTCTACTAAACATTCACTGGGGACAGGGCTACATATATACCTAGGAACCCACTTAACCAAGGGTATGAGAGATTGCACACTGAAAACCTCAAACCACTGATGAATGAAACGGAAGACCTAAACATCATTCCACAGGCTAGACTCACCAAGGGGCTCAACTTTGCATGTTGTAACATCTAGGCCAAGGCTGCCTAAAGGATTTTCTGTGACAATGGGAACATTCTCTACTTGTGCTGCCAAATTCAGCACAAACTAGCTATTTTCAGTACTTGAAATGAAGCTAATGAAACGGATGAACTAATTTTATTTATTTATTTACTTATTTATGAGACAGGGTCTCACTATGCAGCAGGAGCTGGCCTTTAAGTCACTTTGTAACCCAGGCTGGTCTCAAACTCAACAATTCTCCTGCCTCAGCCTCCCAAGTGCTAGAATCACAGGTGTGTCCCATCATGCCTGGCTGATGAACTAATTTTAAATTTTATTTTTTTCTTTCTGTTTTTGTATTGGGGATTGAACTCATGACTCAGTGCTCGCCAGTCTGGTGCTCACAGCTCTAAGCTAAATCCCCAACCCCTTAAATTTTATTTTTAATAAATTTAAATAGTTACACATAGCTGGTGGCTACCACACTGAATAATACAATTTTAGAATTTGATTTATATATATATATATATATATCACTTTTAAAACTTAGGAATGTGGTATTAAGCATTAAGTTGGTTTTTAAGTAATAATATAAATCAAGTATTTTCAGAAAGTAGTCAGAACTCTCATTAAGTTTGCTAGCATCCAAATTACATAAAAAATCAATACCTTTCCTATGTTGCAAGAAAAAAAAGCATTTGAAAATACTACACAAAATTATACTGATAATGCAACAAAACAAAAACCTCTTGGAAATAAGATATTTTCAGAATTTTCAAAAGAGGAAAACTATTAAACTGTAAAAAGAGTAAAAAAGAGAGCTTAAATAGATGTACATAATTTGTAACTAGAGAAGACTGTAAATGACCCAAATATCAATTATCCCAAGAAGTATCCATAAACTCAGTGCCACCCAAAGCAAACTGGAGCAGAGAATTAACCACAAAAAGGTTATCCAGGATGTGTTAAGTGTCAGGAAGGCCCCATCCACAAATCAAGCAAGTAAAGGAAATCAACAGCAGCCGTGCTACAGGGGCCCACAGGTCAGGCTGTGCGATTCCAGGGCATGGAAAATGACCTTTCAAATGAGTAGGGAAAATGGGTCTCTTAGTGAGGAGACTAGCCATTAGGAAAGAAATGTCTGGCTCCTTCTGTGTCTATGCACCACGACAAATGTCAGGTATGTTACACATTTAAGTGTCAATAAATAAGTAATTTACAGAAGAAAAGTTTCAGTGAACATTTGTGCTCAAGAAATAATTAAGTCCAAAATTCTTACAAAATCTTCCTCAAATCTGCAGAGAAAAGACTGTTGCATTTCATCTCTTAAAATGAAACAGTGAAACAAAGTTAAAGACTATTTTGGGAAAAATATTTGTAACACTTTCATATAATTTTTCTTAAAAGGATATACTTTTTCTAATAAGCTGAAATCAATTAAAACATGGACAAAGGACATGAAGATAATTTATAGAAAAAATAAATCTACTTTAAAAGGGTTGTAAATGAATTAAAATCCTAAGATCATTTTTTTACTTTTTATCGGTATCGGGGATTGAACTCATGACCACCTGCTTGCAAGGCAGGTGCTTATGACGCTGAGCTAAATCCCCAGCCCCTATTTTTTTACTTATTAGATTAGCAAAGATTTCCAAGCTTCATAATCCTTGTCATTACTGCATAGCAGGCTGTCTCTCATTCTATTACTGGGAGTGTAAACTAGTACAAGACCATTTTGGACACTGATTTGATCATAACCATTACATCATTAAATCTGCATACCCTTTGACCTGTCAACTGCATTTGTATGTATGAATGAATGAATTTATTTTTGGTGCTGGAGAATGAACCCAGAGCCTTCACAATGAGCTATATCCCCAGATCTTTTTTGTTATTTTTTAAGTCTAGGTTTCACTAAGATGTTCAGATTGGGTTCCAACATGTGATCCTCCTGCCTCTGCATATAGGCAGGTACCACCACATCTGGCTCCAAGAATTCACACTACAAAAATACTGTTTTTATGTGAAAAAAGAAGTTGCTGAATAATAGCCCACAAATTATCTCTGCTAATCAAATAACAAAGGGCCCAATAATTATAATTTTAATAATAACCTTTTTTTGGGGGTCTTTTTCCTCTTTATCGGTACCAGGGATCGAACTCACGACTACCTGCTTGCAAGACAGGCGCTTATGCCGCTCAGCTAAATCTTCAGCCCCTAGTAATAACTTTTTTAAAAACACTAAAACAACTGTTAATAGTAATTTCCATGGCATAAATAGAATTACAAATTTCTATGAAGTTTCAATGACTTATTATGACTATGATTTACTTAAAAGTGTAAAGAATAAACGTAAGCTGTGCATAATTGTACATGCCTATACAGTAGTCCCAACACTCAGAAGACTGAGACAAGATAGAGAATTAGTTCGAGCACCAGGTTATACAGTAGATCCTGTCTCAAAAAAAAAAAAAAGAACAAAAGCTCCCCTTTGAAGGTATAACTATACTCCACTTGTTTCATCCTTGTCCACGCCACCTGTGTAACAGGCTGGAACTGTTATTGAATGAGCTGAGACTTACCCTAATTGCTTTCAGTCCATTTGATACTTTATTTTCTTCCACAAGTGCAACAACTTCCTGTCCAACATTCAGAACCACACTGCCAGTCACAGCTTCACTGGAGAAGTAGATCAAATCATCAATCATGCCATAATCACTGCAGTACCTTGTCACAACACCCTGCACAGTTTTCAACCTGGTGTCACCTGAGAAAGGTAAGCAAAGCAGTTACACTGGCCACAAGAGCAAGCCTCACTATATTTAAGCTCTACCAAAGAAAGAAAGAACATGGGATGGGAACCTAATGGGCTGGATTTGAGACACAGAGACCATCAGAGAATGAAGCTTTGAGGAAGAGGTACCTCTTCTCAGAGCATAGGTGGATACATATGGTGGTGCAAGACTACAAAGCCAGACTGCCCGAGTTTCACTTAAAGCCACTTTGCTTTCACGTATCATCTTAGGCACGACCTTTAACCATTATATGCCAACTTTCATCATAAAATGGAATCAGCAATCACCCTGAAAGAACACATGTGCAATGTACCACTAGAGCTCTGAGGAGCTGTCAAGCCACTGTTAGATTTATGTGAGCATCTGGGGAGTCCTTGACACATGCTGTTATTAACAACTTCTCTTATCCTATCATTACTAGCAGTAGTAGCCCCAAGAGATTGGGTAAATTCTAATAAAATAAGGCAGAGAGTACTGGAAGGCACATCTGGCCTAGGAGCTGCACAGGCTGCCAAGCTCTATGACCTACTGTTACAGTTTAGAACTAACGTGTCCCTCAAAGGTGTTTTTATTTTAGTACTGGGAATTAAACTCAGGACCTGTGCTTGCCAGGCAGGTGCGTGTGCCACTGAGGTATACTCCCGGCCTTCCCTCAAGGTCTTGCATGTTCAGAAGGTGACCGAGTCACTAGGCGCTATGATCTTTTATGAACTCATCTATTGACGAGTTCATAGCTGATTGGGTTTTCTGGAGCTAAGTTCTGTTTGGAAATGGTCACTACGGTATGACCTGGAAAGCTGTTGTTTTTGTTCCTCCCTTCTCTCTCTGCTTCCCAGCTGCCATGAGGTGAGCAGTTTTCCTCTGTTCCTCCCATTATGAGATTCCTGCTTTGAAGCCAGGCGACATGGACTGAATACCCTGGAAATCATGAGCCAAATAAAACTCCTCTTTTGAGTATTGGGTCACAGTGACTGGCAAGTGACTAAGACACTCTTTTCGTGTCTGGAGCTGCCCTCTATCCTCAAGCCCGCACTGCATGTTCCCTGCAGATTCTCAGAGGTGCTCTGGTGCTCAGGTCACCTTCTGGCAGAGGAAGCTTAGTGCTACAGGGAGCAGGAGCTCAAGCTGTCACGGAAAGCCCAGGTCCACTCTAGTATGAGACAGGAGAAAGGGCCTTGCTAGCTAAAGACAGTGGCCTGTCTGCACACTGATGGCCTTTACCATATGTCCTCAATCTTACCAGCTTTATTCCTGATACTTTTGTTTTTGTTTCGTACCGAGAACCAAACTCAGGACCCTGTGCTTGCCAGGTAGGCGCATACGCCACTCAGCTATATCCCCGGGCCTGCTACCTTTTATTTGGAGAAAGCGCCTCACGATGTAGCCCACACTGGCCTCACCCTCTTGAGGGGATCAGCCTTTCTTAGTTCTGAGATAACACATGTGTGCCAACAGCACGCCTGGTTCCCGCTATTTCTGTCTCAGAGGTGAGAGGAAGCAATGGAAACTTCTCCCTGGATGAGAGTCTCAGGCTGGGGTGGGGGGAGAGGTGGAGGACATCAGAACCCTGGGCGAGGAGCATGGTGTCATGCGCTCTGGAAAGACAGCAGAAAGGGACCCGAGTAGGCTTCTCAGAGCTCTGCAGGTAACACGCGGCCGGGGACAGGATGGCGATGTCACCTCACTGGGGTAGGGCTACGGAGGGGAGCAGGGCACAGAGCGACCCAGGCTCGCCGGCGCGTTCTGCTTGTTGCTGGCACCGGAAGTTAGGACCACCGGAAGCCAGGACGCGCGCAGGCCTGGACCTCCGTTCCCGTCATTCTCGGGCGAATCCGCTCCCACCCCGCGTTCTGTGCCCCCTGGAGGGCCCTGTGGAGCGACAGATGTCTGCAGGGTGCCCCATTCTCTCCACGCGCACCTTCCACGAGCTCCTGCCCAGAACTCCGGTCCTTCTCCTCGGAGGCGTCTTCCCTTCTCCAGAAGAAGGCCACCAACTTAGCCGCCAGGCGCAACATGGCTCCTGCTCACTCCTATTACCCGCCAGAGGTGTCTGCGCGTGTCTTCCACTCCCAGCCAATGGGAGAGCCGCGTCCGCGCCTGCCCCGGGCTACCATAGGTCTTGACCAATGGGAGTACCGCGCTTGTTCCCTCTTCTGCGCTTTGGCCTATTAGGATCATGGAGCTCCCCGAGGCCGTTGACTGTTTTGGCACGTGAGGAACTCGTGGTGCCTTGTGGGAGTGAGAGCCGGCCTAGCCTGCGGAGCGTCCTGCCACGTGGTGGGGCTTCATGTGAATGGGCGGGGCACCACATTGAGTGGGTGTGGTCTCAGCGCTGTTGGAAGCATACAGTCCTGTATCAAAAAGTGATGGCTGGGGGCGGGGGTTTAGCTCATCCTGGCAAGCACCAAGTCCTAATTTCTATCAAAAAAAAAAAAAAAAAAAAAAAAAAAAAGTGATGCCTGGAGTGGTTTTCTATATATTCTTTATCAAATTGAGGGAACTCAATTTGTAAGCGTTTGGAGTTTTCTTTGGGGGGGGCGATTTTCAACTACAAATTAAGCTTCTGCATTAGCTATGGGGCCATCCAAGTTAATTTGAGCAAACCGGTAATTTCTGTTTTTTAAGTTTGTTCATCCAACTTATGAAATCAAGAGTATAAAGATGCACATAGTATTTCCTTTGTGTGTAGTTCTTGGGACTGAACCCAAGGTGTCTGCACTGAGCCACTTCTCCAACCATTTTGAACTTTTGAGATAAAGTCTTGCTAAATTGCCCAGATTGGCTCCAACTCTCCATCCTCCGGCCTCAGCCTCCTAGATACTGGAATTAGAGAGAGGCATGTACCGCAGCACCAGGGCCTTGCTGTTTTTCTAATGTGTGTATGATCTATAATGGGGAACCATCTTCCATTCTTTGTTTTTTGTTTTTTATTTTTTTTTATGGGTACTGGAGATCGAATTCACGACTGTGCACTTGCAAGGCAGGCACTTATGCCGCTGAGCTAAATCCCCAGCCCTCCATCTTTCATTCTTGATACTGGTAATTTAATCATGTATCCTATTTTCCTTGATCAACCTATTTCTTCTTAATTTTATTATCTTTTTTACTTTTTTAAAAAAAACCTCTTCCTGTCAAAGATCTTTATGCTATAAACAATAATAAGTCTTTACTATTTAAATGATTTATTTCTTACAGTTTATTTTTTACTTTATTCCTTTAATTTGTGCTGCTTCCAGTTTCTTAAGGTGCAAAATTAGATAATTAACTTTGGAACTGTCCTCATTTTAAAACGTAAGCGTTTAAAGCTAAATTTCCCTTTCAGCTGATTTAGCTACATGCCACAAAGCTGTGCTTGTGTTTTCATTTTATTCAGTTCCCAATTTCCCCTGTGACTTCTCCTTTGACCTACATGGAACTTTTTGTTTTGTTTTGTTCTGGAGCTACATTGTTTAATTTCCAAAGATTCATGGATTTTCCTGATGATTTTCTGTCACTGGTTTCCAGTTTAATTAGGTTGTAGTTAGCAAAATCTGGATGGTTTCTGTCTTTAAAACTTACGGAGGCTTCTGGGTTGAGCATGCCAGAGTCACTACTGACAGTGTACCCTGCAGAGCTGCAGGGGCTCCGATTCATCTCTGATCAGGAGATCTCTATTGAGGTGAACTGGCTCTGTGGGGCGTTTTTCCTGAGGGCCAGGAGGGTGTTACTGTTCCTAGAACCCCTAGGAAACATCACCAGGCCATGGCTGGGAGTGCACCTAGGGCGCAGAGGATCTCAGGGACTTGGTGTGTGGTGTTTGGTGGAAAGAGATGTCCTCGTAGATGGGGCTGCAACATGGAAGCTGGTCTGGCTTCCTGCCGGGGTCATGTGTGGTGGCATTGCCACAGGCAGGCTTGTTCCTGAGCAATGCCACCTCAAGTTGCTACTCAGGATCCAGGCTCCCCTGTGAACACTGCCCAGACACCATGACTGTGTCATGTCCTAAGTGTGACCCTGCTGCAGCCTGCCCAGCTCTAGCTTTTTGAACTCAGCCCATGTCATTAACAGTAGATGGTGCTGATTCTTTCAGATCCATCCTGGGTTGGGTCTCCTCCCATCACTCCAGGGCTGCCACTTCAGTGCTAGCCAACACCTGCTCCTCCTTGGTACATCCACATCAGTCTCCAAGCCACAGGTGTTTCTTACCTGGATGCCCTGTGCATCCCACCTCCCTGAATCCTGTACCCTCTCTTCCAGCCTTGTCTCTGCTGCCCTGGGGCCTTTGTACCTGCCATGCCTGCAGCTCTTCCAGCTCCTGTCATGGCCTTCAGCGTGCCATGACATGCTCCTTCTTGACTTCCTGGCTTCTCTTTATTCATAAAGTTGAGCATGTTACAACGACACAGGGATTTAGTGGTCTCTTGTGCTTGTATCCACACTGAAATGTAAATCAAACCTGGGAAGGATGATGGCTGTGCTGTCCACTGCATAAAATTTGATGAAGTCTGTGTAAATTAGGAACATGGTTAGGACTCAGCAGGAAGGGAGAAGAAGGGCATTTTAGGAACAATTACTTGAAGATCACGTGAAAGAACAGGACTGTTTAGAAACCAGTATGGCCACCAGCATGGAGGACGCTCCTCTCAGTGACAGCTGAAGGCTTGGGCCTTGTGGAATTTGCTCTGCACTCCTAATTTGAGGTGGATGGTTTGCATTTTTTATTAAAAAAACAACTTTTGAAAGGCACAAAAAATGGTTGAAATCCACTTGACATTTTTCTTCAAACAAAGAGAAACACAGAGGGTTTAGTCTCTTTGGCCCAATTCCCACTGATTCTGTTGACTGCTTTAAATTCAGTGCAGAAACTCAGAAGAGTTCTCTGTCTCTTCAGAATAATTTTTGACTTCACAGGTAATCGTTTGCAAAAATAGTTCTAATCCTCCTTGTTGGGTTGAAAACTAAGGCAGCCGAACCCCTGTGATGTGAAACCTGAGGTATGCTCAGGTTTGATGTGGATTTGTGGCTTAAGGAGCTGGTTTTTCAAAGCACTTTGGTCTGAGGCTTTTTGCAAAGTGCACAAAGAAACTGTTGCTGGAACTGTCAGGGTGCCAGTGTCTCTACGTGAAAAACATTCATGTCCTTTTTCTCTGCCTGGTGAGCAGGAATAAAGGGCACAGCCGGATGGTGCCTGCCAGCCCTCAGGGCTGCCACAGAAACCGATGGGTGGAATCCCAAGCAGTTCAGGGCCAGCTGAGCCAAGTTGAAAACATAAAGGTTCATGTGACCTTGGGGAAGGAGAGTTCCATCATGGGGTCACAGGGGGCCGAGAAATACTGCTGCAAGAGCTGTAGAGCAGAGCTGGGGCTAAGGCTCCCTCGGTGGGCTGGCAGGATTCTGTACGCAGGGACTCGTCTTCTTCCCGAGACACCCACCTGGCAGGTCTGTGGTGATGGGGACCAGGGAGGCCCTTTCTTCCTGAGCTGGGGCAGGACAGCTCCGAGCTGGCAGTTACACAACCAGTGTGAACATTTCTGGGATCCGTTCATTGGGTCCTCATTGGAATTCAGGAAGCAAGGCCTCCCCTGGCTTAAGTGCAGTTTTACTGAGCCTTTGTTCCACTTGTGAATACTTTTTGCTGGAAGCCCCTCACCCAGAGCCCAGTGCTCCGACAGCCGGGCAGCAGCGAGGGTAAGAGGCAGGCGTGAAGCCCTAAGTAGGGGCGACTTTGGGGTCCCTTGGTTAGTTGGGCATAGGCAGTCCGTCCCCAAGGCAGACTGGGATTCATATAGAAAGTTGCTAAGAGAGTTTGAAGCGTCTTGTACCTGAGGCCGGGGTCAATGATCCTAGTGAACCCCAAGCTCAGCTGTGAGTTCAGATTCAGCTCTGTCTTCCCAAGAAAGGGATTTTATTTACTTTTCAGAATTAAGTGCTTATTTTCCCCTTTAGATCCTGTCACTTCAATGTGACCAATACCTCTTTTTTTTTTTTTTTAAAGTGTTTCTTGAAAACAATTCCTTGCAAGAGGAGGTTTCCGGTGGTGAAAGTGGATGATAATCTGGTGACACGTGAGTGGTGGCAGTGACCCGAGCCTCGGCACAGCTGCAGTGTCCCCTCCTGTCCCCAGCACCATGACACGAGATGGGCAGTTCAGGGAGGAGCTGGGCTATGACCGGATGCCCACACTGGAGCGGGGGCGGCAGGACGTGGGGCGGCAGGATCCAGGTGGCTTCAGTACCAACACGAAGCCCAAGGACCTCCAGCTGTCGAAGAGATTGCCCCTGTGCCTCAGCTATAAGACCTGGGTCTTCTCTGTGCTGATGGGGGTGAGTGTGTGGCCCCCTGGCCCAGCATGGTCCCTCCTGTGGTGGGAGGGCGTGTGGTGTAGCCACATTGATTTCTCCTGTGTCTGCTAAGTTGTTCTGCTCAAACAACATCTGTCCTGTGGGCCTGCATGGTGGCTCTACCACCCTGGGAAGGACAATCAAGAGGCCACGCTGAGCTTGCAGGGTCCACACCAGGCCAGGGTGGCCACCAAGATCCTTGACTCCCATGAGACCCACGGCCCCCTGGAGCATGGTCTGTAGAGCTGGGGAGTCTCAGGCTTCAGGGAAGAGCCCAGGGTTGTGGCCCAGGTGGGAGTTGAGCCCTAGTGGCCAGGTAGCAGGGATTGGAGCGAAGGCCTGGGCCGACTGGGAACAGACCTGGAGACGGCCAGGGGGCAGGAAGAGACGTCTGGGTCCGAGAGGGCCCAGTAGTAGGGGGTCAGGCTGCCAGGTGCACCTCTCTACAAGGGTACCCAGGTTCTGTGATGGGTTGAGAGCTGAGGTCTGTAGGGGACTCCTCCCTGCCATTCACTACCCTGGGCCCCTGAGGCCTGGCCAGTGTGGTGATGTGTGTCCTGGAGTAAAGCCCAACTGCCGGAATTCTCCTCCCTGGGTCCGTGGTCCCCCGTGGTCATCTTCCAGAGGTCAGTGTGCACAGCTTCTGCAGAGGGAGCCAGGGTGCCTGGGGGATCCTGAAGCCACAGAAGCCAGGTTGGGGTGAGGGCCCTTTCAGGGGAGAGGAGCCATTTCTTGCTTTCAGTTTTGACAGTACCCTTCCCTTTCTCTTCCAGATCACAGTGGTGGTCCTGGTGCTGGCACTGGTCCATTTCTGGGTCATGACAGGGTGGTGTTTGTCCTTTAGAGGAGTCTGGGTCAGGTGGGATCAGGGCGCTCTGTGGTGGATACAGCAGGTGTGTTGCATTGAGGCGCTCCTTGCCTTTCCGTTGCCGTCTGCAGAGCTGCCTCCTGGTGACCTCGGGCTTCTCGCTATACTTGGGCAACGTGTTCCCCTCCGAGATGGATTACCTGCGCTGCGCTGCTGGCTCTGTAAGCTCTATCCCTCGGCCACACAGCTGGGACCCGGTTCCTGTCCTCTGCTTAACTCCCCATGCCCTGGGATTTGTGGGTTTCTGTCATTTGTTCCTCATTCAGAAATCTCTGGTGTGACTATAGCTTCGAACAGTGTTTATCTGCCTGTCACCCGTGAGGCGGGTCTTCATCTTGCTTTGCTGAAGCCTGAGCAACTGTGACCCTTTGGGTTCTAACCTGCAGCTGCTTCCTGCTGCAGCAGAGCTAACTGCCCCCTCCCCTACCCCGTCAGCCCACAGAACAAACCTCTGGGAGGCCATGATCCCCTCCTCCACCCTCCAGCACCTCCCCGCTGCCCGTGTCCTCCCCACAGTGCAGCCCCTGTTGGTCACAGTGACCTCTGACTTCGGGCCTCGGCAGCCCCTCACCCTCTAACAGCCTTGCTCTGTCCTGGCAACCATCTGTTACCCTGGCTCCTCCATCTCCCGTTCAACCTCATCTCTCTTCGGCCACCCTCCTCTCAGCTCTGTCCTCATCAGGGCCTGGGGACCCTTTGCACACAGGAGTGCCTCACCCCTTCCCCTCTGTTTTGCTCTGGACTCACAGTGAAGTCAGAGTGTGTAGCCTGGGCAGGAGCCCTAGGCCGCGGGGCCCCGTCCTCCCCAACGCAGACATCCTCTCCTTCTAGGCACTCCTCAGCCGAGCTGCCTCTGGTCCTGTGCAGTCACCACACGTTCTGAGCCAAGTGTGGTGGGGCTCACGACTTAGGGGACCCTGTCCCAAAATAAAAAGCATAAAGGACTGGGGATGTGGCCCTCAGTGTGAGGCCCTGGGTTCAGCCCCCAGCACCTTCCCACCATAATCAATCAATCAATCAATCAATCAGTTTATAGTCTGACTTTCAAGCATATCCAACTAGAGTATTTTTTAAAGAATGAGTTATTTTGAGGTACTTGGGGACCACCCATGTCAAGCAGAACCCTTGTGTCAAGCGTTTGGCAACACTTGTTTGCCAGTGTGATTCAGCTGACTCCGGAAGCTTGAATGTTACAATGCATTATTATTAGACGAACATTCTGTGGGGATGGCACCAGCACCTGCCAGGCAAGTGTCCTGTCACTGAGCTGTGCTTGGTCCTGCGGCACAGTGTTTTCGGGGTATCCCTGGGGCGGGTGCCCCACTGGGAACCGCGGCTCACTGGGCTCTGCTTCCTCCTCAGTGTCTCCCCTCGGCCATCGTGAGCTTTGCTGTTTCCAGGAGCAACATCAACTCGGTAAGTGGGCCTTCCTGCACCCCCTGCAGACAGGGAGGAGTTTTACTGGGGACGTGGGCACCCTCCAAGCTTGGGGCCCCTGCCAGGGTTTCCAGGGTCACCCGCAATGGCAGAGCTTCCTGCCCCTCTGCTCTAGCAGGGCACCCCCACCCCCAGGTCCTGGGGTCAGTGAGGATTTTCGGTGACCTGGAATTCAGATGTCACCTTTCCTCCTTGAGCTGTGCAAAGAAGGAACCCTTCCCGCCTTGCCTTTCAGATTCCCAACTTCCAGATATTGTTTGTTTCCACATTTGCCATCACCACTACCTGCTTGATCTGGTTTGGGTGCAAACTCATTCTGAACCCATCGGCAATAAATGTGAGTCACGGGGCTGGTGTGGGCTGCACGTTCCCGCAATGACGTCATGTGTGGGGCTCTGCTCACATGGGGTAGCAGGGATGCTGCTGGCTGAAGCGGAAATGGGCGGTGAATCTCTGTTAAGATTGTTGAGGATTTTGCTTATGTTCCTAAAGAAAATAATTGAATGAACTCTTTTCTTTAATCCCAGTGGGCAGATTTATTGATAAACAATATTTTAATATCTGACAACTCTTAAAATTAACTGAGGGTGTGGCTCAGTGGCTGGGCACTTGCTTGGCCTATGCAAGACCCTGGCACAAACTCCAGCACTGCAATAATAATCATAATAATAATAACCCCATGTTTCATAAGATCCATGGTCCTATTAATTATAAGACGCAGGCATTGTCTGTGCTACTACAAAAAGTGGGACAACATAATCACTCAAAGAACGATGCCCAGAGAGAGAAATCTCACTGAAAACCAAGACATTCTCACCAGTCTTGAAAAGCAAGAAAAAGGAAGGAAGTTTGAGGGCGTAGAAAGGATCCACTCACTGCCTGCCACGCAGAGAGATGGTGCCTGCTTTCCTGATGCTGGGATCACTAAGGGCACGTGGCAAAGTTACTGGATGTGAAAAATCAGTGTAAAACTTTAATTGTACCAACAAAAAATTTTAAAAGTGTTCTAAATACAGATACCATTTTATAGAGTTAAGCACGTGTGAGTTCAGCCCCTGGGGACACACTAACAGGAGAGTCCCAGACTGTTGGGTGGATGTGTGTCGCACTCTTGGAGACTTCCTGGACATGAGAGGGTAAGACAGGCAGGTGACCATGTCACGGGGAGGGGTCCTGTGGGACACCCTGCAGTTGAGGCCCCTTGAAGAATAGGTTGGGGATATGTACCCCTACGACTAAAATGACTAGAAAACTCCCCAAAATAGGATAGGGTTGGCTCAGGGCAGGGGAGCTGCCCCACACACATGGTGCCCAGTTGGTGCCCAGGACGTAAGACGAGTGCCGCAGGTGCCCAGAGATGGCTTCCCATCTGCCATGGAGATCACAAGTGGCAAAGACACAGCTAGGAAAGATCGTCTGTCCCCAGAGACACAGGAGCATGCAGCGAGGGAGGGAGAGGTGGAGGAGCAGCCCAGGGCACACGGCACATCCTGTGGTTCCTTTAGGGAAAACATGGGAAGCTACAGCTGGGGCAGCGCTCGCTGGGCCGTGGCAGAGGAGGGCAGAGGCTGCCCATTGCTGGCCCGGTGGGCTCAGCTCACACCTACTGCCGGCCCTTTGGAGAACATTGGAGATTTGCAGGTGCGTTCTGAAGCACAGAACCTGGAGACATTGCTCACACACCTTTACCAGGAAGCGCGTGCTAGAAGGTCAGAGCAGCAGCACCTGTCAGCAAAAACCCAAACATGAACGCATATGCATTGCCCAGAGCCCGAGCGCACCGATGGGAGGCAGAACGCATGACCAAACTGTGAGAGATCTCAGTGTGGTCTGTGCGCAGGCAGCCTCAGCTTTCCAGAGCTCACACCTGCAGAAATCTGCCCCACCCAGGCGGGGCATAGGCAGCAGCATCTGGAGGCAGCCAGGCCCAGGGAAGTCTTGGACATGCTGAGCTCTGAGGGTCACTGAGCAGTGGCCACCTCAGGCAGGTAGGAACCCTCAGGAATGGGGCCCTTGAACCACTCGAGCTCAGGTGGTCTGGCTGAAGAATGTAGGTGTAGATGGTAGAACAGGACACTCAAGGTTCTGTGCAGAGTGGGCCACACCGCTGTCCCCTCAGCCTGTCCCTGGGTCCCCTCGCTCGTGGCCACAGAGTCCACCTGTTCTTACCTCCCCCTCCATCTCATCCTGGGTGTGTGGAGCCAGTCCCTTCCTGGGCTCCTAACTGCAAGGGGCACCCAGGTCTCCCCAGTAGGTGGCATGCAGACCCAGCACCTGGCACCATCCCATACGAGCTGCCAGGGACGCATCTCTGCAACCTTCAGGACCAGGAGTGCAGCCTCTGCTCGTGGCTCTGCCTATGTTGTTCCTTTACCCAGAGCATAGTTCTGCTCTACACCTACACCCCAGCCTGCAGTCCACGTCTCCAGTTTCTCCCACCTTGGTGTCATCCTCTACTGTTGGTCCCACCTCTACTGTTCTCTGTGAGAGGGTGGCAGAGCTGGTGACTGGTCATCTCCTCCATGTCTTCTCAGCACCGTGGTTCTGAGCACCTCTCACCGCCTGTGGCTGCTCTGGGCTTCCTTCCCTCCAGCTCATTTTGAAGGCCAGGCCATCTCTTCTTAGCCGAGAGCAGCTAGGCTTGCTTGTAGGTGGTGCATTATGCTCGGTGTGGGACGACTCCAGGGTTCACAACCTGCCCCCAGATGCTGCTGCATTGCCACTTGATACAATGGCTTCGTGGCATGGCCCGTGTCCCAGGAAAACGCCTCCCCACTTTGTACTTCATTTCAAATTTGATCTCATTCAAAATAAGGGTAATTTACTGAGTTGTGAACAAATGTAGCTGGAGTTTTGTCATGATTATGTTAAATCTGCAGGATAATTCTGTGGCAATTGACACCCTTTATCACGTTCCCTGTCCCATCCCGGCACGTAGACTCTGTCTGTTCACGTCAGACGGCAGGCTCTGCCCACGGTGAGGTGGGCTGGGCCGGGGCTGCTCCTCTCCCTGGCCACAGCTCCTGCACAGCAGGCAGTCTCCACTGGAGCTGCTCGGTGGGGCTCCCTGAGCCCCCGACCCCTAAAGCCCCAGGGGAGCGGCACCTGCTGTCCATGATTCTGGAAGGCACCCCCACGTCCTTACCCACTCTTTCCCAAATCACTGTCACCCTAAATCTGCTCTAGCTACTCTTTCAAGTGTCCTATGTCTTGTCAGGCCCCAGATGGACAGGTAGTGGGGTCATTTCTAAATACTGCCCACTTATTACTGATCTCTACTATTACTGTGAACAGATATACACTGTAGATGCATCAATTCTTTGGAATTTAAGGCTGATTTGTGGGCCTGGCAGTGGGTCAGTTCTGTTAGTGTGCCACACCAACCATGCAAGAAAAAGATTTTCTGTTTTATTTTACATGAAGGGTTCTGTAGATTAATTTGTTTATATTTGTTTTAAAATGAAAACTCATTACTGTTCAGTCTGGTGGGCATACCAGACCAGAAGATCCCTGCAATGGAACAAACAGGTGACTGCTCACTGGTGCTAAAGAGAGGCCACCCACTGCACACAGGGCCACACCGGGAAGGACAGGCAGAGGGAGGAGGAGCAACGTGGCGGGCGGGCAGGCAGGCGGCTCTGCTGTGGATCCCCAGGAGCAGGAGGTGGTGCAGCTCAGGGGCTTAGGCTCGGCCGGGCTGCAGAGCCTCAGCAGGTGTGGGCCCAGGGCATCCCTGGTGCCTGACCCGTCCCACCCCGAGTGGCTGGGCGGGTGGACAGGGCCCAGGGCGTGGGAGCTGACTGGGTCCAGGCAATGAGCCAGTGGTTTGCATGCAGTATCATTGCCAGCCCTGGAGGGGCGGCTGCCCAGGGTCAGAGCCTCAGAAATGCAGAGAACAAGAGATGTGGCCCATGTAGTATTTTCCTGATTTTAAGAGTTCTTACGTTTTTATCTTTTTTTAATCTATCCTTTTCTGATAAAAATGTTAAATTCGCTACCTATAAATGTGGTTTATTTCTTCGTACAGTTCTGTTAGTCTTTACGGTGGTGGTGGTGGTGGTGGTGTGTGTGTGTGTGAGAGATGGAGGACTGAACACAGGACTTTGGATGTACCAGGCAAGGTCTCTACTGCTGAGCTACATCCCTGGCTTTTAAGTTTAAGACATGGTCTTGCTGAGGTGCCCACGCTGGCCCTGACCCTGCAATCCTCCCACCTCAGCCAACCTCAGCCTCCTCAGTACCTGGGATTACAGGTGTGTGCCACGGCACCCAGCTACTTTACGTATTTTGAGACACTGCTGCTAGTTGAATATGTTTCTACAACCTTCCTTTCATAACTTTACTTTAAAAGTTACCAGTTGGAGCTAGCCTTTTTTTTTTTTTTTTTTTTTTTTTGTACTGGGAATTGAACTTACAACCTTGTGCTTGCCAGGCAGGCACTTATGCTGCTGAGCTAAATCCCCAAAAGTTACCAGTTGGAATGACTTTGCATTATTTATTTGTGGTGCCCGGCAGGTCATGCCCAGGGCCCTGCGTGTGCAGGCACGTGCTCCATGGCCAAACTGGAGCTCAGTGTGGCTATGTGAGTGTGAGCATGTGTGCAGACCCGTATGTCTGCCCACCCGTGGGGAACCTGAGTGTTCTGTCACCCTCCCAGCCTCCTCGGAGCTGCTATGAGCCTGTGCTCAGGCTTTCTTGCAAATGAGGAAGGCTGGGAGGGGTCGTGGGTGCAGCCAAAGTCAAGGCCTCTCCAGCCTCTTCTCACCCCCGAGGGACGGAGCATGGAGCCCAGTGACCCCACAGCCTCGGGGGGGGGGGGGGCTGGCAGCGTGGAAGGGCACAGCTTCCTGGGGATGCTGAGCCCTTGCTCCCCACTCTCTGCGTAGATAAACTTCAACCTCATCCTGCTGCTCCTGCTGGAGCTTCTCATGGCAGCCACGGTCATCATCTCAGCACGCTCAAGCGAGGAGCCCTGCGGGAAGAAGAAGGTGGTGGCTCAAGGGCCCCATGTGCGCTGCAACCCTGGGGGGTGTCGAGGGGGGTGGCCATGGTGGGGAAGCCGCACTGCCTTTGCGCTGTGGCCCCACGGGAGAGACGGTGTCTGCCAAAACTGAACGGTAATGTTGTCTCAGTGTCGCCCCCTTGTGGCGGCCAGGCACTGCTGTCACGCGGAAGCCCCAGAGCCCGGTGTGTGGACATTCAGTGTGACTGTCTCTCTCCAGGGCTCTGCTTCTGACAGCACCCATACTTTGGATGAAGTGACATTTCCTGCTCGGGTCCTGAAGTCCTACTCTGTGAGAAAAACTTCCCTTTTCTTATTTTTGTCTAAATTTTGTTGTTTTATCTTACTGGGAGGGTTTGTTGGATTAAGTCCTTGTATGTACTAAGGTGACCAGGACAGTATAGACCACAGAAGTGAGCCCCAGCCATGCCTGTGAAAGAGGTTTCAGCCCATTTCCGGTGCTGTTGACAAGCTTGAGTTTTCAGGGGTTTCCAGAGTTTGATGAGACCTCGGTGTGCCACTACAGACGTGGCCAGCAGGCCCCGTCCTGGGGACACGTGGGAGGGTCCTGGCTGCTTCCTCCTGTCGTCGTCTCTAACTGGAAACCCCTGTCTGTTTTTGTTGTTTGCTTCTTGGTTTTGGCTTACTCGTGCCATTAGTGATAGATTGGTTAAAAGCCTCCCCATCTGAGCAAGGCATTGTTGATTTCTCTTACAATTCTGCCACTTTCTGAGATTTTTGGAGCCTGTGTCTGGAGTTTCAAACAAGCTTAGCTTTGCTCACTGGTGAATTTTACTTTTGTCATCATGGTGTAGGGACTCTCTTTTTCTTTAGTCATGTTTTTAGTATAGAATCTGTATTGCTCGAAGTCCATTGATGGTCTTTTCATTAACTTTAGTTTGGTACCGGGGATCAGACTCACCTGATCCTGCGATTTCTAGGCAGGCGCTTTGCCGCTGAGCCACATCCCCCCCTTTCATTAACATTTGCTTGCTGTAGCTTTCTCCTTCTGGTCCTTACTAAATTTTGTTGTGTTTCTTACAGGTTATGCAGAGCTCTCCTTATGGGGAGGTCAAATCTGTTGTTCTGTCCTGGCCTTTCGAGTTTAGCCATCGGAGAGTGGCTATGGAAGGGTCGTGTTTGCTGTTGCTCTGATTTGCTTCCCTGCTTCTCTGGTTTCCTTCCACACCCTTCTCCCCGCCCCTGCCTCCTGGCTGCCCGCCTGCAAGCTGGCCTGCCCAGCATGGCCTCCTCCTGTCACCTTCCCTTCTGTCTTGCTTTCCACTCCCTGCATCGCCTTTAGGCATTTCAAGGTTCCCACAGGCTTTTTCACTTTTGCTGTCTTCCCTCATTCTTGAGAGGAAGTTTTGCCCAGCATTCCAGGCCAGCACGTCCCCCCCTGAGCATCTGTGAGTTCTGCTGCCTGCAGTGGCTGCTCGCCCTGGCACTGGGCTTTGCTGTGAGCTCCCTGCTTCTGGAGGTTTCTGTCCTCATCAGGATTGCTGTCAGGAGGTCTGTTTTCCTGCACCAGTGAGGGCCTTGTGGCTTTGAATACAGGGAGGCCTGGTGCTGCTGTGGCCTCCTGGTCCGAGTGGGACTGGGCTCTGTAGGGAGCCTAGCTGTGGTCCAGCCGCTGTCCCACGCTGTCTCCTGGCTTTTCCCCATCACGGTGAGAGTACAGTACCTGGCTAGCCACTGCTGGCCGTGGGAGGTCCACACCTGCACGCTGTGTTCTGAGAATGCGGGCATTGCCTGCTCCTCAGGACTGGCACAGACCCTCGGGGTGGTGGCCTCAGCAAGGTGACACTGTCCTGTCATCCCCTGCAGGTGGTCGAGATAATTTCTGGCGTCTCTGCCGTCCTTGGTGGGGTCATCGCCCTGAATGTGGATGACGCTGTCTCAGGTCCACACCTCTCGGTGACCTTCTTTTGGATTTTGGTGGCCGTGAGTACTTCCTGGCTGGTGGCTGCGGTGTTGAGCTTCCCCTTCAGACCTGATGGGTGGGGCTGGTTGGCGGGCTTATTTGGGGCCACTGAGTCAAAAAAGCACCCTGAGAGGGACCCACTGGCCCCCATCCTGGGCAGCAGGTTGAGTCAGTGTACCACTTTGTACTAACTGCTGTTATTGTCGTATATCATTTTCATTATTTCTCTGAAGAAAACCAAGGATTTTTATTATTTTGAACAATTTTATAACATATAAAATTTTATAAAATGGAGCATATTACAGTTATTAAATTAAATGCTCCTACAGCAACACTTAGCACAGTGCCGGCACCAGGATGGGCCTCACTCAGCCCTGCCGCCTTGTCACGTGGGCCCTGTGTCCTGCCCCACGCTCCTGCTGCATCGTATCTGCACGTGGATGCAGGAAGTACATCCAGGGTGCTCTGCTCAGCCACCGCTGCGGCTGGTCTGGGTTCCCAGCGTCCTTCAGAGCAGTCAGTCCAGAGCGACCACTCCCCCTGCCGTGTCATGCCCCGGAGCGCTGTCCATGCCCCGTGCCTGCACCCAGTGGCCACTTCACACCTGCTGCATGGAATTTTAGTTTGGTGTCTGGTACCCAGGGCCCAGCATTACACAAAAATGAGGAGGATGCAGTGGACTCCTCCAAGTAAGTGGGGCTCAGAAACCGTGTCCTGGGGGTGCGCTGACTCAGACCTGGAGCCCGGGGGCAGGCACAGCACCACACCAAGACAGAAGCTCTCACTGGGCAGCTGGGCAGCTGTGATGGCTCATTGCACGGCCTGAGCTCTTGCTCGGCCTCTGTGGCCTGAAATTAGTGGCTGTGGGCTCACATTTGGGGCTCACTGAGGTCACAGGCCACAGTCATGATGGAAGATATTGTCTTCATCCCTCCCGAACCCCCTGATCAACCCTGTGACATGACCTTCCTGAGACCCTGCTTACCAGAGAATACACTGAACCCCACTGTCCATGACCAGCCCCAAGCCCCCAACGTGGCCATGGCAGGGGCTCCAGGTGGGATTCCTGTGGAGCAGTGAGAGGGCAGGACAGTAACCTCCAGCCTGCTTGGCAGGACTTAATCATGGGTACCACGGATGCTCTGGTATGGACACATCCTCCCCCTGTGAGAGAGGAATTTGAGTGCCAGGGCAGAGTCAGGTCAGGGCTTGCCATGTCCTGCTGGGCACTGGCAGCCTGGGGGTGAAGGCTGGGCCGGCTGGAGGCTCCTCCTTGTGCCTGCCCGTGTGCAGCTGAGTCAGCTCCTCAAAGTGGAAGGAGGTTTCTGGGCTGCAGAGTGGACAGTGTGGTCCCCACCTGGGGAGCAGGTGCCTGAAACCATCACCAAGAGGTGCTGCCTCCCCAGCTCCTTGAGGAGTCTGTGACAGGAAATGACCAGGCCAGGAGGGTGGCAGAGGCCGCATTCCTGGGGATAGAGACTGACCACAGGGCACAGAGCACAGTCGACTGTGGATCCTGTGTCAGATTATTCTAGAAAAGATGCCTTGGGATAACAGGGGCTTTGACATAGGCATGCTGGATCCTGCTGCTGAGTTCATGTCCACCAGGCGCGGCAGCTCGAAGCCTGTAAGGATGTCCTCACGGGCAGCCACGCTCAGGTAACTGGGTAGGAGGTGGAGTGCAGAGGGCACAGAGGTGCTTACCTACTTGCGGTGGCCCTGTTTTTTGACAGGCCTAAGGTTTTCAACAAACACAAAGCCCATGTGAGGGACCCCTGATTCCCACCACTCTCAGGGACTTGCCAGGCCACATGTCCTGCCCCAGATGGAATGGGTAGTGTATCACAGTGGAAACCACAAACGTGGACTCTGATGTGCTCCAAAGCTCTTCTTTTTCATTTTTCTTAGTGTTTTCCGAGCGCCATCGCCAGTCATGTGACGGCAGAGTGTCCCAGCAAGTGTCTGGTAGGTGAGGCCTGTCCCTTCCACGGGGCCAAGAACGGGGCAGCTGCAGGGACTGCAGGCAGGGCTGGGCAGAGAGGCCAGCAAGCTGGGTGGGCTGAGGCTGGCACCGCTGCTCCACAAAGGACACTGTCCCCAAGGCTCCCGCCTTGGTACCCCGTCTGTGCACTGCCAGGTAAGCATCCAAACCCAGGGCCAGGGCTGTGTGGCCTCTGCTTCATCCCCAGACTTGGGGGAGGTTACAAGAACAGGTTCAGGAGAGCAGAAGAGGCAAGTGGTACCCAGGGGCGAGTTTACAGCAGCCTGGAGAACTGTGTGTGAATCTGAGTTGGTGGGCAGAGCTTAGTGGGGGCCGCGTCCTCCCCAGTGACTGTAATTCACCCTCCCTCCCTGGATCTGCTCTCCAACCAGGTTGAGGTACTGATTGCCATCAGCAGCCTCACGTCCCCATTGTTGTTCACGGCCTCTGGGTACCTGTCCTTCAGTGTGATGAGAGTGGTGGAGATTTTCAAAGACTACCCACCAGCCATCAAAGTACGTATGCACTCCTGCATCTTGGAAACTGGGGACGATGCCACCCATGCCAGCTTGAGGCCAGGTCAGATAGGCACTCACTGCAGAGCTGGCTGATGGTAGCATCAGTTTACCTGCAGCATGAGGTAGGATTTGCTTTTCCTATGGACAACAGCATGGCTTCCCCAGCCCTTGGCTCGCCTGTTCTGCACTGGTTGTCAGCTTGGCATCCTGCTTGGTCTCTACCCAGGATGCCTCTGTGTCTCTGGCTCTGGGTCTGCCCAGTCTTAGTGCAGCCCTATAAGAGGCCACCGCTTCCTTCACCTTTTCCGTGCCCTGGGCATCCACGTGCACCTTAGAGCACTTGTGGGTTTTTTGTTTTATTTGTTTTTATTTTGGAAAGAATAAAACCAAATGAAAGAAAACAAAATGGGGTCAGTCAAAACAAAAGGATGGACACAGTATGTGACTTAAAACCAAAATACAAGGTGGTCAACAATAGTTATCATACTATCTCTTGTTATCTCCAATAGAATTGCCCATATCATCAGGTATGATAAAATTGAACATTGCAGTACAGAACAGAATAAAAACAAAACATTGGAGACATTATGGGACTTCAAAAGAAGGTAATAGTCAAACCAGAATGGATATCTTATTGTCTTAGTCTTCAGGTTAGTGCCTATACTCAGACTTGATACTATGAAACATAACAGATTCAAATAAAATCAGTCAAAACCAGACCGTGAAAGCAGTAGAGGGCTTTAGATTAAGTTAATAGGAAATCAAAATGGTTACCATAGTATGTCCTGCTATCTTTGGGACAGCTGTCTGTGCCCTCAAATCTAGTACAAGTAGACAAACTGGAACAGAATATAACCAAACTAAACCAAGCAATGAAAACAATACGGGTTTCAAATCACGATACAAGATGAACAATGTCCTCTGCCTGCCCTTTTCAGACAGCTCCTCCCCTTCCACTGTCCAGGGTGCACTGTACATTTTGGATCCCACTAACTCCTTTGTTTGTTAGATTAGGGAAGCAGCCCACCATTTACCTAAGTAGTTCTGAACCTTTTTACCCCTGAGCTTGGTCTCAAGTTGTATCCATTTACCTACAAGAGCCTCAAGGTTTTCCTTCCTTGTAGCCGAGTAGTTCTCCATTGTATGAAACTGTTGTGTCTTTCCAGCCAATCTGCAGCTACAGGGCGAGCTACCCATACTGTTTTCTGGTTCCCTGTCACATAGGGCATTATTTTCTCATCTTGGACTTTCAGTCCATAAATCCTCTTTCAGGTTAATTATATTTCTTATATAGAGCATCTTGATGGACTCGATCTCCTGATCCACTCTGCCTGTTTCCTTTTACTAATGTATGAGGCCATCCATGTTAGCGATTGTGGCCAGCCTTCTCTGCCTCAGCTCTGCCACGCTATTTTTCTGCCATTGGTTATCTACTTTTCCCCTTCACTCCACCATCTGCTCTGCTCATTGAGCCCCCCAGTCGCTGTTCTTGAAACCATGGTCTTTTTTCTCTAGAATGTCCTTCAGCATTTTTTGTAGGGTTGGATTAGTGCTCATGAACTCCCCCATTTCCTCTTTGTCATGGAAGCATCTTGTTTCTCCATTAATTTTGAGAGATAGTTTTGCAGGTTCCCTCAGTCTGGGTTGGAGGTTATTTTCTTTCAGGGCTTGGAATACTTTACTCCAAGCTCTTCTTGATGGTGTGTGTCAAGAAGTCTTCTCGAGAGTGTGATACTGCAGCCTCCGGGCTGTTTCTCTGAGAGGTTTTTTACTTTGCTGCTTACTGATCCGCCATCTTCCCATCTCCCCGCAATCTGTGGTATTTTGTCACGGCGACCTAATAAGCAGACTTCAGGATGCAGACCATGGCACTCCGCCTGCCCTCCTGTTGCCAAGCTGCAGCATGCTGGGTCAGGGACAGTCCAGGCAGCCAGCTGGCACACATTCCTCACACTTGTGGTTTTGTGGGATGCTGCTATGGGATTTTAGTCAGAATTGAGTGGAGTTTATAGATCCATTTGGGGAGACCTGAGCATCCGGTGAGTTTGCACCTTCCCATGATGTTTGTCTGAAGGAGATTCTTGGACCTTTCAGCAGGATCTCAAGACGTCATCCTAAGGCCTAGGCCCTGGCCGCTGGACTTTCTTCCAGTATAGATGGTGTTTACTCCACGTTTATGAGGAACCTCATACATTAAAAAGATACCATGGTGAAGCAGAGGTTCTGTTTGTTTGTTTTTTAGTACTAAAATGCTGTTGTCACTTTCTCATCTCTGGGACATAATACCTGACACAGTTTAAATGAAGAAAGGCTGCCTTTGGCTCACAATTTAGTCCACAGTTGGCCGGATGCAAGGCAGAAATAGTCTGGTAGAGGGCAGATCACAGGAAGCTGCTCACGTCATGGCAGGAAGTGTGAAGGGAGGAGCTAGGGAAGGGAAGGCTCACTCTCCCAGCCCACACCCCCAGCCAGGCCCTGCTGCCTGGCCGCGCATTCAGTACAGCACCCGTGACCCATTCACTGCCCAAACACATGAGGCTTTGGGAGACATTTTTATCTAAGCTATAGCATGGAAATTGAGCATAGGGCCTTTCTACTAAACTACAACATCGATCCTTTTGTTTTTTAACTTTTAATTTTGAAAATAGGCAAAGTTCCTAAGTTGCCCAGGCTGGGTTTTCTCTGTGTTCTGAGCATCCACATGCATTCCAGGGCAGTTGTGGTTTTGTGAGACGCTGCATTGGATTTCAATCAGTACTGCTTGGCATTTAAAGATCCATTTGAGGAGGCTGAAGAGTGTTGTCACTTTGAACCTTCCCATGGGAAGTGTCTCCAAAGGGACCTCTGAGATCTTCCTGTTTCAGCCTCCCTCGGGGCTGTCTCTACAGATGTGCACCATGCCTGGCCTCAGTGGTTCACCCGGTGTGTACACTGCTTACCCCGATGGCGGACAGAATTATCTGAAAGTGAGCACCAGATTTTGACAGTATGACCCTTCCCTTGAATCTAGATGAAGGAATCTTGAGGCAATGACAGCGGAAACAAGACAGGGTCAAGTGCCTCGAGCTTGCTGCTGCTCATGCACCCCGTGTTGGGGTGGGGGCTTCAGCTGCGATGGGCCTTTGCCTGAAGGGAGGCAGCAGCTGGTCCACGGAGTGACTGAGCTGCTCTTGGGGAACCAAGGAGGCAGCAGGGTTTTTTGCAGGGTGGGCTAAAGTCTGGTGATTCTTGCAGGTCAGGGCCACAGTTCCAAAAGATCTTTCTTCCAGCTAGATTCACTCTTCTCATCCCAGAGCCTGCCTAATCTTTCTGTGTCTAGTGCCTTCATCCTATGCAAGCATCCCAGCCCTGTGGGTCCAGGCCCATGCAGGGCAGGACATCAGGCCTTGGGTATTAGCGGCTTCTCAAGCAGCACCAGACTAGGGGCAGAAAAAAAAAGAAAAACGCATTCCAGGCCCCCCTGCGGTCTTGGGCACAACATTTCCTGTGGTCCGTGTGTCAGTATCCACACGCAGGGCTGAGCAGGCTCTGACCCAAGGGTTGTGACAGTGCAGATGACACGTGATGTGAAGACAGAGAGGCCAAGCTTGCTCCCCGTTCTAGCCACCCACCAGACACCTGCAGGCCGAGGGAAGTGTCCCTGTTTCAGATCCTCAGAAGTGGCCAGGCGGCTGTCATCACCCCCTGCAGGTGGGAGGTGTCACAGCAGCAAAGCCAGGGCATCGGCACTGCGCTGCCCGGCTGTGTGGCTCTGCAGGGAGGGATTCATAGCATGCAAGGCTCGTTTGGTTTTTTCTCGGTAGTAACTTCACACTTCGTGCATATTTTCACTTTTCTGGTCATATAGGAGCCTCACAATGGGTCTGTGAAATGTGTCATGCCACAGAGAGTAACTGCTTACTGCGTCCAGGGCCTCCTTTTGTTGTCCTAGTTTCCTGTCCCACCATGGTGGTCACTGTCTCACATCTTTCTGCACTTTGGCATTTCTAAGTGAGAACAGTCCTACACGTCCAGTTCCATCGTCACATCTACCATGGTCAGCATCATCGCTTGATGTGTGCAGGACCCTTGTGCTGGGTGTCAGGTCACTTTGAGCTCCTCTGGTCGGGGCCCTCCTTCCCCCTCAGGACTCCGTCTGGGCGGTGTCCGCAGCTCTGGACCCGTTTTTCCTGTGCTCCTTCTTCTTTTAAATTTGCTGTCTGGCTGTCTCCATGTAGTGTCCTGCCTGCACCTGCCCGGCGCTGGTGTTGGGAACGGGAGTGGAGGAGAATGGGCGGGGTCTGTCCTCCCTGCGCACCCCTGCATAGGCGAGCAGGAGACTGACGCTTTCCTTCTTTGTGGGCAGCACTGAGGATGTACCGTGCTGTCAGTGTCACAGTCATCCTCAGCGTGACCTGGTGTGGCCAGCGGGACTCTGTGGTGCTGGGGACACCGGCGAGCGCACATTCTGTGTCCTGGGTGCCCGTCCCTTGGGTGGGGAACGAATGCAGATCTGGAGGCCAGGCCTTGGCCTTCCTCAGGAGCACTGTGTGGAGACTTACTATGGACAGAGCTGGCAAGGACACACGTTTTGGAGACTACACGTTTATATGAACATTTCTGACTCCAGCTGAACATACCAGGTCTTTTTTAAAGGAAAAAAACCACCTTTTAAAATTTGTACCTCTTTGCTGTTACACCAAAGGAGCCGGTTCCCGTAACATTTGGGACCCTACTACTCTGCTTATTTATTTCGTGGTGTGGGGATTGAACCCAAGGCTGTGTGTATGCTAGGCAGGTGCTCTATCAATGAGCTGCACCCCAGCCACCGGATACAGGGCTCTCAAAACCGCTCTCAGTTACGAGAGACCAGGGTTACCTGCCACATGAGCTGAAGCCCTTTGGCTCCAGCATTTACTCTAGAAGGGACAGTCATGTGATCTGTGTGCGAGGCCATCCCTTCCCTGTGAGTTTGTGCTGTTGATTTGAAACAGTTAAGTTCAGCAGGATCTGATTGGATTCAGGTTTAATGTTTGCTTCTTTCTCCCTTTTTAATGATATTTTAAAATATCTAACACAATTTGCATGGTTCCAGAGCCAAAGCTGTATGGCAGGTGCCTTCAGCAGCCAGGGAGCCAGCCCTGTCCACCTGCCCCTCTCAAAGGCAAGAGTATGAAACCATTCACTTCCTTCCCTTCCAAAGCAGGTCGCATGCCACGATCACTATTCTGCATGGCTTATCCTGCTGTGTGCTGGACACCAAGAGGACCAGAGTGCTTCCTCTCTGCCATTACTCAGCTGACCCCAGCTGGCCCTAGGATGGAAGCTGGGTTATATTTAGCATCTCCTATTGGGAATAATTCCTGGTGATCAATCTTGTAGGAGGGCTCCATTTTGAATCTGAGCTGTCTATTTTCCAGATAATTAGCTGGGAGAGGAACTGCAGAATCAGAGAGGAGATGCGTCTAAGACACGCTACAGCTCAGCTAGTTCCCTGGGGGCTGGTGGGGCCTGGGGAAACCTGCTGCTCCCAGCCACTGCCAGATGTGTGGAACTGACTGCTGCACAGGAGAGAGGCACAGCTCCGCAGGAGTGGTGGGGAGCAACTCTCCTGCTGAAGGGTGCCCCCACCTCCTGACCAGCCCAATGGGGCTGTGCTAACGTCGGGGGGGGGGGGACCAGCCCTCCACAGGCAAAGGAGGTGCAGAGCCTTGGCCTGGAAGCTGCTCCCATTCCACATAGGATCCTCTTGAGTGAAGGGTCCTTGCATTTGTTCATTGACTTGATCGCTACCTCCCTGATGGTGCTGGATTCTCATCGAGTTTCCTGTGACCTGCAATGGGGGGTGTGGTCTCTTCTGCACACGCACACCCCAGTGTGAGCCATGGTGCTCTGTCCTCAGCCGTCCTCGGGGTTGTGGGAGTGGAGGCAGCCGGATGTCCACAGGGCTCAGCACCTTTGTGCCCGGGTGCTGAACCAGGCTAACAGGAGTCATAGCAGGATTGATGGAGCAGGGATGGTTGCTGTCCAGGCTACTGAAAAGGGGAGGATGCATCTGGACCACCAGGACTTGGCATGGTGGACGTGGCCATCCCAGGGAAGGCCTAGAGTAGCTGGAGTAGCCACAGAGGCCACCGGCCCCCCCAGCAGCTAAGCGCGGCTGCTCACACCTTGCTCTGCCCGCAGGCCTATGACGTGCTGCTGCTGCTGCTGCTGCTTGTGCTGCTTCTGCAGGGTGGCCTCAACACCGGCACGGCCGTGCTGTGTGTCAGCTTCAAGGTCAGCACCAGGCTGCAAGGTGCGTCTTGGGAGGCCCCGGCTGGCCCACAGGAGCGCCCTGCGGGGGAGGTGAGTGGCCATCCTGGCCTCCAAGGGCATGAGGTAACCATGGCACTCTGCATTTATAAAATACGCCAGAAAAATCTTGAAAAAGTGAAAATGAAATACATTATTTTTTAAAATAATGGGTGCACACAAACGGATTCCTGAAAAGTATTCTGGCCTTGGGATGCTCAGTCTCAGCTTGCAGGTGCACACAGGAGTCCCCAGAGGAGTCCCCAGAGGCCCAGAGCTTCTCTGCTGTTCCTCCAGGGAGGTAGCATCCGTCCAGCCTGGCACTGGGGCTCCCTGCACTGGGCATGTGCACTCCAGCCCTTCAGCCAGGTCTCAGCCACTGTGCAGAGCACTCTCCTCTAGACCCTGCCTCAGCCCTGCGTCCTGATGCCCCTGACAAGTGAAAGTCGGGCCCAGCAGCTGCTTCCCGTGGGTTGCTCATTTTACCGGTGTCCCAGGCAAATGTGCCCACTGCCCACAGGTGCTCTTTGGCCTGGAAAGGGATCCAGGCCAGCCCTGGCTTTGGGTTCCCGCTCTGTCCCTGGGCCCTTCATGAGACCGCTGGATCTGTGTCACAGCCAGCAAGGTGCAGAGCCACATGAATGTATTGCTGGGGCATCACCTGGTCACCTCGAGCTCAGGAGTCCTATCCACGGGTGCAGATCTGCTCCCACCGTGGCAGTTTTAGGAGAGCACACAGAGGTCTTTCCTCTTTCCCGGAGGCTCCAGGGCTTGCTGCCTCACTTCTTTCACTCGCAGACAAACCTCTAACCCGAGAGCATGCCAGGTGTTGCCTGGCATGGCGCTGGCACCATGATGCTTCTGCAGGCGCGATCCATGACACTGTCCCTGTTTCTGTCACAGGTGGCCAGAAGCCCCTTGAAGGAGTTTGACAAGGAGAAAGCCTGGAGAGCCGTTGTGGTACAGATGGCCCAGTGACTGCAGGATGGGAAACTGAGTCACGCGTGGTGACCGATGGGCCCTCAGCACATCCAACCTCTTGGACCCTGGCAGCCCCACTCTCTAACACATCCTCCTCCTTCCTTGAGGGTGGCCCCAATTGCGAGGGGGCCATGTTTCTTACCATAGTTTAACTTTGAAATAGGTGAACAGCAACAGTTCTGTGCCTCGTTGGGCAGAACTCAAGGACTCCTGGTGGTCCCACTGCATGGACCTCGGCCTGACTTCGTCTGTGCTCCCTGCACCACCTGTGGGGGCACTGCCTGGTTCGGGGCTTTCCCTCTGAGATGCCCTCCGTAACTTTTCTGCCACATGGTTTCCCAGGGATGAGAGTGAGGCGCCTCCACAGGCTGCCACTGCCTTTGCCAACTGAAATCTACAGCCAGGGTCCTGCCCACTCTTCCTAGGAACTGACACCAGTCTCTGCAAAAGGTCACCTTCCCCTGGCCCTCCAGTGTCCCAGGATGTCTGCATGTCTGGGTGGAGCTCGGCACAGTAACAGTTTGGTGTCCTCTGGGGTGGGGCTGAGCTTTGGCCTTTGTGACTGACCACTTGGTGACAATGACTGCCAAGCCTGAGCCCCTCCCTCCATGTCTGGCCTGCCCCTGAAGGACAAAGTTCCCTCTGCTGGGGGGCATTAGCATCCCTCTCTCCTCCTCCTCACTCACCCGGAGTCCAGCCTGGCCCAGCGTCTCTTGGCGTCCCTTGGCATGAGGATGGTGTTCCTGAAGCTCAGGCCCTCGCACACCTCCACAGGGCCGGTCTGTCACCCCCAGCAGCTATGCTGCAGGGGCAGTTTGGGGTGATATCAGCTTTGGAGTTGATTGGGTACCATCCCCACATCCCTGGGAGTCACCTGGATTCTTCCAGTGATACAGGCACCAGTAAGTCTGGTGGTCCAGGGGTCCTGGAGAATGGGGAGACACTAGTGGGTGCTGTCACGGAGCTTGGCTGTGTGAATGGGCACCCTGTGGGGTGGTGCAAAGGCCTGGGGTGAACCTTTTACATGAGCCCTTTCGGACCAAAGGACCAGTAGACCTGGGACATGAAGACAGGCGGGGTGGCCTGCCTAAGCTTAGGACAGGTGGGTGTCCTGGCTTTCCCATCTCTGAACTCAGGTGACCTGGAGTGCCAGGATGCTTGACAGGTAGGGCACAGCCCCCGTCCGGAGGACCAGGGAGTCCTACATTCAGAGCTAGCACGAGATAGCTGACACTGGCTTGCACTCTCTCATTTAGAGCACTTAAAATAGACGTTAAAAGGGGGTTTTAAAAACTGTCTCTTTCAACTGACACTTTTGTTTGGGGTAGTTTGACCCTTGTGAACAATAAACACTTAACCTGCGCATGCAGCCAGCAGTCTGTGGAATGCTGAGTCTCGGGTGGCCCTGGGTTCTGAAGAAAATGGGGCTGTGAAACAGTGCAGGAAGAGGAGATTCGGAGGGAGCTGGGCCGAGGCAGCCCAGAGGCTGGGGAGGGTGGGGAGACACCACTAGCTAAGGGGAGGCTGCCACGAGCACCCACTTGGGGCAGCGTCCCAGATCAAAGCAGAGGGGCACTGGGCTTCAGGAGTCACCAGTGTGGGATGGGTGGGCTTTCCTGTGTGCCAGGTGGAGATGGGGGCACACAGGAAAGGAGCTAGCTGAGGCTGGAGGCTCCTGGGGACCAAGTCACACGTGACTAAAGACCTGGGTGCCTTTGGGACCCTGGGGGGGGCAGTGGAGTCTCCCAGGGTGACCCCAGGGTGCCAAGGCCACTCCAGGTTCCTGTGGGACAGGCCATTGCTTCCATCCCACTGCACCCCTACCTGTGAGGGGCAGCCCTGACCAACAAGGAACACAAGGAGCTCAGCCAGGGAGTAAGGGCTGGGGGCTCCACCCCCACCCCACCCCCATGGAGGAAGGGGCGTGGCTGTGACAGGGAGGGGCGGGTGTGACCCCTCTTTGTGACTCTGGGACTGTATGACCCAACAGCGGCCACCCAGCCCCGCCTGCGCAGTCCTGGCCCCTCAGCCCGTTCTCCACTCATGGCCCGAGTGCTCCTGCGCCCCGGCCTCTGCGCCCAGGACCGCAGCCCTGGACCCAGAGCCCGACTTGGAACTGGACCAGGACCTCGACCCGAACCCAGATCCAGACCCCGACCCCGACCCGAACCTCACGCCCAGGATCGCAGCTCAGGGCCCAGACTCCGACTTGGAACCAGACTCAGAACCAGAACCGGGCCTGGATTAGAATCCCGACCTGGACACTCACCTGAACTGAGGCCCTCACCAACCTTGCTTCCTGTGAACCACCACACCCCGCCCCACCGCCCACGCAGCCCCACGCCTAGGGCCAGCTCCCGCACTGTCACCAAGGGCCACCGCAGACCAAGGGGTAAGTGTGCCCTCAGAGAGGACCACAGGCCGGGGCTCCCCCCAGACCATGCACCGGGATCCCCTCCCCTTGGTACCACAGAACCGCTTCCCTCCAGGACCCAGACCTGACCCCTGACCCCTGACCCTGACCCATATCAGACCTGACCCCACAGACTTGACCCCTGACCCAGACTGGAGTCCAGCCCTGATCTGTCCTCACCATGCCCAACCTGACCCTCTTCCCAGACCTGATCCCTGACCCTGAGGCATCCCCATCCCTAACCGCCCTGACTCTGACCTGTCCTTATCCCAATTGCCCTGACATTTGACCTTCATGACCTTTGACCCACCACCCACCACTGACCTCTTTCTCCAATCCATAGGCCTGACCCCTGGCCTCCCCTGCCTGGAACATTGCTCACCTTGGCTCCTCACCTCTGCTCTGTCCCCAGGGTCCTGTGGCAGGAGGAACAAGCTGACCAGGACCGGCATGGAGCTGGTAGAGAGGACACGGCTGTCATCCAGCTCCCCAGATGGAGGTGGCGGAGGGGAAAGTGAGTGGAGTGGGCTCCTGTCCTGCATCCTGGGTCCTCCCTGGGTGGGGTGGTGCCCAGGTCACAGCTGGTGTGGGAGACCATCCCAGGGAGGGCTCTGACAGAGGCCACCAGGCCCGCTCCCCACCCATCACTCCACCTGGGCTTCTCAGAGTGCCCAGCCCACGCCGTGCTTGCCTTGTCCCCTGCTCTTGGGTAAACACCTCTGTGCCCTGGTGTCTGGTCACCTGCTGACCAAATGTCCCCTGAATGTGGCTCCCTTTGGTTTGTCTATTTTTTTCTATAGAATTAAAACAAGGGATTTCTCGAGATTCGGCTTCTTCCCCTAAAATAGACAGATTCAAAATGGCCAGACAGTTAACGGAAAAGGCCGTCAAGGTGAGTGCTCAGTGGGAGTGATGCTTTGCAGAGATGGCAGTGTAAACTGTACAGTGCCACACACCTGTAGTCCTGCGCTCTGGGAGGCTGAGGCAGGACAACTCAAAGTTTGAGGCCAGTCTAGGAGATTTAGTGAGACCCTGTTTCAAAATTTAAAAAAAACTAAAGTAAAAACAGGCTGCGGATTGGATTCAATTCCTGGTACCACTGGGGATATAACTGCAGCCCAGGACCTGCCTGGCAAACATAAGGTCCTGAGTTCAATTCCAGTGGGGGGGGGGGGGGAGAGAGCAGTTGCAATTGTCAGTGCCACAAAAACAGAATGGAAGAAAAAGATGAAATTTGTTTTGGAATGGGGACAGTGTGTCCCCTCTGGCCGGGGCAGCCTTGCCCCACATGCAGGCCTGAGCAGCCAGCCACACCTTCTGTTGCAGCTGTGTGAATTCAAAGCAGGCGTTGTGTCCTGCCCCAGCTGGAAGCGCGGCCATGCTGTGTGTGCAGTGTCCTGCCATTGTCCATTCACCCTGGCAGGAGGCTCCAGGTGTGGGGGCCAGGGACAGCCCCTCAGTCACTCAGCCTTGGGTCACTTCACACCGCTGTCCCCTGGAGGGGCGACACCATGTGGTGTGGAGGAGGGGAGCTTGGGAATCATGACTTCCTTTGCCCCCGGGCTGCCTGTGGGGCCCCTCATTTGGGTCTGGGGAGACCGAGAAGGTGCCAGGGTTCTACAAACAGAAGCAGCAGCTCCATGCCTACAGCTCGGGGAATGTGAAGGTCAGACGCACCCTGGAAAGGGGATTCTCTGTCCCTATTGCACGTCTGTTTCTGCGGCTCCAGGGGTCTGGACAGGGCAAGAATCCTGAGAAAGCCCACACCCTCTTCCTGTAAGATATGCACAGACTGAGCGTGCAAAGCAGTGGCGTCACAAGCTGCACAGGGAGCGTGGCACACCTGGCAGGAGCGTGAGCAAGGCCCTCCCGCTCCTCGGAGGCCCCCAGCTCCCCAAAGCCCTGGGTGCTCTCCGTGAGCTCCGTACATGGCTCTCTGGCCTTTCTGGCTTCCTGCAAGGAGGCCCTTACCAGCTCCTGTTCAGCTTTTCTTTAGGAACTGCTGAACGTGCAGGCACTCAGTGCCGCAAGTGTCCCTCCGCGTGCTCCTCCGGCTGCGTTTCACACACTTCTATTTTGTAGCATTTTCAATGTTCATTCTAATGAACATTTCAGTGTTCATATTACTGCTTTTTTACAGACACTTGGGTAACTTGAAAAGTGTGGCTCTTCATGTGTAAACTGTGGATTTTTGTGGTTATAATTGCCTTGTCTCCTAGCTGCTTTGCGCAGTGGCTGAGAATGTGGGTTTGTGTGATTATTCCACGGAGCTTCACGAGAATTAGCTCTGTGCCTGTCATGGTGTCGTTAAGCGGGGAGCAGCAGTGTAGCTGCCCTGATCCTGGGGAACAGCTGGTAGCCCACACTGCTCCAGCCTTCTGTGGCCCTGTTCTGCTGCTGAGAAGCAGGTAGCGGTCTCCACCTTGTGGATTTCTGCTTTATATGATTCTTGTCCTCTTTCCAGTGAATCAATCTTCTAAAAATTATGAAGTGGTTTCTGTACGTAGTCATGTCTGTCTGTTCCAAAAACTGTCCTTCGTGAATATACCTGCTATCTTCTAACCTATTTGTAGGTTTGTGGATTTTATTTTTTTCTTCTGGTCTCTCGGGATGACGGAGTTGACTCTAACACAGAGACCTCTGGTCAGGCCTCTGCTGTCCCCTGTAGCTCGCAGGTGTCCCCTGTCCGGAGCGAGCCTGCCCACAGTCACGGTCTCACCCGGCTGGCTGCCTCGTCCCCCTTCCCGTTGTGTCCTGGCTGCTATGGGATGGGTACTTTTTTAAATTCCATTTTCTCTGCCTTATATGGTAGAAACATTGTGCTTCCATTCTGTTTTTGTGGTTCCCATAGGAATCATATCTGACTGTGAAAATCAGGCCTTATTCTAGTTATTAAATTTCCAGCGACCAGCAAGCAAGGTGCAGGGGCAGCTGCCGGCAGCACCAGGTGGGGTTCAGCCTTGCCTGGCAGGCCCTGGACACAGCAGGAAGGGTGCCAAGCCCGGGAGTGCAGCTCAGGGCGCCCCCTGCTGACAGGCATCCTGCGGTGCTAGAAGTCAGTCCCAGGAACCAGTGACAGGCCTCTTGGGTGTGCCCCTCCACACCGTGTCAGTGGTCAGTGGTTGGATTCCTGGATGAGCCACTGTACCTGATAAAGAATGAGCCGCCCGTCCTTAGCGACTTGGTGCTTGCACCCCTGTGCGCCCTTCTCCCTGTGGTCACCGTCTTGCTTGGCAGGCCATCCCCATGTCCTGTCTGTCCCCACGCTGAAGTCTCTCTTGGCCTCATGCTGGTCTTGCAGGGTGTCCAGCTGTCTCCTGGTGGTGTCATAGCCTGTGCTCCTGGGGACATCCCTGCTCTCTGGGGTCTGTGTGTCAGCGTCCCAGGATGATCTGACCTTTCACTAGTCCAGCCCCAATGCTCAGGCCTCCATTCTGTCTTCAGAATCGTTGTGTGTACACATGACACGGTCAGTCAGGGGTGACAACCCATCACCCCGGGTGCCCTGAGTTCTTGAAAGCTGGTAACAGGCTTGCCACCGGGCTGGTCACTGGGTCACCACCATGTGTCTCTCCACCCCTCCTCCTGGCCCCCACTGACCGTGTTGTGCTGCTGGCCCTCTGTGACCTCCAGCTATGTCCTCCACTGTTGCCAGCAGCTTGGATCAGCAGCACAGCAGACTTGGTCTGTTGTCTGTTGTAACAAAATGCCTGAGGTCAAGCTATGCGTTAAGAACAGAAGTTTCTTGCCCCTCAGTGCTGGAGGCTGGTTAAGCCCTCTGGGGTGGCGCCCTGGTGAGAGTTTGCATGGCAGAGGGTGCACATGGTGGGCAGAAGCCAAGCCATTCGGGGTCAGGCTTGGACCCTTATGACGAGTAGCCCTGGTGAGAGCAGTCACTCCAGAGACGACATCAACCGTGCAGGGAGAAGCCTTAAGGCTTCCCCTCAGTCCGCCTGTTGCCACCTCACGGGGCAGCATTACTCTGGGTCCTGGGGAAAAACACATCCACGAATGGCCATGGCCACCTCTCCTGCCGTACCCTGGGCCACGCCGTGCCCCTTGCCATCAGCCCCCAGCCGCCTTGTCCCCAGGCTGCTGGGCCATGGCTGAACAGTAGCCACAGGGCTCCCCAGCTTCGGGCCTTGTGGCTGCACAGCCTGCCCTCCCGTCATGGGCTGCTGCTTGCCCTTTGTTTGCCCTCAGCGTCCTTGGAGAATATGATAGGGGATGAGGGGGCTCTGTGGAGAAGAAAGCCACACAGGGTGTCCCTCAGGCCTGTCACCCAGCTGGAGCACCCACACTGCTGCGTCTCCTCTCACCCTCTGCATCCAGCACCCGGAGCAGGCACTTCTCCCCACAGCTCCCAGCTGTGTGTGTGAGTGGGTGTGCAAGGGAGTGTGTGAGCTCAGAGTGTGGCTCTGCACCAGGCTCACAAGGAAGTGGACACATGGAGCGATGATGTCCCTGCAGTGGGTTGAGTGAGCTCTGCCACAGACACGCAAGCATGCACACGCAGCCCACACTCACCCACACACACGTGTACATGTGTATGTGCTTGTGCATGCACAGGCAGACCCGTGCCCCTGCTCCAGTAGCCCTGATGCCCTGCTCTGCGCAGGACACGCTGTCCCCGCTGGACGATCCTCATGATCACCTAGAGGATGTCGCCCTCATTCTTTGGCACTGCGGCCCTTTCAGGAGAAGAAGATCTTCGCCATCTGTGGACACTACCCGGTGATCCGAGCCACTCTGCGGAGGAAGGGCTGGGTGGAAAAGAAATCCCACTTCCTGACCAAGGTTCTCCTGGGCCCCGAGGACCGAGACGAGGGGGTCACTGGTAGAGTATCAGGGATACCTGGTTCTCCTGCGTAGGGTGTCCTGCATGTGAGGACGCCCCCACCACCATCCTCCTGGCCCCAGGTGTCCTATCTGGTGCTGGTAGCTTCCTGGCATCTCCATGTCCATGCCCATCTCTGGCCGTCCCTCTTAAAGCCCCAGCACTCTGCAGGGCATCCCAGCCTCCCACAGTGCTGCCCAGCAGGTCTTCTCTGGATGGGTCCTGCGGTCACAGAGACCCAGGTCAAATGTCCCTTCCCACCCGCACTTTTGGTTCCAAGAACCTGCCGCACTCACCTTCAGGGTGTCTGGGCCTACGGGCTCCCAGGCACAGCCTTCGGTGGGAGCAGGAGGCCCACGAAAGGCAGGCGCGTGGGGGGGCCACCTTGCCGTCTGTCTGCTGTGGGGACGGGTGTGGCCGGGCTCTCTCAAGTGTGTCGTCTGCAGATAATAAACACGATGAGGTCCAGGAAGAACAGGAAGTGGCCTCAGGGAAAGCAGAAGACATCCACGATGTGATGGTAGGTCCCCGCACAGTGTGTGAGCTGGCTTCCGCCCTCACACCGCCCGCTGGGGCCTGTGTTGCGGGGAGGACAGCCATCAGGATCCCCACAGCCTCTGCACCAGGCAGCGGGGGCACAGGGCCTGGTGGGCTGCCGGGGGGCAGGGCGCAAAAGCTGGCACCTGTGAGTCCTCTATGAACGTGGGCCCGCAGCGTGCTGGAGGCTAGGGTTGGGGTAGCCTACTACATACAGCAGCCGCTCCCGCTCTGCCTACACACCCCAATCTGGGTCCTCTGTGGCTCAGTCCATCACACTCCTGCATGGAGAAGGGTGTAAAGGCTAATGCCAGGCCAGGCATGGCATTGTACATCTGTAATCCCAGCACTTTGGGAGGCTGAGGCATGGGGAGTCCAAGTTCAAGTCCAGCATGAACACTTAGCAGCTTAGGGAAATGGAGACATAGCTCAGTGTAAAGGCCACGGGTTCAATCCCCAGCACCTGAAGAGAAGAACAGAGTTAAACACAAAGTGGGAAAAGGTGTTTGTAATATGTATAGTGTTAAAGACCAGGATACGTCTGAGGACGTGAGTAGAGACCTAGAACGTGACATTCGGAGAACAGCAGAGTCGTGGCCGTGTGCCTCCCAGGCAGTGAGTGCAGGGCTGGAAGCACTCAGCGTTCGCGGCAGTCCATGGTGGCAGGGGCCCGCTGCCCTGGTCTCCTTGGTCTGCTGTGAAGGAGCACCAGGACCCTGTGGCTCACCTGGAGGCTGGGTCCAGGGCCAGGTGCCCCACTATGCCGCCTGGGATAGAAGGCAGAGGGCTGAGTGCCCGAGACAGGCCTGTGTCGTCCTCTGCACCCCTGCTCTTCCCAGGGTTTGCCCCAGAGTTCCAACGCACACTTCTGGGAACGACCACAGACCACTGCCATAGCTCCGGGGAGCCTCCACATGCAGTCCAGAGGGGAAGCAGGGCCTCAGCCTGGCCTGTGTGGCCAGGACCAGGCACCGGCAGCCCCTCGGCTTCTCAGGACAGACACGCACAGCCTGGGGCTGACTTCCAGCAGGCACCCTCCTGGCCTGGGTGGCCGAGTCCTTGTGTGTCCTCCCGTGTATAAACAGGGTCCAAATTCCATCCCTAGAGCTCCGTCCTTCAGTCCCCATCACCTCCCAGCAGCTGCCTCATTGGAGATGAGGACATCAGTCTGTGAACTCGGAGACACGACATCTCTTCAGAATAAGTAGGGGACACACAGGCAGCAGAGGGCTGGTGGGGTGTCAGGCAGGAATTTCCACACTGCTGCTGCTGTGCAGCCTAGGACCTGGGGTCACTGCGCCCCTCTGTAAAGTGCTTAAAATGAGATTTCTACCAGAAAGTGACAGTGAAACCCACTGACAGTGCTAAGGCAGGAACAGGAAGTCAGGTCAGGAGAAAGAATAGCATACGTGGAGTCCAGGCCTGAGCTTTGCAGATGGGGGCGGCTGTGCAGAGCAGGGCAGGAGGAGGCCCCAGGCCAGCCACCACCAGGGGCCGGAGCAGAAGGATCCACGGTGCAGGACCTCGCACACGGGCCATGCACACACATGTGTGCTCCTGTCCATGTGCCACACATGCTAGTCTACAGGAGCTGACCCAGGAGCGTCTTCATCAAGGCAGGGGCAGGGGTTACCTTGGGCATAGAGGAGCGCCTTTCATGGCTAGAAATTCAGAGCAGATACACACCACTGCTCATGGACAGAAATCTCAGGTGACCTGCACCCCAGACCCTCTGCCCTGCTTGTGCAGTGGGGAACCCACGTCTCAGAGCATTGGTGGAGGAGCCACACAGCAGTTTTCTCCCTCTGGACTCTGTCCTGGATCACAGGGGGTCATGGTCACCCCATGATGGCAGGTGGCACACTCTTGAGCTGCACCTGGCCACCTGGGAAGGGCAGCTCAGACCACATGCTGGCCCAGGCAGGGGACATAGCCAGCGTCTCACACTGACCTTCACACCAGCGTGCTCCCACACCAGCGTGAGTCAGGAGTGCATGGCCCACAGCTGAGACTTAGCAGTTGGCTGGAGTATCGCCCGCCAGTTCCCACCACTCAGATTGAACCCGGAGCTGCAGCCCCAGCCTGGATCATTTACATGTTTTTGGGATACAGGTTTCATCAACTTGCCCAGGTTGGGCCCACACTTGTGGTCCTCCTGCCTCGGCCTCTAGGGTACTGAGATGAGTGTACCACCATGCCTGGCTTTCAGCTTTGTCCCAACTGTCCAGAGAAAAGGAACTGTGGATGCTGGATGTTGATGGAGGTCCCTCCTTGCCAGTCTAGGTTGGTAAAGCACGAGACACCGTACTTCCTCTGGACTATCAAAAGGGATGTCGTGGATTATCACAACCTGAACTCTGACCAGATGCTGAACCACTACGGGAAGACGGGGTCCTTCACCACCAAGGTGGGCGGTGGGTGTGACGCTGGGCTTGGGGAGGCTGCCCTGCACTGGACTGGTGCGGCTGGGCTCCGGTTCCTCCAATTCCTTTCTGATGGCCGCCGGGGCACCTACTGCACCCCAATACTCCACCTCCCCACTCTGCTCCATGCTATCTGTGTCCAAGGGGTCCAAGGGTCTCGGAAGTCCCCCCTCAGGAGGCACAGGCCGAGCCCAAGCTGGGTGTCCAGTCGGGCAGGCACTGGCTGCCCCTCGGGTCCTGACTCTTCTGTCCCTGGAGATCGGGCTGTGCGTGAACATGCGGAGCCTGCCGTGGTTCGTCCAGGCGAACCCCGACGCCTTCTTCCCACGCTGCTACAGCCTCTGCACAGAGAGTGAAAAGCAGGAGTTCGTGGGTGAGTGAAGGGGCCACGAGGGCCCTCTGCTCCAAGGCTGGGGGTGCAGTGAAGGTGGAGGGCAGGGGCCCGGGGACCCTGGCAGGGATCTGAGGCGGGCTGCAGAAGGCCTCTGCGGCTGGTTCCAGGGAGGGACCCCAGAGGCCCCATGAGATTGTGGGGTGGGGCTGGAGATGACCAGGGAGAGGACAGGCAGGGGGCGCTGTACAGCCAGCGTGAGCCTGGGTGTTTCCAGATGATTTCCGGCGCACCATGGCCTCCAGCATCCTTAAGTGGGTCGTCAACCACCATAGCTGCCCCAGAAGCAAGACCAGGAGCTGGAAGGAGGAGGCCAGGCCTGATGAAGAGGATGGCAGGACAGGTGCGGGGATGGAGCCTGGGACCAACTGGGTGGGGCCCAGCATAGTGGCACTGGGCAGCTGAATGACCCTGGGACCTGAGACAAGGTCACCTCTGACTCATACTGTGCCTCGAAGGTTGTCGGTGGGTCTGTGATGTCACTACCATCCTGCTGCAGGACTCTGGCACCTGCACCACCCTGCAGCAGCCTCTGTGGCCTCAACAGAGGGGCCTGAGGTGGGTGACAGCCTCTGCTCCTGCGAGGTGCCTCCCCTGCATTGCGATGTTAGGGATAGAGGGTCCATATGCTTTTAAGATTCTGTTCACTTTAATAAAGTGGGCTTTTTAGAGTACTTAGCAAAGGCTCAGATGCTTCCTCTCTGCCTGCCCCCCCCCTCGCACAGCCAGCCCCACTGTGGTCCCCACCGAGTGCTGCCAGGACACAGTGTCATCAGGCACATGTTGGTGTGTTCATTTGCTGTTGTCCTGTGGAACCTGAGGTTAACCAGGGAGCACTGAGCTACTGCCCAACCTCTCTTATTTTGAGACAGGGTCTGGGTAGGCTGCCCACACACACCTCAGACGTGGTCTTCCACCTCTGCCTCCCAAGTAGCTGGGACTGCAGTGAGTGTTGCAATGTGAGGCAAGCCATTTCGATGTTGCTAAGTGCCTCAAGCAAGCAGTGCTCATCACGTCTTTTCCTGGCTTGATAGATAACTCGTTTGCTTTCCAAGTGCCACGGTCTGGCTGGCCTCAGTCTATGTGTCCCCACCCCGAGGGGCATCTTGATGCTGCTAGACTTCAGCTGTCAAGGGTGAAGCTGCTGCAGACATCTGTGCATGAGCTTCTGTAGGACTTAAGTTTTCAGCTCGTTTAGGTAAATGCTAAGGAGCTTGATTGCTGGGTGATGCGGCAAGAACTTGATTAGCTTTGTGAGAAACTCCTGGCTGTTTTGCATTCCCTGCCAGCCCCGAATGTGCACCCCGCTGCTTTGCCTTCTTCCCTGCTCAGTGTCTGGATTTCTGGCCTTCGGCTGGCCTGTTGTGGTTTCACGTCGTCGTGCTCATGGCAGGTCCATAGGGACCCATGTGGCATGCGTCTTTTTTACATATTCTTTGCTGTCTATACCTCTCTTTTGGTGATGCGTCTGCTCTCTGGTACGGTTTTAAACCAGGTTTGTTTTCTTGCTGTTGAGTTTTGAGGGCTCTTTGTTTACTGTGGACACTGTCCATGTGTGATGTGTATGAAAACGTTCTCCTGGTTTCCAGGCTCTCTGTTTTCTGTTTTCCCAAAGGCCTGGGATGCCCTGGGAGGTAACTTTCCCATCAGGGTGACATCAGTTTCGCTGCATGTGGCCGTGCAGTTGTTCAAGCACCACTGGTGGAAAAGCCTGTCTCTGCTGGCCCTAAGTCCCTGTGTCAGTGGACTGGCTTTTGTGTGGGTCGTCTTTGGACTCTGTTCTGCTCCAGGGATCTGAGTATGTTCTCAGCACCGGCTCACTGTCTCAGTTACGGTGAGGGACAGCTCTTGAGGGCAGGCAGGGCCAGTCCTCTGAGTTCACCCTCTGTAATACTGAGCTGACTGTCTCGGGCATCGTCCTCTCCAGGTAGTTTAGAGCCAGGGTGTCCAGGCTTGTGAAATGGCTGCTGTGATTTCAGTTGGGATTGTGTAAGGCCACATTAGGAAGAATCTGACGGATGCCTTAATAAAACTCAGCGTCTCCTGCCACGTCCCCAAACGATCTCTCTCTGTGCTTTGACAGCTTTTTTCAAAGTTTAAAATTTTCTGCATATGGATCTTATACACATTTTGTTAGATTTATTTAAACCTAAATGTTTCATTCTGGGGCTGCTCATGTGAAAGGCATTTTGTTTTAATTTCAAATTCCAACTGTTCATTGCTGTTACATAGGAAGGTGATTGATTGACCATAATCACTTATTATCTCTAGGGGGTTTTGTTTTGTTTTTCTTTGATCCTTTTGGATTTTCTACACAACCACATCATCTGTGAATAAACATAGTTTTATTTCTTCCCTCTGCATATTTTCTTTTCTTGTCTTACAGATTTGGCTTTGATTTCTAATACAACGTTGAAAAGCAGTGTAAGACAGAAGAGCCTTACCTCTTTCCTTATCCTAGCAAGAAGGCTGCTAATTTCTCACCCTTAAGAATGATGCTAGTTCTCCGTATTTGTGGTTATCCTTTACTGTGCTGAAGAAGCTCTCTATTCCTAGTATGTGAAGGATTTTTAACACTGGTGGGTTTTGTCATGCTTCTTGCTGTCTTATAATGTAACTTTTTCTTTGGCCAGTGATGTGATTCATTAAGAGTTTGAGTTAAGCTTGGTGTCATCGAATGTAGCATAGTGATGGGCAATCAGACTAGAGAGGTGAAAGGTTATGTTTATGGTTCCAAGTACCAGGTCCAGGTGTCAGCCGGGGACAGGACATTAAGATGTAAACTGAGGCAGCACTAGGTGAAATCCAAATGTCAAGCCAGCCTTTTAGAATCTGAACAAATCCTGCTAGATTGTGCATTGTTAGTTTTCTACTGCGGGATTAAAGTTACTAATATTTTCATTGAGATTTTTGCATCTGTGTTCAGAAAGAGAGAGAGAGATGTGTAGCTTCTTTTCCTTGTAATGGTTTAGCATCAGTGTAACATGACCTCATAGGGTGAGTTCAGGCATGTTCCTTTTCCTTCTGCCTTCCAGAGAGATTGTAGTGAATTAATATAATTTCTTCCTTGCGTATTAATTTTCTGTGCTCGTTTTCTGTTGCTGTGACAAAATACCTGAAAAACAACTGCAAGGAAGAAAAGGCTTGTTGACAGTTTCAGAGCTTCTAGTCCACGGAAGCTGGTTCCACAGGTTTCCGGCCAGCAGCACCCCAGCAGCAGGCCTTGAGGGGAGGACAGAGAGGGAGGGAACGAGCAGAGGGAGGAGTCAGAGCAAGATGGTCCCCAGTGACCCCCATGACCCACCCCTTTCAGCGAGCACTCATTCTTGTTTCTGTCACTTCCCCGTAATGCCATGACACTATCTCTGCAGCGGATGAGGCACCGCGGCAATTGGAGCCTTTCAGAGCCCGCTACCTTCTGAGAGCCCCACTGGTGAATATCTGAGCCTTTGCGGGAACATTTTAGACACAAACCATTACGCATATGCTAGGATTTACCAGCGAACCTGCCTGTGCATGGTTATTTCTGTTTTGGAAGGTTTTTAATTTTTACTAAAATTTCTCTGTACATACAGCATGTTATGGTTCACGTCTAGATGTCCCCTGAAAGCCCCAAGCACTCACAGGTGAGGCTTTGGGGAGGTGGCTGGATGGTGAAGGCCTGATACTCATCAGTGGATTTACAGTTAAAGGTGATTTGGGAGGTGAAGCCTGGCTGAGGACTAAGGTCACTGGGGACACGGACGGGGCGGATCCATCTGCCTCTTCCTCCCTAGATTGCTCTTTGCTTCGTGTCCGCCCTGCCATGGGCTGTTTCCCCTCTGCTTCCTGCCTTGGGGCCAGCTGACTATGGACTGGAACTGTGAGCCTCAACAGGCTTCTTCTTAACATGTGGGTGCTGGCTGTTTTACCGTAGCATGAGACTGTAACTAAGACAGGTCCTATTCAGAATGTCCATTCCATGTGAGCTTGCAGGGCAGTGGGCCTTTCAAGGAACTGGCCCGTCTCACCGGGACCTTAACCTTTTAATGACCATGGCTCCCGCTTTCATTCCGATGATGATTTTGTGTTTCCCCCTTTTTCTTTAGCCTGGCTGAAGACTTACTAATTTTACTGCTCTTTTCAAAGAGCTCGCCTTCCATTTCATTGATTTTTACCTTGTTGATTTCTGGCTTTGAATTCTATGAATTGCTACTCTAATTTTTATTACATCTTTTCTTCTGCTTACTCTGGATTTAGTCTGTTTGTGTTCTAGTTTTCGGGAATGAAGTGGAAGCTTAGTTCATTAATTTCTCCCTTTTTTGTTTTCTATTAATAAAGCATTTGATAGTCTACATTTTATTCTAAGTATTGCTTTTGCCTCCTCAAAATTTGGTTAAGTTTGATAAGTTGTTTTCATTGTCATTTAGTTCAATCAATCTTTTTTTTTATATACAGAAACCAAACTCAGGACCTTGATTTACCAGGCAAGTGCTGGTGCTGCTGAGCTATATCCTCAGCTGTCTTTCTACTTTTTGAGTACTGGAGGTTGAACCCAGGGCTCTTACACTCGGCCCTATCTCCAACTCTTTTTATATTTTATTTTGCAACAAAGTCTTGCTAAATCAACAAGTTGCCCGGGCTGGGCTTGAATCTGTGACCTCTTGCATTGGCCTCCCAGAGTTCCGGGATTATAGGCCTGCATCACCATGCTTGGCCTTAAATTCCTCTTACTTAGCGTTGTATTCTTTAACCTCCCTGTGCTTCAGGATTCCTCAACTATCCTTCTCTTGCTGATTTCTGGCCTGAAAGCAGACACTGGTTTCTGTTTCTTAAATTTGTTGGTGTCTGTTCTGTGGCTGGACTGCGGCCTGTGTTAGCAAACGCTCCGTGTGAACTTCAGAGGCAGGGGTACGCTGCTGTGGTTGCAATGCTGGGCAGCTGTCAGTTGTGTGAAACTGATGGATGGTGTGGGCATCCTCTTGAGCATTTTTTGCTTCTGATAATTTTCTTTGCTTTCATGTCTGTTCTTTAGGAAATTAACACAGCAACTTTCTTTTGATTCATATTAGCATAATGTGTCTTTTAATTGAGTGTCTTCTGTTAAGAGAGCTTTTTGGAAAAGATGCATGTGGTTGGGCTTGCTTAATGGACTCTGGCAATCTCTGCCTTAATCTGTGTATTTAGGCCACTGACATTTCTTGTTCTCTGGCGTATTTGCCCCCTTTTTCTGTTGTCTGTGGCCCTTGTTCTTTGTTCCTGTTCTCCAGTCCTCTTCCTCACCTCCTGCAGCTCAGCGCACAGCGTGGCTTTCCTGCCCTGCCCACCTGCCTGTGCTTCTCTGAGTCAGCCTGGCTGTGTCTCCATTGTGGAGATGCTGGCTTTGCCTCTGACCTCGCTTCTCCAGAGAGAGAGGCTGACTTTTCCATTTATGCCAGCTCCTCTTGCTAGGAGGGAGTAGTGATGTCCAGACTCCTCCATCTTTGAAATGAGAGGTGCCATCATTCACTTCGAGCCGATCCACTGTGTGTTCCAGGAGTTCCACCTGAATAGGATCTTATATGGCCCCCTGTTACCTCTGCAGCTGTCACATGGACTCCAAACTTGAACCCCAAACCTCTGGGCTTCCCATGGCCGGGTGGGCAGGGGTTCTCAGCCTGGGGTGCTTGAGACCTACCTTCTCACACTTTCCCGAAACCCAGAGGTGTTCCTGAGTCCTGGGGCCGTGAAACTCAGGAGAGGTCAGATGCTTAGAGCCACCAGGATGCACCAGTGTGCCCTGCAAAGTGCTGCAAGTTCTGGGAGTGACATTCACAGCAAGCTGAGGTCACTGCCCAGCAGCAGCTGTCTTCCTGGGTGTCCTGAGGTGCTGTGTTCCTGTGGCAGACCTGCTCCAGAGCCTGTGTTTGGGTTTCAGATCTGGAGGGTGCTGGCGAGAAGTGCAGAAGCCTCCCAGGACAACTGGTGGACACAGCCTGCAGGGTGTGCCAGGCCTACCTGGGGCAGAGGGAGCATGAGGACATCGACGGGCGGGGGAGCAGTGTGGATGGCCTGTCCGAGGCGGAGTGGAGCAACCTGACCCAGCAGTACTACGCCCTGGCCCGGTGAGATGTGTGGGTGTTGGGGAACCCAGAGCCCTGCCGCCTGTCCCCGGCCTGCTGGTTGTCAAGGGGAGAGCACCCTTGGGTGCCTCTAGAGTGGTGTCTGCCCTGCACCCTCGAAACCCCTTCCTTTTTGGTCTCATTTGATCCCAAGCAGCCCTGGAAGCTCGGTCCCATTTTGTAGCCAGGCCACCTGGCTCACTCTGGGTGGTAGCCGAGGCTCTAGCAGACCCCGGTGACCCTCCCTGCTCCAGGCCCGCATCCTCCAGGCTGGGCTCAGCATCAGGCACCCCCAAAGGGGACAAATGCTGGGGGGACGAGAGCCCTTGTTCTGGAGGGTCTGCGATAGCCCCCATGCCCAGGGCATTTTGACCTTGGTCTTCCCCGTGGAGGACCGCAGCGTCTCCTCCTTCCTCTTTCCAGGTGAGGTAAGTGCAGGCAGGGTGCAGGGTGTGTGACCCTGCTGTGCTGTGGACGAGATCTTGCTGCTGTTCAGCTGTGCAGCTGCGCTCGGATCAGGGTCATTTCCAGCCCCTTGAGGCCCAGCTCAGCCTTCCGGGCAGAGCCCCCAAGTTCCCCTATCAGCTTGCTGCCTGTGAGCAGAGCACACATGGGATCTCAAGGGGCTGTGCTCCAAAACTGCCACTCGGTCTCCCGGTGCGTCACCTGCCCGTGCCCCGAGGTGTGGTACCGTCGAGGGGGTTAAAGCCTCCAGCCGTGCGGAGTCCTTGATCTCCCTGGACGCCTGTGGCTGCGTCTCTGTTTTGAAGGGGTGTGAGCAGGTGCATCGGAACCGCCTCCCCACCCCTATCATCGGACCCTCCTGAGATCATCACATCCTCTCTGCTCTGTAAGAGCCCTTCGAGTCCTGCTTCTTCCTGATAGGAGAGCAGCCTTACCAGCTTTCTTCACATCAGTGTTTGTAAGGTAGCTGCCTTTCATTAGCCATTTCAATCTGTTGGTGCCTTTATAATTAAAATCTGTCTTCTATAAGGAGCATTCATTCACGGCTGGCTCTTGCTTTTTGCCCAATTGACAATATTTTTCTATTAATCCAAATGTCTGTTCTGTCTGCTCTGAGCTGCCCCGAGGTACCTGCATGAAGTCCCCGTCGTGCCGCTGGGTTCCATTAATCCTGGTCATTCCTGTCCCGTTCCTGTCCAGCCTCCTTCCCTGCCGTCTTCTGGCTATTCGCCTGCTGTTAATCCCCCGCGTATCCCTGGATGCTCCTGTACAAAATCCCGTATAGATTTTGTATATTGCGTATGCATTTTTGATGTACTTCAGCCCACCTAAAATTTGTGGTTTTGCCACTTTCTGGACAATTTAAAAACTTTCAAGTAATCCGCCTTCCCTTTGCCCGACACACTGTCCTCTGCTTTTCATCTGTGTAGGTTGCGAACCCCACAGAGAGGTGGTTCTGGTCATCACGGTAGAGAGTTGAGAGCCTGTTGGTTTGTCCCGAGACGGCTTCCTCTGGCATCCTCCGCTCCCTGCAGTCCTGCAGTGCCGTCTGAGACTGTTTACTCTCAGCCCGAGAAAGCAGCCCTGCAGTTCCCCCGATACCTATTCTCCTGCAGAAGATCTTGCCTTTAAGTTTGTTCTCACTTCCTGCTCAGTTTCTTCCTTCCCGCCTTGAGTACTGAATCTAAGGTTGCCCCACCACTGAGCTCTACTTATCATTTTGAGACAAAGTCTCACTAAGTTGCCCAGGCTGGCCTTGAACTTGCAGTCCTCCTGCCTCAGCCTCCCAGAGTGCTGCGGGGAAAAACAGCCAAGAACCTGCCCCTCCTGGGAAAGGTTATTTGTCCATCCTCTTGGCGCCACGAGACACCAACCGTCACCGCAGCTGCCTGCTTCGTACCACCTTCCCAACTAGGTCGCGGCAGTGTGACTCAGTTTACCCTTGTCACTCAGGACACATCTCCTTGATGCTCGGGGGCATCACTGCTGCTCTGCAGCCAATCACTCCTGTTTCTTATGCTTGAATGCCCCCATCCCGGGGCCGAGTTTAGCTCCACGTCTGCAGGACTGTTACGGTTTGGTTTTGGTTTCGTGATTTTGGGGGGGATGGGAGGCTGGGAGGGCTTTGGTTTCAGAAAACCTACTTCCCCCTTCATTCTGTGACAGACATTTTCTCTGGAGTAAAATTCTGCATTGTAAAGGTCATGGTATCAGATGACACCACTATCTATCTATCTGTCTACCTTCTTCTTCCTCTTCCTCTTCCTCTTCTCCCTCTTCCTCTCCTCCTCCTTCGTCCTCTCCTCCTCCTTCTTTGTCTTTTTGAGACAGAGTTTCTCTATGTAGTTTAGGCTGGTCTTGAACTTGCATCAATCCTGCCTCAGCCTTCCAAGTGCTGGGATTATAGGCATGTGCCCCCACCCCACCCAGCTTGTTGTATTGCTTGGCATCTTTTATAGGTGTCATTTTTGCCACCGGGAGACAAAGTCTGTTTGTCTGGGTGCTTTAAGATTTGGTCTTTGTTTCTGAGCAGTTGTAGCCCTTCGTCAGGTCTCTGGGCTGCTGAGCCCCTGGGCCATCGCTTCTGCCCCCTTGTGATGCTTCCTGCTCACACATCACACTGCAACCCACTTCCTGCAGCTCCACATGCAGGGGCATCGCTGTCTCTAGGGTCTGGGACCCCAGAATCTTCTGCATGACCTCCTCCTGCCCCTCTAATGCCTACGTCTGATTCCAGCCAGTGTGCTGCTCCTGCCCACCCCCGATCTGCCCCAATGTTCTGCCCAAGTTTCCGTGACTGCGTCTGTGACCTGATTCCTCACAGGAGGAGCCCCTCCCACTGGCTTATCCTCACCGTTTTCCCTTGTGCCCCCCTGCAAGTCACTCCAGACGCGTTTCCCTTCAGCTCAGGACAGAGGTTAATTTCCTGGTTTATTAGAGCCAGACACGCCCTGTGGTTGCATGCTTTCAAGTCCCTGCCCGTTCTTCTGCCATTGGGTTTGTCTCCCTGCACTCCCCCGTGGGTCCTGTGTGTTCTGCCTGAGCGTCCGTGGGTGCAGACCCGTTCTGTGGGGCCAGGCACTCTGCTGCTCCTTGTGACTGGCACTTGCATCACTATCCAGGTGCGGGGACAGCGGGTGTGAGCAACCTTTCAAATGTAGAGCCATTTCTCTTGGGGCTGGCGTCATCAACATGGGCCACGGGCATCAGGCTAAAGGTTCTGAATCCTTATCTACCATTGCACCTTAAGTTTACAAAATACATCTAGATACAACATGAATGCTACAGACACTCAGCTGTTCAAACATGCAGCTTGGTGAACTGTGATAGTTCCATGGGTGCTTCAGCGGCCACCACGCTGGCATGGAAGGTGGATTCCCTGTAATCCTGAAATGCCTTCCCCTGTCCCTAGCTCATACCTGGTCCTGCCCCTCACTGGCCGGTCTCTCTCTGAAGCTTGTACTGTTTTTCTAAAAACGAAAATTTTTTAAAAATTTAGATCTTTTAAATTTCATGTCAGCATATTGATCATTTTTGGTGCTAAGCTCTTGTCCCTAGAAAAGATGGGACAACCAGGAACGGCTGATGAGAAAATAGGTTTTAAATCCAGCTGTGCCAATGATTTCATTAATTAAGTGCAGTAAGTGGAACAAAAATTTTCAGAATCATTTTTTAAAAAGATTATGTTTACAGGGGACATCTTTATATATTACTCCACAGAAACATTGAAAGATTTGAAGAAATAGGAGACAAACTATAAAATGTTAACAGACAGAAAGCCGGTGTGACTGTATTAATATCATACGGAAGAAGCTTCAAAGGGGGGAAGTTACTCAGTAGGAGGACGGACAGTATTTTCTAATGATAAAGTGCCTGTTCAACAGGAGGACGCAATTCTGAAGTCTCATGTAATTAGTAAAATAGTCTCAATAGCTCCGGAGGAAATGTTGACAGAAGTTAAATAGACAAATTCACACTCATAGTGGAAAAAACCCACGTGGGAGCATTTCTTCAGGCCCATGAAGGTGGCAACGTGTGGCACAGTTCACAAACTGGGAAAACTGCTCTGATGCATTCTGTTGACTTTAAGAACTCCATTTCTGAGCTGGGCTTGGTGGTGCTTGCCTGTAATCTTTCCTCTGGGAGGCTGAGGCAGAAGCAGCACAAGTTCAGTCCCAACTAAGTGACCGAGGGAGACTGTCTCAAAATTAAAAAAAAAAAAAAAAAAGAAAGAACTTAAAAAGGAGCTGGAGATACAGGTCAGTGCAAAGGCCCTGGGCTCCATCCTTAGCATCACACACAGTTTTTTCAGAAGCAGTCTCAGAAGAGCCAGGACACAGCTCCATGCAGGAGGAACAGCTCGCACTTGGTGTCCATGGCAGTTTCCAATCCAGACGCTGCAGGGGACGGAAATCAGGAAGAGGGAGACAGATGCTCAGAGTTTGGCACGGGCTCCTCACAAAGGAAGGCACCCAGCTATGCGGTGAGACAGATGGGTGCTCAGCGTTTCCACTTACTGGAAGGGGTTCTGCACCCCAACACAGTGAGGCAAGTGTCAGGTGCTGTCACCCAAGTGCAGGTACTGCGGACCAGGTCTGCAGGTGGCACAGCCTCCAGAAAAGCCCCGGGCAGCTCCTGGAGACCTGTGAGCTGCCTGCCTGCCTTGGTCTTTATCTACGAGGCAGGAAAGCATCTGTCTCAGAAGACCTTGCCTCATAGCCCAAAGCTGACACAGCCGTGATGGGGAAGGTGCTCGGCAGCCTGGTGCATGGACGGGCACTTGGCTTGCAGGTCCACCGGTGCCAAGCTCAGGAAAGCGATCCCTGCCTGGTGGCAGTCGGGCAATGTCAAGATGCCAGTGGATGAATTGCTAGGGCACCTTCCAGGAGCAAACGCGTTGGTACCCCAACCCGGGTGCCCGAGACAGCAGCGCACACCTGAAGGGCAGACTGCGTCCTTTGGAGCTGGCCTTGTGCTCCACTCCAGGCTTTTTCTTTACTTTTTACGCTTTTATAAAATTAGTGTTTGTTTGGGGTATGTAATGATTACATTGGTTTAGAAAGCTGAGTCACATGCACATCGTACCTCATTCTCAAACCCTGTAACCCCTGCTCCCCAGCCTCCTCACTCCGTCCCAGATCATCTCCTTCTCCCAGATGTCTGTTTCCCCATCGGCCCTTTCAGTGAGTCTTTATTTATATTTGGGGTTTCCCATGTAAGCAGTGTGGACATTCCATGTCTGACCTGTTTCACCCGATACTGCGGTCCCGGTTCTGTCCATCTTCCTGTGAATCACTTCATTGTCCTTGGCAACAGAATGATGCTGCATGTGTGTACATCCCGAGTCTCCTCCACCGTCCATCTGCTGGACAGCCGGGCTGTTTCCAGAGCTCAGCTGCTCTGAATTGTGGGTGTTCAGGAACCCTAACCCTAATCACTATAGTACGATGTCTTTAATTCTTCCAGATATTCCCAGGAAAGATATTGCTGGGTCAAATGTAATTTCTATTTTTAGTTTTTGAAGAACCCTCCATACTGATTTCCATAGTGGTAGGACTGGTTTACAATCCCACCAACAATGGAAGAAGGGTTTCTTTCCCCTCCTACATCCTTGCAAGCATTTGATTTTGTGTGTGTGTCTGTGTGTGTTTGATAAAGGCCATGCTGAGTGGAGTACAATAAAAAATCAGAACTCTAAACAAAGCGTTTGAAGAAGGTGTTAGCCAGTGGAAAGACATCCCCTGTTCTGGCTACACGTGATATTGTTAAAATGGCCATATTGCCAAAAGTGTCATATATAGATATAAGAAATCCATATTAAAATATTATCAATATTCTTCACAGAACTAGGAAAAAAATTCTAAAATTCATACAGAATCAGAAGAGACCCAAAATAACTAAAGCAATCCTGGGCCATAAGAGGGCGCCATCCCAATCCTGGATTTCAGTTATACCACAAAGCTACAGTGATAAAAACAGCATGGTACTGGTACAGAAATAGATGTGTAGACCATTGAGATCGAACAGGAAGCACAGAAACGATGCCAGGTACCTTCAGCTATCTAACTTTTAACAAAGGGGCCAACAACACACAGTGGAGAAAAACAGTCGTTTTAAGGAATAGTGCTGGGAAAACTGATTATCCACATGCAGAAGAATGAAACTGGACCCCTACAACCCTGCACTAAAATTAAATAAAATGGATCAAAGACCCAAATGTGCAAACAGGAAGCTTAAACTCCTGGATGTAACATAGGGGAGACACTGGAACCTGTTTTAGCAGCACAGAAAATAACATCAAGAATCAACAGCTGGAATCATACTAAGGGAAAAAGCTTCTGCTCAGCAAAGGAAATCACCAACAGAGTGAAGAGGGAGCCTACAGAATGGGAAGAACCTGCAGCTACTCCTGTCCTACGAGACTGGTATCTGCAACTCAAAATGTTAACCCCAAAAGCAAATGCCCAGTCAAAAAAGTGGACAAATGAACCAGATAGACACTTCTCCAAATAAGAGGCACAAATGGTTAGTAAATACATGAAGAAGGGTTCTGCAATTTCAGGCGCTGGGGAAACTTAAGTCAAAGCAACTCCAACCATGGAGTCGCAGAAGGACGTCCGGGTGGTACTGTGGGGTGGCAGCGTAGGGAATTATGTGCGGAGGGTGGGCAGGTGTGTGGCTGGGAGGTGGACCGAGTCCCCAGCCTCCCAGCTCTCCTTGGTGAGGCTCAGGGAGCCCTGTGTGTGCACTTTGCATCGGGACGGGAAGCCCTTTGCCATCCCAGGTCCGTCGTGGTCCATGTGTACTCTTCGATGGGTGTGGGTTCCCCAGAACCAGATGCTTGGGTCATTGCCCTTGGATGCAGGGGCATCACCAAGTCACTACCATAGCGTGAACTGGGACCATCTCTCCCAGAAATCCTCCTTCTGGACTTGGGGTTCAAATGTTGGGGAGAGGTAATGAGTGCTGCCTTCCCATACCAAAGCTGTGACAGCTGTGTCATCAGAGGCCTCCAGTAGACACTGTCATAGTGGACAGTCTGGCTCTGTCCTTGCAGGCCAAGCAAGGTGATCTGGGGACTTGAAAGTCCTCTGCACGATGGACACTGTGTCCCCATTATGGCTGAGCCATCCTGTCTGCTGGGGTCGGACATCATGTGATGTCTACTGAAGAGGGCCTGTAGTCGGGAGACCTGTGACAGAGCCACCAACACTACCTCATCACCCTGTTCCTGTGTCAGCTGGGAGCTGTCACTCCCAGGGGCTCTGCAATCTTTTCCCCCTGGCCATAGGTCCACAGCGGTAGGAGCTTCACCTAGGTGACCAGGGGCCCCACGCTTACCTCTCTGGAATGCTGCCCTTCTGTTAGCCTGCTTAGTGGGTTTGCAGACACAACTGTCCCCGTCCCCAGCCTGCACCCCAAGGTCTCAGCATGAGTGGAGCCTGGGGACCTTGTTACATGTGCCATGGCTCTGGGTCTGCCATTCCTGGAGGGTCCCACATGTCTGTGGCCAACTTTGGGGACAGAGAGGCTGTTCCTCCCTAGGTGGCAGTGACCCCTGCAGGCTCTTCATGCTGCAGGGACATCTCTGCTGAGCCCTACCTTTGTTTCCTGATGGCTTCCTGACTCAGGCCCAATGCTGCCAAATTCTGCAGACCCCAGAATGGTGCCAGGGACAGGCAGATGATGGCGCTTACTGGGCAGGAAGCTGGGTACCATAGCAAGGGTTGGCGTGGGCACCACAGACAGGCAGTGCCTGGGTACAGAGTATGTCCAGGGCTGCAGTCAGTCCAGATCCACGGATCGGGGTCCTCAACCTTCCCTGCCCAGGGCAGCCTCACAGTGCCCCACCAGCCTGCCCCATCCTTGCAACCAACTCAGCTGCCACCCAGGGCGAGCGCCTTGGCGCCCCTCTCCGCGGGGCCGGCATCACCTCTGGTGTCTCACTCCCTTTCCGGATCTTGCTTTTTAGTGGCGAGGCTTTCATCTCCAGTTCAAGAAATTACTTTTCGCAGTGCCAGGCTTTGCTGAATAAAATTAAGTCCGTGAACCCCCAGACAGAGATCGATGGCCTGCGGAACATCTGGATTATAAAGCCCGCAGCCAAGTCCCGGGGCCGAGGTGAGTTCCCTGGGGTGGCACCCCGCGGCAGGCCTGCGTCACCCTGGGACCCCACTGCTTGTGCCTAGAGTGGAGCCAGTCTCTGTGTGGCTCTGTGGGGAGGACACGGTGCTGATCCATGGTCAGCGGGTCGAGGCCTCTGGGTGCCTGAGCTCCACCCCAGGGCAGGTCCCTGGTGCTGCCAGGGTTTGGCAGCTCCTCAGGACCAGCTCCTCTCTATGCGAAGCTCAGCTAGCTGCCCCCTCATTACCTTTTTCCTGTCACCTTGGTGATTTGAGTGACAGGCTCCTGCTGCCTCTGAAAGGAACAGAGCCCCCTGCCCTGCAGGCCCATCCTTTGCAGCCACCGCTCTCCCTGCTCAGGGTTCGCTTCCTCTCTGAGCTGTTGCTGCGATCCAGTGGTCTTCCCAATGTGTGTGTGTGCACGCGTGCACATGGGCATTTAAATTCCCGGTGGTTTTTAATGTATGTTCCCAGAAAATCAACCTCTGGCCACGTGTCCAGCTTCTCTGTGAGGTCCCCTCCCTGGCTTTGGTGCTGGGTTTGTCTGTCCCCAGGCTCCCTGTGCAGGAGTGAGACCTCTCAGACTGCCTTGTTAGCTGCACTGTGGTCTCTGCAACAGCTGGTGTCCGTGTTTCTCACCCTGTGTGGACTGTGCTTTCCATTGGCCATTCTGTCTGCCTCACAAGCTACTTTGAAGAGGCTGTTCAAAGCTGCTGCTGGCTTTAAAATCCATATCAATGTGGGTTTGCTGCATTTAGCCTTAAACGCCGTCTTGCGTCTCAAAGCAGTCTGGTCCTGGGCCTGTAGTCCATACTCCTGATGTCCTGTGGACATTGCGGGCTTCCTCCTCACCCCATGGACACTCCCTGCCCAGCTGTGTGTGTGTGTGTGTATGTGTGTGTGTGTGTGCACACGCATGTGTGTGTGCATGCGTGCAGGTGTGTGTGTTGCACACACATGTGTACATGCTTCTCCTTAGACTCTGTCCTGAGCCCCTCCTCTTCCCGGGAGCCCCTGTCACTACCCGTCCATCTGACGAGCCTTCATTTCCACTGTGAACACCTCAAACGCCACTTAGAACCAGTGGCCTGCTCTCTGCTCATTGCTGTGACCTGAGCTAGGTCCTGACTCCCTCTCACTGAGAAACAGAAGGCTTGTGGTTTATGAGAGCTTACTTGAGCCTTTGGGCCTCTGTGGCCAGCTCCCTCCAACTTGGCTCAGTCAGGGAAGACTGGATGGTGCTGTGTAGCAAGCATCCCCAAGCCACGGCAGCACTCGGTGAAACAGCTGACCTCCCGGCTGTACCTGCCACCCACTGCAGGCAGCCTGGGTAGATGATGGATGGTCTGTGTATCAAGGCCCCGTCTTATGGCCCCTTTCCTGAGGCCTCAGGGTGTCACCGCAGAGAAAGCTGGACTAGAGGGTCTGTCTAGCATTACATTCTGTAGCATACAGTGTCCACTTGTCCCATGTGCCCTGGTCATCTGAGTAACAGGTCCTGACTGGGGGGTGAGCGGGGAACTGCAAGGCCTGTGCACCAGCAGAGGGAGTCTGGGGCATGCGGGTGCCACCCCCGCCCGGTTGCTCCCTCTGCCTGTCTTCCCTAGTCAGCCCCCTAGACTTCTCTCAGGATTCCACCATCAGATTGTGTCTGGCACACCTTGCCCCTTGCAGGTCTTGGGCCTTTCTAGGGTGGGGTTGGTCTGATGCTGGGAGAGCCAGGCAGTGGGCAGCACTGGCCTCATCCACCGAGTTCAGCACTGCCTGGCCCGTGCTGCCTCCATCCTGGACCACAGCCGGGGCACGGGGCCATGTGACGCTGGCTGGGTGGCCGCCCCTTACAGACATAGTGTGCATGGACCGTGTGGAGGACATCCTGGCGCTGGTGGCTGCTGACCGTCCACCCTCCCGGGACAACAGGTGGGTGGTGCAGAAGTACATTGAGACACCGCTGCTGATCTACGACACCAAGTTCGACATCAGGCAGTGGTTCCTGGTCACTGACTGGAACCCCCTAACCATCTGGTTCTACAAGGAGAGCTACCTTCGCTTCTCCACACAGCGCTTCTCCCTGGACTGCCTGGACAGGTCAGTGGGCACTGGGCCCGGGTGGGGTGAACCCCAGCACCAGGCAGGTCCCAGCACAGAAGGAGCCAGTTGTGAACCTCAGAGATTGGCTGTCCACACTGCCCCACCCTGTCCACCTGGCCAGCTTCCGTTGGGGTTTAGTGACTATCACTCAGCAGACAAAGTGGGGCTGGACATCTAGGCTGGACATCAATTTCACAGTGAGTCACTCAGAGGCCAGAGGACTGAGTCCCTGCTGGGGGCAAACTATCTCCACCCACGCCCCTGAGGTGACACCTGTGAGGTCACACCCTGAGTTCCAGCCTGGGCTGTGCTAGGAGGGACCACTGCAGGCTCCCCCATCAGCACTTCCCACCTCTGGACCTCGGCTGTCTGTGCAGATGGGGCCCAGAGACCCTGACCCTCCCCGGGGCCCTCCCCCAGGCTGTAGCTCCCTGCCTGGCTCCACTTCTCCGTCTGGCTGATGCAGAGACAGGGGTGAGAGTCACTGCACGTGAGTTCCGTTGGCCTTGTGCCACCATGCCCAGCTTTCGGGGCTCCTGTCTAGCTGGTGGGGACCTTTCTGTTTTCTAAGCCCATCTAACTCCCAACCCTGTACCTGCCTGACCAGGGACCATTCAGACGAAAATTATCTTGGCCCCAAAAGGTAGTGTTTGTGACCTCCTGAAAGATACCTTCATTTTAAATCTGTGCAGAACTAGGCAAGAACATAAATAAGGTGGGAATTCCCAAGAGGGGACTTTGGATCAGGCCTTAAAGGTGCCCCTGGCGTGAGCAGGTGGGGACACCGAGGCAGGGCAGTCACTACACTGATCCCCATCAAGGGTGAGCCCCCTGGCAGTGGGCTCCCTCCTGCTGTCCCATCCTCTGTGTCACAGCTCAGGTCCCTCCTGCCACCCACGCTGGCCCAAGCATGGGTGCCCACAGGGCCAATGGCAGTGGCACTGCTGGCCTCATGGACGCTCTGCCCACCACAGTGCCATCCACCTGTGTAACAACGCCATCCAAAAGCACCTACAGAACGACAAGGGCCGCAACCCGATGCTGCCCGGCCACAACATGTGGAGCAGCGCGCGGTTCCAGGAGTACCTGCAGGGCCGGGGCCGCGGGGCCGTGTGGGGCAGCCTCATCTACCCATCCATGAAAAGGGCCATCACCCACGCCATGAAGATGGCCCAGGGCCACGTGGAGGCTCGACGGAACAGCTTCGAGCTCTATGGCGCTGACTTCGTGCTGGGCCGGGACTTTAGGCCCTGGCTGATCGAGATCAACTCCAGCCCCACCATGCACCCATCCACGCCTGTCACAGCCCAGCTGTGTGCCCAGGTACAGGAGGACACCATCAAGGTCGTGGTGGACCGCAGGCTTGACCGCAACTGCGACATCGGCAACTTTGAGCTTCTGTGGCGGCAGGTGAGCGGGGCTGCTGCATCCTCACCTGGGCTAGTGGCCCTGTGCCGCGGACAGCTCTGCCTCCTGAACCCTGGGCCTGGGAGCTGGACAGAACTGCAGGCCACCAGCCCTGCTGGAACCTTGGATGCCTGGCAGGCCTGGGCTGTCCTCCCTCTGCTGTCTCTCAGCCTCCTCATCGCTGCTGGACACCTGGGTCTGGAAGCTTGATCACCTCGTCCCTGGGCTCCAGTCCACACCCTGTGGGGGGCTCCTGGGATGTTCCTCTCTGAACTTTCCAGCAAGCCAGGCAGGGGGCGATGAGGTCTTTGCCCCAGGACCCCAGCCTGGGAGCCTGGCCTTGTGCCCAGAGAGGTGCTGGGTTTGGGACTGAATTCCAAGCCCGAGCTGGGCCCTTTTCCCTCTCTGAATTGTGGAAATGATAAACAGCAGAGTCCAGCAGCGTAGGAGCCTCAGAGTGAAACTCACAGCGCAGCTTCTGAACTGAAAGGGGGTTGGGTAGTCTCAGAAACAGGGTGAAGACAAGGTGTGGGGGGTTAGGCAGAAGAGGAACACACATCTGGGAACAGCCACTGGCGGGTTTCCCAGGAATGCAGGGCCCACTTCTCTCCACTCTTCTCGTGGCTTTATTATGGCCACTTCCGGGGTCTTCATGGCCATTCTCAGCCTTGTGGCACTGGTGTGTCTTTGGCATGCAGATGGGACAATAAGGGGTGGAGATTGTTGGGGTCACTCCTGCCTCCTGGCAGCGAGGGACCTCTGACCTCAGAATTTCACCTGGGGTCTCCCTAACCTGTACCCTACCTCCCAGCCTGCCGTGGAGCTGCCGCCTTTCAGTGTGTCTGACCTCTGCGTGGAAGGTGTCAGCATGAGGAGGGCCAAGAGACAGATACCCCCCATTCCCACCATCGACATCTTAGCATCGCTCCCAGAGGCTCAGCTGCTTAAAGTGCCGCACCCCTCAGCCTTACTGGACCTGGCAGGCGGGCCCCATTGCGCTCCCATGCTTCGGGACAGGACCCTGGGGGACAGGAAGGTGTCTGTGTCCCTGTGGCCTCCTACAGCTGAGACAGGCTGTGGGGCGAGGCTGGTGCGCCCCGCCTGCAGCTGGCAGCCCATGGACTCTGCAGGCCTGAGGAGAGTCTTGGTCAATGCCCTGTCTACACAACATGTGGACCTGGATTCACCCAGGGTGCAGCCCCTAGCACTCATGCCCCGGAGCCTGAGGACAGGGGCAGGCGCTCCTAGTGGGCTGCCCCCAGCACCAGGTAACCCTCAGGGCCACACCTCTATCTTTCTGTGGGGCCTGGGGAGGGCACAGGGCAGGCTGAGGGCCGCAGGCTTCTCATGAGTGGGGCAGCCAGTGGAAGAGCAGCAGACTGGGGTCCTGGGCAGCAGCTCCCCGGCCAAAGGTGCTTGTGTCTCACTAGAGCTGGGGGGCGGGAGGCAGGTGGAGCCAGGGTATCTGCCCAGCAAGGAGTGAGGCAAGGGCTGCTTACTGGGGGAAGGTCTCCCCCAGCCAGGTGCCCTCCATCCCCCCACATCCAGGATGTCCAGTGGGTGCCCTGTCCTGCCCCCGTCCGGTCTTGCCTTACTCACCAGCTGAGATGCTGCTCACATGCTGGGCCCACACTTGGTCTGGACCCACTGGCGCCTCCCTCTGCAAAGGCTTGGTGCTCCTAACTGTGCTGTGCCCACAGCTTCTGGGCTTTGGTCTCTCTCAGCAAGACCTGGGACTGTCCCCCCTTCAGGCCTGAACCCTGACCCAGTGCAGAGGGACACCGTCTTTCTGGCCCTACTGCATGGGTGCACAGAGCCTCTGACCCATCCTTGGCTCTGTCACCTGGGCAAACGTGGCCTCAGGCAGCACGGGATAGGGGCATTGCACAGAATCTCCACCCCCTGTCTTCTGGCTGCTGTATGCCCCCCACCTTAGGGAGAGGTGTCAGTGCCCAGGGACACCGGGTCCTTGGGGGTGAAGGAAGTGCTGGGACCACTGGACTTGTGGGGAGAGGCTGCAGGGGCCGCTGTGTGTGTGTGTGTGTGTGTGTGTGTGTGTGTGTGTGTTTCCTCTCTGTCTGCGGCATCCTTCTGCCTTGGCCTCCTAACTGGGAGGGCGCTGTGTGTCTGGCAGAGCACCTCTGATACAGTCTGGAGCCATAGGGTTGAGGCGGGCAGAGGGGCCCGGGATGGGGGAGCTCCTGTGTTCCCACTCCTTCGCCAGCACGAAGCTCTACCCTGGGCTCCAGTGTGCAGGAGTTGGCGGTAGGCAGTCCTTGCAGGAGAGCCTGGCGTTTTCCTAAGGACTGGACTGGGCGGGGCTCTGCGGAGCGAGGCCTTAGTGGGCGTGGCCACAGAGCTGCATGTCTTTGTACTTGGTGGGCGTGGCTTGTGGTTGAACGGCTAGGATGACAGACGTGAGCTCCGTGGCTTGGGGCGTGGTCAGGGCGTGGCCTGGGTAGGGCCGGGCTGCCGAGGGAAGCCAGTGGCCTTGGTCTGGGCGGACTGCAGGGAGTGGAACATCTTTGGTCCAGGGCGGGCTTAATCTCTCCGCAAAGATTTGAGGATGGGCGCGTGGTCTCGAATGGCTTGTCTGAGCGCCCTCTGCCTGCAGGTCGCCGGAACAATGCCACCCCATGCCTTGTGTGTCGCTGCTCACCCAGCCTGAGGCCCTGCAAGCGCTGTGGCTCCTTCTCCGCCTCCATCCTGCAGGGCTCCTGCTTCGTGCGGCTCAGGACTCCATGACGAGGGCCTCGCCGGGACCGTCAAGAACCTTCGGCCCGCGGCAGCTACTAGTAGATGCAGGCCGTGTATCCAGAGCTATTTTAGAGAAATTGCGCAGTCTATGCCGTGGTGTTCCGTAGGGCACGCGTCCCAGTCCCTGCCCTGGCCCTGGTCTGCTGTGCCATTTTCTTGTCCTTGTCCGTGGTCCCTGTCGCTGTCCCTCTCCGGGACACCAAACCCAGGATAAGCCATCCATACTGGTGGCTGCCCTGGCCTGGCCCTGGCCCCAGCAGTCCTCGAAGAACCTTGGCTCACCTATGTGTGTACACGTCTGGCAAATCTGGCTGTGTTGATCCTGGCTCCTTACCGCTTGGGTTGGAGGGAAAAGGGGAACCCCAAGGTGGACTCCTTGGTTCCATGCCTGCTAGACCCCTGGCCGTGATGGTCAGTGGGTCAGGCAGGCAGGGTCCACCTGGAGACTCCGGTGTGGGCAGAGCCCTAGGCCTGTCTGGCCTTGGGTGTCCTGTGGCCGGCACCAGCCCTGGACAGGGCATCTTCAGGGTGACCAAGGCCCTAGGGAAGCTGTGGTGGCTGGAGAGTGTCCCTGGGAGTTCACGTGTGCACACTGGTCCTGAAGGCAAGGTGGAGGGTGGGATCCCACAGGGCCTATAAAGGATGGATCCTTCCCTGTCACTGCGCCAACTCTGAGGGGCCCTTGAATGCTGCCCACTGTGGCCATGTGACACCCTCTGCAGCCCTGACACAGCTCAGAGGCCACCAGGCGCTCAGGTGTTTGCCCATGCTCCAGCCTCCCAGCCCCCAGAACCTCGAGCCAAATAAACCTCTGTTCTTTGTAAGTTTCCCAGTCTGCTTGTTCTGTGATAGTAGCAGAAGTACACATAGGCAGGGCTACTTCCCAGCCACAGGGACACAGGCCCTCTCCCTATGGCCACTCCAGGTCACCAGCACCCCCTTCCTCGTGGCCCTGGGATGGCATGGTTGGGGTGGCACTGGCAGGTGGGCCTGGTCCAAGCCTCATGAGGAGGGTATGAGTGTGCATGGACCTCCAGGCCTTGTCTCCTTGGCTGTCCTGTGGTGTGGTAGGTGGGAGCCATCAGGAGCCCCTACCATGACACAGGGTCCCCACTGGGGCAGTGTGGGGTCCCAGCTGCCTGTCTTGAAGCTGGCCAGAGGCTGGCACTGGGTTTTCCATCCTGAGGTGCTGTGGCCTGGGCCGGTTTGCTGGCAGTGGCCAGAAACCTAGCCCAGACCTGCAGGCAAGTAGGGCCTGGGTGGACAAGTACTGGGTGGAGGGCTTGGCCCTCAGGCTGCCAGGAGAGGTGGGGTCCTGGAATAGGGGTGATGTCAGCTGCTGAGACCAGTCTTGTCCCTGCTTCCATCCCTGTTGGGCGCAGGCGCTCAACATACCATACCCCACCCGGGACTAAGGACCACGCCAGCTTCCGCAATGCGCTACGTCCCTCTTTAAATTAGCCAACCCGTGCGCACCCCGCGCTCACTCTGTACTCTGTGGCAACTCCTGATTGGCCACAGCTGGATATAGTAGCCAGAGCCTGCATCCCATTCCCACCCTGCTTCCTTGTGGCAGCCTGTGATTGGTCACAGCCAAATATATAAACCAGAGCCCGCGTAAATAAACTAGCAGTTAACTGTCGTCCACAAAAGCGTCTCCTGTCTCCTGTTTCATTGGAGCTGCGCCGGTCAACTGGTGGCCCGTACGGGGAGCCTGGAACGCTGAGACCCTCTCTCTCCAACAGTACGGGAACGAACCTCTCTCTCCGACGGAACAGAGACGTCAACAGTTAAACCGTCAAGCGCCAATAGCGGGGGCTACTTGGCGGGCGAGGGCTGACAGGTTAAACTGCTCAACGTTGGTAGCGGGTGCTACGCAACAGGGCCGGATAGCGGGGGCTATTGGGCAACCTTGGGTGGACGCGTCGCAAGGGTCAGGAACTCGTAAAGAGAGTTCCGGGGGCCGTAAAGAGGCCGGTTTTGGGGGCGCCGTAAAGGGGCGCAGGGACTAAGCTGTCCCTGTATAAAAAAAAAAAAAAAAAGAAAAAGAAAAATATAAAATAAAAAGAAACTCTTGAAATTCTGGTTAACATGGGTAACACCGCTACTCAGCCACTGTCAGTCGCCTTAAGCGACTTACTGAGAGAAAAGGGATTACAAATGAAACGAGAACAAATTCAAAACTTTCTCGATCAGGTCGATAAGGTAGCACCTTGGTTTGGTCCCACGGGGGTCCATTACCATCCCCAGCTGGGATAAATTAGGGAGAGATCTTGACTTTGCAGCAGAAAATGGCCTCCTGGAGCCAGGAGTCAGACCCCTTTGGGCCGTAGTGAGAAGCTGCCTTGCAGACACCTCTTGTCGTGACCATATAAGGGCTGGCGCCATGGCGCTTGATTACCATCAGGCAGAATCCTCCCGCGAGCAATCTCGCGAGTCCAGTGCCGCAGGCGAGGTGACCCCACCCAACTCAGAAACAAAGGACTCGTCAGATAATGAGGGGAAGGAAGAAGTATACAAAATGGCGGATGCAGACACCACCGAAAGAGGGGAAGTCACACACACGCAGTCGAGAGGGCCCTACTCTGAGGCCATAAATGAGCTGCAACGCAGGATTTCTCAGAGTAAATGGGTCAATGAAAGCGAGTACGGGATCCCAGGGCCGCCCCGTATAAGACCTGCGGCTCTACCTCCCGACCCGCCAGATTATCATGCCCACCAGAGACCCTGCCATCAACTATGTAGCTGTCCGCAACGGGTCCAGACGTCCCCTGGGACATTCCAGGAAGACCTTTGGCATCAGGTCAAAAGAGAGGACCCAGGAGGCCTAGGCCGTTTTCTCCAGGCTTTTCCGGTTGCTGTAGATGCTCAGGGAAACAGAGCCCACCTGCCTATAGATATGAAGGCGATAAAGCATCTTAAGGAGGCCAGCACCATGTACGGTGTTAATGGGGCGTATACCCTGTCCCTAGTAGAAGCCCTGGCAGGAAATGCCATGACACCTGCTGATTGGGCCAGTTTGTGCAAGGCAGTGCTCAGCCCAGGCCAATATCTTGATTGGAAAGCTTGGAATGTTGAACTTGCCACAGAACAGGCCCAAGCTAATGCCCAGAACAATCAGGCCGCCTGGAACGCGGATATGTTATTAGGACAAGGGCAGTATCTCAATAACCAGCTGATATTTCCACAAGAGGTATATACACAGATAAATAAAATAGCCATACAAGCATGGAAACGGGTCTCGGCTAGGGGAGAAGTCTCAGGCCACTTGACAAAAATTTTGCAGGGCCCGAGCGAGCCTTTTTCAGATTTTGTGGCCCGCATGATGGAGGCGGCGGGGAGAATTTTTGGAGACGCAGAGACAGCCATGCTGCTCATTAAGCAGCTCACAGCTGCTCTGGGTCAGCACCAGGTGTAGTTCGTTAACTTGGCAGGAGTCGGGGCTTGCCATTGTTGACGGCCCTACCACGAGACAAAGCAGAAGCCGCATCCAAACTTATTCAAGAGCAATTAAAGTTAGGCCATATCAAACCCTCAAGTCTATTCTGTTTAAACAAAAGGAGGGTATTGCCCAGGGCATGACACCTAGGGCCAGACTAAATCTTGCCCTCTTCACTTATAATTTTGTAAACATCAACCCACAAGGATCCACGCCAGCACAGCTACATGCCAACCCTGTCGCACCCAAACATGGTTGGGTACGCTGGAAAGACCTCCTGCAAGGGGTGTGGAGAGGCCCCAGCCCAGTACTTAGTTGGGCGAGAGGGGCGGTCTGTATCTTCCCGCAGGAAGAAGGCAGCGAACCTGTCTGGGTCCTGGAACGCCTGATACGTCCCTGCAAACCACCAGACCCCGACCCAGAGGAAACGTCAACCACAGAACAGGGGAACCAACAGGAGCCTCACAAGCCAGACCAAGCAAGTACACCCACAACTCCCATTAACTATGGCACCTTGGCCAACTCCCCTGGTTAGTAGCCTCCTTTTCCCTTCCTTCTTGCATCTCGTACGGTCCTTGCAGCCAATGACTTTTCTAAATTGCTCCACCGCAACCTGTTATATGTTATAATGTTGGGATAACAGTGCACTTTCAGCTGTTGTTATGCAGGTACTCCAGTTCGCACCGATTCCAGTTATGGCGGACTCAGACGAGTTTCCTGTGATCCAGCTCAGGCCAACTCTCCAATTGGCTTTCATAAAGGAATGGGCAGGAATAGGGGCTCTGGCTACCATGACTACACTTGCCGCATTCGGCAGTCTACTTCTGCTCTGTCGGATTCGCAGACAAAGGAATAGGGACAAAGTATCAAACAAGCATTGCTGATCATGGAATCTGGTCAAAGCCCGGCAGCATGGCTCGCCATGCTGTGACGCAGGTGTGGAGCAAAGCATCGCAGGGGGTGTCGTCCTTGGCCAGGAGACACCCCGGTCCCCATGTTGGCGAGCACGCGGGTTGGGCTCATAAAACAGATTTCCCGCCCCCTCCAAAAGAGCACCAACGAGTAGTGAGGCACTGTCATGACTGCAGCGTGACACCTCACGAGGGGCACCGACCTCTGGAGACCCTGCGTCAGTTATAAAGAAAGGGGGAGATGTTGGGCGCAGGCGCTCAACATACCATACCCCACCCGGGACTAAGGACCACGCCAGCTTCCGCAATGCGCTACATCCCTCTTTAAATTAGCCAACCCGTGCGCACCCCGCGCTCACTCTGTACTCTGTGGCAACTCCTGATTGGCCACAGCTGGATATGGTAGCCGGAGCCTACGTCCCATTCCCGCCCTGCTTCCTTGTGGCAGCCTGTGATTGGTCACAGCCAAATATATAAACCAGAGCCCGCGTAAATAAACTAGCAGTTAACTGTCGTCCACAAAAGCGTCTCCTGTCTCCTGTTTCATTGGAGCTGCACCGGTCACATCCCCACAGGGCTGAACCCCCCAGTCTGTTCCTGGGTTTCCTCTTCCTCAGCCAGCACCCACGCTCTTGCCTGACTGAGCAGGGAGTACCGCTCTCCACATATGGGGTGCCCTTCTCCAGTCACAGCCCCAGACCTGCCTGGGCCCAGCATTCCCACAGGCCTGGATTCCTCAGTCACATCCTTCAGTGCCCCCACCTCTCCATGTCCCCACAGGGCAGAGGCTGCTGCAGGGAGCCCTGGCTGCCCACAGTGGTAGATGCTGACACGGGACTCGGGGCAGCCACGCTGACTCACTCACAGATCAGTGTGGGGACAGATCTGACTTACTTTCCTGTGTTCCTCCTGGATGACCCACAGAAAGCAACAGGCTCCATCTGGAGCATCTCCCCTAGCCTCCAAGCTCCCTGGGCCTGGGGCGGGGATCAGTGAGGCAGAGGGAGAGCAGTTCCTGGTCACCACCAGCTCACGTCCACGGGAGCCATCCAGCAGTGCCCTCATTGGAGGGCCAAAGGCCAGGGTTGTCCCCATGGGCCCTTGGGGGACCCTCACAGAGCTCTCTGATCTGCCCCAAGTTTCCACTTCACTGCTGTGACAAGGACAGGCAGGGGCTGTTGCTGCTGTCATTTCTATACTCTGTGACCCCAGCCTGGACCCAAGCTATCCCTCCTTCCATTGACCTGCTGGGGTGCAGGGCCACAGCCCACTCTCCCCCCCCCCCAGCCACCTCTTCCTAGGAAGACAGAGATTGGTCAAACGTGGGGGGGGGGGTCTGGGGTATGAGCGTGGGGTCCAGCTGTAGTAGTTAGAATGAGACTGGGGCTGGGGGCAAGGAACCCATAGCAGCACGACCAGGCATGAGGCCAGGCTGGGTCCCAACACTTGCCATGACCCCTATCCGGGTGGATGGGGTGCTGAAGGGTCCAAGCCCCTCCCAAAACACAGGCACCTTGGGACTCGGAGGGTGCCCACAGTGGACATGAGGTCATTTGGAGTCAATGTCACATGGTGTGATATCCCCTTCCAAAAGTCCCCAGAAAGGACTGGGACCCCCATGTGGTATGGCATCTGGGCCATGCAAGGGGCTGAAGAGGAGGGCATGGGCTCTGCCATCACCATGGAGACCCCTGGCTTCCAGAGCCGCCTCCCTGCCAGCCCAAGGTGAGTGTGAATGTTGGGCTCCATCTCTGCTCCTGACTGCTGGCCATACCAGGGCACCTGGGCCACAGCCAGAGTCCAATCTGGGGTGAGAGAAGTGCCAGCGGCGAGCTCCTTATGGCTTCATCATTGTCCTGCTGTCACACAGGGGAAGGGACCTGGGGCCTGTGCCCCTCTGGCTCCCACTGCACCGCAGAGACAGAGGCTCCTGGACGTGTGAGTGCTGCCACCAAGTGGTGGCAGTGCCGGAGCAGGGTTTCAAGCTCTGAGAGCAGAGCCGCAGAGGCCCCACAGCTGCTCAGTCCAGTGACACCGCCCCCCACCCCTGCACGTACTGCACCTGCCCAGGAGTAAAGTGCTGAGATACCGGGCCCAGCTGGGGACAGACTCAGGGATGGCAGTCACCCACGGAGACAGGGTGCAGTCCAGGCTTGTACTGTCCCTGGGCAAGTCTTCAGACATCCCAGTGCTCGCTCGCTCCCTCACACGCGGGCTGAGCTCCCTCTGGGCAGGCACAAGCCCTGCCTCTCGGGCCTGAGCATTTCCCGGGTCGTCCTGGGCACCGGCCTCTGCCAGGGCAGAGCAACGGCGCAAGGAGGCTGAGTAAGTAGGGATCCTGGGAACCCAGCACTGGGTGGCACAAGCCATGTCCAGGACAGATCCCGGGGGAAGGGGCGGGTGGAGTCCTGGGGGCCTCTGAGGAGGGGCCTTGGAGCTGTTGACAGACGAGCCAGGGGGTGGGACAGAGGGGTCAGCGGGCAGGGGCATCAGTACACAGGATACAGGGGTGGAGAAAGGACCAGCATTTTGCTCTGTGATCCAGGACAAGGGGCACTGCTGACACAGCAGCCAGGGCTGGGGGCTGGGACTGCTCGGGCACCAGAGCATGGAAGAGACAGATTCATTCTGTCTGGCTTGGCTGAGCCTTCTTTCTCTCAGCAGCCAAAATAGACACAGTCCCTGCCCGGGAGAGGTGAGGAGGCGTAAAAAACACAAGTACATCTGTCAGGTGCAGCAGTGCACGCCTGTAATTCCAGTGCTCCGGAGGCTGAGGCAGGAGGATTGAAAGTTTAAGTCAGTCGGGCAATTTAGAGATTCAAAGAGACTATGTCTCAAAATAGAAAATAAAACGGGTCTGGGGAAGGGATTCAGTAGAAAGGTCTTGGGACAGTTCCAGTTAAAATGTTTTTGTTTTTTTGAGATAGAATCACTGACCTCCAACTGGTGGTGATCCTCCTGCTTCATGTAGGGGGAAAAAAAGGGTGGGAAACCCCAACAGCCTTCATGGTGAAAACACTTCATTAACCAGGAACCGAGGGAAACTGCTCAAGGGGCCAGAGAATAAAACAAGAACAGGAGCAGGTAGGCTTTCGAAGAGAACTTTGTGAAGTCTTTCTGCCCGCCTCTATTGATCTAGCTATGAATTACTTGGTTCTTTCTCCTCTTGTGCTGATCTCCTATCGAACCCTTCCAGTGAGATGGTTTCTCTATGTTATTGTACTTTAAATTCTAAAATTTCCCTTTGGTTCTTGTAGTCAAGGGTTGTGCGGAGAACAATTAGAATCAGGATGTGGAGTTTATAATATTATTTTTATAATGGTCACCAGGAATTAACACAAGAAAAATGTAGGAAATCTATCTGCAACACCAAAGACATAGATTAGTCAAGAGCCTAAATCCCACAGCAATGTCCCACATGAGTCCAGAGAAAAACCCAGAGCTCATGACAATGCCTCCCATGAGTCCAACTGGAGGTCCAGAGCCCACAAGGACTCAAGCCAGTCTCTTTTACGGATCTGTGCTGGAAAGGCCCAAAGGTCAGTGGTGGAAGCCAGAAAGTCCATGCCAGGGGGGTGAAGGAGCTGTGCTGGTGGGATGAGGGTTCTATGCTGGAGCCAAGAAGTCACACTCACAACAAAGATCAGGGCTGTCCTGAAAGGCACCACAGCTGTCCTCAGCGACACGGAGGTCCCAAGATCCTCTGACAACAAGCACAGTCGGGCACATGCCAGGAAGCCAGTGTGACGAGTTCATCCTGAAGACCAAGCGGCACACGTCTTCCCCTCAGGAGCTGGAAGCAATGCTCCATGTGAGGGCCAGAGCTTCTCCAGGAGAACCAGCGGCTCAAACAGCAACTCGTAAGAGAGCCCACAATGCCTCAACGCAATAATGCTTTAACGCCTTAACAAATCCTCCTTCTCCACCTATTTATGCTGGCAACATTCCTCAGGTGGAGCATCTTCACTCAATGCCATGCAGATGTAATCCAGCTGGCGTTAAATTGACCACCAGTTCTTAATCCATAACAGTTCTTGTGCTTCTTCCCTGAGTCATTCTGTCAAGACTACTTGTACAGGCCAGCCTGAACCACAATAGCAAGATCCTGTCTCAAAAAAAGACCAAAAAAAAAAAAAAAGACTATTTGTAATTACTGGTTCAAGCATTTTTATGCTTGACATCTGTCCCCACATCATTGGTGTCTGTTGATTGTTGAATTTCCACATTTTTCACATACCTGGTGATTTTTGTCTCTGTTCTGGACATTTCGAGAGTTACCTTAGCAGGCTCCAGTCCCCGAGAAAAACACTGACTTTCCTGTCTCAGTGTTCTGTGGGATGCTCCCCTGCCCACACGGTTTTCAAGCTGTGTTGTCGCATCCAGGCCTGGCCTGTGTGCAGCAAACACAGACACACGGCGGGGGGGGGGGGGGGGAGAAGAAGTCCTCCCTGACCCAGTCAGACTGACCCACCTGAGAGCAGAACTGGATCACTTCCCTAAGCTCCTTTTCACTGTTTTCCTGGGACTTTCCAGCTACCTGGGTTCCCTTTTCCTCCAACAGAAACCAACCACTTCTGCATTTGCTGCTGGCAAGCGAGGTCAGGAGGCGTCAGGACCAGGAACAATACCCAAAAAAATCAACCTGCACGTCTACACAGTAGCCATGAGCAAGCCAAAACGTCACCGAGAACCCAGTTCTGTTGACAATGGCATCAAAAATGATAAAATACTTACCAAAAAAGTTTAACCAAAGTAATTCAAGGCTAACACACTGAAAAATATATAGCATTTCCAAAAGATGTTAAAGAGCTAAATGAGAGATGCCAGATAGTCCCAGATTGGAAGGTTCAGTGCCATTAAGAGGTGATAGTCAGGCCCCCTTGAAATGTGCAAAGACCTCACCTTTACTGTAGAAATTAGCAACCTGGTCATAACGTTTATGTGAAGCAGAAAGGATCCAGGACAGCCAAAACAATTTCAAAAGGGTGGAAGTTGGTCTGATACTTTTGAATTTCAAAAATGTCCCATAAAGCTATGTAACAAAGGGAGTGGTACTGGCATAAACACTGACACATAGACCCAGGGAGAGTCCAGGAGCAGGTTATTCATGTGTGTTCAGCTGTGGCGTGCACGTCAGAGACTGAACCCAGGGTCTCATATGTGCCACGAGTTACATTCTTAGCCCTTTTCTTGGGAGAGGGGGGCCCAAGGTCTTGCTCAGTTGCCCAGGCTTCCTGTGAACTTGCAATCCTCCTGCCTCAGCCTCCTGAGTAGCTGAGGTTACAGGTGTGTATCACTGTGCCCAGCTGGCAACAGTTTTGACGAAGGTGCCAAGGTTACTGATGGGGAAAGGCTTGGTCTTGTCAACAAATGGTGCTATAGCCACTAGATATTCATGGGGGAAAAACAAGTTTAGACTCTCACCCCCGCCATTCATAAAAATGAACTCAAAATGACCAGATATTGCAGTCAGGGTTTACAAAGGAAAGCATTTAACACGGGACACAAAATTTATAGGATTATTTTATAATATTCACCCAAAGAGGCAGATGCAAAAGAGCATAGATTTTTCCATACAGTAGAGACCCAAAGAAGCCAGCCGAGGGTCTGGATCCCCTGACAGCATCCTTCACAAGTCCAGCTGCTGACCTATAGCCCACGGAGGCTCCGTAAGCCCAGCTAGAGGCCCATGACAATGACTCATGCAAGTCCGTATCACGGATCTGCACGGGAAAGGCCCAAAGGTCAGTGGGGAAGCTGGAAAGCCTGCGGCAGCGGGGTGAAAGGTCTGTGCCGGCAGGCTGAGGGAGCCAGGAAGCAACACTCCAGGTCGGACCAGGACTCCCCCAAAGGGAACACAGCCATCCTCAGCGACAGTGAGGACCTGAGCTCCTCCCACAGAGAGGAGCTGAGTTCATATCAGGAAACCAGCACCAGCCTCTCCAGGAGAATCGGCGGCACCGTCTTCCCCTCCAGCTCTCCTTCTGTGCTGTTGGCAGCATCCTCAGGTGGGCCCTCCACACCCGGCACCATGCTGACTCAGTTCAGCTGGGCGTTCCAAGTTGATCATTCGTTAATCCACCACAAATGAAGGCCCGTGTGAATGAGCTAGAACTCTAAAACAAAAAGGACTGGGGGAAGCCCTGTGACCGGGAGGTGGGCCAAGTCCTCCTAGAGCAACGGCAAAGGCAGGAGTCTCGTATTTATAAAAGAACACCTGCAACTCAGGAGTAAGATGAATGCGTAACCGGAAGTGGGTAACAGCAAATTTCACGTTATATATCTGATACCACAATTTTTCTTATGTGTGTGTAAAGCCGGGGATTGAACTAAGAGTCTCTGCACTACTAAGCTACATCCTCACACCTTTTTTATTTTTGACTTTGAGATAAAGCTCAGCCAGGTGCTAAACTGCCCAGCTGGGCTCAAATCTGCAGTTTCCCCTGCCTCAGTCTCCCGGTGAATTGGGATTATCAGAATATGCCTCGGTGCCCAACATAAATAGCTCGGTGGCATAACAGCTCCTGCCTGGCAAGCTCAAGGTCGTGAGTTCAATTCCAGGTACCGAAAAAAAAAGAAAGCTGAGCGTGCTGGAGTCCATCTCTGATCCTAGCCTCTGCGGCACCCAGAGGGGGCAGGACAAACACAAGTTGAGGCCTATCTGGTCAATTTAGCAAGACACTACCAATAATAACACTGATGATTATCATAATGATAACATTTTGCTTGAAATTCCATCTCTCCCTTAAAAAAAAAACTGAAGACCTGGGGATGTAGCTCGGTAACTGGGCACTTGCGGACATGTACAAGGCCCTGGATTCAAGCCCCTGGTACCAAGAAGAAAGGAGAAAGGGAGGAGGGAAGGGAGGACCAGAGAGAAGAAAAAGCAAAGGAGGAGGAGCAAGGAAGGAAGGACCCCAAAGGAGACAGGCAAACCGCGACCGCCCTCTGGACAAGGCACTAGGAGCCATCTCCGGCCGCGGGCGGCCTGGGCTGGGGAGGTCGATCCGCACCCGACCGCGGCCCGCGACTGCAGTGCTTTCCATCAGCTCCGAGAAACGAGAGCCGCAGGCCCGCCGCGCCTGTCCCCAGCAGGGAAGGGACCTACGCGCGTGGCCTCTGCACGCGGGGCCTCGCGCGCCCCGCAGCAAAGGTGGCTCCGACCGAGCCGTGAGCCGCCCAGGCTGCGGGGCGACCCGAAAGTGACAGCCAGCCTGCGAGGGCACGAGAGGTGACGGGGGCTTCTAAACTTGGACGGTGGCGAGGGCTGCACGACAGCAAATTCGCGGGAGCCGCCGCGGTGGGCGGATCGCTGAAGCGGCTCGGGTGGGCGGTGTCGTGGTATGCAGATCGCACCTCAACAAAGCTGGTTAAAAATACCTTTTGCCCAGTTTATTAGGCGTTCACTCAGTGCTCTGAGACATGTTTGAAGTGACTCAGTCTTAGTTTGGAAGATTTTTTTTTTAATCAAAAAATTTAACCAGCTGAAAAAAATAGCACCTAGCCTGGGCCTGCCTCCAGGCCAGCGCCACCAAGGCAGCTGTGCTGGCTCCAGAGCGCACCGCACATGGAGTACACATGCACTGCATGTGGATTGCACACGCGCCACACGTGGCGTGTACACATACCGCACTCATCACACATACACAAATCACAGTGTAACACCGCATGCACACACGCACCACACAAATGAATATGTTTGTCCATGGGCCCTGTCAGCCCCTTTTGGGGATGGCCAGGTGAAGTCAAGGGGACTCCTGAAACAGCGAGGGGACTGCAGCCCCCAGGTTCCCTCAGATGTGACGCTGTCTACCTTTCTCAGGGGTCTGGGCTGCAGGACACAGGGCCGGCAGCAGGCAGCAGGCAGCAGGCAGGGACAAGGGAGGCCAAGATGAGCAGGCAGGTGAATTGGGTCAGGTCCATGTAGGAACGGTCCATGTCACAAAGGCTGGAGCTCTTGGAGTACAGAGTGGGACCTTCAGGGACAAGGTGCCCAGGTGACACCCTGGGCCTCCTGAGAGTGGGATGGGCAGGGGGGCTGGGTCCCCCAGGCTCCCAGGTCACTGTCCCCAGAGGCAGGACCATGTGGTGTGTCCAGGATGAAAGGAGGGCCAACCCAGCCCCAGTGCTCTGCCTGCTTCTGCTGAGACCAACCCATGGCAGTCTGGAGGGGTCAGGAGGTCAGGGATGGGGACCCACAGCACCCTATGTGGAGTGGGCCAGCCTGCTTGGTGGCATTCAGAGATGTCTCTGTCCATTTAGGCAGAGCCCACTGACTACCTCCTAGCCACTGCCACTCAGGCACTGGGGCATTAGTCAGGTGCCTGCAGCATGGGCAGCCTGGCCCCAGCCCCCCTGGAGTGAGACAGAATGCTTCAAAGGTGCCTGCTGGTAACCTGAGCCTATCCCAACTTCAAGGATCCCAGATGCCAGAGAGCCAGGGGGCCCAGGATGCTGGCCCAGGGGATGCTAGGAGCTCCCACCGGGACAGTGCTTGGTACTCCAGCCCATGTCACTCACAGTCATGCAGCCTTCTGCCCAGGGTGCCACTCCGGGGTCCCAGGAGCCTTTCCTGTCTCTGTCTCCCTCTGCTCCTCTGTTGTGTGCACCACTCTCCCTCTTTTGGGGCTCCTTGCAGGAGTCATAGGAGACTCCCCCCTTCCGACATGCGGCCCTTCCTGAGGGGCTGAGTCACCAAGCATATGGTGGTGGGTCGGACTCTGCTGGACTGGGGCCACTCAGGCGCACACATGTAGTATGTCACAGTAAAGCTGTGCACCAGTCACACAGGTGCACCCGGACACACTCAGGCACATAGGCATACTGGAGTCCACAGGTCCCCAGGCACATGCACAGACATGTACACACAGGCAGTCACACCTGTGCACACAGTGCACATACACACACACATGCAGACCCATGGATTCACACTGGAGCACACACAGGCAGGATGTACATACACACTTGGAGCCATGCATGTATGCACAGAGATCCACTTGCACAGACTTGTGAGCACACCCAGACACATGCTATGGATCTGCACATCCACAGCATGATTACACATGCACATTCACTGGTATGCACAGACCCCAATACATTTGTGTGAACATATTTCCCCTTCGCAGGCCCGTGGGCCCTGCTGGCCGCTTGCAGAAGGGAGCTCAGAAAGCTGCAACCCAGCCTGGGTGAATCTTGGGGATTGCCGGTACCCAGGTCCTGGGGGCCAGGTTCTGGGCCTCAGTCAGGCACTGTCAAAGCCTCTGACTGGTCCCTGTGGTAGCCCTCTGCTAACACCATCCGATGCCCAACAGTGCCTTCCAGGTGCCCTGGTGCCCCTGGACTCCTCAACTTGCCCTGGATGGAGAGGCTAGAAGAGTTCCTGGCAGGGCAAACCTCAGGGCCTGGCATCTCCCCTCTCTGGAACCTCAGAGCCTGGACAAAGCTTCCAGAGCTGGCCTCAGTGCCTGCACTGGACAGGGATTCTGCCGTCCTGCTTTGCTGGCCTTTGTTTCCCCCTGAAGGCCTGGGCTGGTATGTCTGCCTCAGGGCTTTGTGTCTGTTGCTCCTTGCTGCAGCCCCTCCCCAAGATGTCTGCAGACTGGCCAAGCCGTCTCCCGGGGCCTGCGTCTGTCACCTTGGCAATTACTGTGCCAACTGGTGTCTTGGTCCCTGACCTCCAGCAGGCAGGGATGGGGTGGGGGTGCCCAGTCCCCTCCCACTGAAGGGGGTGGGAAGAGAAAAAACACAAGGGCAGGATGGAGGGCAGGAGCCTTAGTGGACCCTCCAAGGTGCTCCAGGATGCCAGCTGTGGACGTGGCCTCGGGTGCCGTCTGCCTGCCTCCAGGCTCGGTCTTCTCTGTGCAGCCCCATGGGTGGAAAGAGGCCCATGGGGGTCCTGATGCTTCCAGACACAAAGCCTGGGGCCGAAACCGGGGCCCTGGGTTCCTGACCCTGAGTTTGGAGCAAACCTGCCTGGCCCAGTCTGGTCACTGGGTCCTAGGACACAGAGCATGATGCAAGAGGAGGCCCAGTCACCTGACTGGAGCACCTCCCACAGTCCATAGGGTCAGGTGGGATCACAGAGATTTTAAGAGATATGCAGACAATGGTGTTGCACCAGAGACTGAGGTCTCGGGCTGGCACTGCCTGGGAGCCTCAGAGCCTGGACCAAGATTTCTAGCGGGGCCCAGCAGCAGTGACCATGGGGCCTGGTACAGCTCCCTCACACACCAGGCCTAGGATGCCACTGGCTCCTGGCCCGTCCTGCCTGGTGGCGGGTGCCAGGAGCCAGGGTGCAGCCAGCCCAATTCCCTGGTAGAGATGGGGGCTCAGGACTTCAGCTCATGCCTCCTCCTGCTCACGCTGAGTCCCAGTTCCCTTTCACTAGTCAGTGCCTGCTAGAGGTGACTCCTGCTCAAGGAAGGGCCCTGCCTGTTCATCCAGGAGTGAAATACCAGGGGACTCTGGGGCACAGCCCCCTGGGAGGGTCATCCTGCAGATGCCTGGCCCTGAGGAGACTGCAACTATGACTGCGCTCCACGCCCAGCCCCGCCTGCCCTGAAGCCCCACCCTGCCCGCCCGACTGCCGGGAACCCCAGGGAGGGAGGGATCTGGTTGTGCAATTGGCCTCTCCTGGAAGCCATCGCTGCACCCCACCCAAGGTTCTGCAGAGGGGAGGGACCTATTGGCCCTCCCAGGGCTCTGCACCCCTCAGCCTCAGCCAGGGTTGGGGTGAGGAGGCCTCCCCAGGCTCCTATCTGTCCCCATGGCTGAGCCTCTGCCCCCAACAGCTGCCCCACGATGCCCTCCCAGTGAGCCCAGGCGCCCCTGTAGCTCCACACAGAGGCCCCGTGTGCCTCTGGCCAGGGCTCCCTGCCGCAAGCTCTCCTCCCGGGATCTTCACAGTGCCAGCAGCCACAGCCTGGCACAGGGAGGCCGTGAGCGGGTCACCGCGACCCGGCTGGGACTGTGCCCAGCTTCTCACAGCCGCCTGACAACTCCATGTGCCCAGGTGTGAGCTTGAAGCTTGCTCTGTGTTTCCTCTGGTGCCTGCTGAGGTCAGGGCTTCAAGGGGACCCCAGGAATCGATTCCCCTTACTGTGCAGCTTTGCCACCAAAGCCTACTTAGGTTTCATTTCTGGACCTGCCTTCACGAGGCCCACACTGCCCAAGGTTGGTTCTGGAAACACAGGCTGCGTCCTGGTTACTCCAAGATGCTGAGCTGGCCAGGGGCCCAGTGGGTGATGAGGCCCATGAGGGAGGACACTGTGGTGGCAGGAAGAGCAGCCCCACCTTGAGGGCTCTGGACAGGAGAGGGGCACAGCTGGCTTCGGCCCATTCTGTGACTCAGCAGACAGTAATTCCCAACCCTCTTGGGAGCAGACCACGCCTCTCCAGGGTTCCCCCAAGAGCAGAGGTTTCCAGAACACGACTGAAAGAAGCCTTTAGACACAAAATCAGGGCGGGGGATAGGGCTCAGTGGTAGATCTTGCCTTGCATGCATACGGCCCTGGGTTCTGTCCCCAGCAAAATACCCGTGCTCGCTCACAAACACACACACACACACATAGAAAATCAGCAAAACTAGCTGGTATTAGGCTCCATGGTGATAGGGTCTCACCCAGCAGAGAACAATCAGAGCTCAGAGCTGGCGTAAGGAAAATGACTGTGTGGGCAGAGTGAGGAGTACAGCTTGTAGAGGTGGAAGAGCGGGAAGGAGAACCAGGAAGCCTGACCTGAAGGAGGCAGGACAGGGCTGAGGTCACCCTGCCCCTCTGCTACAACCCCTACACTCACATGGCCAGCGCACAGTCCTCAGGGAGGGTCAAGGTATTATACTGGCACCCACTCTCCAGTGCCCTAGATGGACCCAGGCTCTGCGGACAGCGAAACACGGCCTGCACTAGGGCCTGGCTCTCTGCTGAGGGTACTGGGGGGTACTGTCACAACTGTCATTGTGAACCCTGCAGACATGAGTGCAGGGGCACTTGCTTGATCTTAGTGGCCAAGGGGTGCTGCAACCCCAGTGATGTCTGTGGGGGACGGACTGAGCACCCCCAGCAGACCTCACCCTGAAGCCTCAAAACTGAACCAGACTCCTCTGCTGTTTCTAGCACATGGGTCACCCAAGTCCTTGGGGTGCAGGGGTGTCTGCAGGCAGCTTTGGCACATGTGTCCAGGTGCATCCCCTTCCCCAAGTTAGGCAGCCCAGAGCAGTCAGGACAGCAGGGAAAGATGGCTGGAGGGAACCCCAGCATCTTCCTGTCTGTGTCCACTCCCGGCCCTGATGTCCTATGGCACCACAGTCCGAAATTACAAGCCAAACTACCAGGAACTGACACTCACTCACCATGAGCCAAAATTAATAAACGCTCCTCTTAGTTGTTATCTCAAGTATTTCATCATCATGACGCAGAGCTAACAGCTTGTCTTCCTGGCAACTCGACTTGAAATCCAGCTCAGGAATTCTGCCTGTCTCTAGGCCAGGAACTTCTCCAGACTCACGGCTGAGGTGCTTCTCAGCCTGCATGTCCTCATGGCTGCTCCTATAGACTGGAGCTGGGAGGCTAAAGAAGAAGCTGGGCTAGCTGGGTGGGCTGCATCCAAGGGCTTCTAGCCTGCCATCCCAGGGCTAGAGGTTCTGGCCTCTCACACCCCCTCAGGGTCCTGGCCCTGCCCCCACTCTTAAGCCTCAGCAACTTCTAGTGTCGGAGGGCATGGCAGTGGGTGCAGGGGCCATCATACCCTGACATACACTAAGTGGGTTCCTGCCTCTGTGGGCCCCAGTATCCCCATAGGTAAATGGGTGGGGAGCTCTTGCCCCAAGAAGCTGAGTGGTAGCCCCAGATTGGGTTGTGCAGGCTGACAGCATGGGAAAGAGGTGTTGAGAGACTGAAGGACCACAAGGAGGTGGAGGGGTGCTGAGAAAGCCTCCCCCACTTCTTCCAGCGGGTCTGCGCTTACCGGGTTCTGCACGCTCCAGCACATTCCTACAGGGATGAGAATGCCAGGACCCTACCTACTCCCTGGGCCCGGGCCTGTGTCCCCTCCCTCCCACCTGGGCACAGCCCCATGGCTCAGCATCCCTCAAGCTGACTGGTGGCCTCCCAGCCTTCCTGGGCACCTTGCCTGATCTGTCTGCAGCAACCCCCCTCCCCCACATACGTAGATGAGGGTGCCTGGGCCTCTGGGGACCCTGTACCCATGTAGGGAACGCTCCTAAACTCACTCTTCAGAGTGGTGCTAGGACTCCATTCTGGGAAGGCCTCTCCTGCAGCCTAGGGGCTCAGGCCCTGCCCGGGTGGCAGGAAGACATGGGGCCCTAGGCCCAGCTGCTCTGCACCTCTGCGCTCATGGGCAGAACTTAAGGCACCAGGTCTCCCACCCCACCTCCTGATGTACACACCCATGGGAGCCTCTGCTTTCCTCGAGAGCTCAGCAGTGTCTCAGGGCCACCCTCTGGGGACTGTGGACAGCTCTCAGTGCCCCCCAGGCTGAGGGCTTGGTGACTCAGTGTGAAGGGGAGGCTGGCCTCTCAGGGCCTGAATCAGCCCCAGCAAGGATGAGCTCAGTGTGATCACTGATGGGCAGGTGGGCGGACATGCGGAGGGAGGACGGGCAAGGAGACACAAGAACAGGTAGGTAGAAGGGATGGGGATGAGGCTGAGTGGGCAGGTGGGTGGCATGGACCCCACAGTTAGTAGGTGAAAAAGCTGGCCCATGCCAGGGACCAGCCATGAGATCCTTGTCACTGGTGGGTACAAAGGTCTGGCTGCTGCGAGACACTGCCCTCCTTCGGGAAACTACTACAGGAAGTGACACCCTGCCAGCCCTGGAGCTGCTACCCATCTACCAATCTGTCTCATGGGCAGAGTAAGCACTGCCCCAGCTGGCTTCACAGTGAAGGCCAGCCAACTGGGCATGCTGTAACATGGGCATCTCTTGCCCCAAGCCCTCTGTCTCCCAGGACAAGGTTCCCACAGGACACCCGCAAGGAGCCCCATCCACAAGACACTTGTTATATACAAAAAAAATTTAATTGAAATACCTGTATAAAAAATATGATCTCCAGACATCTCACACTGTTAAACTGAAAGAACCCCCCTCCCGATGCCTATCACACCGGGGTCACAGAAACACGGCCACTAAAATAAATTAAGGGCTTGAGACTCTGTCCTCCACCCCCAACTTTCAGAGCCAACAAGCAGACTGTACACGGGTCAATAATTTAAAACCCACCCCCAACGCAGAGTGCCCAGGGTGGGGTTTACCCTACTCCCCTTAAATTAGCCACTGTACAATTCTTCCTCTCAAAGGGTGGGGCAGCCATGAAATGGGGACAAATGGCCCCCTTGCCTCTTCTCAGCCCCAGGGGCCTGAGGCAGGGCTGCTGGAGGAAGTAACCTTGACAAATAAATTAAACAATAAATAGCCCCAGCGGGTGGGCAGGTGCCCGGAGGAGTCACACCATAAATAAGACGCTAGCATGAGGACACAGCTCTTGAGGCGTGGGCGGCAGAGGCCCGACTTGCATTGCTTGTGCGTGGGCATGCCCGGAGGACACCATGAGAAAAGGTGGGAGGTGGGCACAGGGACACTGTGCCCACAACCAGTGCTCCAGGCCAGACTCGGTCACACAGGCAGGCTGCCTCCTAGACCCAGCAGCACTGCAGGGGTCTCCAGTCCAAGTATGAACCCCCTGCAGGTGGGACCTCGCTTTACCCAGAGCAGTCTTTGGACAGACCCAGTCCTGTGGAGCAGCGTTCAAAAAGGCACTCAAAGCAAAGGAAACAGGCCCGGTGCCAAGGGCAGAGGTCACCAGGGATCAGAGGTCACTGCTTTGCAAGAGGAGTCAGGCAGCTGTGGTCTGTACTCCAGGGAGCCCAGGCCCTTCTCACAAGCTCTCACTGCTAGATGTGGTGCTGGCACCATCTTCAGTGTCCAGAGCACAAAGCCTTAGATCGCAGCTCTCCGGGGTGCCCCCCTCTTCCCCTAGCATCCAGGGGTGGGCGGCGATCTGGTCCAGGGAAGGCCGTTCAGAGGGTCGCAGGGACAGACACCACTCGATGAGCTGCTGGCACTCTGCAGGCAAAGGAGAGGGTCAGGGAGGGGCCTGGCTCCCAGGAGCAGTGCCTGCTCCTGGCTCCTTGGGAGACCCCCACGAAGGCACCGGGGGAGGCCCCTGCCAGCACCTGGGGAGACTCTCCTTCGGAAGAACAGGCGGCCCTGTAGGATCTCCTCATCCTGCTCGAAGGGGATGTCGCCACACACCATGTCATAGAGGAGCACTCCCAGGGACCACACGGTGGCCGAACGTCCGTGGTAGCGGTGGTAACGAATCCACTCGGGGGGGCTGTACACCCGAGTGCCTAAAGGAACATGCGGTAATCAGGCTGTGCACCCCTGATCATTAACTGTTCTCCGCCCAACCTCAAAATCCCGTTTGTCATCACCCTGGAAAAACCCCAGCGCAGGCGGGGCAGCCGGGAAGGAGGGGAAGGAGGAGCCGTCACATGAGCCAGAGCTCCGGTTTCACAACAAACAGAGGCGACGTGGAGCCGCCAAGACCCTCTGCCCCGCCCGCCTGAGCAGACTTAGGAAAGGGAGGGGGCGGCGGGGAGTCCCGGCTTCCCCGGCTCCGCAATGCGGGGATCTCTGCTCCACACGCAGCACGCATGCACGCACACACGCACGCAGGGAAGCCCCGCGCCTGCCCGCCCCTGCGTCACACGGGCTCCCTGCCGCCGCACCCCTTACACCCGCGCCGCGCACGCACCGTCGAAATCGGTATAGACGGTGTCCTTGAGCAGTGCGCCCGAGCCAAAGTCGATGAGCTTGATCTCGCCTGCTCGTAGATCCACCAGCAGGTTCTCGTCCTTGATGTCGCGGTGCACCACCCCGCAGCCGTGGCAGTGGCGCACGGCGGCCAGCACTTGCGCGAAAAAGCGACGGGCCAGCGGCTCGTCCAGAGCACCACGCTCCGTGATGAAGTCGAAGAGGTCCTGCGCGGGCTCTGGCCGCTCCAGCACCAGCAAGAAGCCGTCAGGCCGCTCGAACCAGTCCAGCAGTCGGATCACGCCGCGCGCGCCACCTGCCGCGCCCACCTTGCGCAGCAGCACGACCTCCAGGGGCACCACGGCGCCGCCCTGGGAACGCAGGGGGCAGGGAGTCGGCGCGGGCCCGAAATTCGGGTCGCGTGGGGGTAGACGCGGGCAGGGGAGACGGTCAACAGTAGGCGGGGAGGAGACGGAGCGGTCATCCCCAGGCGCGGGGAAGGTATGGCGATCACCGCCGGGCCACGAATGGGGATGACGCCGAGCCTCGCCCGCGCCTGCACTTACGAGGCTGCCCCACTCGGTCACTCGCTCCTTCACCACGTGCTTCACGGCCACCTGAGGGGGGACGGGGGCGGTCAGACCAGCGGTGAGAAGAGGCGCGCGCGAGCGAAGTCTACCCAGTGCCCGACTCACCGGGAGCCCGTCGGCGAGGCGGCTGCCCGCGTAGACCGTGCCGAAGCCGCCGCTGCCCAGCACGGCGCCCACCTGGTACAGCTTCTCGAAAATCTCCTTGTCTGCTTTGGCTGCGGGGAGGCAGACGGGTCAGTGCGAGCCGGGGACCCCGCCTGCCTGCCCGCCCGCCCGGCCGCGCGCGTACCTGGCTGCAGGAGCTTCACCGGGAGGTGCTCCACGCCGCCAGGCCCGCAGAGGTGCGCCAGGGAGCCGAACTTGGAGAGCAGCATCGCGGGCGGCCTTGCCTCGCTCCCGGCCGGCGCGGACGCGGGACGGCGGCCTCCCGGGCTGCGCCGCACACCGGGCCTATGGGGCCGAGGTGGGCGCTGGCGAGGCGGCCGCGCGGGGCAGTCCGCCGGGCCGCGCGTCTCCGCGGTGAGCGCAGCAGGCCGACCGGCTCACCCGCCCCGGCCGCCTCGCCCCGGGGTTTTGGGCCGCGGCAGCGCGGATCCCTCCGCGGGGGCGGGTCTGACGAGTCCCCGCCCCCTTCCGCTCGCGGTCTGCGCGGCACAGCTGCTCGCAGTCCTTCGAGGCGACAGTGGAAGTCGAGTGCGGCCTGTCTGGCCGGCGAAGACTGCGTCGCGGGCGGGGCCTACCGACCGCCGGGACTAGGTTGCCGTAGTAGAGTCGCGGAGGCGCACGGCGTGCTGCGGCTTTCGACCGCGCTCTCTTACTCTGCGCACGCGCAGCTCTGGTGCGGGCGCGGGCTGCGACGCCTCCGGGCGAGGCCACGCAAACCAATGGGCACCGAGGTTTTGAAAGGACACCGGGGTTCCAGCCAATGGAGGCGTGCATGAGGGGCGGAGCTCGAGGGCACCGCCCCCCGCCTGGCCGGGAAAGGTCACCGCTTGTCCCGGCGTTACACGCGCCTTTCTCCCACTCTACCCCGAGTGGGCGCCCCGGTGATGGTGGCGGTGGGCGCTGGGTGCCGTGGAGACGTGAAAGTTCGCAAGGGACCTCCATACTGCCCTAGTCCTTGAGGGGATAAACGTCGCGTTTGTGCGCCACTGGCGGCCCACGCTCCCTAGCGCGCACGTGGCCCGCGTGGGGACTCGTGCGCACCGGTGGAGACCCCTGCTTCAGTGGTTCGGGATCTGCAGCCCAATGGCAGGCTGGAGCCCAGGCGCCCACTTCCCATCCTGGCTCCAGTCTGGCACCCGCAGCCCAGTGGGCTGCCCCTCCCTGGTACCCTTACCCTGCTGATCTGTGCCTGAGGGTCGTCTGCCTGTCACTCACCTGGCGCCACCAAGCTGCCCACTGCCAGGGTCCTGGACTGCTGCGTTCTGTGGTTGGGGGCACAAGCCCCTGTCTCCACCTACACCACCTCTGCAGACCAGGCTCAACTACGTGGTGTGACCTGGCCCTGTCAGCGGCTGACCTCAGCCCAAGGTCACTGGTCCAAGCAGCTCAGGACTGAAGATGTGGTTGGCCACCTGCCAACTCTGCAGTCCTCAGAGGGGGTTTGAGAGCAGAGGGACTGAGGGGACCATTGTCCCCAGTAAGCGTCCATGCCAGGGCCTGAGCGTTGCCATAGATGTTCCAGGGCTAGATGGGGTGACCCTGAGCTCAGTCTGCCTAGGGGCCTCCCTCTGCTTCTCCACCCTGCCCCAAGCCTGGCCCCATCCCACCATCACCATTCCTGGTGCTCTGTTGGTGGCACTGAATGCCACAACCCTCCCTTGTTCTGACACTTCGACCTGAGCCAAGGCCCACGTCTCACCCAGTGACTCTAGCTCCCTCTCCAACCTCCAATGCCCTGGGCCCACACCTTGCTTGTGATAGCACCCCTTTTGCCTGGTGCACCCCATCTCTGCCTTCTTCTTTGTCTGAGGAGGACTCTGGTTCTCAGAGCCCTCTCTGGTTTTCCCTTGTATTTGGCCTATGGCAGCACCCTGGTCTGCAAAGAGCCCCTAGGGGGTCAAGTCCCTCAGTTCTGCCTGGGAGACAGCAGCAACCCACTTGCCAGGCCCACCCCTCTTTGGTCCTGGACAATCAGCATGTGCTGGGGAACAGACCTTGAGGCTGGGGAGGTAGAGAACGGGGCGAGGTAGAAGACCACAGCAGACCTTGCTGGCCAGTTCAACAGCTGGGAGAGGCTGGGCCCCCACCTCAAGAGTGAACTCCCGGGGGGTGTTCTCAAACTGTCAGGCTTGGGCCTGGCTGGTGCCCAGCTGTCAGCCCTTGAGACCAAGGTCTAAGAAGAGACACCCATGCCAAGGCCCCAGGCTCCTGAGTTGTTCCAAAGACCAAGCCCCCACACCTGCTGCACTGTGCATGCCCAGTGCCCATGCCAGCCCTGTGCTCCCTCCCCCATTCCAAAGGTGACTAAGCCCCTTTCCATGTGGTAGGGAGGGGTCCACAGCCTGATCTGGAGAATGAACGGGGCTAATCAGGAGGCTGCCTCTCTTGGGGATAGGGGTCAGCCTTTCTCCAAACACTTTTGGGGTGCGGGTTCTCTGTTGTGTGTGTGAAACAGGCCCCTGAGCTGACTCTGGGCTCTGTGACCAGTCAGGATGGCTCCTGACCCCCGCCCTGGCACTATCCTACCACCATCAGGCCTCCAGAGCCATCTGGCCTGAGGAGTGGGCTGGTGAGGGCCTGTTCTCTCTAACTGCAGCCCCCCAGACCACCATGACTGAGGGCCACATTAGAAACCCCTCTGCCTCCAGATGACCCTGGCGGAACCGGGAGTGGGCACAGTTCACCACTTGCTCACCTTGGCCTATGTATGTGCCCAGGGCACCCAGGCCATGACTCTGAGCCAAGACCCCGCTGTTGGCAGACCCACCTCCTTTTTCATGGTTCCTGGGAGGCCTTGAAAACAACCCCTTGCCCCCAGGCAGCAGAGCCAGGCTCACCTCAGTGGGAGTGGCCAGCAGGGGATGGGGGCCTGACTGCACCGTCTCTGCTTGCCCACTGCCCCAGCTGCCTAGTCTCTGCCTGCCTGCCCTCCTGTGAGCAGATGTCCCTCCTGAGGCTCTGCAGCCTGGCCTAGCCCCAAATAGTCAGTCCCCAGTGTTCCTGGCCCTGGAAACAGGGAACTCTGTGCACTGCGCAGCCAGCCCCTGTCCTGGTGGGAGGGGCTTGCTGTTGCCGTGGCAACGGGAGCAGACTAGTTCCCTGGATAAAGGGAGGAAGGCAGGGTTGGATGGAGGATGCCCCACACCCCTCCTCACTGGCAGGTGCTCACATGATAGCTGACACACGTGTGTGCACACACATCACACAAACACTCGGAGACCCTCGGAGGTGACTGGGGCAATGCAGTAAGAGTAGGAGGGTTCACATAGGGGCGTGTCTCCCACACTCCCCCAGCTGTCCAGCCCTGCCCCCCTCGGACCCTCATTCTGAACTCTCCTCTCCTCCAAGGGCCAGTCCTCAAGCCAACAGCAAGATCTCAGTCTGTATTCTCTGTCCCCTGGACTCCTACAGCACTGGCCTAGGCATCTTTGATGCTCTTCCAGCCTAGCCATGTCTGAGACCCCTCATTCCCCACCAAGGCCTGTGGCTCAGTCACCTCCCACGAGACCCCATCCACTGCTCTCAGCGTGGTCCAGGATCTCATCTCCAGTATCAGGGTCAGTTCAGTGGTGTCCAGCCCCCCAGTTCACAGGAGCAGGTGGCCTTGCCCGGACTGACCACCTCAGCCTTTGAGCCTGGGTTTGACCATGCTCCCCTGCAAGCCGCAGTGCTCAGCCCCCCAGCTGAGAGCCATGTGGCTTTAAGCCCAGCCTGAGCCTGGCCCCTGCCAGGGCTCAGTGAGGAAGCCACAGGCCCCTGCCACCTGCCCTGCTTGCCTGTCTGGATTGCTGTCTGTCCCTGTACCCAACCAAGCACACCTCTCACCTGGTGGGGAACGGAGCCAGCAAAACTGGCTGGGATTTTGCAATGATTCACCAAAGGCGTCCCGGGCAGGGAGTGCTCCGCTCCGCAGGGATGTGGACAGCAGCCTGTGTGAACTCTGGCCAGGCAAACTGCCCTGAGGCTGCTGGACACTAGCTGCCTGCCCAAGGGCCAGCCTGTCCTGAGCCCTCAGCGAGCTCACCTCTGCCATCGAGAACCACTGGCCTGCCTGCATGGGCAGCACCCTTGGCAGAAAAAGATCCCCCCAAAACACAGGCTGCCATGGAGCATCTGGGCCCACACCAGGCCCTCTACACAGCCGGATGCCTCTGTGCTCTCTGTAGCAGCCATGGAACCATGGGCTCCATGCAGACAGGAACGGTGCTGGACAGGTGACATTAGCCCACCTATTCCGGTTGGATCCACCAACCCATGGAGCTGTGATCTTGTTGTCCCTAAGCCAGGCCCCTAGGGCCAGCTGGAGTGGCAGGGGTTGGGCCCAGCTGTTGGGCTAAAGGTGGCTCTGCACCACAGACTTGGTCTTCAGTCAGGGCCCGGCCGTCCACAGCACTGGGGCTGGGCCATGTGTAGCTACCTCATGCAGCTTGGCCTCCCTGTAGTGGGACCCCTGTTGGCTGGTAGGGCTGTGAGACAAGGCTGAGACACTGACACGGGTGGATAGCATCTTGGGGCTCTCTGGGATGAGCCAGCCTTGGGGGACCAACATGTTTTCCAGCAGCTAGGCCACCTCAGGGACCCTGAGCTTCTCCCGGGGTCCGGCAGGTCCATGGGGTCTAAGGGCACAGGGCAGCTTTTCCGTCCTGTAGGGATAGCCTTGGCCCCAGGTGGGGGATGTTGAGAAGGTCAGGAGAAGGTTGAGCTGGGGCCCCCAAGGGGGGCCTGTAACAGACCCGGGCACCTTAGCAGGGCTCCACAGCTGGGCTAGAGCAGGGAGCCACAGGGAGCGGAGACACAAAGCATGTGCTGGGGTCACGCCTGTGAGGCTCAGAGCCAGCTGGGGGGTCTCCCTGAAGGACAGGGGCTGGTGGCCTCAGTCCCAGAATCTTTGGGGACTGGGCTCTGAGCTACAGTTGTTGCCCCCAGGACTAATGGTGCGGAGTCACCCCCTGGGTGCTCCTAGGTGGTCACGCTCAGTGTGATGGCGGGCTTGGGGACGCACACTCGGTGAGCGCTGGCTGGATACTGGCCAGGTCTCTCCCATGCATACCATGTCAGCCCAGGGCACTGCCATCAGGCCTGGAGGCGAGGGAGGGCGGCCTTGGCAAGAACAGGGACTTGGGACAGGACAAATCCCGTGGGTGGCAGCTGGCCCTGCTGGGCACTTGGACAGGAATGTTGCTGCCAGCACATGAACTCTGCCCAGGAACAGGTTGGGCGGGACACGGCAGGGCAGCCCTGTGAAGCAGTAGGCCAGGCTCCTTCCGGAGCCCCATGCACCCAGACATGGTGGGTCTCTTCCAGAGGCTCAGAGACAGACCCAAGGGTGAGGAACGAGTCTTCCCTGGCACTTGGGCAGCCCGTGGTTCTGAGGAGGACCTGACAGAGCCCCTAGACTTTGGGCTCAGGGAGCCAGACATCCATAGTGGCACTAGAGGCTGCCAGGAGACTGCTGTTGCCTGCCCACTCCCCTGCATGGCTCTCCTCAGGCCAGGCCCTGCTTCTGGGTGGCCACCAGATGTGGAGGGGTGGGCTCTATTCCTGCTGCACAGCCACTTCCTGTCCTTGGGAGGAAGGGTGGGGAGGCTCTGGACAGAACCAGCCTCAGGTGAAGCCCAGCTCCCCCGAAAGCAAGCTCACTCTTGCTGGCCCCCAAGCTGCAGCTTCCTAGAGGAGTTGCTGGTGCCCAGACCTGGCCCACCATGGCCTCGGGGACCTGGAAAGCATCCTGTGGCTGGGCAGTCTGTGCCAGCCTGGGTAGTGCACCTGTGTGTACAACTGTTCGCTAGCGAGAGCCAAGCCAGCTGCACCTGCAGCCCAAGCCCTGGCTCCAAGAGCTCCTTCCTTCCCTTGGAGCCCTGAGCCCACCCCGCCCTCCTCAGACCCAGGCTGGTGGGCGCAGTGCTACAGTCCAAAGGAAGATCGGTGGGCCTCACTGGAATGGCCAAGCACTGGCCACCAGGGGCCTGTGGTCAGCCCACCTGTGGTCCATATGGGGCACTCAGGAGAGGTTGGCCTGCCCACACCATCCACATCCCAAGTGGGATCACCAGGCACGGTGGGTAAGGCAGCCTGCAGAGGCCCTTCCCTCCAGAATCAGGGCCCAGCCTGAGCAGAGCTGGAGAGGGCGCTGTCCCAGGGGGAGGAGAAGAGCCCCCTACACACATAGGCATTCCAGGAGAGGGCTGAACTTGGCCCTCTGGTTCCTGGCAGTCCACAGGAAACCACGAGGCTGAGTCACCTCAGAGAAATGGAAAGAATGGGAGGAATTCTGTACTTTCGCTCTCTGGCTGCTCTCCCTGCCCCCACAAAATTCCTCTTCCCCCACAGTCTGTCCACCCCTTCCCCCGGGCCCTCCTGTTCTCTCTGCCACTGCCCGCTCTGACCTTGGCGGGTGCCAGGCCAGCCCTGGAGGACCTGTTCTCTGTCCACCATCCACAGGCTCCATCAAGGCTGAAGCCCAGCCCAGGGCTGTCTCACGCCTGAAAGGGGGCAGAGGTGAGCCATGGGAGGCTCCTGACTGTGCCCCTTTGAGTGTCTGGTCCTGGAATCCTACACAGGGACCTTACTTCAGTGAGGACTGGGGGTCTTAGGACCCCTCTGCTTTAGCACCCCTCTGTGATCCTGGTGAGAGATTCAGGGTGGACAGTGAGCAACTCCAAAGCCCTGCACTGGCCTGTCTGGGGGAGCAGTGCCCAGAGGGAGAAGGAACCCTAAGCACAGGGTCTGTTGGGGTCCCATGCTGCCAAGACTTCCTACCCTTAGGGAACTAAGCTGGCCATTTGTGGGGTGGGGGGCTGGGCACAGGTGCCCACATACCAGGGAATGGTGGCCCTAATTTGGGGGCTGCGGCTGAGCTGAGGAAGGGGCAAGCTTTCTGCCTCACAAGACACCCCAGGCCCCGCCCCACCCTGAGGACCAAGTCCTCACCAGGACCCCTGGACCCCGGGTCATGTACACCTAGCACCCCATCTCTGTCCCGGCCTCCTGGGTGCTGGAGTCTCTGGCACACCCTCCTTTGGGCGTTCCCAGAGTGGCTTTTGGTGGGAGGGGAGCTGCTGACTTGTGGTTTCTGGGACGCACCATTTGGAGGTTTCGACCTAGCCCTGGTTCCCCTCCCAGGTGGGTGAGTCGGCCAGGCCTCAGCCTGGGTCCGTTGCCTGAGGGGGGCAGCACTCTGCCCGAGGTTCTCAGCTGTGAGGTGGGTCCTCTCAGACTTTGGGAGATGTGAACCTGAGTTCAAACTGCTTCCTGTGACCTGCCAGGTCAGGGCTGCCATCAAGCAACGGATGCAGAGCTCCGGAGGAGCCTGGCCGCTCCACACCCTCATGCAGGGTCCTCACCCCCTCTGCATCCCTGGCTCAGCCTGGCCACTCTCCCACCGGGCCAGCTCTGTGACCTGGCCTCCAGGGCTCAGTCATCAGTACCTGCTCACCACCCCCAGCTGAGCAAACACCACTGGCAGGTGGCCTTCTGCCCACCGTGCTGCCCCGGGGCGATGCCCATGACGCAGGCCGTGACCTCTGTTCCGCCTGCCTCCTGGCTGGGCCCCGTCCACTTGTCCACGTGAGCAGGTACCCACGTGTACACACACGCACACTCACACATGCGCATGCACGCAGATGCATACACAGCTGCACCTGGTCAGACCGGTTCTGTACAGTCAGCCCTTGGCCACTGGGTCACTGTCATCCCCTCCCTGCCCAGCCGGTCCTGCTGACCCCCAGCCTCAGTTTCCTCCCTGACCAAGCCAGCAGTCCTGTCCATCTAAGGCCTTGTGGTTGGGCAAAGGAGACTTCACAGAGCTGGGCCTGGGGGCTATGGAGACCCCCAAGTCCAGGTTCCACTGCCTTCGGCCCACCCTTCGAGGGTCCCTTCCAGTCATGGGTCCTGCTTTGAGCTCAGCCCATGGAACCTGGAAGGGTTTGCAGAGGCTCAGGGCAACCATCAGAGTCTCCAGTGGCTTCTGTGCTGCTCAGGTTCATGACGGGACCCTACCTGGCTGGAGAGGAGACTGGTTCATCGGCCCCTCGGGAGGGGAGAGCAGGGTGACCTGTGTTGCACCAAGGACCAGATGCACACGGCCCAGGTGATGGGGGGGGCACGAAGACTGGGGTGCAGGTGTGTGCACTCAGGGTTGAGGGGTCTCAGGGCATGGAGTGGGAGCAGCACAGATAGGGGTCTCAAGTAAGGTGCTGTGGGCAGGGGTGGGGGCAGAGTATATGGGCACCGGGCAGGGCAGCTGAGGACACAATGGGCCCTTGTCCCATGCAGGGCTCAGGGCGCCCTGAGCAAACACACGCCCTGTTCCTGCTGCACACCGTGTCCCCAACCCGCTGTGGCTCAGAGCCAGCAGGGAGGGCAGCCTGGGCAGGACATGTGCCGTGACGCAGCCCTGTGGCCTCCATGCCATGTGGTGCTGGGCCTGGCCCCCAGCTTAGGGGAGGGACCTCTGCTCCAGCCTTGCAGGGCCACCACATCCCCTGCCACTGTCCCCAACCCTGGCCAGAGGACAGAGCCTTAGCAGTCCTGGGCTTTCTCTGGATGCCTTGCTGTGACGAGCCAGGCTGGCCAGGGCCTGGCTCCAGTCCTGGACATGGCCCTTCCTGGGCTCTCACCTCTAGGAAGTGGGTGGCTGTGATGCAAAGGGCCCTTAGGTGTCTTGGCCAGGCCTGAGGTCACTAGGGACAGGGACAGTGTCTTTCCTCAGGGCCTGGGCCAGGAGCTGGGAGAGTGCATTCTCCAGGGCTAGGCTGAGCAACTGTGGTTCCACTTTGAGCCAGGGGCCTGGGGGCTGAGGCCCTGAGAGATGGCACTGGCTGGGTTCTCTCCATATCTCCACGTGCTCTGGAGAATAGCGGAGCTGACTGTGTACGTGGTGACAAGGTGGGAAAAGCTGTCACTTGGGGCAGTGCCCCTACGTGGGGCCTGGAGGCCTGAGACCGACCCAAGGAGGACTGCAGTCAGGATGTGCCCACCAGCCCCAAAGACACACACTGAGGGACCCTGGCCCTGCCGGACACCTCCAGATCCTGGGGATCTGATGTGGCAGCCACCTGCTGCAGGCTCCAGACAGAGGCAGCCTCTCGGAGGGTGGCCTGGTCCCCTGAGAGTACAGCACAGTGGGTCCCAGAGCACCCATCTTTTAACAGTACAGCTGGTGGCAGAGCTGGGCAGCCTCACAACTGGCTGATTGCCCAGCGAGGCTTCCAGGAGGACAGGTACTCCCAGCTCCCCTGGGATGCTATGGGGTGGGACAGCATGTGTGTCCCCAGCCAGGGCTCAGCACAGGCGCAGTCTCACTAGCTGGAATACCCTGAGTCTGGGCCCAGCTGAGTGCCAGGTGGGCAGTGAACACAGGCAGCTCTGCCCCATTCCAGCAGGCTCAGCTCCTGACCTAGGGGACTGGGGAGGGGTCTGTGTGGGGTCTGCGGGTGGGCATGGGACTAAGGGCCCTGAGACGGGCTGGAGGTCTGCTGGATGACATGCATGGCATATGGTCCCAGTGGGACATCCAGGGGTCAAGTCCCAGGTCAGGCTGAGTTTTGGAGGGGACCCTGCTGTTGAGGGAAGCAACTCTAGGTTACAACAGGCTCAGCTACCTTAGTGGGCAGACCCCACAGGAGGCAGGTGGCCGGTGGGCACCTTCAGGAGGAGCACGAGTTCACGTGTGTGAGTGAGATGCTGCGAGTGCAGGACTATCCATCTTCCCCACGGGCACATGATGCCCACACAGCATGCAGCCATGTGGAACCTCGATGTGTTCAAAGCAGCTCATCAGAGGCTAGGCCTCGACACCTGTGCCTGCCCATCCCTGTCCCTCGGCCTCCTGAGAACAGCCTGCTGGAGCCCAACCCCACTGGGGTTCAGGCTTCCTCCTCTGCAGGTCTTTTGGGACCTCTCCCTGGCCCAGATGGGGTCAGGCAGGCCAGCACCCCACGCCCAGACATCACTGCCCTGGCCTTGGTGCCTGAAAGCTGGGGCAGGATCTGAGGCCATAGGCTAGGAAGTGTCAAAGACCAAGGCATCCCTGGCTCACTGTCCTCCACTGGGCATAGGGCAAGTGGGCTGGGGTCTGTCCAAGCAGGCGCCCTGGCTTCTACCTTTCTGGGGGGCCAGCAACAGGGAGGCAGGAGGACAGAAGAGAGTGCACAGTGAGGTGATGAGATTTGGGGAGCGCGGTGGAGACCTGGGGCAGGAGCAGAGTTTGGGGACAGGTGGGAGGACATCTGCCTGCATGGGTGGGACTGAAGGGTGCATGGGTGGCGGGGTGGAGCAAGGTGAGCCAAGGGGAGGCCTCTTAGAAACCCTGAATCCTAAACTGGGCATGTGCACACCTGTAACACCAGCACTTGGGAGGCTGAAGTAGGAGGATCGTGAGTTTGCCTGGCATACATGTCAAGACTCTGTTTCAAAAAGGAAAAGCAGAAGCCCAGAAGTCAGGGAGATGGCCTTTCTGGACTGGTGTTTCTGGGGAGACATGCTCAAGGAAATGTTCGTTTAAAAAAACATGCACTTTGGGGCTGGGACACAGCTCAGTGAAGAGCCCTGCACAGCATGGCAAGGTCCCTCTGGGCCACCAGCCTGCGTCGACCCTGTGCCCCTCCCCTCTCTTCTCTCCTCAGGCCTCCCTGGATTCCAGCTCCTCCTCCCAATACCGGGGAAAGAAGCACACATTTTAGTGGTTAAATTGTTAAGTGCACCCTGTGTGCAGAGTGGCCCACGGGAGGCTGTCTGCAGTGAACAGCAGTGCAGATCATGTAATGTGTCCCCAGGTCCCCGGCCCTGCCCTGCCACCACTCCAGCCCCCGCTGCTCACTGCTTGCGCTGGATGGGGACACATACACACTGGCCCTTGGCTGTTGGGTCCAGGGCAGCGCGGCTGGGTGTGAGGACAGGATCCCAGCACGCACCTGCACCTGACCTCCCCGTGCTTTGTGTCCAGCTCCTGGCCTTGGGGGCTGCCCACGGAACCACTGGGTCCCTCATTTGCCAAGCAAGACAAAGCAACGTCGTTGGTCTGAGGCCCAGAGCTCTGTCCCTTTCACAGTCTCCTGCTCAGCTTACGGTGCTCCTGCCACGTCATCCCAGGGAAGAAAAAATCATGCATCAAAGTCATCACCTTGGTTTGACTTTCCGTTCTGCTGCGAGGCCAAGGCCAAGGCCGAGGCCTGTGAGGTTGCTAAGGTTCCTGGTTCCCATTCCGGGGCTCTTGGCTCCCAGAGTCACCCCTCTCGCAGGACTGGAAAACCCGGCACAGCACCGTGCTAACTCAGCCTTCTATTCTGATTGTGGTGAAATAAATAACGTAAAACTTTTCACCAACCATTTTTAAACCCGTGCTTCAGTGGCGCCGAGTACACCTACAGGGCTGTGTGGCCATCACCCCCACAACTTTCGTGCTGAGATGCCATCCCCACTGAGCACGATGGCTGGCCCCAGCTTCTCAGTTACCCCTGCCCTGTCTCCAAGGATGTGACGCCCCATGCACCTGTCCCCCAGGGCTCCACAGCACCCTCCCAGTAACCTCTGGGTGCGCAGCTGCAGCTCTGGGTGAAGCCCTCGCCAGGGTGAGATGGGGAATCTGTCAGGCTTAGATGACACCATCCGTCCCACCAGCTGCTTCAGGGCTTCGCCGGGTGCCTGCTCAGCATCTTGCAGTTATGGTGGGCCTGGCCCTGCGGTAGGCTGGCTGTGTCTCTGCCTAGGGGACCCCCAAGGTGAAAACTGAAGCAGACTGGGGCTGCCATCTCCTCTGAAGGTCACATCTGCACTCTAATGGCCCCTTGGTACAGTGTGCACCCCATGAAAAGCATCGAGATTTCCCTGGGCCTGATGGGCAGCAAGGCTGTGGGTAGGCCAAGCTTCCACCCCAGGGCACAGTTGGGTCTCTGTGGGTGACAGGGCCATTCAGGGTCAGGGCTGGTGGTCCAGGACGCCTTCCACCAGGAGGCTGCCCTGATGTGTGCGCCCATGCACACAGGTGTGCCCTCTTACCAAGGCATGAACACTGGCAGTCTGGGTACTGCTCCCAGGGCCCCCTCCTCCAGCAAGCCATGCAGTCTGCACGCATCCTTCCCTTCCAGGGTCATGACCCGAAACAACTCCGGGGTGAAAGAGAGGTCACAAGCTGGGGAGCCTCAAGGCAGGGACCTTAATTCCTTCTTGATCTCCCCAGAGTCCTTCCTCAGAGGCCTGTGGCCAGAACTATCAGCACGGGTTGTAGGTTCAGAGTCCAGCTCATGACTACAGGACCTGGATCATGGACACTGGGCCTGACTGTGAGTCCTGGATTCAAATCCGACACTGGCCCTGGCCCTGGCCCTGGGTTGTACTGAGATGGCAGCCAGTGTGCCCTGAGCAAAGCTGGGGCCTCTCCGTAGAGAGCTCCCTGAAGACCCCTTTCCACCCCAGGTTCCCTGTCTTCTGCAGAAGCAGTTGGCCCTACCTCCAGGCTCAGTCATGGCCCTCCATCCACATTCTGCCCCTACCTGGGGTCGCCATCGCATAGCCCACCCAGGCTCAGCAGATCCCACTGCTCCCTTGCCCAGGTAACCTGGAGCCCACCCTCTGGGCTACCACGTGCTCTGAGCACCTGGGACTCCCCTCTGCTTTGGTCTGGCTGTCAAGCAGCTCCCACAGGTAAACGCAAGTCCCGTCTGGGGAAGGCCCTGCCTGTTCCTCCCACGCACACAGGCCCCGGCTGTGCTGCGTCCATCCCACTTGCACTCTTCCGACCTGGTGCTGGGCTGACAGGAACCTTGGCTGGAATAAAAGTGCTGTCTCACCTCCCTACTCAACTCAGAGCCTTACAAGGTTGGGCCCCAAACTGCGTGTGCATTTGGGTGGGCCTCCGCTTCCCGACCCATCCCTATTGTGAGCAGGCTCAGCACCTGAGCACCCTTTCCTCACTTTAGGAGACAGGAAGTCGGAGAGGAAGCTGAGTATGGGGCTAGGGATGGGATATGGGGTGCGGGATCTGCCAACAGGCCAGATGGCCTGCACCAGCATCATGGCATCGAGCTCCTGGTGACACAGCCCGGGGGAGAGCAGCACAGCAGGGGCTCAGCAGTGCCTGGGTGCGTGGGGCTGGCATGCATATGGGCCACCAGGTCCTCATCCTGCCCCTGACTGGCCCTGGACAGCCACCCCCACACTGCCCAGACACTCCTGTCACCACTCAGGGGCTGAGGTCATAGTGGAGCTGGGCACCTGCCGGCTGCCTCTAACCCATGGGGCCCAAGCAGTGCTGCGTGTGGCACCCACTCGGACTTGAGGGGCCCTTGGCAGTTCCCCCAAACAGCACTGCTGGCTCAGCTCCCTGCAGCGCCAGGCACCTTGTGGTGCCACACAGCTGCAGTGTAAGCTGCCTGGAAAGCCTGGCTGAGGCCCGTTCCCGTGCTGGGGGCCGGGAGAGGGGCTGTGCTGGGTGCATTGCTGGGTGCAGGTGGGCACAGGCTGCGTGCTGTCCTTGAGGAGACAGGAGTATGCTGCATGAGACGGGGTTGGGTGTGTGAGTCCCTGGGTGCCCACCACAATGGGCCTAATTAGCAAACAGGGAGCAGTGGGGGCCACAGCCAGACACTGGACTTGGTAGCAGGATGCAGGAACCACTCTCCTCGGATGGGAAGCAGCAGGGACAGGTGTAACATCCTGGGGGCTCTGGCCTATGCCAGGAGCGCCTGTAAGACACATCTGCTGGCAAAGGTCCTTGCTCCCTGGTGAGCTCAGGGCACCTTGGTCATGGTGATCTGACAGAGGCCACATCCCACTCCTGGCTCCTGGCTGGGCTGGGTTCTCAGGGGGTCTCCCTGGGGGTGCCTGCTGGATCATAGCTCCCTAAAATTGGGCACCCCAAGAGCACTGCCCAGGTGTGCCTGTGAGACAGGCACGGCCCACAGAGGGTGGCATTCTTCAGAGGACCCCTCTACCTTGAACCTTCACAGACAGCTGTGTCCCTAAAAGCTGGAAGTCAGGCACCATGATCAGAGGGATGGACAAAACTAGATAGACAGACAGTCAGCTGACAGCTGGCAGAGGCTTCGAGAATTGGCGGAAGCCAGGGCGGGCGGCCGGCGAGTGGCCTGGTAGGTCCTGGAAATCCTCGCTTCCTGTTTTCCCAACAAAAGACCTCTGTCCCCTCAGGAAGGCCACTGGCCGGCGACAGCGGACTCGCCTTTTCCGTAAACAGGGTTGTTTTCCTTTTTCCTCCCCACACAGTAACAGCGGCTCTGAGCTCCCCATCCTGTTGCCTGTTACTACCAGCCAGGGAGCCCAGGCTGTTGAGCGGGGAGGGTCCAGCAGAGTGGCTATCCTGGGCCTGCAGCCACCCTGTCACCCAGCGGATGAGGCTGCTAAGGAGGGTGGGAGAGGAATTCAGCAGTGTCCACCCTGTGGGGCAAGGTGGGGGCAGCTGACCAGCCTTGGGCTGCTGAAGTGGGGAACTGGGGTAGGAGAGGGCCCCTGTGACCCCCACATCTGACCCAGCAGAACAGAAGCAAGGCCTTGGCTGGACCCTGGGAGGCAGCAGCAGGTCCAGGGCCTCCATCTGGGTGGCTCCAAGGCTGGCTGGGGAGCCCTTGAGGGTGCACAGCTTACTTCACAGACAAGAGCTGGAGGGCCTGAGTGTGGCTCAGCATGCTGGGGCTCTGAGAAGGGGCGCCAGGACGTGGGCCAGCCTCAGCGGGGCACCTGTCTGGGGGCCCATGTGGTGGGAGCCCCTCTGTGTGCGCAGCCGAAGGGGCGGAGGTGGGCAGGCTGCCCCGCAGGAGCCTCTGAGCCGTCAGTGTGCGCATGTGTGGGTGATTGTGTGCCCAGCAGGCGCCTGAATGGGCTTGTGTGAGAGGCTGGGGCTATTTATAGCAGCTCCTGCACCAAGAGCGCTATTAATAGTGCGCAGACTTGAATGCACAATGCTCTCCCTGCCTGGGGTGGGGGCAGCCTCGCGGAGACGCCCCGGACTGGCACCGGGCACCAGACAAGGGTGGCTGTTATCTGGGCCACAGCTGAGTAGGGGGCATGGTCACCTGGGCAGCTGGCTAGGCGCCCAGGGGGTGCGATGCTGGGGTGCAGTGGTGAGGAGCACGATAGAGGAGCGTGAGGAGGGTTGGACCCTGGTTCTCAGATGGGGGTGCCGAGACCCAGTAGGTAGGAGGCAGGGACCTGCAGGTCCTGCCCCAATCCTTGCAGCGTTCTGGAAACAGCCCCTGCTTCTGCCGGAAGTGGGTGAACAGGGTTCTGCCGCCTGGCCGCAGTTGGCACGGTGACCAGGTGGCCGAATCCCCGAGGTGGGAAAGGGGACCTGCTCAGGGCGGCGGTACCTGGGCTGCATGGCTCGCGAGGGCTGTGACCCGGGTTCGGGTTCTGCAGGAAGGTCACCGCGTTTTCAAAGGAGGTGGCGCCTCCGCCGCCCACGCTCCCTGGTCGCCACCGTCGCACTGTCATTGGCTCTTGTGGGGGCGGGCCGGATGGGAGGGCGGGGCGGATAGGAGAGGAGGGAAGAGGAGGGCGGGGGAGGATGGGGCGGGGGCGGGGCATGCGGGAGGGGAGGGGCATGCGGGAGGGGAGGGGCGGGGCGGGAACTGAGAGCCTACCCCTCCGGGACCCCCTCGCTACCCTGCAGCCATCATCTTTAAGGCGTCGCCCTTTCCAGTAGCGCCCACCCAGCCCGCGTTAACTCCCCGCTCCGCCGGACCCTGAACCTCCAACGCCGAATAACTCACAGCCCGCCTCTGGCCCCCGGAGCTACCTACTGCAGGCCTGGGTCCCCCTGGGTCCCTGAGTGGGACACGAACCAACCCAGGGTCCTGCAGTGAACCGAGATGCTCAGGTCTTGGGGTTTCTGGGCCTGGTCGCCAGCACCCTTGCTCTGGGCACCTCCTGGGGGCGCATCCTGGCGGGAGTGCGTGGAAGGCCGTGTGCCTCCCCTTAGGGCTCCCCACGGGAGCGACAAGAAGGGTCTGGGGCCCTTAATGTCCCCCAGGTTACCCCCAGACCCGAAGACCTCCCACGGGCGTCCCTTAAGAGCTCCACACACTGACTCTCAGGAGTCTCCAGCTGGGGACCAAGTCTAGGATCCAGGGGACACTGTGGGGGACATGTCACCGTGACAGTATAGAGGCCTGACCTTGTGGACAGCATCATCTCGCTGGGGGGTCCCCGAGACTTTGAAAAAGAGCCTGAAAAAGAGGTAAGGAGAGGAGTCAGTGGCTCCAGGCCTGGGCAGCAGGTGGGGTGCTGGTGCTGAAGAGGGTATGCCCAGCTGAGACCTCCCCCCAGGACTCTTCCCACCCTCCCTGTCCTCTGCACCTCTGGACCTGGCAATGTGACCCAGCAGGACATGGGGAGCCAGCTAATCACAAGGTCCTTTCCTGAGATGCAGGCTTGCCCCACCAGGAGGTGGCTGCTGGCCATAGGGGGTGCATGTATGATGTGTTGGGACCACTGGCTCCTCAGGAAAGAGACCCAACGCCCAGGAGGGGCCAGCATCAGGAAGCTCCTGGCCAGGGACCCACAGCCTTGCTGACAGTGACAGCTCCTGATTCTCCATGGCTGGCCTGGGGCCCTGAGCTTGCAGCGGTGGGCAAAGTCAGCAGGATGCAGTGTTCCTGGGCAGATGGGCTGCTGACAAGAGAGCCCAGCTTGCAGGGGCCATTAAGGGTGCTTGACTGGGAGGCCAGGGTGCTTGTGGGTACAGAGACATCACCCTTTGCCCCATTTCCAGACAAAACCAGGTCCAGACCCAGAGCCCTAGACCAAAGAGCAGCTAGGCCCCTGCAGGGGAGAGTCCACATTGAGACGGGAGTCCCTGGGAGGGCCGGTTGTGGCGCAGGTAACTGCAGCAGAAGGGAAACACTGGCATGTTCAGGGCTCTTGCAGACACTATGCACTGGTGTGTGGAGGCACAGGGCTCGGCTGGCACCAACATCGTGCCTTCCCATGGGAGCTCACAGGGCAGGTGGCACATACCTTGGTCACGAACCAACCCAGCGTCCTGCAGTGAACTGAGATGCTCAGGTCCCAGCACAGTGGGCTGTGGGCCTGATGGTGTCACTGCCCATGGCCCTCCTATTGGGAAGTCTAGTGCAGGCCTTGGCCACTGTCTTCACCTAGGACAGAAGCTGTAATGGGGTGCCAGGGTGGGGTCCTTCACTCACCGTGAAGCCTGACCACTCTGGAAGGAATCTGCTGAGTGGCATCCCCAGTACAGGCACATAGCATGGTGCCCCCTTCCCACTCTGAGCTTGGGAACCCCCAGATTCAGGTCCACAGTGTCAGCGCAGTGCCATCCTGGGCACTGTGGTCAGGCCCAGGGCCCTGTGAGGTGGTGTCCCAATCATCTTCTCACTGCTGGGACGAATCACCTCACACTCGCAACTTAGGAGTGTGGTTTATCTTGTTCATAGTCTGTGGAGGGCCCAGCCATGGTCTGCTGACTCTGGCCTGCAGGCTGAAGATCGGGTAGGAAATATCCTGGAGGATCACAGGGGCCTGTGGAGTAAGGCTGCGTGTCTGGCCTGGACAAGATGCCAGGCTTGTGTGCCCAGACTGGCACTGGCACCAACCCATTGGAGCCACCTGTGGGAAGCGTGGCAAGCCCAGGGAAGGTAATTGCATATGGACAATGCCTGTGGATGCTGCAGCTTGACACTGGTCTGCTGTGGTCAGTACTGTGATGGGCCCAGGAAGCAGTGGCATCTCTGGGGGTCTGGCAATCCCTGCAGAAGAGCAAGGTGCTTGGGCAACACCTACCCGGCTACCGCCGGGCCCTGGGTCCCGGGAGAGGCTGCAAACAGACAGGGGCGGGAGTTTTGTGTTTTTAGTACTGGGGACGAACCCAGGGTGTAATTAGCTACATTCCCAGCTGATTCACTGCAAGTCCTTGATCTGCAAGTGAGTTCTACTCTGGGAGAATTGTTCCTAAGTCAGATTTGTTCATAAGGCAACAAAGTGAGCCTTACATAGTACACTTGTGAAAGTTCGCAACTCGAATGTTTATAAGTCAGTAACATTCATTAACTCGAATGTTAATAAGCACTTACTGTGCTTATTCTATTTGGGGACAAGGTCTCACTTAAGTTTCCCAGGCTGACCTCAGACTTCCATTCCTCCTGCTTCAGCCCCCGAGGAGCTGAGATTATAGGCAGATGCCCCCACGGCTTGCCTGTGTCATTTTAAATCTCACTTAACACCTGCTGGGATGTACCTGCCATGACGATAGCCAGATAGACAGAAAGCAGGTGGACACATTGGACTCCCAGGAGTGCAGCTGGCTCCCGGCCTGCCAGGGGCTGTACACCTGCTGGACATTGAGGCTGTTAGCCCAAGATGACCCCTGGGGAGGCTGGCCTCTGCCCAGCTGCCCTTTGGCCCAAGACTGGCGCTCAGGGCTGGGTGCATTGAGTGGCACCCCTGGCCCCACCTTCTCAGTCTGGACAACCAAAGAAACCCCAGGCGTCATCCTCAGCACAGCTGAGAGCCGATGGCTTACAGAGCACCATGAGGCAGCGACAGACACAGTTGAAGTTGGCACACAGGAAAGCGATGACTCGGGTACTTTCTGAAGCCCAGGCCCAAAGGGGCCACACAGGGATGGTGGCAGAGTCCTGGCTGGGCCCAGGTCACAGAGGCCCCGGGAGGCCAAGCCATGGCTCCTTCTTCACCATCAGATGGGGGCTTTGGCGTGCTTGGCCCACCTGGCCACAGGACACCCTCCTCTGAGATCTGGCTTGCACACAGGGCCCCCAGAGCAGCTGTCCCTAGAGCAGCCTGGCTCGCTTTCTCACCAAAGGCTGGCCAGGGCGATCCTGCAGCGCCACCTGCTGGTCACATGCCCGTAGGTCGAGGCCCAGTGAGTAGCACTGAGGGGCAGACTTGTTTGTGGGGTCCATGGTGGGCAGTATGGCTGCTAGTGCAGCCCGGAGGGCCTTAGAAGGTGGAATCCTAATGTATCCCCCACCCCAGGCCTGTGCCATACATTCCAGCGAGGCCCAGCTGAGACTGTCACCTTCCTCTCCTCTCTGCATCCTGTCTATCTCCTGGTGCCAGACGTACCCTCAGGCCCTGGGTCCGCAGGCTCCCCGGCTGGGGCCATGTGTATGGGGGTCCAGGTGGCAATGGGCGGTATGTCCAGTGTGGGACCTTGCTAGAGCCCTTAGGACCAGTGTCCTAAGTACTGACCTTGTTTCCAGGACCTGCAGGAGAAGGTGCCTGGTGCTTACACCCGCCTGCACCCTAGGGCTGTGGTCCTAGCATGGGAACACAGGGCCACCTGGAGGATGCTGGGACCCAGGGGCGGCAGGCTGTGGGTTCCACTGAAGCCACCTGGGTTAGGCCTGGCAGTCACTCTTGACCTAAACGGAACTGCTGGCCCTGGAACCTGTGGTATCCATAGCAGAGGCTATACTCTATGTGCCAGTATCAAGCGTCCTCTTGCCCCCCCCACCTCTTGGCTTGCTTGGTGTCCTTGCCCCACCCTCATCCTAGGGACCCCAGCTCTCATACTACCACCCCAATGACCACTGGAAGCCCTGGACATCCCCAGCCACAGGTTGCGTCTCTCGCCTGAGGCCCAGGGCTCAGCCTGTGTCCCCTTTCCTATCTTTTCCCAAACCACCACATCCCCATGCCCTGTCCCCCAAGCCCTCTTGGCCTGCAAGTCATGACAGCATCCACTTGCTGACCATTTCTGTGCCCCATGCAGTCCTGTCCACTGGGTGAGGACAGCCCGTGCCCGTCCCCCTGGAGCTGGACAGAAAGAGCAGGCTGGGCAAGTGAGTGGAGGGTGGACCCAGAGAGCCAGGGTGGCACAGCCTGCAGAGTAGGTGTGCTGGGGCCACAGCCGCCCTGCAGGGCTCCAGTCCAGGGACCCAGGGGTGGCCTCTGGGACCTGGCCTACACGGCACACCATATCCTTTCTTTTTAATCCATTTTATTTCAAGGAGAGAAAGAAAATTAAAATTTCAAAACATGTCAGTCAGGTACCAATAATGATACCTATTGTCATTCCCAGGTCACCAGGGCACAAGACATCTGCATTCAATTGTCCAGTGAGAACCAGCACAAGTCCTTCTCTTCAGTGACCTTGGAGAAATCAGCAGTGTAATGATCTTACCTAGTTTTTATATACACATACACACGTTGTTTCATTCAGCTTCTCACACTAGTGTCTGATTTATTTCACTCACAAGTATGATCTCAGGTTGTACCCATTTACCTATTGAAGTCGTGTGTCCTTCTTTATGGCCAAGTAGTACTCCACATATAAAAATACATTTTTTTACCTATTCCTCATTTGATGGGCATTTGGGTTGCTTCCAAGACCTGGCTATTACAAATCATGCTGCTACAAACATGGGTGCACATATATCACTGTGGCATGACATTTTTAATTCTTTTGGGAAGATACCCAGAAGGGCAATAGCCAGGTTGAATGGGACCTGTAGTCCTAATTTTTTGAGGACTCTCCACATTGATTTCCACAGTGGTTACACCAGTCTACACTCCCACTAACAGTGGAGGAGGGTCCCTTTTTCATCACAGACATTCTTTCCAGGGTAAGGTAGTCTCACTGTTGCTTTAATTTGCATGTCTTGAATGACCAGTGATGTTGACCATTTTTTCACATACTTATTTGCTGTCTGTATTTTTTCATCTGAGAAGTGTGTATGTATCCCAGATCAGTGCAGGTCATCCTGCCAGGACAGCTAGATGTGTGGCTGTCCAGCTAGAGGGGGCCTGGGAGGTCATGGCTGGGTGTTGGGGCCAGGCCAGGTGGAGCCATGTTCCCAGTGGTGGACTGCAGCCTTGAGGGACAGAGCAGGCAGGGCCTGACTGCCATGCCAGACCACGAAGGGGCTGGTGTCCTTTGACCCTGCAGGCTGCTGCTCCCAACTGCCTTCCTGGATTGGGCTTTTTCTTCCCACCTGAGGGCACCCATCCTGCAGATGGCCCTGCTCAGCACAGTGGCAGAAGCCCATTCCGGAGAGCTCAAGGCCAGCCTGAGCAGCTTGCTAGATCTTGTCTCCACGTAATCACACATTCACCTCTTCACTGCTGATCAGACACCCTGCAAAGTACAAAGGTCTAGTGGGGTCCTCCTAAGATGCTGGCCTTGGCTCTAGGCCTGTAGGGCAACAGTGCCCTCCATGTCCGGAAGGACAGGAAGAGGAGCAGGCGACATCCTGGAGGGCAGCACTGGACCCTAACCCCCACCTCCAGTGAGCTCTGCCCAGAAACACCCTGGTGGGCACCAAGCCTAACACAGGGCCTCGGGGACACATCTGGCCCCTAGCAGTTTCTGAGCCACCTGTCACCACGTGATGGTCTGGGGAAGGGGTTATGGGGACACAGGCCAGTGCAGGGACAGTGGTGTCCTCTGTAGCTATGGCAGGACAGGTATAGACTGCCTTGTCAGTGGCCTATGCTTTTCTTTGTGGTGCTAAGAACTGATCCAGGGCTTTGCCAGGCTGGACCACTGTCCCACTCAGCTACTTCCCAGCCCGGTGTTCTTATGTTGAGACAGGATCCAGCAAGTTGCTCAGGCTGGCCTTGGGCTCGCCATCCTCCTGCCTCAGCCTCCTAAGAAGCTAGGATCACAAGTGTGCCCCACCATGCCCAGCAGGTCCATACAATTTCTATGACACGAAGCCACGTTTTATTCTCAACTTCTGTCAATGGTTGATTTTATTATAAAGAATGTATCAAAATATACGAATCTATTTAACAACAACCAAGAAATGCGGCTTCTTAAAGGTCAAATGGTATCAATTGTTTCTAGGCAGCAGCTGCTCCTCCAGCTGTCACCTGGAGCAGTGGGGCAACGTCCACGGGCCGTGGGGTGCTTCTCTGAATAACTTAAAGGGTGGGCCTGGGGCAGTCACAAGTCCTCGCGGGGCGGCAGCTGTGTTGGGTTTTCTCCTGCAGTTTCTGCTGGGAGAAACAGGCCACTGAGTGAGCCACGGGGCTGTGGGGCAGGCAGGGGCTCCTGTCCTGATCACCAGCTGGCCTCGGCCCAGGGGCTGCGCCCCAGCTCCCTTGGTGTGCAGTGGGCTTCTAAGGTGGCTTGGGTCGATATGCCATGGCCTGACACTGGTGCCGGGCTTTCCGAGCCATACATGCCACAGTGGTACCAGGTGAACAGGCCACTGTTGCCCTGCGGTGTTCCTAGGTGTGGCACCACATCTGTCTGGAAGGCTCTTGGCCACGAGCGCTCTCCACCTGCTCTGTGCCAGCTCTCCCTATTCCATAGCCAGGGGTGTCACGGGCTGGCCTGTCTCACCCGAGTCCTCGTACCAGCCCTGTGACTAAGGCACTGTCTGCAATCGGGGTCTGTGGGACAGCTGATAAACGTTGGGCATCAGGGTGGAAGTTTGGACAGGAAAAGACCAGGCACGGGAGGCCATATGAGGACAGGGAGAAAAGGTCCACAACAGGCCCTCACACAACCCCAGGGCAGCCAGTCCTTGGACCCCAGCCTGGCCCACGGCCGGCACAGGGCCACTTGTCCCTTGCGCCTCCCCAAGGCTCCTGCTGCAGCAACTGCAGACCAACCCCCCCCTCCCTTGTGACTATGGGGAGACCCGGGCTGTCAGTGCCCTCACTAAGGGGGCCCCAAGCCACACAGCTGTGCCTGGGACCCCGGGCAGTCGCGCACTCACCACCCTCAGCTGGTGGCACACACGCGTCTTCTGTCTCCTCAAAGCCGTCGGGACACACGCAGACAAAGCTCCCCAGGGTGTTGTAACAATTTTCATTCTTCCTTGTACACACTTTTTCTGCCAGTGAACACTCATCTATGTCTGAGGTAAAACACCCATTTCAAGAGTTATTTCATTCGGCTAACACACACCTCTGAGACTCGGCCACCCGGACTCTGCCTGTACATGGCACAGGTGCACAGGGCAGAAGTCAGGGCACAGGGCCGAGTGCTGCCCCTCTCACCCAAGGCTAGGCTCGCCCCTGGCAGGGAGCCCAGTGTGTGCTCAGCAGTGCCCAAATGCACTGCGAGGGTGTGTGGGTCCAGGGTGAAGTCCCAGAGCTGGGGCCACGCAGGAGGCGTGGGCACACGAGGCCCCTCCCTGGATGCCCGGAGCTGAGCCCCGGACCTCTGACCTGTGCACTGCCCGTTCTCCTTCAGGTAGCCAGGGACGCACTCCTTGCAGTTGGCCGGGCCTTTTCCTGTGCACCCTACGCAGGTGGAATCACACTCTGGAGTGGAGGAGGGGAGATGATGTCAGTCCGCCTGGCCCGCTCTCATGTCAGCACCGGACATCGCATCCCAGGTGGGAAGCTGGGCTTTCTCCCGCGTGGAGCACCACTTCCTAACCACCACTGGTCTCTGCCCAGCTGTGCGCCCAGGAGCGGCCACACAAGCCAGAAGCCTTGGAGGCGCGGGGGAGCAACTGAACAGGCAAGGACCTCAAATTGCCCTGCTGCTGAGACTCCGAACCAGCATGGCCTCCTTGGCTGGTGTGGCCCTCCAGTTTGGAGAGTGGAGTGTCACCCAGAAGGGTATTTCGAGCTGAGCAAAGATGTGTACCCCATATTCCTAGCATGATGTACAGAGGGTTTTCTGTAGCTACTACCTATGATTTTTATAATGTTAAATGTTTTAAAAATTGAATGTTCTGAAGTCACGGCAAGATGTCAAAGACATTCAGGACACCTAGGGAAGAGCCCTGGTTGGGCCCAGAAAGGACAAGCATTCCCAGGATCCCTGAACTTAGGCTACCTTCGCAGGCGTAGGAGCCGGCAACATTGTCGCAGTATTGGGTGTCATTGCAGGGCGGCGTGTCTGCTGCACACTCATCCACATCTGGAAAAGAACAGTATTGTGGCGGGGGCCCAGCTGGCCGAGGGGTCAAGACAGCAAGACAAGAGGCAGCGCCTGTCCTCGGAGGCCTCCCCTGGGCCAGGTGGCGAGTGAGCCTCCACCTAAGGCCTCTGCCCCATGCAAGCTGTGAAACCTGATGGGGGCCAGCGTCCAAGGAGCTGCTACGGGGCAAAACCAGAGCCCTAACCCACAGAGCAAGGAGGGTAGGCCGCTGTGGTCACCTGGACTGTAAGAAGGGCCACAGAACTGGGTCTAAAGCCCCTTGCTCAGACAGTGGGAGCACTGTGACAGGCAGGGGTGGCCTCAGGGGTGGGGTGTGGGCAGGGAACACAGCAAACACACAGATGTGGACGCCAGAGCCAGACCTGGTTAGGGGCAACACTTCCTTCCTGCTAAGCATCCAGTGCCAGGCACAGAGCCCAGAGCTGCTGCTAGGAGGCAAGAGGCAGAGTGGCCACATGCCGGGGTGCCTGAGGACACAGGCGCCATCCACAGCCAGCACCCCTCACCCACACAGGCGTCCTCCACGCGCGTCCAGCCGGCTTCACACTCCACACAGTCCCTGTTGGTGGGGCCTGAGCATGTCCTGCAGGCCTCATCGCAGGCTGGAAGGAAAAGGTGGCTGTGTTAGGGACATCCTCAGGCTGTGTGGGTCCTCTCTCAGGTCCCCATGCAGAGGAACACTGGTGTTGGAAACAGAAGTTCAGCAGGGAATAAAACAGGAGAGCAGACCAGCAAGCCCCACCCAGAAGAGAAGTGCATCTGAGGCACAGGCCAGGGAGAAGCACTACCCCAGCTTCCTGCTGTGAGTGTGAAATTGGCTTGCTGGGGACTCAGTACCATCACTGACCCCCAACTGAGGGGGGGGCAGACCAGGAACAGGACCCAGAGAGGGCCTGGCTTGACCACAGAGCAAGAAGTCAACACATGCAGCTTCCCAGTGCAGTCCTGACCACAAGGGCGAGTGTGCTGAGCGCAGCTCTGTGGGTGCAAGCAGCACCTTGTTAGCAGACGCTTTCCTAGGGAGGGAGCTATGCAGGGACCAGGATCCAGGTCAGCAGTGGCCCACTGAGCAGCTTCCTGTTCCCATGCATCTCCTGCTCCCTCTGAGCCTTGTGTGAGGGGCTCGGCCCTGCTCCTGCATTCTGCTGTGGCCCCACGGACACCCAACAGGGCCCTCAAGGGACCTCTGTCCTATGGAAACAGCCTTTAGCCGGAACACTGGGAGTGCTCAGTGGAGCAAGCCCACAGTGTCAGGGCAGCCAGCGAGGGCGACATAACCCGCCACTCAGTGGGTTGAGGCCTCACTTCTTCCCAGAGGGCTGGAAGTGGCAGGCGGTTTCCTTCTGAGGTTGGCTGTTTGGGAATGGGAACCTGGGCTGAGAATCAAGGGCCCCTACCGGTGCAGCTGCTGTGGGTCTCGGTCTTCAGCGACTGGAAGTAGCCGTCCATGCAGTCGGCGCACAGTGGCCCCTTGTAGCCTTGGTGACACTGGCAGGAGCCATCCCCCTCTCTGCTGCCATCTCCATTGCAATGGCCATTCCCACTGCAGGGCCTCTCGGATCCACCCTGGCACGCTAGAGGGGCACAAACCTGGGCTCGAGGCACACTCAGGGTGGCTGCCATTTGGGTCTCCCCTCTCCCCCTAAAACCCAAGCCCTGCACCACCCTGCTGAAGAGACCACCAGGGGCCAGTGGCTTTGGTGCCTACAGAGACAAGGTGGGGTCACCTGTGCAGAGTGAGCCATGGCTCCCAATTTAACCACTATGCATGGGTTCAGGCAGCCTCCTCCAAAGTGTGGAAAGGGATGCTGATGCATCCAGCATAGAGGACTACAGAGTGGGGCAAAGTGGGAGAGGGGGGCAGGAAGTGGCTGCAGCTGCACAGGAGCTGCCCTGAAACTCCTGCCACACCTCAGCCCGGCCAACTTGAGCCGCTTCTGCAGCTTCCAAGAGTAAGCCCGGCTCCACCTCAGCACATGCTTCCTAGAAGCACCTGCTGGGCCCCATCCAAAAGGGGTCTCTACTGAACAGGTGGGCTCCTATGTGACCTCTGTGTTGAACATGTGTTGAAACTTGACCTCAGCCTTCCAGCCCAGGGAAGATCTCCCTCAAAAATCTGAAAAATGGATATCTACAGGCCCAGGTACAGGAGCCCCACAGGACCAAGGAAACACATACCACGACAGTCTGGCCCATAGGTCCCTGGAGAACAGCACACTTCCAGAGTCTGCACACAGAACCACTTGTACAGGTCAGGGTGCTTCTTTTTCCTGAGAACATAAAACTGTCAGTAGCTCTCGGACAAACATGCTGTGATGCAACTGCTCCCTGCAGGATGTGCTCCAAGACCCTCACTCCAAAATCTGCATCTGCTATGTATTTACCCACACATCCACACTTGCGAAGCAGTTTAACTCGAGCATACTGATAAAGTAACACATGCAACGAAAACTGTGGGTTATGTGAGTCTGGGATTTTCCAAGTGGTGTCTTCAGGCTGAGGTTGGTGGCTGACCTAAACCAGGGGAAGCCGCCCCTGGGCTGGGACATCGTACATGCCCTGTGGTTGTGCCAGCAGGGGAAGGGGACCTTCCAGCTAGCTTCCTGGCTGGCACCTCCTGCTGGTAAGATGGGACAGCAACTCAGAGTTGCTGCTGTTCCTCAGCTTCTCTGAGGTGACCAGAGGCTGTCAGTCCGGGTCCCTGAACTCACAGCCGAAGCCACCAGTCCTCCAGGCTCTCCTCCTGCTGTTCCAGCAGCTGGTTGCACTCGAAGTCGCTGCTGTCGCACAAACCCTCCATGATCTCCAGGAGCCGGATCTCACTGAAACACGAAGTCCAGGGCTACTTCACAGACATGCCGGGCCCTGGATTCAACCCACTTTAGTAGGGAAACTGGGACCTGAGTCCACACGTCCGACGGGTACGGGGGTGTGAAGGAAGCTGGGCTCTGGGTGAAGAGAGATGGGGGAGCCAGGAGGCCCACGGGTGGGACAGGTGTTTCGCTGGACCTGTTCGAAAAGCCACCCTGCGTGGGCGTTGAGAAGCAGCCCGAGAACACCGCGGAAGCCGCTAAGCCAGGGAAAAGCCAACCCAGCAGATACAGGGCAGCGCACAGGGGCGCCGGCGCAGCGGAGGCGCATCCAGGGACCCTGTGCGCCTGTCTCAGGACAGGACCTGGGCTGCCCGGTGGCCGGCCCGAAGCGCGATGCCCAGCCACCCACCTGAACTCGTACTTGGACAGCGTCTTCTCCTCCCAGGCCGTGTTGCCGCCACCAAAGTTCTTCTTGGCCGTGTTGGCCATGCCCTGCGGAGGAGGTGGCACTGGCTCGCCGCGACTACAGACGCGACCCCCGCAGTCCTCTCAGACCCCAGCCTGTCGCGCCCGCAGCTCGGATCCCGAAGCCCCAGCCTCGCCCCGCGTCCCCGGCCCACCTGGTAGAACTTGTCCACCAGCGTCCGGCACCGCTGGCAGGGTGCGGTTTTCTGGGCAGTGCCCAGCACGGGGGTCCGCACAAGCAGAGGCAGCAACACAACGAGCGCGAAGCGGAGCGAAGGGTGCATGGCGGGCGGGCGGGCGGGCGACCGGCGGCGTAGCGCTACAGACCGCTCCGCCTCCGCCCACCCGGCCCGTGCCGGCCGTTCCCGGGGCTACTTGACTGCGTCGCCGAGGCCCCGCCCAGCCCGCAGCCTGCGCGCCGCCATTGGTCGGTGGGATCCGCCCCGTTCTGATGTGGCCCAATCCGCACTCGCCACGAGAGGCGACCAATGGGGAGACCCCGGGTCAGCGTCTCGCGGGAGGGGAGCCTGCCGCAGGTCTGTGTCAGTCCTCGTGCCCCGCCCTTCACACGGGCGGCCCGTAACGTCCATCTTTACTCCGGGCCAGGGAGGTGCTCCACGGCGATAGCAGGCGAATTGTGGTAGTCATGATAGGTTCGGGCAAGGGCTTCACTTCCGTGTCCTGTTTCCGCCATCACGCTTCCGGCAGATCGCAGCCCGGGCGATCTAACTGAGGGACTGCGACGCGGGCGGAAGAGGTTAGCGCGTGCGCTGGGGCCGGGATTCGCAAGGGCGGCGGGGGCAGGGCTCTCTCTCCGGCGGCCTGCGAAAGCCCTGAGCTGGTGTTGGCGGCAGCGCTTCGCCGCTTTACCGCGCGTGACTGCCGTCGGCCTCCTCACCTGGGCGCCGTTTTCTACCAGGGACCGCGCTCCTCACTTGAGCGCCCGGCTCGTCACCGGGAAGCGGCGCCCAGCACCTGCGCTCTGCTCCCGCGTCTGCCTAGCCGGCCTTCGGGGCCCTGGAATCCGCAATTCCGGGGTGCCCGAGGCGTTGGGCACCGCTAGTTTAAATGGGGAGAAGCAAAGCGTACATTGGCAAGAGTTTCCTGTTGGCGATGTGGGGAACGATAACCACAAGGAAGTGCCGAGTTTTTCAGGGTCTAAGTTGGCCGCAAGCCTAACTTGCCCGGGTCCTTTCCGCCCCGGTGGAGAGTCACTGGAACGCGTGATCCGCCAGTGATCGCGGCGGCCTGTGAAGGCCACTGCCGTCCCAGCCGCCTTCCTTGGCGTGGCCTGCGCCCGACTGAACCCGTGGGTGCGTCAGCCTTCCGCCCGGGTGCGAGCGGCTGTCGCGGGGCGCCGTGGTCCCCAGGCGTGCCCTGGGTTAAGCCTTCTCACAGCGGGTCTCCTGCTGCCTGTGATGCTCCCGCCCTTGGTCCTCAGGGCAGGTGCCACCCTCTCTGGCGGGAGGGTCTGGGCGGGTTCTGCAGGTGGGATTGGAGCCCGCGGCTTGATTCACCTCTCGAGCCTCTGCGGGACTGCAGGCCCAGCGCAGCTGCGTGGGAGACGGGTCAGTGCTTCCTGTGTGTACACCTTGTCTTCGGTGACAACAGGCGGAGTGGAGAGAGTGCCTTATGAGAGTTCTGCGGCTCTGCCATCACCCCTAGCCTAATGTTCCTTTTCTCACTGAATTCCCTCCCCAGCCGGTTTGTGGGTTTGTCGAGTGGCCACTGTGTGCTGGCGGCCAGTCCCGCCCCAGGATGTGGGTCCAGACCCTCCTGCATGTCTCAAGGCCGGAGCTCTGTCCTTAGCAGTGTTGAGGTGACAGCCGATGCTCTACTGAGATAGAGTTTAGGAGAGGGGGATGAAGAGACTACAGTGCCTTCCTCTGTCCAGGGCACAGTGTTTCTAACTGACTGTGGCATTTTTCTCTGGATACCAAATTTTTATATTGGAGAAAGGAAAAAAGTGACATGATTGTAACAGGATGTACTACATAAGGCCTCTTTCTCCCTTGTCCCACTCTCCTGTGGGATCCCTGCTCCTTGTGGTCTGCTCTTTCCCCTCTTGATGGCTGCTGCTTGCTGACTTACTCACTCTCTGATTAGTGGTGTTAACAGGCAGTGAACATCACAGCTCTCCCCCTTGGCTTCTGATCCTTTTGGTTTGGACAGAATAAAATCAAGGGGGCTGGGCACTTGTCTGTCATGCACAGGACCCTGAGTTCAACCCCCAGTACCAACAAAACAAAACAACACAAATAACACCCTGTTCTGAAACACCTCAGACATGCAGGTGCACTTGCTCCCCATCCACTGTCTTCTGGGTGCTACTATCGAGTCTCACGGGTTCCAGGATGCTCCTGCCAAGGCTCCCTGAGACATCCTGTTAGTATGTGGGTGACTACCTGGGGAAAGTGTGCCTGGCCTCCTGACCCCCTGGGTGAAGTTCTGCAGTGTCCATAGCCCCTGCTGTCCTGGGAGTGGGGCTTTGGCTGCCCTGTGCCGTGACCCTGGCAGCTCTCAGTCTCTTGCCCTGTATGTGTATCCCTCCCACCTCAAAGCCACTCACTCCACATCTTGTGGCTGGTTCAGGGCAGGTTCATCTGACTGCCCTATTGGCCCGGATATGGAGCTGGTTCTGCCGCTGGTGTCTCTGGGAGACCGGGAGAGCTGCTTAGGTCTGCAGGCTTTTGCACCCTGCCTTTTTTGCCTGCTTCCTGTTGGGACAGTATTCTTTCGGCATCAGAGGAGGTGTGAGAGTAGCAGGGCTGACCCTTCCCAAGCCCTTGAAGTTGTGACTGGTCTTCCAACATGGAGTCCTACTCTTTCAGGGTGCACAGCTGGCGCTGCTGCCATACCGTGGGCACAGCTCCCATGGCTGGGAAGAGGTCATCAGGCAGGCGGCCCCTCCTGCCGCTGCTGGGGCTGCTGGTCACAGTCGCTGCTGTCCACCTTGTCACCTGTCCCTACACGAAGGTAGAGGAGAGCTTCAACCTGCAGGCCACGCATGACTTACTCTTCCACCAGCTGGACGTGGATGAGGTGAGGCCGCTGCCCTGCTCAGTGGGTGAAGCTCTGAGTTTGTCTCCAGTCGTCTTGCTGACATGCCTTTCCTCACCTCCTTTGCAGTATGACCACCATGAGTTCCCTGGTGTCGTCCCCAGGACGTTCCTTGGACCTCTGTTGCTTGCAGCGTTCTCTAGCCCTGCGGTGTATGTGCTCTCACTGCTGGAAGTGTCCAAGTTTTATTCTCAGCTGATAGGTAAGGGGGTCTTCAACGAGGCCGGGAGCTTCCTGTCATTCATGGGTATCTGCCTCACCCTTGGCCCACTTTCGGTCACCTCAGCCCCGTGGTCAGACCCACGTGGATGTGGGCACGCATACTGTGCGGGGTGTGTGTGTGTGTCTTCGTGCAGTGACCCTGCTCCCTGTTAGATCCCAGCGCCCTTGCTGCAGGGACAGCACACCTGCTGGGGACACGCAGAAGGCCTTGCACTCCAGTGACCATGCGCCGGCCTGCTTGCAGATCCTTCTGGGCCTCTTGGTGTCTGAGAGCTTTTTAAAAGTTTTCATTGAGATGTTATCAGTACTCGGGTAGAGCATGAAAAATCCACACGTGGACAGTATGTAGTGACCAAACTGGGGAAACGAGCGCTTCCGTCTCCCCTGATGTTTATTGTGTGGGGAATGTATTTTTCTTCTTTTTATTTCTTTTTTATTTTTAAGACAGGGTCTCACCTTGTAGTTCAGGTTGGCCTTGAACTCCGTATGTAGCCCAGGCTGGCCTCGAACCTGCATTGATCCTACTTCAACGTCTCAAGCTCTGGGATTACAGACACGAGTCAGTGTGCCCAGGCAGTGTGTGTGGGGAACCTGGTGACTTAGGATGTGGCGATCACTCCACATGAGTCATGAGCAGATCCTACCTGTGGAGTGGAGGTAGCAGGGAGCCCCGAGAGGCATTGGGGCCATGTTGGGGCAGGCGGCCTGCAGGTGCCCAGAGTCTGCTGCAGTTCTGGGAGAGCACTCTGACTGCCCCCCTGAGCCTGTGTCCTGTCTGCCTGGGATCAGCATGCTGTCTTTGTTTCTTTATTTAGTCAGAGGAGTGCTCGGGCTAGGCGTGATTTGGGGACTGTGGACATTACAGAAAGAAGTGAGACGGCAGTTTGGGGCCACTGTGGCCACCATGTTCTGCTGGATGACAGCCACACAGTTCCACCTGATGTTCTACTGCACGCGGACACTGCCCAACGTGCTGGCCCTGGCCGTGGGTAGGTAGTGGTGCTGGCCCCAGAGATGCTGCTTCTGAGGGGTGAGCATGCATTTCCCTGCGGTAGCAGCTCCAGGGTCGCCTGGAGTCAGGTTCTGGGTTCTGTGCTCAGGCGGCTTCCCATGCACCCTCCAGCTAGCGGGCAGCACTTGAGTGAGAGGAGACGTACCCCTTGGCATGGGGCTCTTGGGCCAGCCAGGCGCACGAGCTCTCTCTGCTTCTTCCAGTGCTGCCTGCCCTGGTGGCCTGGCTGCGGCACCGGTGGGCCCGCTTCATCTGGCTCTCTGCACTGGCCATCGTGGTCTTCAGGGCCGAGCTGAGCTTGCTGTTGGGCCTTCTGCTGCTGCTGCCCCTGTGCCGCCGCCGGCTGTCCCTGGCCACCCTGCTGTGCCATGCTGTGCCTGCAGGGCTCCTCTGTCTCGGTAAGTTGGCTTCCCTGGGTGGTGCCTAGGGCATCCTGTGTTGCCTTGTTTTACAAAGACAAGTTTTGCTTTTAAAAAAATGGTTAAACGCATTGATCTTAACTTTGCAAATGACTCAGTCCAGCTCCTTGAAGCTGAGCAGGCCAGGGCAGCCTCACGTGGGCAGCACTGTGCCCAAGTGGCTCATATGAGCCACGGAAGGGGCGGCCACCGAGTAGCGCCAAACTCATCCAGACCTGAGCCTCCTGTGTCTGAGCCTGTCCTGAGGAAGGCTCCGCTCTGTTGTCAGGACTGACGGTTGCTGTGGACTCCTACTTCTGGAGACAGCTTGTGTGGCCAGAAGGGAAGGTGCTGTGGTACAACACTGTCCTGAACAAGAGTTCCAACTGGGGCGTATCCTGCCAGCCTCCCTCCCAGCCTGGAGGCCCCGGATCAGGCCAGGCCATAGTGGAAGCATCAGGACCCAGGCCCCTTCTGGTGCTCCTGGGACTGCGGGGTGGGGTGAGGAGATGGCCGGGCTTGCAGAAACACCGCCTGTGAATGGCGAGCCTACTGGTGACGTGCGTGTGGACTCCTTAACCCGCCTTGCAGACCGCCCCACTCCTGTGGTACTTCTACTCGGCCCTGCCCCGTGGCCTCGGCTGCAGCTTCCTCTTTGTGCCCTTGGGTGCTGTGGACCGGAGGACCCATGCACTGATGCTGGCCTCGCTGGGCTTCGTAGCCCTGTACTCACTCCTTCCACATAAGGAGCTGCGCTTTATCATCTACGCCTTCCCGGGGCTCAACATCGGGGCTGCTCGGGGCTGTGCTTCCCTGTGAGTGCTGTGGCACGCACTTGGGCCTTTTTCGCTTTTCTTTCTTCCTCTTTCTTGGTGCTGGGGATAGAACCCAGGCCTTATGCACTGGGGGAGTGCTTACCCCTGAGCCGCCCGGTGTCTCTGCTCATCTACGACAGGGATGGAGTGTGTAGTGACCTTGGGCGTGTGGTGTGGGCACTGTGTTCCTCCTGTGCAGTGGCAGCTGCCTTGTGTGGGCCCCTGGCAGGTCTTTGCCAGTCACTGGCTGCCAGTCTGTTTCTGTCCACAAAGTTCTTTGCCAGCTGCAGGGCTGGTCCCTGAGGAGGAGTTGCAGGTGTGGCACTGGTCGTGAGGTTGGGACTCCATGTTGGTCAGCTGAGTGGTCAGGTGGGGATGCCACGTTAGCAGGACTGCCTCTGTGGGTGGTGGTGGGGCAGTGAGGCCTGGGCTCGGGTCATGGAGGCTGGGGTGGGGCCACTGGGCTGGGCTCTCCATGTGGCCACCTTGCCCATGGTGTTGCCAGTCCCCAGAGCAGAGCTCACACTGCCCATTTCCACGTATGGACAGGAGAGGATCAGCTGAGGCAGCTACCATGGCCATGTCGAGGCCTCACCCCCTGGTGGGAACAGCAGGTGTCTTGGGCCTGAGCGGCACACAGGTCCTACTTGGGAGGGGTGAGGAAGCCATACTGCAGTTCCTGGACGGGGTGCTGTGGCCCAGACCTGCCCTGGGGTTCCTGCCCCAGCCCAGCACCCATCATTGGGCTGGCTCCTTCTAGAAGCCTGCCCTCCACCATCCACCTCTTGGCACAGCCCGATCCCTGCCACCCTCGCTGCCCTGGCTGTGCCCTGGTCAGGCGAGCTTTGACTAAACCTGTCCTTTGGTTTTTCACTTTGGCTGCGTTGCATCTCAGGCTGGCTCTGGGCTCTGAAGAGGGAGTGGACCCCGGCCTGCATCCTGGGGTGGCCAAGGGGGGGAGCACAGAGCGGCTGGATGGAGGCTGTGCTTCTGTGAACCTTGCCCGGGCTGGGGTCACTGTGGGCTGGACGCATCTTGTCCAGAGCAGGAGGCAGGGGACGTGGCAGCCTCAGTGACGTCTGAGTCGTCTGGGTGTACTTGGCCTCGTTCAGGGGGAGCAGACTTCTCAGAGGAGTCTGCCATGAGGATAAGCTGTCCCTGGGGTTTGCTGGGGGCCCTGAGGCAGCTCTGGGATCAGGTTTGTATCCTCTGGAGTGGTTTTCTGGTCACCACTGCAGGGCTCAGGGCTTCTACCCTTGCCTGGCACCAGCAGCAGTTCCTACACATGGCGTCACCTGGCTGGGGTGGCGTCACTCCATGGCGCAGCCTGGTTTGCTCTTGTCCCTGGACAGGGTACAGGGAGGCCAGTCTGGAAGAGGACCAGAACTGGGTGTGCTTGGTGGAGGCCTCAGCTGGTGAACTTTTCTATTAAGGGCCAAAAAGTAAACCTTCCTGTCCTGGCTTTTAACTGTCACTGTCACTGAACCCCAGGCACAGGTGACATTAAAGGCTCAGGCAGTGTAGGTTCTCCAGAGCTGTTTATGTCAGCCCTTTAAAGACCCACAGGCCTGGGGATTTAGCTCAGTGGCATAAGCGCCTGCCTTGCAAGCACACGGTTGTGAGTTCAATCCCTGGTACCAAGAAATTGAGCCACAAACCAACAAACTAGAGTGTTGTACTGATCAGAGATGCAGCTAGATGACACAGTTCCAGCTAAAACCTGCTCCAGGTCCGACAGGAACAAACACTGGGCCAGGAATCATGGTCAGCAGGAGCAGGTGGGTGACTCAAGAACAGTCAGAGAGAAAGATAGAGCCTCTGAGGGACCCTCTGAGGCAGACTGGGGCCGCCCCCATGGCACTTGGAGGAAAGGGCAGGACATGGGCTGGGCTGGCCTGGGGTCCCACGTCAGGAGGCAGGCGAGGCTGAGGCCTCTCGTTCCTCTTGGCCCAGTACCCCAGGTCCTTCTATCTGTTCCTTGATTTTAATTTTGCCAGCAGGCTCAGGTGGTGAATTGGGCATGCTGGTGCCTGGCCTCAGCCTGAGCTGTGACCCAGAGTCTTAGAAAATTGAGTTCAGGTGGGCATCTTGGGTACAATTTCAGAGTTCTTAAGGTGGTTTTTTGTTTGTTTGGGGTTTTTTTTTGTCTTGAGACAGGGTCTTTCTATGCAGTTCAGGCTGGCCCTGAGCTCACTTTGTAGCCTAGGCTGGTCTCGAACTTGCAACGATCCTCCTGCCTCAGCCTCCCCAGCGCTGGGATTACAGGTGTGCACCACCACACTCGGCTCTTAAGGTATTATTTTAACCCCTGCTGTTGAGAAATGTGTGTCTGGTGGTTATCTTGAGGTGCTGAAAGCAGGCCATGGGCCTAGCAGCCTGTTTCCCAGTTGCTGTCAGATACTGGCTTTTCTTTGCTGCTGTATTGAATACACATCTTTTTCAGTCTGAATAATTACCGGAAGTCTTGGCTGTACAAGGCGGGGACCCTGCTCGTGATTGGACACCTGGTGCTGAACGCTGCCTACACAGCAGCATCCCTCTACGTGTCCCACTTCAACTACCCTGGTGGCGTGGCGATGCAGCGACTGCATGAGCTGGTGACCCCTGGAACAGGTTGGTGCTCGTGCAGCCTGGGGACAGCCGTGCCCCTGCTGGGGACACCCGTGCTCCAGCAGGCCCCATATGTCCCCAGATGTCTTCCTGCACATCGACACGGCTGCTGCACAGACAGGGGTGTCGAGGTTCCTGCAGGCTAACAGCGGCTGGAGGTTTGTGTTCATAGTGACTGGCTGCTGCTGTCACCTGTGGGAGGCAGGGTGGTGGCTCCCATGGGTGGCCTGAGCTGGGGCAGCTGCTGTCCTCCCCAGGTATGACAAGCGGGAAGACCTGTCGCCGGGCGCAGCGGGCATGCTGTCCTACACCCACGTCCTCATGGAGGCTGTGCCCGCGCACCTGGCCCTCTACAGGGACACTCACCGAGTCCTGGCCAGCATCTCAGGTGCTGCTGGCGTGAGTCTGAACCTCACCAAGCTGCCTCCATTTGATGTCAACCTTCAGACGAAGCTGGTGCTCCTTGAGCGACTTCTCGGGCCATCCTGAGAGCCAGCCCAGTCGGTGGCTTGGTGCGGAGCAAGGGGACTGGGCTGGGCCTTACTGGCACCCAGAGCCATTGCCAAGGACATGAGGCCCCTGCACCAGCTGCCAGGTGGGCAGCAGTGTCGGTGTGTCACCAGGCCTAGGTACCACTCATGTCCACAAGGGTATGGGGGCCCAGCCATGTGGTGGCCCTGGTGCTGTCAGCACCACTGCTGCAGGAGCACCTTCTCCACTCCAGACGGAGTCGGAGGAAAGAACATGTTCCTGGAAGAGCGAGAATAAACTGTAGTACCTTCCCGCAGTGTCCTGTGGTGCACATCACCCAGAGACTGCCCCATCCAGGTGCCATCGAAGGGCAGTTTGGGGCTTTTGTGCCCCAGAACATGCAGGCGCACGCAACACGTGGCTCTGCCAGGCACAGGGCTGCTGCCTTATGAGCTAGGGCAGCACGAGCATGACACACACACACACACACACACACACACACACACACACACACGTGCACACAGCATCCACCACACCTGTGTGCACGCATGACACTGCACGTTCCACACACAGGTTCTGACCCTCGAAAGCAGTCCAACACCCTGGAGTGGTGTCCCCCACAACAGGACATTGGCTGGACTGGACTTCCCCAGTGCCCAGCAGCTGCCTCTCGCCAGGCTGTCTCCCCACTCCAGGCTGCGGCCCTGATCTCGGGCTGCTCCTCCTGCCATCTACTCCCAGGGGCGCCGTGCCCGCTGTCAGTGTGCACGCCTGGCCTGCAGCTTTTGCTGTTGGCATTGTACCAGACTGGCCAGCAGGCCCCTGGCTCCTGACCTCAGCTCGGCATGTCCTTCAGCTCACACAGCCCTGCAGGGGGACTTCTGGGGCCCTGTTGCATAGGTAGGAGCTGCTTGAGACTTGGATTGGATGCTGGGTGAGCTTATGGCTGTCAGAAACCTCTCTGTGCGTGGAGAGGTGTACCTATGTCGCACCCGCATGCATGCGTACAGACCCACGCACATCTGCACAGGTGAATTGCCACGCAGCCCTGTGCCGTGTCCATGCTGTCCCTGCGGGCTCTCCTCGTACCCCTTGCCTGCTCTGAGTCCTGCAGGGCCTTTGCTCAGGGATAAAATACACAGTGAGGGGTTTCAGAGCTGAGTGTTTTCCATTCCTCCTGTTAGCCATGCCAGTGGGCACATTTTAAATTCTAACTTTTCATTATGAAAAATTTTAACAGAATCTGATGGCCAGCAATATAGCTCAGTGGCATAGCAAGTAGAAGGTCATGAGTTTGATTCCCGGTACCAAAAAACTAGAATTTGCAAGTCATTGATCACAGTATCCCCAAACACTGAAAGGAGTTACTTTACACTGGCCATCTACAGATATGTGTTCCAATAGGTGTATGCCGCATGCACACACGTATTTTGCTGAAGCCTCTGAACTCACATGGCAGACGCCATTCTCTGGGACCCCGTGGGCAGACCCTGAGTGCTTCCCACACATCTGCAGACAGGGCTGTGACCCAGACAACTCCGGCGCTGGGCAGCACTTGCCCCTGTGCTGTGGATCTCGATCGCCTACCCCAGTGTACAGGGAGATGAGCCCAAACACAGCCGGGCTGCACTTGTCCTCCAGCTGAGCCCAAGCCAGGACCACCTAAAGTTCTTCCACTGTATTAGACCCAGTGAAAAAAAAGTAAAATTTCTTAACAGTAATAGAACAGCAACAGTTAATACATTACATGCTGTTAGCTTTAAAGTTGTGGCTCAGGCTGTTACATCTTTTTAATCTTTCAAATCAAAAGTCCTTTTTTTTTTTTTTTTTTTTTTTTTTTTTTTTTAAGAGACAGGGTCTCGATATGCAGTTCAGGCTGGCCTTGAGCTCATAAGGCTGGTCTTGAACTTGCCTCCCACGTGCTGGGATTACAGGGGAGAGCCACCATGCCCGACTCAAAAGTCCTTTTCATACTCTTGTGGAAGACACTGAAAACCAGCATCCCTGAGACCTAATGTGCCATGCATCCAGAAAGTGAATGTCTGGCTCAGCTTAGCAGGTACCCACATGTCACCATCCCCGAGGCCAGGCCCTGACGGCCCCTCAGCATCCACTCAGCCCTCAGGACCCCTGGACTGATCCCCATCTGCTCTGCAGCCCTTTGCTAGGTGTTGCTGGGCTGTTGTTTCTGAGTTCCTTACACACTCTGGAACAAGTCCTTTGTTAGGTAGGTGTGATTCGTAAAACGCCTTTTCGCTCTCTTAAATCGTCTTGGAGAGAGATGCGTGTCGTTAGGTCAAGTTTATCAACCTTTTGCTCTTACAGATCATACATTTATTGTACTGAAAGATCTTGACCAACCCAAGATTATGAAAATTGTATTTTTAAAATTATTTTTGGAGGTGATGGGAATCAAACCAACGCTTTGTGCATGTGAGGCAAACACTGCTGTTTGCTGCTGCAAGTTGGACTGGGTAACGTTTTACATTTGGATTAGTGATCCACTTCAATTTTCATATGGCACAGGGATGAACTGAGGAAGTTTTGCACATACAAATACGCAGTGTCACATCATTTGCTGGGAAGATGATCTTCTCTACTGAATTGTTTTTCACTTTTCTCAAAAATTAGTTCACTCTGGGGGCTTGAGTGCCTCTTGGGAGTGAGCGTTTGCCTAGCAAGTTCACGGCCTTAGGTCTGACCCCAGTGCCACACACAGCTGACTAAGAGACCAAGCAGACCAGCTGCAAGACAGAAAGTTTTAGGAGCTGGGGGTTTAGCTCAGCGGCATAAGCGCCTGCCTTGCAAGCAGGCAGTCATGAGTTCGATTCCTGGTACTGATAAAAAACAAAAAAGACCAAAAAAAAAGTTTCTGTGAAAGATACATCTGATTAAGAAGTGTCACCCAAAGTAGATAATTCTTTTTTTTTGGTCTTTTTCGTTTTTTATCAGTACCAGGAATCGAACTCACGACTGCCTGCTTGCAAGGCAGGCGCTTATGCCGCTGAGCTAAATCCCCAGCCCCCAAAATAGACAATTCTTAAAATACAATACTTGATTTAAAAATGGAGAGAAAGGCCAGGTATGGTGGTGCATGCCTGTAATCTCAGCCCTTGGGAGGCTGAGGCAGGAGGATGGATGAGTTTGAGGCCAGTTTGGGCTACAGAGTGGGTTCAAGGCTGGCATGAACTGCATAGTAAAATCCTGTTTCAAAAAGACAAATACATAAAAATGGGCAAAATATCTGGACTTTCCACCAAAGAAGATACACAGATGGCAAATAAGCACATGAGAAACTGGTCTTACAGGAATTTTGCGGTTTAAAACAAGATACCACTATACAACTATTGGAATGGCAAGAATCCAAACTAGCATGCAGATGTTTTGTCAGGTTTGCTGTAAATAGTTCCTATTTGTGATGCTGTTGGTGAGGTGGTGAATCTGAAGGAGCTTACTGCTGATGGGAATGCAAAACATGCAGTTTCTTACAGAACTAAACATGATTGCATTTGGTATTTACCCAAAAAACCCAGAAACTCACATTGCACAAAGATGGCTCAGGCATTCAAGGCAGCTCGCTCAGTGTCGCCCACACGGGAAGGCAAACGATGTCTCCCCACGGTTGGCAGACCAAGAACCAGTTAAAAGGGAGGACAAGTGGTTGGGCCATGAAGACATGCAGAGGACTGAGGTACACATTTTGAGGTGAGGGAAGGTGATCGGAAAAGGCTGCAGGGTGCAGGCAGACTCCAGACCCACTGAGTGAACGAGGCAGTGGTGTTGGGTTGGGGGGGAACAGGGGACCCCGGAGTAGGTGTTAGTGAAGATAGACCTGCAAGCTGCTTGGCCCCAAGAGTGACCTCTCCTGTACCCCTGGGCTTCGGGTGACAGGGAAATGTCCTTGTGGATTTGTTAAGACAACAGAGGGTCTAACCCAGAGTTGACAGTGGAGGGGACAGAAGAGACCGGCACTTCCGGTTAACTTGGCTAGAAAACCAGAACTGCTCTAAAAAATTGAGTCTGTTAAGGGAAAAAAAAAAAGTGGTGGTTGGGGGGGGGAACTTTGGGGGGCGCTGTGGTGAACTTCAGAGACAGGGAATCTTTCAGAGCTGTTGGTGGTGATGCATAGCCCGCTGTGGTGGGTTCCTGCCACTGTAACTGCGTTCATTGTGGTGATGGTGACAGTGTCAGAACTCACTGAACTGTACACTAGATGTTATCGTCTACTTTGTATCTCAAAGGAGATCTTTAAAGAAACCAATTGATTACATATGGGACGTGGGTGCTGTTCTGTCTGTCTTGTTACCGTCACGCACAGGCCCGGAAGTCAGAGTGAGGCCCAGTGGTCCCTTCCTTTCCCAAGTGGACGTGCTTTCCTGCATCCTCTCCATTTCCCTGTGGTCTTTAAGGTCAGTCGTTCAGTCAGTGAGGTGGCACTGATTTATACAGGTCAGTTCAGAAGAACCAGGGTGTTAACACTGAACCTCCAAATCCATGAGCTGGTCTCTCTCTCCACTTACTTGAGTCTTTTGGAATTTTCTCAGGAATGTTTTATGGTTTTTGGTCTACAGATTATGTATATCTTTTGTCAGATTTACTATAAATACTTTCTATAATTTTTTTTTGAGACAGGGTCTTCTTACATAGCCCAGGCTGGCCTAAAAACTTAATTTTTCTGTCTCAGCCTGCTGAGGTCTGGATTATAGGGATGCACCACCATACCTGTCTGTAAATGGTCTTTTAAAACATGCCAACAATTTCATTCATTCAATTTGTTTTCTTATCTTTGCTTTATCTTTTTGAGACAGGGTCTTGCTTTGTAGTTCAGTCTGGCCTTGAACTCCCTTCCAGTGATTCTCCAGCCTCAGCCTCCCGAGTGCTGGGATTACAGGTTTGGGCCACACCTGGCAATTCGTTCATAGCCAAACTCTCCCTCTTTTTTCTTTCCCTTTTTCATTCATCTTTTAATTTTGTTTTTGGAGACAGGATCTTGCCATGTACCCCAGGCTGGCCTTAAACTTGTGGTGAGCCTGAGCCTCCCGAGTGCTGGGAATACAGTTGTGTGCCACCAAGCCTGACTAAAAGTGCTCATTCCTGTGTTTTTGTTGTTTGCATATAGAAACATAACAGAGTGCCAGCGGCTGCTGTTGAGTGCTATAGCCTTAGTCATTTTTACTGCACTCCGCTGCACTCACGTGTTATTCCTAGTAACTTCCTTACCCGATTCTCCAGGATCTTCTACACAGATGGTCTTGCCATGTGTGAAGACAATGCCATGCCTTCCTGTCCGCTACATGTTCTGTCTACTGTGTGGGCCTCAGGTAAGTAGAGTCAAGCAGTGTTAAGGGTTTACCCTTCTGTGACTGGCTTACCTCACTGTGCCAGGCTAAAGGATCCAGGCTCCCCTCCTCCAGGCTGGGCGAGCTTCCTTTCTGGACAGACCACGTTTCCCCATCGGTCCCTCTGCACTTGGCTGCTTGAACAGAGCTGCTGTGAGCCTTGTGCAGACCTCTCCTGGGCCTGATTTTGGCTGTTTTGAGTCTGCACCCACCATATGGCAACTGTTTTTAACTCTGGAGGAAATGGGCTGTCTGAGGTGCCACCATGTCCGTGTGTGGGCTGCCTGTGGGGTGTTTTGCGCATGCCCACCCAGAGAGTGTGAGGCCGTGCCTCAGCCAGTTTGATGTGCATTTTTCCTAGTGACTGGTGATGCCAAGCACTGCCCTTGCTGGCCACCTGCAAATCTGTTCCTTGGATCCAACTCATGACCTTGCGCTTACCAGGCAGGTGTTTGAGCTGCTGAGCTAAACCCTGGCCCTTACATGACTACACCCAAACTGTTGATACTGAGGCTTTGTGTCAAGTTTCGAAATCAGAAAGTATGACCCCTCCAACTTTGTTCTTTTTTCAAGGTTATTTTGGAAATTTGGAGTCTGAGATTTCATACACAGTGATCTTTTTCTTCTTCTGTAGAAAGCAAAACACAACACAACATGGTTGTGTTCTGGTAGAGGCTGCATCAGGTAGGTGCGTGGGGCTCTCTGTGGCTACGGCAGCATAGCCGTGTCCGCAGTCAGTCCACGAGTTTACCTTTCAGGACTGTCTGCCCTTTGCACCGTGCGTGCCTCACCTGCAGCATTGTATTCTTTGCCACTGGCAGTGGGACTGTTTCCTTAATCTGTTCTGCATTGTTCACTGTTACCGTGCAGAAGAGCAACTGATTCTTCCACCTGACTTTGTACCCTACTACTTAGCTGACTTCATTTCTCAGTCTGAGTGAGGGCTCAAGGTTTTCTCCATGTGAGCGTGTGCTCTGCGGCGTCACTTCCTCCTGTCCACCGTGCGCACCTTTACGTCCTTCTTGTCAGCTGCTCTGGTGAGGACTGCCAGCCTTCTGTGGCAGCGGCAGCAGGAAGCACCTCCGCCTTCTGCCTGACCTTACGGGCCACGTTTGTCTTCCCCGACTGTGCTGTTTGCTGTAGTTGGTGCACGCTGGACCCACACCACCCTGGGAAGCTGAGGCAGGACAGCAAGCTCAGCCAGCCTGGGTGACTTAGTGCAGCCTGATCTCTGTCATTTTCTTTTTCTGATGCCAGCGATTGAACTCAGCTTGTGCTTGCCAGGGCTGCTCCCCTGCGTGCAGCCCCGGGACTCCGCCCCTTGCCTGTCATCCTACGGCTTAGCCGAATTCATTTTGGTCCCAGCTCACCAGTCCTCTCATCCACTTCCACTGTGGCATTCAACCCACTGAATGAACTCTTCCTTTGCCACTGCAGCTTTTAGTTTAAGGGTGTCCTTGTTCACCACTTTGTACTACGGGACGGCATTTTCTCCCTTTAAATAAATACTGACAGTCTCTGGTTTACCGTGGTCCAACTATGGTATTGTGAGTTTACGATGGGGCAAAAGTGGTATCTGTTTAAATTCTGAACTTTCTCAGTGTGAAGAATTGAACCAGGGACACTCCAAAATGGAACATCTCTAGCCCTTTTATTTTTTGCAGCAGGGTCACCCTCAGGTGCCCAGCTAGGAACTGAAGTTGGGATCTTCCTGTGTCAGCCTCCTTCAATGCTGGGAGTACAAGTGTGTCATGCACCAAATTCTCACCCACTGTTGGGGTGCCAGGCAGTGCAGGAGCCAGGGAAGTCCCACCGGTTCACGGCAGGAAGTGCATGTCTGGCTTTACCCCATGGGTACGCGGGGTGGCTGGAAGCTCAGCGCCCACACGCAGTCTGGCCCATGTGCAGGTCTCCTCCCGGTGGGAGGTCCCGTGTGTGGACGATGCGAGTTTTCCCTGAGGGTCGTGCTGCTCGTGAAGTCTCAGCAGCTATGATCAGGTGCCGAGCAGGTCTCAGGGCGGTTGCCCTGGTGCAGCATCTCCCCTGAAAGTCAGGCATTGTGGCAGCTGCCTGAGCTGTGGCACTGGCCTTGTCTCCCAGGAAGCAGTAGCTCTCTGTCAGCTCCTGAGTCCCGGATGCAATGGCATCATAGTCACTAGGGTCCCTTTGTACAGTGCCCCTTGCCAGCTCTGGCTGCCACCTTCCACTCAGACAGGACCAGCAGTGTCCGGCGGAAAAGAAAGCCCCAAACACAGGATCCTGCTCCCGGGCGCTGTTCTGCAAACCTGGCATCCTGACCACTCTGCTCTCTGACATCTCTGGAAAGCTCTTTTCAAAATGATGCTGTGAGCAAGGGTGGCTGCTCAGGTAGAAACACCCATGAGCATGCGCGAGGGCCTGGGTTTGCGTCCCAGAGTGGCATGGAAAGAAGAAAAGAACAAAAAGAGAACGGAGAGTAAAAAGGATTTATATTGCTTTGGTAACTCTTGAGGCGGGGGGGGGGGGGGGGGGGGGCGCTGACCCTAGCTACCTGCCTGTGGTCGGAAAGGAATGGGAAAGGGAATTCTAGCTCCGGGTAAGATTCTGTTTATTATTAGACGCCTGGGAATTTCACTTACAGAGCAGACACTCTGGAGGTGCGCAAACTGGGCTTTTTATGACCTGAGACCTGCGAAGTGCTGGACCCCGCCCAAAGCAGCACAGAGAGGCAGAGATTGAGTGGAGAGTTAGGCGGGGCTAGCTGACCCGGTCTGAAGGAGACCTGTCCCCTGGAGATGCTTCCCTAGTGCCCAAGGGTGCCAGGTTCAATAGGTACACCCCTGTGTGTGCAGCGTGCAGGTGAGGACACCCCAGGGCCACCGAGGTGGGGTCGCAGTCCTTTTCAGGCATGGACGCAGTGCGGGCACTTCGTAGAGAGCAGCAGCACGTGACTGTGTGTGAGTGGGGATACCGAGCCGCCGCCACACTACAACTCCAGCCTCTGTCACAGCCGGGCCATGGGACCACGGCTTCTGTGCCGATTGTGGCCGTGTCCCAGGATCAGGGGATGGTGACATCCAGCCAAGGACATGGGCTGCCCTGCTTCAGGGGGAACTCACGAAGCCAGACAGCTCCATATTCTAAGGGTGTTAAAACTCAGACAGTCCCGAACAGGTGCTGAGCTGGCTGTGGGTACCGCCCTGCTACCCACCACAGCCCTAGCCAGCATTCGGAGGGCAGTGGCCAGGCTCCCACTGACATGAGGCCCAGAAGCCGTCACCATCCTTGCCATCCCAATGCTGGCCAGGGCTGCACAAATGTGGCTTTTGTATGTTGATTCCCAAAAAAGACCCCCATTTTACCCCCCCCCCCCAATAAAAAGCCAGTATCCACCAGCACTAGAAAATTGCAAATAAAAAATTTAATTTCAAAAACTGAGTCCACCATTTATAAATACACTAAAGCATAGCCCACACAAAGTTAGATTAAGTTTAGGGACAACATTTTAACAAAATGACAACTTTTCTAAAAGATCAATACTAAATTGATTTGAAATGAAAAAAAAGGAATCCTTTTTCAGATGTTAACACAATAACTTTGCGGACATACTGATTGTTAAAAGAATCTGACAACTGGTATTTCATTCTGATGCCACTGGGATTCTAGACACCCAAGTGATGGCTGGGTCTTCCCTATCATAAAACCCTAAATGCCTAAGGCTATTTTCACAGCTGCAGTGCGATTCAGCACCTTCCCTGTTTCAGGAGCCACCTCCTCCACAGGGGTCACAGCCATAAGTGCTCAAGCCGGGGTCAGTGCACACAGGTGAGGGGCGGCCTCCGGGCGCGGCACTGCGAGCCACATGCGCTGTCTGTTGCTCATGTCTCACTCTGTGCCCTGGCTAAATCATAACCGCAGATTTACAAACTTGGATCCAATTTCGAGGAGCTCATGATACAGAGTTGGGTACCTCTGAGTTAACTATGTGAAACCTGAATACAAAAACCCGGAATGGAAGTTCTGTAACCAAATGACTGACAGTCGGTGACACCCTACTTCAGTTTCATTTCAAATGCCTGTGCCTGTCAGAGTAGTCAGCTTCCAGAATATTCTTGCTTGACCTCAGCCGAGAGCTGAGAACTGCTTGGTCAGGATGGCGTGGACGCCACCTCCTGTCTGCACCTTTCCTTTGACAGCCATGAAAGCTGTTCTGTTGTAATTAAAGCAATGTGTAACTAAAATACAGTACCTGATTTGTGGTTTGTACACAATGGAATAAAAAAACCTGCAAAATAAAACGGTTTATGTCTTCTTTCCGTTCTAGTAAAACAAATCACTAACTTCTAACTTTTAAAAAACTTTGCAGTTATGAATTAAAACCTGATCATCCTATTTCATCATCGAAGAGAGGCTGGTGCCAGTGGCCTTCCGACAACGCACTGTGACACCTGGCTGCAGGAGGAGTAAGGCACACGTGGGCAAGACACGGTGGGGGTGGCCCCAGAGGCCCAGCCCGCTGTCCCCCATGCTCCGCCGGGTGGGTCACAGCCCTGGGATGACAGCACGCTCCAGGAGCACCTCTAGTCTGCGGCCAGCTCTGTGGCAGGCTCAATACTGGAAGTATATCAAGGGCAGGTTCACTTTCAAAAAGATAAGTTTTTCAAAATGCTCCATCGTGAGCCTGGGCTGGCCAAAGCTGCCGTTTTCTGTGTGGGTGCTGAACAGCTTCTCGGAGGTCACCGTGCTGGGAGGACAGCCCAGGAAGCGGATGGCCAGCGTGGACAGTGCAGGCCAGGACGAGCGCTTCAGATTCCAGTAGGCGAGCGGGTCACAACCGTGCTCCAGCACCTCCTCCTGCAGGTAGGAAAGCACCGTGTCCTTGGGCGGCTTCTCCCTGCCGCCCCTCCTCTTCACCTCGGCCACCAGCGACCACAGGTCCTCCCCGCTCGAGGCTCCTGGCAGGGACCCTGAGTCACAGCCGTGGGAAGTGGCTGTGTCCTCTGAGGTAGAATTCAGTATTTCTAGCTCCCTGATTAAGTCTTGCCTATACTGCTCTGCCTCCTCCTCTGTGAACAGGGAGGCCTTGTAGCGAGGGTCCAGCAGCGTGGCAAAGACGTACCTGGGGTCGTGCAGGGTAGCAGACAGGCGGCTGGCCATGGCTTCCTTCAACGACTTCAGCATGGTGTCAATGCCCATAGTCTCTGTGAAGAGCATCTCCACCTTCCTGCTGAGGATATGGATCATGGGGATGACCTGGCTCAGGGTGGACACGGGAGTATTCATCTCCCGACTGGCGGCATCAAAGGGCCTCAGTGCGTGGCACACGGACTGCATGACCTCCCACTGGTCACAGCTGATGAGCTCCCGGAAGTTGCACTCGATGGACAGCTCGTTGATGGCTCTCTTCTGCTCCAGCAGCCGCTCGAGCATGTGGAAGGACGTGTTCCAGCGGGATGGCACGTCCTGGAGGAGTGGGTGCGGCGGCAGCTCGTACTCCCTCTGCAGCTCCGCCAGCTTCTCCCGGGCCCTGGGAGACCGCTGCACACGCTCGCACAGCTTCCGCGCCAGGCTCAGCAGGTTCTGCACCATCCTCTGGCTCTTGATGGCCTCATTCACGATCAGGTTCACCGTGTGGCCGAAGCACTGCACGCTCGAGTGCTCCGCCTCACTCAGCGTCTTCCCGATGCTCGGGTTGTCCGTGACTGTGATGCCGATCTGGAGGCCCAGGGAGGTCACCCAGGCCTCCCACCAGCACTCCAGCTGCTTCTGGATGCTGTTGCCGCTGTAGTCGCAGTCTACCTGCGACACGTCCAGGAGGGCCGAACAGTGGTGGTCCTCGCAGTGCGGGCGCACGGAGGGTGCAAAGGTGACCCAGTGCGCCGTGAGTGTCAGGTACTCGCGGGTCTGGTTGCTCATCCAGATTCCGGAGGTGAAGTGGACCACCCCGCTCTCTGCCTCCTTCAGCTGTGACATGATGATCTGCTTCACATTGTCGTACATACCTGGGATCGCTGTCCTGGAGAAGTAGGAGGGGGAGGGCAGGGAGTACTGAGGTTTCAAGTATTCGAGCAGCCTGTTGAAGCCAACATTGTCTACGAAAGAGTATGGCTGGAGGTCAAGTGCAATCATTTCAGCTATGAGACTGGTGATTTTTTTGGCAACTGGGTGAGAGTCGTAAAGCTTCTCACCAGCATCATCAAAGGAGGACGCTGCTGATAGCTCAGAGCTCAGTGGCCCAAGCCTGGTGGCAGAGCAGGGCATCGCGGGCTCCGGGGTGTCAGTCTTGAGCACGTGGCCATGGAAGCGCTGCAGGTGTCTCAAGAGGCAGCTGGTACCCAGGTTGGTGGGCTTCTTGCCCCGGCTGATGGTCCGGCCGCAGTGCAGGCACACCACTTTGGTGGAGTCTGCGGAGCAGATGGAGAAGTGGTTCCACAGCTTTGAGGTTTTCTTGCTGTGGACAGGAAACGGGACCTGGTGGTTCTTCCTGACCGTGGCTGGCAGGACGCTCAGCGTGGAGGAGCTCTCGGCAGAAGCCAGTGTGGCGTACGGAGAGTTGGCCAGACTGGCACCCAGGAGCTCCTTCTGCACGCCGACCACCTCGGGGTGGCGCCGGTACAGGTGCCGCATCAGGCAGCTGGTGCCCACGTCCCCCTTCCTGCCCCGGCTGATGGCACAGCTGCAGTAGTGGCACACGGCCTTGAGGCTGTCAGTGGGGGCCAGCGAGAAGTGGTGCCAGACTTCCGACTTCAGTCTCCTCATTGCCTTTTTATTTTGCTGGAAGACGGCCCCCGAGGCAAACCTCCTGGGACTCAGCCCGCCCATGCGTGGCTTCTCGGGGGAGGACACCGCCGAGGCCTCTGCCACCTCGTCGGAGGATGACAGCACAGACGCATCCTCAGGGAGCACGTCTCCAGGCTGGGCGTGCAGTGGCAGGTCCTCAGCCAGTTGGCCCGGGGACGAGGCAGCGGACGGGCACTCACCCACAGGCTTCCCTGGAGAGGAGGCCACGGAGCTAGGGTCGCCCTCAGAGGGCAGCAGGGCGGGCAGCAGCGTGGGGGGCGTGGGGTACAGGGGCGGGATGGTGGGGCCGCCCCCGTTCTCCTGCAGCACCACAGCCCGGTGCGCCCGCCACATGTGCCTGATGAGACAGCTGGTGCCCAGGTCCTTGCCGTTCTTGCCCCTGCTGAACTCGTTCATGCAGTGCACGCACACGGCCTTGGAGCTGTCAAGTGGAGACAGGTAGAAGTGCTTCCACACGGCCGAGCGCCGCCGGGAGCCGGCCACGCTCCTGGGAAGCGGGAGGCTCCTGTCGGCCGCGCTATCTGCAGCGGCCTCGTCGTAGTGCAGGGAGGGCAGGCGTGGCGAGGAGCCCGCTGGGGCCTCCTCTCTGCTGAACTTGTCCACCACGCCTTCGGGGGGCACCGCGGACACAGACTCCTCCTTTATGCGGTCAGGGGATGGGATCTTAGGCGCCACATCCGGGACAAGGCTGACAGGGGACAGCGTGGCGCCCAGGTCGCCAGTGTCTGCAGGCTGCGGGGGCAGCAGGAGGGAAGGGGCGGGGAAGGAGCCCACAGCCAGGCTGCCGCCATCGGGGGCCAGCTTGGTGGGGTGTGCGCGCCGCACGTGCCGCATCAGGCAGCTGGTGCTCAAGTCCTTCTCGTTCTTGCCCCTGCTGAACTCCTTCATGCAGTACCTACAGATGGCTTTGGTGCTGTCCCGGGGGGAGATGAAGAAATGCTGCCAGGCCGGGGACTTCTTCCTGGAGCTCAAGTGCCGGCTGGAAAGGAGGCTCTGCGTCACCGCCTCCATGGCCACGGTGTACAGGGTGCTGCTGTACTGGGAGAACAGGGCCCCATATTCGTCCTCGCCCTCCGTGGGCAGGCACTGCCCAGGGGGCCGACAAGCGCAGCCTGCAACCCCACCGGCTTCCTGCTCATCCCCGCTGTCAGTCGGCCTCATGTCCTCCTGCTCGCTCTGGAAGTCCATCCTGTCCAGACAGTGGCCAGGGGCCTGATCGTCATCTTCCTCCTCTATTTTGAAATTTATCTTATCAGAATCAAAATCCTCATCCCCTTTGGGACAACTCTCCTGGTTGCTCTCCATGACCGACCATCACTATCCTGGTTGCTTGGTCATGTTAATGCCTCAGGGTACTGAGAAACTGGGCTGAGGCTCGTTTATGCCCCACGTGCAGATTATCTCCCTGTTTCACACCCATGCCTCCTTCCGGGACGTCGCTGCCGACGTAGCCAGTCATGAACATCACTGAGAGCAGCGTGTGGCTCCTGGCACAGTCGTCTCAGGGCCTGAAGCACTGCATTCTGGGAGCGCTGCTGTTGGAGGTGGCCCTCACAGTGTGGACTCATGTGCTGGTAGCCAGACCTGCTTCAGGTCCTAAGGACAGGACCCTTCCCGCCTCGTCAGTGCACACTTGGTCCTTCTGCATTTCCTATAAAAGATGACAACAAAGTAAGCACAGAGCCAAACTATGGGTTTCAGATCTATACTATCACAAATACGCCGCCTGGACACACGCACATACCCATGCACACAGGCAAAAAATAGAAAAACTATGAGACCACAAAAAATGAAAAGCCAGGTACGGGGGAAAGAATCACATCAATAGAACACTGCACACAGATCCAAAGTATGGTGAGATTTCAGTGCACAAGCACTGGAGAAGGCTACGCAAAGGAAGCAGAAACACTGATTCTCTAACCTTACACAATCCATTCGCATAATCATTCGCATAGTAAGTCTGGCTGCCAACTAAATGAACAGCAGCTATGGATTCAAATTCAAGCTGCCTACCAGAAGAGGGTCAGGAGAGTGTGGATAAAGAGCCCCCCTGACACTAAGGTCACCTGCATCCTGAGTCTGCACGGCCCTCTTCAGTTTAGCAGAGGGGCCTGAAGTCAAGGTTTATCAGAGCTGATCTGAAATCAATCCATTCTACCGTGCTGCGTGGGTAACGCCATCAATTAGACTGATCTGGGAAGAAATCAAAGAGTAATGAAGATGTGTGGTGCAGGGCGGAGCAGACTAACAAAACAGCTTCAAAGCAGCGATGAACGCTGGCAGCATGGGTACCAGCACCAGCGAGCGTGTGCTCACCATGCCAGGGCTGCCAGGAGCCAGGGCAGGCACAGGGCAGGGGCTCACTTGGCCGTTAGCATCAGTTCCGTGACAGTGCAGGCACCATGTTACAACTCCTGCCCCCAAAACAGGCTTCAGGGGCAGCCACCTAGGCAGGGCAGGGGTTCTGATCTCCCCGGGAAGGGTCTTAGGCTTATAAACCACCAGCTCCCCCGAAGAGAAGGACAGGGTGTTTGTGGCAGGAGGCTTCCCAGAACAGCACAACCCCACATCAGAGCTGGGCACAGCTTAGCACAGAGCACAGGCTTAGCACACATGGGGTTCTGGGCTGGAACCCCAGCACCATACTCAACACACATAAAGTAAGTAATAATTGAAAAACTTGAACAATACTGAACACACCAGGAAGCCAGCCACCTAAGGGATGTTCGGAAAGGCAGTAAGCAGCCTTCCAGAACACCAAAGCGTGTGTCTGCTGGAATCGCCACACACAGTATAAAATAAAAATCACACACACACGTGCACACACACACACACACATTTTTTGTGGGGAATAGCAGAGACTGAACCCAGGGCACTGACACTGAGCTTTATCCCCAGCCCTTTTTTTAACTTCTGAGATAAGACCTTGCAAAGCTGCTCATCTGGGCTCAAACTTGGGATGCTCCTGCCTTGGCCCCGCAGCACACTAGGATCACAGCCACGGACTACCATATGTGGCTCATATGTGAAGTATTTTTAGAAAGTAGAGAAGATGGACATGGCAGTCCATGGCTGTGGTCCCATTTACTTGGAGCCTGAGTCAAAAGGACTGCAAATTCAAGGCTGCCCCAAATGTCCTAGTTAGATCCTGTCTCAAAAAATAAAAAGGGGTGGAGATAAAGCTCAGTGGTACAATGTCCCTGGATTCCACCCACAGTACAACATACACATGTACACACATGTGTGTGTACACACCCATGCACACATGCAAGAAATAGAAAAAATATGAAACTGCAAAGAATGAAAAGCCAGGTATGGGGGAAAGAATCACATCATTAGAACACTGCAAAGATCCAAACTATGGTGAGATTTCAGTGCACAACCACTGGGACGGCCAGGATGAAAAAGAGGGTAACAGGGACGCGGAGAAATGGGCGCCTCAGCGCTGATGCAAACACACAACAGCAAAACCGTGCAAAGTCTACAACAGGGCTTCACATGCCAGTTCCACAGCTAGGTACACATCCAGGAGTGAAGGCACATGGCCATGTTATGCCAGGTAAAAAGCAGAAAGGACCCGAAGTCCATCAAGTGATACATGGATTTAAAAATACCACCCAGGTGTGCAGAGGCCTGTGATACAGCCACAGGAAGGAGTAAAATGCTGTTCCAGGACGGATGAACTCAAAAAGCATCACACTCAGATCAGCCACCGTGTGACCGAGCCTCCGCCAGATGCCCCCAATGGAAACATCCACCAGGACCGAAGAGTGTGCACCTGGGATCCCCGTGCACTGGAAGGCTGAGGCAGGGTGACCACAGGTTCAAGCCTGGCCTAACAAACTTACTTGGACTCTGTCCCCAAAAAGAAACATTTTAAAAAGGGTGATGTGTGTTTCCTACTGCATTAAATCCCCAGTACCATAATGAAGAAAAAAACAAAAAACGAGGCAAGGGAAAAAGAACCAAAAAGAAAATGACCCACGGATGATGTATTTTGGTTTTGCTGCCAAATGATCCAGCTGCAGGTAGGAGACAGGACAATCTGCCCATGAAGCAAGGACACCCTGTGTGGACAGTGGCTAAACACGGGGTGCTCTGGGCAGAACCTATTGCTCTGCCTGTAATGGTACTGGGGATTGAACTCATGACCTTGCGCTTGCCAGGCAGGCGCTTATGCTGCTGAGCTATATCGCTCTGCCTGTAATGAAAACAGTTTTTTCACTACAGATCAATAAAATAAAGATAAACGCAAAATTTTCTTCTACTATTTCAACAGGTCCATCAATAAATAAAAAGTAGACAAAAAAAAAAAAAAAGACAAGGGGCTGGGGATTTAGCTCAGCAGCATAAGCGCCTGCCTTGGAAGCAGGCAGTCGTGACTTCAATCCCTGGTACCGATAAAAAGGAAAAAGACAAAAAAAAAAAAAAAAAGTAAGTATACTGCACGATGACCAAGTAGTGCGAATGCCGAGACTGCAAAGTTGACGCCCCACTCAGAAATGAGCTAGTCTGAGGGCTGGGGATTTAGCTCAGCGGCATAAGCGCCTGCCTTACAAGCAGGCAGTCGTAAGTTCAATCTCCGGTACTGATAAAAACGAAAAAGACAAAAAAAAGAAAAAGTAAAAAAAAAAAAAAAAAAAGAAATGAGCTAGTCTGGGGGAATCTGGTGAAAAAGCACTGAGTGCAGGTGCGACACTGCAGAGGAGCCTGCAGAAGACTTCAGCATGGGTGGGGGTGGCCAGGAAGGCATGGGAATTCCTTCCACGCAGCAGGGCACAACCGGATACAACCACCCTCTGGCTCCTCCTCCTCCACCCCACACTCTTCAGTTCTGCTGGTTTATCAGGTGCCAGGGCGGGCAGCTTACACAGACAGGGCAATTGTGGCGGTCAGTGCTGGGGGAGGAGCCAGATGTCTGCACAAACCCACACAATCTTCCCAGAGGAGAAGGACGAACAGAAGCCCAAGATCATTTCTATAGCAGCAGAAAAGCACTGAAGAATCTGACAGCTTTCAGGATAAAAGCCCTCCACAAAGGACAGCGAAAGAAACCTTCTGCACTTTGTGAAAGAAAGGATGGCATACGCAGCATAGCTGTGTGGCCTGCCGGATAAGAAAACCCAAAGAGCAGGAAGAAGCCAGGAGTCCCCACCCCAGAGGAGGCGGCTGAGGCCAGCACAGCGACCAGCCCAACCAGCGAGTAAAACCTGAGAAAGACCAAAACCTGAGAAAGGCGAAGAACCCCCACCCCGCTCCCTCCTGAGGTGAGCCCAGCCTCCTGGGGGACGAGCAGATGGTCACTCACCTGCCACTCACACTGGTCAACAGCGAAACAGCCCTGCTCGCAGTAGGCATAAGTCAGATGCCTGACATCACATGCAAATCTCCAGACATGCAGAGGTGTGGGCAGGAGCAGACCTGTAAGCAGGATAAGGACAGCACAGACAGACCCAGATGTGATTGCAGGAGCGAGAGAGTAGACACGACATTAAAACAGGAAGGAAGAAAGTCACACCACTAGCTTGTCTCAGTTCACAGAAGGCAGGCTGGGTGCCAGTCCCACGTGGAGAATGTCTTAGGCCCACATTTTGTACCCCGAGCAAGTAGTTTGAAGATAACAATATTGAATGTGCTAACTGTTGTTGTTCCTGTATTTGTTTTGAAATTGCTTTATTTTTTCCATAAAAAAATACAGACTTCTTTTCTTGGCATGAGGTACAGAGCCAAGGACTTCATACTGAGCTGCCTCTTGTCCCTCTTTTATTTTTACCTAGGGCCTGACCCCAAGCAGAAGCCCCCACTGTGGGATAATGAACCCACTCATGTCGTTTTCCTATCCGTCCACGCCCTCGGCAAAGCCTGCTGTCCAAGTCAGGCCAGCCAGTGCAGATGGTGCAGTGACAGTTCCGTGACTGAAGTCTCTCTTGACACAGTCAGGACGATCGCTCACGTCTGTACTGCGGCCAACACGGGGCCAGGGCTGCAGGGGTAGGGATGCACGCGCTGCCCAACTCTGGTTTTCACGGACGAAGAACGGTGTGAGATCACCGAGGCCCTAACATGCCAAGCCAGAATTCAATACCCAACGACAATATTTCTACCAGGCTGTGACATAAAGTGCAGTCACTCGAATCAACCCAGGGGTTGTCGGCAGGCAGCCTGGACAACATGGTAGCCAAGCTTGTTTCTGGCAGAAGCTGCTGAGCTCCTCAGGCAGCACAGACAGGGGCGGCCACGCCACACAGCTCAGCCTCCTGGCTCCCGGGCCGGCACGGATGGACTGAGGCAGGCGCCTGTCCCAGAGTGCAGGCTGACAGTGCCCCTTTCTCCACGACACCGGATCGCTTCCTCTGCAGGACTGCGCATTTCCCCTCCCCGGGCATCCAGCCCCTTGGGTCCCAGAGGGGTCCCCTGACTCAGTCCTGTAACTCACTGCCAAGCCCCACAGAAGAAGCTGCACACTCCTCCCTGAGGGCAGTGCCGGTGCACTCGGGGTCCTCAGACTCAGGCTGTAGGACCAAGCACTACCTCTGGGGACTTCTTGTAAGCTTTCTCCCTTAAGTGTAGCTACTCTATTCATTTGAAACATTTTAGGTTCATGTATTTGTTTATAATACAGCCTAGATTTTAATTTTTAAAAATTTAATTTTAAAATTTTTCATAAGAACAGAATTAGAACAGCAAAACCATCACCATATCACAGACAATACCAACAACAAACAAGGCTGATAATACATCTCGGTTAACTCCACAACGTAAGTGGCGGGCCAGACCGCGGCCATCCTCTAGCATCCGGCGGACCCAGCTCTGAGGCAGAAGGAAAGGAGTTACCCTCCACAGGACCCTGTGGACACCCTGAAGGCTGAGCTGCTGGAGCTGCCAGTTTTTACACAGTGAATACAGCAAAGGGCGTCTGGACCCAAGGCAGGTTCAGAGGCTGAAGCAGGACAAGCCTGCACCAAGCCCCCACACAGCACAGTGAGCTCCCACCAGGGGTTAAGCGGTAAAACAGCGGGGCTGGGGAGCAGCCCAGGGCGGGTTCTTGCCTAACACAATGAGATCCTAGGTTCCATCGCTGGCATCAGAGAGAAAAGAAACAGAAGAATGAGGGAAGGAAGGGAAGGAGAGGGAAGGACAGAAAAAAGGAGGAAAGGAGAAGGAAGAAGGAAAAGAGAAACACAGTAGAGATGGAGGGAAATGGGACCTCAGAACAATAGTCAAGAATGCTACATGCCTGGCTCTACAAATCGGGCAATAACTGTAGCCCTAGAGCCCAGGAGGAAGGCTCAGCTGCCCAGCCCTGATGTAACCCATGAAGACCCATATCCGCTTTCTGGCCTCCTAATTTATGGTGCTATAAGCTGCTAAGCTTTGGTGGGCTATTAAGGCAGAACTAGCAAATTAATACAATGCAAGACAAAAGCAGTCCATCAAACCTTCCAAAAGGGTAGGAGACAAAAACGAGGAGCAGAAAACTATCTTTTCAGATAATGAAATACGCATAGCAGAAAAACGAACAAAAATGGAATTTTTCATTTCAAAAGAAACTACAGATGCTAAGAAAATGACATAAAGATCACCATAAATCTGGATAGGAAAAAAAATCTGGGGCTGGGGGTTTAGCCCAGCAGTGTAAGCGCCTGCCTGGCAAGTTCAAGGTTGCGAGTTCAATTCCAGTACCAAAAAAAAAAAGAGAGAGAGAGAGAAAGAAAAAAATCTGAACAAGGTTTTAAGTCCCAGGAAAACATTAGACATAAAAGTAAAATATGAGTTTAAGAACACAGACTAAACTAGAAAAAGCAAAGAAACTCCATAGATGATGACAAACAGGAAACAAATTTTTTCACCCATGAAATTTTTTTGTGAAAAAGAAATAAATAAAAATGACTTGAAAAACTGACAAACTTAAAGGCAGGTAAAGAAGATCCAACTTACAAACAACTGGAGAAGTTGTCCCTCAGGAGAGGGCACAACGCTGAAGCCTTGCTGGATGAAAGCTGTAAGACTGCGTATGGAAAGGGCATGTGAAACCTGAACAAATACCCCGATGCGTATTCCAGCAAAATTGCTAGACCTAGAGATAAATAAGTCCTTTGGGCTCTCAAGCCAAAACCAAAGCTACTTAAAAGAGAAAGAAAGGCATCATGTCCACAGCAGTACTCTACTGGAGAAGGCAATGGAATAGCGTGTCTAAGACATCCGAGGAAAACTAAGGGAACCGAGTTTTACATCTAGCCAAACCGACTTTCAGGCTACAGAATGCAGAAAAATGGCTATCAGAATACAAGAATTCAGCACCTATTGTTCTGAACCTTTGCTATGAAACACTAGAGAAGATCCTCAGCCACAAAGACAAGAGAAATGACATCAGGCCTGGCCTGGGGCCCTGATGGACTTACCTGCAGAAGTCAGGCGCAGAATGCAGGCACGTGGGAGGGAAGACAACAGGCAGCCGCCGTGGACACACAGGACACACTGTGTGGCTGGGAAGAAGGCTGGGCGTTCACAAGGAAGCCATTTAACAACGTTCAGCAGTGACAGGGCAGTGACACAGCTACTGTTCTGAGCCTCTGTGTCCCTGAGGACCAGGAGATGGACACGAGGTCAGGCAAGGCCAAGAGACTCCTCTGCAGCCACTGAGCAGATGGCTTGCACTCCGTCTGCGCCCGGCAAAGGCCTGTGAGCTCCCCCGACCCCGCGTCACACCCTCTGCTGCCAGGCCACAGTTCTGAAACCACACTTTCAGTCCACTCACAGAAGCCAGAGGGAAGAAGTGGCTTGTTCCTGAGACGGGAAGATACATGAGGAGCCCAGAACGTCCTGGTACGCTGGAGAGTGCCAAGATACGGCAGCTCGGGCGCCACAGTGAGGCGCTGTCTCAGAACTCGAGGGAACAGACTAAGATGGATAATTAGAGCTCCTTCACCTGCAGCGCACGCCATCCCAAATGAATCCCGGCTGGTGGGTGGGGAAGCTACACCGAAACAGTAAAGGGTGTGTTACCTGAAGAAAAAAACAAACCTTACAAACTTGGTTTAGTTTTCCCTAAAAGGACTAACCACCGCAGGGCAACAGGCAACCAGACCACACTGAAATGGAAAGAGATGATTTTCTTCAAGAAAACATTATGAGAATAAAATATGAAACCTCAGAGTAAGAAAAGATTGAGGAAAAAGGGGAGAGTTGAACAGGTATGTCCAAAGAAGCCATCTGGATGTAGCACAGTGAAGGATGCTGGGGGTGGTGGCTCCCACCTGCAGTCCCAGTACTCAGGAGGCTGAGTGAGGGGAACTGCAGTTACTCTGAGGTCTGCCTGAACTGCAGAGTGAGATCCTGTCTCAAAAAACCACACCAGCTCTGAGTGGGAGAGTGGAGCTCCAGTGCTCGCTCAGCATGCCCAAAGCCCCAGCTTTACTTCCCAGCGCTGAAAATGAAAAGAAAAAGCCCCCCCCCCCCCATCAAGGGGACACAGATTAAAGCTACCACAGCATTGCACTCACAGCCTTGCACTCACACTGTAACTCAAGACACACACACATACACACACACACACACACACACACACTCTAACCAACCACAGGCACGCAGCCTGCCATGCCCCCAGCAATGTGGGCAGCACACTGGGCTCACCATACCACGGTGGCAGGGCTTCTCTGGGGCTGCTGGATTTGAAGAACAAAGGCTCAGCATCACAGGGCTATGGCACGCATGTCCGGGGAGGGTGCAGGGCCTTCCTGCCCACTGTGCCCTCATGTGGTGCTCTGCTGCCCCTTTTAAAAGGCAGGAGACCCAGTGGGGAGGGCTTCGCTCCAATGGCCCAATCAGCTCCTACACTATGCTGGGGTTAGGGCTCAACGCGGTGAAAGTGGGTGAACCAGCATTCCGCCTGTAGTTCTACGCCCCAGAGAAATGCCCTTGACCATGCAGCAAGGACAAACACAGCAGTACTGACAGTGGCCCCAATGACTCTGCTTACATTCACACTGAGACACTCATGCAGTAGAATATTGCACAGCAATGAAAACGAAGGCATACTACCAGGGTCAACAAATATAAACCTGAACAACAAAAGCTAGACATGAAGGAATACAACACCGTGTGGCTCTGCTTTCAAGCACAGCAGTGGCGTACGTCACAGGGGAGGGCGCGCAGGAAGGGGAAGGCGGGCAGTGGTATGGAGGTGAGTTTGCAGCTCTGGACCTGGTGACCCACCCTAGCAGGTTATGACCCACTGAGATGTACACTTCTCTGCACATATGCCGAGTTTCACACTAAAACAGTCCACGCACTGGGAATCACCTACATGTGCCCGGCAAACCCCCAGTCAGCAGGCCTGGGGGGGGCATTGCACCCAAGAGTTACGGGTCTCTCCCCTCTCCCTCTCCCTGTGTCTCCACTAATTGGCTATCTCTGCACATTTTATTATGTAACTATATGTGGCAGTAATATTGCATGAAAATACTGTCATTTTTTCTAACAAAATGTTATTATTTTACCTATAGAGAAAAATATTTTTCTACTACTTCCGCACCAAATTCAGAAAGAAAAAAACCGCATTATTTAGGTTTCCATATCAGAAACAGCTTAAGCTCCTGTGGCGTTCTAGTGATCTTATAAATAGGAGAAGAGCCATGTGGGTTTCCCGCCTGCTCCAAACTTCGGCGCTTGGCCTTGCAGCATGGAAGGTGCCTCCAGGTGTGGTGGTGCATGCTACTATCCTAGCAACTCTGGAGGCTGCAGCAAGAGGACCGCATGTTCACAGCTGTCCTGGGCAACGGGACAAGGCCACGCCTCAGAATAAAATGAAAAGGGCTGGGAGGGGGCTAGGTGATAGAACACTTGCCCAGCAAGTGTCAGTTCAACCCTCAGTACCGCAAGAAAAGAGAAGACGCAGGCTGCCCAGTTACAGCGCGTCAGGACCCCGTCCAGAGCCCGCGCTGACCCCTGGTACTGACTCTACTCTCCAGCAAACACACATCAGTCTGAAGAGAAACCGATCAGCATTTACACAATATGAAAACCACCGGCTGTGCGGCACAGACCCTCCCAGGACAGATCAGCCCTCTGGGACTGGCCCTGCGTAGTGCTGGCCTCAGCCCGGCCCAACTCCCTGGATGGCTTAGCCACGGCACTCCAAGGCGGTCTGGCACTGTGCAAGGAAGGAAGAGTCAGACAGAAAACCTCCAGTGCTCAGCAAAGCTACTTTCAGCTTCAGAGACAAACTAAAGTGGCAAATCAGAGGATCCTTTCCGTAGATAAGAAGAAGTAAAATGTATGGAGTATTCTCAGTCTCAACGCTGCCTTCATTCTGCAAAAAGGAGGAGACTTATTTTTTGTTTAAAGATTTGAAGAAGCCACCTTCCGCACTCACTCCCCTGGCACACAGTCAGCAGGCAGGAGGCCAGCAGGCGCTGAGGTCCACAGGCACTGATCAGTGGGCAGTGAGGTCAGAGGGCAAAAGATCGGTGGGCACTGGGTCAGGCACCAAGGTCAGTGGGCACCAAACAGCAAGCCGCACACGAGAGCTGTCCTCCCCTGCACAGGGGGTCGCCCAGGGAGGTACCAGTGTGATGACCACGGGTGTTCACGGAACCCAAACACCTCGGCAACCTAACGCGCCCACCTTAGTAAAATATTCTCACACTCAACTGAGGCTCATGACACTAAGGCCACTCAGGTGCCACCTCTCACCACAGCGTGATGAACACACCACCTGAAGCCTGGTGCCCACAAGCTCACAGCGGGGTGGAACCTCCATGTGTGACATACACCTCATGAGGTCCAGAAGCCCCCCTCTTCACAACCCCAGCCACAGACCCTTCCTCCAGGGGACCTGCGTGCTGGAAGAGCCAGAGCCCACTGCTCCTGCCTGCTTCACTGGAAAACAGGGAGAGCAGCGGGCGGGGCAGTGTGCTCTGAGTTCTGCAGGGGGAAACAGAGGTGACAATGGCTGCATTAAGACTGGAGGCGTTAGGGCAGATATTTTTAATACAGTTTGACTTTCAAACTATATAGTTATTTAATAGAAGAAAAAATTTAAATTCCAAGTATCAGCTGGGCGTGGTGGCACACACCTGTAACCCCAGCACCCAGGAAGCTGAGGCAGAAGGATCACCGTGCGTTCAAGGCAACCTAGGCTCTAAGGCTGACCTGAATGACATAGCGAGACCTGGTCTCAAAGAAAAAACATCCAATTCTGAAAACCAACCTAAATGTGTATCAAATGGGCAACATAACCGGAGAGAAGAATATCTGTCCAAGGACTTTAAAATGGTACTTTCTTCACCCCAAGTGGGATATATACAAGGACAAAGGAATTTTAAAACACAAACTTCAGTTACGCACGATGGCACACACCTATAGCCCTAGTGCTCAAGGGTCCTGAGTCTTAGCTGAGTGACATAAGACTCTGTCCAGGAAAAAAACCAAAATAACCAATCAACTTTACAATCAATTTTATATGAATTTTAGCATAAGGCAAAGAATTATGTCAATGATTCAGTGGTTCTGCAGTACTGTGAGACAGTAAAATAGCTGCATAGAACCTCAGATCACCTCTAGATCAATTATAATATCAGGTACAACATAAATGCTTTGTAAACAGTTGTTACACTGTATTATTTAGAGAATAATGAAAGAAATAAAACCATGTAATTTTAAATTCATATTCAAAATACCAGAATACCAGCACCTAGACACCCGCACAGGGCAGGCAGGGACGTTACTGCTGAGCAACACCCTTGACCCAACTCTTGATATCTTCACTCACCTACGGAGCACTCAGCAGTGACACAGACGCGCACTGCAGGGGCAGCCCAGGGACAGCACACAGGCCTGGCTCACGCAGAGTCCTCCCACTTTGATCCCCACCATGGTGAAAAAAGCAGCAACAGCAGCATGCAAACACAGCAGAGACTGCCTTCATTACAAAGAACTAAAGTGCTGGAGAAACAGCTGCTGTAGATCTTAGAAAGAAAGGCAAGATGAGGGGCCCAGGATTTAGCTCAGTGGTGTAAGTGCTTGCCTTGCAAGCGCGAGGTTGTGAGTTCGATCCCTGTACCAAAAATAAATAAATAAAAGCCAAGGTGAGCCGGGTGCCAGGTCACAACCCAGTATTGCAAGGGATGAAGGACACAGGAGCAGGCTGCAGGGGCTCCTGACTGGTCCCACCTGTACCAATTCGAGTGTATCACACACAACAAAGCAACGACTTTCCACTGGTTCTAAGACAGCGGAGTAGAAACCCTGAGTCTGCCTTGGTTTTCAAAGGAAAAGGAGAAATGGAAACACCCATCACACCAGACGCAACCTCTCAAACTGGTCGAGGGAAGAAGCCTCTGTCCTGTCTTCTGAGACAAGCAAGGTGAAGGCAGAAAGGCAGCAGCACAGGAAAGCCCACAGTGCAGGACAAGGTCACGGCCCCAGCTCACCGCCTACAGGTAGCACAGAGGCTGCGATGCTGGCGGGACAGCCCTGGAACACAGTGTCATCGACAGTGCACCAAACACACCACGCAGATCCACTCAGCCTCCTGCTGCACGTGGGCAAAGACACAACACCTGCTGGCCTGGGACAGCAGGTGAAGACATGCAGGAGCCGGGGGAGTGCCGGCTCCAGGGCTCTGGAAGGCACCAGGCTCCCCCTCAGGCTTCATGAACCTTCTGGGGGCAGGCTGGGGTAGCGAGTGTTCCTTCCTCTCGCTTAGTGGGAGAAGACACTCAGACATGAAGTATCCTGGAACTACAATTCCAAAGGTTTCCAAGCACCTCCTGCAGACAGTCTGGGAGAGAGAGAGACAGAGAGAGTGTATGCACGCACATGCTCACACGTGCACATGCATAGGCATGCACATGTGTCCCAGAAGTCTCTACATCAGAAACTTCACAGGACTGGCAGTGTGTCTGCCCTCAGGGACCTGGTTCCCCAGGACGAGGGAGGTCTCTCCTCCCAAGGCTGTGAGTCTAAACACGAGGGCGACCTTGCCCTACTCACGGGCTGCAGGACATTGCCTAAGGTGTTTCAGGGGCAGCAGCCACATCGGGTGCCTCAAAGCCAGCAATGCTATAGAGCTGTGGTGCCCAGACAGAGAAAACCAAGAACCGGGGCCAGGCCAACATGAGACGGAACCAGGGACAGCAGGGAAGGTTAAACTGCACAAACCCAGAACCAGAGTTCAAGCTAGCGATGTGCTCAGAAACCCTGATAAGGATACCCTGGAAACAAAGCGCATTCCATAGCAAGCAAACAGACCTCAGTAAGGTCACTGTAAGGCCCATGACACGCTCTAGGACACAAACCACCGCGTGGCTTTCTGTGGGTCCTCCGACCTGACACCAGTACGCCCAGTACGCTCATCACCCTTTCCTCTAGGGTCTAGGCTGTCCTTCCAATGTCAAGCCTCAAGTCATATCTGCAGCTGAAAGCTACAGGAAATCTTTAAATGTCCTTTTACTCACAGGATGTGGACGGCGGCTTCTGTGACTCAAGCAGAGATCTATCTCTGCAAGCCCCACCGGCCCCCACCCTGCTCTCTCTCCAGCAGGTAAGTGCAGCAGCAATCATGGGTGAGTGCAAGTAGTGACCACATGGCTCCGGATGAAGCCTGTGCCCTGCTGGCTAAGTCTGCAGAGGTGGGGAGGCTGAAGGCCAGAGTGAACCAGGACCATCTGCCCAGGAGCAGGGCAGGTTGTTGCAGCAGTCACAATGACAGGCCAGTCCTAACAGCTGCAGGTAGAATTCATACCTTGCTGGGCACCAGGCCTGGCATCCTCAGCCCCAACCACTCGGGATTTGTGCTGACTGGATCTTCAATAATATTTCTGGGCTGCAGCAGAATGTTTGGCCCTGGCCCTGGCTGTGTCACACTTATGATTCCCACAAAGCCCTTGGCCTCTGAGGGCTGGACTCAAATGTCCCTCCTTCCCAGAGGTCTTCCAGAGTAATTCCCAGGCAGAAACTGAGCATCTCCTCGACTTGTACCTGCTGGGATTTTTTCCACAGAGCACTTATTGAGCCTTTTTTTTTTTTTTTTGTCTTTTTCATTTTTATTGGTATCAGGGATCAAACTCACGACTGCCTGCTTGCAAAGCAGGTGCTTATGCCGCTGAGCTAAATCTCCAGGCCCCTGGTTTGTTTGTTTGAGACAGGGTCTTGCTAAGTTGCTTAGGCTGGCCTTAAACTTGCAATCCTCCTGCCTGCACCTCCCTAGTAGCTAGGACTCCAGCGTGCCTGGTTGTTTGGCCTTTTTCTGTTTTATGTCAATCCCCACTGCAACTACCACGCTCTCCAAGAGCAAGCCTTCTGCTGTGACAGCAGGCAGAACAGTGTCAGATATAGGGGACAGGGATGAGCACATCGCAGACAGAGGGAAGCTCCTTTGGTTCTCTGGGTTTTCTCAGTCTCAGAGGTAGGAAAGTTTATTTTACTCCTAGCAATGCTTTTCAGATATTGAACTACCAAAAGCACATATCAAATACTTAATAAGAGAAAACTTAGGCACTGCAAAATGGGGCAGGGAGGGCTTGGAGGATCAGGATGCAGATAGGGCAATGCCCTGAGGAGAGGGGTGAGCTCCTCTGTACCCCCAAACCAGAGCTCAACTACTCAAGGAAGGTCACAGCTAAGAGCACACTGTGACAAGGGAAACACAAAAGGGCTGCAGGAGCAAAATCTGCACAGCTTCCTTGGGCCTGCAGTCAGAGGGTGACAGTCACAGGCCCTGAGCTGTCCCTGCAGATGTTCTCAAGGAAACTTGGTGGGAAGGAGTCAGCCTGAGCCCAGCAGTCCCTCACCCGCTCCCTCCCTTCCCAGCACCACTACTACCTCCAGGCAGAGGAACTACGGGACAGCGCCCTCACAAGGCCAGAGCCCTCCTCCCATTGCAAACCCCTCCCACCCACAATCTCCTTGTAGATGCTTCGTGCCAGCTCCCTCCCACCTATACAGAACTGACCTAAAACCTTTCTTCAGGGTGTGAGGGAACCTGCAAGCGTGCACGTACATCAAAGCAAATCTTTCACATCCAAAAACATCAACCACCACATTCAGGAATAAAGTGGAAGTGTGGGTGGGAGGGCTGGGCGCTACCACAGCCACCTGTCAAAGCCCAAGAGTCTTAAAGCTCTCTTTCCGTGTAGATTAACTGCTTCCTCCGGTTAAAGACAGGGATGCTGAAACTTCCTGCGGCTTCACAGCGCTCTCTTAACGTGCTCTACAGCTTCTCCTGAGAAAAAGCAGGCCCCGGGGAGCAGATCCCATCTGTCGGAGAACTCAGGAAGCGAGTTCTCTGGATGGCCCACTGGAAGCGCCTACCACCGGGAAGCTCCACGACCACGATCGGGAATTGGAGTAAACTCGGGGCCGAGGCTCGGCATATTCACTGCACTGTTTAGAAAGCCCAGCGGACCCTTCCGGGTCTCCGGAGCGCGTCCCCACGATGACACTGAGAGCGCACGGGCCGCTCGCGCTTCTTTGTACCCAGGGGCAGGGCTGCCCTTGCCCGTCCTCCGTTGGAGCCCTAAGTGGATTTCCGCGGGCCATGACTTAATCTGATCAGCGCCAACTTCGGCGGCCGCGACTTCCCTTTTCACGCCCAGAACGCGGCCGGCGCGGGCACCGGAGGGACAATGGACCGGCTGTGGGTGGAGGGCCGGGCAGCGGGTCGGGCCGGGGCCGGCGGCCGCGCGGCAGCTGTCAGCGCAGGGCCGGACCGGGTAGGGCCGGGCGGGGCGGGGCGGGCCGAAGCGGGGCGGGGCGGCGGGCGGGAGGCCCGGGCCGCGGACAATGGCGCGGCCCTGCCCGCGCGGCGCGCACCGGCGGCGGGCGCGAGGGGCGGGGGCGTCGCGAGCACTCACCTTCGGCGCCGACTCGGCGCGGCGCGGCCCGGGGCTCCACGGCGCACGTCGCGGCGGGCGCGCCCATTCATTAGCCGCTTTGTCTGCCCCCGCCGCCCCTCCCGCCGCCACGGCCCCGCCGCCCGCGACGCCGCCGGACGCTGCGCCCCTCCCAGGGCCCCGCGCGGCGCGGGGGCGGGGCCCGGACGAGCGCGCGCAGGCGCAGTCCTCGTGCACGGCTCCCCGCCCGGCCGGCCCGGGCCCGGCCCGTGGCTTCAGGGACCGAGGCGCGGCTGACGGGGCGGGCCGAGCGGGGCACGCAGGCGCAGTGCCGCCCCGCCCCCGCGGGGGGGGGTCTGTAGAACCACGCAGGCGCAGTGCCGCCCACGGCGAGCAGGACTGGACGCGCGTGTGAAGTGGGTGCGGCTCCCGCGGTTTCTTTAAGGGGCTCGGCCGTTGAGGCGGCCCGGCCCCCGCCCAGCGGCCGCAGCAGGGCTTCCGGGCTGGCAGCGGCGCTGAGTGAGCCAGCGGGCGGGCGGGGCTGTGGGCCGGCGGCCTGCGCCCGGAATGCGGAGCGGAGCCGGGTGTCCGTGCCGCGCTCGTTGGGGACTGCCCCTCGTTTATGCGGAAACCACGCGGGGCTGACCACGTTTGCAGTCCCCAGCTTGGTGGCCGCAGACTCGCGAGGCCCGGGATGACCGTTTCAGGTCCGGAACCAGCCTCCTGCCTACTTCCGTACGACCCTGGTTTCTACATTTAAATAAAATTAGGGGTGTGTCTTGGGGCTGTGGGAGCGGCGAGAAGCACTCTGGTCCCTCCCGCAGTGATCCGGGCTGGGCTAATGGGCTAAGTCCAGGGCGGCGCTGTCTGGCCCCTCGCAGAAAGACCGGCCTTTGCCGGCGGGGCTGGTTTCCTCCGGATCCAAGCTTGAGCTCTAGGGATGGGACAGGCCTCTGCGTTGGGCCCTGTGATCATGCTGTCCCCGTTGATACCCGCCTTTGGGCCTCTGCGTTGGCTGCCTGCTTCCCCCCTATGTCCATCGGCCTCTCGCATGTCCTCTCCAGATCCTTGGCCCTGTGGCACTGCTTTGGGGAGGCACCATCTCACCAACCTATGCAGAAAGCACCCCACTTTCTTCACCTCGCCCCAGCTCGCCTCCTCAGGCCACTGATGTTTGCAGGATTGGGGGGTGGGGACTATGGAAAGCCAGTGTGAGAACAAGAGAGGGACTCGAAGGCAGGTGGATGGGGTTCCTACACCTGCAGCCGGCAGTCCACCTTTTGTGTGCAAGGTAACCTTGTGACTTACTCATAGAGAGGCCATGCTGCTCTTCATGTAGCCAGCACACAGCACAGATGAGGACTGCCCCTTTGGCCTTTCTGATAGCTGTGACACTCAGCTGACCCTCGGTGAGTGAGGTCCATGCCAGGACTGTGAGGGCTGCTTGGTTAACACAGGAACAAAGCACTCGGGGCACCCTGCCCTCTTCACCAAGGGGTTGGCTTGACTTGCAGCACTCTTGAAGCTGACCTGACTTTAGACAGTTTCTTCTGTGAACTAGAGTTACCAGCCCAGCTGGGGAGTTTGAAGGCTCTCTAGGTTCCTTGGGGGAAGGACCACTAGAGGGTGAGAAAATAAAGAAGAGACAAAGCTAAGGGGAGGTGGAGCCCTCTCCCCTGATGGGAGAGAAGGAACTATTCAGCCACTGTAGCATGTGTATTTACACTTAGGAGGAGGATGTCAAGTTCACCTCTCTGCCTAGCAACTTATTTGCCTGGCTGGCCTGGGCCCCTTTCCTTCCTGGAGCTGGAACAGCTCGTTCACCTGGCTTGCTTTGGGCTCTTGTGTTCTCAGGGCTGGCCTTGCTTTAGCCCCACACATGTGTCAATCTCCAGTTTCAGGGGCTCCCTGCAGGGATTGGGGCTGATGGTGTCACATGTTGAGGCCACTCAGATCCCTGACTGGTGACTACTGGTCCCTGGGATGGCTGGGACCTTTCTGTACTTGGGTCCTGGCACCTGGAGGTGACTGTCCCTCAGTTCACCCCCAAAAGGGGCAATGGCAGGTGGAGCCCCTTGGATTCCTTCTGCTGGGGGCCTTGGGGCCCAGCCTGCCCTCTGATCCTCAGTCCAGATAGATGAACACTGGGCACCTGCACAGGAAGCTGTGGCCCATGGCAGTCGAAGTGGGGACCCCAAACAGCCCAGGTGGGTCAGCAGGGTGGGGCTGCTGTGCATGCTGAGAGGGCTGTACTCACCTGCCTCCCAGCACCCTATGGTGGTGGGGAGGGATTCACTGTGGTCACACCACCCCACAGCAAAGCTGGAGTCACATGAGGTCTCACACCCATGCCATGGCTCCAGGAGAAAGTTCTGGATGTAGCCCCTTGAGGTGTGGAATGGCAGGAATGCTGGGACAAGGGTGACACAACTGTATGTTTGACTAGCATTCCCACACCCAATTCAGTTCTCTGATTTTGGTGGTCATTAGCTTCAGGGGAAAAGCAAGCTGCATGGTGGACAGTGTGATTCCCAGCAGGGACACTGGCTTGTGGCAGTGTTGGTGGGAACAGTGCTGAAGTTTAGGGTCATAACTAGGATTCCAGATTTTGCAGATAGTCAGATTGCATTGGGACAGGCATATACTAAAAATAATCATGTATTGTTTATCTGGAATTAAAATCTATCTAGTTATGCAGTCCTATCTAGTTATCACACTGGTCCTAATCGTTCTAGGAATGCTACTTGCTGTTAGTCCAGCCCACAAGTAGTTTTTATTTATTGGGGGTTTTGTTTGTTTGTTTTTGTACCTGGGGTCAGACTCATGACCTCCAGCTTGCCAGGCAGGCACTTACACCACTGAGCTAAACCCCAGGCCTTTGTTGGGGCTTTTTTTTTTTTAAGAGCAAAAATATTTATTGAAGAAAGAAAGCTTCTGTCTGAGAGAGAGACAGAAGGGTCCCGAGTAGGTTGTCCTGTTGGGGCTTTTTGAGGCAGGATTTCGCTATGTAGTTCAGGCTGATCTTGAGTTTGCTAGGTAGCCTAGTCTGCCTTGAACTGATGGCAGTCCTCCCACGTCAGCCTCTTGAGTGCTGGGATTACAGGCGTGCACCACCATGCCAGGCCCTAAAAGTAGTGTTTGAAAAATGAAAGTCTTTACACCCACAGCTCTAGGAGAATAACTTTGGAAACATGCGTATCTTCTGCCCAGGTTTTACTGTACATTTGTTTGTGGTGTTGAGGGTGGGCCCCCAAGCCTGGTGCATGGGGGCAGGGTGTGTCCCACGGGAGGGTAGCACAAGGAGAGACCTGTGTCTAGTTCCTAACACAGGATCCTGATGGCCAAGCAGCCGGGTGTCACACACAAGCTCCTAAGCCCCTTGGAATTTCCTGAGTGATGGGTGCATCTTGGGTTCTTATAATGCCGCTCCAGCTGGGCCACTGGATGGCTTCAGGTGAGCTGGTCACCCAAAGACTGGGCCACCTAGCCCCATGTCAGAGGAGAGGTGGGGTTGAGACAGCTGATTACCAGTCCTGCCAGGAGTGCAGCTGCTACAAAGATCCCTGAACTGTGGCAGGCATAGAGCCGATCCTACAGGAGAGGGCAAGGGCAGGATCACAGGGCTGGTGGTGCGGGATGGAGGGAGGAAGACTGACTTGTCCAGGGCAGCCTCTGAGTCACTGTGGTAGGAAGGACTTTGAATGGTCCTGGCGTGAAGATGAGAGGAGTGTCTGAGGAGAAGGATCTGCCAGTGACCTTGATCCCTATCCGATCATTACACATAACGCAAGTCTGGAAGTGCCACACTGCAGCCCGTAGTAAATATGTGTAATTAACATGTACCAATTTAAGGGGCTGGGGATTTAGCTCAGCAGCATAAGCGCCTGCCTTGCAAGCAGGCAGTCATGAGTTCGGTCCCTGGTACCAATGAAAAGGAAAAAGAAAAAAAAAATGTACCAGTTTAAAAGAAACCGGAAATTTAAAAAAGTTCCTAAGCGGGGGATGCAGCTTACTGGTAGAGCATGTGTGAGGCCCTGGGTTCCATCTTTGGCACCAAAACAAAGATTCCTGAAAGTCTGGTCTGCGGAGTTCTAGGTTGATGGAACACAGCCACACACCAGGAGACCCGTGTATCCCAATTCATGCTCAGCACCTGTGCACTTCACCCAGCTGTTCATGTTTATTGTTTTTCTTTTACTTGTGGGACAGGATCTTGCTCAGCTGGCTTTAAATTTATGGTCCTCCTGCTTTCAGTCTCTCAGTTGAATATTTTCTCTTGTAATGTTTTCCTGACTTCTGTGGTCATTCCAGAAAGTTATCCAACCTAAAGGAAGTGTTCATGGGAACCCAAAGCCTGCACCCCACCAGCATCAGAAGATTGAGAGGCCTTGACTTGCATCACTGACGAGCAGGTCAGGCCTGGGGACTTCCCTGTGGGGGGTGATGCTCCTGCCTTTCCCTGGTGGACAACTATACCTGGAAATTTTAAAACTGAGCATTAAGTGGGGCTTTGTTACATGTACCTGTAATCCCAGCACTTGGGAAGCCAAGGAAGGCAGATGCCAGGAGTGCAAGGCAATCTGAATTACATAGCAAATTAAATTTTGTTAAATGATTATGTGATCTCACATGAGCGATTTCCTGTACGCTTTGCTCGGTTTTCCTCCATTGGTAATGTTTTGCAAAAGCTACAGCAAGTATCACAACCAGAATGTGGTGTTAATACGAACCCTGATCTTATCATGGATTCTAGTCAGGGGTTAAAAGGAGAACAATTAGATACATACTATTTTATGATGGTCATCCCGAGTTAAATACAAGACAGTGCAGGAAATCTGTTCACAATACTAAAGACCTAGAAAATCTAGCTGAGGGCCTGGATCCCACAGCAATGTCCTGCATGAGTCCAGCTGAAGATCTAGAGCCCATGACAGTGCTTCCCACGAGTCTACTGAAGGCCTAGAGCCCACAACAATGACTTATGCCAGTATGTTTCACAGATCATCACTGGGAAGGCCCAGAGGTCAGCGGTGGAAGCTAGAAAGTCTATACCAGCGAGACCAAAGATCTGTGTCATTAGGTGGAAGGTCCTATGCTGGAGCCAAGAAGTGACACTCAATGACCAGGGCTGCCCTGAAAAGTAGCACAGCCATCCTCAGTGACAATGAGGTCCTGAGCGCCTCTAATGATGAGAACGGCCGAGTACATATCAGGAAGCCAGCGTGACGAGCTTCTCCTGGAGATTAAACAGCACACACCTTCCCCTCCTGAGCCAGGAAGCGATGCTCCATGTAAGGACCAGAGCCCCCCCAAAGTGAACAGCAGCCACTGTCAGTGACAAGGTCCTGAGCTCCTCCAATGATAATGGCTAAATTCATACCGGGGAGCCACCACGCCTGGCTCTTCTCTCCACGTCCTTTCCTCAGGTGGCCTACTACTCACGGCGCCATGCTGATTTAATTCAGCTGGTGGTAAGTTGCCCACCAGTTTTTAATCCGGAACACCTGGTCTCAGCCGTGTTTGACATTTGTATTAAACTCTGTGCATTTGTCACCCAGGCGGGTCCGGGTGCCCACAGTCAAGATGCTGAGGGGTTCTGCTGCCACCACATTGTTCTTTTGCAGCCAAATCCACCTCCTTCCTGGCCTCCACCTTGTCACAAACCATGAGTTCCGCTATCTGTCCTGTTTCTAAAATTAGCATTTAAAAATGTTACATGGGCTCACATATGAAGTAGACTTGGGGATTAACCATTTATGCGCAGTAGAATATAAATTCCCCAGGAATTTGTCGGAGTCATTGCATATGTCAAGGTTGTCCCTTTTTGTGGCAGGGGAGTACCACGGTTTGCTTAGCCATTTACATGTGGAAATACATCTGGGCTGAATCTGGCTTCAAGGTTGGCCAGCATGGCAGAGTAGAGGCAGCTTGTGGCATGGCGAGCAGGAAACAGAGGGATCAAGGGAGAAGGAGGAACATATGCCCTTTCAGGCTGTGCCCTCAGTAACCCACCGCTTCCCGTCAGGCTTCCTCTCAATATCACGTTCTGCTATAAACTCATCATCAGATGAATCCTCCGATGAGGATTTTTTAGGGTGCTGGGACTGGAATCCAGCATCTGAGACGAGTGCTCACCACCAAGCGACATCCTCTAGGCAATAGCTTGTCTTTTCATCCTCTAAAGAGTCATACATATGTGTGAGTCGTGTATGTATGTGGGTGGGGGTACTAGGATGCACTGTTCCCTTTTTTTGGTACTGGGAATCGAACTCAGGTCTTTGTGCCTGCCAGGCAGGTGCTGGTGCTATATCGCTGGCCGTGTATTACCCACTTTCCTCTCACAGCAACAAAATACCCAGTGCTCAAAACTCAGAGGAGGAGAGGTTTATTTTGCCTCACACTATCAGTGGGTTCAGTCCACACCTGGCTGGTTCCAAGGGAGGAACTGAACCGTGGAAAGACCTGGCAGAGGACTGTTGCTCACCTATGGCAGCCTGGAAGCAGAGTGGACACCAAGGAACCAGGGACAAGAATACACCCTCCAAGTCTCTCTGACCGGATCCCACCCTCCAACAGCACATTCAGTGCTCCCATGATTCAGTCACTTTCCAAAAGCCCCACCTCTGAGATGCGAAAAATTTGAGGAACATTTTAGCTCTAAACCGTAACATGGAAATTGAATCCGGAACCTTCACACTGAGCTACATCCCAACCTTTCTTCTATTTCTTATTTTGAGACAAGACCTTGCTACGTTACTGAACTGTCTAGGCTGGGCTCAAACTTATGATCCTAAGTTAGCCTACCACAGTGCCAGAATTTCAGGTGTAATCACCACCACTACACCCAGATTTTACCATTAAATATAATGTGAGGTGTAGGTTATCTTTAGACAGTCTTCATCAAGTTGAAACAAATCTCTATTTTTATTTTTGTCTTGAGTTTTTATCCTCAGTCAAATGTCTTTTTTATGACAGACCATGTAATTTTTCTACTTTAGACTGTTAAAATGGTGGATTACATTAATGTTTAACTATTGAACTAGTGACCAATGAACTCACAGCCTTACCAAAAATACCCCATTTGATACAATCTTTCTTATATAACATTTAAATTTGTTTACTAATCTATTTTTTTAGACAAGGTCTGACTGTATTGTTTGGACTGGCCTCAAGTTTACTGTGTAGCCCAGGCTGGCCTCAAACTCTCAGAGATCCTCCTGCTTCAGCCTCCCAAGTGCTGGGATTATAGGCATGTAGCATCATGCCCAGATGTTTACTAATATTTTTAAAGAGTCTCTCCTTCTCTCTTCATTTTCTCTATCAATTGCATGTGTCACAGAAGAACTAACAGACACCAATATATATACGTACGTATATATGTATATGTATCTGTGAGTATGTATATGTGTATATATAGCTCTATATAGAGAGAAAGAATTTATTTTGGTGCTTCAAATTGAGCTCAGGGCCTTGAACATGCTAAATAGACACTCTACCAATGCTACACCCCAACTCAGTCAGAGAGATTTATTTTAAGAAACTGACCTATGCAATGATGGAGACTTGATTAGACCAACACATGACGGGGGCCAGAAGGTTGGAGTCATAGGAGTGAGTCGAAGTTCCAGTCCAAAGGCTGTTTGATGTGGAGCTACGAAGATCTGGCATTGCAGATGAAATTCCAGTGCAGTCTGCTGGAGAATTCCCTCTTGCAATGGGAATGTCTGCATTTTGGTCTGTTCAAGCCTTCAGGTAGGGAAGGTGATCTGCCTGACTTGAAATCCACAAAGTCAAGTGTGAAGCTCACCCAGAAACTCCCACAGGACATCTGGGGTAGTGTTTGGCCACATACCTGGGGAATGGACGGAGACAAGCTGCTGTGTATCTACAGTTAACCATCACAGCCCCTTCTCCTCATGTCTGCGGGGTCTGGAGGGGCTGGAGTGACGTCTCCTGTTTCACTCTGACACTGGCACGGGGCACTTTGTGTCTTTTATCAGTACCAGGGATCGAACTCATGACCTCGCACTTGCCAGGCAGGCGCTTATGCCACTGAGCTAAATCCCCAGCCCCTGCCCATGTCTTGGTTGGTTCTTTTATTTGATGAGATCAGGGCATTTTTTTTTAATTCTTTATATATTTTGTCTGAGAAATAAGTGGCAAAATTTTTCCCATTCCGTAGTCTTTCTACCATGTTGGTTGTTTTCTTTACTGTGCAAAAGCTTTTTAATATGATCCTATTTGTTGATTCTCAGTATTATTTCTTGTGCCCCTCGAGTTCTGTTTAGAAAGTCCTTGCCCATGCCTATGACTTTAAGAGTTTTATCTGTTTTGTATTTCAGCAGATTAAATGTTTCTGTTTTAGTGTTTAGATACATGATCCATTTTGACCTTAGTTTAGCACACGGTAAAGGGGTCTAGATTCAATCTTCTGTACGTGGACAGCCAGTTTTCCCGGCACCACATGCTATAAGGGCTACCTTTGCTCTAGTGTGTGTTTTTGGCCCTTTCGTCACAGATCAGAAGACTGAATGTGCCTGAGGTTGTTTCTGCGTTCTCTCTTCTGTTCCATCAATCCACATACCTGTTTTTTCGCCAGTACCATGCCATGCTCATCACTGCAGATTTGTAGCTGAACTTGAAATCTGCAATTACGATGCTTCCTGCACTGCTGTTGCACGAAGAACTGCTTTTGCTATGCCGGGTCTGTTCTGGTTCCGTATGAATTTTAGGATTGTTTTCTGTAGTTCTGTGAGAAATACTGTTGATATTTTGATAAACTTCCCTGTTATTGTGTCTACAGGTTCTAGTATGCTGTACTGGTATTACTGTCTGATCCTAAAAACCGTCTGATTTTTTTCCTTGATTTCTTCTCTGATCCATTGATTATTCAAAACTGTAGTGTTTAGGCTGGATGTGATGGTGCACACCTGTAACCTCAGCACTAGGGAGGCCATCCTGGGCTACATTGTGAGCTCGACACAGCAGAACCATGTACCACAAGACCCTGTGTCAAAAAAAATGTGTAGTTTTAATCTCCATGCATTTGCATAATTTCTGTGGCTTCTTTTGCTATTGGTTTCTAGTTTCATTGTACTATGACCTGATAGTATGCATGGAATGATTTTTAATTTTTGTATTTAGGTGAGTTTTATGGACTGTTATGTGGTTTATTTTGGAGAAAATTCCACATGTTGCTGCAAAGAATGTGTATTCTATTGTTGGGTGGAACACTCTGGAGATATTCATTAATTCTATTTTTTCAAAGATACGGTTCATCTCTGATATTTCTTTGTTGATATTTTTTGGCTACTTGATCTATTTGTGATAGTTGTATACTGAGGTCCATTACTATAATTTTGAAGTTTACCTGATCTTTCACGTCCAGTAGTGATTCTTTTGTGAAGTTGGATGTGCAGGGTTTTGTCTGTATGTATTTTAAATTGTTATATGTTAAATTTTTCTTGAATGATTTCCTTAATCAATGGAGAGTGACCTTCTATGCCTCTTCTGATCAGTTTTGGGTTGAATTCACTTTGAAAATAGTGAAAATAGCAAGCTTTATCTGCGTGCTTTTGGGTTTCTGTTGCACAGAATATTGTCTCCCATTTTATTTTCAGTCCATGAATTTCTTTTGGATTAAATGTGTTTCTTGCATACAATATACTTTTGGTTTTCTTTTTACTGAGGCAGAGTCTTGCTATGCGGTTCAGGCTGTCCTTAAACTCATTTTGTAGCCCAGGCTGGCCTCGAACTCCCAGTGATCCTCCTGCCTTTGCCTCCCAAGTGCTGGGATTACAGGCGTGCGCCACCCCACCACCCAGCTAAACTGTTTTTTGACTGGGTCACTGAGACCATCCGCTTTGAGAGTTTTACTGAAAGGTATGGATTTTTTCTGTCACTGCATCATTTTTCTGTTGCTGATTCTTTTTTAAAAATTCCTTTCTGTTTAACTGCTCACCCTACCTGTGTGTTTATTCATTCCACTATATTTCTGGCATTGTTGGTTTCATTGCTTCTTCTGGGTGATCCTTGAGAATGTTTTGGAGCGCTAGTTTTGTGGTTATGAGTTTCTAAAGGTTTCCTTTGTCATCGAAAGTCCTTATATCTCCATCAGTTTTCAAAGATAGCTTTGCCAGATATATACGTGTGGATTGGAAACTGTTTTTTTTAAGGGTTTGAAACACTTTACTCCAATACCTCCTGCATTTTAAGGTTTGTATTAAGAAGTTGGATGTAATTCTTATGGGCTTACTCTGCACGTGATTTGTTGCTTTTTCTTTAACACCTTTTAAAAGTCTACCATTGTGGTGGACTTCTGAGATTTTGACTATGCTATATAATGTATCTTTCCTGACTGTGGCTATTTGGGTTTCTATATGGACCCTTTACCCATATATTAAACTCTTTCCAATATTTGGAAAGCTTTTTTGCTATTATTTCTGTCTTCTCATTTTTTGCTAATTCCAGTTAATCTTATATTAGTCTTCTTTGTATCATCTAGCAGCTGTTTCATCCGTTTTGTATGTCCTCGTGTTTTTAAGGTATTTCTGAATATATGCTCATCTTCATCAGCACTGTTTTCTAGTTCTGACACTCTGTCCTCACGCTGGTCATTTCTGCTACCTATATTTTTAACAGAATTTTTTATCCCTAGGATTTTTACTTGGTATCTTTTCATGGACTCTAATATTTTGTTAATTACTTATCATGTTTTGAGTTGTTCTGTTTAGCTCAGCTAGATTTTTATTAGTGCCTTCTGTATTTTCGCTGATGATTTTAAGTACATTATGTGTTTAGTTATGTCACCTCTGAACTCCCTGAGCACTTTTTTTTATTTTAAAGGGAATAAAACAGAACAATAAAATGACACAAAACAGGGAGAACCTGATACTGGATTTCAAAAATATGACAGTAGGGAATCTACCATAGTTACTATATTGCATATTGTTATCCCCTAAATACATGCTCCAACTACCAGCTTTAGGTTTGCAAAGTCAATCAGACAGTACAAGCTTTAGGTTGTTTCTTTACTTTGGTTGCTATCATCTCAGTCTGTGTTCCTGCAAATCAGCTGGTTGCTTATGCGGGTTTGTTCTCTCCGGGCCTGCCCACGGTTGGCTCATGGAGGCTGCGTGGCTTCCACCCTAGTTCTCCCCTCAGCTGGTGGGGCCTCTGCTGGTTCCCAGGGGCGGAGGCATGGCTTCCATCTTAGTTCCTCACTGAGCACTTTATTGATCCAGATTTTTTAAGACACGTTCTTAGCATTTAGTTTAGATTGGCCTTGAACTCCTTATGTAGCTGGGTTGGCCTTGACCTCACAACAATCTTGTCTCAGTTTCCTGAGTGCTGGGATTATAGGCATATACCACTTTTCCTGGCTTGATCTGGTTTGGTTTGGTTTTGAGACAGGGTCTTGCTGTGTGGTTCAGGCTGTCCTTGTAGTCCAGGCCTCAAACTCGCTATGATCTTCCTGCTTCTGCTTCCTGTGGGCTGGGATGACAGGCATGTCCACACCTAGTTCAGTCTGATTTGCTTTTGGCTTTTCTTTTGTCATTTTATATAATTTGCCCCTTTGGATTTTGATTTTCTACCTGTAGGTAGAAAGGGAGGAATTGGGAAATTCTGGAGATTTTTTTGCCTTATTTTTTTATCTTTCTATGTTTTGTGCATGAGCCTATGTGTGTGTGTGTGTGTGTGTGTGTGTGTGTATGCCAAGGGTTGTGCAAATACCTTGTTGCTAGTATAGAGATCCATTAGTTCATGTCTGCTTTCCAGTGAGGGGCTCTGGGTGTGACGAACTGTAAGCCTTGCCTGTGTTCAAAGACCTGACCACCTCCATTAATTTGTGGAGGGGAAGATGTAATATAACTGGCCCAGCACCTAGTTTGGAAATGAATTGCAGCACTGTTCATTAAACAAAGACAAACCAGGCACTGGCATATGTTAAAAACCAAGTAATAGTTTGTAACAACTATAGCACCCTCACGATAGTAACAAAATCAGCAACAACAATAGCACCAAAGACAAACTAGATACTGACCTACCATAAGAACCAATAAAGGCTACCACGCACCACCTAAACCACCAAGAGATCTGTAAGTATAAACCCAAAGACAAAACAAAACATTGACATACAGTTAATATCTACCGAACGTAACTACACCACCATTAACAATAGGAAATAATTCAATAATAGCATACAGTCTACTAAATATCTAAAGATTAATAACAACAGTAGCAACATTGTAAAAATGAAGAGGGTAGGGAAGGAGAAAATGGAATAAAATTAGAAGGATAAAGAAAAGGAGTATGAGAAGCAGAGAAAAAGGAGAGAAAGAATTCTATTAAGGAATGAAAGAAAAGTAATTAGATAAAAGTAACAGAAAAACCTGGGTGTGATGGCACATGCCTGGAATTTCAGAGCGTGGGTGGCTGAGGCAGGAAGATTGCTGCAATCTGAGGCCTGCCTAGGCGACATAGTAGTGTCTAAGGCCAACCTGGAATACACAGAGAGACTCTAACTTAAAAAAAATTAACAGAAAAGAACAAACAAGATAATGAAGAAAATAAAGAAAACTCATAGAGCAAAATAAAGAAAAAATAAACAGCAATACAATGGAAAACCTTAAACCTCTAAAAGCAATGAAGGGAAATAAACATGATTTCTCTGTTTTTGAATGAATGATGTTTTCCGAGCCTGCGGTGTTGGGATCCTCCAGACACGGGGAGGGACAGTGAATAACTGCCAAGAGGTATTTTCCCCACATTCACGATTTGTCTTTTTCTGTAAAGGGGACAGAACTCACAACCTTGCGCCTGCCAGTGAGGCGCTGTGCCCGAGCTGTATGCCTGGCCCCACTGCATTCAGATTTTTGTATGAACCCTGAATCCCACCCCACTTTTCCTGCTGGGTGTGGTCAGTCAAGATGTTCTCCTAAGGGCTGTATTTACTCCAGCCACTTCCAGGTTCCGTGTCCCTCTGTGCACCCCAAGTCACAGCTTTCTCCACCTAGCCTTACAGCCTCTAGGCTGGGGGTTCCCCCAGCTCCAGAGTCCCCTCTGCCTAGACAGCCGTCTGCGATGGCCATCGTGGCTGAAGTGGGTCCTTGATCACCCTGGCAGGTGGGGAAAGCGCACAGACCGCTGACCTCTGTGTTCCGTGTAGGCAGCAGGGTGAGGTGGGGGGCAAGGGCCACTAGACGACACCTCCAGCACTAGACGCAGCCCCTCGGAAAGCCACACACACCCATCTTGGCTTCTCCACTTGCACAGCAGGACCCCTGTGTCCTTTCCAGCCCGAGCTTCAGCTTCTGGGGCGGCGGGGTGTCTATACCTGGCCTGCACCTTTTCAGTGGTGGTCTCTTGTGGGCATCTTCCACTCAGTCACTGTGGCAGGGAGCCCCAGAAGCCTACAGTGAGGTGGTTCTGTGGCTCAGTGGTAAAGGATCCTCTCTCTTCCCAATGAAGCTGCCCTGGGTTTTCCCCCCACCTCTAGCCTGCTGCATGGAGGAGCCGCTTTCCAGTAAGAGCCTGGATGCTTCTGCGGTTTACAGTGACTACGGACTCTTCTTGGGCCAGTGCTGCCGGCCAGGCCCGTTGTCCTTTCCAGGAGTTGCTGACCCTCTGGGCTCACGCCGGGGCTCAGCCGCCAGGGCATGCATCCGCTTCTCCAGCTCCCCCAGACGCCCGGAAATCCATCTCTTTTTCTCTTCACCAGATCGTTTTCCAGGTGTCTGGATTCTAAGTCTCTGCTAGGATTTTGCTGCTGATCTTTTGTTTGTTTGTTTTTTTAATTGGTGCTGGCGATTGAACTCATGACCACGTGCTTGCAAGGCAGTGCTTATGCCGCTGAGCTAAATCTCCGGCCCTGGCTACTACTGATCTTTACGTGCCATGTTTACATCTCAGTTCTTTTAAAATAATTTTTTAAAAAAGCTTTAATTTTTTTATTTTAAAGCGAAAAAATAAAACAAAATTTCAAAACAAGATAATTAGAGGGCAATAACGATGAATACATTGCTTGTTATCTTTAGTTACTAAGAGTACAAGATATCAGCAAGAAACTTTTTTCTTTTCTTTTTTTTTATGGTACCGTGGATCGAACTCACGACCTCGCACTTGCCAGGCAGCTGCTTATGCCGCTGAGCTAAATCCCCAGCAACAAACCTTTTTCAGTAAACTAAGAGAAATTAGTAGTATAACAATCTTAACTGATATGTATAACTTACATATTTACATATAATTATGTATATATTTATAACATATATTTATATATAACATATATATTTATATATAACCTATATATCTTATATACATTCATATATAACATATATACATATATTTCTTATATATATTATATATAACATATAATCTATATATAATTTATATATATTTATATATGTATATATAAATTTCTTTCAGCCTCTCACATTAGGGAGACAATATGATGTTTACACATGTGATTTCCACTTATTTCATTTATGAGTATAGTCTTTTTTATTTTATTTATTTTTTTTAATCGGTACCAGGGATTGAACTCACGACCCGCTTGCAAGGCAAGTATAGTCTTTAGTTGCATCCATTTGCCTACAAAAGCTTCGAGTTTACCTTCTATATGGCTGAGTAGTACTCTGCTGTATAAAAATACCACATCTATTTTATCCATTCTTTGGTTGATGGGCATTTGGGTTGTTTCTAAGATTGTGATTACAAATTGTGCAGCTATAAACATGTGCACATATATATCACTGTGGCACGATGTTTTTAATGCTTCTGGGAAGATACTCAGCAGGGAAATAGCTGGGTCAAATGGGACTTCCAATCCTAGTTTTTCAAGGAAGATTCCTTAAACTCTGATCTTCAGAGTGGTTGTCTGTGTTTTAATCTACTAGACTCCTCTATCAACACTGCTTTAGCTATTCCTTAGAATTTTCTATACGGTGTATTTTGTTTTAATGCAGATTAACATTTTGAAATTCTCTATGCCTCTTTCCTGGCACTGGGCATTAAACTCACGGCCTTCACATTGAGCTGTGTCCCCACCCTTTTCAAACTGCTTTGGCACATAATCTCGCAGAGTCACTGCGTTTCCCAGATGCCTGGACTTGGTTGCCTCCTGCGTCACCTTCCCAGGATGCTGATTTATTTTAATTCTATGATTTTTATTTGAATCTTAATCAAACAAACATTTGGCTTTTTGGTTTGGTTTTGGTAAGATTTTCTATTTTTTCATGTTTCAAGACTATCTGTAATTTCCTGTTGAGGTATTTTTGTGATGTGCACTCTGCCATCCCTGTCAGATAATTCTAGCTACTGAAGGAGTCATCAACTTTGGCATCTGTTGATTTAAGTGGGGAGTTTCCTAGTTCTCAGTATGACAAGGCATCTTCTAATTGCAGCCTGGGCAGCTTGGACACTGCTGGAGCCTCAAGTGCCCTGTTGTCTGGTTAGGACACACTGGGTATGTGCAGCACAGCCTGGTCTGCGCTGTGAAGTGTGACCTGGTGGTGACCCGGTTTTCAGAGCCCCGCATCCCTGCTCGTTCATTTGGTGCCACACAGGCATCCACTTGATTCTGTGGGTGTCACCTGTGAGGACAGAGGTGCTTCTCTGGCCGCCCCTTGCTGCTGGGTGGGGAGGGGAGAGGCCAGGCCCATGTACAGACCTGGTACCTGTAGCTGCTATCACCACTGCTGACTTCCCAGTGGCAGGGTATGTGAGGTCCCCCAGGAACTGGGTGGGAGGCCAGGAAGATGCCACACCTAGCCTCCTGCTGCCAGTGGAAGAGAGCTCTGGGTCTTATAGCCCTGACTGCTGGGCTTGCCCAGACCTTGGTCTCTGGCCAGCGTGCTTCTCTCCTTCCTTTACTCCGAGTCCTGTAATTGCCTGCCGTGTCATTTAAAAGTTGTATTTAGGGGAGGAGCAGGGAGAGATCTGTCCACATCATCTGTTCCTGAAGTTGAAGTCTCTGGTTTTATTTTTGACTTTTATTGATGTAGTTATTTATTTGGATCATTTTTACGACAGCTTAGCTTGCATGCAGCTCACCCACATGACACATGCAGTCCGGTGGCTTTGGTGAGCCCTCGCTGTTGTCCTGACGGCAGCATGGTCACCAGCTGGACAAACTGCACACTTCAGCCCTCACCTCCCGTACAGCTGTGATTGCCCTGTGGCTCCAGATTTGCCTCCTGGACTCTCCCTGCAGGAGGAATGGTAAACGTGGCTTTTTGTGTCTGGCTCTTCTCCCTGAGCACAAGGTCTTCGAGGTCCTCCCTGGTGTGGGTGCGTCCTGGCTTCTTCCATCCACACTGTCCCCTCACAGTGCACTTACGGATACTCTGCACTTGCTGTTCTCACGGTGTGTCATCTGTGTCTAACACACCTGCAGACATTCCCATGCTCATTTCACATGCAACATATGTTTTCATTGCATGTGGACACGGACTGCATTCTATGGGGGGAGGGCAAGTGTCGCATCCTACGTGAACTCTACGCACAGTGTTTTGAGAAGTACCTGGCATTTTCCAAAGCAGCTGTGGACGCGGGATTCTTGTCGTCATGCTCTCGTCCTGGGGTGTGTGCAGTGGTATCTCACTGTGGATTTTGTCAGCAGTTCTATGGTGGCTGATGACACTAAGTCTCTTTTCATGCCCTTCCAGGCCATTTGTACATCTTTGGAGAAGGGTCTGTTCAAGTCTTTTTATCCATTTTGATAGGTGCATATGTGTATATGCATATGTGTATGTTGTGGGTAGTTTTTGCTGTTGTTGAGCTGAGCGTTAGCTTTTTTTGTTTGGAGGGAGATGGGATGCCAAGGAGGTGCTCAGCATAGGTGTGACGGAGTCATAGGGCTGCTGCAGAGAGAGAAACAGAGTGAGCAGCTGTGATGCTTGGGGCACTGGCTGCACCAGGGGCTGGCGGTAGGTGCACCATGAAGGGTGAGCCCACAGCATTTATTGAAAGGTCTCTGAGGGCCATAGGGGCTGCCCAGCATGAAGCAGGTAGATGCTGGCAGCTGACAGAGTGCATTTGTGTCCCATGATGCTGTGAAACATCTCTTTTCTCTGTTCTGGAGGCCAGAAGTCTGGAATCCAGGTGTGGGCAGGGTTGGCTTCCTCTGCAGTCTTATGCGGGGAGTGTTTCTTGCCTCCTCAAGTTCCTGAGGGCTACCACTCTCCATGCTTTGGCTTGTGGCTGTCACTCCAGGCACTGACTCTGCCATCACATGCTTGTCTTCCTGTCTAAATTTCCTCTTTTCATAAGGAGGTGCGTCATTGGATTAGAGCCCAGCCCTATGATCTGATCTTGATTTCATTTGCAAAGATTATTTCCAAACAAGGACACTGTCACAGGCAGCGTGGCTGAGCGCTCAACAAGTCCTTCCAGGAGGCACATGCTCTCCATGGCAGGTGGAGGACAACAGAGAAGTGTGGGGATGAAGGCAGGAGCCGACCCTGAGGCAGCGTGAGCTCTGGAGGCCTCCTGGGCACCCTGGAGGACATGCAGAGGAGGAGGCTGTAGGAGCTGTCAAAACACAATTTTCAAAAAGTTACAAACTCTAAGTGAGGGTTTCAAAGGCTTATTTAATCATTCATTGAGGAAACCCTGCATGGGGAGGCTGGCTCAAAAGCTTTGAGAGAACAGGCATGGTCATGCACACCTGTCATCTCAGCTACGCTGGAGGCTGAGGCAGGAGGATTATGCATTTAAAGCCAGCTCGGGGCACTTAGCCAGAACCTACTTCAAAATAAAATAGTAAAATAAAACAAATGGGCCTGGGATGTGGCCCAGTAAGAGAGCTTGGCTCTCTAACAAAGCCTCAGGTTCAATCTTCAGTACTGTAAAAGAAAAAGTTAGAAAGTATTTTCAGTAACTGGAAAAAAAAGAGCTTATTTTAGTAAGTCTGCTAATTTAAATTTTAAAAAATTAATGCTCTATAGGGCTGTAAAACTGCCATGTTTTCTAACAGCAATCTTTTCTTACTGAGCAGAAAGGATTTCTATCACCACTCACTTCTGGGCAGAATTGTCTGCACGGCCTTCAGACAGGGATCCTCCTACTCGGCCATCCGCTTGCCAGGAGTTAAAGTCCACCCTCGCTGAGTTGTAAAACAGCCAGGTAAGCACACGCACAGCCCAGGAGCCCGAGTGCCCCCCTGAAAGGCAGAGCGCCCTGCTGTGCCCGGTCTGACTTTGGGAAAGTTTGTCTTCCTGGTTTTCTCTTGTAATGAATGGGCTGCAGAGATTCTTGTTGGCTGAGAACTACCCCACTCCTTTCGTGCCAACCTGACTCATCTGCACAGGCGCTGCCAGGGGTAATTAACCTGCGCCAGCCTCCTGGCGAGGCGGCTCATCTAAGGCATGTGTGGTGCAAGGCAGGGCTGGAAAATCAACTCCATCTGGGGTGTCATCATGAGGAAGGCAGGGCTGAGTCGCTGCTATGCCTGAGACATTCGCGTCCCTGATTTTGTTCCTGGCCAGGAGGCTGGCCCCACTTCTTATACCTGTGGATGTGTGCCCCTCTCTCAGACCCTGCTGGCTGCGAGGCATCTGGCTTGCAGGAAGCCACTCTCTGCACCTCTTGAGGCTGACCTTTAGCCAGAGAGCAGTGGCCCAACCGGTATAGGCTGAGGGCGTTGTGGTGCTGGCTCAACCCAGCCGTTCCCACCCTGTGCCCTCAAGGTGATGTGTCATGCTGCTTCCATGACATTAACTCTCATATATGACATCTACCCAAGGCCTTGCTTGGACGCCAATGTGTCTGCTTATTTCCAGTTGAAAAGGAGTACTGATTTCCATTGTGACCGTGTGCATTCTATGAAAAGAACAGGTCGGTAAAAACTGTTTTCCTGATTTCTGGAGTGAAAAACATTATTTAAGGAATGTTCCATGTGTTTCTATGAAAGCACAGTCTAAATTAAAAGTTGGAGATAGATCTAGAAGGAAAGAAGAGCTTTCTCTTAGTGCTTCCAGAAAATAGAACATTACAAAACACCTTGGGTGTTTGTACACCCTGGGTGTGTTGTCTACAAAACATGGCTGGGGATTTAGCTCATCAGCAATATGTGCCTCCCTTGCAAGCGGGTGGTTGTGAGTTCAATCCCCAGTACCAAAAAAAAGAAAAAGAAAAAGAGAAAGAAAAAGAAAAAGAAAAAATCCCACCCATCACCATCCTGCTCTTTGCCCTTCACTGGGTCCATATTCTCCACCAGCAGAGCTAACAGTTCTAGGCAGCAATGTCCCCAGAGCTGAGCTCTTGATGGATGTGTCAGTGGAGGGCCCAGGTGATGCATCTGTGGCCAGCCTCAGCCTGGCATAGCTCAGGGGTGGCACACATAGGAGGCTGAGGTGAGTGAACACATGAGTTTCTTGCTGCAGAAAGAGTCATAAATATGGAGCGGGGAAGGATAGAATGAACACCACCTTACCTTGGAATCAGAGTTACAAGTATGAATTCCAGGTTAAGAGAAATTAATGGAAGGACTAGGAAGACAGCTCAGGAGTAGAGAACCGACCTAGCACGCCCAAGGCCCTGGTGGGGGGGAGGGGCACAGTAGACCTAGGGCGTGTGTGTGTGTGTGTGTGTGTGTGTGCACACTTACACAATTCCCAGCCCTCTCTGCTAGGTCGCAGTCTTCTGTGACTTGCTTCTTCTATTCAGCCTGATGTGTCTGCAGTGGACATACAGCTCCATGGTGCAGCCCATGTTATTTTGGGGCTGCATGCTATTCCACTGTATGAGACACCTCACTCTATTTATCCATTTGGCTGTGGACGTTTGGGATAGGAAGCAATGGGATCAAAGAAAGACCAACACCCGGCAGGGCAAAGTTAAATCCTGTAGTTCCAGACTCAGCACCGAGGGCAGTTGTGGCGATGGACTGCAGAGGGCTTGGGTGGCTTTGCTCACCCCTGTGCCTTCCACATTCCTGGCTTCTCTGACCTCCTCGGGCCTCTACCGCACTTCCTGCTTCCCTCTCACGGCCTCACACACTCCTTCTCAGGGGCCTTCTTCTGAAATCTGGGTGGAGGTTTCCGTGACTGGAAACTCTTTAAGTTCTGCATGCCTGTAAAACCAGCACTGCACGGGTAATGCCAAGGTCTGCCACGAGCTCCAGAAGTAGCCAGGGTCTCTTGTACCATGGCTGCAGAGGTCTCTGAGGGCCTGAATGGCTCTGCCCTGTGAACCAAATCCAGGAGAACTAATTCCCTAGGCAGCCATTCTTGAGCGTGGTGTCCTGACACTGTCGTCTCAAAGCAAAGTCTTCCACTTTTACAAGTCTGAGCCTTTGAAGGGTGGTGTCCAGCAGTTCCCCATACGCCTTTGAGCCATTTTCCCTTTTATCCTTTTGTAAAGTATTTGGCACCTTCTTCTTCTCAGACAGGGTCTCACTATGTAGCTCAAGCCGGCTTCAGACTCACAGCAATGCTCCTGCTTCAGCCTCCCAAGTGCTGGAATTACAGGTGTGTGCTACCACACCTGGCTTCAGTTTCCTTTTAATGCTAACCTTTTCAGCAACCAAGCTCTGTTCTGTTCCAACTTCACAAGCTCCAGTTTTCCCAGAGCTTTTTTTCTGGCCAAATTCAAAACTTTCAGATTCATCCAGGTGTACCTTTTGTTCTTGATTTTCAGTATAAAGCTGGCTGAAACCCACTAGCAGTACCCAGGGCACAGCCTGAATGTTGGGTTGCCTTGAAAATTTCCTCTGCTAGTCACCTGATGCTCAGTTTCCTACAATGCTTCAAGATATGGGCAAAATATAGACATTTTTTTTGCTAGAGCATAACACACATGGAATCCACCGCCAATAATTATTTTTTCCAACTGACACTTACCGAGCCTGGTCTTCATACTTTCCATGCTTTTATTTCTAATCAGTCAGTGTCATTTCTCAGGCATATTTCTTCACAAATTATAATCTTTACTGCATTCCTGAGTTTGCAGAGCAATGGAAATTTTCTTGAGCAAAAGAAGTAAGTTCTAAACACTTGACAAGTTTAGATTAAAGCAATGGGCAGATGACAATAGCCGGTGAAACAATTTGTCTTGGGGTCACCATCAATTTGAGGAAATGAATTTGGGACACTCAACCAGGTATATGTCTTATAAAAGTATTTAATAATATTGTGATTCCAATCTTAAATGCAAGTGATTGTTTACAAATAAATTAATTCAATCACATTTCTCTGATTACTCAAGTGTCTGATTTTATTCCCACCACTCATAGCATGTTCTTTATTGACCATGTTTCAGGCTTTTATATTTCTCAGTTTTTTACTTTTTTGAGACAGGCTCTCACCATGCAGTTCAGACTGGCCTGGAACTCACAGCAGTGCTCCTGCCGTGGCGTCCCAAGTGTTGAGATTAAAGGCATGCAACACCACATCTGGCCGACTTTTCTTCATTTCACCTGTTCGTCACCTATTTTGGAAGTTGTAAGTCTTGGTACTTTAACGTTCTCTTTTATTGTCTTATTGAGACAGGGTCTCATTATGTAGTTCAGGCTGGCCTTGAGCTCACTTTGTAACCCAGGCTAGTCTCAAGCTCATAAAGATCCTCCTGCCTCAGCCTCCCAAGTGCTGGAATTAGAGGCATGCACCACCATGCTAATATTTTAACACCCCCCCCCAATCAACATTCTAAAATCTTTTAACAAGCAGGTCAGGAACTCAGTGCACATTTACTTCCCAGGGCCATGGCATGCAGAATTAATCTGGGAGGTTTCTCTTAGGTTACTGATCATAACAGTTCACATTGGTTTTTGTGCTGACATCCATATCTCACTGTCTGATTCACTTCTCATTTTTCTAATGTTTGTCTAGTGATTTGAAGTGATGCTGTGTTGTGATAAGGTGGCTGTTTATGGGCAGCAAGTACATCTTATGGTGCTATCGCACTTTAGTGCTAGTTCAGGTTGTTTTCTTAGAACTCTGATAACTCATCCTCCATCCACGGTCTGTTCAAAGGAGATCCTCCTCTTTGAAGGGTTTGGAGTGGGACTCCTCACCACTGGAATTCTAGAATGACAGTCTGAGCTGCCTTGTGTTGAAAGCTTTCTTCACACCACTGAGAAGTGGTTGTCTTACCTTCCCCGTTATGTGAAGGGTTTCATGTCTTGTCAGGATACTGTCTTACTTTTGCATTGTCTTGTGAGAGACCACTCAGATGTTGGTTTGCATCTGGTTCCCTGGGGTGGAGGAAGGAAGGGTGTGGGCTTGATTGCTTGCCTTCTGCTTCCAGCTGCCATCGTGCATTTGGTCTCAGGTAAGCCGAGGCAACATTTGCAGCTCCTGGGGCTCGTGCAGATGTAGTGAGGGTTCCAGGACCGGCCCGTACTGGGGACCACAAACTCACAGTTCATACTTCCTTGAGGGAGGAATGGAGGCTTGAGATTATTGATTATTATTATTTGAGACTTCCTATGATCTCAGTGAGCCCCAATCTCCCACCACATGTTATGATGCCTGGCAGAAAGTCTGAATGTAGGGGGCTGGGGATTTAGCTCAGCGGCATAAGCGCCTGCCTTGCAAGCAGGCAGTCATGAGTTCAATCCCTGGTACCGATAAAAAGGAAAAAGACAAAAAAAAAGAAAGTCTGAATGTAAAGCATTTTGAGCATTTTTCCTCTTTTTTATGGTGCAATTCTAGTTGTAAAATAGCATCAAAGTCAGTATTTCCCTTTGCATTAAGTCATGTGTAAAGAAGGAAGTAATGCTTTGCATTAAACCATTGCTTTCTAGTTCTTTGAAAGAGGGCTCAAAATGTCTCCTTTATTTGTTTTGACACCAATGATTTTAATATCTGAAACTTCTCCTTATTTAGGGACCACAGATTAACCCCAATCAGCTCAGTAACTGTCCATTTGGTTTGATACAGTTTGAGTTCACACTGACTCCAGGAGTCCCAGTGTAGTCTCTGAATTTAAGTAATGCCCCCTCTCAGCATCTCCCATACCTGGGACTACATGTGTGTGCCACCATGCCCAGCCCAGCGGAGGGAAGGGGAAGCTGCTTTTCTGTTACACAGCTCTGTCACTGGTCCATCGTGACCACCTTATTCCCTCTGACACAGTTCCTGAGCAGCCATCACTGCCTCTGTTGCTCTCATCCTCAAAGATGACCATGCTTCCATACTGGATGAATTGTATCAGTCTCTAAAAATGTGGAGGTGTGGACCTGGCATGGGTCTCCCCACAAGTCCCATTAGTGTGCTGTATTTGCTGGACCCCCACCGGGAAGCCACGGGGTTCAGGAATAGTCGCTGCCTTCTCATCCTGTTGTGAGGCAGACATACAAGGCTGAGAATGTTTTATTTTTAAGGGTCTGCAGTCACAGGCTGAGCTGTTTCTCTAAATTCTCACTCAGCCCTAGGGCTCCCCCAGGAGCCAGCAGCACAGTTGTAGTTTTTACCTTTTTTCATGTTTTCCTCCGTTGTCCTGTTCTAAAATAGAAACTTTGGAGGTACTAGTACTTAACAGGTCTAAAGCAGATTTTACCAAGGTCCAAGCTGAGAATGTCTCAGAAGCAGTTCTTCTTCTGCTGTGAGCTCTCTTTAAATTTTTTTCACTTTGTCCCAACTTTAAGTATCTAAAATTCCCGCCTGCAAGAACCAAGGATTGCACTTAGTAATTTGCTGGTGTATTTCAGTGATGTTGCTAGCTGGCACCGTGTACTTAGCCTTCTTTAAAAGAGATTTTAAAGAAAGAAATACTGAAGAAAGAGATTTTACAGAAAAAGATTTAATCTCATGTTTTAATCCCAGCAAAATTCTTGTGTTGGAAGCACTTACCTCAGCTCTGCACCAGGTGTCTCTGGAATCATAGCGCAGCTCTGAAGGCTGTCACAAGAGTCCTGGTAAAGCTAACAGGCAGGTGAGAACACTAGGGTTCAGGCCACATTTCACACCTGCAGTGAACCTCAGTCCCCTGCTAGGTGTCATGGAAAGAGAGAAAGTTAAGAGACAGATGGCAATACATTGGGGATCTGGGCTGACCAGTTGTTCACTAGGAACAAAAGGCCAATTCAGTGATCCCTGATTGAGGGTATTATTGGATGACTCAGGGTGGAGGTGGTCTTATGCTAAGAAGGATCTTGCCATGGAGCCTCTTTAGTCAGTGGTTTTAGTCTTAGTAGGTGGGAGAAGATGGCCCACCCCTAATCAGATAATGGGAAATCTCACCTGGAAGATGCAGAATCTGATGATTTGGAAAGGGTGATACCGATAACTCAAGCCTCCTTTTATTCCTTAGAGAAGTGTGTAAAACTAGCCACTGTGGGTTTGTGGTCCCCAACAGGCCTATTCCCATGAGTGCCTCAGCTTCACGTAGGGTCCTTGCTCAGGAATGGCACCTATCCTTCAGGTGTTGGCCAACCCGGGCCAAGTGGGTAAATAGGCCAACCCACTCCCTTTAAGGCACACAGCAAGCATATTTGAGCAGCTGCAGGGCTCCCCGCAAGGTGGAGGAAGGTGTCACTGCCTGAAGAGCCCAGGCTCTGCCCTGGGGCAGACAGCTGCTGTGCCCGGAGGGCTGCCCCATTACAGGCAGAGCTCTCCATCCCTACTGGAAATGCCTTCACCCTACTGCACCAATCACTATCATAAAGGAAAACAATCCACAAGCCATCTAAGCTTTGCCCTCATCTCAAAACATTTTGGGACTGAATCTTAGAATGAAAACTGTCAGTAAATCACTGAATTTTAGTTTAAATCTAAGGCCGAATTGGAAGCAGCCAGCAGGAGCCTAAGATGCAGGTCTCTGAGCTCCTGCGCACAGGGTCCTTTGTGTGAGATCTTTTATGGACGTACTGGCTTTACTGAGTTCTGGGTGGTGGGTGGGTGTCAGTGTTCGATTACCCCAGATGTACAATGCTCATAGAGGAGTCAGAGCTGGGAGCACACATCCTTTGGCCCCCTACACCTGTCAGATGTGCCTCTAGTCACTCCCCAACATCCTGCCAAACCCAGGTAGTGGCCCTTCTCCCCAGCCGATGCCCCCACCCTGTCCCCTCTTCCGGCCCCACTCCTGCTTACACCTCCCCACTGAGGCAGCCCCTTGCATGCTGGTGCCCTTGCAGGTCCCTCTGACTCCTCAGAGCCACTTCCAACCCAATCTCCTCTCCATAAAGGAAAGACTCTTCACTCTCAAGACTCCTTCCCAGCGCTCTCAGGAAGCACCTCCTGGTCACCCCACATTTTCAGGACCACCCTCCAGGGCCCCACAGGGATCACTTCCTAGTCACCCCATATTCTCATGCTCCCATTCCACTCATATGCCTGTCCTGGGCTGTTGCCCCACTCCAGGTCAGCCACATTCCTATGCTCCTCGCCTCCCCTCAGCCACCCAGGACCCCTTACCCTACTTGCTCAGGTCTCCAAACATTCCCAGATCCTCAGGGCCTCGCTGAAGAGAAACTGTTCCTGGCCACAACACACAGTTAGGTCCCCTTGCCCTGCGGGCCCCCACTCAGGGGACTCCCTCTCTATATTGCTCCTACGTTCCTGGGTCCCCTCCTTATGACGCCCTCCTCCCCTGATTATGTTCTCCCCTCGCGGTCCCCACACCCCTAGGTGCCCCCTCCAGTCAGGTGCCACACTCCCCAGTGTACTCCTTGGGACCACACCCTTGAGCCTCCCTCCCCTTGGGCGCCCACACATCGCCTGCCCCACACTCCCGGGTACCCCTTCCTCTTAGGGGACTCCCTCCTTGTATTGTCTCTACATTCCCGGGTTCCCTCCTTATCAGGCCCTTCTCTCCTGATGTCCCCCCTGATGTCCTTCCCTGGGGTCCCCACACCCCCAGGTATGCCTGTCCTCAGGGCCTCTCCTGGGGTCCACACTCTCCTGAGTCTTCACATCCCCAGGGTTCCCCCTCTCCTCAGGTCCCCACATTCTCGGGTCCTCCTACACACATCCTGGACCCCACACTCCCGGGTCCCCCTTCCCTTGGTCACTGTCACCAGGAGACTCCACACACCCGGGCGGGTTACCCCTCCTCAGGTCCCACACCTCCAGGTATCCCTCCCCTCGGGTCCCCACACTCCCAGGTCCTGCCACCCTTGGGAACCACACACCCCCGGGACCCCACACTCCCGGGTCTCCCTCTCCTGGGGACCCTACACTCCAGAGTCCCCCTCCCATCGCCCCCCCCTCCCGAGTTCCTCCTCCCTTTGGGACGCCACACTCCTGTGTCATCTTCCCCTGGAGAGGCCCCTCTCCTCGGGTGCCCACATACCGGCGGCCCCACACACCCAGTCCTCCTCCTCTCTGGTCCCCACACCCCCGGGCCCTGCTCCCTCGGGGTCCCCACATTCCCAGGTCCCCCTCCCCTCGCCATACCCTCCTGGGGTTCCCACATTCACCGGTCCTCCGCCCCTTGTGTCCCCACACCTCCGGGTCCCCCTCTCGGGTCTCCATACTCCCGGGTGCCCCTCCTCTCGGATCCCCACACTCCCGGGCCCTCCACTCGGATCCCTACACTTCCAAGTGCCCACAGCCCCGGATCCCCCTCCCCGGCAGAGCCCACACTCCCGGGTCCCCCTCTCCTCGGGTCCCCACACTCCCTGGTACTCTAATCCTTCCGTCCCCACACTCCCGGGTCTCCTCCCCTCCAGACTCCAGCCCTTCAATTCTCCCCTCCCGCGAGTCCTGACCCCGCCTTGCCCCCGCCCCCGCTTACGTCATGGCGGCGGTGGGCGGAGCGCGTCGCGCACGCAGTGCGCCGGGCGGAGCGCTCGCCGCATTGTTTGCTTCGCTAGGGAGCGAGCAGCGCCCCGCCGGCGTCCGACAGCTCCGCTCCCGCGCCCGCGCCGACTCGGCCGGGCCCCGAGCCGGCCTGCAACGGGCCGAGTCGGGCCGCGACCCCGCCCGACCGCGGCGCCCAGCGGGCCCAGAGCCTGGCGCCGAGCGCGCCCGAGGCCGGCGGGGCCCGGCTGCGCGGCCGTTGGCGAGAACCGCGGCGCCATTAGTGCCGCCTGGCCCGCGCCCGCCCGCTCGCCCGCCTGCCGGGCTCCCGCGGCCGCGGCGCCCCGGAGGTGAGTGGCGCGGCGCCCTCGCCCAGCGCGCCCGGCCGCCTCGGGCGGAACTGCGGGCGCCATGTTTGCGGCGGCTTCGCATTGTCCGCGGCAGAGGACGGGAAGCGGGGAGGCCGGCGTCGCGGCCGGCTGGCGGGGACACGGGAGGCCGGGGTGGGCGTGCGGACGGAAGGCCTAGGAGGCCGGAGAGGCCTGTCGGGCGGAATTCGGGCGGGGAGGCCGGTGCCGAGAAGGCTTGGTCGGGCCGGTCAGATCGGGAGGCCGAGGGGTTCGGGAGACGTTGGGTCGGGCGGATAGGGAGGTGGAGGAGGCGGAAACCGTGGAGGCCGAGAAGGCTGAGGAGTCTGAGGTCAGAGTCATCGACCAGGCAGATCGGGAGGCGGAGGCTGGGGCCGAGGAGCCCAGGAAACGTCGGGCCGGGCGGATCGGGAGGCCGAGATCGTTCCGGGACGGAGGAGGCTAGGAGACGTCGGGCCAGGCGGATTGGGAGGCGGGGAGGCTGAGAGGCTGGGATCGAGCAGAGCCGGTCAGGAGGTGGGGAAGCCGAGATCGGCGGGCGGACGGGACGTTGGGAGGCCGAGGAGGCTTGGATCGGGCCGGGTGGATCGCAAGGTGGAGAGGCCGGGAGGCCACGGGGTCTGCGGCTCAGGCCCACGTTCCTCTCCGAGCCCTGGTTGCACTCGCACCGGTCGCGTTATGTAATAGATAGGCCTAATCTGCTTTGCCAGGACAAGAAACTCCTTCAGTAGGGTTGAACCCGGTTTCTCCGGAGCACCCGGAGGCCCATCCAATCTTGTCCTCAGCCAGCCCGCAGAACCTGTACAGGAGGAACTGAGCGCGGGCTCTCCTGGGCCTTGCTTCACTGGGACATAGTTCACAGAAATCAGAGTTCCGGGGTCCTTTATAGACACGGGAAACCTCCCCCTTCTTGAAGAAAGTTCCCATCATCCCAGAAAGCTTCCCAGTGCAGAAGTCTGTTTCCAGTGTCTGTCTTCAGGCAGTATGCAGTTGTGGAATTTGAGTGTTATTTGCACTGCTGGGCACTGCCTGGGTGTCTGTGTTCACTCCCTGGCCTCTGCTGTGTCTGTACACTTTGTAGTACAGAGGTGGAGGCTGGGAGAGTTTAAATGACTTGTCCACAGCCTGGCAGGAAACAAACCAGCTGATCATGAGTGTGGAGGGTCCTCCCCTCTTTTGCCCACAGAGCTTTTCAGGATGTTTAAAGTTATTTGTGGAGAGGCCTCCTGGTGTGCTGATTTCCCTCCCCGAGGAAATGCTGTCCCTGTGTGAGAGCCCTGAGTGGTCAGGGACAGAGGGCCAAGCGTGCAGCCTGTGGGTGCAGGTTGAGGACTTTGGGCAGAGAACGGTGAAAAGCTTCAGTGCTTACTGGCAGGCTGGGGGTATTGAAGGGTTTGTTAGAATTAGAGCTGCTTGGTACTTGCCTGCACATGAAAAAATGACAGATCTGTGTTTTTCTTGCAAGAGACAAGACCCAACCCTTGCTTCTGCCTCATTCAGTGATGACATTGAGCTGTCCCTGTGGGCATTGGGGTCCCCTCTAGAGGGTATGGTGCTGATACCTTGGGGGCTGTTGCTAGAGGTGCAGAGCTCTGTGAGAATCCTCAATTGAGTGGCACTTGTGGCTTCTCATGCAGCTGAGTTGGGGTTTGGGTGGCCACTCAGTCTCCCATGATCCTCAGGTAGGAAATGTCTAATTTGGACATAACATGTAGGTTTCTGTAATCTAAAGGGTCTGTCTGAAAAGAAATACATGTGAGATTTGCTGGGGTGAAGTGAGCCCTGCCTCTTAAGGGCTTTCTTTGAAGACCAGGTATATTGCTGTGAGGCTGTGAATTATAGCTCCCCAGTTGCTCAGTGCTGGGCTTTCCTAACATGGGCTTTAACTTGGAATATTGGTGAGTTAGTTAAAAGTCATTTTGCTCCCTGTCACTAAAATGTGGCTGTTTGGAGGGAAGAGTCTGAGCAGTCCTTGTTGCTGCTATGGTCTGCCTTGCGTGGTGGGTGGTATCTGTGGTGGCATGTCTTTAAGCTGAGGTGCCTGGACACCAGGTCATACACAGGGAACTCCAGAAATTGAGGCAGGAGGTGACACAAGTTTTCCGCTGAGGGGTGGAGGGATGAGCTCTTTTGCCAATCTCTGAGAAGAGCAATTGCTCACAAATTTCTGGGGTCAGGCTTTTGGCCACCTGAGCCAGTGGTGGCTCTGTAGGTAGTGCCAGCTCACCTCACTGTGGAGCAGCAGTAGGTGAACATCTTAAGGTGTGCTAGAAAGACAGCAGAGGTGCCTCTTGGTGTGGAGTGCAAAGCTGGGTTTACTTGAATAAGAAGCTGTGGGGAAGGAGACCCTGAGTGGTCCGGGGCAGGGCTTCTGTGGTCGTCACACCCAAGGCTCTGCAGAAGCTGGACTGGTCTGATAGGGTAAAGATGGTCCTCTGGACTGGCACCAGACTTTCCTCACTGGAGGAGATGTCTGTGGAGAGGATGGCCAGGCTGGGGTCTGCGCCTTACTGTCTTATGTGACTGGCCCCCAGCAGCGATGCCATGATAGTGCGGCATACTTGGTTACCCAAGGGCACTCCCCTGTACTCAGTGGGAGAGGAAGAACCTTTTGAGCCCTGGATGTGCTTGCTGGTTTCTGTCATTGCCCCTTCCTGCTGGCTCTGGGGAGTCACTCCTAAAAAATAGTCCTGAGCCCTGGGAAGGAGGGCCGTGAGAGTCTCAGGTGGCACATTAGTTCTGAGTTTTCTACTCGGGGTGTTGTGCTGATAAGTTAGCATCCTGCAGGTATGCTTTCGGGTGTTCTGAGGTCTTCTGCCAGCCTGCATGTAACTTCTCCTTTGACTTCATTCTAGGTAATCATTGCCAAATGAGGAGGAAAGGACGATGCCATCGAGGCTCTGCAGCGAGGCACGCTTCCTCCCCGTGCAGTGTTAAACACTCCCCCACTCGAGAGACCCTCACGTACGCACAAGCTCAGAGGATGGTTGAGATAGAGATCGAAGGGCGACTGCATCGGATCAGTATTTTTGATCCTCTTGAGATCATATTGGAAGATGACCTCACTGCTCAGGAAATGAGTGAATGTAACAGCAATAAAGAAAACAGTGAGAGGCCACCTGTTTGCTTAAGAACTAAACGCCACAAAAACAACAGAGTGAAAAAGAAAAATGAAGCCCTGCCCAGCACCCATGGCACACCTGCCTCCGCCAGCACCCTTCCTGAGCCCAAGGTACGGATTGTGGAGTACAGCCCGCCATCAGCACCCAGGAGGCCCCCCATGTACTACAAGTTCATTGAGAAGTCTGCGGAAGAGCTGGACAACGAGGTGGAGTACGACATGGATGAGGAGGACTACGCCTGGCTGGAGATCATCAACGAGAAGCGGAAGGGCGACTGTGTCTCTGCGGTGTCACAGAACATGTTTGAGTTCCTGATGGACCGATTCGAGAAGGAGTCGTACTGCGAGAACCAGAAGCAGGGAGAGCAGCAGTCCCTGATCGACGAGGATGCCGTGTGCTGCATCTGCATGGATGGCGAGTGTCAGAACAGCAACGTGATCCTCTTCTGCGACCTGTGCAACCTTGCCGTGCACCAGGAGTGCTACGGGGTGCCCTACATCCCCGAGGGCCAGTGGCTCTGTCGCCATTGCCTGCAGTCCCGGGCCCGGCCCGCTGACTGTGTGCTGTGCCCCAACAAGGGTGGTGCCTTCAAAAAGACAGACGACGACCGCTGGGGCCACGTGGTGTGTGCCCTGTGGATCCCTGAGGTCGGCTTCGCCAACACCGTGTTCATTGAGCCCATCGACGGCGTGAGGAACATCCCCCCGGCCCGGTGGAAACTGACGTGCTACCTCTGTAAGCAGAAGGGCGTGGGCGCCTGCATCCAGTGCCACAAAGCCAACTGCTACACGGCCTTCCATGTGACGTGTGCCCAGAAGGCTGGCCTATACATGAAGATGGAGCCTGTGAAGGAGCTGACGGGAGGCAGCACCACCTTCTCCGTCAGAAAGACCGCATACTGTGACGTCCACACGCCTCCAGGCTGCACTCGCAGGCCTCTGAACATTTATGGGGATGTTGAAATGAAAAATGGTGTCTGTAGAAAAGAGAGCTCAGTCAAAACGGTCAGGTCCACGTCTAAGGTCAGGAAGAAAGCGAAAAAGGCTAAGAAAACGCTCACTGAGCCCTGCGCGGTCCTGCCGACCGTCTGTGCTCCTTATATTCCCCCTCACAGGTAAGTGTGCCTGAGCCCAGTGACAGCTGAGGCGGAGCCGTGCCTGCAGGTGGCCCTGCCTGCACCTCCCCATGGTCCCCACAGTGGGGTCTGCTCGCTTAGCCCTGTTCTTTGGGACGTGGATGTTGGGAAATTGTTAGCTGATGGACTTGGGATAATTTATATTTTCCATAGTTTCCTGCATTCCTGGTGAGTAAGCTGGACACTGTCATTGTAATGTGGCCATGCTTGTGTTTGCCCAGGTCTCTGGGTCACAGGGCATCTAGGTTTTGTTGCCATCTTTAATGTAATAAAACACATCCTCATAACAAATTCTGGGGCCATGTGGGGCTTAAAAACATAGTTCTTGGGGGAGGTGAAGCAGTCTGGCCAGGGAGGCAGCCCCTGAAGGTTAGAATGGGACCTGTGGTCCAGAGCGGTGGACGCTGGGAGGGAGTGGGATTCTCCTTTCTGCTTTGCTGCAGCTGTTAACATTCTGTGATGCTTTCTCGGGGGTGCAGACCCTGGCTCATGGAAGGCTCTCTTGAGTGCTGCCTTCCCAGGGTGGGAGTTGGGCCTCAGCCTGTTCTCTCTGACCTGGGCTATTTGAACATACCCCTCCCCCCACACACACACTGTGTACCCCCATTTTTGTCTTTATTGCTTTTAACACTGACTTGCTCTTGTTGTTTTATCTTTAAAAATGATCTTTGCCTTGTTAAGAATATGAGGTAAGTGACCAGAGACTGCACTCCGACTGCTTTTCAAGGTGAACGCCGTTCTGTACACTTGGGCACTTTCTTGAGTCTCAAAGTGACACACTTTCTGTGGGTGTGGCCAGGTGCGTCTGCTTTGTCACTCAGATGGGGCATGCATATTAGGAAAATTGCACTTACTCTGCAAATGAGCAGATAACCGACTTTCAGACTGTTTGGATCACTGCAGTGATAGCATATTGCAAGGCCAGTACACCCGGCAGCCTTTGAATTGTCTTCCCCAGAGTCTAGGTTGAAGTCACTCACAACTGCGCTACCTGTGATCGAGTGGTGGGGTCCTCCCCACTGGGAGCTGTGAACTAGCCAGGTGGGTTGGGCTGGGCTCTGCCCCACAAGATAGTTTCCAACACAGGAGCAGGCACTAATCCTGTGTTAGGAGTTGGAAATTTAAAACGAGTTTTGTAAATGTTATTTTCCTTTTTCTCCCAAATACCGTTGTTTCTTTTCCTAGAGCTACATGTATGCGTTATATAGTCAGTACATTCAGATGAAGTGAGTAAAAATGTGTCTGTAATCATCCTTACTCAGAGAAGGCCTTGTGAGAACCGAAGTGCTGGTCTCTGCAGCCCAGCCAACCTGATGTAAAGGTGGCTTCACTGGGAGGACTGCCAGTGAGCCAAGAGGGATTGCATCATATGGAGATTTTGTTTGAGGCCTCAACATTTCAGCTTTACCCAAATGGAAATAAATGAAATTAAAAGGCGTCTAACAAGACATTAGGGCAGAAATGGAAAGAGCTCTGTGTGCTAGGTCCTTGGTATCTAGCTGCTGGGACCATCGGCCTGCCACGTGATCCGTGGAACACGGCACTTCGGCTGGCTGGGAAGCCAACGCTTGCTGTGGACCTACATATTTCCAAGCAGCTCTTGCAATTCAGCGGTGAACCTAGCCGGTCTTTTCTTTATCTAATATAAGAGCACTTGAGCTTCAAGTAGTGATAACAAGGGAACCTGAGAATGTGTTTGTGCTGCAGAGCTGGCAGTCTGGAGACGCTGGTGGTTCAGGCTACCTTGCCGTTCGCTGGCCGCATGTGTGGTGGCAGACCTACTGCGAAGGCGTGAGGAGTGGCTTGAGCACAGTGCTGAGCGCAGCTGAGCTGGGAGCCCGGTTCTGCCCCAGGTGCTGGTGGCCCTCCAGAGGAATGCGGACTGTAGTTCGGCTGAGCGTACCCTGTGGCAGGACCTGCTTAGAGCAATTGTGACCTTCCAGAGCAGCTCATGAGCAGACGGGCTGTGATGAAAAAGGCCACAAGCTTGTGAGAAGTTGTTCAGGGGATCTCCTGAAAAAGAGGATCTCTGTTAGTTAATTTTTTTAAGTTTCCCTCTCTCCCTCCATTTCTTTCTTTCTTTGTAGTGGGGATTGAACCCGGGACGATTGTACTAACCTGCATTCCTAGCTTTTAATTTTTTTTTTTTTTGGGTACTGGAGATTGAACTCGTAACTTTGCACTGTGCCACTGAGCTAAACCCTTGGCCTCTTAATTTTCTGTTTTGAGACAGGGTCTCATAAAGTGCCCAGGTAGGGCTCAGTCTTATCATCTTCCTGCATCCACCTCCCAGAGTGCTGGGGTTATAGGGATGCGCTGATTGGGAATTTATAGCTGACAGGTTGCTGTTTCTCAGGGCCGTGGACTGGGAAGCAGGTTCGGATATTGCTGGCGTTGCCTGCCTCCTGAGGACCTTCTCTGGTGCCAGCTGTTTACAGCTGTGGCTGCGTGGGCTCTGGCAGCACCTGCTCCAGCCCCAGCTGTGAACCGCGGGTCACCGCCTCAGTGGCCCTTGTTGTGTTCCGCTCTGGGCTGACACTGGGCCTCTTGGTTCTTGTGTCTGTGCAGGTCCTAGTCTTTAGGCCTGGTGGACAGCTGTAAGGCTTCTGGCCAGTTCCATTATCTTAGGGTCATGTTTTTTTGTTTCGGTGTCTTCTGTTTCTAAAAAGTGTTTTCTATCACCATCAGAAACAGTTACATATGGCTTAACGTTAGGGTGCGTTTTGAGAATGGATAGGTGATTTCACCCTGTGTGACTACCATTTGGTATTTATGTAAACCTCAATAGTTTAGCTCAGTACATGGTGAACATTAAACATGCAAGGGGTCAACAAGATACACGGTGAAGTTTTGAATTTAAAAAAGACGCATGGCTGTTAACACCCCTCAAAACACTCCGTCTTGCTTTAGACACACGTACCTGCCATTGTGGGCACTTTCTGAAGCAGTTCTGCCTTCCTCTTTGATGAGTGTCTTCATGAGGTGACCAAAAATGCAGGGGATGCTGCTGCTGAATGACAGCTTCATAAAAACATGAGGCCGTGTTCTCCTCTGCCTCGCTCACCGGGTCTGGTACCGTCCCCAAAGTCAGAATGCCCTGGCAGGACCTAGGCAGCCACAGCAGCTCAGCTGAACATACTCATGAGAAGGAGGACTCAGAGGTGCTTTGGAGGTAGCAGAGTGGTGGGATCAGTGTATTCATGGTGAGGGGAGTATTTTGGGTATTTTAATGGCAGTGCGTCTTCCTGGAATAAAAATAATCACTCAGTTTATTTTTCAGTCACCCTGCGTGCAGTTCCTGTTGTGTATAACATGACATACTGTTTTATTGTAAGCTTTTTTTTTTTTTTTAATGCGTTTGCTTTAAAACAACATTGAAAAGCATGGTTATTAAATAAGGGGGGTATGGTGGTACACACATGTAATCCCAGCACTCAGGCTGAGCAGGAGGATTGTGAGGCCAGCCTGAGCTCCCTCAGGAGACCTTATCTCAAAAAAAACAAGCATAATACCAAAAGGGCTGCTGGTGCGGTGGTGCAGGCCTGTAATCCCAGCACTAGGGAGGCTGAGGCAGGAGGCGTGGCATGAGCTCAAGGCCACTCTACTACACAGTGAGTTTAAGGTAGTAAGATCCAGTTTCCAAAAAAAACCACCAAAAAACGAAACCAGACCACTAAGTGACATCGTCATTTATCATCACTGTCTAGTGCTGCGTACTGTGTCACTGTGTCTATGTTTTACGCACCTGACAGCACAGCACGCCTGTGGGTACATCCCCACCGATGGGCAGTGACGTTAGGCCTTGGCTTACGTGGCTTTTCGGCTCCGTTACCTGCTCATGGGATCACCTTTGTGTGTGGTCCATGTTGGCTATGTTGGCTGAAGTATGCGTTGCATGATTGCATTTGAAATCAGGGAGGGTACAAGAAGGAAAGCCAGAAGACGGAGCCCTTTTCCTGCTTTCAGTGTTTCTATGAAAGTCACGTTTGTGTGTACTGTCTCGCAGTCTCCCTCCTGATGTGAATCCCTCCGTGTCCTGTGCTGTTCCAGGGATTGGGGGGCTCTGGAAGAGGAGGGGCAGGCTCCCTGTGGTCGCCCGAGGGATCCACCTGGTCACTTCCTGCCTTGGCTACCCTGGCTGCCCTGGGCAGCACACCTTTCACCCTCTGAAGAGTGGCTGCAGAGGAAGCAAGGTGGCTGGCATCTGCTCGGATTTGGACTTGGGCATAGGTATTCTGCTGCTTGGGTCGTGTCTGTCATAACCCTTGTGACACCTGAGTCATTTGGCGGTGAGGGTGCATCTCCTTGTGGGCTGTGCATAGCAGTGAGGGCAGCCTAGGCCGCCAGGGCTGGCTCTACCCACTGTGCAGGGAAGCCCTGCTCTGGGTGCCAGAGACCGCAGAAGCAGTGGGGCTCTGTGGATGGGGCAGCCCTGAGGTGTCGGGACCCGCTTGTGTCTGGTAACGCTGCCCTGGGAGGAGACTCTGAGACAATAGACTGAGGGAGAACTGCAGCTTGCGCACTGCTGCCAGCCTTTCCCATCCCACAGCTCTGTCTCGGGATCTGCAGAACCCTGTGGGCCTTGGCAGACAATGCAGCACCTGCCAGGTGTCTGAGTTGCTTCCCCACCTTTCCTGCCGATCAAGGTGGAAGTGAAGACAGCTACTTGTGGGCCTCTGCCAGAAGATGGTGGCCCGTCCCCGTGGGGAGAGCTGAGGCTCTGGTGCTCAGCACGCACGTCTGGGGCTGTGATAGCATGCTCATCAGTGTGTTCTGGCACTCTGAGAAGCTGTGTGTGTTTGTTGAGCTGAGTTTGTGTGCACAGGCCATCTTGCTGCCTGGCCCAGGGGCCTGGTCTCATCCCCAGTGCAGAGCTCAGTGGAGGAGCATTTGCCAGCGTGGCTGTTTCCCCCTTCTATTTCCTTTCACTGTAGTTTCTTTTGGCAGAGGAAGGCTCGAGTGTATTTTAAAATTTTGTTTATTCCTGGGAGCTGGTCCCTGCCACTGAAAGCAGCTTTGCTACCACCAGCTTCTGGGGGTTTGTGCCCTTGTGCCCCACCCCTCCTTGGGGGTGAGGGCCACCTCCACAGGCACAGATGGAGACCCACATGCTGCAAGAGAAGAGGAAGGAGGAAAAAAGCATCCAAGCAGTCTGCAGAGCCACCTCTGCTGTTGTCAAACGTGTGACCGTCGTGTGTGGCTCTTCCAGGAGCCTTGTGTGCTCAGGGAGGACCCCGGCGGCCACCCTGGCAGATGCCACTCCTGCAGCCTCCCTGGATTGGGTGTTCCCAGACTTGTGTTTCTGCTCCATGCTGCTTTTGAAGACGACGCCTCCAGCTTCCTAGTCGCTTCTTCTGCTGAGGTTGGGCCACAGAAGCTGAGCGGGTTGTGTGTGCCACTTGTCTGTGGTGTCCACCTGTGATGGTGATGCTGCTGGGTCTCCACGATGCAGCATCTGACTGGAAGACTTCAGGGACTTCAAGGCCTGGGGGTCCAGAGAGTCTCCCCATGCATGTTGGCCGCCAGCACTCCTCATAGCCCCACTCAGGATCCTTTGCTCACTCCCCTCATCCTGGGCTGTTAGAAGGGTGCAGTGCAGGGTGCCCACGTACCTGGCTTTGCCCTTCCATTTGCATGTGCTCCTGGGGTGGTTTTGCTGGACTGTACTGCTGAATGACTTGAGGACCTGGCAGACCACTCCTGAGCAGCCTTGTGTGGCATCCTCAGCTGCTGTCTTTGATCTGCAGCCGTCCGATGGCACACGGTGACAGCCCCTGAGGGGTGGACCCGCTGCACCCTGGTGGTGAGGAGCCCGAGCCTGTGCTGTGGCTTCTGGCTGTGGTTTCCCTTGGATAGGTATCTGCTCAGACCTTTGCAATTTTTTGAGTTAGGAAAGTTCTTTATTCTGCATACTGGACTTGTCAGGTACATGATTTGCAAGTATTTCTCCCTTGGTGTGAGCTACCTTCACCCCTGCTGTCCTTAAGATGCATGACTGCTTTCATTTTCAGGGCACCCGGCTTATCTTTCCAACCATGGCTGTTGTGCTCGAAGTGTCGGGGTCTAGCAGGCATTTCCAACCTAGAGCTGCTGAGCAGGTGCTGATGGCACTTCTGGGCCTGGTTCCCTGGGTCTGGCTGTCCCACCACAGCTCTTCCTTGTCCTCTGAGCTGGCTTGCTGAGGGTTCTGGTGTTTGGTAGGCTTGGGTTTTAGTGAGTCTTTATGCACATGGTGGTAGAGTGGCTGGGGCAGGGCTCTCGTTCACACCTGCCTGGGGATGCTCCTAGGGCTCCGTGCCTCTCTGCTGGGTGTCACCAGGTTTAAGTTGCCTGCCTCGTGGGGCTGGCCTTCCTGACCAGGGAGAAGGTGTGCTGCTGTCCCTGTGTGACCCTCGGGGTTGCCCCATTCACCTGCCTTTCACCCCTGTGCAGTTCCTGTCTGTTCTTGGCTGTTAGATGTAGACTTGTGTGGCTGCCCGGGGTGGGCAGGGTGGCTGAGAGTGCAGCTATGGTCTGAGCTCTGTGGGGTGCCTGGGGCGGGGGCCCCAGGTCTGCTCCTGTCGCTCCTGCTCTCGGAGTTGTCCAAAGACTGCTTTCAGGTTTGCTGTGGTTACTTGGCCAGTGTTGATTTCATACCTTGAGCTTGTTATGTCTGGATGGTGTAACCCCTATTTGTCTGAAGTCCCTGCTTTAGTGTGGCCCTCCCTCACCCTCTGGTGCCCCCACTGCCCTCCGTATGCTGGTCTGCTCCCCTGTGGCTCTGTTTCGTCTTGGCCTCATGGGTGTGTCTCACAGTCACTGTTGAGTAAGCATGGTGGATGTGTAGGTCTTTGGTCGAGGTGCTTAGCTTCGTGTTTGCAGTGTGGACACCCTTTGTCCATATGCTGTTAGTCCCGGGGGACCTGTGACTCTTGCTGGTGTACCCTGGGGTCTGGGTGGGTCTGGTGTGTGCAGGTGCTGCTGTGTTCTGCAGGTTCCTGGGTAGCCTTGGTCTGTCCAGGTTCTTTCCTGTGATTTGGAGTTACTCTGTACTCCTGTCTTGAACCTTCTTGGGAAGCTGGGTGTCACTGGGTAGGCCCACCCTTGGAAAGGACGAGGTTCTTCTCTGGCTTGCCTGCCACCCAGGGTTGAGACTCTGCATCCCTGGAGTGCATTTTCCTTGGTTCAGGTGTGGTGTGGCCTTGCCCTGTACCTGTGTGACTGTGTGTCCCCAGTGGGTGAGGGCTGTAGTCCCTGCTGCTTGATTTTGTGCTGTGGCTGTGGAGCTGGCACTGTCTCCTGTCCTTGTCGGGCTAGGGTGCCGATCTGTCTGGTTCTTCCAAAGAATTTTGTTTTCTCCGCTTTTGAGCGTAGGAGTAAATTTTAAAACTTGATTTGGCTTATAAAATGATTAGCCAAGGGGTGTATGTACTTTTTTATATTTGCAGATTGATTTGAGTAAGTCACATCTTCCTTCCTGCAGCCTTGGTTTACATTTGAATTCTTCTGTTTTTTGGCTTAAAGGTGATCGTACGAGTCATTTTAAGTGGAGCTCTGCTCTGTTTTGTTCTCCCCACTCCGTGCTTTGCTTTGGCTTTCTAACATTTTCTAGTCTTTTTCCTAAGGACAGCATTCTGGTTTTGTTGCAGCTTCCTTAGATGTTTCTTTGGAGCTGGGGATGGAACCCAAGCCTTGTGTCTGCTAGGCGTGTGCTCACCCCGTGCACCCCCAATCTGCATGGACCTCAGTGTCTCAGCCCAGACATCCTGCCAGGTCTTAGCTGCCATGGCTGCGTTCACAGCTTCCTGCCGGCTTGGGTCTCCGTGGTACCAGCTGCCCTGTGGGAGAGTCATGCAGGTCCGTTCTGGCCTGAGCTTGTTGAAGTGTCCCTCATCCGCCTCTTTCCAGGCAGCATCCCCTCTGTGACACCCAGCAAGGGCCTGAGGCTGGCACACTGGAGACGCCTCTTGCTTGCTGGCGCTCCTCGCTGTTTGGGACCCCTGTGGAAGCAGGCATTGTGGCTGATGTGAGCAGACATCCTTCAGGATGTTTTCTGGTGTCTCAGTCCAGCCTTTTAGGACCTGTTTGTTGCATCCATGTTTTGCCTAGTTCTGACAGTTGGAGTCTGTTCTTTATTGTGCTCCTGTCCAGGTTGAGGCGGGGCTCCACTTCAGTCCCTTCCACTCCTGTCTTACCTCGAGTTCATCAGCCAGCTCCTGCTTGCATGAGCCCTAAGGGTAAGCTGACAGGAGTTCAGCAGACTGTTGGGTTGCAGTTGGCTTGGCTCCTCTCCTCTCCTCTCCTCTCCTCTCCTCTCCTCTCCTCTCCTCTCCTCTCCTCTCCCCTCCCCTCCTCTCCTCTCCTCTCCTCTCCTCTCCCCTCCCCTCCCCTCCCCTCCCCTCCCCTCCCCTCCCCTCCCCTCCCTTCCCCTCCCCTCCCCTCCCCTCCCTTCCCCTCCCCTCCCCTCTCCTCTCCTCTCTCCTGCACTCTACTGTACTCTACTCTCTTTCCCCCTGTGGTCCTGGGATTAGACCTGAGGCTTCCGGCATGCTGGGCAGGTGCTCTGCCACTGAGCTGCTTCCCCAGCTGGACTCCAGTATTCTTTACCCCAAGGTCTTCGAGGTGACATGCACATCACTTGTGAGGGTGACAGTGGATTGAAGTGGGCTGGCTCTTGACTGAGCACTGCCCCCTAAGGCCTGGGCATACTCTACCCTGGCCACCCTGTCAACTGGTCCCAGCATGAGTCTCCATGAAGGTATACCGGGAGTTCGGTTGGAGCACTGAAGTTTCCTCCACACCCGCACAAACAGATGAGCCACCTGTGAATTATTAGCTGTGAGTGATTTTTTTGCAGGGTTGTGCCCCTGAATGGGGTGGGCTTTAAGGAGACAAGTAGCATTTTCGTGGATGAAGGGAGAGGGAGTCACCTTCCATCTTCATAGATGTGAGCGCTGGAAACTTTGATCATGTCTAGAAGAACTAGATTGTATGAAAGCTGTTTCACTAAAGGAGTGCAGTCACAATTTTTAACTCCTTTGCAAAGTAATACTGGAAATCACAAACTGACCTCCACTTAAGTCCTAGAGTTTTTCTGGGAGCTGAAAGTGGGTGGCTTGTCTACAGAAAGTGGGAATAACCTACTTCTCAAGTCACCTGCTGCAGGCCTGTCTGTGTCCACTGTGGACAAATCCCTGGACATTGTGCTGGCAAGATTGTCTGTACTCCACGCTGGGAGGCTCTGGGTTTGCTTCCTAGTTGTATTTAGAAAGACTTGGAAAAATCTTAAATATGCTTCTTAAAAAACCCTTGTGCTTATTAGCACATTTCTGCAGTACGTAGTGACTACATTCATTTATATTTTTAGAATAGAATACAGAGCCTGGTGTGATGGCACTGTCTGCAATCCCAGCACTCTGAGACTGAGGCAGGACAATCATTACAAGTTAAGACCAGCCTGGGCTACAAAGTGAGCTCAAGGCCAGCCTGAACTGTGTAGGGAGACTCTGTCTCAAAAGGACAAAAAAGAATAAAAACCTCAATACAGAATCACATTCATGAGTCAGCTCTATGGATTAACAAATGACTCCGAACCCCCTTGTAACTGCCATCCATGTCAGAAGTCACAGCTCCTTCCCTCTCTTAGGACCAGCTGCTGTCCTGACCTGTGTGTGACTCGCTTAACCCTTTTCACTGAATACCTCAGCTCTCTGCCTTTCATGCTATACCTGTAGGAGTCAATTTTCAGTTACTGTAACAAAATAACCAAAGCTGGGCACTTTTTAAAGTAAAGGAGGTGTGTTTCGCTCAGGTCCAGGTTTGGGCAGCCCTGCCGATTTGTGCTCTGGTGGGGTCACATGGCAGCAAGTGGCTAGTGGCCAGGAGGTCCAGAGCCAGGCAAGAAGCCACCAGGAGAGGCTGTCCCTTCAGCCTGCACTAGCAGTAGCTCTTTAAGTCCAGGCCCTCTGCTTGTGTGAGTGTCGGGTGTGCTGCCTGCAGGACTTCCTTGGAAGGCTTCTGCCTGCGTGGTGGAGGGGAAGTGCTCCTTCAGGGTCCAGCGCAGCCGGCCCTGGCTGAGTTGTGTGCCTGTGCATCTGTGCTGTGGGGTGGCTTGTTCTGCTCTGCACTTGGCAGGTGGCTCTCGAGCCCAGTGCTCTGTGGGTGGGTGTGGAGGGTGGAGGTGAGGGTGGTTGGACCCCCTCGGGCGAGGCACACTGGAGGTAGCCATCGCCCAGCTCCTTCTTGGATGCTGGTCCCCTGCAGGCAGAGCCAGCACCTGACTGGCGCATGGACAGACACCTTTGGGTGCACTGAAAGTGTGTTCTTACTGGAAGCTCGTGACGCATGGTCTGCACCTGTGCACGTTTCCAGAAACCCTGATGTTGGAGAAAGCGCCGGCTTGTTCTATGTAGGAGTCAGAATCCTTATTTATAAAGCAAGTTGCCAACCAGGATTTTTCCCGGCCTTCAAATTGCTAAAAGATTCTTGTGTCTGTATTGCTTCATCTCATCCATGAAACGATCGGAGGTATTGTGTTAAAGTAATATGTAATGTTAAAAATCTTCCTGAGCTGTGTGTATGTGTGTGTGTGTGTTGATGTTGTTGCTTGCAAACAGGTTATCCCTTTGGCAAAGGAGAGAGGCAAAGGCCACCCCAAAGGTGTGACTGGGGCCGGCCCCGCCCCTACCTAAGACTCTGGGAGTCTTGTGCTCCCTGTGGTATGAGTACAGGTGACCTTACCCTCTGCTGGGCCTGTCCTCCTCCCACCGTGTTCTCTGTGAAGGGCTGGGGCTACCTCGAGCTTACAGATCAGATGCTCACGGCACAGGTGCTGGGCTGCTGATCTCAGCCGGAAGTGACCTTGGGGCCTGCAGCAGGCCTAGGAGAAAGCCAGACATGACACGTTTGTTCCTCGAGTCTGTAAAATTTCTGATTTGTGTTCTTTTAAAAATGTAAAAATGATATCCAAAGAATTTGGTGTTTGGTGTACAGTGAGGAACACCTTGTTGCATTTTGTATTTCATTCTGTTAAAGTTACAGTTTGGATTGAATTGTGTTGCTTTTTAGTCTCCTTGTGTGGAAGCCAATGGGCCATTTCTGTTCCAGTTGGAAGGGTAATAAGGGGTGGAGAGCAGCTGCCAGCCTTTCATGTATCCTGTCCATACAGCCAGGGGCTTTTACCTCTTTGCATCTCATACGCCTAGGGGACCGGAGTTTCTCCGAAGTCCGGAGAGCCCTTAGTCACTTACGAGCACAGACCCGTCAGCCCAGGGCAGCTGCCACCCTTCTGGCCAGGTGCCTGTGGGTCTGGGCTGTGTGGGGCGAGGCAGCGCATGGAGAAGCAGGGTGTTTAAGGCTTTGCTCTGTGTCTTTTCAGGTGTTTAGCTGTAAACACATGGGTCACAGCTGTGTGAACCCTCCAGCTAGCTGGAGCTTGTGGGCTTTGTCTTTGCAGCACCAAGGGTGGTGGAATCCTACCCGCTGGCTCAGGGAGAAAAGTGAAGTGTGAACACGTGGTTTTGTGATGAGTAACACTGTCATTTCCAGTTTCCTTGATGAGTGTGTTTTAATGTGCTGGCTCCAAGCTAAACTCTGAGTTTTTCCATGTTTTAGATTAAATAGGATTGCGAATCAGGTGGCCATTCAACGGAAGAAGCAGTTTGTGGAGCGGGCGCACAGCTACTGGTTACTCAAGAGGCTGTCCAGGAACGGTGCACCCTTGCTGCGGCGCCTACAGTCCAGCCTGCAGTCCCAGCGGAGCACGCAGCAGGTAGGTGTGCGCTCCGGGAGGGAGGGAGGGAGGGAGGCCCCTGGCTGCGGCACCGAGGGCTGGGCAGGCGACCCGTGTCCTGGCTTGGGGCCTCCAGCATCGGTCGTTCTACAGAGCTCTGCCGTCTGGAGCATTTGCCCTGTATCTAGTGGCTTTGCCAGCTCTGGTGACAGAGGGTCAGGCCAGGGGAGTGCAGAGGGATGCGGGGTGGGGCCAGAGGGGAGGGCTGCTGCTCTGAAGGCTGGTTCCACCCACTGCAGGGAGGTTGGGGCTGTGGGGCCCGAGGGAGCAGACTTTCCGTCCCTAAGGGAAAGTTCCCTCGGGGAACAAACCCAGACAGACCCAGCAATTAGCAATTAGTTTGGGTTCTTGGAACCACCTGATAAAACAGTCCTGTGAGGATGGATGTAGTAAAGAATTGACTTCTGTGAGCTGTCACAAATATAACTTGAAAACAAAAATGGGTGTTTTTGCATGTTGTCCAAAACATCCATGTCTGCAGCCTCTGCTCACTGCTCTGTAAGGAGAGGCAGCCAGGCCGCAGTCATGCTTGCTTGGGCTGGGACTCAGCCCAGCCTCTCGACTGTCAGGCGCACCCCGGGATCCCATCTGTGGGGGCCTGGAGTTGCAGGCGCCACCATTCTAGGTATGGATGGCTGTGGATGGTGCTGAGGGCCAGCCCTGCAGTTGAGGTCTGCTCCTGTCCAGGAAGGCTGTTGGATGGGACCTGCCCACAGGCAGTGTGGTGCCTGCCAGCCGTGGGGTGTGTGGGCCCCACTCATGCTGCTCCCAGGCGGCATCTGCGGCTGACCAAATGCCTCTGACCAGGTGTTTCTGCTTCCTCGGAGAGTCCACACCGCTGGGCCTGGAAGTGCCTGGCACAGAGCGCGAACTTGTAGGGATTGTTTTGGTGGGCATTAAGTTGGAGCAGCAGAGCCTGTGGGTGGGCACTGGCCAGATGTTTGCTTCCATGACGCTGGCGATTGGCGATGAGGGAAAGCCGTCGTGGTGGAGGAAGTGGAGTGTGAGACCTCATTTTACTTTACCCCTGGTGGAGGGGCGCTGGCTGTCCATGTGGCTGGGCAGCAGCCATCGTAGACCGCACAGGAGGGTGGGCACATGTCCTCTGGGGAGGCTGAGGTGAGAGGATTGAAAGATGGGGCTCAGCTTGGACAACTTAGTGAGATCCTATCTGAAGATAGAAAATAGAGAAAAAAGGGGTGGGGATGTAGTTCTGTGGTAGAGCCTTGCTGGATTCAATGTCCAGTGCCATCAAAAAAAAAAGAGCACAGCACTGATGTGGCCGTGGGGGGCTTCTACTTGGGGCTGGTGCTCTGCATGTGCAGGGGCACGGGTGGGGAGGCGCTGAGGGTCAGAGGAGGGTAGTGATTGACTCAGACGGAGATGCTGAGGGAGAGTTTTCCCCAGGAGAGCCTGGAGCCAGGCTTGTCCTCTGACCCTGGGATGGAGGGCTCCGGCCCGAGGGGAGGTGTGGAAGGAGCCATGCAGTTTGGTCCACTGTGCTGAGGCTGTTGGAGTCTCATGCCATATCTTCTCCTCTGCACTTGGGGGTTCGGGGAGACCTGGGGCCGAGGCAAGGGCTGTAGAAGCTGCTTGTGTCTGGTGGGCTGAGTGACCTGCTGGGCTGTCCTGGAGCAGGCAGGACGAGTGGTGCAGGTCCCACATTGCTCTCCTGTGTGGCCTTCGTGTTCTGGGGATATCGCGGACAGTGACGCTGCTCAGGGAACCTGGGGGGCTGGGTGTGTGTGTCTTAATTTGGCCCAGGGCCTCATGCTTTCAGACTAGAAATCCTTGGTGTTACAGGCGGGCCCTTCTCTCCAGTGGCTGATCTTTTAGGTGAGTGATGGATGAGATGCAGTGGGCCTCTCTCTGAAGTGGGGGCCCGAGGCACTGTGCTGTTTCCTGGCCTGTGCCGGGGGTGCCATGGCAGGAGGAATGGCCACTCAGCTCTGGCCAAGCTCAGTTGGCTGTCTGCACCCTCCTGCCTGTTCTCCTTAGTTCCCCCCTTCTGCGGATCCATCACCTCCCCTGGGGTCTCTGTCCGTCCTCCTCCTGCTGGGCCACCCGTCCTGGCAGTGGCTGTCTTCCACCTCATGTAGGTGGGTTGTGTGCTTGTGGCATTTGAGGCAGCCACGGCCAATGCTGCGCTTCCCCTTCTCAGAGGTTACCCAGTCCCGTGCTGCAGCGTTTCCAGCAGGAAGTGGACTGTGTGACCGCTGGCCATGCTGCACCGCTTCGGAGTTGGTGCTGCGTGGCCAGACTGTGCTTCTTCACTAAACAGATCCTGGGGAGGGGGGCTCGTGGGCAGTGGGGGATTTCTTGTCTCGTGGGTCACCAGGCCAAGTGTCTTCTGGCTGGTCCTCTCAGAAATCTGTCCAGCTAGTGGGCAGGTCGTTTCTGAAGCTCTGGGGAATCTGGCTTTCCAGATTCACCTTTTAGATGTTACCAGCTTTGGGAGCACTGTTGTTTCTGATGTGGTGTCTGAGAGTTGAGTACCATTAAGGTCTCCCTGCGGTTGGTGAGCACAAGAGTGGCTGGCTGGGGTGTAGGGCTGGTTTCCTTGGCTGGGTCAGTTCCAGAGATTCTTGGCTCTCAGACGCCACTGCCGGCTTAGGCCAGCTGGCGGCCCAGGCCTTGGGAGCTGCGGCGTCCTCTGGTGGTGGGGGAAGAGCAGTGCTCAGAGAGAGGTCTCTTGGGGGGGTTGTGTTCCAGAAGCTGGGGGCAGCATCTGTCTTGTGGCCAGACGAGGTGGTGATGGGGGGCTCTCTGACGTTACCTGGGACATGGATACAGGTTGGAATCCTGGAAAGTGCCAAGGGGGTCCTGCCAAGGCAGGAAGACTTTTGGTGTTGATTTCCTATGTTTGATCAGATGCTGGTCCATGCTGGTGAGCGCTCTGACTGGTCTGCTGGGGACCCTGGCCTTGCCCCTGGGCGTGCAGTGTCCCCTGCCAGTATCTGTGAAGCCTTGGGGCAGTGTGCATGGCTGGGCACTCATGCTGCTCAGAGGTGATGCCTGTGGCTGGGCAGACCCTGTCCAGCTCTCTTGCCATCTGTGGGGTGGCTTTTGCAGAGCTTTTATCTTGGCAGTGGGGTGGGCATGGGCTAGCATGGGCCATGGTGAGGTTGGCAGGGGTTGCCAAGTGCCTGCCCCCAGCTGCACCCTCTGCCCCTGCGCACCAGGTGGTCAGCCTCCAGACCGCAGTATCCCTGGACTTGCACACCCTGTTCCTTGCTGTGGTGCAGTCGCGGGCTCCAGCAAGGGTGAGTGTCTGAGGCCCTGCCTGATGGGAAACCTGGGTGCGGCTGACAGGAGTCTCGCCTTGCTTCACAGAGAGAAAACGACGAGGAGATGAAAGCAGCCAAAGAGAAGCTGAAGTACTGGCAGCGGCTGCGGCACGACCTGGAGCGGGCCCGCCTGCTCATCGAGCTGCTGCGCAAGCGAGAGAAGCTGAAGCGTGAGCAGGTGAGGGCCTGCGCGGCTGTGCTGTCTCCCGGGCGGCCACCCCCGCTTCCCCCACATCTCCCCACTTGTGCCCTCCGAAGGTGCTACCTGCACGCATGCCAGGCTCAGGGCCTTCTTGGGGGTCAGGGAAGTCGCTGTGGCACAGGGCACATGGCCGTGGACCCGGGATGCCTGGTGTCTGGGGCTGTGGGGTGCGTACTCCCTTGAGACGGTGGCGCTGTGGTCCCAGGTGAAGGTGGAGCAGATGGCCATGGAGCTGCGGCTGACGCCTCTGACTGTGCTGCTACGGTCTGTGCTTGAGCAGCTGCAGGACAAGGACCCTGCCAAGATCTTCGCTCAGCCCGTGAGTCTGAAGGAGGTGCGTGTCGCCATCTGTCCCGTGTCAGTGACAGGGGACCCATCCCTGGTGTGCCCAGTTCTTGTCCTCATGGTGTATGTGTGTGTTGGATCACAGAAAGTGACACATTCCATGGCACAGTGTGGAGGGCCTGGGTGGCAGTCTGCACCTTGGCCCTCCATGTTGGTGGCTGGCTGTTCTTCCAGCAAGGGGACTGGGCTCAGGAGGGTGCCTGCAGGGGCTGGGGGTGTGTCCACCTGGCCTAGTGTTGGCTGTATGCATATAGTTGGGGTGGGTGTGGGATCTCTCAGACATCACCCATGACATAGATAGCAGGTTTGGATCCTGGTTTGTAAATGGTTGTTTTCCTCCCTGAACTCAGGTGCCAGATTATCTGGATCACATCAAACATCCCATGGACTTTGCCACAATGAGGAAGCGGCTAGAAGCTCAAGGGTATAGAAACCTCCGTGCGTTTGAGGAGGATTTTACTCTCATTGTAGATAACTGCATGAAGTACAATGCCAAGGACACCGTGTTTTATAGAGCCGCAGTGAGGCTGCGTGATCAGGGCGGTGTTGTTCTGAGGCAGGCCCGGCGTCAGGTGGACAGCATCGGCCTAGAAGAGGCCTCGGGAATGCACCTGCCTGAGCGGCCTGCTGCGGCCCCTCGGAGGCCTTTCTCCTGGGAAGACGGTAAGAACCACCACTGCGTCCAGCGAGAGCCGGGAGGATGACTTCCCACCAGATGGGCAGTGTTCAGGTTCCCTGAGACCTTGAGGACACTGCCACGGTGTTGGGATGTGGTTCTTGGTCTCTGCATTTGGGTTGCCCGGCCCACTCGGCACTTCTCAGGAAGCCCTGCTGTGCCCCTAGTGCCCGCTAGGAAGATGTGGCCCGTGGCTGCCTGGGTCTAGGTAATGTAGACCAGGAAGGTGGTGGAGTTGGGGATTTGTGTTCAGAGTGGCGCTGGTGGCTTCCAAGCGAGTCTTGCAGCTGAAGTGTTGGCAGGAGCTCTTACTGTCTGTGCCCTGGGTGCTGGCTTTGAGGTGTCCCGTGTGTCTGGCCTCAGTGAGGGCCTGTGCTGCCCGGGTGCCCCACGCGGGCACAGCTGCCCCTCTTCTTTGGCTGCCTCCTCCTGAGTGGTCCTTGGAAACCTCCCTGCCCCTCTGGCTAAGCATTTGCTGAGTGAGGTGTGCATCCGAGTTGCTAGTGGAGCTCTTCAGTGTGCATTTCCTGTGTTTGTATTGTTAGTCAAAGCCCTGGTGTCTGGTGCTTTGTTTGGAGGTCTGAATTCTGGCCTTGGGCTGCCCTTCCTCCTGGTTAATCACTGACCCTGGGCCTGGACTCCCCGGGAGGTGGCCTGCGCCCTGGCCCAGCCCCTCCCTGTGCTCCCCCCTATGCAGCAGTTGTGGCCTTGGTGTCCACAGCCCCCTCAGTGGACAGGGCGAGAGGCCTGAGTCATGTGTTTAACGAGTGATCACACTGCTTGCTGCATGCGTTGCGGTGGCACAGCCTTTGTGCTAACGGGAAGGCAGGGATGAGAAGTCTGCTTTATTTCTCCTGCTGTGTTTCAGGGTTGGGTGGGGAGGGGGAGCCTGGGCTCCGAGGGGTGCCTGCCATCCGTGTGTTAGCACTGGGCCTGCTGTGATGACCATGCCAGTGGACGCAGGGCTACTGGTCCTCTGTAAGAGGAGAAGGGCAGTGCCAGGCTGTTCGCTAAGTGAGGAGAGCATTGTGCTGGAGACGTGTTTTGTCTCTGCTGTCTCTGCTTGCTGTGTGGACGAGCTGCTTCAGTAAGACTGATTTCTGGAGGACGTGGGCTGCTGCGTCTGGGTGGTCCTGCGCTCTGTTGTGTCATCTTCCTCTTGCTCCTGCGCTTCCTCTGGCTCCTGCTTTTGTCATCAGATAGCTCGAAAGGGTAGTTTCTTGTTTTGCTCATCTGTTGCTAGTTGATGGTGGTTTATGCTTTAGGTTTTGGAAGTTTGCTGGAATAGAGGTTGTAGGGACTTTTGTAGTAAATATGCTAGGAATTTAGAGGAATGTGTGGGCTTGGGATGACATTTGTGACGTGTAAACAGCTCCGGGTTCACATTTAAACACTGTCACTTCTAGCGTGGGCAGACCCTGTGTGGCTGGCCTTGTGCTTGTGGGCCGACTGGGCCCTGTGCATGGAAGAACCTTGTGCACAGGAGAACCTGGTCTCTGCTTCAGCCATGGAGTCCTCGCCCTGTGGCTGTGAGGAGAGAATTCTCTCTCAGGAGCTTTCTTTTCTTATGGCTCAGCGCGTGTGAGTGGCTTGTGTGTGGCCTCAAGTGTCCGCGCTGGGCCTTGGTGAGGAGCGTTAAGGACGGTTGGGTGAGGAGCTGACAACTGATGTGGTGTCCTCTGATCCAGTGGACAGGTTGCTGGACCCAGCCAACAGGGCCCATCTGGGTCTGGAGGAGCAGCTGAGGGAGCTGCTGGACAAGCTGGACCTTACCTGTTCCATGAAGTCCAGTGGCTCGCGGAGCAAGCGGGCAAAGCTGCTCAAAAAGGAAATCGCCCTGCTACGCAGCAAGCTGAGCCAGCAGCACAGCCAGCCCCCTGCCCCGGGGCCCAGCCCGGGAGGCTTGGAGGAGGACACAGCCCCACCGGGGCCAGATGCGGGCGAGGAAGGTAAGCACGGCCTCAGGGCCTCGGCAGTGTCGCGCTTGTACAGTTTGGGCATTCTAAAGCTCATGCAGCTCTGGCCACAGGGTCTTCCTGCCAGGTTTGTTTTCTTTTGAGAAGACCTTGCAGTCTGTGTCGTCTGTGCTGTGTGCCGGCACACTCGTGGTTCACTGCCTTTAAGGCACAGAGTGAGACCTGTTTTTCTTAAGGTGAGCCTACAGCTCTTCAGAGTTTATGGTCTGTGTTTTTGTGCTTTGTAGATGGAGGGAGAGCTGTGTCATTAGTGGACTAGGTCAGACAGGGCTCTTGGAGGTGCTGTTTTAAATGGTGAGGACAGGGCCGCTGTCCTGAGGTAGTGCGGGTGGGAGGAAGCTGCTCCTTGTCGTCCAGCAGGCCTTCTTGTGAGTGACCTCAGGGGGTGTCCATGGGTCTCAGCAGTTAGAGGGACCTCTGGGAAAGGCCTGGGCAACAGGGAGGAAGGGTGGACAGAGAAACCTGTCTGCCCAGTGGGAAACTCCTGGAGCCCTGTTGGGCTAGGCAGTGAGAACCTGGTGAGCTCATCCAGGTGGCAGGCGGGTGGGCTGTGGGGAGTGCCTCTGTCTTTCTGGCGACAGTCGGCTTTCAGTTGCAGAGTGGGGAGTAGTGTAGGGCCTGTTCTGCCACCGTGTTAGCAGCTTGGCTTGTAAGCTCCCTTCTCCTGGCTCATCTGGACAGGAGCAGAGCATTAAGGCAGGACAGATGTCATTGGTCAGCATTTTATTTGATCTCTGGCTGCTTATGTCAGTAACCTTGACGCTGCCTGGCCCTCGAGGGGACAGGGCGTCAGCAGCGTGTGAGCTGCTCAGTGACTGCCTGGGGTGCTGGCCTCAGTCTGGCGGGCCTGCTGCTCCCATTGTGGTCCCCTGTGCTCTCTTGAGCGTCAGCTGCAAGCACGTGGGCCGGAGCCAGTGGGCTTCCTTGTCTCGGAAGCCGCAGCCTCAGTGTGCTTGCCTGGGCCTTCTCCTTTCTTTCCTCACCATGTGCACGGTGGAGCTTGTTCCTTGTGTGACATGTGGGCATCCCATTCTCGAGAAGCCTTTGTCATGAGCAGTGGCCTCCTCTGCCTTATGCAGGGCCTGCTTGTTTCTTGGAGCATTTGCTTAGATTACCTGACTTGCCCAGGACCCTGGCTGTTTTTTTTTTAGTTCCCAGATGGCGTAATCACTGTCTCCCATGGTGGCCGAGCCAGTCCTGGGCCTGAGGATGATCCCCAGGGCCTCCGACTTTTTGGTCTGTGTGCTATTCCTGGTCCTGGAGAGAGAGAGGAGCTTGTGCCCGGCCAGTCCCTTTCACTGGAGGAGCCAGACTTTGGGCCTCATCTTCAGAGTGCAGAACTGGCCTCTCGCCACACGGGTTTGCCCTTCAGTCCTTTCCTCGAGGCCCCAGCCTCTCCAGCTGGGCTTGCTGGATGGAGGACCTTTACCCACTGCACCATGGCTCCCTGGGTGCCTCCACCTTGAGCAGGGACCAGTGGGTACCTCGTTGCTTTGGAGTGTGAATCCTGTTAGAGACCGTGGCGTGGGCTCTTGAGAGAAGTGCCTGCAGTGGCCACAGGTTGTTGAGGTGTTTAAGGTTACCTGGGCGCCTCCGAGAGAGGGGACTGGAAGGGGCAGCCCGGCCTCCTGCTCTGAGGCAGAGTAGGGAAGGAAAACATAGACTCACACTTAAACACAAGAGGTGGAACTTGAGGTGCAGCACCCCTGGGCAGGCGGGGGTGGGGGGTGCCTATGCCTGTGCAGAGGGAGTTCCAGTGGCCGGGAGCAGGCACTTGGGGTTTCATCTGCCCTTCTGCTCTTCTGGGCCTGTGTTTCTCTTAGATACAGTCTCAGTCTCTTGGGGTATAGTTGAGTATTGACTCAAGCTTATAGAAGCGTGCACAGGGCAACTGCTGGGTACCAAGGCCGAGGCCGAGGCAGGAGGCCCCTGGCCTGGCTGGGGGCCAGGCTGTCTGTGTGCCTGGTGTTGACGTTGGGTTCCCAAGCACCTGGGGCTGAGGGTGAGGCCCACTTGGCAAGGTGGTGATGAGCCTGTGGGTGGACTTGGGCTCTTGGGGCTGTGGGTCAGCCAGCTGGTGGGTGCAGGGCAGGGAGGGCAGGCTGAGCTGGGGGTCACAGGGAGCCCAGTGAGAGGTCTGCGTCAGTCTGACACGCCTGCGGCTCCTTTGTACAGTGGTGGCTTGGCGCTCAACAGGTTTCTGCCCAGTGTGGAATCCAGCGTGTAAGCACTGCTCTTCTTGGCTGCAGAGGTGGGGCAGGAGCAGGCATGCGGGGCCAGGGTGGTGGACGGCGTGGGGGGCAGCACCCCAGGTGGTGCTGTGGCCTTGCAGTGGCTGGTGTGGGATGCAGTGTAGGTGCATTGGGACGTTTTGTCCTGTGGCCCAGTGAGTTTGGGTTGCATCCTAGGGCAACCATGTCCTGGCCAGTGGTTTTGCTGGTGTGTGTATGGATGAGTCCTGGCTTTGATCTTCAGAGCCGAGATTTCGGTTCATGTGTGGAGCTTGCTAGGCAGTGAATAGAGCAGTTCTCATGTGCAGTTAAATATGCCATGGAATGGTTGGTGGCCAGTGAGCTTTTGGAAAAAACTGATAATTGCAGATTTCTCCTGGGGAACCTGATGGGCCCTGGTTGGTTGGGTCTACTTCATGAGGGCTGGTGGTAGGAATTCCTCCTTCACGGCCATCCAGCAGGTGGTGGGCACTGCTGTTTCTGTTTCTGTATGAGAAAACTGAGGCACAGAAGGTTCTCAACATAGCCTGTCTCAGCAGGGAGGAGGTTTTCACCTGACACCTCCAGTGCTCTGCCTCTCTTTCAGTAAGTGCTGTGGGATAGCACTCAGCAAGCCTCAGCTGGTGGCCAGAAGCTGGCAACCTGGGTACAGGTGGAGCTGCCAGCAGAGTGGGTCCGGGCCAGCATGTCAGGGTCCCTGGGGTGGGAGGTGTGGCCCTCGTGTGACCATCTTCTGCCCACTGGGAAGTCGGATACTCTGCTTTCTGGGCAGTTGGGGAGAGATGGGTGGGTGCTGGCACCCCCTTGCCAGCCTTGCCGGGATCCCTGTGAGTAGTTTCACAGTGCCATGGTCAGGACGTGTACTCACATAGGCAGGGCAGAGGTCATGCAGAAGGCCAGCTGAGGTACTGTGGTTGGCTTGGCTCAGCCTGACTCCTACCAGCCCTTGGGCGACCATTGTCCGTCGTCCCTGTGCAGGATCTGAGCCAGTGTGCACTGTCTGCAGAAGGCCTTGAGGAAGGCCCTGCAGATGCGAGCAGGACAGGCAGGGAGCTCCTGTCAGCCTCCGTCGTGCCAGTGCCTGCGTCCCAGGTCTGTTTCGTGGGAACCGTGGTCCTTAGGTTTGACTCAGGCAGGAGTTCTGTGGACTGATAGGCTCGTGCCTGGTTTCTGTGGGGCCTAGAGTGGAAGGTCCTTCTGAATGCAGGCTCTGTGTCCCCAGGGCACGTGTGGAACAGGAGCACTCTCAGTCCCAGGGCCATAGGGTGTGGCTAAGGGGCTGGCGCTCAGCCCTGCTTGCTGTTCTTTGAGGTACTTAGGGAGGACTTGCCCTGCTTTAAATTGGGTCTGAGTTGGTCAGATGACCCAGAGACATAACTGAAGCTTTTTTCTAAAGCTTTTACTTTCAGAATGAGCTTTTGAGTTAGAATGTAACTAGTCCATATTTCAGACGTTTTGTGGAAAGTTTTCAGCTTTAGGGAACTGTACCTTTGATGCTGTGCGCTCCTTTAGCTCGTTCAGGTGGTCGCTGTGCTCTGTGTCACACTTCCTGTAGCCGAGATCAGTGCTGCTCGGGGAGAAACCCTGCAGCCCTGCCCGGTGTGGCCTAACCTCGCTCTGCGCACCCGTCCTGGCCCTTGGGCTTCTAGTGTGTGAAGACACTTGTGCCTCTCCAGCTCGGTAATGTCAAGTTGGTTGTTGTGAAGTGGCTTTTGTAAGAGGTTAAAATACTCTGTTTCCAAAGACTGTGTTTTAAAGTCAGATAGGTAAGCAAGGCTTTCAGGAGAGCTGCCCAGAGCTCTGTAGAGTAGAAGGGTGGGGGCCCGGCCTGGCCCGCCTCACCTCGAGAGTCCTTCCCTGCCACTATGGCTCTCTGGTTTTGTCTCCTTGGAAAGCCCTGGTCAGGATGACTCGGGCGTTGTCTGCTGAGGTCTGCCTAGGCAACAGCGCAGTGCAGCTCTCTGCAGGGAGCTTGCCTGGCCCCCTTAGTTCTGTGACTGTGCGTCGTCCTGAAGGTAAGTGAATACAGACTGCAGACTGTCTTGAGCTCAGAATGCCATGTGCAGATGTCAGTGTGTGTGAATTGTGTGCTCACGTTTTTCCGGAGTAATTCTGCACCTGGGCGGAGGGCCGCAGGCCTCAGCCTTGCGTGGTTAGGGAGATGCACATGGCCAGCGCTACCCAGGGCCACCCAGCGGCCCAGCCCTCCCTGCCCAGCACAGTTGTGTGTGATGCTTTGTTTCCTTAATTGAAATAGTATTTTGGTGGACTTCACATTTATAGTAAGTTTTATAATAGACTTTATAATCTTCAGTTTTCAAAAATCACTTTATTTATAATTTTTTCAGGAGATAAATCTCCCCCTAAACTTGAACCATCAGATGCATTACCTCTTCCTTCAAACTCGGAGACTAATTCAGAACCACCAACCCTCAAACCAGTAGAACTCCACCCTGAGCAGAGTAAACTATTCAAAAGAGTCACATTTGATAATGCATCACATAGCCCATGCACTCAGAGCGCACTGGTAAGCGGACACCCTCCAGAGCCCACCCTCGCCAGTAGTGGCGATGTGCCGGCGGCGGCGGCAGCCTCCGCAGTGGCGGAGCCATCAAGCGATGTAAACAGACGCACTTCTGTTCTCTTCTGCAAATCGAAAAGTGTAAGCCCCCCAAAGTCTGCCAAGAACACTGAAACCCAGCCAACTTCTCCTCAGCTAGGGACCAAAACCTTTTTGTCTGTAGTCCTTCCGAGGTTGGAGACTCTACTGCAGCCAAGGAAAAGGTCGAGGAGCACATGTGGAGACTCCGAGGTGGAGGAGGAGTCCCCGGGAAAGCGCCTGGACACAGGTAAATGTCAGGCTGGCTGTCCTGCCCGGCACGTGCTGCCCGGCACGTGCTGCCCGGCCTGCGGGCGGCTCTGATAAATCTGTCTGCGGTGCTGAGCTTTGTTTTTGCAGCATTCTCTTCATTTCCAGAGAAGACAGGAGCCCCATGGTTTTGTCTTTTAGAATCCTAGATTGCAGGGGTGGGTCGGTGCCCTGTGGGAAGTGGCCGTGTGGCCTCTGACCCCCGGGCTAGGGCTGTTGCTGATACGGGGTGGCCCTGGTCCCTTCTTCCTCTCTGGTCTTCTGAGCATCAAGAGCAGCTCTCGGCCAAGGCCTGGCTGAGCACCTGGAGCAGAGGGTGTGCACGTCTGTTGGGCCATGGCAGGGAGCTTCACCCCCAGGGGTCTCCTGAGCGGGACCTGCACTTGGGCCTCCCTGCTCTGCACTGTTGGGGTCCTGAAGGCTTCTGTCCTGGTATGGTGCTACCCTGTTGATTGTCACCACCTTGTAACATGCAGAGGTGTTTGTCCGTGACTGCGGAGGTTTTGTGACTCCAGTGTGTTTTGCTGACGGACTGGGAGGCTTCCGCTGTGCTCTCCTGTGCGCTGCATCCTTGGCGTTTCCGGGGTTGGAGGCGCGTGGCTCTCTGCGCCTCTGCCCCCAACCTGTCCGATAGGAGCCATGTGTTTCCGTGTTCTCGGGAGAGTGGCTGCCAGTGGTCTGTTCCTCTGGAGTGGGCATGCCTTTGCGAGGGGCCAGGGTCAGGCCCCTTTCAGGGCTGGCCCAAGCTGCATCCTGTGTGTTTTCTGTCCACCGCCACACTTAGATGGGGAGGAGGTGCCACCTTCAGCTGCCTCGGTGCAGCAGCTTGCCATGCGTTGCTGTGGTGAGGACATGGGGCCAGGGTAGTGTCCTTTCATTTGCTGGAGTGGTGACAAGTGAACCCCATGTCCCAGAGCCTTGCCAGGCCGGGCAGGCAGTGGTGTCTGCTGGTGACCCCCTCCTTGCTCAGCCTTGCTGCACCTCCTGCCTAGAGCATAACTCAGAGGTCTGCGTGTGGAGGGTGTGGCCTGCTGTGGCCAATCCTCCCTTCCTCCAAGATAAGCCCCTCCTCCTTTCCGTCCTTCAGACTCCCGCTTGCTCTCCCCGCTTCTCCCCCACTCTGTCCTCCTACCCCTTCTAACAGGGCCTCACGACAAGCTTCATTTTGACTTGGCACATGTAATTACTTCTGTAGAAACTCTATCCGGGTCCTCTTATTTTGATGGATTGATATTTAAAGTCTGATAAAACTTTCTTTGTTTCTGAGAAGTACAAATCAATTTAAATGCCTAGCAGGATGGAAGATGAAGAGAGAGGTTAAATCTTTTCAGTCCTTCTCGTACACTGCAGCTCAGCCTTCCTGACCGCTGTGAAGTGCTTGCTGGATCCCCATGATAGGTCAATGCATTGCTTTGGTGCCAGCGCTGGCCTTGGGCCTCTGTGCATGTGAGGGCGAAGGCTGACGCTGCCTCCTGGGCTTTGTGGCTGTCCGGTGGTGTAGGGCACGGGCCACTGTGGGCCGGAGGGCCGAGTCATGGGGCTGCTGTGCCTCCCCGGGTGTGTGGGTGACTTGCCTGTTTAGGCTCAGCTTCGGACATGGGTTTAGGAGCACACAGGCTTGTTCACAGATGTTCTGTTTTTGCTTTTTTGAGTCAGGGCTTCACTCTAATTCAGGCTGGCCTCAAACTCAGTGATTCTCCTACCTCAGCCTCCTGAGTGCTGGCATTATAGGCATGTGCCAGCACACCAGACGTTCTTTGTAGGAGTCGGGTACCTGCCCTGTTCTTGTGCCACGTTTCCGTGGCATGTAGTCCAGGTTTTGGTGGTGGTGAGCTGTAGGGCGCCGTCTGCTGCAGACCTTGAATACTTGTGATTGCAGCGTGCCTTTGATCCTGACTGAAATGGGGATTTTTGCTTTCTTATTCCAGAGTGGCAGTAGAGTTCAGTGGATGCGAGTTGAATTGCTAAGCGCACCCCTGAGCACCCGGGAGCCTTAGCTAAGATCAGCCCCTCGGGAGTGCGAGGCTGCCGCTGCTGCATCTGCTCTGCCCAGGGCGGCCGGGCGTGGCTGAAGGTGCCAGCCTTGCCATCATGCTGGCCTCGCCTTTGCCCGAACGTTGGGTGCCCTCTGCGCACCTGGATTTCTTGCTCGAGTTGCACTCTTCTTCGCAATCGGAAGACGAAATATTTGGAGCCTTCTGAGCTTTCCCAGATGTATCCAACACTTTGAACTTTAGGGCTGGTGCTCTCCGGTGCGCTACAGGACCTGTGTGAGAGGGAGCGCGCCCACTGCACCTCCACAGGCCGCCTGGCGCCCGTGCTGCAGCAGGGCGGTGTGCAACGCCGAGGTCCGGCTCGTAGAGCCAGCCTGCCTGGCAGCTTCCTTCCCAGGGATCTGGACATCAGGCGGGCTCCGCCTCTTCCTCTGAGACTTGGTGGAGATGGTTGTGCATGGGGTAGGGAACTAGGGCTGGGTCTCCCACGCCCTGGACTGTGCTGGGCAGAGGCTGGTCTCCTGCGCTTCCACAGACTCTGGCTTCTCACTCTTCTCCCGATTCCGACTTAGCTGCTCATGCGCTGAGTAGCTCCCTCTTTGGATCCTGATCCTTTCTCTTACCTCAACCCGGACTGCAGTCTGCTCATGGCCACTGGGATGCAGAACGATGGCCACCCCTTGCCCTGACTGATTGCACTGGAGCCACCCTTTAAAGAACGATGACGCCAGCTGCTGGAGACGTCACAGACACTCCACCCACCATCAGGTCCTGGGGGCTGGTGCCCTCCTTGAGCTGGGGATGGCTCTATGCCTCCGTCCTCCCTGAGTGGACAGTCTGGTGCACGCCGGCACCAGCAGCACCATGGACAGTCTGATCTCCGCCCTGCGTGTGCCCAGCAGGGGCCTGTGACGACAGGGCTCTGCATAGGGTGGCTGGGTCCAGCGTCTGGAGGGACTGAGCACGTGGCCCCATCTGAAGATGCCCTCACTCGGTGGTCATCACCTCCGCTTCTCATTTCCACCTGGCTTCCTTCTCCCTTAAGTCTCTCTGCTTCCTTCCTTCCGGGAGGATGGAACCGGGTCTACTTCTGTCCGCTGGCGCTGTACCGAGTGCCAGCGGGACTGGCTGACCAGCCCACCTGCGAGACCCTCCGAGACATCCTGCCCAGGCTATGCTTGCCTGTCCTGTGCCTGTCCTGCTGTCCCCAGCAGCGTCCTCATGGAGCTTCTCTCACCAGTGCAGGCGGTGGGGGCGTCTTGTTTGCTGTTCTCTTACTGAAGTTTGAAAAGCACACCACGTATGCAGTTCTCTGGGCAGTCGCAAAAGTAAAACGAGCCAGCGGCAGAGGGCATGTGCCACCCACCCAGCCCTGCCATGCTCGGGCTCTGTGGCTGGGAGCAGGCTGTGGGCTTTCTGATGCTGGAACATCCCCACCAGCCACGGGCCACCAGTGCCTGTGTTCTTACTTCCTCCAGCAGGGTTCAGGGGAGCAGTAAAGCAGGGTGGCACCTACAGAACCAGGGCCAGGTGCCTCAGGTGGCATGGCATGGGTGTGTTCTGCTGTCCCTTCTCAGCGCCTTTGGAGTCCATGGAGCCATGGTGGAGAGAGCGGCTCCTGGCCCTAGCACTCCATGCCCTGCGCTCTTTACCCACTGCACCCCAGGGTTTCTGCAAGGCCGAGGCAGCAAGGACCATGCCTGACTTTCCCCTGCTCCTGTGGGTGGACCACATAGGAGCTTAGTCCTGCCTGTGGACGTGAGCTGCTGAGAGAGTGGGGAGTTCTGGGGGATGCCATGGGTGTCCATGTGCAAGGTCTGGCTGCCACGAGCCTGTCTCCATGACAGAGTGGCATGTAGCCTGGGCGGCATGTAGGCCTTGGCGCTTGGTGGCATGTGGGGCTGAGGTATTGGCCCTCTCTGGCACCGTCTCGACGGTTCTCTCGGCTTCTCAGTTGCTGCTAGTTTGTCACATCCACAGTCTTGGGCTGGAAGCTGTGGGAGTGAGTGCCTGCTGTTTGCAGGTGACCTTGGCCCATCTGTGGACCTCCACACCCTCCCAGGGCCCGGGATTCCAGACTTAGGACTGAACAAACACCTTTCCTGGCCTCGCAGGATTGCGGAGTGCAGTGAGCCCTGTGGTCGCAGTACTCTGAGGAACCCTCCTGCGGGCGGCCTGTGCAAAATACACGCACACAGCAATTCATGGGCTGTGGTGGTGGCAGTGGCGGGAGGGGCTGTGGCTGCTGCTGGGCCACAGCTCTGCGGTTCCAGACAGCACTCAGGACTTCTCCACGCTGGGGGCTGGATCCTCGCCTATCATCTCCTGGGACACGTCCAGAGCTGGCAGCCTTCCAGAGCCTGGTCTGACCACACAGGCGCCTGCCTGCTTCAGCCACTGCACCCTTCCAAAACTGGCCTGGTGTCCAGCCTGTTCTGCACCCAGCCTCAAAGGTCTTTCCTGGACTGTCCCCCCGGGCTGCCCAGGTGCTTGGTGTACTTCCACGTGAGGCTTGAAAAGTCTGTGTAAACAACTTGTGGCCCACATCCATGAGCCCAGTCGTTAAATGCTCGGAAAACAGAAGATGCAGTCACCAACCTTTGCAGCCTCTCTGCTTCCTCTGTGTCACTGTGGGCTCAGACTGCACCTTAGGTGGAGCACGGAGCAGCTGCCATCTTTTTGGAGGATGTGTGTGTGTGTGTGTGTGTGTCCTTGGACAGCCTAGACAGGAAGCATGTACCATCCGCAGGCTGTGTTCAAGGAAGGCTGTCTTGGCTTTATCTTCCACAGCTGGCTGAGCCCTGGAGTGTGGGTCAGGCCGCCACAGCTCCGCCTGGGTCCTCTGCAGCTGACCCTGATGGCACAGCCCCGGGTGGGAAGCAGTGTCAGTGCCAGCCGGTCGCGTTGCTCTTCTTTTCTGGCCCCGTCTGCAGAGGGCTCGCCGTGCGCGGTAGTCTCAGGGTGTGTAGTCCCTCCCAGCGCGTGTGTCCCCTGCTCCGGATGTGCGCTTGAGCTTTGGAGCAGCACAGGTGTCAGTGGTGTGGACTGCTTGTCTAAGGCCTAAAGGGTCACTGGCAGAGCTGTGCGTGGCAGATGGCATTGGTCTTTTGGTCCCTTCTCAGACCCTGTGTTCAGGGGCATCAGTTCTGTCCATCTGTCCTCCCATGCTGGGTGGGCGTCGTGGCGATGTGGCTCAGAGTCGCATGTGCCCTGTGCCTCAGGCTCAGTGGGGTCCGGCTCCTTCCTTGTCCCAGTCCTCTGCTTTGTCAGTGCACAGTGGTCGGAGGGTGGCGAGGGCCCTGTGTCAGCAGGGGTGGGAGCTTTTCCCTGAGGGAAGGTGGAGGTAACCAGGGGCCAGAAGCCATGATCTGGCCACAGAGCCAAAGCTCTCTGAGAAGTTTCATTCACCAGTTCACACATTTCACTTTGGACATGACTTTTAAATTAAATTTTTAAGGATGATAAGTGGGAAGGTGGGACTTCTTTCTGTGACCCCTTACCCAGCTGTTGCACCCGAGGGTGCCAGGCCAGGCACACAGCCAGTCGGCCCCACCCTCCCGGCCGGGGCTTGTGACACCGTGTTTCCGCTGCTGTGCTGGGGTGCAGTGGGTGCTGTGGCCACCCTGCTGAACTGCTCTTCTGTCTGTTGAGCGCCCACAGTGGGCGCCTCAGGGCTCGGGTGCCTTCGTGCTGTGGATCTGGAGGACTTGAAGTAATGGGGCCCTCATTTTCTATTTTTAAAGTGTTTTGTCGGCATTCTCCAGGTTCATATTAATTTATGTGTTTTGAAACAAGCTTATTTAGAATCTAATTTACTCTCGTTGGAGCTGCACAAATACAAGTGTGTTTTTGTTGGTGATGACACCCTGGTGCCTGTGGGTTTGTGTCCCTGGTGTGGACAGGTGGCCTTTGCCATAGCCCCTAGGAGTGTGCGATGCCACCCGATCTGTGAGCCAGCCAGGCAGGGGGAATGAGTGCCTTCACTAGGGTGCTTCTGGGGAGAGTGACGAGGCCTTCCCTGTCTTCCTGCAGCCCTGTTCACCCTGATCCCAGTTGTCATGTTGGTTTCCCTCTGCAGCCTCTGCTCTGTGTGCAGAGCTCCGTGCTGGGGACCCGAGGGGTGAAAGACACTGAGCCTGGCGGGCGGATATAGCTGTCAGGACAGGCGTGGGGGTGTTGAGAGCATGCTGCTCTGACCAGGCTGACCGGCAGCTGCCTGCTGTGTTCCAGGTCTCACCAATGGCTTTGGGGGCACGAATGAGCAGGAGCCGGGCGGCGGCCCGGGGAGGAAAGCTGCGCCCCGGCGGCGCTGTGCGTCTGAGTCAAGCATCTCTTCTAGCAACAGCCCGCTCTGCGACTCCAGGTGGGCACCGCCTCGCCTCCGCCTGCGCAGCCTCCGAGCACCCCCTGCTCTCAGCACCCGCCTGGCCGCTCTGGAGCCAGGGGCGCCGGCTCCAGACCTAAGGGCCCTGAGAGAGCCTGGCCTGGGATCCGATCCATGTGTCCACTCTGCCTGGTAGGACAGCTTCCCATATGATGCTCATCTGCTTTGTAGCATTTTATTGTAAATGGGAATAAAACCACAGCAAAGCTTAGCACAGCTGCAGAATCTGTGGAGATTCACACCTAACTGTCTTGCCCTGAGTCTTGCCTTTGTTGAGATGGTGGTCACCACAGCCCTGCCTGGCTGCCCAGGGTTGGGGGAGGGCCTTAGGTGGCTGGACAGGGTGTCTGTGACTGGTTGCCCTGGTCACGACAGGTCTGGTCACGGGATGTGAGGCTCTGTCCTCAGCCCAGCCTGCTGCCCAGCAGCTTCAGAACACACGTGCCTGGGTCAGGGTGAAGTGCGGGCTGGGTGCCCGCCCTTGACTGGACCCCACTCTCCCCGCAGCTTCAGTGCTCCCAAGTGTGGGCGTGGCAAGCCTGCCCTCGTGCGGAGGCACACGCTAGAGGATCGCAGCGAGTTGATTTCCTGTATCGAGAATGGCAACTATGCCAAAGCGGCCCGGATCGCAGCCGGTGAGCCCCATGCAGCCCCAGACGTTGGTGGAGTGCTTGGGGTGCAGAGTGTGGCGGTGGTCCAGGCACAGTGTTACCAAGCCGAGCCCACAATGTCTGCTGATGGCTAATGGGGCTCCTACCCCGTGGCCCAGTGGTTTCCACAAGCAGAGGCTGAGGTCAGGGTGACTTGGCCCTGCGTTGGGGCTGGCCAGCAGCCAGGGCTCTGGGGCAGAGACCCCTGCTGCCTTGGGCCTGGATTTCTGGGGGCACAGGGCTCACTGAGGTGGCCCTGCAGGCGGAAAGGTTAGGGACAGTAGGAGGCTGGGCCCATGGGCCCCCTAGAAGCTTGATAGGTGTGACGCAGCCCAGGAGGCGCTGTGCAGGGGCCCAGGGAGACTTTGCTGCCCTGCAGAGGCTCTGGCCCTTGCCTTCTAGCAGTCTTCCAGAGACAAGCGCCCTCTGCTGGGATGAGCAGGGATGTTCTTTGGAGGCAGCCAGGAGGTTGGTCTTAGATTTGAAGCCGTGGACACTGTGCACCTGTTACAGGCTGAGAGCCCATCCTTGGCGGGGTGGGTGGCAAGGGGTTGGGCACCAGTGGTCTAGGCTTGCTCTGGGGAGGGCAGGAGATTGTCCAGATGGGTTGGGAGGGGAGGATCCTGGGTCTGGGGCTGTGCTTACCGCCAGGGCTCCTTCCTCCCAGAGGTGGGGCAGAACAGCATGTGGATCTCCACGGATGCCGCCGCCTCCGTGCTGGAGCCGCTAAAGGTGGTGTGGGCCAAGTGCAGTGGCTACCCCTCCTACCCCGCGCTGGTGAGTGCACCGCCATGGCGACCTGAGCTGCAGGGGGTGGGCAGCATTGGACACAAGCCTCAGAGTGACCGAGTGTGTCTTTTCAGATCATTGACCCCAAGATGCCAAGAGTGCCTGGCCACCATAACGGTGTCACCATCCCGGCACCACCGCTGGACGTGCTGAAGGTGGGCGAGCACATGCAGACCAAGTCCGAGGAGAAGCTCTTCCTTGTCCTGTTCTTTGACAACAAGAGGAGCTGGTGAGCATGGCCACGGGTGTGCACCCCTCGGTGACGTGTGGGCTGTGCGGCTGCCGGTCCTCGTGTTGCCGATGCTCAGATGGGGCTGAGAGAGGCTGCCCATTTGGACTGTGGGGACCCGTGTGGAGCGCTGGTTTGTCTCTTCTTCTCGGGGACGGGGCTCTTGCTGGCGTAGGCCACTGCAGTGCTGCTCTGGCACCTGGGGGAGGCTGGAGCTCCCTGGCGCTCTGCGCTCTGCCTGGAGCTCCCTATCAGTCTCCTGGCCCCTCCCATGCCCCGAACTCTCTGCAGGAAGGTGCAGTGCACTGGCCCTTGTTCTGCTGGGACACTGGCCCTCAAAAGCTGCATCCCCATCCCTGGCAGATGCTCTGCTCTGAGTATAGAGGCCCGGTACCCATGGGCTTGTCCCACATAGCCACGCAGGGATGTCGGGACTGGTAACTGCCCTGTAACTCTTTGTGTGGGCCCCAGAGGGTGGGGAGGTGGCTGTGGGTGAGGGCTGTGCCCGGCAACTGGGTCACCGCCCCTTATCTCCAAAGGCAGTGGCTCCCGAAGTCCAAGATGGCGCCCCTGGGCATCGATGAGACCATTGACAAGCTGAAGATGATGGAGGGCAGGAACTCCAGCATCCGTAAGGCCGTGCGCGTGGCCTTCGACCGTGCCATGAACCACCTGAGCCGCGTGCATGGGGAGCCGGCCAGTGACCTCAGCGACATCGACTGAGGCGGCCGGCAGGGCGCGGGCTGTCCATAGTGTGGATACGCTGTACATGTCTGTATATTGTCCAGAACTTAACTTATTCTGATTCACAGTCGTCGTCCTTGGGTTCTGTTTCCCCAGGAGGGGAGGCTTCGTTCCGCGTTTTCTGCGAAGCCACTGGTCCTGGTGCCCTCCTCCTGACCTGTAGCTTTTCTTAAAAGACTTTTGAATGTTTAATAATTTTGTAAATCATACTCTTTACGCAGAGTACCACTTATTTAATAAGACGGGATGTAAATTTACAGTGACAAATGTGTATTTTAAGAGAGAAAATGACATTATTTTGAATGGTACTTTGTGCAGAGAGCAGGAGAATCCCTTTATGCTGTGCGCCCCCCTCGCAGACCACCAAAAGCACTCCGCGGGCCGCAGCGCGGCGCCGGCTCCGCAGACGCGCCTCCAGCGGGTTATTTATTGTAGAAAGTATATTCATTTGCTTTATAAAGAAGAATAAATTTGCAAAGGTATATTGATACGCATTTTTATACAGGCACAAACAGCTCGCCTCGGCTGGGAGCAGGGTGTGTGACGTGGTTCTGTAAGTGGCTGGCCTGTGTGTACTTTGATTTTGTAACTTGTAATCTTTTGTTTACAATGCGGGGCTTTCTGTAATTTGTTTTAATTTAGAATTTTGGTAGTAATAGACCTTTGGATACATTTTTGTATGGTACATGTGATGTATATAGAATTAGTACTTTATTTTTATTTTTAAGAGGTAAAGCATTATGTTAGGGGGTAAAAGTAGGGTGGGTTTCCAAATTTGCATTTTTTATATTCAGAATAAAGTCACTATTTGGACAGTGTCGCCCTTTCCTTCCTACGTCACCAGGAGGCTGGGTGTGCAAGAAGCCTGGGCAGCAGGGTGCAGGCACCTAGGGTGCGCCGCCCCCTCGGGGTGCCCTGACCTCGAGACCTGACGGACAGAAGTGCTCATTGCTGTGCCTGATTGTGTTTTCATCTCATGCTTTGAACAGCGCTCTGTCTGCACTGCAGTGTCCCCAGAGGAAGTTGTAATAAAGCCTTCTTTTGGAGCTGTAAGGTGCGTGCTTGGCGGACTCCTGCTGCAGTGGGCCCTCTCCTCGGTGCATGGGCTGCTCACGTTCCGCCTCTAGACCAAGCACACCAGGAGCCGGACACCAGGCTGTGGGCCTCTGCTTGCAGCAGAGCTGCAGTGCCCTGGCCCGGTGTGGAGTGAGGAGTCCGGCTACAGGGAGTAGGGCAATCACTTGGGCAGCTGGCCTGGGTTGGAGCCTCTGCTGGCAGAGGCTGCTGGTTCCACACAGCCCCACTACAGATCCCCACCTGGGTGCCTGGCTGCCCCTGTGCCCTGTGCCTCCCATGCTGTTATCCCCACATGCCCCAGGACCCGTGGCAGTGTTGCAGCTTGACCTGGCCGGCAGACCCTCAGCCCTGGGGCTGGGTTCCAGGGCATCCACTCCAGGTGAGCTGGGTGTCTGATAGGGTGTGGTGGCCATCTGGGCTGCAAGGAGTGTGGCCTGTCCAGTGTGGCCTGCCTGTCCAGAGCAGGGGGCACTGTGTGGCAAGGGGCCTCCTAGGAGAGGGTAGGGTCTAGTGGTCACTTTGCTTGGGATGCTGGGCTCTGGCCTGTTTCCTCCTTGCTTGGGATGGTTTGAGAGGGTGGGTTCATGGTGCCACAGATTTCAGACATGGTGCAGCTGCAGCACTGGGGTGGGCAGCTGGGCCTTTGTCGCTATCTTAGTTACTTTCTACTCGTCGCTGAAATAAAATACCTGATGACCCAAGTTGGGAAAGGAAAGGTTTATTTCTAGTTTTTGGAGGTTTCAGACCATACTCAGTTGGCTCCAAGGCAGGGTGGCATGGCAGGACCATAGTTCATGGCAGTTGCAAACAGCAAGGCAGAAACCAGCAAGTGAGCGAGACATACCTTCCTGCCATTACTTTATATTCTGGCTCCACCCTAGGCCAGTGTAATGCTCACACCCCCAATCCAAGCTCTCTTGACAATGAACCCGTTACAAATGCATAATGCAAATGCATGAGTCCTGGGGGCCACTGACAAACCATGACATGGGCTGTCAACCCACTACCACTCCTCTCCCAGCTTGTCAGGGCTGCGGGGTTACCGCCAGTCTCAGATGCCTGGGGACACTGAGGCTCCAGAGACGGGCCGTGCCTGAGCTCATGCAGAGGGCTCAGTGCCAGGTCAGTGCCCTGACGTCCATCCTGAGGCGCAGCTCGGCCGCTGGGTGAGGGAATGACCGGAGTGGGCCAGGCCGCGGAGCAGGCTGAAGGCGGTGCAGGGCTGCTGGGCAGCAGCCAGCCATGGGCGCCTCTGGGGAGCAGGCAGCTCTGCGCCTGTGGTGCTGGGTCCACACAGTGTAGCAGCGGAGTGACAGGAAGTGACTGGAGTGCATGGAGATTATGGGAGATGGAAGTTTTAGGGGGTTCCCAGGACAAGAGGGCAGGTTGGAGTCCCTGCCCCTAGGACAGAACTCCCTTGTTTTTGGTCCTGCGAGTGTGTGTGGGCTCCCTCACGGGCCCTCATCTGGAGTCCTGAGGGCAGCGGAGGACGATGAGGCCTGGGGGCCATTGCTGGGCAGGCCCTGGGACAGCTGAGTCCCCGCTCCTCCCCACCTCCCTCTTGGCACTTTGAAAGCCTGGGTTCCAGATTGGTGCCTACAGCCCTCAGCTCGTCATTTGACCGAAGACTACCTAACTGTCTCAGGGCCCTGCAGAGGTCTCCGGAGGAAGAGGTGGCCTGGAGGAGCCCAGCTAGGGCTGTCGGTGGCCACCTCCACTGCCTGAGGCCCCCAGGGCAGTGCACCCACGGTGCCAGGAGGCTGCGCCTCTGTGGGGTGGGAATGGGGTTCTGGAGGAAAGGAGGACTCAGTTCCTGTGGAGTGAATGTAGGAGCCTGAGGGGTGGGCTTGGGGCTCAGGGCTGTGGCCAGCGGGCAGCACCAGCCTGAGTGTGTCTGGGGCAGGCCCTTCCCTGGCAGGCCCTTCCCTACTGTGTCCACCCTGCACCCCAGGTGCCCCAGGCTTACCTGGCCTCGGGCTTTATGTCAACGTGGAGTGGGTTCTCAGCCTCTTGTTGGTCTCTTGATGCCTCTGCTTCATGTCCTTCCCTGTGGAGCAGGTGTAGCATCCATGTTTGGGGTGAGGATGTGCTAGGGGGTGCAGTGAGTCCAGGGAGCTCTTCCATCCACCCTGTGGACAGCAGGGCACAGATTGGGGTCCCAGGGCTCAGACCCTCTTGCAGCTGGGCCTCTGTGGGGTTCTGTGGGCAGCACTGTTCCCTGGGGTGTGGGGTCTGCTGGTGGGGGCTGTGGCCCAGCTGCTTGGAGAAATGCACAGGTGCCTTTACTCAAGATGCCCTGAAGCTAAGGAGAGTCACTCTTGCCCCAGGGAAGGTTGTGCTGAGCCCACTCGCCCGTCAGGGCCCTTGGGAACCTGTCTAGAAGCACAGGGTAGGCTGAGGGCACCAGTGCTTCTGAGTTCTGCGGGCAGGCTGGACCCTGCTGAGGGTGCTGCCTGGCCTCGGCAGACGCGTGAAGGGCCCTCCTTTGCTCCTGCTGTCTTGGGTGGCACTGAGCCAGACCAGGACACAGCCTTCAGTGCCTAGACCTTCCCCTGCCCCTGGGAACAGGTGTCCAGCATGCACTAGGGCCTGGGTTTGATCCCTGGCATGGAGGCCAAAAGAAGAGAGAAATTGGATCGTGAATGATGAGGTGCACTTGGACTGTTCCTGATAGATTCCTGTGAGTTAATGGAAAATCAAATGCACCACATTTTCTTTTGATGAGAAAAGACAGATTTAGCTGGAACTAATCAGTGATGGGACCAGAGAAAACTTGGAGACTGTGGAAGGAATAAAAGTGTGAAGGCACTGAGCAGTGTGGCAGTTCTCCCTCCGCAGGGTGCCTGTTCTGATCGTTGGTGCTGCAGCCTGGAGCTCAGTGCGGCCTGCTTGGCTCTGCCGTCGTTTGCTCTAATTAAATTGCAGCGGCAGTGGTACTGGCTGCTATCTCCACACTGACTGTCCTTGGCCGGCCACCGTATGCGGTTGTGGGCTGGAAGCCCTGTCCACAGCTCTGGGGTGGCAGCCCTTTCTGGTTCCACCTTCCTTCCCCTGAGGGACTCACGAATGAGAACTAAGGAGAGCGGCCCCAGGACGCCAGTGGTCTTGGTGCTGTGGGTGTTGGGTGGCTATTGCTCCTCCTTGTCTTTTTTTTTTGCTCTGCGCTCCAGGGCTTTAGCCCAGGAGAATCTACGCCCAAGCTCACCTATCAGGTCAGCCCTGCTGCTCCCTTGGGCTTCGGGAGGGAGACTTTCTTTCCTGGCTGCTTGCCTGAGCCACCCTTGGCCACCTGCAGGTTGTAGGCACATCTCCAATGTGGCTGCTTTGTTCTTGGCACAGAAAGAGAGACCTCAACCAGATGGAGTTACTGTCTTGTCATCACACACATAATCACATCCACTATGTCATCTCTGCCAGGTCCGTTGGTGGCAAGCAAGGGGCGGGACCCATCCACACCCAGGTAGGGACTGTGATGGGCACACACTCCAGGGTGGGGTTGTTGTCAGGGGCACATCACAGCTCTGAGCCTGCTTGTGTGGCCCGGGGCGGGAAGGCCCACTGTCCTCCCAGCCCAAGGACACTCTGTCCTGTCCTTGCCAACCTGTCCTTCGGCAAACCCATATGCCTGTGAGCCTAGAAACAGCATCAGAGCTGGTACTTGAAGGAGAAATGAACAAAGCCACCATTTTAGCCAGAGACCTCAGCCCTGCTCTGTCAGTAGTTGATGGATCAGCAAGCAGCAAATTACAGCAGCTCAGCTGAACTGAACGGCACCATCCGTCAGCTGCATCTAATTGGCGTTACGGACAGCTTCATCCAACGGCAGCAGAATACACATTCTGCTCAAGTGCGCATGGATGCTTGCCGGGACACAGCACAGTGGGCCAGAGGACACGCCTGATGTGCTGGAAAGGCCAGTCACACACGTGTGTTTCCACACAGCAGTGGAGTTGGGCCGGGCGATCCCAAAATAGAATAACTAACAGGCAGGTGAAGAGGACCCTTAAGAGAAACTTAAAAATATTTTGAACTACGGGATATCCACTGTATCCAAAACTGGCAGGGTGTGTAAAAGAAATGCTTAGAGAAATTCATCAAATTCAACGCATGGATCAGAAATGAAGACAGTTCTAAAATCATTCATCCAAATTCTCACCTTTGGACTCCAAAAACAGTATCAGGCTTGGAGTGAATAGAAAGCAATGTTAAAAACTGAAAGATAAATCAGTGAAATAGGAAGATTCTTTGAAAATTTCAATAAAATCGATAAGGTTTTAGCCAGGCCAGCTGAGGGAGAAGATGCAAGCAGGTAGACCAGAAAGACAGGCCACCGCTGGGGCTGCGAGGACAGTGAAAGGACTCTAGGGGGCGCTGTGACCGGACGTGAGCCACACCTATAACCGAGATGGCATGACTCAAGCAGGCAGACACTGCGAGACTTAAATAAGAAGAAGCGCCCGAACTGGCTCATCGCAAAGAGAGTCAGTCAGTAGTGATTTCCCTTCAAAGCAGGGAGCACCTGGGCAGATGGCATCCTGGCGAGTTCTGCCAGCAGTTAAGGAGGAAGCCGCGTAAGTTCTCAGTGATGCAGTCCAGAAATCAGGAGCAGAAGGGACACCTTGCAACTCATTCTAGGAGGCTGGCATTGGCCTCCTCCCCAAATCACATGAAAGCCTGTGAGAAGAGAACAGGCCAATATCTCTCAGAAACGTAGATGAAAAATTCTCAACAATATTAGCAAACAGAATTCAAAACTAATAAAAAGAATTATGCATTGTGACCAAATGGAATTTATCTTAAGTAGACAAATCGGTGTGACATTTAAAACTCAATTAATATAATCCACCACACCAACAAGCTAAAAAAGAAAAACAACATGATCATATCACTAAATGCAGAATAACGTGAAAAAATTCCAACACCCATTGCACTAAATTAGGAGCAGAGGGGACCCTCCCAACTTGGACATCTACAAACACTATCGTGATCACTACCATGAGGAAGACCCAATGTGTTCTGGGTCACTTTTGGAGACTGGTGCAGGGGCCCCTCCTCTAGGCAGAATTTTGGATTTCTCTTCTCTCTTATCCTCAGTGAGGGGCCTCTTCTCTATGGCACACGGCTCCTTGGGGAGTCAGTGTAACCATCTGCGCATCTGTTGTTCCCCTGGTCTGTGAGCCCCTTGAGGACAGGGTCACTGTCCTCAAACCTGACACTGATGTGTGACACGTGTGTGAGGAAGCTACATACGGAGCAGGGAACTGAGCCCTACCAGGAAAGGCCATCGCCAGGGGTTCCTGAAGGGAGGAGCTGGATCCCTTCTCTGTGGGCACTGCCTCGAGATGGGTGCCTGGTGGGCACTGTATCTCAGAGGGTTGGTGATTTATGCAAGCACTGGGGCCTCAGTGGTGTGTGTGCATTTTCTTGGGAGTGTTGACAGCTCACTGGAGCACTGTGATGCTTGGTGATGGTAGGTGTGTGCCCCACATGCCTCTGTCACCTGCTCACCCACTGCCATATTTGCATGACCCGTTAGCCCATCCATCCACCCACCCTCTCACCCACCTGTGCCTTCACCCCCTTACTCCTCCATCTCCACTATCCACCCACACCTCTGCCCACCGTTCATCCGTCCATAGCTCCATTTTGCCACTGCCGCTCACTGCCTTTCTATCCATGTGCCTGGTCACCCATCCCACCGCCAACCCCTCTGTCCTCCCATTCCTTCATCTTCCCACCCACCATCCACATAGTCATCCATCCATCGTCCACCCACCAACCCGTCGGTCACTCCCCGACCCACCATCCATCGCTCAGCTCTCCACCAACCCATGCATCCTTCCACTTTTACCCAGCCACTACCCGTATGTCCATCCATCTAACTGCCCACCCACCATCTGTTCATTCATTCATTCATTCATTCACCTGTCTGTCTGCCATGACTTGCATGTCTGTCCTCTCTCAAACTCATGGTAACTCTAATTGCTAGTTTACCAGAGTGGAGAGGTGAGACACAGGATGACTAAGACTCGGAGAGCTGACATGAAAGGGTGTCCTTTTGTCTCTTGTCCCAGCTGTCCATGCCACGTGATGAGGCGGCACGAAGGCCCCTGACAGAGGATGCATCTTCGTGTTGGTATTCCCAGCCTCTGGCACCGTGGGAAATGAGTTCCTGTTCGTTATAAATTGCAGTCTTTTGGGCACCGCAGAAAGCAGTGTGCTTTTGTTCACGTGTCCACCAGCAGCCCTCCCAGCTTCATCTGTCTCTTTGCTTTCATTCCCTTTCTGGGAACTGGGGTTCAGAGCTGGGAGGCGTAGATGACAGAGGAACTGTTTACCACTCACGGAGCTCACGTTCTAGGAATTAATGTGAGATCCCTGTCCAAAAGCCCAGATACTGAAAGAGAAATGCCTCCAAAATGCCATCCGAAGGGTGGGCCTCAGGCTTGTTGGCTGCTGACATTCGCAGTGGAAGGAGATTGAGCAAGAGAAGAAACGTGGACAAGAGAACTGGGCGAGAGGGTGGGCGGATGTGGGGGTTAGTAGGTACCTGCAACGGAATGAGTCCTAACACGTGGCAAGGTTGATGCAGTCAGTGTGTTTGAAGCCAGAAGTGTTTTTGAAGGGATTCACGGCAGTGTGCCTTTCACTGTGATAAATCACTGAGATTTAACGTTTTCTGTTTGTCGGTCTCACCGCACGTGCTTAGAGCCCATGCGTTGTGTGAAAACTGCCAGCCTCTTCCCAAATGGCTGCACCATTTCACGCTTGCATTAGAGAAGTCCTGCAGCTCCACACTCTGCCGGCACTTGGTGCTTTCACTGCTCCGCATCTTGGCCATCTAACGGGAGTGCAGTGGTCTCACTGTCACTGCAGTTTGCATTTCCCCAATGACAAGTGATGACAAGCACCTTTTCACACCTCCTTGGTGGGTGCTTTCTAAGGTCTTGGGCTTATTTTTATGTCATTGTTAATTTTCTTATTGTTGAGTTTTAGGGGTTCTCTGTATGTTGTGGATGATAGCCTTTAGCAGGTGTGTCTTTGCAAACATTTTCTCCTGAGCCTGCACTTTGTCTTTTTATGCTACCGATAGTGTCTTCTGTGGAGAAGACACAAAGTTCTGCTGAAGTCCAACCTTTCTTTCCTGGTGTGTGCCTCTGGAAATGTATCTTGGAACTCATTACCAAGCCCGAGGGCTTTTTTATGCTGTCTTCTGGGAGTTTAGTTTGGGTTTTGCATCCAAGCCCGTGACCCATTTGGAGCTGATTTGGGGGAAGATGGAAGGATGTGTAGGGTCCCTGTGTAGTGTGCGTGGCCATTCAGCTGCTCCTCGCTGTGTGCTGAGAAAACTCGGTTTGTTCCATTCTGTTGCTGTTGCTTTGCTGTCAGGGATCCGCAGACATGTGTCCATCTCTGAGCTTTTATTCTGCTTTGCTCCATTTGTCTGTTCTTTCATCAGTGCACACTGTCTCCCTCAATTCTTTCCTCTGAACAGTCAGACCAAGTGTCTCCTCTCCGAGCATCTTAGGGGAGACATGAGGCCAGCATGGCCCAGGGACACGGAGGCCCAGCCCACACCCTGGCAGCGTGGACGCCTGGCGGTGGACCCAAAGCCACACAGAACCCTGGGGAAGCGTGTGGGTAGAACACATCTGCTGTCTAAAGATGTCTGGAAGTGTCTTGAAGTAATTGATCATCTGTTGGGGCCTGTGCCTAGACCCCCAGTCCCCTAAACAGGTGCACGGCGAAGGCTCGCAGGAATGAGGCATGCGGCACGGTCTTTAGGGCTGCAGGGGGAGTGAGATCCTAGCACAGCTCCTAACTCTGCTGGCCGGCAGCCGACTGACCCAAGGACAAGCAAGGAGCTGAGTGGACCATGCAGGAAATTGAGCAGGATCTTGGGAGGGGTTCAAGGACCCCTCAGAGCAACAGAGGATGCTAATTAAGGAAAACCATCCAGAAAGTCCCCAGGGGGCCTCAGCTGTGGCCTGTCTTGTTCCAGGTGTCTCCCATTCTCAGTTCAGCCGTGCCCGGCCACGCCACAGCCCTGCACGTGTACTCAGCTTTAGCGGCTCCAACAATCATCAAAGCAGAAGAGGTGCAGCCTGAACTTCATCCTCTGCTTGGAGTGAGGAGTGTGCTAACTGGATGAAGGGGGGCCTGGTGGGGAGGCTGCTGTAAGGTTTGAACCAGAGCATTCTCTCCACAGGGGATGCGTTACACACAGGGGAGCTGTGTGCCACCCATCTGTTGCGGTCGAACACCAGCAAACTGATAAAAGAGCTGTAGCAGAGATAAAGGGGAATAATAAAAAGTATGATGCTGATCCAAATGAAGGCAGGGAAGAGGGAAAACGGGACCAAAACAAAAGGAACAAATAAAGAACAGGCGAGACGGTAGATTCAAACTCCAGCACAATGAGTGTCATACTAAATGTAAACAGGCAAAATCCTTAGGATAAGAGGCTGAGACGGCCAGGCAGGACGCAAAGCAACACCAACATCTAAAACTCCACGAGACTCCGCTAAAAACTCGAGGCTCATCTTGAATATGAAGATGCAGAGAGCTTAAGGGTAAAAGGGTGGGAAAAGAGACATCCTAACCCTACTCAGAATGAAGCAGGAGTGACTCCACCGACACCCTAAGAGTGTTTCCAGCAGGGTTAGTGCCAGGCGTGAAGGAGGTCACTTCTACATAGTCTCTGAACACATGGAATTTAAAAAAAATCCTAAACTACAAACATAAAAGTGAAAAACAACAGCTGAAAACTATCTAGGAAATCTCTATGTATCTGGGAATGAAATATTACATTCCTACATAATTACTGGTTAAAGAGGAAATCAAAAGGTAAATGGAAGGGAAAACAAAGTTATCTTAAAACCTGAGGGGTGTGTGACTATTTACAGCCTCCAATCCAGGGCCAGGCAGTGCCAGACAGGAGCACCTAGTGACCTTTGTTCTGTCTCCTGAAGCTTCGGAAAAGATGAGTAAATTGAGCTCCCCATCAGCAGACAGTACAACAAAATAAGAGAGACAGGAAACAGAAATGCCACTCAGAAAATCAGTGCAGCAAAAGTGTGGCTCTTTAAGATTTAGTAATGTTGGGAACTTCTAGGTGACCTCACAGAGTGCAGGGCAGTGAGGGAGGTCGCTAATGACCTGTCAGCCAGTTTGAAAGCTCGGTGGTTAAGTCCCTTTGAGGCCAACTCCCTGTGCCGACTCAGGAAGAGGCAGCTGAGCCGAGCGCCCAGCCCTCCAAGGGAAACACAGTTTATAGTTAGAGCCTCTCCCACAAGGAAACCCAGGCCCAGGGTCTCCCTTAGTCAATGTTTACAAAGGGGTCGAGGAGGAGACAGCACCAGGTCCACAGCACTGACGAGGAGAGGGTGCTTCTCAGCGCATCTTACGAGGCCAGGCTTGACTCTTGTGCCCAAGCTAGGTGGAAAGGTTATCACAGAAGAAAACCACACACCAGTGTCACATGAGAACTGATGTGGACATTCCTAACAAACCAAACTCAATAGTAAGTAAAATAATACAAGACGAGGCGGTGGGTTCACCCTGGGGTTCAGTGCTGACCTTAGGCACTGTGCCAACGGATGCCATGTGGGCGTTTGGATAGATTCAGGAAGAGCATTTGGCAGAACCCAACACCCGTCCTTAAAATCTCACAGGGCACTTGGGAAGGGAGGAGACTTCAGTAATTGGTAAAGGAGAGTGTCATCCCTGCACCCCTAAGAGCAGGAAGACGGGGCACTTCCTGGCACCACGTCTGCGGGAGAAGCTCCCCAGAGCGCTGAGACAGGACGTGTTATTTTGAGTGTGACTTCTAGGCTCCAGTGTAGAACCCCAACCTACCAGCACAGCTCCTCCCTGCTGGTGTAGACTTTCTAGCTTCTACTGCTGACCTTTGGGCCTTCCCAGTGTAGATCCGTAAAACAGACTGGCGTGAGTCCTTGTCATGGGCTCTAGGTCTTCATCTAGACGCATGCAGGGCACTGCTGTGGGATCCAGACACGTGGCTGAATATTCTGGGTTTAGTGCTGTGGTCAGAGTTCCTGCACTTTCTTTTAACTCTGGGTGACCATCATAAAATAGTAATATAGATTGTCTCCTGATTCTAATTGTTCTCTGCACAACCCCCGACTACAACAGGGTCTCTTAAGTAGAGTATCATGTTGTCTGCAAATAATGATAGTTTAACTTCTTCCTTTCCTATCTTTATTGCTTTTATTTCTTTCTTTTGTCTAATTGCTCCAGCTAAAGTTTCCAGGACTGTGTTGACTAAGAGTGGAGTCAGTGAACATCCTTGTCTCAGTCCTGATTTTAGAGTGAAAGCTTTCAGTTTTTGTCCATTTAGTGTGATGTTGGCTATTAAGTTTGTCATAGATGGCTTTTTTCAGATTGAGATAAAGATCATCTATTCCAATTTTCTGTAGGTTTTTTTTTTATCACGAATGGTGCTGGACTTTGTCAAAAGTTTTTTCTACATCTAATGAGACGATTGTATGATTTTTATCCTTGGCTCTGTTAATCTGGTGTATTACATTTATGGGTTTATGTATGTTTTTTTTTTAAGGAGAAAAGAAAAAAGAATTGAAAGGGTACAAGTTATACAGATTTACAGAAGAAAAAAATGAACAGTAGGAAATCTCTAGTTAATGGATTACATATTGCCATCTTAAAAATAATTGTTCAAGTCACAAAATTAAAGCTTGTAGAGTGGACATTCCAACAATGATACTGCAAACAGTTCTGTTCAATGATCCAATAAAACTCTGTGATATCATTTTCTATCTTATACACTTAAATATACATGCAGTTATATAGCTTAGAGCACTTTCTTTTTCTCTCTTTTGTACAATGACTATTACACATTTTGGGTTTCATTGCTCCCACGGTTCTTATTGCTTTTTTGGAAGAGAGTAAAACCAAATGAGACATAACAGGACAGAATCGGTCAAGTCAAAAGGGTGGACATAATAGATAAATAAAAACATAATACAAGGTGATCATCAATGGTTACCATAATGCCTCCTGCTATCTCTAATAGAATTGCCTATATCATTAGTTATAATACAATTGAACAAAATAGTAAAGAACAAAACCGACAAAACCAAAACATTGGAGACATTGTAGGTCTTCAAAAGTAGATAAAAGTCAACGAGAATGGGCGTTATAATGAATCTCATTATCTTCTCAGCTGATGCCTAAACTTTCGAACCTGATACTATCCATCAAAACAGAATAGGGGAACATCAGTCAAAAACAAGATGGTGAGAGTAATACAGGGCTTCAAATCGAGATAATAGAAAGTCAAAGTGGGTTACTATATTATATCCTGCTATTTTTTTCCCTTTAATTAAACGGATAAAAATAAAAAAGTAAATAATGGAGTGGAGATTGAGAAAAAAGAGGGCATAACAGCAAAACAGCGCAGATCAAAACATAACCATTTAAGCAGAATAGTGTTTCACCACCAGATAATTCCGACCTAAAAGTAGTTACCATATTGACTCTTTCCTTGAAGTCCTTGAGTACAACTTCATATACTGTAGCATTAAGTATATCAAAACAATGTAAGGGTTTATGTATGTTGAACCATCCCTGCATCACTGGGGTGAATTCCACTTGATCATAATATATCATCTTCTTGATGATTTGCTGCATTCTGTTTGCGGTTTCTTATTAAGTATTTTTATATCAGTGTACATTAGGGAAATTGACCTGTAATTCTCTTTCATAATTGGGTCCTTCTCTGGTTTTGGGATCAAGGTAATGCTTGTTTTCAAGAATGAATTTGGGAGTATTAGTTCCCTTTCAATGTCAATAAAGGGTTTGAGAAGTAGTGGTGTTAGGTCTTCTCTAAATTTCTTGTAGAGCTCAGCAGTGAATCCTTTAGGGCCTGGGCTTTTCTTTGTTGGTAGGTTTTTAATTACTTCAATTTCATTGATTGATATTGACTTACTTAATATTTTTATATCTTCTTGATTCAGCTTTGGTAATTCATATGTATCTAGAAATCTGTCCATTTCTTCTGAACGCAAATTTTCAAAGTAGGTATAGATGATTTTCTGGGTTTCTATAGGGTCTGTTGTGATTTCACCCTTCCTAATTGTGTGGATTTGAGTGTTTTTTTTTTATAAGATTGGATAAGGGTTTGTCAGTTTTATTTAAACTTTCAAAGAACTAACTCTTCAGTTCATTGACTCTTTGTGTTTGTTTTTAGTCTGCAGTTCTTTAATGTCTGCTCCGATCTTTCTAATTTCCTCCCTTGTACAAGCTTTTAGCTTAAGCTGCTCTTCTTTTTCTAGAAGTTTGAGGTTCAACATTAAGTTGTTTACATGTGCTTGCTCTATTTTCCTGATATCAGTCTTTACTACTATAAATTTCCCTCTTAATACTGCCTTCATTGTGTCCCATAAGTTCCAATATGTTGTACTGTTATTATCATTCAACTGTAAACACTGTGTAATTTCTTCTCTGATTTCATCTGTGAACCACTGGTTGTTCAGGAGGGTGCTATTTGATTTCCATGTGTTTATGAAGTTCTTGTGGTCCCTTTGGCATGGGTTTCCAGTTTCATTACACGTGGCCTGGTAGTATGCACGGGGTAATTTCATTTCCTTTGCATTTACTTAAGCATGTTTTGTGAGCCAGTATTTGGTCTATTTTGGAGAAAGTCTATGTGCAGCTGAGAAGAATGTGCATTTTGATACTGTGGGGTGGAACACTCTCTAGACTCTATAGACCCTGTTGTAGTTTAGGGTTGTGGAGAGAACAATTAGAACATTTTCTCAAAAGTTTGATTTAGTTCTAATATTTCAATATTGATTTTTTGTCTAGTTGATCTTTTTGTGATAGTGGGATACTGAAGTCTTCTAATAGAATTGTATTAAGGATTATTTGATTTTTCATGTCCATTAATAATTGTTTTATATAAATGGGTGCACTAATATTTGTTGCATATATATTTATGATTGCTATTTCTTTCTCTTGGATTGATCCCTTTACCAGATGTAGTGACCTTTATGTCTCTTAATCAGTCTTGGCTGAATAGCACCCTCTGCTTTTTTCTGGGTTCCTATTGCATGGAGTATTGTTTTCCATCCTTTGACTTTTAGTCTATCAGTTTCTTTTTGAATTAAATGTGTTTCTTGTATGTAGCATGTTGTTGGATCTTGCTTCTTGATCCATTTTGCCTGTCTTTCTTTTGATTGGTGAATTGAGACCATTAACATTGATGGTTATTACTGCTGTGCACTGACATTCTTGTCTTGTTATTTTCCTGTTGTTGGCTCCCCTCTTTTTCCCCCTCCTTCTAACTGTTTGCCTTTCCTGGTAGATTCCTTCTGTTGGGGTTCATGGAGCTGAAGTCCTTATTATCTCTTTCTAGAATGTCTTTTAGAACATCTTGGAGTGCTGGCTTTGTGGTCATAAATTTCCTCAGATGTTCTTTGTCATGGAGGTGTCTTATTTCTCCTTCAGTTTTAAAAGGTAGTTTTGTGGGGTACATCAATCTGGGTTCAAAGTTGTTTTCCTTTAGTGCTGGAGTACTTCACTCCAAGCTCTCCTTGACTTGAACATTTATGCTGAGAAGTCAGCTGTGACTCTGATGGAGTTTCCTTTATAGGTGATTTGTTTCTTTTCTCTAACAGCTTTTAAGATTTTATTCTTATGTTGAATTTCTGGAATCTTCACTATGATATGACTGACTGTAGATTTTTTTTTGATCGTGGCTAGTTGGAGTTCTATATGCCTCATTTATTTGTATGTCAAATTCTTTTTCTCTACCAGGAAAGTTTCTGTCATGATGTCTGTGAACATTTTTTAATGTCATTTGTGATATCTCTTGCTTTTTCATTGACTCCAGTCAATCTGAAGTTATTCCTCTCTGTCTAATCTAGCAGCTGCTGGATTGATTTCTCATGATCCCTCGGTATTTTTGAGAAATCCTTCTTTTCTTGGTCACTAACTGCAAGCCTGTCTTGAATATCTGAGATCCTGTCCTCATGTTGGCCTAATTTGCTTCAAATATTTGAAGTGGAGTTTTTATTCTCTTAGATATCTGCTTGAGTCTGCTATATAGATTCCATTTCTTTCCTATACTGAGCTTCCATAATTTGCTTAAGCTCATTTATGTTTTTGTCTGTGTCTGCTCTTAAGTCACAAAGCATGATGTATATTTTGGTAATCTCTGTAGCTATCTGAGACATTACTTCTGATTTCATTTTTTCCGGAGCCTCATTCCATTGCTTTGCTGTGACCACTTCAGAGAGACCTCGGGGGGCTTTCAGATTGTCTCCCCTCTTTGCCCCTGTATTTACCTTTGGTGAACTGGGTGTCTGGGGTTGCATTTTGCTTGAATGTCTTCTCATTTCATTTCTCTCTTTTTTAAGTTTAATTCCTCTGTGATGCTTGTAAGTTGCCTATGGTGGGTTGCTTTTGCTGGTATTTAGGATCCTTAGGTGATGATTACTGCTCTGAAGTATCTTCCAGGTGTAGCTAGGTTTTGTGTTTTGAGTCTGTTGGAAGATCTTGTCTCTCTAGTTTGTTGTAGGTGAGAAGTTGCTGCTTGTTTGGCCTGGTCCCTGGTTTTTGGCCCTGCACCACAGTATTTTTTGTGACCCTTAGTCAGTCTCAGTCATGGACTACCAGGCCCAACAGCTGTTTAGAACAATTATGTCCATTTTGACTGTAGTGGTACCAATAGCATCAGACACAGCCTAAAAAATGACAAACCAAGCTAACCCTTAAAACTTGCCACTTTGAACCATAGGAACTATATTTGTGATTATATAACAAACCAGAAAATTATATGCAGCATATAATCAATTTTACCCTCAGGGGTTAAACTTTAAAAAGGATTAAGGAGAAAATAGAGAACTGGACAAAGAGGAAGAGATTAGAAGTAAGGCTGAAGGACAGAGAGGGATCACGCCAACTTGGGGAAACTGGTGCAAAAGACTGAAGGAAAAGAGAGATGGAAGAGATAAAAAGAAAAACAGAAGAGAACCACACCCACAGGAAGTCAGGAAACACATTCACACTCACATCAAAGCAATGGAGGGGGCGGAGGATTTAGCTCAGCAGCAAGCAAGGTTGTGAGTTTGATGCCCAGCACCAAAAAAAACCAAAACAAAACAAAACAAAACAAAACAAAACACCAAAGCAAACAAACAAAAAACAATGAAAGAGAAAAAGAAAAGACCCTAAGCAGTCCATTCCCAGAACTGTCTCTGGTTTCACTCTTCAGACAAGTCCCAAAGAGTGCTGATCTATCCCAGCAGGCCAGCAGTAGTTTTTTGGCAGGGTAGTGCGTAATCTCAGCACAGTCCAAGCACTTTCCACGGGTCTGAGCCTAGCTGGGAGCTGCTGGGGGAAGCTGGCAGCAGTTTTGGGTCCTGTGCTCAGCCCACCCTGTTCCCAAGTCAGCGCCCGCCAGTCACTTCTCCTGCCGCAGGACTAAGTCCTCCGCACTCACTGCCAGCCAGTGCCGTCCTCCATGTCTGCTGCTCCCCTCCACTGCCACCTCTCTCTGCAGAGGCCTCCAGGGCTCCAGCCACCATGTTCCTGCGACTGTGACTGTGCGTCCCCAGGTTTGAACAGCTCCTCCGTGCAGTGAGTCCCATCTTAGGCCAAGGTGCCACTGGGTACTACCTTCTTTCTGTTGAAGTTTTTGTTTTCACTCAGTTCACACTTCAGATCCTTTCTGGGTCCAGGGGACCCACTCCCCTTCCTGTCTCCCTCACACTGCTGTACGCCCTCATCTGGATGGCTGCTCTCAGAGAGCCTGTTGTCTCTGCTGCCCACTGCTCTGCCATCTTGCAGAGACAAAAAAAATGCCGGGTGTGGTGGCTCACGCCTGTAATCCCAGCACTAGGGAGGCTGAGGTAGGAGGATCATTTCGAGTTCGAGACCAGCCTATGCTACAAAGTGAGCTCAAGGCCAGCCTGAACTGCATAGAGAGACCCTGTCTCATGGCCTCTGAATACATTTTTTAAAAAAAAATTTTTTTTGTCTTTTTCCTTTTTACCGGTACCAGGGATTGAACTCACGACTGCCTGCTTGCAAGGCAGGCGCTTATGCCGCTGAGCTAAATCCCCAGCCCCTGAATACATTTTTATAACTTTTGATCTGTCTTAATTTTTCCTTTATAATTCTGAGGTTTGTTTTTGTCTTCTAGTAGCTGTTGGATCCAGCGTTGACGGTGTCTTGTCATTTGGGACCCATCTCACCCACCTTGTCTCCTATCTATACCTTGTCTCTGCTTCTCAAGGCGTCCTCTAGAGCCTGCCCTTCCCACCAGTCACTGTCAGGCTGATCACAGAGATCCTCGAGTGTAGCTGTTTTGTGACTTCTGATTCCCAGACTAGCTCAGTCTTAAACAATAAACCCCTTTCCCAAATGGCTTCTGATGCTGTGATGGGTGCGGTAGTGAATTTCTTTTTTCAGACTTCGCCTGCCATGTGGAAAGAGCCGCTTGCAGACCAAAACTGTAACCTGTACCGGCAGCTCACCATCCCCATGGGCTTTTCTTGGGTCAGCCTGCCAGTCTGTTTTTTCTCCCCGTGCTGCCGAGCCTCCCCAGGTTCACCTGGTGTTTGCGGAGACAGAACCTGCTCCCTGAGAGCCAGGGTTAACCTTCCAGATTGCTTTGTTTCCTGTGCACTGTTTTCAGTTTCTACCGTTTCCTGTGATTCGTAGTTTTCCTGTTGGCTCTTTCTTGATTCCCAGGGCTCTGTTTATTTTTGTCATTGCTAAGTTGTTGCTGATGTCTGAGTTCCAGTTCCTGGAGAGGCTGTGTTTTACTCTGCCACTGAGATAATGTGGTGAAGAGGGCAATGTTCCCTAAGTTCATGTTCACAGTCAGGGCTCTCCCTAGCAAACCCCAAGTTCATCTTTGCAGAAGAAGCAAAATGCATCATGAAATTGATGTGGAATTTCAAGACACTTGAATGTGATCTTGAAAGCTAAAATAGCCTTGAAAAACAACCAAGTGGGAAGACTTATTCTTCCTTATTTCAGGACTTCTACAAAGCTTCTGTGAGGATAGCAGTATGATAGTGCTGTGAACACAGCTTAGTGGAACAGACCAGAGGGTGCAAAACAAGCCCGTACACGGGCAGTCCATTGATTTTTGACAAGGCTTCTAAGGTTTTTATTGGGGACAAGAGTAGGTTTTCAACTAATGGTTTGTGGACAACTGGATATGCACATACAAAGGAATAGATTTGGATCCCTGCCTCACACCATATGCAAACTCACTCAAAGTGGGTCAAAGATCTAACTAATAGTTAAGATGATAAAACACATGTGCCCTTGGGTTAGGTGATGCTTTCTTAAAATGACACAAAAATTACTAGTAGCATAGGGAGCATAGGTAAGTTGGACTTTACCAAAATTGAAAAGTTTTGGGGCTGGGGATTTAGCTCAGCAGCATAAGTGTGAATTCGATCCCTGGTACAGATTAAAAAAAAAAGAAAAATGCCGGGCGTGGTGGCTCACGCCTGTAATCCCAGCACTAGGGAGGCTGAGGTAGGAGGATCATTGCGAGTTTGAGACCAGCCTAGGCTACAAAGTGAGCTCAAGGCCAGCCTGAACTGCACAGAGAGGCCCTGTCTCAGAAAGACAAAAAAAAAAAAAGAAGAGAAAAAAGTTTTGCATATCAAAGGAAGGCCGAAAGTGTAGGGCCTGAGTCCAATCTCCAGCACCAGAAATAACAAGATGGTGATGATCCAAAGAATGAGAGCAAATGTTCGCAAATTATATATCTGATAATGATTTTATCTAAACTATGTAAAAGAATGACCTAAACTATGTAAACTATGTAAGGAACTGTTGCAACTTAATAATAGACAAATTAACATAAAAAAGGCAAAGGATCTGAACAAACATTTCTCCAGAGCAGACATGTAAGTAGCCAAAGAAGACACGAAAATATGAAAATCTGCTCAATATCTTTCTGATACAGGGCAGACGTGACTGGGGCACACATGTCAAAACCACCTCGAGGTAGCACTTCACAGCCATCATCTGAAATGAAGCAATTACAGCAAGAAGGGGGAGAGATCGGAGCCTTCCGACACTGCGCTGGGAATGTCGAGTGTGCGGCCACTTCAGGCGGGCCTGGTAGACCCTCAAAGAGCCCGAGCTATCCAGCAGACTCGGGGATGCAGCTCCCAGGCGTACACCCAGGAGGCATGGACACGGAGGCTGGCCCTGATGTTCGCAGCAGCGTTGTTGGTAAGAGCCAGAGGTAGTTCTGGCACAGGATAAACAGATAAGCACATCGTGGTGTAACCACACGGTGGAATGTTATTCAGCCTTAAAGAGAATTGCAGTTCTGGCTCATGGTTTACCGTGGACCGGGTGCAGAGTGGAGACAGCCACACACACAGGAGCACACACTGTGTCATCCCTTTAGGGGGACTGTCCTGCGGAAACAGGAAGTGGATCAGCGAGGCCAGGGGTGGGAAAGGGGGTGGTTTGGAGTGACAGCTGAAGGCACAGCGTTCTCTTCTTCTGGGGAAGACGAAAACCTCCTCAGCTTGACTGTGGACATAGACTCGGGTGCGGGGAAGACTCTGAAAGTCACTGTGGTCCTCTTGAGGTGAGTGGGCGAGGCAGGCGTGGCGTGAACTGCCTCTTGGTGAAGCCGCCCGGTAACTCAGGTGGGTGCTGGAGCTGATGCAGCGCCCTATCCAGGCCCCAGAGGTGGGTGCAGGAGCCCGGCTCCCCGCTCTGCGTTTCCAGACCTGAGCCACGACAGCATGTTTACAGGGCTGCTTTTCTTACCATAGCCTTGTTTGGAATTAGTTTGGAAACCATAAAATGTCTTATTCTATTTATTCACATCAAAGGTTTCTACTAATTATTTGTCATCATTTTAAAGACAGAGGCAAAGGCTGAACCGCCGTGGGTCTCTGACCTGTGCAGTTGGTGTTGTGACTTCCTCTGGGCTCACCTAGGGCCAGCAAATGCCGATGTCCAGGTTGGCCAGGGCTCCCAGTGGGGCTCTGAGCTCTGTCTCTGTCTCTCTGGCACTAGGAATCAAACTCAGGACCTCATTCTTGCCAGGCAGGTGCTGTGCTCTTGAGTTGTGTCCCCTGCCTGTGTCTCTTGATGATGCCCCAAGGGACCAGGACTCTGCATTGAGCCTGGGTGATCCACCCCGAATCAGGGCTGTGGGGCCAGGGCACCCTGAGAAGAGGCTGAGTCAGGCCAAGGCGCTTGTTCTCTGGCAGTCACCTGCCCTGTCCAGTGCTGACCACAGGGTGAGACTAGACGCCTGCACCTCACCCAGGGTGCTGTGGTTTCTGTCATCATCTTGCTCTGACAGAGACATATGCAGGGGAGGTGGAGGGTGATGTCCCTCTGACTGTGCGGGCTGGGGCACGGAGACCTCTGCTGGGGTCAGGGTGGTGCCTGCTGCTGGGCAGCTGTGGGGCGCCACAGGGAGGTGAGCCCCGCGGGCAGGGTGTCCACTTGGTGGGAGCCTCCCCACAGAGGTTGGAAGCTCCCTGTGCTTTGAGGTCCCCTGGAACTGGGTGAGATTTGTTAACCTGCAGCTTCTTCCGAAACAAGGCGTTTTCTCTAATGCTACTTACAGCTGAATGTGAACTGGCAGCTCGGGATCTGTGATCTGGGATCTGTAACCCGAGCCCATTGGGAAGTGGCTGGCCCCCACTTGGCCTCTTCCTGTTTTATGAAGTGAAGGCAACACTGTCTGCGGGTTCCTGGAGTTTTGGTCTGGGAAGGTAATAAATAGCAGCCAGTACAGGTGCAAGATGTGGGGACACAGCTGCAGGCCAGGGCGACCTTCAAGGTGGGCACAGGGCCACCGCAGGGCCAGGGGGTGGGGAGGGGTTGGTGACCAGAATGCCTGCCCTGGCCTGGACACTTGGGAGCTGGCGTCTCTCACTCCCTCCCTGCTCCAGGGGTTCTGTTTGCCATGGAGCCTCAGCTGTCCCACTGCTCCCTTCCCCTTTCGCTGAGTCCTCTCCTCAAGGGGCTGGGCTGGCGGAGCCTTGTGTGTGTGAGGGGGCACAGCAATGGTAGGGATGGGGCAGCCTGGGCCTGAGCTGGATCTGAGTGCATCCCGATGCTGGGCCCCGAGCACCAGAGACGGCCGAGGGGCCCCGAGTCTGCATGAAGGTGCGCTAGGCCCCATCCGTGTATCTCTGCCTTCGGGAGCCTTTCTTCTGTGCCACTAATGTCCCCCTACATCCAAGTTCAATGTGAGCTGCCCCGAGCTGAACCGAGATGACTGGGTGGGCAGCTGAGCGGGGCCGGCCAGGACTTCGAGTGTTGCCCTGCTGAAAGGCAGATGCTGTCCTGATTCTGGGGAGTCACTCCGCTTCTCTTGAGAGCCGTTCCCTGGCCCCCAGGCCCTTGGCCCCTGCTCTAGTCTCTGGCTAGTGTCCCCAGGGCCATGGTCTCTTTCAGGCACCTCTTGGGCTTGGTCCTCACCCTGAGATTGTCCAGGGATGGCAGGGGTAAGGCTCCTGCTCCCTAGGTGAGGAGACCCCATCTGGAGAGGAGGCAGGGATGGGTACCAGGCCACGCTCAAGGTTCCACTTGGCTATCCTGCCTGAGCCTGGGTGATGGGGTGGCTGCCGTCCTGTAAGAAGCTGTGTCCTCTGTGGCCAGGTGAGGCCTGTCACTGCAGGAGAAGCCGGGTCTTCCAGGCCTGAAGTCCAAATAGACCAGTAGAGGTCAGGGCTTTCTCAGGAATGAGCCCGGTCTTACTGTGAGGCAGCAGCTACAGCGCCAGAACAGCAGGAGCCAGGGGCCGAGGGAGGACCGGGCCTGTGGTGCGGGACTGCACCGAGCAGGAGAGCAGGGAGGAGGAGCTGCCGGCCCAGTGCTGTTACCTGCTGCCGATGCCCGGGCACCTGGATGCGATGCAGCCGTTGTGGAAGTCTGGGCCCTGTCCTGGGTGTCCCCGACCCCCACTGCACAGCAGTCCTGGAGCTGTGCTGTCCCGGCTCAGAGCTGCCCTGCATAGGGGGTCTCTGGGGGGCTGCCTAGGGGAGGAGGCGGGGCCTTGGCTCCCTCAGTCTGCCCAGCTGCTTCTCTCCGGGCAGGTGGCAGGGCCCCTCTGTCCCTACTGCCTCTGACCTCTGATGGTCACAGGTGGGACTGAGAGAATCCTCAGACCCCTGTCCGCTGACCACTCCTCAGCTGCTTCCTGCAGAGCAGGCAGAGCTTCCTGGGGCTGGGTCCCCGCCCATGCTTGGGTGGAGGGTCCAGCTGCCCCTGCCTGACCCCTGCACACAGTGAGGTCCTCCCTGTCGTGGTCCCTTCAGAGGTCAGGACCTGGCCCTGCTGCACCTGCAGCCTGCCCCTCTCTCTCTTCCCTCTGCTGCCCTTCCCTTTCTCGCAGGCCACGCCTAAAGAAGGCGGCCACCTCGTTTCTCTGCTCTGTGTGTGGTCACAGTGGCAGCATGGAGTCCACATTATCCTCTGAGAGCAGGGCCAGTGCCTGGTGTCCTATGGCCCTGAGCAGGCTCAGCAGAATGGGGACAGGGCTACTGGTCTGGGGGAAAGACTGGCAAATGCTCATGCAGCCCCTGGACCGCAAGGGGAGCTTGCTTAGCATAGGGTGCAGAAGGCCAGGCAGGAGGTCTTGGTGCTCAGAGAGGGCAGCTACACATGTGGAGGCCCAGAGAGGGCAGTGGCATAGCTCAGGCTACTGGAGAAAACCTGACGCCCTGCCGAGCTGTCCGGTGCAGCATCTCTGCGGTCTTCCCCGGTTCCTCCTTCCATATTCCACATGCAGCTCACAAGGTGCCATGCAGTCACCTCTGTCCAGGTGGGAAGGAGCTTAGGGCTTGTGTGCAGCAGAGACTCAGAGACAGAACAACAGTGGGGTCCCCTGCGCCTCTGGCCCCGCTGCCCAACTCGGAACTGGCCTGGCTGGGCACCCAGCATGCAAGGAGGTGGTGTTGGTGATCTGCCAGACAGTCCTGCCACTCTGCACCCTGTCAGCTGTTACACGGGGGCCTCATCACCTGCCTCCCACCGCGGACCTTGCCCCCTCCTGGCAGAGGAGATGGGGCATCTGGCCCAGAGTCTTTGGGCCTGGGATTCTCTGTCTCTGTCACTCTCTGTCTCTCTGTCATTTTTTCTGTTACAGATATTCAGATGATACACAAAAAAAATTTGGTTTTCATGTTTGAGATTTCTGAGTAGTTGATTGCATGTGCAGAACAGAAGTTTTATTTTGCAGTATAATGGGAGGCTCAGTGACTCAAGCAGCTGAAGGCACGCTGTGCTGGGAGCAGGCAGCCCGTCCCTGAGGCAAGCGGACTTGACGGGAGGATGATGCAGAGGGAAGAAAGAGACCCCATGACCACTCTAACTGGTGCACAGAGGCGGTCGGCGGGTTCTGCACTGATAAAAACCCTCAGCAAACCGGCCAGAGAAGGGGACTCAGCATGGCAGGGCACGAGTGAGGTCATCAGAGCAGCTGTCATGTGCAGTGGTGAGCAGCGGCTGAGCCCTGCCAGGTTCAGGAGCAGGACGGAGCTGCTCGGCTCGGTCGTGTGCGCAGTGTGGGACCGACTGAAAACCCTCCTGACAGGGAGGAAAGAAGTAAGGGGACACTTGCTCTGCTTGTAGACTACATGGCTTCGTATGTAGAGCATCCTAAGTGACTCCAGACCATACTGTTAGAACCAATAAGTGAATTCAGCAAGGTTGTGTTATATGAAATCAAAACACAGAAGCCAGCAGAGTTTCCATATGTTACTAATAAAAGTCTGTATTAGTTTACTTGTCCCTGGGACAAAATACCTGATATCTGCAATTGCAAGGAGGAGGGATTTAATCTGGCTCCCATTTTCCCTGAGTTCAGTTCGTGGTCGGCTGGCTCCAAGGCAGAGGCATCACGAGTGGGAGGGCTGCAGGGAGGAAGCTGCTCTCCCTATGGTGGACAGGAGGTGGGGGCGGGCAGGGGGAGGAACTAGGGACAAGATGCGCCCTTCCAGGTCACACCCCATGACCCAATTTTTCTGACCAGGCCCTGCCTCTGAGCACATGAGACTTTTGGGGGACATTTTAAATCTAAATTATAACACAATCTAAAAAGAAAATTAAGAAAAAATTTCATTTATAGGAACATAGACATAAAATTCTTAGGAATTAACCAAAAAAATGAAAGACTCGTTTACTGAAGGCTACAAGACACTGATACTGAAAAGAGGTAGACAGAAAGACATCCCACATTTAAGAGCTGGTACACTCATTACACGCACGATGTCAGCACTGTCCAAAGCAATCTGTGGATTCAGCGCAATCCCTATCAGAGCCTGTCTTGGTTATTTTCTCTTGGGACAAAAAACCTGACACCCAAAATGAAGGAAGATAAGGTTTATTAGCTCACTGTTTGTGGAGGTTTCAGTCCATAATCAGCTGGCACAGGCTGAGGATGTTTACATAGTAGGGACCCTGGCTCCCTGCTGAATCTCTTAGCTAAATTTCTAAACTTCTCAAGTTGATGCAATGTATCCGCCATAGCAGAGCCCCAGTGATGTGTTTTGGAGAAAAAAAAATCCATTCTAAAATTCATATAGAATCACATGGGACCCTGAAGGGCCCAAACAGTCTGGCATAGGACACGTTGGAGGACATACACTGCCTGATTTGAAAATGTCTACAAAGCCACTGTCATCAAAATAGGGCAGTGTGCTACGGTTTGATTCAAATGTGCCCAAGGCCACGTGTGAAAGGTTCAGTCCCCAGCCCAGGGCGCCATGGGAGCATGTGGAGACTGTACGAGCGGGGCTTGTGGGGGGTCTTCTGGTCATATAGAGTGGCTCTTGAGTGGACAATGGACAAAAACCTCCAAACCGGTGAGCCTGAATGGACCTGTTCTCTTCAGTTTATTTCTGGGTATTTTGTTATAGTCATAGAAAGCTGACTGATCCATGGTGGAGAAAGACCGATACGCAAACCAATGCATGGACCAGAGAGCCCAGAAATATACCACCGAGCATGGTGAGACGATTTTCACAAAGGTGGAAAAACCGTGCAGTTGGAAGAGAGTGATGCCAAGAAGAGATGTCCAGTTGCAGAAGGATGAGACCGAGCTCCTTGCCAGTGCCACGTGTAAAATTAACCCTGGACGGATCAGAGTTGAACAGCTCTCAGCTGCTCTGTTCCTGTCTTTCCTTTAGCGCCATTCTTTTCCGTTGTGATTGTTTCCTTTCCCTTCCCTTCAGTAGCTTCCTCCCTAGCTTTTGGGGGTCATTTCCATAGCGGTGATTTTAGAGATTATACAATAATCACACCCAGCAGTGTGTGTATCTGGGCTCACACCGACGTCACGCACGCTTGCATACACTTCTCTGGCATCACAAGTCTTCGTTACTGCACACATGTGCCGGTGTTCAGGTTGTATGTAATGTGAGACTTCAGTTGTAAGTTAAACCTAAAATTCCAGTTCTAACCCGACTTGTTTGTAACTTGAGGATCACTGTGTTTAAAACACTCAGCAAATAACTGGGATTACTGAGGACCTAGGGAAATTGGAACCCTTTGCCCTATTGGTGGGGTCACAGACTGTGGCAGCTGCTGTAGAAAATAATACAGAGGGTCCCCTGACATGAAGCAGAATTCCCACACAACCCAGAAATTGCATGTGTGCGTGTTTAGCACGCTGGGTATAACCAGAGGCGGGGCCTCGAGCAGCGCATGTGCCCACGTGCCCAGCAGTTAGTCATGGTGCCTGGGAAACAGCTCGCGGGCACTAATGGGTGGACAGAGTGCAGTGCAGGGACAGAAGAAGGCTGTCCATCCTGGAGAGGACGACGACTCGGACTCGGGCTGCAGACTTGCCAACCTTATGGATGTGTCCTCCGGGAAACACACCAGCTACGAAGCGACCCGTACTGTCCTGTTCCACTCACGCAGTCCCAGGATCATGGGGTCCAGCCAGGGCGGGCATGTGGGCTGCACGGACGGGGGAAGAAGGGTGCTTTGAGGGGACAGAGCTCAGGGTGGGGACGGGGTGGACAGTGGCGGGCGAAGGCTGCTGCAGTGTATGTGCTGTTAGTGCCGCAGAAGCGCGGCCTGACAGTAGCCCAAGTGTGTGTACTTTGCCGTGTTGTGGTTTAGGTCTAAAATGTAAAGGCTCGTGTCCGTGTCTGTGCAGTCCACACAAGGCCTCAGTCCGTCTCTGAGTGCTGCCCAAGTCTTAACAGTTCACAAAGGTGGCAAGGCTGAAACTTCCAAGTCTGAGCCATGAGCCACTGCAAAAAGTCCAAAAGAGAGTTAACTATGTGCAAAGTAGAGTGAACATCATGGGATGAATGCTGGCTGATGAGAAGGACGAGAGGTCAGCGGATTCAGACCAAGTCAGCGCTGAACCCAGCGGGGACTTGAAACCCCGTGGCTGTGCCCAGCACTCAGGGCAAGCAGTTAGATGTGGACTCCACAGGGCTCGGTGGCTCTGCACGGCTGCAGGTGACTTCCTGTGCAGGCGACCATGCGCCTGGCATCCCCAGCTTCCTGGGTTTCCCCTGAATCTTCAGCTTTGCTCTCAGGGCGTCTCAGCCACCCTTGGGGGTGCAATTAAAGAGACGTGGTGTTGGGGGGAGCGTGTTCCTTGAGGTCAACAGTTGGAAGGAGCAGGATAACCCACAGGACAGCAGGGGCTGTCACTGGAAGGGTGCAGCCCGGGGAACTTGGGCCCAAAGCCAGAATCATCCCAGAGGCGGGATGGGAAGTGGGGACGTTTCCTGTAGTCCAGAGCCAAGGAGGAAACAGTGGCTGTTCAGGACAGGTGAAGTCCAATCCAAAGGGGCGCTAGCCTCGTAAGATAGGTTTTGTAACTTTTAGTCCTCCCAGCTTAATTTGGTGGGATATTTTTAGGACTGAGGAGTCAATGTAATTTTCTTTTTGGCAAAGGAAAAATACATTTCAGCAATTCTTTCATTTTGACTTTAGAAAAAGCTTTTAATTTACATGAAATTTACATAATTTGTGACACTGTGCGTCTTAAATACCCAACACTCACAAATTAAGGGAAGAAAGTCTTATTTAGCGCCCAGTTTATGGAGGTTTCAGTCCATTATCGGGGCTCCAAGGGAATGTGCTGTGGCAGAGGGGAGACAGTTCATGGCAGCAGAAGACAACAAGAGCAAGCCAGAGAGATGAGTCTCTTTCTGTGCCCTCCATCCTTTCCAGTCACAGGGATTAGGGCGGTGCCAGTCCAATCAATGGGCCGACCCAGCAGTCACCTGCCCTTAACCCAGCACCCTGAATCCCAGCACTGCACCAGGAATCAATCACACGCACTAGGTTCAGCTGCCTCAGGGAAACCCTAGGACCACATGAGGTTTTGGGGGGTCACCTAGACGTGAACTATCACACTGTGTTTATTATGTAGCTGATCCCACCATCCCCTCATTCTTCTAATGAGCTAAGAAAGGGACCTGGGATTGTTCACCAGGACGCTGGCCAAGAGTGGTTTTTGCATGACAAAACTTTAAATCTTAAATTTTTCTTTTCCTTCTGTATTGCCTTAAGATTTTTCTAATGAGTGAGTACTATTTTTAAAATTTAGGTAACCTATTTTTAAGAATTAGGGTAGTCACTAGAGATGGGATTTGTAACTCTGAGAAGGGGAAACAGAGTAAAGGAAACTCATCCAGTGATTGACAGGAAAAGCCAGGCAAGCATGCAAAAGGGGATTGGAAGGAAAAACCCGAATCAGCTATCACCATAAATGAAAGGAGGTTAGCATTTCCCTGTTACAAGAGACTCTGAAACTGAGGAATAAATCAGTTATATCACAGTTTGAAAGAAAACACACCAGGAGGAAAGTGAATCCTGAAGAATGGAGTGGGAGCCAATTCCAGCACTGGGGAGGCCGAGGCAGGCGGATGGCAAGTTCTAGGTCAGGTACTTAGCAGGACACTGTCTCAAAATTTAATAATGATGATGATGATGATGATGATGATGAAGGGGGCTGGGGCTCCCCTGGTTTTGTTTCAGCCCACCTGTTCCCACTGGTCAGGAGCCTCCTGGTCACACAGCCAGGATCATAGCAGAGGAAGCTGCAGGGGGTTTTGAAGCTGCCAGGGGGTGTGGCTGAGATGGCCCCCCTGGAAGGTGCCAGACCACAAGGGAAGGATGTGCTCATGAGCCTGAGCTAACCTTTCTGCTCCCTGGGTACAAAGTGTGGGGTCACCATGGAGATGGTATTTAAACAGTAATTGCTTGTCAATTAAAAGTAAAATACAATTAAAAAGGCAAAATACAGCAGAAGGAAACTGAAGGCAGAATGCTTTAAATGCAGCAAAAGTAACTTCTTAGAAAGCTAACGGAGCAAACCACTGATGGTGTGGGAAACTCTCCTCATGCATCCGGTTCCTCCCCAGCTCCTGAGTTCACAAGCCAGACCAGAAGAGGGGAGATCACCAGAACAGGTCCAGGTCCCTCCCTGCTGGGACCTCAGGTGACAGGAGCAGAGAGGGTGAGGTTGGGGCCTCAGGGTCCCAGGAGAGCTGGGGAGGCTCAGCAAAGAGGACACTGCAGGAAGAGGAGACCAGAAGGAGGAGAGGGAAAAATCTGCGATGAAGGTACTCACAGGATGGCAGGGTGCTGCGCTTTAAGCCTGGAAAGGCGCCGCTGACACTTGTGTAGAAAAAGCATCAGGAACAGAAGCACATGTGCTGCAGAGACATTTCAGAAAACGGGAGCGTCCACCTCCACAGAGACAGCGTGTGGGATGAGCAGAGGAAGAACCTGTGCTTAACCCTAACCCTAACCCTAACCCTAACCCTAACCCTAACCCTAGCCCTAACCCTAGCCCTAACCCTAACCCTAACCCTAACCCTAACCCTAGCCCTAACCCTAGCCCTAACCCTAACCCTAACCCTAACCCTAAACCCTAACCCTAACCCTAGCCCTAATCCTAACCCTAACCCTAACCCTAACCCTAGCCCTAACCCTAACCCTAACCCTAACCCTAACTCCCTAACCCTAACCCTAACCCTAACCCTAACCCTAACCCTAACTCCCTAACCCTAACCCCTAACCCTAACCCTAACCCTAACCCTAACCCTAGCCCTAACCCAACTATAACTCCCTAACCCTAACCCTAACCCTAACCCTAACTCTAACCTGAACCTGAACCAAAGGGGCCCAGGTGGGTGGGGTGGTGCCAGCCAAATAGCAGGGGCCCCGCCTGCAGCACGGAGAAGGCCGGGGCTGCTGGGGCCTGTGCCAGCTGGGGTGCCACTGGAGTCCCCTGCCCCTGCCATGTCAACACTGTTAAATGTGCTCCTGGTTTGGACTCTGCCCCTCTGCCCACCCAGTGTGCCTCCTCTGCAAGCTTCCTGGACTGCCCTGTCCAGGGCCATCTCTTTTGTGCTCTGCTTGGGGAACCTTCAGCCCACTTCCTGCCCAGGCTCGGGGCCCCGCACTCCCCACCCAGCCTCCTGGCGCCAGGCCACAGAGCAGCCACACGGGCTCAGGGCCATGCCGCTGCCGCCGCAGGGCTTCTTTGCTTTCTTTTCCTCTCCTTCCCTTCCTCTCCCTCTTTCTCCTCTTCCCTCCCCTTCCTTCTGCCCTCCCTCCCTCCTTTCCTGTCTTTCTTTGGTGCTCAGTACTGGGGAATGAACCCAGGAACCTAAGTTACACCCTCGGCCCTTTTTATTCTATGGAGACGCTGGGGGTGTCTCACTAAGTCGTCCAGGCTGGGCTGGAGCTCGCATGGCCTGCCTCAGCCTCTAGGGGTCTCGGGGTGGCCCATCACACCCAGCTCGGATTTCATTTCTATTGCCACAAGTAGCCACAGGCATGAGGGTCAGGCCCGGACACCAGACCGTTGCTCTGCTCCGCCTGTTCTCACCCTTCCTTCTGGGCAGCGGCTGGGGCCACGCAGGCAGCCATGCTGTGCCGTCACCTTGTGGGACTGGAAGGGTACAGATGTGTCCGGTAATGGAGGTGATTGGGTCCTTGCTGTGAGGAAAATCACACAAGACCCAAGCCCTGGCCCCAGTGGAGCCGAGCCTGGCATCCCGGTCACTTGTAAGCAGGGTTTTCTTTGTTTCTTTCTTGATTCTTTTATTTTTCTCCTTGTACCTTGAGTCCTGTGACACCGGAAGCTGCTAGGACCCCGCAGGTTTCTGTTGCTATGATTTGATGCTGTCACATTAGGGTTAAAGCTGAGGGGTCTGGAAATACGCGGTTTTTCATTCATTTCCAAGCATCACTAGCAAATCTATTGACACATTGGTGACAAGAGCCCGTTTTCCCGCACAGCAGGACGTACGTAACCTCACTGCCTTTCTCCTCCAAGGGCCTTGGGCCAGGGCCTCTGTCCGCGTGGCTTCCCAGGGGCTGAGGCCACGCCCGCCACGCCCAGAGGCCTGGCCACCTGGCCCACGAAGACCATCCGGCCTGTGGTTTGGGCTGCCTGGTGTTGGCTGTTCTGAAAACCCCAGCCTAGGGCTCTGGGGATCACGGCAACGCTACCTGGACCCGGCCCCTTCGGCGAAGGCTCAGGTCCTGGAGTCACAGGCTCCTGACGGTGAGGGGGGCTTCCCGTGTTCCCTTCTCACCTCGCTCCACTCTCTGTCCCTGCTTCTTTCCTCTCTTGCCTCTCTCCCCTTCCCCAGGGCCTTTGCATCTGCAGAGCTTTTTAGCTCTTTTATTTTGACACAAAGTCTCAGTCACCTAAGTTGCCCAGGCTGGGCTTGAACTTGTGACCCTCCTGGCTCAGCTCCCCAGTGCTGGAGTTACAAATAGGTACCGCTGTGCTAGACCGGGTCTTCTAACAATTGTAACTTGTGCCCGAAAGCTCAGATTTTGTCACTGGCAACAACTCGTCAGTGGCTTTGAACAGAGCCACGGCAGACCTTGCCCACGGCAGATCTTGCCCACGGCGGGGTTGGTGGGGGAAAGGGGGAGCAAATGCCTGGAAAATACTGAGCCTAGGGGACTGGAGCCCAGCTGTGCCCCTCCCGGTGAGGTGACCCCTGAGGGAGGCACTCTCGAGTGCGGCCCAGGACACCACAGCCCCTATCACCACACCCAGTGCCATGCACGGGCTGACCACTTAAGGGCGGCCACGGTTCTTACTTCCCGCTGAGGATTTCTTTAGCTGCGTGGCCCAGGTAATCCCAGGCAGAGGTGGCGTCCTGTCCACTGGAGCTGGGTCCCCGGGGTCACCTCATTGGAGTGAAGGCCACTCTGTGGGGCAGGCCAGTGGTGACCTGCATGGCTGTGGCAATGGGTCTGATCCATGGGCTTGGGGATCTGGTCAGTGGCCTGTGTCTGAGGACAGCCTGTGGCAGGACTCGCCCCCTCATACAGATGCTGGACGTGGGAGAGGATCCTGAGTCAGGATGTTGTGCTTGCTCCCAAGGTGGACCTGGGTCCTGCAGGGCTCTACAGGGTCTCTGGGCTGCCCAGGGAATGGACAGACTGGACTTCTGGGAGAGCCAGGCTCAGGCACCCAGGCAGGCAGCTAGGAAGACGGGAGAAGAGGAAAGTTCCGTGGAGAGGCCACATGGGGCTCGGCTGTGACTGCAGCCGACTGAGGAGAGCGGGAGATGAGGCGGGTGGGGTGGACAATGGACAGGGCCCTGAGATGGGCACAGGGGCGGACAGAGAGCTGGAGCTGCTGCCGAGAGACAGGGAGGAGCTGGACAGGCGCCCGCTGCAGAGGGGCAGGAGGGACGGGCCTGCAGGGGCGACAGGGACTCCCACGCAGGTGGAGGGTCAGGGCAGAGACCCTAACCTCGAGAGCCAGCCCATGTGCTGGGCAGAAGCGCCAATCGGTGAGTGAGGGAGGCACCCCTGAGGGGCCCCGGCCCCTTGCTCTGTGTCCTGCACCCCTCCAGTGTGCATCCTGGAGCTGGGCCCTCGGCCTCTCCTCTGACTGCCCCGTCAGGTGTGGGGCAAGGCGCTGCTGGTGTCCCACCCCACAGGCTTCCTGTCCTGACCACTGGCTTCGGTCATCAGGACTCTGGACAGGGCCAGGCACTCCCTGTGTGCGCACTGGAGACAGAAGGCTTGGTCTCCCCGAGAGGCAGAGATTGCTGAGATTTTCCCAGGCTGCTTTTGCTGAACTTCCTCCATATCGTCCCCGCAGGCACGTTTTCAAATTCACGGGTTGGTCGTTTAGTCTTTGCTGTGTGACACCCCGCCTCTAAAAACAGCATAGAGCAGGAAACAGAAGAGAGCGAGGCCCACAGGGTTCCTCCTCCTGCGGCTCAGGTTTCCTCTGGGGAGCTCTGCTGGACCGGCTGGAGCCAGGCCCAGCCCACAATCTCCAGCGTCTCTGTGCAGGGCCATGGGCTCCTGAGAGGTGAACACAGAAGCTGTGGGTTCCCCGGAGGCCAGGGGTGGGGTGGGGTGGCGCCAGGTGGTAGGGGGGCTCCCTACCCTCGATCTGTGGGCTTTGAAGGTCAAAGCTGGTGACCGGCACAGCCTGGCAGTGGAGGCAGAAGCGAGCCACTCTGTGGAGGTGCTCAGCCGTCTGCCAGCTACCCGAGGGCATCGAGCACTCCCTCTGCCCGTGTGTGGAACCCACCAGTCTTCCTGGTATTGAGACTTTGTGTCTCCACTGTTTTCATCACCAGTCTTCATTTGAGTGACTGAAGGAATCTTGAAAAACATGTGTCTTTGGGATATGCATTTTCTTGAAAAGTGGGTAAGGTTTTACTTTGTGTAATGTAGAATCCTGACCAGCTTGAGGTTGCCCTTGGGGGCATCGAAAACTTTCACGTGATGCAGAACTCTCAGTACCATCGGGACAGAGGACTCCTTGGCCTCACAGACCTGGCGCACCGTGTGCAGGGACCCTGGACTCACTCTGCTGAGGATCGGTGTCACCCTGTGATTGGTCCTCACCTTCTCTCCCCAGGCAGCTGGTGCCTGGAGTCCTGCATGAGGACCGTTCTCACGGTGAGCTTCGGCCCAGAGAGTGCGGTGTTTTCACCCCTGCGGGGCTGCCAGTGGGGGTGGGTGGTCCCACTGCAAGGGGCCCCACTGCAACTCCCCATGCCAGGGCGGTGCAGCCTCAGGGCCAGGTGTGGCGGAGGCCCTGGAACTCGAGCTTCCCACGGGAGCCAAACCGGGGATCCCTCCAGGCTGGATGCTTTGGGAAGTCACTGCTCAGTCACTGATTCTCCTGACGCTGACATTGTTACCTGCAGGTGCTGTGAGCCTCCCGGCTTCCCCAGGTTTATCCAGTTGGCTCCCCACAATCCAGTGGGGACCGAGCATGGAAAGTCCGAGAGCTTCCTGCCTCTCCCTTTTGGGAGTACCTGACGGAAAGGTAAGGACTCTCTCCCCTCTTCGTTTCCCTGAAGACATCTTTGTCTTGCCTTTTGTTCGAGCCCTTAATGCTAAACACACAAGTTCAAAACACTTACTGGCATTCGGCAGAAGGACCCCAGGCCGCAGCAGCGGGAGCGTTTTGGGCTCAGAGCGCCCACCTCCGGTCCAGTGAGGGTTGGCACCCGCCGCTGCACCTACGTGTGCAAACAGGACGTGAAGGTGGGGCTCCGATCACCCTGTTCCCTGCAATGTCAAGTCCCTGGTCACGTGGGCATCGCCGGGGAGAGGCCTGAGACCCATGTGGCTGCCGTGGGCCCACCCAGGCCCTGAGCAGAGCACGGAGTCCTTGATTTCAGGGAGCAGAAGATTTAGAGGAGGCGCAGTGTTTGTTCACCTGGGCTCGCTTTGCAATGCCCCTCGTCAGCTGGCCCTTGAAAGGCTGAAGTCCCCGGTTGCCCCTGGCTGTGTGTGCCAGGCCATGGGCCTCCTGTGCCCTGGGTACAGCAGGCAGAGTAGGATGTGGAGTCAGGGCAGAAAGGCGAGGTCAGGCTGGAGGGCCCTGGGGCCACTGTGAGGCTGCAGGCTGGGGCCCACAGCTGTGGGGGGTGGGGGCCCTGACTTGGGCTCCCCCTTTGTGAAACCGGATCAGTGTCCTCGTTGCTTTCAGTGGTGCCCGCCTCGTTCCTTGTTTTGGTCCACAGGGTGTGGTGGGCATACTGTGAGGGACACAGTACCCTGCAAGCTGAGGTCTCGAGGGTCCCCACATCACAAGGGAGGCTGGGCTTCCTGCAGGAGGGCAAAGAGGGGTGACCTCAATGAGCCCACACCCAGCCCAACCCCAAACAGAGCTGTCTCCTGGTCCACTGCTGACCTCAGACCTGTGACTGGCCCCGGCTAGGCCAGATTCACCTACTGACCTGGAAGCTTGTGAGCAAAGAGCCCACAATGCAGCTGTAGGCTGAGCTGTCCTACTTGTTATGCAGCAGCCGCTGACCAGCACAGCCACTGCTGTGTGGGCAGCTACACAGGGAGCTAATATGAGCAGTGGTAGCTGTTTACCAGGAATAAGAGGGAGTGAGGGAGATGGGGGAGACGGTGGCAGGAGAGTCACTCAGGTGCGCCCGCCCCGCCTGCAGTGCCACAGGCTTCTGGGGCCTCTGCCGGTGTAGAGGACAAGGGTTAGGAGGCAGCTGGAAGCGTCCAGCCACCTGGATGTTGGCAGGATTCCTCCCCGACTGCCTGCAGGGAGGAGAGCCGGAAATGGCAATTTGGAAATTTAATTACAGCTCCGGAAGAAATGTATGCTTCTTAGAGTAATTTTATTTAAAAATCCCTCAAAAATAGAACCTATTTCTTTCCTCTATCTTGTGATTAATTCAAGCCAAATAAAAGGAGCCGTGAACCCTTATTGACACCCTATGGGGAGTTTTCATTTGCAATATCTGTAAACCTTGAAGTCTCAATTTGTGTCAAATCTGCTCCTGCAGGTGGAGTCCTGGGTTCCGCTGGCACGCGTCACATTTTGTTCCATTTAAATAAATTACATACTCTATCGCCGTGGCAATATTCCATCTTCTAATCAAATTGCCAATCTGGCGAGGCCGTGCGGCCAGGGAGGGGGAGGAGACTGCTCGGTGAGGCCGGGGAGTTTCACGGACGCCGATCACCTCTGGGGCCATGAGGAAGATGAGACAGAAGGACAGCTCAGACGACTGCGGTGGGGCGGCTGTGGCCTAGTGCTGGCATCCACGGTGCCATGTGCCTGGGCTCTCTAGGGCCTGCTCTCTCTTCCTGAGAGCCCCGGCTTCCACCATGCGTGGAGAGGCGACTCCTGTGGGGTCGTGTGTGCAGTGGCACAGGGCTCTCTGCTCCTGGGGCATGGCTGAGTACCAGGCTGTGGGCTGTGTGCCTGAGTGGATACCTGTGTGCTTGCTGTACGCATGTGTGTTTGCAGGAGAACACGTGTACATGTGTTCGTGTGGCACACATGTATACTGTCTTTGTGGCTGTGCAGGGATGTGTATGCTGTACACGTTTGCATATTGTGTGCATGTGTGTGTGAGATGTTACATGATATGCGCAGATTGTGTCAGAACATATGTACATCTATGCTCTGAAGTATGTGAATTTAGGTGTGTACTTGTCTGTATACAGCATTTGCATGTGTGTGTCTCTGTGTGTGTGTGTCTTTGTGTGTGTGTGTGTGTGTAGCATTTGTACATGAACACACATCTGTGCACATGCATGCAAACATGAGATGTGTGTATACGCATGTATGTTTGTGATTATCAATGTGCACACGTGTGCATGTCCTGTGAGCATGTGACAGTGTGCTGTGTGTATCAGTGACTGTGTACCCCATGTCATCCCCTCCTACCCTGTGTGCCCTGCCTGGGTCTGGCCTACATTCACACAGGTGTCCACGTGGCCCTGCCCTCCTTCCCTGGGGTCTTTGCTGCCCTCCATGTCCCACCCCCATCCAGTTTGAGCCACATGGGTCTCCTGGGGCCCAGTGACCTGCGAGCTGGACTTGGCCACCTTGTCCCTGACCTGGTACTCTGACCAGCCTGCTAGCAGGGGTCCTCCGCTGAGTCTGGACTCACCTAGTGCAGGTTGGAGCAGTTGCTGCTAAGTGAATGGGATCCCAGGAGGCAGGACCTTCACTTGAGACGTGACCTTGTAACTGGTGGTAACGATCAGAAACCAGAGACTCGGTGAGGCCTGAAGACCCACTGTCATCCCCATGGGGTTTGCGTAGCTCCACAGGGACAGAAGCTTTCAGCGATGTGGGGTGGGTACAGGATGGGCTCCGAGACCTGGAGACGGGACCTGCACACAGCAGGGTTCTGCCGTCTCTGTGGCCTGTGGACTCGTGGCCTGTGGGACTGGCCCTGGGGCACTGCCTGGTACTCGGAAGTGTAACTAAGTGATTCGCCAGGTGCTGGGGGCCCTGGTTTGTAGCACCCTCATCCTGTGGAGAGGAGGCACCAATGGCTGGTGCTTCCGGGGAGTGCCGGTCCTCGCCTTCGGCTTGGACGTCGTCTCCTGGCTTCTGGCACAGACTGCTCCGCTTCTGCCTGGGACTCTTCAGCTTTTGTCAGAGACCCTTCAGCCTTCTGCTGTGGATTCTTCAGTGTTCCATGGCAGACCCATCGGCCTCCTGATACGGACCCACACAGGACACTGTGGTGAGCTCCAGCCTTGGGCTGCACCCTTCAGCCCACCCACACCATCAGATGTGTGGAGAGCAGTCCCATTAGCACTACTGGACAGAGGGCACCAAGACCCAGCCCAGCATGAGACATGCAGACACCGAGATCCAGCACCAACCCTGGGTACATGCACAGTGAAATCCACCGCCCTGTGGGATGTGGGCGTCCACAGAGTGATCCCAGCACCCCCTAGATGGGCAGGTCTGTTCCCCTCAGGACTGTCTCTGTCCTCTCTCTCCTCCGCCCCTTCCCCCAGCCCCTGGATCTGTGCCCATGCAGCCGAGGAGCTGTGGCTCCATGAGGGTGAGCTGTGTGGTATGTATGACTTGTTTCTTCTAGCTGTTCCACTCAGTCTAATGACCTTAAAATGCATCTGAGCCGTTCTGCGTATCAGCAGCTCACCGTTCTCCTCCTGGGTGCTGTCCCCGGCCAGGCTATGCTATCCCCGGCCTGTCTGTGGGTCTGTGCTGAGCATCCGTCATTGTTTCTGTTGCTGAAGGCCTTCACGAGCACAGCTGCAGAGGCCGTGTGTCTCCGCGTGGGCGAGTGGCCAGCAGATGGCGGGGCCCGCGCTGGGTACCCACCTCACCTTTTAAGAAACCGTCAGACCACAAGCGTGTTATTCTTGCCCTGTTTCCTTCAGCTTCCTGCTTCCACTTGGCACGGAGGGTTTGAGCGTCAGACCCCCGCGCAGTGTTTACAGAGGTGCTTAACCGCGGCCTTCAGCTTGCTTCGCTGACGGCCGGCGATGCTGAGCTTTTCCCATTCACAGATCGGTGCTGTTCCTGTTGGAATCTTCCGTGTGTCTTACTTTTTTCTTACTATTAAAATTTGAAAGTCATTTATACATATTCTGGATTCAAGTCCTGTGTGGGATAATCCCCATCTGTGGATTATCTTTTTAATAACTTAAAAATGTCTTTTGGTGAGTAGAGTTCTTAGTTTCGGTGAACCCTAATGTGTATCTTTTCTTTTTATGTGTTATGTTTTGATGTAACCCCTGAGCAATCTTTGCCAGACTCAAAGACTCAAAAGTTATCTCTGTGTTGTCTTCTGGAAGATACTCTCAGTTTTTACATTCAGGCCCCGACTCACTTTGAGTTAGTTTTTGTATACGGTGTGGAGTAGGGATCGGTGTGTGTGTACCAGTGTGTGTGTGTATGTATCAGTGTGTGTGTACCAGTGCGTGTGTACCAGTGAGTGTGTACCTGTGTGTGTATGTACCAGAGTGTGTGTACCAGTGTGAGTGTGTACCTGTGTGTGTGTACCAGTAGCATTGTCCTTACTAAACTCTTTCTACCTTTGTAAAAATCCGTTATCTGTGCACATGAAGACATGTGTCCAGATTTAGTTCCCTCCTGTGAATCTGTTTGATTTTGCCCTGATAGCACAGTTTCTTGATTACTGGAGGTTTGTAATAAGTCCTTAAGTTTCAACATTATTATTTTCTTTCAAAGTTATTTGACTCTTCTACAACATTTGTATTTCCTTTTTTAGCAAAAATATTTGAATTTGATTCAAATATTTACTATTGTAAATAGTATCTAAAATAGCAATTTGTAATTTTTGTTGCTGTCGTATGAAAAGAATTGCTGTTTTTTTTTTTTTTTTTTTGAGACAAGTTCTCTCTACACAGTTCAGGCTGGCCTTGAGCTCACTTTGTAGCCCTGCTGGTCTTGAACTCCCAAAAGTTCCTCCTGCCTCAGCCTCCTGAGTGCTGGGATTACAGGCGTGAGCCACCACGTCCGGCTAAGAATTGCTTTCTATATATAAATCTTTATCTTGCAAAATTGCTAGCACTGATTAGTTCTAGTAGCTTCTTCGTGGCTGTCGTCAGCGGTCTGCATGGCACGCATGTCATCTGTGACCAGGGGTGGCTTTGCTCTGTGCTTTCTAACCTGCGTGGCTCTCCCACCTTTGGCTCCCAGAAGCACTGACTCTCACGGCACAGCACTGAAAGGAAGTCAGGAGCGTGGACAGCTGGGCCTTGGCTGTTTTACTCCACGTGCTGTTTCACGTTCACGTTCCCCCAGATGCTTGTGGTATTAATTTTGTGGGCTTCCATAATGAATACCACTGGCTGGGTGGCGTAAGGAGGAGAAATTAATTTTTTTCAGTGCTGGAAGGAGTAGGAGGTCTGGAGCGACTGGAAACCCAGATGGATGTGTGGGCTCCTCCTGTGGCTTCTCTCCTGGGCCTGCAGACAGTTGCTCACAAGGGCACCCTGTGTGTCCGAGTCCTGGCCTCCTCTTCCTAGAAGGCCCCCAGGACATACTGCCCCAGGGCACAATGCTAGCTTAGTTACTCCCATCACAAACCTACCTCCGGGGCTGTCGGGTTCTGAGGGGCTTTGGGCTCAGGCTTTGGACGTTGATATATTGTAGCAGGAGCCCCTCCTTCCCCCAGCCAGCACACTTCGGTGTGTGAGTTGTACAGATGATGGTTCCTGTTCCAGTTCCGGTTGCTCCTGTCTCTTAGAAACAGCTGGTCACTGTGGTGCACGGCTGGTCACCACGATGCACACTGTATAAACCAGTCCCCAGTGGACCAGCCATTCTGCCTCCGCACTTCCGGCTTGCTTATCCCGTATGAGCCGCAGACCACCAGGGACCAGGCCTGATGCTCTGGGAGCGATCCCCATCAGCGCCCCTCAACATCAACAAGTCTGCCTTCAGGTCCTGGGTGTCGTTTTGGTTTCTGCTTGCTGTCATGATATTACTTTGTGGCGTTCACAATTCAGCCATCACATTCGTGGTTAGGGCAAGAAAAATTTAACTTTCCTCCTAGTTAAAATCAGGAATGAATGGTGTATCTTGTCAGGAGCTTTTTCTGTGTCTGTTGAGCTGATCAGCTGATTTTTACTTTTTAGTCTATTAAATGATAGATTATAGTGATTGACTTTCAAATGTTAAACTTCTTATATTTTTGGGGTTACTCCATTTGGTCTTGAGCTATCGTCTTAAGATATTATTGGATATAATTTGTTAACAGTTCTTGTTAAGAATGGTTGCATTTATTTGTGATTATGGTCAGTAGTTTTCACTTTTTGAAATATTCTTTTTTCTGACTTTGTCCTTAGGTCTCACAGGATTTTGGGAAAATATTCCATCTTCAATTTTCTGGAAGGACCTGTGTAAAATTACTATTATTTTCTCCCTTTTTGGTGAAATTTACCAGTAAAGTCATGTGGGCTTGGAGTTTTTAAAAAAGGATTTTAGTATGAATTCAGTCTATTTAACATGTATAGAGCTATTTAGCTTATCTATTTTTTCTCCTTCTTCTTTTTCTGGTTTGTTTTTGAGACAGGGTTTCACTACGCAGTCCATACTGGTCTTGAACTCACTACATAGCCCAGGTTGGCCTCAAACTTGCAGTGACCCTCCTGCTTCAGCCTTCCAAGTGCAGGAATTACAGGCATGCACCACCACGTCTGGCTATTTGCTCTTAAGTGAGTCTTGGTAGTTTCTTTCTTTCTTAGTTTTTTCTTTCTTTCTGTCTTTCTTTTAAGGAGTTAGCCTATTTCACCTAAATTGTCAAGTTTATAGGGCAAAATATGATTGTATGATCCCTTAAGGACCTGTGGAGTCTGTAGGGTGCACACCTCTCTGTGCCTGACCTTAATTAATTCTTTGTTTTTCCCTTAACAATGTGGATGAGGTTTTGCATTTTATCGATCCTCTTTTCAAGCCCACCATTGGTTATGCCGACTTCCTCCGCTGCTCTTATTTCCAGCTCATCGATCCCTTCTCTGACCTTTGTCTCCCCTTTCCGCGGCCCACTTTTTGTTTGATTTTCAGCCCGCGTGCGTCCTGCCTTCGTTCTGAAGGTAAAGGCTGTCACCGTGAGCTCTCCCATCTCGAGCACCGTCGTCCCCGGGGAAGCTGGGCTGGCTCCAGGGCCCTGGGGGCGCAGCCCTCACACAGTGGGCGCAGCGCAGGACATGATGCAGCGGCTGACCTGCTCCCCTCAGAGCGGAGGCTGACGCTGAGCCCCGCGATGGGTGGTGGCACATGGCAGTGCAAGTGTGATGTCAGTAGTCGGCTGCTGTTATGGGGGGCAAAGTGACAAGAAAGTCTCCCCCACACGTCCAAGTCAGACGCAGTAGTTTTGGAATTTTTTGGTTTGTGGGGGCTGAATCTGTGGACGGGGAGCCCCTGGGGGGACGGCTGAGTGTGCAAGCAGCCAGTGCTCTGAAGGTGCCTCTAAGTGCAGCTTTATCTGCACCCCGTGCACCCCGACAATGCTGTGTTTTCAGTTAAAAATGCACCTCTTTGACCAGGGTTGTATACAAATTGTTACCTGCTTTCCAAATACCTTGGAGCTTTATGGACAGCTTCCTGTTATTAATCTAGTTTAATGACAGCTGTAAGACTGGCTTGGTGTGCTGTGAATCTGCCTCTCTATGCTGCAGTGGTTTTCCCGCCTGGGTCTCTTGTGTCCTGGCTGGAGAAGTGTGTGCCTGCTGTGCTGTGTACAGTGTCAGAAAAACAGCACTGAAATTGTTGGATGGTGTCAGGAGTTCTGTGTCATCACAGATTGCTTTTTTTTTTGCATCAGGAGTTGAACTCAGGACCTTGTGCTTGCCAGGCAGGTGCTGTGCTGCCGAACTAAATCTTCAGCCCCTTCACAGATTTTTGGTCTATGTGTTTTCTCAGTGATTGTGAAGGGAAGTTAAAATCTACCGTAATTGCAAATTTGTCTATTTACGCTTCCATCAATTTGTGCTTCCAGTGTCAAGTTCTGTTGCTCAGTGGGTGAGTGCAGGGGCTTGCTGCATGTGTGAGGACACTGGCTGTCCCACTGTCCTGACGCTTTTCTCCATAGTGGGCCATGGGGGGGCACCTGTGGGAGGGTGCGGGAGCCGCCCTATACATCCCTGACCCACACCAGTGGGTGTGGTAGGAGCTGGGCCTCTGCCCCCGGGTGGCCAAGGAGGTCCCTGCACAGGAAGGAATCACCAGGGAGGATGGAGGAGGGGCCCACTCTGCTCATGATGGGGGGCCGGTGTCGCGCCACAGAGGCGCCCACGGGGACAGCCCCACTGTGCCAGGATGGAGGGTGCAGGAGGGACAGTGCAGTTGGAGCCCCTCTGCAGGGGGCCTTTCCTTCCCCTCCCTCGCTCCTCAGCCTGTCAGGCCTGAGTCCTGACACGCAGCTGGTGCTGCCTCTGCTGCCCCATCCCCTCGTGGGTCCTTGCAGTGCGGGCTTCGTGTCACACAGACCAGCCTCACAGTCCAGGGCTGTGCAGCTGCACCGTGCACAGCGCTGCATCACCAGTGCTGGGGCAGATGGCACGAGCGCCAGGCCACAGCAGTGGCATCGGTGACTCCTGGCCACATGGCGTGTTCCTTGCCACTGCCCTGGACCTCGGCTGCCTGTGTGCCTCTGGTGCCCGACAGACTCAGAAATTGAAAACCCCGATGGCATCTCCGAGCTGCAGAGGGAGGGAGGGCGGCTGCCCGCCGGCAGCTGGATGTCAGGGTGCCGGGATGCTGCGGCCGATAAGTGGGATTTATCCCCGGGAACGTAATGAGAGTTGACACCTATTTCTGACATGACTGTATCATAGATTGCCAGGGGCAGGATAGCATTGCCATTCCGAGCAGGCAGAGATGTATTTGCTGAAGGTGAAAATGTCATTTAAACTGTTGATACCTTTCAGATTGTCTTGGCAGGATGCCACGAGTAGCCGGGCCCTTCTCAGATAAACACAGGCCATCTAGGATCCGCACGAGAGAGAGCGGTAGAGGCGGGGGCGCTCCGTGCCATCCCCCACTCTGGTAATTTACACTCTCTGCCCAGGGAGTCTGACTAACGTGATAATGATGAATCGCCCAGTGCTGCTGCAGGCCCCGGCCTCTACTGCAGTCTGGGACAGGATCCGGGCTCCGGCCCCATCGCTGGATCCCAGGACTTCGTGCTGGCAGGCATGGGGCCGTGAAAGGGACATGACCATCCAGGTACCCGAGGAGGAAGCAGGGAGGCCCTGGGAGCAGAGGGGCAGTGGCGAGCAGCCTCCGTGGTCATGGGCCAGTCTCCTCAACAGAGGAGGAGCTCTGACCTCGCTCTCTCCCACGGTGGCGAGTGTGTGGCTCTGTCCAGCTGGGGTGTGGCTGCTGGGCGTCTGGGTCAGTTAGTGTGTGGCTGGCCTCGCCCTGACCACATGACATCTTTCTAGCTGTTAATTCATTTTCTAATGCTGCCATAGGACGGCCAGAGCAGGCAGAGTCCTGAGCAAAGAGGCGTGTTTGGCTCTCAGCTGGTGGCTGAGTGCTTTTCTCCTCCCTTCGTGTGTGCCAGGTCCACCTGGCCTGGGGGGTGCTGTCCCCATGGAGCCTCAGCCTGGATGGTCCGGCGCTGAGCTATTGGGTCTCAACTCTCTCGTGTGGATGCTGACCCCAGGCTGAGCCTGAGGGTGTGGGGTCCCCGACTGGCTCCCCTGTCCTCCATCCAGGCTGTGAAGGACCAAGAGGACACAGAGAAGATGTGAGCCAGAGCTGTCCAATGGGATGGGGCGGGGACTATGCTGTCAGCACTCTGGCATCTGCAGCCTCTGCATGTGAGGCTCAGCCACACGTGGGTCACTGACGGTGGGGAAGTGTCTACAGGGAACCCAGAACCCGGACAGACTTCCTGGGTCAGCACCTGGGGCTCTCACGGCCCTCGCCCCACACCATCGGTCTCCAGGCCCAGGGCCCAGGGCTGACCTTGGTGCACCAGGCCACTGTGGATCTGGGCTTCTTCGGGGCTCTGCACTGGTCCCCAACGTGGCAGGCAGTATCACGTTCTCTCAGAGGCCGCACTGAGAATAAAAAAGAACTAAACACAGTTCATTTTAGTAATGTGAATTATTTAACCCAACACGGCCTAAATATTTTTATTTGGAGTCCGATGGAATTATAAATGAGAATTGATTTGGTAGTGCTGGGGCTTTAACCTGGGGGCGCTCTACCTCTGAGCTATGTCCCAGGCCTTTTTAGTTTTGTAAATTTTAAGACAGGGTCTTCTGAGCAGACGGGGTTCTGCTCAATTGTGTCCTCTTGCCTCAGCCTCCCAGAGTGCTAGCAGCACAGCTGTCCGCCACAACAGCCCCTCATTAACGAGGTGTTTCACACTTTTTCCTTAACTTTGAGATTCGTGTGTGTCAATGTAAAAATGTTTATGGGTCAATAAACATTTTTATCTAAATTTGAAAGTGTATCACTATGCTATCTATAAAAGTGATAGGTGCTTATTTAAAAGACTTTGGTAAATAATCGATCTTAGGGTTTTAAAGTCCTTTGTAGAAACATTGGCCAGTGCCAGCATCCGTTACAACCTGGTTTGCTTCATCCTGATGGCCTATCCCCTGTGGACTTTGGTAACTCTGTGTCCAGCTGCTGGGCCCTGGAGCAGTGTCCAGTCCCGGTTCCCTATGGGCTCACAGGGCAGGCCCAGGTAGAGCGGGAGGACTGTCCAGTGCCTGGCTTTATTTACTGCAGGGGGGGACAGTGAGGTCAGGCACACCTGTGACTGTTGTCCGTGTGGCTTCAGGTGCCCCGCCTGGCCTCCACGCCCAGGCACCAGGTCACACGATTCTCCCAGGTGAGGGGAATGGGGGACACCCAGGCTGTCCCTCCTCGGGCCGTTTGGTCTCCTAGTGTCCTGGGTTGCCAGTGTGGCCTCCCAGCAGCTGCAGGGCAGGCAGAGGGCTGCATTCCCGCCGGGAGCCAGGCGAGGGCGCCCCCAGCCCTGTGCAGCCGGCCCCCTGGAGTCCACTGGTGCCTTACACAAGAGGGAGCTGGTCTCAGAGGATGCTCGGTGAGAAACATACCGGGAAGTAGGAAAAACAGAAAAAGGGAATCCAGAGGGATGGAGAATCCCTCAAAGGCTCGGGAACCCTCTTCACAGGTGAAGCTGGGCTGAGGGTGTTGATGGCTCTTTGGCAGAGCCCCGCCCCAGACTGTGACAGCCAGGGGGCTGTGCCCACACCCAGGAATAAGGGAGGTGACGGTGTCACCTGGTCACCCAGAACAGGCCTAGCTGAGGGCAGCACTGCAGCGGAGCTGGGTGTTGAGCCCCAAGGCCCTGGGCAGGCCCCTGGGGCTGCAGAGCTGCCCCCGCCCGGGCTGGGACAGAGATCCTTGCTACTCAGAGCAGTGGCAGCCCCAAGCTCCATGGCCTGCGTGCTTCCTGGACAGGGCAGACAGGGTTTTGGCCTTGACAAGGTGGCCATGTGCCACCTCCAGGACAGCTGCCCCCACCCCTGTGTGCCTAGGCCCGGCGTCCTGTCCCGACTTCCCAGAGCTGCGGTCCGGCTGAGCCCACACTCTCGGGAGCAGCTGTTGGTGCTGATTAGTTTCCTTCAAACCTTCTCAGCCTCAGGAACCTGCTGGAAATGAGGCCGGCGGGCAGCAGCCGTGAAGAGGAGATAATCAAGACAAATGAGCCGCCAGGCGGCTGTGGGCAGAGCTGTGCTAGGCAGGCTCTCGTCTCTGGGCAGCATGGTCAGGTTGAGGAGCATCTGCGGCCCTGGGAGGGGACCCTGGGGGCTCCGTCATCCCGAGGCTGCCCGGGGGCACTGGCTCCTCACCCTTACCAGCCCAGGTGAGAGGCTGAAGCAGGCTGCTCCCCTGTCCCCGGTCCCTTGGCCACTGTGCGAGGCTGAGAGTGATTCCGGGTCTTTTGCTTTCTCCCAAGGGCTGGGGCTCCATCTTGCAGAGGGTCCATCCTCTGGCCTGGCTGCTTAGGCTGCTGAGATGCCTGCAGGTGGACAGGACATGGCTCTTGGGTCAGAGTGGACCCCAGCAGGACATGGCCGGTTGGTGTTCAGGGTCACTCAGCTGCCCTTCGTCAGAGAGCAGGAACCCAGCTCAGTCACAGCCCCGAGTCCTGGCTAGGCTGTCTATAGGGGTGCAGGGTTCCCATGGGGCATGGCTGGCATGGCAGTGGGGTCTGGGCAGAAGATGGGAGGGGCTGCTGGCCAAGCCCCTGGGAAGGATGAGTCTGGGGAGACGACCAGAGGCCGCAGGCATCCTTCGCCCCGTTTTCCTGTGCACAACCCCCTCCACGAGGCAGCCCCGTCACTCCCCATGTGTGCTGGGTCAGCCTTGTATGAATGCTGCTGGGCAGGTCCCCACTGCAGCTGCTGCTGGCACTGGGGTGAAGGGCACTGCCCGCTGGGTCACACAGGCTCCTGGCTCCTTGGGCGTGGTGACCCTGCAGCTGCCCGGCTCTGTGGCTCCTAAAGCCTGGCTCTCCGTGCTTACGGCCCCGCCTGTTGCAAAAGCCAGTGGTGCTCAGCGAGGACAGGACGGGGTCTCACAGATGCCTTTGCCCTGCAGGGCTTCCCAGGCTCCCCTGGTTGGCCCGCAGTCTCCTGGTGTGTGTGTGTGTGTGTGTGTGTGTGTGTGTGTGTGTGTCTTCCTTTAAAAATCCCGTATTTTCTACAAGTAACGGATGTGTTTGTTAAAAATTGTATCTCGTTATTCTCCAAGCAGAAATCACAGCTCCCACAGAAATCTATTTTTGTGCATAGGCAGAATAAGTGACCATGGGCAGCAAGGGCCGTGGAAGGGGTGGTGGGCATCCAAGTGCCAGGCACAGGGGTCTAACGAGGGAGCCTAACCATCAGGCCTTGACGCCCTTGTTCAGTGAGGAGCTTCGACAGATCTCTGTGCACCGTACACTCTGACTGATACAAGGGGCTGTGTCTCGCCATCCCTGGCGGTGCTGATTTATCTGGTGACAGTTTGGGGACATGGGGAATTGAGATGAGTGGGGGAGGGGAGGACAGAGTTCCTGGACTCCACAGAGGCAGAAATGGGCTGTGCAGCTCTGCACCCCAGCCACGTGGACCCCTCCAGGCCTTTACTGGATGGGTAGGGCCCATAGGCGGTAGCCGGTGATGCTGTCCCAGACCCTGGGCTCCCTCAGGCTGCCTGCTCCTTGGAGCTGTGGCCACCTGGGCCATTGGGGCCTGGGCCCTCTGTCCTCATCGGGGGTGTCCAGGGCGAGTCTGGACAAGGTGGACAGTGACCGTGCCACAGGGGCCGGTGTCTTTGTGGAGCCCGGCCTCGCCTCTCCCAGGGCTGCCCCTCTCCTGCACCAGCATCCAGGGGACCCCGGGAGTTCCTGTCCCTGGTGTGGTCACCATCTGCTTGCTACTTCTGCGCAGGACTCGGCTTCTCCTATGACTGTGCTCACTGCCCTGGTGCGGCACCTGCTGGTGCTCATGTGGACCTCGGGGTCATCAGAGGCTCGAGTGGCTGAAGTGGGCAGCGGCTGGGCAGGAAGTGGGTGGTGGGTGAGGCCGACCCTGCCCACGGTAGCCGCACGAGTGCAGGGTGTGGGGTTCGGGCCCCAGGCAGGCTGGCGGGGGTGGCAGGGGGCGGGCCTGTGTGCTCTGCCGTGGAAGGTGCCACCGAAGCCCAAGGATGCTGGGTCACCTGGGCCTGAGCAGCTGTGGCCTGGTGGGGGCCGTGGGGAAGAATGGGAAGGAGGGGAGCCGGCTGCACACAGGGCCTCGGAGGGGTCCCGGCCTCCGGCACAGCCTGCTGCTTCCAGCCCCAGCCTCAAGGGACCCCAGTGTCAGCAGTTGGGCCCCTCCCTTCAGAACCCCGGGGTCCAGAGCGCCTGACAGTGCTGCAGGAGGGAGCGGGCAGACGGTGGGCAGAGAGGGCAGCGTGTGCCCCGGGTGGCACGTCCAGCCCTCTATCTGCATCCCTTGTGCTTTGTCCCTGTGGCGAGGCCCTGTCATCTCAGCTGAGCCCGGGACAGCCACTGAGGCCACTGGGAGCAGCACCCCAGCCTCCACCCCTGGTGCCAAGTGCCCCAGTCCTGGAAGTGGGAAACAGCTTCAGACAGTGCCCAGTGCCCGAGGACCATGTGCTCCCTGCCTCCCGAGGCTGGTCCTCCAGGGCCTGGGCCAGCTGATCTCTGATCAGAACCTCTGTCTAGGGGTCCAGGGGCTTTGGTGGCAGGTTTGCCAGCTCCTGGGTCACAGAGGCCTCAAGACACATGCACATATACATACACACATGTACACTTGTACACTTACACACACAAGCACATAGCAGAACACAGCCACACCCTATGTACACAAGGTCACATGCACCCGTACTAACACATTTACACAACAACACATGCAGGAAAACACAGGCCTGCACACACCCTTACCCATGATCATGCAGGCACCAGGTATACATGTATAGATAATGTGCACACCCATGAACAACCCACAGGCCAGCATATGTTCCAACACATGTATATACATGTGCATACATACACTGACACGTACTGCCACACTGGCATGCCCAAACACAATACATGTAACACACACTGATGCACCAACACTTGCTGCACAGACATAAACCACACACCAGTTGGTGCACACATGTACACACAAGCACGCTCACTCTCCACACAGACACATGCGTTTCACACACAGTAACAGGTAGAAATGCATAAGCACATGTGTGCACACGCCCTGTGCCCTGAAGTGGTCCCCAGTGCCCTGTTTCTCACGGGTGGGTCCCAGTGGCCCCTGGTTTATTCGGGGGCCACCTCCACTTCTGGCATCTGCTAGAAACCAGAGAAGAGAAGGCAATATGGTGACTCTGTAAGGTGGGATCCTGGGGCGCAGGCGTCTGGGGAGACCTGTGATCCACAGGGGGCACTGCTCAGGTCCCGCTGGGCCAGCGTGGGCAGAGCTTCTGATAAGTGCGCATGACGACATCAGATGTCAGCCTGCTCGGGGCTGGCTGGAGGCCGAGCAGGAGCGCTCTGGGTGACTTTCAACACTTCCGTGACCCTAAGGTGACTCCACAGTGGAGTGGTAGGTGGGGGGACCCTTAGAAAGTGGGCAGCAGAAGTGACCTGTCCCGGGCAGCACTTTCCCGGCCACTGCTAACCTGCCGCTGGAGTCCTGGGTGAATATCCCAGCGTTACAGGAGAGGTGAAATCCTGTCCTGAGGAGGAGGAGAAAGCACGGATAGTGTAACGAAGCAAAGCAATTGTGACGAAATCATACAGCAGACATGAGATTGTTCGGAGTTGGGTCTCAGGAAACCCGTTCCCAGAATCCCCGCCCGGCCCAGCACTGGGGGACGGTGGCAGTGTGGCCACTCCTCAGGTCCTCGGTGTGTGGGCTGTGCTGCTGGCAGGATCCGGGCAGAGGAGCTGCCACCAAGCAACACCGGCTGTCCTCCCCATGCTGTCCACCTCCCGTGATGACGCGGTCCCCAGGACTGGCAGATGGCCGGGCAGCATCTGGGTTCCTCAGGTCCCTTCCACCTCGCCTGTCTCAGAGACAGAAGCAGAATTACGTTAAGATGTGAGTATGGTCCTCCACCCCATCTCAGAATTGCAGGGATTGGGTCCCAGTTGTGCCTGGCGGGTTTGGCTGTGAGGAACCAGCCTCCCCAGCCCCTGGCCACATCCCGCAAGGTGGGGAGGCACCGGCTGTGCTGGGACCCTGTGCTGGCAGTGCTAAATAGGGACCCCTATGCCCAAGGTGACCGTGTGACTGTGGCCCGGGAGCCCTGTCCCAGCCCTGGGGCGGGCAGCTGTGTGTCCTTCCTGCTGGCTGTCACCCTGTTCCCCTCAACCTGGAACACACGGGAGAGGAAGCAGATGGAGGTCACTTTCCGTGTTGCTGTGTGTTGAGATTTGCACATGGTGGTGTGACCTGAGGCAGCCTAGGTCCCTGCTCCAGAGAGCCTGCTGGGGCCTGGGTGTGACCCTACTGTGCCTCTGCTGCGATGGCCCGGGCACCAACACAGCCTCCTGCCAGCAGCATTGGTGGCGCTGAGCCTGTGGCTCCAGCTTTCCCCGGGGTCCCCGCCCTCAGCCCCTGCAGTCTCCACGGCATGGGCAGGCTGTTAGAGAGGACAAGGATCGAGGATCGAGGATCGCAGTTTTCTTAAAGGGCCGATTTCCCTTACGCAGCACCTCATGAGAAAAATGTAGATGAGGTTTGTGAGCATAGATTCAGACCGCTTCAACATAACTGCTAATAAAGGCGACGCGAGCGCCACAGCTGAGGCCCCCAATTCTAATTTTATGTGAGAATTAGCGCATAGATACATAATTCCAACAGCGCACGCTGTCATTTTTATGCCTGCGCAACTTAGACTTTCACCCCCAAAGTTATTTCAGATCTGTCTTGGGAGAATGTTTAATATGGGCTCTGCAAATGGCACTTCCGTGGACTCCTCCAGAGGTGGCATTTGTCAAGCTGCCATCAGAGAGGTAATCTGTGTAATTTTCTGGGGTTCATTATTGCAGATATCAGCAATCAATATATTTTTCTCCTCGAAAAGGACATTGGTTGGTTCTTAGGAACATGTAGAAAACGGCTTCCTCCTGGGGGTCCCCTGTGTGGGCTGTGGGGCGAGGGATGGTCAGCATTCTTGGAGGACTGTGGGGTAGGGGTGTTGGGCCGAGAGCCAGAGAGATGGGGAAGAGACACAGAAGAGAGACATAGGAGAGAGAGGGCAGAGACAGAGATGGGGAGAGACAAGGGAGGGACCGAGGGAGGGAGAGACATGGGATGGGAGAGACGGGAGAGACACAGAACTGAGGGGGCAGAGAGGGAAGACGGAAAGAGGGAGAGTGAGAGGTGGAGACTGAGGCAGAGAGAGAGGGACAGAGAGCCAAGGAGAGCAGAATGAGAGGAAGAGAGGGAGGAAGGGTCGCAGAGGGAGAGAGAGCGGGCAGGGGTGCTCCTCATGGCCGGCGGGGTGAGCCTGGTGCTGGTGGTCCCCATCATGGGGTGCTCCGTGGGGTGTGAGCATGCAGGGGGTGCCCCGGCTGCACGTCAGGGGTGACTGAGGCAGGTGTGGTGCATATGAGGGATGCAGGGCTGTGCCTGTGTGTCTGTACCAGCACCTGCTGCTCAGGACATCCTCACCAGCCTGGGGCTGGCGGAATGGGGTTGGCTCAACCTCAGACGGGAGGTGCGGGAGGGGACCCGGTGAGAGAATCCTGGACGGGGCATCGTGCTGCTGGAAGTGTGGGTCACAGGGCGTTCCTCATCATCCAAGGATGAGAGGACCTTGTTGGTGAGACTGCAGCAGTGGCCTGAGTCTGCTGCCCACCCAGATGCCAGGACCCGCAAGGCTGAGCATCCCTCCCTGGGGAGTGGCCCTGAGTTCTGTGTTCTCATCCTGGCTTGAGATACGACGGAAACGCAGCCGGTTTCTGGGTTCAGAGTAGGCACACGCCACTGCTTTCCCCAGTCCCCAGTCCCTAGGCCACTCTAGTCCTCAGTGCCCGGAGCCACTCTGGCTGAGTGTGGGTTGGGGTCACCCCTTCACATTGCCTGGGCTCCCCTTCATGTCCCCAGCCTTCTACCATGGGGTCGCATGGTTCCATGGTCTGCCAAACTATGACCATGAAAGGTTCACAAGAGGCCACATGGGCTTCCTCAATGGGCAGGGACCACCCTGCCCCTGCCTCGATCCCCAGGGGGACTGGAACAGGCTCACAGGGACCCCGGCTCAGGGCCATACACTCCACACGCTGTTCTCCAAAAGCCCACATCTGTCTGGCTGGTCCTCGCCAAGACCCTGGGAAGTTCTGCATGATGCTTTTAGTTATGGTTTTAATCCACATTCACTTGAAAAGGGGTGCTTCCTAATCTGCCAGCTCTGGTCCTTGTCCACGTTCCAATCTTACACTCATTTTTACTTGAGCAGTTTGCCTGTTTCTCATTGATTTGGTGGAGTCATTTATTCATTCTGGACACTAATCCATCGTCAGCCGAATGTTTGCAAACATCTCCTTCCAGCTGGTGGCCTCTGCACCCCATTTTTCTATGCCACCTGATGAATTTCAATGCTGCAGTTTGTCAGTCTTTTCTTTAGGAAATTATTCCTTAGCTCATGGTCATAGGTGTGCTCTCCCAGGTTGACTTGTAAGACTTTGTAAATGTTTATATTGCCATTATGGACTTAGTCCGTGTGGAACTAATTTTTGTGTATACAGCAGGGGAAGCATCCATCTCTTCCTTTGTTTTGGCATGAAGCGATTTGCCCAGTATCACTTCCTAAGTGAGCCCTTTCCTCTTCAGTCTGCAGTGCCAATCTGGGTGAAGAGCCATAATGACACATATACACACATCATGCCCCTGTTACCCAGGTAAGCGTGCAGGAGTGCACACACAAACATCTCCACATGTGCAGCGGCAGTGTGCGTTCTCCCTGTGCTTCCCATAGTCTGGGTCCTCAGCTCTGCCCCCAGAGCGCTCCTGCGTCCTCAGGAGAGGCCGTGCTTAGCACAAATCCACCTCCCATGAGGTCACTTCCTCCAGTTATGACACCTGAGGACACATTACTTTCCTGAAAGATCTTTTGGGTATCTCATACCCAGAATTACAGTTGGATTATATCAAGCACTTGATCTGCCACAGTGCTCGATATATAAGACCTGTGTTGTTAACAACCCCCCTAAACCAGTCACCTTGTTCAAGCCAATGGTTAGACTTATGGCCATGTTCACCAGTTTATTACTCACAACCATCCCACACATCCCTTCCTTCATTCTAAAGCACGCCTTTGTGTGTAGCCTGAATCTGTCCGCACCCTCACTCCTGGACATCTTAGCTGGGTATAGAAGTTTTGCTTTCTAGCCAAGCATGGAAAATATGCTCTCACTGTCACTGGTAAAATCTAATTATCTTTATTTAATTTTAAAAACTGACGTATACTAATAGTACATATTCAGGCAGTGTGATATTTTGAAATGTATATAATATATAATGGTAAATCAGAATATCTGATATGTCTGTCACCTTGAACATTTATGTTTGTGTTGGGGACGTTTGAAAGCCCCTCTTTTTCTTTGGGAGGTGACATTTTTACTGTGGTAGGGTGTAATGTGTGTGATGTCTCTGATGGTCCACAGATTCATTTCTTTTTTTAAAATTTTATTTAAAGAAAGACTAAATAAAACAGAAAATGGGTAGAAACAATACATACTTTAAAAGAAAGAATAAACAGTAAGAAATCATTAGTTGATATTTATATATTGTCCTCTTACAAATAGTTATTCAAGATATAAAAGTGGAGCATATAGAGTATACAGCGAGATTGCAACCAGTTCTGTTCAACAAAAATTTAGTAATATGGTTATCAATCCTATACACTTATACATGCAGTTATCCATATCTTCATTTATGTTGAGATTGAACAAACCCAAGCAGGCTAAAATCACTCTCAGCAAAGAATAATACTATCGCTGGGTGTCACATTATGACACTCCTGGATCAGCACTGGGTACTGTAGTGTCTCTTTTTCTTTAAAGTATTTGTTCATTTCATCATGTGTCATAAGATCAGTTCTCATAAACTGTTTATTGGTTCTACGCATGCATGAGTCTTAACATGTATTTCTATCCTTTCTATATTAGAAGAAGGAACAAAACAAAGCAAGGCAAAACAAAACATATTCCTATAAACACATGAAATGAAAAAGACATATAAGAGCACCTTACAAGGGGTTCTACCATGATTACTGTGTTGTCTCTTGTTATCTTCAATAGAATTGGCTATATCACCAGACATAGTATAATTGGATATATCAGTACATAGCAGTATTAACAAAAACACAATTTTGTATGTCGTATAAAACTTTAAAAACAGGTAGTAATCAAGCCAGAATGGGTATCGTAGTGAATCTTGTCACCTTCAGTGTAATTGCCTAAACTCTCATACTTGATACTGTCAATAATACAAGTTTTGAATAAAGTCTGTCAATACCAAACAGCAATCAAACAAACCAGATTTAACTAAGATCAGCCATGATCTTAGTATAAGTCATACAGGGCTCCAAATTAAGTTAATAGGAAATTAAAGATGATTACTGTGCTATATCCTGGTGTTTTTGGGATAGCTGTCTATGCCCTCAAATCTAATGCAAGTAGACAAACTGGGACAGAATAAAATCTATCTAAGCAGAGTGGTGTGAGTAATATGGGTTTTAATTCTTGATACACCATTAACAATATCTTTTGCCATCTTTTTAAAGACCATTCCTCCCCTTTCAATTCCCCAGGTGCACTGTGTATTTTTTGGGTCTCACTTAGATGGTTGGTTTTAAATTGGGGAGGGCAACCTGCTATTTACCTAAGTGGTTCTAAACATTCTCGCTCATGGACTTGGTCTCTAATTATATTGCTGTACCTATTAAAGTCTGTCTTTCCAACCTATCCACAAATACTGGTCTAGTTGCCCCTATTACTCTCTGGCTCCCTGTCCCACAGAGCATTATTTTCCCATATTTTATTTTCAGCCCATATACCCTTTTTCAGGTTAATTATATTTCCTATATAGAGCATCTCAGTGGACCCACCTCCTGATCGACTCTGCCTGTGGTTCTATTTTTTTAAAATTTAGTGTATCAAGGCCATCTATATTAGAATTTATAACCAACCTTCTCTGCCTCATTTCTCTTATGCTCTTTGTTTGCCATCAGTTGTCTGCTTGTCTTCTTCATTCTGTTTTCTGCTCCATTCATTGAGGCCTCTCTGCCCCTGTTCCTGGAATCCTGGTACTTTTCTCTCTCTCTAGAATGCCCTGCAATGTTCTCTGTAGAGTTGGATTGGTGGTCACAAATTTCCCCAGTTCTTCTTTGTCTTGGAAGGATCTTGTTTCTCCATTAGTTTCTAGAGACAGTTTAGCAGGGTATATCAATCTGGGCTGGAGGTTATTTTCTTTCAGGGCTTAGAATATTTCGCTCCAAGCTCTTCTTGACTTGATGGTTTGTGTTGAGAAGTCTGCTGTAATTCTGATGGGCCTTCCTTTATAGGTGATCTGTTTCTTGTCTCTAACAGCTTTTAATATTTGGTTCTTATACTGAAACTTCTGGGATCTTGATTATTATATGCCTGGGTATAGCTCTGTTTTGGTTGTAGGTGGCTGGAGTTCTGTGTGTCTCATATATCTGAATATCATTTTCTTTTCCTATGTTTGGGAAGTTTTCCTTAATTATTTCTGTGAATAGCCTTTGTAGTTCCTTTGTTTGTACCCCTGCTTCTTCATTCACATTCTTTATTCTCAAGTTATAGATCCTCTTGTCATCTTCTAGCCTTTGTATTGTTACTGCTTGTTTCCTTGTTATTTAAAAAAAGTTTTTCCTTTCATAATTCCACATTGCAAACCTGTTCTCCAGTTTGGATAATCTATCCTTAGTTTCTTTCAAGCAGTTTTGCCAGCTTTCAATGGAGTTTTTAATTTCCTGGTAATCTCTTTGAATCTGCTTCATGTATTCTATATTTTGTTTATATTCTTCATCAAATGGTTCTCTCCTTTGTGTTCCTCCATTCTTCCATCTGTGTCTTCTTGAGAGGTGTTTGCATTTCTTTTATTAATCTATTTATATCTTGCTTTACTTGGTTAAATATTTCACTTTTGAACTCCTCTATGAGGTCCTGAATATATTTATGTCCACTGATGCCGTGTCTGATACTGCGTGTTTGCTGTCCTCAATCTCTTTTGTATTTACCTTTCTTGGATCAATGTTCTCAGGGTTGGGGGTGGGGGCTTTTTCTTGTTGCCTCCTCTTCTCATATATTTATTTCTTCCATACAGGTGTACAAAGAAGGCCCCAGTCCGTTTTTGTTGTTGTTGTTGTTGATTCTGGTTCTTCTGAAGCACACTGGCTGGGTGACCCTGCCTACTCCAGTGTTATTGAAATGCTAATAGGGATGGCATATGCTGGCCCCTCCTCTCTGGGTCAGCCAGCCCACCAAGGCCTTCACCATGCCTTAGTGTGTGCAGCCTGTAGGGAATTGGCCTGGGACACCCTACTGGTTCCCAGCCAGGGGCATGACCCAGGCCAAGCACATCTCACCAGCCTGATCTGGGAATGGAACACTGAGTGAAATCTCTGCAGTACCTTGTTTCTGCCAGTCCTGCCCAGTTCCAAGATGTCTTCCCCTTTCCTATGGAAAGGTTTTATTCCCGACACTCACTGCGGGTCAGTGCAGGTCCCCTTCCAGTTCCGCTTTCTGTTGGTGTCTGATCCCCAACCTCAGTGTGCCCACACCCCAGCACAACTATGGTTCTAGTGAGTCCAAGCAGCAGGAACCTGGCAGTTCACTGAGTTGCAGCCACATGAGTCTGGACATGCCAGCCAGTGCAGTTCTCTGGTTCACTGCTCCCTCTGCCCTTACACCTCTGCACCAAGGCCTTCAGGCTTGCCCGCCACCAGCTTCGCTGTGCCCATGCATCTCTGGGTTCCAACAGTGCTTCTGGCTCAGTGGGACCGGCTCTGGTGAGAGCACGCAGCTGCTGCCTTCTTCTGTTCAAGTGTTTCGTTTTTAAAGTTCTTTCTGTGGGCTTCAATTCTCATTTTAGTTTCTTCCTTGGTCAACGGGAGCTTCCCTGCTTTTCCTTCTCAGAATCCTTGTTTGTTTGTTTTTTTTTATCGGTACTGGGGATCGAACTCACGACCGCCTGCTTGCAAGGCAGGTTCTTATGCCGCTGAGCTAAATCCCCAGCCCCCTGCTTTTCCTTCTCCAGAATGCTATATTCCAGCATCTGGGCTGTTTCTCTCAGAGAGGCTTTTTACTTTGCTGTTTACTGTTCCACCATCTTCCCAGGCCCTTCTCACGGTTTAATTTTAACACCATCAAGGCATGTATTTGCTTTATCTCATTAGTAGAAAATTTTCTTGGTTACTTTTGTCTCATTGCTGAGACAAAATACCTCATGCCCAAAATTAGGGAATGAAAGGTTTATTTTTCTTACAGTTCACGGAGGTTTCAGTCCATACTCGGCTGATTCCAAGGCAGGGTGGGTGGCTGAAGGGCAACCATTTACGGCGGCCACAAGCGACAAGGGTGGAAATGCAAAAGAATCCCTTACCCTGAATGCCGGTTACCCGCCCCTGGACGGGTGCAGCACTCACACCGCCACAATCACAAACGCCAGATTCAGCTGCCTCTGTGTCTGCATGAGGCTCCGGGGGACATTTAGGCCACAACAAAAATGCTTTCCTCAGTCTTGAAGCCTCCTGTCTATCCTCCTCCCAAGCTCTGCTGGTTGTTTTCTCTCTTCCCTCCTGGGAACTCTTGCAGATATGTGCTCAATCTTCTTCCACACCCCCTTATTGCCCCTCTCCTCGTGAGAAGGTGGCTTTCCTGGGTCCACCTTGTCTTCACTAATCTTATCTAGCTGCATCTCATTGGTCATCTGTCGATTTGGTGACTGTATTTTTCATACTTGACTAGATTTTTACCTCTACAAATTCTGCTGTTTTTTTCATCATTTACAATCTTCTCTCCTGTTCATATTGTCTGTTTCTGCACTACTTTCTTCTCTTTAGACATCTTAAACATCTACTAGACTGTTCTGATGTTTACCATGGAATATTATCCAGTCACAGCAAGGAATGGAACTCTGATATACACTTTACTGTAGACTGCTTTGAAAATATGCTTCATGAAATCAACTGGACACAGTTTATTTGTCTAATTCCACTTTTGTTAGATATATAGCTTAGTCAAGTTTACAGAAAACACAGGACAGAAGTCACCAATGACGCAGGGCAGGGAGAAGGGGGCGTTATTTCGTAACGTGTACGGTTTCTGTTGGCGCTTATGAAAAAGTTTTGGGTATAGACAGTGTGAATGGTTATCATTTGATGCCACTGAGATGCACCCCAGGACAGGCTGAAAAAAGACGTTAGGTATGTAGACATCTTGTGAGGTGTGCCAGGTATATTTATGAAATTAAAAGGTTGGGTTGAAGGGAAGACAGAAGCCAGGGAAATGAAAATGACGCAGCCTGTTGAAGAGGATTCTGAGTTTCACAGTGTTATGGTTTGAGTCTGGATGTCCCCCCAGAGCCTCATACAGGCATAGAGCAGGCTGCTAGAGTTTGTGAATGATTCATGGTCCAATGCTGGGATTAGGGGTGTGAGTGCTGCACCCAGGTGGATATGGCCTGCATGCAACATAAGGGACAGAAAGAGTCTTCTCTGTGCTCCTGCACCTTTGATCTTGCTGCTTTTGCTGTCTTTTGCCACCATGAGCATTTGCCCCTCTGCGCCATGCTGCCCTGCCTGGGAGCCAGCTGGTTACAGACTGAAACCTCCACAAACTGTGAGCTAAATAAACCTTCCCTTCCTTCATTTTGGGCCTCAAGTATTTCATCTCAGCAATGAAAGAAGAGCATCCAAGACACAGAGAGACTTCTCTCAGCTCAGTACCCTGGCAAGGGAGGTGCCAAGCAGTGCTGTGTCATCTAGGCACAGCTCTCCTTCAGAGTGTCACAGTTCAGGTTGTCTCTGCCCAGGGGTGACAAACCTGTTCCAGGACAACTTCCTGGCTTCATGGCTCTGAGCCTGAGGCCATTTCAGAGATAATATCAAGAACAGTGACTAGAACGGAGAGTGCGCTTCACTGGCTTTGGGATGTGCCCCGGGAATTAGTGGAACACACTTTTAGGGAGTGTCCAGGGGGTATATACAGGGAGGCGTGGCTTTGGGGTCCGTGTCTGGCCCCTGGCTCCTTCCTCTCCGGTGCCATCCCCTGCTTCCTGATTACCATGAACCGAGTAGCAGCTTTGCATCAGCAGGACCTTCCACCACGACACTCCCACCTTGGAGCCAGCCGACCGCAGGCTGAACTTTGAGCCTCTTTCTTTAACTCATGTTAGGTATTGTAACTCAGCAACGGGAAAGGTGATTTCAAACTTGAGAAACTAGCCTTACAGCTATAACAGGACATTCTGCCATAATAAAACACAGTCACAACAAATTACTGCCATCAGCTTGTGGTCAAATGGTTATTTGTATCCAGCTCTGTGTCCTGACTCCATATTCACAGGTCTCTCCACTTTGCTACAGATTTTCACTGAGAGATGCAATAAATACAGCCATTCTGAAAGTTAAAACTGCAAGTAATCTAGTCAAAGGACAGAAAATGTCAAACAAATAAGATCCGATCTAAGCACAGGCAATCTACAAGACACATACTTCAAACACAGGGGCGTGGATGGACTGAAGGGAAAGGACAGAGGAATACACCCAACAGAAACTCGAAACAGAGCAACTAGAATAGCAACGTTAGTACCAGACAAACAGTGATCAGAACAAGAAAATTGTGAGAAAGAGAGAGAGATGTTACTACGAAGTTCAATGCACAGAAGACATAATAGTTCTGAATGTTATGCAAGTAATAATTGAGTTTCAAACTATATGAAGACAAAACAGAAATTAAGTGAGAAATAGACACACCCACACTTGTCCTTGTAAGCCTCAGCGGCTCCTGGCAGTTGCTGGAATTGGCAGAAAGAATGTGAAGGTATAAGCCAATGGGAAACGGTCACCAAGCAACCAGTCTGGTCAGGGCTGCACGGGAAATTCACCATGAAAGGTCAGTTCTGGGAACACGACCAACCGTAACACACGCAAAAGATCTGGAATCAAACCGTACACTTCTGAGCATAGGAAATCAAACTGGAAGACAACAGAAAGGCAGAAAGGAAACTGTCAAATACTGGGAAATTAAACAAGACACATCTAAGTGATCCAGGGGTCAAAGAGGATGCCTCAAAGGAAAGCATGCTTTAAACTAAATAGTGGCTAAAGGAGTGCTCAGGGGAAATTAATGGCACATATAAGGAGAAAAGATCATATATCAAGCCTCCAACTGAAAACGCCAGTGTAATTCTTCTTTTTTGGTGGAACTCATGAGCACACGATTGCCAGGCAGGCGCTTAAGCTGCTGAGCTAAATCCCTGGCCTGTTAGCATAATTCTTAAGAACAAGATAAACTCAGCAGAAAAAACTAACAAATGGAAGGAGTCAATAGTATTGAAATGAGAAGACGGTGGGAGAAAAGAATGAAACTCAAAACTATTTCTTTGAAAAGAAAGAAAATTGCACAAGTTCTATTAAGACTGACAAAGGTGAATGAAAAAGAAAAAGACAAAAACAAAGGAAAAGAAAGATGATGTAAATTACAAATAACAGAAGAGGAGAAGCAGACATCACTACAGAGCCTACAGACACCTCAAAGCCGGAAGCGAGCTGACCCCTGGGGACACTGCCAACCCCGGGGACGAGGTCAAGGCCAGCTCTATCACAGGGCAGAACAAACAGTGTGAACACTGAGGCTCCCCTGAGGTGCAGCGGACAGCTGGGCAGTTCCCACCGCTGAGCCACTGACTCTGCTGTTAGAATCCTGGAGAGAGAGACGCCAGGCCCGGATGGCCACACTGGGAAAATCTACCAAATATTCAAAGGAGAAATAATACCATTGTGGAAAATAGCATGACTTCTTTAAGAAAACAGAAATCAACTCCTTAATAAAGCCAGCATTACACTGATATCAAATCAGGCAAAAATTAAAATACTTATTAATATCTCTCATGAATGCAAAGATCCTCAACAAAATATTAGCAAATTGTATCCAGAAGTAAAGGCCTGTATGTTTATCTATATGCTTTTATCTTAAGAATGCAGGATCAGGGCTGGGGGTTTAGCTCAGCGCCATAAGTGCCTGCCTGCCAAGCGTGAGGTCATGAGATCGATCCCTGGTACAAAAAAAAAAAAAAAAAAAAAAATGCAGGATCAATATTTGAAAATCAGTCTACATAATTCACCACGTAATTTTCTGAAGAAAAAGCACACAACCATGTCACTTGGTTCAGAAAAAGTGATACTCTTAAATAATAAAAATTCTAGAAGAGAAACCTCATTAGATCAGGAGGACCATGCACCTCTTCAGCTGACTTTAGATGGGTTCTCCAAGATCCAGGTCAAGCCCAGGATGCCCACGCCCCTGCTGCCACCCACTACCCTCCGGAAGTCTGTACCACTGCCACGAGACACACAGGTTACCCACTGCACCACAGAGGCCTAAGCGTCCAGTGTCCGCCAGTGATGTCCCCAAGGAAACCCCTCGGAACTGATAGGACAGCGGTCAGCACACACACGAGGGTCAGCTGGGCTCTATACGCTACCCATGAGCAAGTGAAAACAAAAAATAAAAACGAACCCACTTACAATGGCTCCAGAAGGAATATTTAGGTGTAAATACTCGAGAGGCATGTGGGTGCTGAAAACCAGGAAATCCTGAAGAAAATGAAAGGAGTCCCAGTAAACAGGAAGAAGCCGTCCGTTCACATAGACGCCTCGGAGCGGCGAGGAGGATTCTCCACAAAGTCACCTGGGGGGTCAACACAGCGCTGGCCCTGCCTGTTGGTGGGGTTTGTGGACACAGGGCCCATGGCCCCTACATCCAAGGCTTCGCTTCTGTGGCTTCAGTTACCTGCAGCCAGCTGCAGCCCGGAAACCCCAGGTGAGAACTGCAGAGGCGAATCCCAAGTGCTCAGTGCGCACGCGGCGGTGCAGTGATGCCCCAGCCCCACCCGGGATGCGAACCTCCTGTGGTTCAGTGCGTCCACACTGTACGTGCTACCCATCCGTCACTGTGTCACTCTCGGTGATCAGGTCGAGCCTGGCGCTATCACAGCATCTCTGTCATTTTACGAAGGCCCCAACTTAACTAAAAACAGACCACGGATTTAAAACTATGAAATCTGTAGAAATGATACAGGCAAAAACCCTTGGGAAGTGGATTAGACAATTCTTATGACTAGATATCAAAGGAAAGAGATCCATAAATAGACCTCATCAAAGTAAAACCTTTCGCTCAACGAAAGACCCTGTGGACAGCTTGAAGAGCAAGCCGTGTGCTGGGAGAAATGTGAGCAGACTGCGTCTCTAACAGACCCCGGGTAAGGGATTCTCAAAAGAATGGCAAGAAACAAGCAATCCGATTGGAACAATAGGAAGAGATCGGGAGAGAAGTGGCCCACAGACGGCAAACAGGCGCACGGAGAGATGCTCCATGCCGCTTGTTACGGAAAGGCGAAGTTAAAGCCACAGTGAGGTGCCGTACACACCCATTGGAATGGCCAAAATAAAAAGACCAGCGATACCAAAATGCTGATGTGGTGAAACAGGCCCCTGCTGGGGAAGCTGCCCTGGGAAAGGACTCAGGGGTTTCATAAAACCAAACAGCAAAGTCCCAGTCACCCAGGAAACGCACCCCTGGGCATTCACCCCAGAGAAAGGAAAGCTTACATTCATACCACGCTTTATGCTTTACACGAGCACTCACAGCAGCTTTATTCGGAAGAGCCCCCAGCTGGGATTGCCCCAAATGCCCGTCAGTGGGCCAATGGTTGGCCGCGCTGTAGTCACCCTTACCAGCAATGAGCAGGAGCTCACTGTTGGCCCAGGGGGAGACATTCAGATGGCTCTCAGGTCCACTGGGAGACATGACCGTCTTAAGAGGTGACTCATAATCTGGTCCATGCAGCATGGCTGAAACGACACAACCACAGTGATGGACAGCAAACTGGCTGATGCTGAGGTGAGGCGGCTTGGGGTCTTGGCCAGGCGACCGCGGTGTTGGATACACAAACCTGGCTGTGTGACAGAGCTGCACAGAATGGAGCGCACACACATTCTCACATTGCGACATGAGGTCACTGATCGCACCGATCGCACAGGGTCTCCTGGTGGTGACACCACACGACTGCTATGCACAGGGCCCCTCCCGCCCCTGGAACTCCTGAAGGTGCTGGAATCCGTTATTTCTCACAACCATGGACGGCGCTCCAACCATCTCTCAGCAGAAAGCCGTTTTCCGTGAAAGCCACCAACCATTCCCAGGAGCACCTAGTTCCAGTGAAGCACAGCTAGTTCAGAAAATGGAGACCTCAGCTCTCCACTGGTCCCAGCGGCCAGTGTGGCCAGGAGTAGAATCCAAGCAGCTCAGACTAACAAAGGAGCATAAATTGGCGGACCATTTCATGGATGAACTACACTTTGGCTCGCAAAATCCGACAGAGCACACAGGACAGGTCAGAGTGGAGTTGGTTTATGGTGAATGCATGCAGGGAGGCACCACGTGGCTCTCGTCGGCCGAGCACCAGGAGCGCCTGCTTCGGCACCACAGGCACTGCCTTTGCAGAAGGTTCTGCAAACTTGTGACACCTTATTCTTGGCTTTGGGACAGCAGGGTCCCCTCCTCTGTGGACTCTGAAGCTGGTCATCGGCAGTCACGGCCTGCTCAAAAGACCGCCTGTGTCTTTGTCCCCTCAGGGTGGAAGAAGCTGGCTCCTGGTTCGGTGGTGACATCTGAAACACCTCGGAGTGCCTTGGCGTGGTCCTCACAGCGCCCCATTTCGTGAGGAGGCCCTCAGACCACATCGTGGAGTCCTTCTGCCCTCTGAGGTGGAGGGGTGGCAAAGGGGTTGATCCAGGCCAGGGACACGCGGGATCCGAAAACGGCCTTGAGGTTGGCCCACGCAGACCCCCGGCTGCCTGTGGATCGCTCCCCCTCTATTCGCTCGACCCATGTGGTGTCGGTGCAGATGGCAAATATCTGCATGAAGAACATTGGAGTGGTCAGGAAGAAGCCCATGAGGGCCAGGATTAGGAGCACGAGGCGCAAGTGGTCAGGCATCACTGTGCTGTCTGAGTCCCACTCCCCGCGAGCGTAGCTGCGCAGCGTGGGCACGCCCAGTAATAGCAGCACGTGCAGCGATGCTAGCGTGATGTAGAGCAGAAACAGCACGAAGTGCCGCTGGTTGTCCTCGCCCACGCAGTTGTTGACCCAAGGGCAGTGGTGGTCCATCTTGCGCACGCAGCACCTGCACACCAGGCAGTGGTACGCGCGCGGAGGCCGCATGGCGCCGCAGCAAGGGCAGAGGTCGAGGGCTTCGGCGTTGCTGTTGCTGTCGGTGTCCGGCAGGGAGCCCGGGGGCACGGAGCCCAGGGGAACCGAGCCCGGGTCGGTCAGCGCCGTGCGCAGGTGCGCCACCAGCCCCAGCGCAGCCAGCAGCGTGAAAAGCCCGCCGTGCGCGGCCGCGTAGACCTCGTGGCGCGGGGGCAGCAGCAGCAGCTCGCGCAGCAGGAGCACAGTGGCGCCCAGCACCACCACCCACGTGGTCGCCGCCAGCGCGAGGCCCAGGACGTCGCACACGAGCCAGGGGTTGCACAGGGCCTGGCGCAGTGACATCTGGGTGCCCGGGCCTGCGCCTGGGCCTGCGGGCCCCGCGCCGAGGTCCCCGCGAGGCCCGCGCCCAGTACGGGAGGCCAAACGCGACCTCTGGGGCCACAGCGCGTCCGCGTCGGGTTTGTGAGCGCAGAAAGAGGGCGCCTCCACAGGACGCGCGGGGACTCCGGGGCGGGGCGGGGCCTCGGCGCTGGGGGCGGGACCTCGGGACGCTGGGGGCGGGGCCTAAGGCGGGCGGGGCCTCGGGACGCTGGGGCGGGGCCTCTGGCGGGGCGGGGCCTCAGGCGGCGCCCCGCCTCTTGCCCCCGCGTCTGGTCTGCGTCCCTGCGCTGCGTGCTTGGGAGGAGCCGCGGTGGTGCCAGCTGCTGGCCAGGCTTTCTCCGTCCACCGTCCGCCTCCTGGAGCCTCGGAAGGGGCCACCGAAGGGCTGGGAGTTAAGTGGCCGCGGGGACCCCACCCTGGTCCTTCCGCCGCCGGTCAGCGCGGAGCAGTGGCGCTGGGGGGCCGGGGTGTGACCACGGCCACGAGCGAAAGGGCAGCCCCAGCCCGGCCCTCCGCAGGGCTGCCGTGGACACCGGCAGGGAGGTCCCGAAGCCTAGTGGCACAGAACACACAGGGAGGACGGGGGACAGGCGCGGACGGCCAGCCCGTGTGGACGCGGCGGCTGCATTCACGGGAGCCTGGCGGGGGAGTCCAGGCTGCGGGCCAGCGGGATGAGACGGTGCGGTGCGGGGCAGGAAGGCCACTCCAGGCCGGCGGAGCCCTGCGCGCGGCGGGGTGAAGGAGCCGGAGGACGTGCGTGCGTGGCTCGGGTGCACCAGGGGAGCCGGCTCCGGGAAGCAGGCCCTCCCACACGGGCCCTCCGGAGACGCCGCAGCCCCGCCACTCCTCTCCGCGGCGCGGGCTGCCCCAAGCCCACGTCTTCTGGAAGATTCCCTGTCAGCATCTTACCCAAAAGTAACGCATCTTCAGGGCGGTCTTCTGCAGCTCCTCTGTGAGATGAAGTGTTCTGGCCTCTTTTTGGCCGGTTGTCAGAGGTTTTGCTATTTTTACTGGCTTTTTCAGAGAACCAGCTGTGTTCCAAAGATCTGAGATAAAGTTTACTTTTCAGCTGGTCATGGTGATACAAGCCTGTAACTCCGTCATAGGGAAGCCAAGGCTGAGGCAGGAGGATGGAGAGTTCGAGGCCAGGCTGAACACTGCTCCACTTAGCAGGAGCCTGTCCTAAAAAACAAGAGAAAGCTGGGCAGTGGCTCAGTGCGAAGGGCCTGTGGGTCCAGGTTCCTGCGTTGGTGAGGTCTTTCCCTCCCATTTCTGGGCCCTCCCTCCCCCTCTCGGGGCTCTGGTGCCATGGGGTCTTTTCTCTCGCTTTTTCTAGGCAGCTGTAACCCCGGGCCGCCCGTGGCACAGGGCCTCGGCCCCACTCTTTATGTTTCACTCACAGAACTCTCCCTGGTACTTTTGGAAAACTTCCTGTCTACCACTTTGATTCCCTTTTAAGCAGAGAATTATTCATGTATATGTTTTTAAATTGCACGAAGTTGGATATTTTTAAACACTATTTTTTCATTTTTTGGTGTTACTGAGACAATAAGACTTATAGTTTCTGTGTCCTGAATTTATTGTGTTTTTATTCGGCAGCCTTATTTATGATTAATATTTGCAAATCTCTCATGAATTTTAGAAGAAAAGTCCATGCTATGTCTAGGCATATTTATTAAATCAACCTTATTAATCATATTATTTTTTTCTACAGTCTCAACTATTCCGTCCATTCAATGTTTGAAGGCTGAGTGGGCTAATTTTTCCACCATAATTGCTTTCTTGTCAAATGTGAAAGTATTTTGATTTTCTACGTCCTGTGTAAAATTTTCAGGCACAGTGGCGGGGCGCTCCCACGTTGCTGCTATGGTTTCTTTTGGGGCTGAAATGCTGTCTACAAAGCCAGCTGAGTCTCTGCTTTGGCCCGGGCTCCTGTCTCAGGCCCTCTGTGACCTCCACCCTGCTAGTTTGATCTGCTTGGACCTCATTGGTCTTGTTGGCCCTTTTGGTTTTCTGAACCCTGCAGTCATTTTAATACCATTGTGCCTTTCCTCAACAGGATGAGTTTGGGTTTTGTTTGCACTCGGGCTCTTAGGGCCACCTGCTGTCCATGTCTCAGTGACCTCCCTTCCCTGGTCTCGGGGCAGGTGGCGGTGGTGGTGGTGGCGGTGCTGCTCCTCCAGGGGTGCTGTGCCCGCTCTCCTCCTGAGCTGGGTTCCGGCTCAGCAGCAGCTCTGGCAGTGTCACCAGCCACCCCAGGCCGCTGGGGCCTCCATCTCAGTCCTTACCTGCCTTGGGCCTGGGGACCAGAGACCCTGTCCTGCACTGACCGGTGGTGCCCAGCTGGCAGAACCCGGTGGAAACTGCCCACGGACGGCAGCACCTGTGACTCCAGGCTTGGCTAAAGGGAATAAAGGCATGAAGTGGGAAGGGGTTAAACAGAAACCCTACACAGCCACAGAGACAGCTGAGCCCTCAGGGCCTCACCTCCCCAGCAGGCCCAGCCCTGCAGACTGGATCCAAAGGCAGGCCACCCACCTGTTGCATTCGAGGGACTAATACCCCAAGGCAAACTCATGGGCCAACAATCAAAGGACGCTGCGTGCCCTGGGATGCAGCTGAATTTTCTCCAGCACCAGGCAGGGGTAGCAATTGTATTCTCATTATTGCTGTTAAGAACAAGCGTGGCTCTGAGGAACCAGGTTTAACACTGGAGTAGAATGCATATGTTCCCGCGTGTGTGGGCGGCCTGGCCGGCTGGCCTTGCTTGGGTATCTCAGCCATGAGTATGTAAATCTGCTCCCTGTAAATCACCCACAAACAGCGTCAGCACTAAGAGTACCCGGGAACTAGGGGTCCAGGAGCCCAGGCTCCTGAGCATGGTAAGCTGCAGGTTGGGTACAAACGTGTGAAATATTCACACGTTGACTGTAGGGTCAGGGTGTTTGTGGGGTGCTGACCCTGGGATGGGCCAGGGGTGTTTGCAGGGGTGTTTGCCCCAGGCTTGTGGGGCCCCAGGCCCAGCCAGGGTGGCCCGGCCAGCAGTGGCTGAGCAAGGCAAGCAGGGACTGATGGTGTGGAACCCACTGCAGCACCCAAGACGAGGCTGTGGTGCCGGGGGAGGCTCTGAGCAGAAGATGCGGTGTCAGCTGGGAGCCAGGCAGAGGGAGGCAAGGGCCAGGGTGACCTGACTGACCAGGATGTGATGGTGAGGAGCAAGGGGAGGTGGGGAGGAGGCGCTGTGGGCCACGTGATGGAAATGGCTGGTGCTGGGGAGGCCCACAAACACCAGAGGACAGATCTTGGTGGCCTCACCCAGAGTGTGCAGAGGGGAGTGACTTGCTGTTGTGTTTGTCAGTGTTCTGTCCGTCCTGTCCCCAAACCCTGGGAGACATAGCCTCCCCATGCAGGTCCCGGGCTCCACAGCTTCCGGGCTGTGATGAGGCAGAAAGGTCAGGGTGTGGAGAGGCCTCTCGCCTTGGGGCAGCCGAATCCGGAGAAGGGGAGAGGACCAGACTGAAGGGGCTGGGGGCAGATGTGTCACCCCGGGCCACTCCCTCCACCATCTGGTCTATCTCACGGGATCTGCCTGCTGTGAGGTTAGTGCCTGGGGTCAATGTCAAGCCCTGCGCAGAGCCTGCAGAGCCTGCAGGATGGGTCATGTCCAGTCTGCAGCCCCCTGAGCAAAGCTTTCCGCCTACTTTATGTTACTCTCTTGGGACAGATTTTTGGAGAAAAACTCATAAGTAGTGCGAAATTAAAAACTCATGAGTATTTATTACCCAATTTCTCCCTCACAGGCTGTCCCTGTGAGTGTCCCAGGTCCACAAGGTGGAGTGCCCACACACCTGGCCCAGACCAACATATGCCACAGTGGGCCAGTGGTTCAGGGCAGGGCTTCCTGTCGGGGTTCTGGTGACCAGGGGCTGTCCCAGGCCTGGCCGGGTGTTTCCTTTCTGGGCACTTCCTGTTCCATCTGCCTGGGGTGGGTGGGCTCGGGACATCCTCCCGGTGGATGGGTGTGGCCCATTCGTGCAGGACCACTGTACGCACAGTTTGTATCCGGCATGCCAGGGCTGTCCTGTCCTCAGTGTGTTTGGTGCTGCCCACTTGGGTTCCCTTTTCTGACGTGGCTGCCGTGGAACCTGCAGAGCTGGAACCTGCAGAGTGAGCTCTTCTCCCTGAGGGGCCTGTAGCTGTCGGTTTGGCCTCTCTGTTTCCCCTGGCTGTGATTTGGAGCCCACTGGCTCCAGCGCCTCCCTGTCTCTGGAGATGACCATGAGTGGGTGGCCCACGGTAGCCCCTGCCCTCCCTGAGTGCCCAGGAAGAGGGTGGGAGAAGAGTGGAAGGCCAGGTGTCCCCTCGTCCCTGGCATGGCCCCACTAGCATTAGCAGGTGAAGCACCGTAGAACTCAGCCTAAGCCTTGAGGGCCTCTGAGAGTTGGCTGTGTCCTCTGGTCAAGAGAGACAAAGCAGAAAGCCAGAGGAGATGGGAACTGTCTGGAGGGTTGGGTAACCCACTCCACACTGGGACGGGGCGGGGCATCCCACGTGTGCCTCCTCTGGACCATGTTGGCATGGCACAGATCCTCAGGCCCGCGACTTCCCAAACGAGTGGATAGTGAAGACTTAAATAAGAGAGGAGTGGTGTGATTTTAGGGCTCCAGGAGGATCAGAACACTCCAGTGGGATTCGAGGTTCTCTGAGGCCAAGACAAAGAACTTCTCGGGGTGCCTGAATTACTTGGTTTTCAAACAAAGGAAGGGGTTAGAGTGAATGGCACGGGAACCAAACAGGACCCTGGGAGTGGTTCAAAGACTTCTCCAAGCAGTAAATATGTGAGTTAGGAGAAGCCTCTTGTCTCCAGGCTGACCTTACCACGGGGGAGAGACGCCTGCAGCTGCAGGCTCTACTTAGTCGATAGGGCTTAGAGCCAGGTGTCCTCAGCGGTGGCCTGGTCTTGTCCTTTGTGGTGTCACTAGCATCACAGGCCACTGCAGGCCTCGGTTGGGATCAGTAAGTCACTGGGGTTCACTTACTGTGAATCCACTGTCCTGGCTGGGGTGACCCCCAAGTAGATGGAGAAAGCCGGTGGGTTCATTTCAGGTGCTACTTAGAGCCATGTGGTAGTGGTCTCCAAGAGCATGTGTGCAAGGCTGGTACACACTAGGGACACAGCAGACAGTGCCTCACAGACGTGCAACTCACACTGTCCAGCGCACACTCAGCTTCCTCACATCTGTCATTCACACTGCCTGGTGCACACTCAGCCTCTCACGTCTGTGCACTGACACTGCCCAGTGTTCCCAGCCCCTCTCACTCACTGGCCAGTACACGTACCCCTTCCCATACCTGCATACTCACTGCCCAGCACACCCACCCCCACCCCTTGCACACATTCACATTGTGCAGCACACAACTCACCCCCTTACATACTCACACACCTTGCCCAGTAACCCTCACCTCTTCCAACAACTGCACACTCACTGCCCAGCATGTGCACACCCACCCCTGGCACACATGCACACTCACTGCAGTGTACAACCCACCTCCTCGCACACTTGCACACACACTGCCCAGTACATACTCCTTTCTACACCTGCACACTCACACTGCCCAGCACATACAGGCTCACACTCAGATAAACTCTTACGTTCACTCATGTGCACTCACACACTTTTGTACCTTCACCGTCACACTACCCATACCCCAGCTTCCGTCCCTCCCCAGTGGGGCCTGCTGCAAAGGCTGCTGGGGTCTAGGATGGGCAGCAGGGTTGCCGTGGACGTCATACTTGGTGGCACACAGATGGCCACGCTACCCAGAGAGTTGTCAGAGACCTACTGCACCGGCTCTGGGGAGTGGCAGGCAGCTTGGGGGCCCTGCTGGCTCCTGGCCCCTTCCTGCTGCCTGCACCCACTTCCTGCCTTGGCCCAAACTGGATGGACCTGGCTTCCCTGGTCACCACAGCTTTGGGCCACGATCCCAGCATGGGGTGACACAGCTGGCAGCCCTGGCTGTCCCTGTCCTGATGTTTGGTGTCCTTAGTGGGGGCTTCTGTGCTGCCTTCTCTCCCCAGCGCCCTCTCCGCAGGACCTGGCCCCAGACGGGTGTCAGAAGCCCTTGCACTCCACAGCCTGGAGCAACACGCGGCACCCAAGTCCTGGCCTCGGGTTGGTTTTTATCCAGCTGGTGGCCCTCGGTGTCGATCCCTGCCACCCCCCCCACCTGTCCCTTTGAAGTCCTGTTCATGGAGCGCACAGTGCCGCCCCTTGCGTTCAGCTCCTTAGAAGCCTGCCTCCTCTGATCCAGCTCAGCCACTGTGGACCCTCGGTGCCCTTGGGACGGGCAACCCTGCTTGTCAGGTTCCCCAGAGGTGAGCTTCATGCACTTCAGGAAGGGGACCCGGGACCCGATGGCTCCTTGGTTCTGTCCCTTACTGTGAATGCCCCTCTGACCAGCCCGAGCCCCAAGGCTTCCCCAGGGAGGCTCCGAGAGCTGCCGAGGGGCGTCCCGGCTTCTGTGTTGGGCACTATTTGAATCTCCAGTGCTTTGAATCACTGTTGTCAATAATCTCTTTTCAAAATGTTCATTTTCCAGCTGCTTATGCATGTAGAAAGAATTGATTTTGTCATATTGATCTTGCCCACTGTAGTCTTGCTTACCTCTCTTATTAAAGCCTGCAGTTTATCTGTGGACGGTGCGTCTTATCGTCTGTGCAGAGACAGCTTTGTGTCTTCCTTGTCAGCCGCGTATCTTATCTTGTCTGGAAGGCAGCTTCCGTGGTTCGGCTGGACATCGATGCAGACTGGACCTCTGTCATCCCTCATCTCCAGGGGACATTTACACAGCTGCGTGACTTCCTTCCTAGTTTCTTCCATAACTTTTGTCTGTGTGTCTTTTATTAGAATTGCCTTCTATTTGTGAGTTTTTCCTGAGCAAAGCTGGAATTTAAAGAATTCCTTTCCTCTGTCTACTGCGCAGGAGAATGATTTTCCTTTTCCTCGGTTGCAGAGTGAGTTGTTTTGGTTCTGGGTTCTGTTCTCCACATTATACTTGAACTCTGGGTTCTGTTCCATGCGACTGCAATGCATGATTCTGTGAACAATTCGTTTGATAATGCTTTGTTCATGTTTCTCATATCTATGGGGTTGGCCTGAAATCTTTTTAAAAACTGTCACAATTAGGCTTTTGGCATTAAAGCCGAGCTAACCTGATAGGAGCCACCGGAGGCGCCCTTCTGTCCCTGGTCGTGGAAACACGCTGCGTGAGTTCACTGGAGGTGGGTAAGACTTGCCACGAGCCGTGGGCCTGGCTTTCCTGTGCGGGAAGATCAGCGATCAGGAGAGCTGAACCCCTCTGCCAGGCTGAGTTTTCTGTTTCCTCGGGAGTCAGTTTTCATGTTACAGTGTTTCTAACCCTCTGCCCATCCGGCAGTGTCTGTGTTTCACGCGTCTGAGTCAGGTGCTCAGTTCTGCGTGCGTGCTGGCCGGAGCCCACGCGTGCTGTCCCGTCTGCCTGCTTTCTGCCTGTTCTTTTCATTGTACGGAAGAGTCCCAGGTTTTGAATCTTGTCAGAGAGACTGAATTCTGTTCCGTTTTGTTTTGTGGCATGTTTTGCTCTGTTTCTGCAGCTTCCTTGCTCTGTGTTCCCATCTGTGCTGGTCCTGGGATCCGGCCACTCCGTCCCCTCCAGCTGCCTTCCGGTCATGTACCCATTCTCCATCAGCTGTGTCCAGCCCGAGACCAGTGCGCTGGCCGAGGTTCACACTGGTTGCAGTTTCAGTTCTAGAGGATTTATTTGTGCATGTATGTGTGCAGGTCCAGTTTTTCTGCCTGCAAATGAAGTATTAGTCCATGCTGGGCTGCTATAACAAAATATCCAGGGCAGGGTACTTTATAAACACAAGAGGTTCACAGCCCGGCAGGCTGGAGAGTGTGGAGCTGCCATCACAGTGGTGGGGTGTGTGAGGATGCAGAGGGGCTTGGGGGATGAGGGCTCCTGTGACCCTTCTGTCTTGAGAGAATAGGTCCCATTCTGCAGATCTGTACCTCCCTTCTGAGGAGTCGCCCAGCACCTGATGCCTCCCCCAGACCCCGCTCAGCACCCCACAGTGGGACTAGGCTCCAGCATGGGAAATGGGGCCAATAGGAGCCAAGTCCAAACTGTGGCACAGGAACACTCCAAATCCACTGGAATTTGGGCCCTGGAGAGGCCAGCAGCTGTGGCAGGAGACTGGCCACTTCTGCTGGCTGCCTCTGGTTCCTTGTTCCCTATGTACTTGGTTGCCTAGATTGTGTGTTGATCAGCTATTAAAAAGCAGTGCTGTCCCCCAGGCCAGGGGTGAGTGGGAGTTTTGCATCGGCCCCTTCCAGTCTCTGTGGACACAGGCTCAACGATGCTCTGGCAGGTTCAGGCCCTGGAGTTTCAGCCCCTCCTGGCTCCTCAGAGCCCTGTTGTGCCGGCTGCTGGGTCCCTGCTGCCCACCATATCTTCCAGCCTTGATCCCTGGAGGACACTGGGGGGTAATTCCAGGCAGTCCTGGGAGTGAGGCTGGGGGATCCTGGGGGAATGCCCTGCTTTGCGAGCTGAGGGCGCCTTCAGGTGGAGGTGCACAGGGCTGGCTCGGAGTGCCTGGTTGAGGGGTGGCGGGGCCAGATGGGTCTGAGCCGTGCAGCCACTTGGTGGGCTCCTCCTGTCTGGACCCATGGGAACATGGGTGGCACCCACTCCAGCTGGGAGGGGCCTGTGGGCTGGTCACCAGCATTGTGCACTTATTGGTCACCGGCTTTGGCTGGGTGCTGGGGGGAACCCTGCAGGGCAGAGGGGGGAGAGGTGCAGGGCGGTGCCCTGGGGCCACTGCGTTCTGGGCCCTGTCACTGTCTCTCCCTCAGGGCCCACTATCTCTGCTGTGCCCTGGCCCTGGCCCTCCCATTCTGGGGCTTCCTTGGCTTTGTCCTCTGGCTCCTGCCCGGAGCTCTGGACATGGCCTCTGCCTGCTGCCCCAGGACCCTGTTGCCCCAAGGCCTGCCAAGGTCCGGTGGGACTCCTTCTGGGCTGGCCTGGTCCACTTAGCGAGCTGCCCAGTGCTGGGCGTGCTGTCCCTGTGCCCCTGAGGGTGGTGGCAGGTGTGCAGGCTGGGAGCAGCTGTCAGTAGAGGAGGTGCTCCTGAGGCCACCTGGGCTCCTGAGCTGTCCCTACCGCACGCGCGCACACACACGTGGCCTCATTAACAAAGCGACCTTTCCCATCAGAAAAGCGACATCTGAGACTATCAGAGGACAGCAGGGGCTGGGAAGCTCAGAGCTGTGGCCGCTGATTTTCATGGAAAAGAGATCCCGGGAAGGTGCGGCAGCCGGCTCCCAGCTAGGAGAGGAGGCTGTGAGAGACGCGGCCCTCGGCCTGTTCCTGGTGGCCGCGCCTGAGTCTCCACCCGCAGGCTGCTGAGGCTCAGCGCCTTGTGGTGGAATCAGCAGGCAGCTGCCTCCGCCTGGCTGGGACAGCTCACAGCCTACTGCGCTCTATTGGACCAACTCCTTAAGGACGCAGGCTGAGCAGCCCGAGAGGGAAACCAAGCGGCTGGGTCCCTGCCTGTGGCCATGGCACCCACAGCCAGGAGATCATCCCAGGAGGTATCAGCCCTGCCCAGAGCACAGCACGGCAGGCACAGAGAGGACGTGGGGGACTCTGCAGCCCAGCCTTTGCTGACCGTCGGGCTGGACCCATGTGCAGGGGGAAGGGGCTGTGGTCTTTGTCAGCCTTGCCCTGAAGACTGCAGGCTGCGCTGGAGGTGCTGGGCCCCCTGGCTCTGCTGTCCCTACGGTCTAGCCCTGGCCCAGCCTGGGCTGTGTCCAGCGCAGCAGCCCGGCCCTGTCTGCAGCCCTCTTCCCTGGTGCACGCCCTCTGGGTTGGCTGCAGCCTAAGGTTGTTTGTCCTGGCTCTCAGAAGGGGTCCTACGAAGGGGTCCTTGTGGGACATGAAATGGACGCAGCTGGGGTTCAGGTAGCTGGCCTTGCATGGGTTCCCGGGGCCCCAGAACTTAGCTGGAGAGAAGTTCACCCCTGGCAGGTGATAGGTGACAGGTGACACACTGCTTGGTGATGCTCTCCACCAGACCATGGGGATCCTGTCTTCCCGTGTGTGTTGCACTGGACCCACACCTCGGATCCCCTGAGGCCAGTGAGGCCTGAGGCCCTGTGGCCCTCTGCCTCCTCCTGAGGTCCTTGCTGGCACTCATGCTATGAAGTCTGAGGACGAGGTGTGGCCAGTGCATGTGACTCTAGGGCTGGGACGGGGCATCTCCTGGTGGTGACCAGGTGGTGATGCCCAGAGGTGGCCCTGTGCACCTCCGTGTGGGCAGCTCTCCAGGCTGCTTTACCTGGGCATTGTGGAGTGGACAGCTCCACGACACTGACCGAGTGCATGGGGGGGTCTGTCACCTACTCTCTCAGTCTCAGGACTGTCCCCCCTCTGCGCAGAAGCTGTGCCCACGGCTGGCTCTGCCCTTCCTAGCCTGGCCCCAGGGCCCTCATCCACGTCTGTCCCCTGCATTTGCCTGCTTCATGTGTCACAGGCAGGACAGCATGCGAGCCGGGTCTCTGGGGCTGCGTATTCCACTCAGCAAGTGACCCCGGTCATCCGTCCACAGCCTGCCTCGGGCGGCCTGATGTCCAGTGTGGACTGCACACCCCCCACTTCCCAGTGGGGCTCTGGTCTCTGCGCTTGAGAACAGTGCTGCCAGAGAGGTGTTCTGTTCCAGGCCCTCCTTCCAGGTTTCGGGGTTCACGTCTGGCCAGGATTGTGGGGTTGCATGATAATTTTGTATCTAACTTTGGAGGAGCCTCTCTAATTTTGTCCCAGTTTTATTCTTCCCTTCTCCCATTGGCTGCTAAATGACCAGAAGCATCCTCAGCAAAACAAAGGAATGGGTCTCAATTGAGACATAAATTGAGTCAGAGACATAAATTTTGATTTTTTGAGCACACTTCCTCCCTCATATTAATTCCACAGGCACTGGGACGCCCTGGCTTCTGCTTGACTCTACTGAAAATATTTCCTCATTTCCTGAAAGTTCTAGGCACATCTCTCCCTTTTGCTTCCCTAATAAATTATGAAACATCTCTGGATTTTAATAATGAAGTGGCCACAAAACATGCACATATTTAATTTTTCATTTTAATTGATGCCCATGCATGATATTAATAACTTAGATGTCTGTGGCTTCTGTAATGTGGCCCTTTGCTCTGACACAGGCGTGGAAAACCTGTGTTCCCCAGTGCTGCGTGGCAGAGGTAGGTGGCCCGGCGGTCAGGGAGTCTCTGTCCCCTGGAGGATACATCTGGGCACCCCGCACCGTCCTGTCAGTTTCCCATGCCTGATGCTCCCGGATTCTTCGCTGGTCTGGCCCGGCCTGGATGCAGTGGGTGCTCGGTTAGTGGAGGCACCGCCATGCCCTGAGGGAGCCCCGGAACAGACATCCTGTACAGCCAGGACCCCAGTGCCTGGCCCTGTGGTGCCCACATGGGCTGAGTGAGGGATGCGTGAGCAGGTCATGCAGCTGGGAGCTGGGGTGGGGCCTCAGGGCTGGATGTGCTGCTGACTTGAAGGTCAGGGTGTCTGGGTGTCCAGCTGGCTCTGGGCTCCCGGCCCCCTGTGAGACCCCCATCTGTGTTGTGCTTGGACCTGGGATGGGCATGCCCTCCACAGCAAGGGGTCAGCTTGCCAGGGACAGCTGGGGTGGCATAGTGCCCCGGGCCGACTCTGGGACTGCTGCTGCCTGGGACTCGCTCTCTCTGTCCCCATCTGGGGGCCTCCTGCAGGTGACCTCACTGATGTGGGCCGGGTGGTGTGTGGTGGCGTCGGGATGGGCTGTTCATGAGGGCTTCCGTCCTGCTTACTCTGTTCCTTCTGAACGAGAGGGGACAGGATGAAGGCCTGGGCTGGCTTGAAATGTAGTGACCTGTCCAGCTGTCTCTGAGCAGATCCCGGGAGGCCAGGGCTGCAGGGAGTCCAGTGTGGACCAGTTACCACTGGGTACAAATGGATGGGCACTGAGGACAGACCCCGGGGTCCTGAGACGGCCCCGCCTACCTGTCCTTATGGTCTGTTTTGGGTGTGCGTGTGTGATATGGTAGAGGATTTCTCTATGTCTCCCAGGACGGCCTTGAACTCAGGGAACCTCTTTCCTCAGCCTTCCGAGTGCTGAGATTACAGGTGTGTGGCACTCTTTCCAGCTTGGTCTTCTGAGGCCAGGTGGCCCTCAGCTTCCCTCCTCGGGTTCTTCCCAGGCTTGAGAGGTGACCACCGTGCTTTCCAGGCCATGCTTTGGTCCACTGAAAACACTGGCTGGGGAAGAGACTTGTGGGGACCGTGCTTCGGAGAGAGAAGGCTCTTGTCTGAGGAATGCACCACCAGTCTGAGGGTAATGGCTACTAGCTGCTGTGCACCCCAAGATCCTGGTCCTGTCCCTCCCTTCTCTGCAGGACACGAGGTGGGAAGCGATGCACTCTGGTTGGCTTGTGCTGTGTCCCTCTTTAGGAATTCATAGAGGTGTCCTGCAGCACGAGCTGGGCAGTGTCCTCACTGGCCAGGGCTGTGGGAGCTGGGGACACTCCATTCCCTCAGTTCTGGTTGATTCAGGGTTCCGAACTGCACTTGGCTGGCTGAGGTTAAATCCACACTGAGCCTTGTGTGTCTGGGGTCCTCACAGCGAGGGGCAGGGCCTCGGGGCCCTGGGACAGATTCAGTCCCCACAGGTGTAGGGTGGGGTCCAGGCCTGTTGCCTCCTGAGACAGAGCAGGAAGGAGCCAGTGTGCTGTGTGGCCAGGATGCCTATGGTGGGTGCTGGCCTGGGCTGAGAGCCAGTGGACTCGAGCTGGTCCATCCCCGGGCTCAGCAGGGGTGCTGGTGAGCTCTGGCCCCCTTCTCTGGTGTCTGCGTCCAGGTCCCTGAGCTCACTCTCATCCCACACAGCCCAGGTGACCCCACTTCGGCTGTGTGCATTGGCTCTGAGGGGAGACGTGAGTGACCGTGACTGAGCAGGTGGGGCAGTGCAGAGGGCGGGCGGGATTGGGTTGTCCTTTTATGGGGTTGGGCAGCTCGAAGTGAGAACCTGAGGGGCGCTCTTGTCCTTGGGGCCTTCTGGGGCCTTGCTGGGGGAGGCACAGCCCCAAGGCTGTCTGGGTCACAGCCTAGGGTCTCTGCCGCTCGCCTTTGGGGCCCGCTTTGTTCTCACGGAGTCTCGGGCTCAGGAGTGTTCCACTCAGCTGGCCTGGGCTGTGCCCACGTCCAGGGCAGGCAGAAGGGAGCCGCCTCCTCTCAGCTTCCACACAGTGGGAAGGGGCAGAGTGGTGGGAGGTGGGGGACAGAAGGTAGACGCACTGGACATGCCTAGAACTGCTGCCGAGGGGCCGGGCTGGGTCTCAGCAGGTGGTGGTGTTCTGCTGATCCTGCGGCAGCTGTGTCTGAGTCTGAGCTCTGTGCTTCTCAGCATGGGTGGTGGTGAGGAGCAGGAGCCCAAGCTTCCTCTTCCTCATGGTGCTGCTTCCTACCCTGATGCCGCGGGGTCCACCTGTGCTCCTGTCCTCCAAGGCACAATTCTGTGGGGACTGGCGTGGGCAGCACTGTGTCCCCCGAAAGCTCTGTGGGAGTCCCCACCCTCGTACCAGTGAAGGTAAGCTGTTGGAAATAGGGTTTCTGTGGATGTCCTCAAGTTAAGGATCCTGGGATAAGACCGTCCCAGATTAGGGAGGCCCTAAGTCTGCACCACCCTCTGAGGGAAGGGGAGGGACCTGTGGCTCAGGGAGGAGGCGGGGGTGTCCACGTGCAGATGGAGGCACAGATGGGTGACAGGAACCGTGGGGATTCAGAGGCTGAAGAGACAATGAGTGACCCTGTCCTCGGGCCCTGCCACCCTGGAGTCCAGGCTTCCTTTCCAGAGGAGGAGGACGGGCAGCTTCCTATTTGTGCCCTTTTGTTTGGCCACTCTGGGGCTGGCACAGCTTCCCCCTGCTCTTCTGGGGGTACACATGAGGTCACAGCAGGGACACACCTACAAACAGACCCTGGGGTCCCCGGTGCAGCCTCTGTTCCCCTGGTTTCCCCATGGCTGGGAGGAGGAGCAGACGGGGCTGATGGTGTCCAGCGAGATGGACAGGAGGCTGAGCAGCCTGGGGAGCTGGGCTGGGGCCCAACGGTCACTGATGTCCTGAACGCGTGTCTGCCCGCCTCGAGAGCACTGGGTTATCCCCAGCCAGGCTGGGCCGGTGGTCTTCTGGATGATGCTGCACGGTAATTGAGCTAACCCTCCACGGCTGTGGCCACCTGGTTGTAGCTGATAAATCTCTTCACTTACAAGTACCTTCCCACAGTGCAGGCCTGGTGCATCTGGAAGCTGCCTGGTCCTGAACTCTCTCCACCGGCTGTGGGAGGGGCTGCTGGTTTGCTTGGCTGTGGACTGCAGGAGTGAGCCCTGTGGCCTTGGAGAGGTCCCATGGGTTCTGTCTGGGCAGCCCTGCTGTGGCACCACGGATCCTGATCCTGCTGTTGAGGGCGGGTAGGGGACCCCTCGAGGCCCAGGATCCCTGCATCCCAGGAGCTGCTGCTGGTGTCCCCAGTGCTTCAGGGCGTCTGTCCAGAGCAGCCCTGGCTGAGAATAAACTTGCTTTCAGACTGCTGTTCTTGCTTATGTCTGGGTAGGAATCCCATGTGGCCTGTGTCTTGGGTGGCCAGCGTCCTCCCCAGCAGCATCTGTGTTTTGCAGAGGAGAGGATGGCCTCTGTCCTGACAGCGTCCAATGCAGTTGAAGTTCTGAGCATGGAGCCTGTTCCTTCCTGGTTTCCTGGTGCTCCCTTAGCCCATGAACCAGACGCCCTTTACCTGTCTCCTTTCCGAGATTCCAAGGCGTGACGTGTGCAGTGTGGCCCTGTGAAGAGGGGTTTGGGGCCCACTTCCTGCTCTTGTTTGAAGCCGCTGCCAGGCACAGCTCCTCTGCCCGAAGAGCCCCTGGCTGCCTGGAAGCTGAGAACGGAGCCTGTCTGCCTTCCTCTCCCCGAGCCCCATGGCGTCCCTGCCTTTCCTGCGGGTGGGGTGGCAGAGAGTGGAGTGTCCCGCTCTAAGCAGCCAAGGGAGAAGGCAGTTTGCAGGGCTTTGTTTAATTTATCCTTGAGCTGTGAGTCTTGAGTACATTTCCCATCACATTATCTGAGGCCACTTGGAAGATCCTCATTCTGGGATCAATTTTATCCTGAAGTGGCATCCTCTTAGCACCCGGAGTCCCTGTGCTTTTAGCTGAGCAAAGGTCAAGCCGTCAGATGTCTGGACGGACAGCGCATTTATCACGAGAGACGACTCACCAAGGGCAGTCCAGCCCGCCCGAGGACCGCACCGCAGAAGGTTAATGGATGCTGAGGGCCAGCTCCGCTCAGCAGCTTGGGATGATACCCGCAGCCGACATTTCCATTTCTGCTCAGTGTAGTGGATGGGTGTTTGTGGTTTTCACTTCTAATTACTCCACTTAGGATGTCTGCCGGGGATGGCGTCTCACGGGGTCAAGCTACCCTTTGCAGGAAGTCTTCCTGATTATCTGCAGGAGTGGAAACCTGTTCCTGACGGAGGCTGGGCTGTGAATTAGCAGACTGCAGATCCCTTCCGGTGAGTCCAGGCTGGCCACGTGCATCCTGCTCAGCCCATTCTGTGTGAGGACAGCAGGAGGAGATGCGTAACCCGCCCAGCCGTGTTGCACCTGAAGTCACATCGGTGTCCTGTCCAGTCCGCACCGTACCTGTGGGTACTGCCGCATGCTGACCAGGCACAGAGGTTCAGAGCCAGGCAAGTCAGGGAGCCCGGAAGGAGCTGGGAGGGAGGGGCTGCTGCCTGCCCACCTGCAGCTGGTGAGGGTGGGGTTTTCGGGGAAAGGAGAGGTCACCTGGGGGCTCTGCTCTGGGCCTGGAGAGCTCTGACGGTGTGTTCTGGATGGAGCCCTCCGTGCAGGAGTGTGGCTGTGCCTGGGGCACCCCTGTGCTCTGGTTCCCCTGGAGAATCAGGGCTGTGGGAGCACCTGCTATGACCCCTGGCACACTGGGTGTCCACTCAGGGGCCCAGTGGTACTAGGGCCCGCCTGGTGTTGTCTGGTGGAGTCTGGGTGGAGTCTGGTGTTGTCTGGGTGTTGCAGAGCCAGGCAAGGTCCCACGGTGGGTCCTTTCCTCAGGACCCAATTTCCTGACCTGGAAACTGACCTGAGGCTCCATCCTGGTGTGGAGGGCCAACTGGGTGCCCTGACTCAGCATCCTGACTGCACCCTGGCCAGGCCTGGTGCTTTGTCCCAGTAGCCAGGGACACATGGCTGTGCCCACTCAGAGTCGATACTGGACAGAGATGAACAAACTCCAGAAGATGCCCTGTGACTGAGAAGGGCCCTGGGCAGCAGACGCCTGTGGGTGGTGCTGTGAGTGGCCAAGGTACAGAGGGGACCCTGGCTCTGGCCACTGGATGGGGCCACCATCCCCCGGCACCTTTTGCTGTTGGATGACATTAAATCTCTTTCCTTTCTTTTCAGAGAGAAAACCAAGATTAATTAGCAGTTTCACTGGATGTTGGATAAATGTCAAACAGATGTTAGCAACATGTGGGAGACACACAGCTCTGGTACAGAAAATAAATTTATTTCTCATTATCTCAACATTTGGGTCTTAAAACACCCCAGGAAGGGCAGCCCAATGTGTGCGGTGTCCCTGGACCGTCCTGGGGTCCCCAGACGGAGATGCAGGCTCCCGAGCTCTGGACCAGGTTTGCTGAGGTGGCCAGTGTCCTGTGCGGGGACCAGGCTCAGACCCGGACAGTGAGGTTGCTGTGCAGGGCCTGAGCGTGTGTGTGTGCACATGTGCACACTTGCACATGTGCCTGCAGGGCTCTGTCTCCTCTCTGTGGGTCCCCAGTTGGACTGGAGCCCAGGGCTGTGGGAAGGATGGGTGTCCCTGTCCCCTCAGTGTCTGGACGGACATCTTGAGCCCTGCTCAAGGGTGGGGTGGGGGCACAGCTCCGTGTTGCCCCCTTGCCCGGGTTGGACCCTCTCCCTGGATAGGACATGCAGGAGGGGCATGAGCACAGGTGAAAGCCAGGCTTCTTTCCCCCATCCAAGCATCCAGGCATGTTCCAAGCCCTTCACCTGGTATCCAGGGGGCCCAGCCTGCTGGACTGTCCCCTCCACCCATTGCTCAGGTACACTGCAAGGGTTCTGCCCCTGGACTGGGGTGCTGGGCAGGAGTTTGGGGTCGCAGGTTGTTGAGGGGACATCCGTGCTATAGGAGCCCCTGTTGGGAGGTTGCTTGTCCCAGAATGGACCAGGGAAGGCTGCTCAGGGGATGGAACACAGAGGGCTCCAGGTGAGCCAGGGGGCTGGTTTCTGACCACATGGGTCCTGGGGATGCTGCTCAGGTCACTTCGTCGACTGTGGAGAGTCACACACAGGGACTCAGTGAACAATCAGGGCAGCGCTGCACGTACTGGGTGGAGCAGCTGCTCACTAATGGTGTGTGTCTACTCCACACAGAGCAGGGAGCCATCATGGTGGGGATGCAGGAGCGAGGGGTGAGCAGGGCTTGACCTCACCAACTGCGGGAGAGAGGGGCTTCCCTCACAGAACAGCTTCTCTTCTGGCGCTGGGGACTGAGTGTGGTGGGTTCTATTCCCAGGGAGCTGCGTGGTGCAGGCAGCTGGAATGGACCCGCTCCTCTCCAGCCGCAGCCTTAACATATGACACAGAGCAACTAGGGGCAAAAACTAGATACATTTTAAATCAAAGGCCACAAAAACATCAGGAACATACTCTGTCAATGTGACCATCAGGTCCCTGAGCTGGGTGTGGGGCCCGAACTGGTAATCTAGCACTTGGGAGTCTGAAGCAGGAGGATCATGTGTTTGAGACTGGGTTGGCTACATGGAAGACCCTGCCTCAAAATATAAAACAAAATAAAACAAAAAAAGTGCTGGGGATGTAGCTCAGGGTGCAGGTTCTGGGTTCAATTCTCAGTACTGCAAAACTAAAAACAAACAAATCCCGAAAACAGAAAAACAGGTCTCTGAGTATGTATGTGCATGCAAATATGGGTGTGTGTTTTGCTTACATGTATGTGAGATTGAGTGTTGTTGTGAATTTCATGTATCAGTGTGTTTCCAAGGTTGCATCGGGGGGTTTCCATTTGCACGGTTTTTTGTATGCTTAAGGGATGTCTACTTATGTTTGTGTGTTTTGTGTTTGTGTGCACACTCGTGAGTCTTCATGTGTATTTTCCTATGTCTTTTGTGGTGTTTGTATGTTTGTGTGCACTTTTTCATGTTCACATGCACCTGTGCTTGTGTGTTTTGGAGATACCAGCTGTCCCGCCCTGGGCTGTGTCTGACCAAACTGCAGACGCCAGGCTCCGAGGTCTGGGGACATCTGAGGAAGGCTGGGGGCTGCTGGTCCCCATGGGGCAAGTCACAGCTGGAGGCACCGGGCTCCACCTGTCCGGGTCCCTCTTCTACGTGATGTGGCTCCAGGAGATGCACATGGCCTGGTGACATTACAGTGACATTCTGGGATACGGACAGGAGATGCATGCTTCTTCCTCGGCTCCACACTCTGGAGCCTTGGCCCAGCTGCTGGGCCCCTCTGGGGGTGGCAGGTCCCCAGGTCCCCAGGCTCTGGAGTGGGGCTGAGTTCTGGATGCCCGGTGAGGTGCACACCGGCTTGTTCTGTCTCAAGCTCTGCTCAGCCGCTGCCCAAGGTCACTGTAGGGGAGAAGCATTCTTTCAGCTGCAGCAGAGCAGGGTCCCACTGGGGGAGTCTGATGTGAGTCCATGTCACCTGCAGGTCTCTGAGGTCCCAGGGAGCGTGGGGAACACTGGGGTCCTGGGAAGGGTCTCGCTGTCTGGATCCCGAGGTCTAGGGGCATGCAGGATGGTCTTGGATCTCTGGCAGTGGTTCCACCCAAGCCCAAGAGCCCCTCTGGGCAGGGAAGTTCACCTCACTTAGATTTTGGATCTGGTACCTGCGTGTAGCACTCAGCCCTAGACAGTGGAGACGACTGTGTCTGCATTGTCCATGCTGCTTCTGTCTGTCTGTCCACAGAGTTGTGGCAGGGCTTGCATATGTCCATCCCCACCCCACATGCCTGTGTCCAGATTAGAGGTAGGCTGGGGAGTGACAGGTCTACAGAGCTCTGTCCCCACACAGGCAGCATGGAGCAGAGAAGGTGACGTCCATGTGGTGCCTCAGGGGCCTGCAGCATCAGGTGGGACGGGGTGGGTGGGGTGGGGTGGCTGGGATGGGAAGGGCAGGTAGGGTTTGGAGCCACAGGAATCCATGCTAGTCCTCAGGACACACCTGGGACCACAGCGGGGTCCTGCTCTGCGTGTGGAGGGAGGATGCCCCAGTTTCAGACTGGACCAGGGCTCCTGCCTCCCCAGGGTTTGTGGCAGTGTGCAGAGGTTGCCTGCTGCCCTCACACTGCTGGATCTCCTTCCTGCCTGGCTGTCTCCGGGTCACTGGGTGACCGCTTCATGCTTTCCACCCATGGTCTCAACATGCAAGACAGACGTCACTTGGAAGCTGTTGCTCGGCCTGTGTTTGTTCCACACACATCCCACACGCTCCTGTGCCCTGTGGTGCCAGGCCAGTGCAGGCCCCCCACAGTGCCCACCTGCATCACAGGGCTCACACAGCAGCTGGGTTTGTTTACCCGTCCCACTCCCCTGCACTGCCTGTCCCCAGGCAGGTGTGATTCACTGCACTGTGAAGGGACCATCTGCTCCTTCCCAGTGGGTGGCAGGGCCTCCACTGCAGCGATTTGCACAGGGGACGGTCGGCTCCTTCGCCCTCCTCCCTAACTCATCTCCCGTGTTCTCCATCATCAGGCTCTCCTTTGGGAGGAGGTCCCCACTGTCAGGAAAACCCTGGTGTGCTGACCAGTGGAGGTACTTTGTCAGAGGACAGCACCCACCCACCTGCCACGCATCCATCCATCCATCCATCCATCCGTCCATCCATCCACTCATCCATCCAAGCATCACCCATCCATGCACCCACCAAGAACTCCCAATATTTATTTGGTGAGCTCCTGTCTGGGCATAGGGATTCGGCGAGTCATAGATAGACCTGTTCTCGTGTGTGTGGAGAGCCCTTCCCAGTCCTCTTCGTGGTCCGGAAAATTTATATTTGTAATCCCATGGAAGATTTACTGGAATTCTAGCAAGTCAATTCCAATCTACATCGTCCAGTGCAACACACATGAGAGTAAGGACACTGAGGCATATTTATAGTTGTGGGGAACCAAGGGAGTCCCACTTCAGCTGGAGCAAAGGCCTCGACCTCAGGCCAAACCCAGGTGTTATTCATTCAAGAGAAAGGAGCTGCTCAGGGATGAGTGATGGTGAGAGAGGCAGGAAGTACCCGAGCTGTGTGAGCTGGGCTGCCTGGGAGGCCTGAGGGCACCTCTGCAACACTCAGACAGGAGGGTGGGCAGAGGGGAGGGTTTGCAGAGGGAGGTGTGCAGGGGGGAGGGTTGAGAGGGGAGGGTCTGTATAAGGAGCCCTCTGAGCAATTTGAGGTGGTGTCTAATGTTTGGGGTTGGTGCTTTAGCTCTGCTGTGTAATCTTTTCTGCTCTGGGAAGTCACAGCCTCTTTTCTTAAGGCTTTGTCCCAGCCAACAGAGCTGAGCCTGGCTCTCCCTCTTGCCCAGAGCACATATGTTTTTAGGGAGTCCTTGGGTGGGGTAACACTGTCACCTTGCTTCAAGGATGACACCTCATTACCTGGGCCACATCGCTTTGCATTGCTGAAGCCAACTGGAGGGATCAGGAAAAGCCCAGCCAGCTCTGTGCAGGTCAGTACATGGACATAGGGCCGGACTTAGCCAGGATGGAGACCACTGCTCCTGTTTCAGGACAGCCGCCCTGGTGTCCTCCACACACGTGGTCCCTGGGCTTCCCTGAGGTCCGCTGGCTCTGGTAGCTGCATGGATCCTGTCTTCACCCTAACAAAGACCACAGATGGGTATTAACTGGGCATAAGCAACAGGGCTCTGCTCCCTGACTGTCCAGGAAGTCGGCGGTCTGAGGTCAAGGTGCTGGAGGGCCGGTTCTTCCCTGGCTCAGTTTGTCGGCGCTGTCCTCTCCCCGCATCCCTGCGTGGTCCTCCCTGACTGCTCCACAGTGGGCTGTGAGTCCTGGAGCACTCGGCCCTGGTGGCCTCCTCTTACCTTGAGCACCCTGCAGAGGTCCCGTCTCCAATCAGCTGCAGGGGCTCTATCTTCCACCGGTGCCAGGTAGAGTCTGTCCTGTGACCGTGCAGTCTCGGGGTGCGGCTGCTATGCGTGTTTCAGGTTCAGGTCCTCAGGGACAGGGAAGTCACTGTCAATCCTTGGTGCTGCCCAAGCACAGAGCAGTCAGCGGGCCTGTGGCTTTGGGCACCATCCCTTCAGTAACAAGGATCCTGGGATCTGAGGGGACTGCTCTATGTGGCAAGGGGACTCTGAGATGGCCTGGCCAGGACGGCTGGGGCTCAGTGATTGGGATGGCAGACCTGGAGCCCAGAGGAGCCCCACAGAGAGGCCCACAGCCTTCTGGGGCTGGCAGGGCATCGGCGAAGGACAGGGCTGCTGGTTGGCACTGTGCCCTCTGCAGAGCCCAAGCGCAGGGAGGCTGCACCACCTCCACCACCAGTGCTGGGTGGGTGATGAGAACTGTACCCCAGCCGGTGCCAAGCAGGTGTTTTCCCCGCAGCCTGAGGGAAGCCCTGCTCCAGGTGTGGTTCTGAATCTCACTGCCCATGGATCAGATGCCAGTCTCCTTTGTGGGAATTCAGGCAGTACTGCGTTCGGAGCAAGGGCTGGGGACTGTCCCTGAGAGCAACTGATGGAGAGGGGGATGCAGAGTCTGTGAGTGGGGGCGCGGCGGTGGGACCTCTCAATGGGGGAACCATGGCAGGGAGGGGAAGTGAGGTCGCTGGCCACCGTGGGCAGCGCCATGCTGCAGGGTGCAGGCAGGAAAGCAGGTGCACCATGGGGAGGGGGTGCTCAACCGCAACTCGGGGAAGCCACACCCATGCACTGAGAGCCATTGGCCAGGAGGAGACTGTGGGCCACCTGGTGACATGGGAGGCAGGTCCAGGCTCCCGCACGGTGGCTCTGCTCCCACAGCAGTGTGTGACACTGCCCCGGGGCCTGAGGGGTGACCCGAGGTGGTAGGGCACATCTTCACAGCCCAGGAGATGAGACCCTGGCCTCTTGCTGTGGGAGGGTCAGGAAGGCTATGTCCCGCTGTCGCCAAGACCCATGTGTCCTTCAGCTGTGGTGGCCCCTGGGAGCCTCCACCCAATTGTCTTGTGCGAGCACTGGACTGTCATTGAGGCCAGAACACCCTCTGGAGCTTGGGGCAGCACCTGGGCTGTGGTGTGGCCCTGGCACCCATGCTGGCGCTGTGCAGGTGGCCAAGCTGCAGGGTGCGGGGCTGAGGCTGCTTCGTCTCCAGTGGACATGGGCGGAGGTGAGGATGACCAGAGGGCAGGTGGCAGGATGTTCTGGGCAGCTTCCTGAGGGCAGTCAGCCCTCCACGGCCTCTGGTTACCTGGTGGACGCTTGTGTGGTCCTGGACCGCACAGGCCACAGCTGCTAACCATTGCTGGGATGGCTGCCACCACTGACCTTGCCCAGCCTGGCCCAGAGGGTGCCCTCTGCAGCCTCCCTCTATGAACCACAGTGGGGACATGACCTCCACGTCCGTGTGGTCTGGATGGACTTCCGATTGCTTTTTTCTTTTGCCACGTGGGGATTGAACTCAGGACCTCGGCACTGAGCTACATTCTGTCTGATCTTTTCTCCGTGTCCCCGTCCCTGACCCTTTATCCACCTTGATACAAACTTTCGGTGCCTGGCTTCAGCCTCCCAGAGTGCAGGGCGCACAGCTGTGTATCCTCTGAGTTCTGTACGGGCTGGCTGCTGCATCTGTGCAGCTGGCCACACCATGGTGCCTTGATGAGGAAGCAGGTTTGTGGTCCAGCCAGCACTGAGTGTCCAGAAGCCGAGGAGCGTGAGGTGTTGGGGCGCTGGCTCTGTGCAGCCCTGAGGGTCTGCGGAGCAGGGAACTGCAGACACTGTTGGGGCTGGGGTCTGGGCTGGGCCGAGGGGGTGGGAATGGGCCGGGGTGCCGCAGAGGATCTGGGTGCTGGTCTAGCCCCGAGACCCCTCCCAGCTGTGTCCTCTGTGCCTCTCCTGCAGGCTGGAGCATCAGCCGGACTCACTCCTGGTGGCGCTCGATGCAGAGGCTTAGCTTGATTTAATAAGCTCTTCTCTTTGTCTTTAAATCCCATCACGGGAATTGATTGCCGCCTGAAATCTATGGGAAGGGCTGATTTGAATCATTACGTTGCCCCGTCTCGGTCGGATGCGCTGGCAGATGTGCTGGCAGCGGCCGCAGGGTTCTGGGGCGAGACCGGACTGCAAACGAGGAGCCCCGACCCTGCCCGGCCGCCGCGGCAAAACGATTCATTCTTGGCGAGGACCCAGGGACGCTCGGTCACCTTGGAGGACCGTGGGGCTCCATGCTCGCTTTTTGGGGACTCCTCCAGCCCCTCCTGAAGGGCTGTGCTCCAAGAATTAGAAAAGCAGAGGTGTGCCAGCACACACTCACTTGGAGCCGCTGGACCAGCCGGCTGGTGGGATGGGAGTGCTGCTCAGAACAGATTCTCCCGTGGGTGGGTGCTGCGGGCGCTGAGCTCAGTCACCCTCAGGGTGCAACTGCATCCCGAGGACGTGCACCACCTACTGCCCCAGCTGTGCTGCCCTCTTCCTGGTGACCGCATCTCTAAGCCTCACACCAGTGAGTCCAGTGCAAAAGGTACATCTTGTACTTGAGAAATGCGTGGAAGCTGTGCTTTCCACGCACAGAGTGAGCCAAGTCGCCAGTCCAGAGCAGAGTCTTCTTCCGGTGAGGTCCCTGTAGGACAGTTATCCCAGGGACAGGAAGTCCGTGTGTCGGAGACATCACAGCATCATCACAATCACTAAGAGATGGCACGAATCTGAAGGTCCACCATGGAGAGGCTGAGGTGGGAGGATTGAATGTTTGAGCACAGCCTAGTCAACTTCGCAATTCTGGGCCGGGGATGTAGCTCAGTGCAGAAGTCTTGGGTGTAAACTCTAATACTGAAAAACGGGAAAGGGAAACAGAGGGAAAGGTGCTGTGTGTGTGCACACTGTGGAATACTATGCAGCCCAGCCAGGAGGAAAGCAGCATTTACAGCAGCCTGGACGAGCCTGGGAAGGCGGAGGTGAGGGAAACAGGCTGCCACAGGAAGGCGCGTCCAGCACGGCCTGCTCCCACATGGGACCAGAATGGGAGGAACTGGACCTCAGAGTGGGGAGCCCCAGGTTGTTGGGTGAGGCGGGGAAGGGAAGACGTGGGCCAGAGGTCTCTGTGGGCCAGGGCACTGGAGCCCAGCGGTGCAGACAGGGCTCAGTGACTCCGAGCTGCACATGGACGTCCCGGCGCGTCTCTCCCCACAGACACTGTCACAGCCTCCGTGTTTTGGAGAGGAATCAGAGACCAGGACCTGAACGTCAACCCCAAGTCGCTGGTGAGTGCGTGACCTGTTTCTTCCCAGCACAAGCGGAGGTCTCTGTGGTGGTCACAGAGGGGGCCTTGCGTGGAGGCTGGGTGGCCTGGTGTTTGCTATGCACCACCTGGTAACACCACTCGAGGCGCCGCTGTGGTTCCTGGGTATAATCAAAAAGCAGAACGGTTGGCAGCGGACCAGCTCACAGCGCCAGGGACGCTCCCTGCCTGCCCGCGTGTGCAGCCAGCGTGAGCCGAGCGTCTCCCGTGTCTCCCGGGGTGCCTCAGTCCTGAACCTGCTCACACTTTCCAGCCGTGACTCCTGCCTGACAGCGCCCATGTGAGGGCTGCCCGAGTCCCGTCGCTGGACACTGTCTCCTGTCCTCTCAGCCTCGGTCCCCTTGCCCTGGCTCGAGTCCTGTCCACACAGCCGGCCACCTGTGCTCCACCTCCAGCCTTTCTGTTCTTTGCTGTGCACCTGTTGGAGGAGTCTCCACAATCATCACCAGTGAACAAGCAGCTGATGTGACCCCAGCGGGGCTGCCTGTGCTGGACTGACTGACAGGTGTCCAATAGGACAGAGCCAATAGGAGACCAGGAAGAAGCGGGAGGCCTCAGGAGTCCTCAGTGCTCTGCTGGGTGGAGGAGGAGCAGGCGGCAGTGCTGCCCTGTGGGTTGATCTGCCCGGGGAAGTGGCATCTGTCCACGCAGCTGGGGCCCCTGAGTCAGGTGCTAGGCCCTGGTCTTACCTCCACTTGGGGTCACGGCAGGGAAGGAACTCATGGTTATGACATGCAAGGGCAGGCAGGGTGTCTTAGGTACTTTCTTGTCACTGGTCAAAATTCCTGATGCTGGAACTTGAGGAGAGAGGTTAATTCTGCTCACAATTTCCATCCAGTGGGTTCCATCCATGGTCAGCTGCTCCCAGGCAGGAAGCACCAGAGGAAAGCGAGCAACCATCATGGTGGCCGGGGAGCAGAGCAAGAAGGGAGGAACTGGAGACAGGAACGCACCCTGCCCGCTCACAACCCCTGAACATCTCCAACCGGGCCCTGCCCTGAGAGTGAGGTCAGCGTGAGCCATTAGTGGATGAATCCACCAATCAGTACAGTGCCCCTGGAGCCCGTAACTTTCCAATACCCTGCTCCTGCATGCCTGAGAGTCTAGATCTAAACAACCGCATAGGACCAGCTATCACCGCCTCTGGGCTGTGCTGGAGGGCAGAGGCTGTCACCGTAGGGAGCCCTGCGTGGCTGGAGCGTAGCTTCCCGGAGGCGGAAGGGCTGGGTTGTAATTCTAACGGGCACAGGCATAGAAACAGCTGGGCCATTTCTCACCCCTCTTCTCTTTGACTCAGCTGGGAAAGAGTGATTGTCTAGCTGACTCTGGGATTCCTCAGCCAGCGTGAGTTAGGCCCATGACTGGCTTGTAGATTTGTACCCAGTGTTTTTAAGTGAAGTCTCTCCTGTCTGCTGGGAGCCTCTGCCACCAGTGTTTGGAGAGTTGGTGGCTGTGCTGTGGCCTCTGTGCCCAGATGTGTCCGGGGAGGATGGTGTCTGGTGACAGGAGGGGGCCCTGGCAGCCCTGGAGCCATGGGGAGGGGTCGGAGAGACAGGGGTCTGGGAGCTTTCTCGTAGCAGTAGTGGGCTTCACCCGAGGGCTGTGGCTCCCTCCCTGGCTCTCACTGGAGCATCTTGCAGCCGCGGGACTGACCCTCACTTCTCCTGCAACCCTCCAGCCCCTCTTGCATTTGCATCAGGTGAGGTACTGGGCATGGTCAGTGTGGGGGCCCTCCGTGCACCTGGGGTGTGGGTGTCCCACCCACAGGAAGCTGCCCAACCCGCTCAGCCCTCTGAGTAGAGCCACCTCATGCCTGTGCTCACATCTTCATGGGTCCTGCTCTGAACACCTTCTGGGAAGGCGGACCCACCCCGGGGTGGAGTCCAGGAGGAGCCTGGCCTGGCTGCTGCCTGAGTGGCCAGTTGTTCTGTCTGCCTGAGGCAGGAGAAGTGGCTGGGCCAGACGGGGCAGCCCCACAGGGCAGGCAGCTGGGGCACTTGCTGGGGTTCCTGCCCAGGCAGAGCCCCATCCCTCCTGCTCAGCTGGCTTTTCTTTTGTCCGTGCAGATGGGAGGTTGCCCTGGGGCTGTCCCCCTCCCCTGCTGGGAACCCTGGGCACAGGCAGGAGGGGCCCCGTCACCCACGTTGGGTGAGCTGGATGCCAGGCCCAGAGTTATCACTGGGCCCTCCTTTCCCGCCCTTGGGATGCCATTCCCTGCCCCGCCTGCTCCGGCCCTGTGCTGCTGGGCCCCTCCACCTGCTCCTCTGCACCTCCTGCCCCCACGTGGGCGCCCCGGGTGCCACCCTGTCCCCAGCCCACCCAGCTGGGGCCAGTGCCACTTGCAGAGCCGCCAGTGGGGTGCACAGGCATAGGAAGTGGGGTGTGTGTCCGCAAAGCCCAATTTTGTGCTCCCCGAGGTTAGGGGCCTCCCTTCATCCAGACCCCTTGCCTGCTGCCAAGCTAACCTCATTCCACAGGAGCACAGCAGCTCCTGTGTGCGCCCCCCCCCCCCCCAGGCCTCGGCCTGGCAGGGGTCACGTCGGCCAGCGAGTGCCACTCAGCCGCCTGTCACTGAGATGAAAATGTCTGATCAGAAACACATCGGGGCTTACAGGAGATGGGCCAAGCAATTCCAAAACGATTTATCTTAGAAATTAATTCCTGGGAAAAGTTTACCCAGGGGGGATGGAGCTTAGTTTTGTTTTCTGTTTATTAAACTCAAGGCCCAGAGTTCTTCCCGCAGCTGCTCAGAGCCAGCAGGGTCCTCAGGGCCACCCGGCACCTCCTCCAGATGCTGGCAGAGCTCTTCCTCCCGGCCTCCGTGTTGAGCCGGGCATCGCCCTGTGTCCCCTGCCCAAAGGACACCTCTGAATGCAGACGGCTCCCACGCCTGGCCGTGGGCCACCCTCAGCACCTCCTGCCCTGCTGGATCTTCATCCTCCCTGCAGCAGCCCCTCCAGTGCCCGGGGTGGTCCTGGGCTCAGCCTGGCTGCAGTGCTGGGTGGCTTCAGGCCAGACCCAGGTCTCTCGGGCCCACGGTGGGTGCAAATGGCGCTGGGGACAGCTGTGGGCTGCATAGCAGTGGGGCAGGAGGGATGGTGCTCGGGTCCAACTGCTCAACCGGGAGAAACTCGGCGGGGTACAGCCCCGGGGCAGGGAGGGGTCCCCCCTGGGCGGCTGGGGCAGGGCCGGCAGCTGTGTGTGTGGTGTGTGTGTGTGTGATCCCTGGACCCCATCTCAGACTGGAGGGAGACGGTGGGGAGTGTGTGTGGAGTGTGTGTGTGTGCAGTGCTTGGTGGAATCTGGGTGCTCACCCCAGTTCTGCTTCAACGCCCAGGGGAGCCACGGGGGGAAAATATGCCGGGCCGCCCTGCAGGCGTGAGCTTGGGGACCTGAGTTCCTTGATAAATGGGAGAATGGAAGTGTTTGGAGCCACCAGAGACTGCGCGTCTCAGTAGGTAACAGGTGGAGCCATCTGGGGACACAGCGCCTCTGAGGCCTGCTGGCTCTCACACAGTCACCAGCGCCTCCCCGGGAGAAGACCCCAGAGACAGGTTTGGCCAGGGGGCCCAGGCGGAGTGCAGAGCCCTACAGGGGATGAGGTTGGGCCCCAAGGCTGCCTGAACCCTGGTGGAAGGTGGCAGGAAGCCATCGGGGTCTGTGTCTCAGTCTTGGGGCTCGGGGCCTTCCTGGGACGGTGGAGACTGGTGTGGTCACCATGATGCCCTTACCTGGAGAGGAGGTCAGGGGCAAGGCCTGGGGCAGCCAGGGCAGTCCCACCTGACACCCAGGTCCCCCACTGTGCCTCCTGCACACTACAGGGTCTTCATTGCCCCAGCTCTGGGCTCCAGGGTGGCACAGGGCACAGAGAGCTGGGACCTCACCTGCTCCTGCTGCCTCCCCAGGTGTGCCCAGGGCTGGGAGTGACTGGCTGCCTGTGCTGCAGGTGGGCACAAAGCTTGCTGGGACCCCAGGGAAGCCTGGGGTGGGGGTGTGGGACACTGCACTCAGGCCTCGAAGGTCCCTGCCCTGCCCTGCCCACAGCCCCGTGGGAGCAGGAAGCTCCCTGGCACCCAGAGGGAGGAGGGGACTGGACAGTCCCCAGGATGGGGCTCTGGACCTCTGCGTGCCATTGTGCGAGCTGTGGCTTCACCACAAAGTGTGGGTTCAGGACTGGAGAGGCAGCCAGATGGTGCTGGGCAGAGCTGTGCTCGCTGATGCGGTGGGGTGACTCTGGGCTGGTGGGTGCCCATCTCTGGTGGCCCCAGGTGGCCTCAGGTCACAGGAGTGGCAGGGCCTGGGAGGGGGTGGACAGACAGAGAATTCTCCTCCCCGGCCACCTCAGCTACGCAGCACTGGGCCCAGGCAGCCCTGACACCATCTCGGGGGTCTGGTCAGGCTGACGTGGGAGGGACCTTGGGGAGTCACAGCTGATCCTGCTGAGTTCAGTAGGTGCGGGCCTCTGCACCCATGGGAGCTGCAGTGGGGACAGTGGCAGCCTGGGCGATGCCCTTTCCTGCCCCCACCTTGGCTGTCTCCTGAGAAGTCGGGCGCCTCCCCCACCCCCTGTGCTTCTCCTGGGACTTAGACAAAACGCACTACCCTTTCTGCAGACACCAGACAGGGCTTGGGGGACGTTTTCTAAATAGCACCCCAACCTGGCCCCCTACTCGGGGCAGCACAGGCCCCGTAGGTCAGCGGAAGTCTGTGAGCAGTGGTACAACATATGGCTCAGCACCTCGGCCCTGTGGGGGGCCTCTGGCACGAGGCAGGGTCACACTCCCACCCTGCTCACTGTGGGGGGGCACAGTGAGCAGTGCCAGGTGCCCCAGGGCTGCGCAGCTGTCACCATCGTCACTTCTAGAGCCCTCTCATCTCCCCAGACTGGAACTCTGTCCCCACTGCTGAAGGCCTCTGCCCCTGGGAACCCTTCCTGCCCTGTCTCCGACTCCCACCCCAGGGGCCTCACACAATGGACCCCTCGGCCTCCGCCCCTCTGTGCTTCTTGGTGTGTTCTCCGTGTAGGTCCCGCTTTGGCAGGGCTGGACCCCCTTTGCAAGGCTGAGTAATATTCCCCTGTGTGGACAGATCACGCTCTGGTCCTCAGTTCAATGGTGCTGCGTGGACACAGCATGGGTCTCTTCCCAGCCGCACTGTCAACCCTGCGTGCACGGCCCAAAGTGGACTTGCCAGATCAGAGGGCATCTGGTCTTCTGGGGGGGCCTCCAGACTGTTTTCCATGGCACTGGCCTCTCTGGAGTCCAGCCACACGCAGCGCCTCCCTCCCACATCTGGCCAGCATGAGGTTTCGGGGGATGTTTGCAGCCGAGGCTCTGACCCTCTCTCCCCGTAAGTGACCGTGCTAACCTCTTCCCAGCTGGCAGGCCCCGCGTTGGCTCCAGTGTGACCCAGTCGGGGGACGCTGTGAGGAGACCTGGGCTGAGGACCCAGGAAGGGGCACTGCTCTCATGGCTCTGGAGTGGGAGCCTGAGAAGGGGCAGTGCGGCCGGTTCTGGAGCAGCCTCTGCCTGACTGTCCTGGCCGCTGCCCCATGGTGTCCTCCCAGGCCGAGAGCCCGAGGTCTTGGGGTCTCTCCACACAAGGCGCCTGCCCCAGATTTCCTTTTTCTCTCTGTCCTCCCAACTCCCTCCCTTCCCCTCCCTCCCTCTCCGGTAGGGGAGGAGGCATGGGGGACGTCCACGGTGGCGTCCGCGCCTTCAGACAGCGCCAGACCCCGGCACCCAGGCCTGGAGGGCACAGGGGAGGGCGGAAGCTCCTGGGGAGAAGGTTTGTGGCCCTGTGGGCTCTCCTGGAGTGGGGGCTGCGCACAGGGCTGGGCCTGGCCCTCCCTTTGGAGGCTGGAAGCTGGGGCAGCACAGGCAGAGAGGTAACCCTGGCTGTGGCCATGCTCTGCCCCAGGCCCTTTGCAGGACTGGGGCGACTGGGCAGGGCCTCCTCCCCTTAGGCAGTGCCTGCCTCTTGCCCCTTGGCCTCCCTTCTCCCTTCCCCGGCTTCCTTTCTTCTTTCTGTCTGGCAAGCAGGTCCCAGACCCAGCTCGGGCACTGCTGCTTGTTTATCTGTTTTGAGGCCATGTTCATGGTGGTGCCCTGGTTTGCTTTAAACTGGCTTAAGCAATCCTCCTGCCTCAGCCTCCCCAGTGGCCAGGACTCTAGGGGGCGCCACTGAGCCTGACTCCTAAGAGTGACTGCAAAGAGACCTCCTAGGGGCCAGACCCCCTGCCCTCTCTATGTCTCTCTCTGTGTCTCTGTATCTCTTTGTCTCTGTATCTCTGTGTCTCTGTACCTCTGTCTCTGTATCTCTGTGTCTGTGTCTCTGTATCTCTGTGTCTCTGTACCTCTGTGTCTCTGTATCTCTGTGTCTCTGTATCTCTGTGTCTCTGTATATCTGTGTCTCTGTATCTCTGTATCTCTGTATCCCTGTATCCCTGTATCTCTGTGTCTCTGTATCTCTGTGTCTCTGTGTCTCTGTATCTCTGTGTCTCTGTACCTCTGTGTCTCTGTATCTCTGTGTCTCTGTATCTCTGTGTCTCTGTATATCTGTGTCTCTGTATCTCTGTATCTCTGTATCCCTGTATCCCTGTATCTCTGTGTCTCTGTATCTCTGTGTCTCTCTTTCTCTGTATCTCTGTATCTCTGTATCTCTGTGTCTCTGTATCTCTGTGTCTCTGTATCTCTGTATCTCTGTGTCTCTGTGTCTCTGTATCTCTGTATCTCTGTGTCTCTGTATCTCTGTATCTCTGTGTCTCTGTACCTCTGTGTCTCTGTATCTCTGTGTCTCTGTATCTCTGTGTCTCTGTATCTCTGTGTCTCTGTATATCTGTGTCTCTGTATCTCTGTATCTCTGTATCCCTGTATCCCTGTATCTCTGTGTCTCTGTATCTCTGTGTCTCTCTTTCTCTGTATCTCTGTGTCTCTGTATCTCTGTGTCTCTGTGTCTCTGTGTCTCTGTATCTCTGTATCTCTGTGTCTCTGTGTCTCTGTATCTCTGTATCTCTGTCTCTCTGTGTCTCTGTATCTCTGTGTCTCTGTGTCTCTGTATCTCTGTCTCTCTGTATCTCTTTGTCTCTGTATCTCTGTGTCTCTGTATCTCTTTGTCTCTGTATCTCTGTCTCTCTGTGTCTCTGTGTCTCTGTATCTCTGTGTCTCTCTTTCTCTGTATCTCTGTATCTCTGTGTCTCTGTGTCTCTGTGTCTCTGTATCTCTGTATCTCTGTGTCTCTGTGTCTCTGTATCTCTGTATCTCTGTCTCTCTGTGTCTCTGTATCTCTGTGTCTCTGTGTCTCTGTATCCCTGTCTCTCTGTATCTCTGTGTCTCTGTATCTCTGTATCTCTGTATCCCTGTATCCCTGTATCTCTGTGTCTCTGTCTCTCTGTGTCTCTGTATCTCTGTGTCTCTGTGTCTCTGTATCTCTGTGTCTCTGTATCTCTGTGTCTCTGTATCTCTGTGTCTCTGTGTCTCTGTGTCTCTGTCTCTCTGTGTCTCTGTATCTCTGTGTCTCTGTGTCTCTGTCTCTCTGTGTCTCTGTATCTCTGTCTCTCTGTCTCTCTGTGTCTCTGTATCTCTGTGTCTCTGTATCTCTGTGTCTCTGTATCTCTGTCTCTCTATCTCTGTCTCTCTGTGTCTCTGTATCTCTGTATCTCTGTCTCTCTGTATCTCTGTATCTCTGTCTCTCTGTGTCTCTGTATCTCTGTGTCTCTGTGTCTCTGTATCTCTGTCTCTCTGTATCTCTTTGTCTCTGTATCTCTGTGTCTCTGTATCTCTGTGTCTCTGTGTCTCTGTCTCTCTGTGTCTCTGTATCTCTGTCTCTCTGTGTCTCTGTGTCTCTGTGTCTCTGTGTCTCTGTATCTCTGTCTCTCTGTGTCTCTGTATCTCTGTCTCTCTGTATCTCTGTCTCTCTGTGTCTCTGTATCTCTGTCTCTCTGTGTCTCTGTGTCTCTGTCTCTCTGTCTCTCTGTGTCTCTGTATCTCTGTATCTCTGTATCTCTGTCTCTCTGTGTCTCTGTATCTCTGTCTCTCTGTATCTCTGTCTCTCTGTGTCTCTGTGTCTCTGTACCTCTGTATCTCTGTATCTCTGTATCTCTGTCTCTCTGTATCTCTGTCTCTGTCTCTCTGTATCTCTGTCTCTGTATCTCTGTGTCTCTGTGTCTCTGTGTCTCTGTATCTCTGTCTCTCTGTGTCTCTGTATCTCTGTATCTCTGTGTCTCTGTATCTCTGTATCTCTGTCTCTGTATCTCTGTCTCTCTGTATCTCTGTATCTCTGTATCTCTGTGTCTCTGTATCTCTGTATCTCTGTGTCTCTGTATCTCTGTGTCTCTGTATCTCTGTCTCTCTGTCTCTCTGTGTCTCTGTATCTCTGTGTCTCTGTGTCTCTGTATCTCTGTCTCTCTGTATCTCTTTGTCTCTGTATCTCTGTGTCTCTGTATCTCTTTGTCTCTGTATCTCTGTCTCTCTGTGTCTCTGTGTCTCTGTATCTCTGTGTCTCTGTGTCTCTGTGTCTCTGTACCTCTGTATCTCTGTATCTCTGTATCTCTGTCTCTCTGTCTCTCTGCATCTCTCTCCCATACTGGCCTGGGTGCAGGTGCTGAGCCCAGAAGAAAGAAACCAGGCCAGGGAGAGTGAGGGAGCCCCAGCCCCCTCCTCAGGGGCTTCTGATGGGAGCGCCCTCTAGTGGCAAAGAGGCATGAGTGCAAGTAGAGATTTTATCTCCTAGGGGCCGGGGAGGGGGGCAGATGGAGGGAGAAGGGGACCTCAGAGCCAGCATGTCCTGGGCCCAGTGCATCCTTCTAACAGGTGAGTCAGCTGCTGCGTCCAGGAGGCTGCGGTGAGACGAGAGGTGGCCCTTGGTGTCCGTGCTGTCCATGTGGGGCATGGGGCTGCCTCTAGCTGTCTGGGGTAGAGACCTGTGGGACCCGGGCCATTGGGCTTGTGCCCTGTGTGTGGCATGAGACCAACCTGCACTTACGTGGATGCTGGCCCAGACAGCAGGGCACAGGGCCCAGAGATTCGGCGAGGGGTCATGGAGGGACGGGAGGCCATGCCTCTCACCCATCCCTTTGACCCTGTCCCCAGTGAGCTCAGGGGCGGCTTTCGATGTAGTGTGGTGCTGGCCCTGTGTGGCTTGGGGGCGGGTTGCCCAGGTCTGTGACTGCTCTTCTGTGTGTTGGGGACATTAGCAGGTCGTGTCTGTCCCAGGGGCCCTAGGCTGCGGCTGTGGTGAATATTAGTCCCCCGGGCACACTGGCTGTTTTGATGATGTCACAGCAGCACCATATTCTGCCCTGGACCCCGCACCTGCCCCTGAGCTGTGCCCCCCTCCCTGAGGTGCACCCCTCTTTACCAGGCACCACCCGGCCTCAGCCAGCAGATGCACAACTATGGTGGGAGCCAGCCGAGGCTGCGGGCACATGGTGCAGGTCCCAAAGGCGCCTGCAGGGTCTCCGGTGTCTCTGCCCACCGCCCTGGCCCTGTGCTGGGTTGTCAGGTGTTCCCTCGGGTGTGGCTCTCCCAGAGGACAGTTCCCCAGGAAGGATGCGGCCAGAGACTTCATCCAGGATGCCCGGCTGCCTGGGCCTGTGTGGATCTGGTGTCCTGAGCCTGCCTGCTCTCCCTGGATTCATGTGACAGCATGGTTGCCGACTGGAATTGCGGGATTTTCACAGGCCAGCAGGATGCTGTCAGGATCCCTGGCGGGGTGGACAGTGCAAATGGCTACCCCTGCACTGCCTGTAGGATGGCCCAGGCCAGCAGCGTCCCTCACATGTCTCTCCCCATACAGTGCAGCAACTCCCATGCTGTCTGCTGCAGAGGAAATTCCTGCTGGTTCTGTGAGCGCCCGTGGAGTTGGGCCGTGGTGCCCTGTGCCTGGGCACCCTGCCCTTGGAGGCTGGGCAGCTGTGTGCTGGGGCATCTGCATGCTCCACACTCAGGTCTCATGACTTGGTTTCCCCGTACACCCTGCCCTGCTCTCAAGTCTGTGAGCTCCACGTGGATTCTCTGGGTGCCTGCAGTGCAGCTGGGGAGGAACTGCAGAGCCACTCTCTCGAAGGCGGAAACTGAGCCAGCAATGGGGTTCAAGGCCCCAAAAACCACAGGAGGCCAGCAGGCTTGTTGACTGACAAATGGATGCAGAAAGTGTGCTGGGTGTAGCTCAGTCCTGCAGCTCGGGAGTGGTGCCCGTGGTTCACGGCAGTATGGCAGCCAGGGGACACGAGAGAAGTGACCTCTGTCACACACAGAGCCCGGGCAGTCACACTCAGATTCTCAGGCAGAATGGTGGCCCTGGGGTGGGGCGGCCTGGGCAGAGGTAGCAGCAGGTGGGGGTCCTGGGGTCTGCAGCCCACATGGTGACCGTGTTGGGAATGTGGTGGTGTCGCCGTGACTCTGCCAGAGTGGATCTCAAGTGTCCTCACCATGCAGACAAGGGAGGGCTGTGCAGTGTGACTGGTGTGCTGATTTGCTTGCCTGTGGGACAGTTCACAGTGTGTGTGGACACAAAAACCCCATGCCAGACCACAGAACCCAGGAGGAGGGCAGGAAGGACCCAGGGTGCAGCTGGCCCTGCCATGAGAGTGTGGCGATCTCTGCGGGGATGGGGTGGCTCTGGTGGTCTTGGGCCTCCTGTGAGCTCAGTCCTTGTCCTCCTCCTGTCTTACACAGGCATGGCCAGGACTGGTGGCCAAGGGCTCCCTGGACCAGTGCTCATCTGCTCAGGTCGTGAGTCCTGACCTGTGAGGGTGGCCATGGGAAGCCCGGGAACAATCCAATCTGCACATCAGTCTTGGTCACTTTCCCATCACTGGGACAAAATACTTGCCATCCACCACTTATGGGAATACAGGTTTATATTGGGTCACAGCTTTGAGAAGTTTCAGCTCTGGTCAGCTGGCTCCACGGCAGGAACAGGAAGGCAGAGGGCCCTGGAGGACAAGAAACTGCTTGTGTCATGGTGGCCAGGAAGCAGCGAGAGAAAGGAGGAGTCAGGAGGTGGCCCGTCCTTCCGGTGACCACCTCCATGCGGCCCTGGCGCCTAGAAGCTGCTCAGCTCTGAACTCGGGCGGGAGAATCTGCCGGTGAATGTAGCACCCCGAGACCTTCCAGTCTGCCACCTCTGACACAGGAGCCACTGGAAGACGCTCTGGGTCTGAAGCCCCTAGAGGTCACACCGTGGGTGCTGTGCCGGAACGGGCCTTGCCCCCACCCCATGTCCCAGGTGAGGGCAGTTCCTCCTGGAGGTGCCACTCCTGTGAGAGCTGGACCTGCAGCCCCAGGGTCCCCTGCTCAGGGTGCTCCTCCTCAGAGCAGAGGGTGCCTGTGTCTGGCCGGTGCTCAAATTCCAAAAGAGCCTACAGGCCCCAGGTTGGGGGTCCCCCGCCTCTTGTAGGAGCCCCGAGGAACGAGCATGGGTGACAAGCTCACCCCGATAGGGCATAGGATGCCTTAACAGACTTCAACTTCGAGCAGTTACCCACTTAAAAACATGGCTTTATTGTAAAACTAAAAAATGCTCAGGAATAAAAACAATCCATCTGCAGCGAAGCTATCCAGAGACACCTCTGTTAATTTTTTTGATGTATTTCCTCCTGGAGTTGCATCTTTCTGAGACTGTTGTGTAGAGAACACAGCCACGGCGTCCCAGGTCCACTCCTGCTCTTAAAATAGAACAAAAATTCCCAATTAAAAGTTTTCTCATCACAGGAGCCATCAATTCTAGCCAGATTTACATGTGCGGATGGGTATTCTCTTCTCCTCTTTCCTCTCCATCTTAAATTATTGATGCCATGAATACAAATGGACCCCCTCGATGGTTCCCCAATTAAAGCACAGCACAAAGCCTGCCCACCATGCTGTGTAGCCGGTTGATGACTTTCATTTTGGAAGAACACGAAGGAGACGCTTCGTCAGCAGCCACCCCCTCCGAGCGAGTCATGCTGCCCGGTGGAGACCCTAGGCGTGGCTGGACGCCTCCAGGGAGAGGGGATGAATTATTGAAGTCCAGGCCAGCATGCAGCAGGACGGCCCTGTACAAGGCAATTAGAGAGGCGGGGCTGCACACCAATTCCCATACCCCTCGCTGGCTCCTGCCCACGGGGGGCCTAGCGGGGAGCCAGCCCAGCACCCACTTCCAGGACAGGCCTGTCAGGTGGGCAGGGTACCCGGGGTGAGAGCCATCAGTCCTCACTCCTCTGGGGTCAGCTGTGTTTCCCCGAATGGCTCGGGTGCCCGAGATGCCTCCTGCACTGCGGCGGGCAAGGTCCTTACGGGGCCAGGTATCTGCACCGACCTCCAGGCGCAGGGAGGTGTCTCTCCTGGAGAAGCTCGCTGTCCCCCGCTGCTCCGGTCGCTCACATTCCTGGGGTGCACGTCTTGTTAAGAGACTGAATGATTAAGCTGGGGTGACCAGCAGTGCTACCCAGCAGCACAGCTTCTGATGTGATCTTGTTTGTTCAGGACAGTGCTGCAGGTGGCCTGGTGACCGTGGCAGATGAGCCTCTGGTGACAGCGTGATTGTGGTCAATCTGAGAGCTGGTGGATGTGCGGAATTCCCAGACAGTGTGAGCAGTCCGGGAAAGTTGGGCCCTGGCTGCCGCCAGCTCAGGGGAAGCTGAGAGGGGATGAACACGGCCTCCCTCCTCGTAAGGACGAATTATGTGAGGACGTGGCCCCCAGAGGCTAATTTAGCCCCACACATGCGATCAATCTCCAGCTTCAGGGGCTCCCTACACACCGGACAGGGTATGCAGCTGTGCTCTGCTGGCCACCAGTCCACTGGAGAGCCATGGGAGGACTTGGCTGTGGCTCCCTGTGCCACAGTGTGGCTCTGTCTGGGCCGTCATTAAGCTGGCAGTGATGGCCATGTCCACCGATAAACTTAGTTACAATGGCATCTCAGGCAAGAACTACTCAAGACCCTCACCATAGCAGTGCTGTCAGCTCGGGGAAGAACTGACAGATGGAGGGAGACCCAGCGTCCACGGCCGAGAGACTCAGCACAGCGAAGAGTGCGGTGCCGCCTGGCTGGTCCCCGTTCAGCGTGACCCTGCAGAATCCAAGGAGTCTTTTTTATAGAAAATAAATTCTAAAATTTCCTAAGAAATGCAAGGATTTAAAATAGAGACAGTAATTTTGGAAAGAGGTAGAGTTGGAGCCTTATAGGGCCTGATTTCAAGAGTGGGTAGGAATCCACAGGACGCAGGACTGTGATACCTCGTAGAGACGGACACGACAGCGGAGCACGGAGTCCACAGCTGGGCCTCAACATTGATATTTGCTGGGAAACAAATGCATTTTAACCCTTATTTCACGTCTACACAAACCTTGACCAAAATGAGATCACAGATCCACACAGAAGAGCTGAAACAGTAGCGTTAATAAAAGAAAAGGTGTGGGAACCGGTTCAGAGTCATTATTAGGGAAAATAGGATAAAGAGGCACCGCTGTCCACCCACCGACATGGGCGGAGTTTAAAAGTTCAGAGCAATCAAGCTGGGCCCAGCGTAGGCTCACTGGCTGCTGCAGCAAAGCCCCAACCGAGTGGCTTAGCAAAAACAGACACTGATTTCTCTGCGATCTGTAGCGGCCCCCAGCCGTCCCTGTCATCTCCATGCTCAGAGCCCAGGCCTCCCTGGGGTGCTGGCTGTGGCGAGTGCACCCATCTGTGGTCCCGTTGCATGGCCACATGCTGTCACCTGTCCCCAGCCCTGGGTGCAGCTCTTACCCTTGGGGCCACCAGGATGCAGTGGCCTCCAGGACCTGGGCTGAGCCCCCTGATGGCTGTGGTCAGCATTGCGCTCAGATTCCATGTTGGGCAGCTGCGACAACGCTCTGGGCCCAGGGACCTGGTGGTGCAGGGTGTGAAGCTGGGGGCCCAGCTGTAGGGCTCAGATGTGGATTTTGGGGTTTGGTGTTTGCCAACCACACCCAAGCCCTGTTGCCTGTGGAACCCTGGGTGCCTGGGAGGGACCCCTGAAGCACCGACGTTCAGGGGCCTTGTCCCCAGGGGCGAAGCAGCTCTGGCAAGGTCTGTGGTCTTTCTGAACCCTGTTTCCCGGAAAGGACAGGACCTAGGTGAGGATCCGAGCCCCTGTGTCCATGGGTGAAATGAGATGTCTACCCTGCTGGGATCCCTGCAGAAGGGTGCTGGGGAGTGCATCCCCTCTTCCTTGCCTGTCCAAGCAGATCCCAATTATCTGCGGGGCAGCAAGTGGGCTCTGTTCCTTCACAGGTTAAAACACACGGGGAGAAGGGGAGCGGGGCCCTGTAACCTGGTGTCCCCGGTCCTGCCGTACACTGCCAGGCCTGAGGGTCAACCCTGGAGTCCCATAAAGGTCAGCAGTGTCTATCAGACAGTCAGTGTGGAATGTCCACCTCCCCAGAAGGGAAGGGCAGCACCAGGTGCTGCTTCAGAGCCTGGCCCTGTCCAGAGCCTGGTCCCCGAGGGAACCAAGGGGTGGTGGGTGGTGGCAGGAGGGGCGTCTCAGATGTCAGTGGGCAGTGGGTGTTGTTTGGGTGCCACAGAGGAATTGGGCCACCTGACTTGGGGTGAGAATGATCATGTCTTCTAGAATCGGCCTTCTCAAGCTTCTGCCAGGGAAAAACTGCCCAGGATCACGCAGAGGGTCAGAGGTGCAGAGGTCCCCGCATCTGCAAAATCAGCAGTGTGGGAGACCTGGGCACCAGCTGCCCACGAGGGCTGATGAGCTCTTCCTGGGCTACAGGACGTGTCCCCTCTGTGCATGCACAGCCCCGGGCAGCTGTCCCTGTCCATGGCTCCTCAGCCAGCATGTCTGGTCACTGGCCAAAAGGAGAGATGGTCGTGCACAGTGCAGGGGTCCTGGGCACCAGGACAAACTCCGGAGTGGCAAGCAGGGCAGTGCTGGCGTGGTGAGCTGGCCGGTGTGTGCCCTGATGTTGAGGAGTCCCCTGCATGCTGCTGTAAGATGTGCTTTTAGTGAGCACTGTGGGATGTCTTCATTTCTGCTCTGTCTCAGCACCGGTGTGATGACAGGTCTGACCACAGCTCCAGGCTTCCCTGTCATCGGCCGTCCATGCACACCTTGCCGGCACGGAGTGGGACGGGCCAGGGCTGGCTGTGTCCCTGGCTCTCCTGGGTGGTGGCTGTCAGCAGCGGCTGTGGCACGATCCAGTAGGCTCCCTGGTTGCGTGGCTCACAGTTATTTTCGTGAATTTGTCACCGCCGCAGGTGAGGAAGCAGAGCTTGGGCAGCTGTGTGTTTTCGCCCCTCGGGGAGGAGGGCACAGCTGTGTACGGAACCGAGGTGGGAAAGGTGCCAGGCCCTACAGGAAGGCTCTGCCTTCCTCAAGCAGGTCCCACCCCCACCTGTGCTGTGACACAGCGGGAACACAGCACCTCCCCTTCAGAGGGCAGCTCACACTGTGGGCAGGTTTCTCTCTTGCTCCCTCTCCACTGGCATCGGGGCCAACCCCTCCCTCCCTGGTCACCCAGCCCAGGGGCACTGTCCTGTCTCTGCCCCTTACAGCCCCACAGGAAGCCCGGGACTCTCAGGGACCCCTCAGCCCAGCTGTGCAGCCAGCGCCCCAAACACTGCCAGCTCACAGAGCTCTGACCTTGTGTGTGACAGGTGTGGGATTCTCCGGCCCACAGTCAGGGCCCCCCAGGGACACAGCAGGGGAAGACCCCAGGCAGGGCCCTTATGAGCCTCAGTCCTAGGCCTGGCACTGCCCTCTCATCTCATTTGTCCCCTGCCGCCATGCTGGCCCTGGTCCTCCCTGTCCCTCTCATTCAAGAGTCTGGGGCTTGGGTCTCCATGTCCCTGAAGCCCCGAGGGCCGGGGTCCCAGAGGTCAGCCCATTGCTAATCTGCCCAGTGCTCACTGTGTGGAGTCGAGTCCCTGGCCTGGACAGGGACGGCATCCTGACCCTTGAGCCCTGGGAAGAGGGACATCTGTGGGGTCCCATGGACAGCTTCGCCTTGGTGCGTGGCTGTGAAGGAGGAAAACAGTTTTTGTTGTCCCTCGAGTTCTCAGTGGGGAGCCTGTACCCACGGCAGAGTCACAGTGGAGTGGTGGAAGTGCATTAGTCTGCAGGCTCACGTGTCTCGGGTGCCGGGGACAGCGGTTCTCCAGGTGCCTGGAGCATCACCACAAAGACGAGTGGGGCGGGGAGAGGGAATTCAGGGTGCCTGCAGGACAGCCAGCAAGGCTTGCTGTGCAAATTTTAGGACTTCTGTGCCCTTGAGGATCTCTCTTGGGCTGCCAGAGTCCAACCTCTGCCTTTCAGCCTGCAGGGCTTTGTGCAGACGGGTCGTGCGTATCATTAGGTCCGTTCCTGTCAGCAGTTCAGCTTGCTACTGTGAAAGTTGACTTTTATAAAATTGGCATTTTTTATTGACATAAAATTTGCATGGCCATATTGATTTTTCAAATTTAAGAACTCTTATTCATTCCAACAATTTTGGATATATTTTAAATTTATGTAACTGCCAAATCAATAAATGATGATGGTCTTTTCTTCCTTTGCACTTTTTTTTTGTCTGTGAGACAGTGTCTCGCTGTGCAGTTCAGGCTGGCCTTGTGTAGCCCAGGCTGGTCTCGAACTCGCAAGGATCCTCCTGCCTCAGCCTCCCGAGTGCTGGGATTACAGGCGTGAGCCACCACGCCCAGCTTTTCTTTGTACTTCTGATGTCTGTGTTTTCCCCTCTCACAGTACAGTGCTGCTTCCCAGCACTGAAGGGCTTCTGTCTTCTGAGAGTGGGTTTCTGTCTGGTTTGTGATTTTGAGGGTGAAGGTCAACAAACCACACACATGACGTACGGAAAGATAATGAGTCGCACGCTGATTCCTCGTGTGAGGACCCCGGGGGCTCCAGCGTCAGCAGCCACCACGAGCTGAGCACGAGCCCAGAGGGACACCGGTGGCTGGGCAGCAGACAGGGCAGCCCAGGGCACTGGCCGGCCACACAGCGCTGCATTTCATCACTGTTTTTTATGTTTTTTGAGACAGCGTCTCACTCTGCAGTCCAGGCTGGCCTCAAACTCATGACCTCAAAGTGATCCTCCTGCCTCAGCCTCCCAAATGCTGGGATTACAGGTGTGTACCGCCACGCCCGGCTCGTGGCTGTTCTTGATGTTCCATCCTGGCCGCCTCCAAGGGCACGGCTGGGGGCGCTGGGTATGTTTGCCTCCGTGGCCTCTCAGGGCCCCGCACGCACCTCTGTCATCTCCAGGCTTCGGTGCTGGCATTCCTCTCAGGTGGGGTGCCTGCGCCCTGGTGCGATGGCTCTGTCACCCTCCTGGTGCTTCCCCTTTGGCTCAGGTTGAGCTGCTCATGAAGAAGTGGGGGCGTTTGTGTGAGACTCACCTGGGCTCAGTGATTACCGGTGGGAACACTTTCAATTCTTGCTTTAATTTTTAAAAAGTTTTACGGCTGCTCCATCTTCCTATATTTCCCCCTTGACTCAGCTTTGCCAAATTATAGCTTTCCACGGAGTTGTCCCATTTCGCCCAAGGGCTCAACTATTTTGTACATGTAAAATAATCCACTTAAACCCTGGACTCCTGATCGATTTGCCTTTAACGTACCTCTGCAGTATTGGGAGGTGATTTCTGGAAAGCATTTTCAAAGCCTCATCTTGTGTTCTCTCGCATGCGTGTTTCTGTTGTGCTATTTGCATCCTGGATTCCATGATTTCCTTTGACCTCACAGTGTGACCTGCGCATATAGAACGCAGCGGCCTTTGTGGGGCGCAAGGTCGATCGGCTAGCTGTTTGCTTCTGTCCTGAGCAAGCGAGTCCCGCACTCCCAGCCCCAGGTCTCAGGAGCAGACCAGACCAGGGGAGTGAAGTGCGCATGCGCCCCATTGCTCCTATTAACTGGCTTTGGCTCCGGGGCTCCCAGCCACCCCGGCTCTGAGCTTCCTTAAGGAGGCCAGAAAGTGGGCGCATCTCTGGATCCAGACCTGCAAGCCCAGGTCTCGGGGCCGTGTCCTGGGTGCCGGCCAACCCCCAGGTCTGTCTTCATTTCCCACTTAGGGACGCAGGCTCCAGGCTGGGGGTTTACTTGGAGCCGAGCCGCAGAACTGTTTTGTGTGGGGCATCATGTCGTGAGTGTCAAATATTTTTAAAGGGTGATCAGATTCTGGCACACTCTGTGTGAGGGGGTCCCATCCCTGGGTGGGCACGCAGGTTCGGAGGACAACTCCCTGCCCTTCCCTGGGGCTGCACCTCCTGCCTGGGCGCAGTGGGGACCTGTGAACTCCGGGAGCACTCGGGTGGCTGTCACCAACTGTTATGGATTGAGAACTGGTGGTCAACTTAACGCCAGCTGGATTACATCAGCATGCATTTAGCAAAGATGCTCCACCCGAGGAAAGCTGCCAGGATAAATAGGTGGAGAAGAAGGGAGGTGTAGAGAGTTGAGGCGTTAAGGAGGCACTGTGGGTTCTCCTATGAGTTGCTGTCTGAGCCATTGGTTCTCTTGGAGAAGCTCTGGTCCTCATACCGAACATTGCTTCCTGGCTCCGGAGGGGAAGACATGAGCTGCTTGGCCTCCAGGATGAACTCATCACACTGCTTCCTGGCACATACCCGACTGTGCTTGTTGTCGGAGGAGCTCGGGGTCTCAGTGTCACTGAAGACAGCTGTGGTGCCTTTCAGGCTAGCCATGGTCTTTGTGAGTGTGACTTCTCAGCTCCAGTGTAGAACCCTCATCTCACCAGCACAGCTCCTTCACCCTGCTGGCATGGACTTTCTGGCTTCCACCGCTGACCTTTGGGCCTTCCTGGCACGGATCCGTAAAAGAGACGGGCGTGAGTCCTTCCTGTGGGCTCTGGACCTCCAGTGGGACATGTAGAGGCATTGTCCTGAGCTCTGGGTTTTTATCTGGACTCATGTGGGACATTGCTGTGGGGTTTAGGCTCTTGACTAATCTATGTCTTTGGTGTTGCGGATGGATTTCCTGCATTCTCCTGTGTTAACTTCCAGTGACCATTATAAAAATATTATAAACTCCACGTCCTAATCCTAGTTGTTCTCTGTGTACAACCCTGACTACAACACCAACGTTATTCCCACGTAGGGAAAAGAAACTCAGAGACAGGCATTTAAACAAAACGGCCACAGTATAAACACCACCTTGCAAATTATTATTTTTTCCTTAGCACCATACCAGGGACTTATTATTCTACCAATATCTAAAGTTCACCCCATTTTTAATGGTCCGTGTTATTCCACAACACAGATTTCTAATAATGTGATTAATCTCGTCACTGCCTTGGCTTCCTCCAGACGTTCATTTTAGAACAGGAGGAGACAGAAAACTCGGAGGCAGTGCAGCCCCTTGGAGCCCACCCAGCCTCGCCCGTGATTAGCATCCCGTGACCTCAGGACATTGTCACCGTTGTGAGCCAGCTCTGAGGTCAGGCTGGCCCAGGTCCTCCATCTTCACCTGTGTCCTCCCTTGGCTGCTGCGTGGTCTCAGCTGTGACGGGGCCTGGTGTCCTGGTTCTGCGCTCCCGACAGGGCCGTGCCTGGGTCTGCAGGCTGCCGCTCGCCTCGCAGGCCTGCTGTTTCCGGCGTGCTTAGGCTGGGCTGTGGCTCTGGGGAGAAAGACCTTGTGCCCAGCACTCTCTGCCACAGCACGGCGGGTCCCCGCTGTTCCCAGACACAGGTCCTGTGCTATGGGTCACAGCTGGGTGTCCCCCAAAGCCTCAGGGAGTGGCGGGTGTAGGGGCTGGCGGCTGCTAGGAGGCGGGTCTGGTTGGGAGGGATCCTGTCTGCCTCCCCATCCTCCCTCGCTGCCTGCTTCCTGTCCCCCTCGGGGTGAGCAGCTGTCCTCCGCTGGCCCTCTGCACACTGCCCTGCCTTGGAGCAGCTGACCAGGGACGGAAACGTGAGTCAGAATAAACCTCTCTTCCTCTGGGCTTGCACCAGCCATGGGAAAAGTGGCTGAGACATGCTGGTCTCCGTGGGCAGCTCCTGAGCTGTGTCCATGTTACCAGATGGCCTGTCCAATCGCGAGTTTTTTGTTTTCCTTCTCTCCCAGGCAATTGTTTTTGGTAACTTCTAAGAGTTTTCTGTTGGTAATTTGCCTCTAATCATTCTGATTTCGTTCTGCTGGGCTCAGCAAATCCATCTCACGGGGCTCGTGGCTCAGGATTTATTGGGAGCCTCTGTTGCTAATAGGAGCCCTCTGCAGTGGGGTGCGGGAAGCAGACTCCTCGTGCTATCAGGGTGAGGCTTGGATAAATAGGTGCCGCATCCAGGGATCTCGCCCGGCGTTCACGTGTCCTACATCCTGGCGTTGTGTTTTCCCACATCAATGGTTGCAGACTGAGGACCTCTGTGGAACCTCTGTCTCCCTGATGGCGGGCTCTTATCATCCTGCTGAACTTTCAGATGCCTTTCATTTGTGAATTTTTTATACATTTCTGTTAAGCAAGTGTGGAGCGGCTGCAGATTTATTGCGATTCGTACACTTTTCTCCGTCGAAACACCTGATTTTGCTGTTTAGGAGAAGCTCTGCTTTGCATGCTCAGTGCTGCATTTCTCTCCGGGGGTGACTGCCGGCTCTTTCTGAGTTCCTCGCTCTGATCCCTGCCTTCATCCGTGTCCGGCAGGCCACACAGGGCACAGTGCGCCTTCTTTCCAGGGACCTCTTCCATGACACCCAGCCCTGCTGCCTGTGTGGCCAGTGGAGCGGGTGCCGTCAGGGCCCCCTCCGCTCCGCTGCATGCCTGCATGGCCTCCTCCCACTGCCCCTGGCCAGATGTCCACTCTGTGGGAAGTGGGGGCCAGGCTGAGAGGATGGGAGACACCCACAGCCTTGGCCCCTGGTGGCTCTCTGCCGGTTTGGGCTGATATCTTCTTTCCAGGGTTGCAGGTTAGGGGTGGGTTTGGGTGTGGGTGATTATCGCCTCCCTCCTGTGGACTTGGGGGCAGCGGTGCTGTCCTCCTCCCTGGCCTCCACCCATGCCCCTCGCAGCCTGACTGGGTGCTTGTCGTGGCCCTGAGGGATGATGGGGTCTCCCGGTTCTGCCCACCTTGCAGGGATTCTGGGAAGTGCCCAGGTTGGGGACTTTGTGTCAGGAGGAAGTTGAAGCTGGCAAATGTTTCAGGGTGAGTGTGGAAAACCAGGGTCCTTGGGTGGCTGTGCTGGAAACCTCAGAGCCGTGTTTCTCAGACAATGAGAATGGACGGTGGCCCGAGGAGGGGGCAGTGGCGAGGCTGCGTTGCCTGCTCCTCCTGTCCCCAGGCTGGCTCAGTGCCGGGGCTCTGATCGTCTCACTAGGGTGGCCCAGACCTCAGCTGAGCCACCGGCGACAGTCCACACTGGACGCTGTCAAAGCAGAGCCAACCTGAGGGCCAGAACCGGGTGCAGCTTATGGTTCAGGGAGCTCCCAGGTCTGTCCCCGGCAGAGTGGGGGACACTAGAGGGCTGGGCAGCTGACAGGGAGGACAGAGCCAGAGGAAAAGCAGGAAAGGGAAGAGGAAAAAGAGGCAGGGGTGAGGGAGGAGGAGACCACTGGTGGCCCCGAGCGCCTGGACCCCCAGCCCCCCAAGTCCCCCTGTCTCTCAGATTCCCAGGTTCCCCACCTCCCTGCTAAGTCAGCTTAATCCACCCTGGGCATTGTCTTGGGGACAATTTACAGCCACCAAATGGTTTGGGAGGTGCAGTGTGGGCGTGGGAGAGGAGGTCTGAGGATGCCCACAGGAAGCTGGTGGGGGCACCCATGAGTTCTGGGGTCTCTGCACGCCTGTGGCTTTTCCCTTCAGCATTTTGGTGGGCTGTGTCCCCACTGGAGCCCTGGGTGCTGACCCGGGCATTGGCAGTCAGCCCAGCTGCGCTGCTGGAGCGGTTCCAGTCCGTCCCCGTGGAAGGACAGCTTCCCGTCAGCGGCAGCAGCTCTGCTGGAACTGGGTTCCCCGGGTCTGTGTCCCTGGCACAGCTGGGGTCCGGCTGAAAGCTTGATGCTCGAGCGCCTGGATGGTCCAGGTAGACATGTCACCCCTGAGGCGGCCCTGCCTGGGCACCAGAGCTTTGGGAGGTCCAGGAGCCTGGTGGGGAGCAGTGCAGGGTCCCAGGCTGACGGCCCGGGCACCCGCAGACTCAGAACTCGTTTATGCGCACGCAGACATGCCGTAAAGTATTTAAACGGCTGTAGCATTCTCCATATTTTATTTGTTCCTCTCGGAGCTTATGACAAATAACTCGGATTTCATGAAATATATATTTTAAATGTCTTTGCCCACCAAAAGAGCAATTCCCTAGCATGTTAATTAGACTGGGGAGATGAGATCGAGGCTCAGGAGCATATTCGTAATGTGCCTTATTAATCATCGATGGTTTCCAAGAAAATAATTATGTTGGACAAATGATAATATTTTGCTCTTATAACTGTGTGTCTACATTTATTTAAAATCCTTGGTTTTCCCATTTGGCATTTGATTAATTATTTTTCTTGGGGTGACAGGTCATTTGCATCTTCTTCTGTAGACAGCTTTGTGATCCAGTCTCCAGTCTCACTTCAGGGATGGTTTTGTGTCGTGTCCAGGACCTGTGACTGGGGGAGGATGTGCCCGTGTTGGAGACTGTGTGGGGTTTGGCTTGGAGCAGGTGCCCTGTGGTGAGCCACACGGGGTCGTGGGGTCCCAGGCCCTGCAGCTGCCCCAGGAGGATGGGGTGATGCTGCCCGCTTTCTGGGGTTGCTGAGGACAGGGGAGCCTTGAGCCTGGGATGGGGTGGGGACCCCAGGCTGGCCTTGGTCTTCTGGTCCAGACACTCCAGGACCTAGGCCTGGGTTCTCGGTGCATCTGCCCTCCTCTTCTCCCTGCCCGCACCCCCATGCTGACCTGGGCACTTCTGGGTCCCCACCTGCCATTCCGGACCTATGAGCCTCGTCCTGCTTCTCCACCTGCACCAGAGGTCCCTGCCACCCAGCACCACCACCTCCTCCACCCTCGCTGTCAGCTCAGGCTCCTGGGTGAGGACAGAAGGCAGTGAGGGGTCCCCCAGAGGCCTTTGGCCCCCACACTCCCTCCATCACCCATGGGCTTGTGACCTTTATCCTCAGGGAAGGATGAGGCTCCAGAGCTGACAGCTGGTGGGATGGAGGGAGACCTGGCAGGTGGACAGGGAAGGTGGGGCCCCAGGAGGACAGGTGGGCACTGACTGGAGCCTGCTGGGGAGCAGTAAGGGAAATGGCCTCCTCCTGCTGCCCCTTGTCTGGTGCCCAGGGGTACGGATCTCCCTCCTGGACCCTTTGGAGCTCTGGGCAGCTCTGCTCAAGGACATGAGCAGCTAACGCTGTCCTCTTGCTCCAGGCACTGAGCAGGTGCTGTGTTCTTGTATCTCTGGGTCTGCAGGGATGGCAGCCAAGGCCAAGTGGATGCCCAGGCCCGGGCTGCCTTTCTTGTGTCCCTGTGGGAAAGACAGGACCACGCTAAGCTCAGCTCTGCTCACATCAGCAGCTGCCAGCAACCTAATGTGGGGAGTGTGGCTTCCTCGAGGCTGCAGTGATGGGACCCGAGAAGCTGTCAGCCGAGACTCCAGGCCCTGGGGAGAGGAGGCAGCTCAGATGAGATGCAGATGCCGTGGCCAGTGTCGCTGACGAGCAATCACAGCGGGCAGGGAGGACCCAGAGGGATGCCCAGCTGCTGAGCTGTTCTCTGCGGAGAGCGATCCCAGGGTTCCCATAGTGAAACGGACTAGAGATGGAGGAGAGGAGGTCGGCACGGAGCTGCGTGGACACAAACAGGAAACAGGTCCTCAGACCTGCCATGGCCGGCAGGGGACAGAAGGGTGAGAAGGAGCTACCATGAGGAGCATGAGCCCTGCTCTCCCCAGAGGGCCCCCGATGCTGAGGCGCTGGGTGCCAGCGCGGCTGAGACGCCTTGAGTCTGCACGGTTCTGCAAGGTGGCGGCGGGTGACCCATCAGGGACAGATGTGCTTGCCCTGCCTGCGAGTTGGGTCAGCACCGGATGGAGCTGGGCCTGCCTGACCATCAGCCCTGGCTCCTCCCTCGTGTGGGGAGGTTTCCACCACCGGCAGCAGCTGGATGCAGAGGCGTCGCTGGGAAGCTCCTCGCCTGTAACGCAGTGTTTCCTAACTCATGCTCCAGGAAGGCTGCTCTGGAATTTCAAATTAGTGGGTATTTATTGGAGGCATTTGTCGACATTTTCCAATTTCATGGACAAGATAAATGCTGTTAAGTGTCCGGAGGATGCCTGTGAGCTAAGTCCTGGGTACCTGGCCTGCAGAGGCCAAAGCCAGCCGCTCAGTCGGCCCTGCGTGGGGCCCCTTCCCGTTGAGTCTGGGACCACAGGTCCTCACCCTGTCACCTAGGGTCTTTGCTAGGAAGACTTTTGTCTACAACCCAAGCACCCCTTATTCCTGTGTCAAAGAGACTGAGACCCCTTGGGTTTTCCAGTCTGACAAGATCTTGCTAGAACATTCCCTGGAAGTCACCTCCTGTGCCATCTCTGTGTCACAGGACGCACACATGCCCGGGGCTTAGCAAAAACCTCTGTGGATCCCACTTGTAAATTCCTTTAGGCACAGCTCTGCTTTCCGCACGGCCAGAGACGCACGCAGACCTGATGCACGTGGGCGCCCATGCTGCTGAGAGCCCAGGCGGCCCCAGGCCTCTGGAAAGATGATGCTGATTTTAAAAATGAATTTCCTGTCGGCGGTGGAATGGTGCTCCTGTTTGCTCTTTTCTGTTGCCATGGATACTCTGGAACAGCTCCAGTGATCCCAGGGCTAAGTGTCCATCTTCATCAATGCAAGAGCTGCTGACCCTCTCCTGGGTCATAGCTCTTCCAGGACAGCACTGCTTTTCTGAGGAAGGGACGCCCCACACACTGCGTATGCACAGGGCTGGTGCTGAGCACAGGCGAGCATCAGGGTAGCCATCGGTTTCGACCAGGGCTGCCGGAAACGAGGCCCAGGAAGCAGCTCCGCAGCCAAGTGCTGCTCCTCCCTACTGCCCTGTCCATCAGAATGCAGGCTGAGTCCATGGGTGGACAGATGGATGATGGTGGATGGGTGAGGAGGTAGACTGGGGATGGCCGGGCAGGTGGATGGGTGGGGGGTGGATGGGAGAATGGCTGGGTAGATGGATGAGTAGAGGGATGATGGGCGATAGATGGGTAGCTGGAGAGACAGTTGGATGGATGGGTGCAGGAACAGGTGAACAAACCTGATGAGCCTCACTCTCAGGGGATTTTGGAGTGGTGAGCACTTGCACCGTCCAGGGCAGGGAAAGCTGCAGCAGGCGTGGAGCCCTTGTGAGTGTTCTCTCCTTGATGGCCCCCCACCCCAGCTCTAGGAAGTGGGCTGTTGCTCCTGGCACTAATGGTGTCAGCCTGTGAGGAGGAGGAAGGCAGGGCAGCCCTCTCCTGAGCGTTGGCACTGAGCCTGCAACCCAGCTTTCGGAGTCAAAGCTGGAACAGCCCAAAGCTAGTCGCCTCGATCTGCCTGGGCTGAACGCTTGGGAGAGGAGATGACGTGCCCTGAGCCAAAGGCCAGCTTCATCGGGTGAGAGGGCAGTGGGGTGGGCTCGGGACTTTGCGGGGAGCAGAGGGGCAGCCACAGCCAGGAGCTGGAGGTGTGCGTGTGAGTGTGACGCCTCACTGTCTAGAGCGGGTTCTTCTGGAGTTAGGCTGTCAACGTTAAATAACTTGCACATAATCATCTCAGCTGATACAGAAGAATGGTTTGCCAAAATCCGGCATCCATCCATAATTAAAACAAGAAATAAACCCAGCAACTCAGGAATAAAATGAAACTTCCTTAAATGATAAATACCCCCGCCTTGGCCATCCTGGGCTGCCAAACCACCAGGCTGCAGCCTGGGTTGCTTTCTTAAATCCCAGAGGCCAGAAGTCCAAGGTCAGGGAGCTGGCCAGGCTGGCAGGGGTGGGCACTGGTCTTGGCTCACAGACAGTCATCCACCTTCTCTCTGCATCCTTGCACGACTTCCTCTGTGTGCCTAAAGAGACAGAGACGCATCCCTACCTCTGATGGGGACACCACCCTGGTCACCAGGTCAAGGCCCTGCCCTTGTGCTGACCCATCACAGTAGCCTTGTTAGGGTTTAGGCCATCAGCGTTGGGATTTTGAGGCAGGACCTAGTCCAGTCCGTAACAGGCATCTCTAAAAGTCCTGAGCAGCAAAAGGAGAGACTTGAGGGGGGGAAAGGAGAAAAGAAAGAAGGCAGAAGAGTATGTATATACAAGACGGATGATGGCACTACTAATCTCTATTATTTCACCAAAAAGAAGTTTGTGCTTTCGTTGTCTGACCCTGTTTTCACGCCTGTATCTTGTAATCTGAGCAACTACTCTGAAGAGAAAGGTATGCAATATATTAACTATTGTTCATCTCCTATTATTTTGGTTTGAAATTCTGTAGCATTGTTTTTAGTCTGTTTATTTAAAGAAGTCCTGAGCAGCATGGACGCTGATGGAGAACGGAGAGACGCCTTCCTGTGGATGCCTGGGGAAGCCTGGAGTGGCGGGGCGGGCTCCACACTTCTCCCCTCACACAGGCAGCCGGTGAGCGCGGCTGCCGAGCACAGCGACGGGCGAATCCAGGCTCACAGAGGCCTCCTGGGCCTGTCAGGACCCCCGGCCCCCTTGCCTGCATGGATCTGCAGACCCTGCCCTGTTCTGCTTCCCCGGACCCTGCTCTGGGGCGAGACTTGCTCTGGCCGGAGCCACTAGGATCCTCTCTGAGTCTGGAGGTGGTCAGGGCTGGCCTGTGTGTCCTTCTCGGTACACTCTCTCCAGAGCGGATTCCATGCCATCCTCAGAGTGTGTCCATGGTGCTGCCCGGGGCTCCGTGTTCTCCATGGCCTGGGTCCTTGTGGCTGTCTGTGGCTGAGGCCAGAGGGGCCCCGGGCTCTGGGCGCGGCCATCACCACGTGAGAGAGGGCAGCATCCCTCCCTGTGGTGGCCTGGTACGGGGCAGGTGCAGGACAGCAGCCAGACACTCCGTAACCTGGACATCCAAGTCCACGCCAGATGCTCCACGGCTGCCTGGCCACATGGGAAGCCCGCCACAAGGTCCCGTCTGTCACCTTCCTGCTCACCTTGCCCAATTCCTCGTTTCCTGTGGAAATGTCTTCCCAACACCGATGCCCTGGCACTAATTATAGCACAGATTGTGTGGGGAGTTTGTGGCCTGTACCGTGGCAACCAGATTAAGCAATTAACCTTGATGTCACTGTAATTATTAAGATACGTTAGCAAAATGAGCTAATTTCCCCACAGGATGTTGAACTGAAATCAACTTCCACCCTCTTTAAGATGCCAAAGTAGGAGATGTTAATGGAAAATTACGCTTGGATGTTTAATAAACCTCCTGTGCCCGTGGCTCCCTGTCATTCCGGGCTGTGGCGTGACTTGGAGGTGCCCGCTGGCTGGCACGGAGTGGCGGGTGGCCCACGGTAGTCCAAGTCCATGGAGTTTGCAGCTTGGTGCCACCCCAGGGCCAGGGAAGGGGCTAAGGAGAGGGCCTGGCTGGCCTTGCAGCTTCCAGGCCAGGTGGACAGGACTCTACAGGCTGTGCATTGGGCTGGGTGGGCATCTGGGCCCCAGTTCCTGTCTCCCTGGGGCAGGGAGCAGGGGCCCCGGCAGGGCTGGAGGTGCAGGCTCACTCTTGCCTCAGTGGCGGCCCGCGGCCCCAGGCCATAGCTGGGCACAGGGGCTGTCTGGGACATGGCCAGGGGCTATGTCCTTCACCCACACAATGGCTGGGGACCTGCAGGGATGGACCAGGCAGGCAGCTGGCTTTGCCTTCCCTCTGCAGGACCCGCTCTTGACTGAGCCTGCAGACTGTCCAGGCTGCTGCCTCCACCTGCAGGGACATCAGTCACCTCCCCACTCACACACTTCCGCCCTGTTCAGCATGTGCTCTGTGGTCACCATGAGAATCATGTGTGAGCCAGCCCGTCACATGTCACAGCAGAAGGCTTGGTCCCCATCTCTGTGCCAGTCCTGAGCTCCATCCTCACCACAGTTCCTCTGCCAGGGCTGCCCTATGTGGACAGATGTCCCCATCTTGCCTGGGGACCCCGCACATCCCAGGCAGGAATGTGGAACTCTCTCAGGAATCTAGGAGCCAGCAGAGGACAGGAATACTGGGATCCCCAAGTGTGGGGCTGTGTAAGGGCATCACTGCTGCCCTGGGCATCTTTAGAACCCCACACAGCCCCAAGATGGCACAGTTTCCTTGCCAGGTGCCCCTGCCTTCTGCTCTGCTCACAGTGTCACTGTTGTGTCCTGTTTACCTCTGTGCTGGATGACCCACTCCTACCCTGAAGATCTGCTGCCCGAGGGACCACGGGTCAGGGCTGGTGACCACAGGGCTGCTGGCACTGCAGGGGAACAGTGTCTTGGTGCCTGCAGCAGAGCCAGGTGTCCCAAGGGATCCCAGGGCCCAGAGACTGCCCTGGGGGTCAGCAGGGTCAGAAAAGTGCCCACCTCATGGGAAGCAGAGCTGTCTCCAACATTGGGTTCCTTCCACGGAACCTGCTTAGGGTGTGAGTGGTAGCTGTGGGAACCCAGTTCACCTGGAGCCCACTCAGCGCTGTGAGGCCGCCTGCTGGATCTCCGGTTCTGTAGGGCGAGGCCGATGTTTCTGCTGTCCTGGGCCCCACCCTGAGCCCCTCCCTGCCCCTGCTCTGATCTGGACAGGGCGCTTGCTGTCTGTGCAGCCGCACTGGGCCACCGGGCAGTGGGGTGCTCCAGCCCAGAGCCATTCTGGTCTTTGGGTGTTGGTGTGCTACTTTGTAGACCCTGCCATGTTTGCTCTTATGTCCCTTGATGACCGGCTTGGGAGTCAGGAGCACTGCTGGTGACCCGGCCAGGTGGCCTGTGCAGGCAGGGGCTTAGGCAGGTCCTCCCTATAGTAGGCCTGGCCTGGGGGACTTCTCACGGGCTAGGTTTGCGTGAAAGAGAAGGACGAAGGACCTCTGTGGGCCTTGCATGCTGTTTGTCCATGCGCCTGGCTGCACTGTGCCACAGTGCCCAGGTCCTGGTGAGCGGTTTCCACTGGCTGCGTGGTGCGCCTCCCTGGAAAGCCTCATTGCCCGTGCAGATCCACACGTCCGCCCTGCAAGGCCCCTCCGGAGGCTGGCGCCTGTGATACCCAGAGGGCTCTGCTTCTCTGAGCCTGCTGTTTGCACACCCGTGTCTCCTCCTGGACGATGGATCCAGACTCTTTTATGGCCCCGTTTTATTAGCTCATTATGCCGCTTTTGACCTTAGGAGTTTTAATTGAAACTTTAAATAATTTCTCACTGCTTAAGTCAAAGGCGTGCGGAGTCCATAAACGTGAGAAACGCAGCTCTTGGCTTTACACTGGCCACCTTCACCTCAGGGCTGCCTGGACGCTCCTGGTGGCACCTGACGGTCACCATCAGTCCCGCAGCACGTAGACCTTCGCTACCTCTGCTGGCTCCCGTCCTCCTGGGCTCTTCTCAGCGGGGAGGCAGTGGTGAGGGGGTGAGTAGGCCTGGCCAGACCTCAGGGTATCCGTGGTCCCTGCCTGTCTGTCCCTGAGCAGACACTGGGTCCTGGTCCTGCAGCCTGGGGTCTGGGATGCTTGGGGCAGCACCCGGTACACAGCTGGTGCCTAATAAGTGTCTGCCAGACACAGCTGAGGCAGTGTTGGAAGGAGACAGACCCCCACACTGGCCTCAGTGCATCCTACACGCCTCAGTGGGCAGCTCCTCTCAGTGCATGCCCCAGCACCCAGCGAGTCTTGGGGGCCGAGTCTGTCAGGCCCCTGCATGGAGTCCAGGGTTTGGCCCCTGCCGTGGCTCCCTCTAGACAGTACCACCGAGGCTCTGGCTGGAGCCTGTCTGATGGTGGGGACAGGAGCATGGAGACGCCCTGGGCACATGGAGACAGCTGTGGAGGTACCATCCACCCAGCCTTGACACTGGCCCCTGTCCTCGTGGCCCACACAGTGGCCACAGAGGTCTCCGCTGTGGGGGTTGGGCAGCTGGTGGGGTTTGGAGGAGCCCGGTGTGGGCCCTCCTTGGCTCTGAGAGTCTCTGCCAGGATCCTCTCCATAGTTCACCCTGTATCTCCACCTGAATGATGGTGACAGGGAAGGCAGACACACGGGCACCTGGCCTGTGGTGATGGTGCTTGGGCGTCCCACCTTCCTGAGTTGCTCCTTGGATCCCCATGGTGAGACCGAACCCCTGTAATAGGGTGGACCCCGATGCCAGCCCATGTGGACTGAAGGGTCAGGGGGGGTTCCAGCACAGAGCCCACTGTCTGCCAGGAGCCAGGTGGAGGCACGGGTGGGACGGCACTGGCCTGGGCAGTGCCCCGCAGGGAGTGGGTCTTCCTGCTCACAGACATGTACAGTGGGTCCTCCCAGGGCCCCGCCCCTCCTGCTGTGTCCATGCCCCCCAAGGGCCCCCCAAGTTAGCGTGCGTGCTTCACAGTTGCTACCAAGCCACAGGAGACTCAGAGGCTGTGTCACAGCCCTTCATGGTTCAGTGTGCGGGTCACCTTCCACTGCTATGTGACACTGGCTCCCACCAGGACCTGGGGGACCCTTGCTCCAGCTCCTGTTCCCTCCCTGAGGTGCCATCCCACTTGTACAGGGCCTGCTAAACCCTCGATCTGGAGCTGAATGGCCGGAGCAGGGGACCCTGAGAGGACAGGAGTGAAGGGGCAGGGGATGGGGCTGGCTGGCATAAGGTGAGCCAGCAGTCACGTGTTCTCTTGTGCTGTTCACACTGGTGGGTGTCGGAACCCCCAGGGCAGCACTCCCCACACTTGGCACACACGTTGCCCTCAGGGGCTCGATGAATCTGTGGTGTGGAGTTGAAAGGCTATTGGATGGCACCGATGGAGAAGGGGCTACAAGTCACCAAGAGCCTAAGGAGTCTAATAGGTTCAACCAGGGACCAGGGTGAGGGCCACCCATGTGGGGGTCCAGGAGGGTTCAGAGCCCGAGGCCCCGGGACCCTGCTTCTCAGCTTCGGTACAGCTGGGCTGGGAGAGGGGGGCTTTCAGACGCCTGCAGCTTGAACCTTCCTGCTGAGGAGCCCCTGGCTGCCGTGGCAGAGCAGGCAGAGTGGCCCACCATGCTACGATAGCTCTGGGAGTTGAGGGACAGGCCAGCCCCTACTTGGTGAGCCTCTATGCACTAGTGGACAGCCACACTCACTGATGGTGTGCACTGCATGCCAGAGAGCCGGCAGAAGGGAGTTTTGATTTCTTTCCTAATTTTAGCTCCCAGCACCCAGGCTTGCGGGGCTTGTGATAACAGGTTTTGCAGCAGAGTGTACTGTGTTCTAGGAACCACACAGTATCATCCCGCTAGTCCATCTGAACCACGCCTGTGTGCAGGTTAAAAGTGGCTGTGTGAGGAGGTTCCCAGGGAGACCTCCAGCAGTGAGGCTGTTACCACCTGGGGGCCACCTGATGGTGAGGAGGACGGCGGTGACAGGTGATATGGTGGTAATGCTGCTGCCGCTGTGACTGTGACAGTGGTGATGACCCAGGAAGGGTGAAAATGATGCCTCTATGGAGATGATGGTGACGGGGCAAATGTGATGGTAGTGATGGAGATGAGGGCAATCATGTGGTGGAGCTGCTGCTTCCAATCAGAGTGATGGGGGTGGTGATGGTGGTGGTGGTGGTGGTGGTGGTGGTGATGGTGATGGTGGTGGTGATGGCGATGGTGGTGGTGGTGGTGTTGGTGATGGTGGTGATGGTGATGGTGGTGTTGGTGATGGTGATAGTGATGGTGGTGGTGATGGTGGTGGTGGTGGTGGTGGTGATGGTGATGGTGGTGGTGGTGGTGGTGCGGGTGATGATGGTGGTGGTGGTGATGGTGATGGTGGTGGTGATGGTGATGGTGGTGGTGCGGGTGATGGTGGTGGTGATGGTGGTGGTGGTGGTGGTGGTGGTAATGGTGATGGTGGTGGTCATGGTGGTGGTGGTGGTGATGGCAATGGTGGTGGTGTTGGTGATGGTGGTGGTGGTTATGGTAATGGTGGTGATGGTGGTGGCGGTGGTGGTGATCATGGTGATGATGGTGGTGGTGATGGTGGTGGTGATCATGGTGATGATGGTGGTGGTGATGGTGATGGTGATGGTGGTGATGGTGGTGGTGGTGGTTATGATGGTGGTGGTGATAGTGGTGATCATGGTGATGGTGGTGATGATCATGATGGTAATGACAATTATAGCAGGATCTTGTATCATGGGCAATGGAAAACGGATCTCCTTGAGGAAACCAGAGGCCTTGCAGGGTGATAGAACACAGACATCAGTACTTCTCAAAACTACCAGCAATAATGGGTTCCTAAGTTCACACTCATAAATACACGAGACTCAATAAATATAAAATTCCGTTTATGATCAGAAATTGCTTTCAGCTCATGCAGGGTGGTTGGAGGGAAGCTTTTTTCCTCTCACTGGGTCCAGACACACATTTTGGCATTCTGGTCATGGCGTGAGCACAGAAGCATGGCTCTGTACATGGCTGCCCAGTGGCTGTGGCAGCAGGCAGAGGCCGAGACCTCACAGTGGGTCACAGTGCCTTGTCCTGACCTAGCGACGACCCAGCACGTGCTGCCTGAGTCCTGATTTCTGGTGTTTTATTTTCTGCAGCTAAAAGCATGTATATTTACATGGAAATGGGCTTTATAAGATGTATAAACAATTATTTAAAGAGAAGAGAAACTAGCAACGTAGAAAATAACTGCCTCCTGACTTTAAGATACCCTCACCATGAGGCTCTGGGAGCATAATTATGCTTGCACAGATTTTGTAGCAACTGACAAGAACATCCATGAGGAACACTATTTTTAAAGACTTTATAATGCAGCAATAAAATTTTTGCTTCAGGCTAAAATATTATGGATCAGGGTGTCAGCTCAGGAGCTAATAATGTGATAGCCTTTCAATTAATGGCACCGGTTTAAACCATAAATGGAGATTAATATCCAGGTAGGCACCTTGGCAACTGCAAATTTTTCCATCCCCAAAGCGGCTGTGAGCTAAGTCAAGAAATTCTAAATGGTGTCAGAAGTCACTTTCATCTGAGCACCGGCTTCTTTGCAGGTCCCGAGCCCTGCTTGTCTCCCGTTCTGACCTCTGATGGCCCAGGGTCCCTGGGTCTGACCTCCTCCTGGCCGTCCTGTCCAGCCATACTGGCCTCTTCCCTTGCCGCTGTGCTGCCTGACCCCAGGGGTCTCGGGACATGGGCCTCATCAGCTCCTGAGAGGCCCACGCTTGGGTCCAGACCCAGGGCAGCCTTCTCAGTGTCACCCTCGAGCTCCTCTCCTGGGTTGGGCCCACCTGGTTGCGCTGACGGTGTTGACTTGGATCTGAAATCTGTCTTTCACACACAAATGTCAACCTGTGCTAGTCCATTTGTGCAGCTATAATAACACACCCGAGGCCTGGTGACCTATAGAGCATAGGAATTTACTGTTCACAGTCCTGGAGTCCGGGCTTGGCAGGTTCAGGGTCAGGTGAGGTCTCCACTCTCCCTCCAAGATGGTGCCTCATGCTGAGTCTCCTCAGCAGATGAAGGTCGGACCCTCAAAGGAGCAGAGACAAGAGACTTGTGCCATGCTGCTCGAGACCTCTCTCCTCCCACCCCGGGGAGCCCTCAGGCCTTGCTGCTCTCTGGGCCTCCCTCTCAGTCCGTCTCGCTGACCATTGGAGCCATGTCTGAGACAGCTGCCTTTATACCTCAGCACAGCCCAGTGACCCCAAGGGCCAGCGGTGTCCCTGATGCAGGGTGCGCCCAAGCGTTTCCCCCAAGGGGTGCTGGGGAGCTTCCTGCTCCACGCTCTCTCTGGATCTCTAATGTCCTAGCCCCACAGCCCCGGCCCCGCACTGCACGCAGATGCTGGATTTACCCTGGCTCCAGCCTCTTCCTGTGCTCTCGTGGATCCTGGCTGCACAGAGACACTGCGGGTGTCTCCTTCTTTCCTTGTGTTAAATTTGCACTTTTCTCAGCAGTTGTTTGCAGCACAGAATGATCACACTGCTCCTGGGAGTTGGTGACGCCTATCACAGGCTGTTTCCACCCTTGCTCCTGCCCTCATCCCCCTCTTCCCCCCTCGGCCCCCTTTTCTTTCTGTAAGTTCCATTTCCCTGCTATCTACCTTTTATTTTGCTCTTTATTTATACTTGGGGTTTCTCATAGAAGAGAAAACGTGCTATTTAAGCCCGTGTGTCTGATTTGTTTCACTCAATGTTATGGTCTCAAGGCGGGCATTTGTGATGCTACTTTCTGAGGTCCACTCTGAACGCCTGGGACTTGCTGGGGTCATGTGACTTTACTGCATACTTACGGCTTTACTGCTGCCTGATTATTAAAGCTTCCAACATTTGTGTAATTAGAACTCTGGTTAACCTGTGAGACAATTCCATTGTAGTATCGGCGTTTGCAAACCTGTTTGTCTCATTCTGTACCGTGCCCTATCTCCAGGCGTCTACACTGATTATCTTTGGATCAATAGGAACGTGAACCGGGTACCCTCCTCCTCAAGGACACTGAGCAGAGGGTCACTTGCATGCGCAGGAGACCCAGGGCATCTCACTCACGGTTACTGCTGCCTCTTGGCTGAGAAGGTTAAGGTGGACAATTCTGCCTCGGAACCGGGATCCGGCCCTGTGGTCAGGCCGTCAGCAAATCGGGCTGAGCGTCTGCCTTGGAAAGCAGTGTGTTCCTTTCATCAGCGGGAGTCTGTTCTTGGAATAAAAGAAATCATACTTTGTGTCTCAATATTGATCTTACTTATTTTTGCCTGAAAGAGAACAAATTCTCCCTTTTTTGTGTCACGGAGCTTTTGCGTCCTTTTGATTTTGGTTGTTGTTACTTTTCTTAGCGTGCCTTCTTTGTCACTGCAAAAGCTACCCACTTGCAGCCTGACCTCTCCCATGTGGGTTTCACCATGTGGACACCTTTCAGGCAGAGCAGGGAGACTGCCAGGGGCAGCACGCGCCAACAAAGTGCAGAACCAGGGCAGAAGTGGCAGGAGTGAGATGCCATTCGGTCCCCCACTTCGTTCACTGCTTGGAGAAAAGGCGGCATTGCGTGCGGGGTGTAGCATTCACAGACTCGAAACAGACAGAGCAGGAGCACAGACGGCCGAGGGGCGCACCCTGAACGTCACTGCTACGGCTTGACCTGTGAGCAGCATGGAGCCATGTGAGGGCAGATTTTGGTCAGACAGCGAGGACGTGCCTCTGACACTGTGCTCCCCATGTGGGGAAAAGCAGACGACAGCCACGCTCAGGGCGGCACTGAAAACTCGGACCTCAGCAGCCCCAGCTCGGGAGCATTCGCTGCTCCGTCCTCACAGTCTGGGCTGAGCATGGTCTGCAGAAGAACTAGAAGAAATAGCCCCGGGAGGCAGCAGTGCTACGGAGTTAAACGAGGAGAAATTGGTCCGTTAAATACAGTGGACTAACCCCAAGGAGGCAAGAGAGGAAAAGGGTCAGACCCAGCCAGGACACACGGTGAACGCCTGCCAGGCTGACGGCCTTAAACACTGTCCCAGCAAGAAGAGCGCCAACTCCAGATGAAGCAGACACTGCACACAGAAGGCAGAGACAGCCAGGCGGGGAGACGTGACAGGGGACAAACCAGGAGAGGGGTGGCAAGATGTCACAGACGCCGGCAGGAGGAGGCGGGAGACACTCAGCTCCCCCGACAGAACAGCTCGCTGGGGGCATCCTGGAGTGGGCGGCTAGTACAGGGCTTCGGTCCACACCTGCAAAAGTGGGGGCGTGTTGGGGCGTTCAGGGAGGAGCGGACAATCATAGCTGAAGAGTGGTGGCCTTTCAGTCATTAGCGGGACATGCTGATATGGAAAACAGTAAACACGGGCAGAACCTGGGCACAGAATCAACCACCTGATGCCCAGGGTTACCCAGCTCACAAACGCTTCTGCCTGAGAACCATGCAGAAGCGTTTGGCAAAATTGTGCTTCCATTCACGAACTCCTCCTCACGTGATGAGCACAGCCTCGGCCATCTCCCCAGGATTGTGAAAAACAGTAAGTTGGTGGCCAGGGCACCCCTTTGACATGACAGCCAGGGGTGGAGGACACCGCTCTGCAAGTGTGTGTGGGGCACTGTAGGGACAGACCGGAGGCCGGGTCACAAGTGCACCCCGTGCGGTTCAAGGCACAGTGGCATCAAATTAGTTATCCATAAAAACAAGCTATCAAGAAAATCACTATTTGCAAATTAATAAAAAACATTCAGGAGAAGCTTGTGAATCAAGATAGACTCAGAAAATGTATTTAAAACAGTTGTGATATTTTGAACAATAATGAAAACATAACGGGTCCGCATTTCTGGTTTGCCCCTGAAATAGCGCCTGGAGCTGATTCACAGGCCCAGTACAGGTTCTGTCAGAGCAGGGGGTGTAGAACACATGATTTAAGCTTGCACTTTAAGAACCTGAAGAAAAGCGTTTTCACCATAGCAGAGCTAGAGAGCAGACAGCAGCCAAAACCAGGAAGAAAAACTGGCAGTCAATGACTGCTTCTCAAAAGGGTGAAGTATGTGAATTCCTGGTGAGACAGAGAGAGACAGAGAGAGAGAGAGACAGAGAGAGTCAGACAGAGAGAGACAGACAGAGAGAGAGAAAGACACAGAGAGTCACAGAGAGACAGAGAGACAGAAAGACACAGAGAGACAGAGAGAGACAGAGAGACAGAGAGACAGAGAGACAGAGACAGAGAGAGACAGAGAGAGACACAGAGAGACAGAGAGACAGAGAGACAGAGAGACAGAGAGAGACACAGAGAGACAGAGACAGAGAGAGACAGAGAGAGACACAGAGAGACAGAGAGACAGAGAGACAGAAAGACACAGAGAGACAGAGAGAGACAGAGAGACAGAGACAGAGACACAGAGAGACAGAGAGACAGAGACAGAGAGAGACACAGAAAGACAGAGAGACAGAAAGAGACAGAGAGACAGAGAGAGACACAGAGAGAGACACAGAGAGAGACAGAGAGAGACAGAGACAGAGACAGACTGAGAGAGACAGAGAGACAGAGACAGAGAGAGAGACAGAGAGATGCAGAGAGACAGAGAGACAGAGACTGAGAGAGACAGAGAGACAGACAGAGACAGACAGACAGAGAGAGACAGAGAGACAGAGACAGAGAGACAGACAGACAGACAGAGACCGAGAGACAGAGAGAGAGAGAGAGACAGACAGAGAGAGAGAGACCCAGAGAGAGACAGAGACAGAGAGAGACCGAGAGAAAGACAGAGACAGAGAGAGTGACAGAGATAGAGAGACAGAGAGAGACCGAGAGTGTGAGAGAGAGAGAGAGAGAGAGAGAGAGAGAGAGACAGAGAGAGAGAGAGAGACAGAGAGAGAGTTTCTTCTAATGATTCCACACCTCTGATGCCAGGGCAGGTTCTTGGAGAAGCGCACGTTGCCAAAACTCTCATGAGACGAAAGTAGGAACTGTGAACAGTGTCCCCTCAAACAAAGCACCTGAAGTGTAAGAACTGAGTCACCAAACAAACGACTCATGAAGGAAGTTCCGCTGCAGCCTCGCGGACCCCAGCCCCCGCGTCAGGAAAAGCAGACCGTAGACCACGCCTCTGGTGAGCAGTGGCCGAGGGATCCCCAACCACGAGGCCACTTCCGCAGTTACGGGGCCCTGCCGGCTCTGACGCTCAGTGTCACCCGCCTTCACCACAGTAACAGACAAAAAGCACACTGCGCGATGGTCTTGGGACCAGGGTGCCCCTCTCCAGGGAACGCTGACCTGAAGCTTGTCTGATTGCCGATGGTCACCGAGGTCCAGTCCGACCTGCTTTCCCGTGACTCTGTCCTTGAGGCGCTGGGGTGTTGTCTGAAGCACCTTCTCCTTTTGGTGTCTGCTTGCTGTGCCCTGTCCCCCTGGGCAGTGGCCGAAGGGTGCAAGGCCAGGCTTTCTGCAGCCAAGCCAGGAGTCAGACAGCCTGATCACGGACACAGCGTCGGGAGCCTCTTAGCCACTTGGGGGGGCTAAGGAGGAAGGTTTTGAGCTCAGGTTTCGACACTGCTCTGTCCTGACAGGATTCGGCTGCGGGGAAACCGGAAGGTGAAGAGGCCCAAGAACCCAGGCCGGAAGTCGGCACCTGAGCTAGGATTCCCTTCTCCAGGTGGAGCCGTCCTGCAGCAGGAGCAGCAAACGGGGGCGGGGGGAGGCCCTGCTGTCCGGCTGTTCTGCTCTGTGCCTGGACAAGGATGCAGGACCCGTGCTGGCCCTGAAGACTCCTCCCCGGTCCCTGATTCAGTCCTCTGAGGACGCATTAAAGGTTGGCTCCATCTGCTATGAAAGCTGCCCTGAATGCTTAGCTCTGTCACCTGTGGACCGTCAAGCTCTGTGCCCTATTTTGAACCTCTGCTCTATGAGTTCCTGCAACCAGATCCATTGAAGGGGTGCATGGAGCCCCTCAAGGCCTTCCTGGGCAAGACCGGCTGTGGCTGCACCCGATGTCTCTGTGGCGAAGTGGACAGGTCTCACGCTACCCTTTCCCACTCCAAGGCCCAGGGAACACGCAGGACCCTGGCCGGTCTCCTACCCTGCTCAGGGCTGAGGTGCAGGTGCACCCGGACGGCTGCTTGGCGGAGAGCAGGGGCTGTAGCTGTCTTCCTGGTGGGGAAAACAGAGCCCTCTGCAGGGCCACACTGTCTCAAAGGCAAAGAGACAGCACAGGGAGACCAGAGACCAGAGCCTCGGGGGGCCAGGCTCCCTGTTAGACCTGTGGGTGGCACCCCGAGGGTGTGGCACTCAAAGCCCCGGCCCCCAGGAGGGACGTCCTTGTCACAAGTTATTGGTGTGACTGTGTAAAGACAGGGTCGGTCAGGATTGTTCTTCTGGGTTAAACACCCTCACTAATGTGCGATTTCATAGCCGGAGTAAACGGGCTGTCCTGCTGGGAAGCCAAGGAACGTTGTCTTGTGTTTTGGAGGAAAGGTGATCTGCGCAGACTTGGCTTGGTGAAGGGGTTTCAGGTTGTAGAGGCTGAGAAGGTGTTCAGTGAGGTGAAAAGAGAAAGGATGAGGGCAGCGAGGCCAGTGTGGAGGAGACCCCATCACCCTGCCTCCCATTCTCAGGCTGGGGGAGCGCTGATCCGCCTCTGGCTCTGAACACTCATAAACAGAATGGGGACAGGTGGCTGCCTGGGGCTGGCAGCATGGGGTCTCTGTGTGGCTTCTCCCCCTGTGACATCCTCCAGCTGTCCACTGGGCAGGGTCAGGCTGGAGAGCGCCCGCTTCTCTGCCCACCGCTTGGCGGAGTCACATTGTGCCCAGCAGTGGCCGCAGGGCAGAGCGTCCTCACGTCATCCTTGTGCCATACCGGTGTTGACCTGTGCGCCGTCCTTTGGGCCTCCTGTCTTGTTGACCTGATTGGTTTGATGGCCACGTGAACTGCCCTGCACAGCTCTGACAGCTTTCCTGTCCTTGCCTTTCAGGAACACATCTGTGGGTGCTGCTGGTCAGATCCCCTTCTCACTGGCCTACAGGTGGCTGCCATGGTGACTGAGCCGCGCTTCTGGGGCTCCTTTTGGAGCGGCTCTTGAGCTAAAGGGGCACTGGCCTCTGCCCTGTGCTTCATTCCCGTTTTGTTCTGCAAAAGTGACTTGGGGACAATAATCCCGATGTCAGTCCCAGGTAACAGTGAGGTGCCCGGGTTTCCGGTGCCCCGAAGATGGAGGGGCTGTCAGGTGACATTATGTTCTACAACTTTGAAACTAAATGGGCTCCAGGTAGGAAAATCAGAATTTTTAATTCTGGGATGTGGGCAGCACTTACCTGGGAGGTCATGACGCCCACTCCTGTCTAACTGTCCCTTGGACCCTGAGTTCTCCCCAGTGCCAGCACGGGCAGCGTTTACAGGGGTCAAGCAGGGTCCCACTCCTGGGCCACGTGGTGGCGATGTCACCCTCCTCCCCTTGCCAGCAGCGATGGGCTCTGAGGTCCAGGTGACAACAGCCCCTCCCTCGATGGAAGAAACAGGAAGGTGACCGCCCTGGCTGGGAGCTGTGGCGCCCCGGAGACCCAGCTTTCCGTGGGCTGTGGGGTTGGACCTTCCTGTTGCCATGCCGAATCCGTGTGAGCTGGGCCCCGAAGGCCTTGCTCTTTCCTGCCTGCCCTCTCAGAAGCTGACCCATGGAGTGGCCTTCAGGAGGACACAAGAGCATGGAGAGGACATGGTAATGCCTTCTGGGCTGCTGCCAGCCCCAGCGAGGCCTGCAGGAGATGGGACTGGGCGTCACAGCCGTGAGAGGGAACAGCCCGCGTCGGTGTGGAATGGCCTTGGTGCTGCCCCATCTAGCAGATGCACCTTACCTGGGCCAGGGCCTCAGGACGGGCCAGCTCCTGCCAGCGCCCTCTGACAGTGCCCAGCAGACCCTCTGCAGAGCTGGCTGTGCCCCTGCCAGGCCGGGCCTGCACTGGCTCATTCTCCTGTGCATCAAGCAGGGAGCAGGGCCTCCACCCTGTCTCTGGTATTCCGTGGCCTGCAGTGCCCTCTGCACAGTGGGTTCGGCTGCCATTGCCCCAGGGTTCCTGCTCCCCTATGGCCTCTGAGGGGAGCTGGGGCCACCTACGGTTGTGAGCATGTGGGGCTCCACTGTCCAGAGTAAGGGGCTCGCTGGCCACCAGGCAGGGCACCCATGACCCTTAGGCCCAATGAGGTCACCTGAAAAAGACTCCAAGTCTTGGCAGAGGTGGACACTCCATGGGGAGTATGGGAAGGAGCTTGCAGGACGGGCCACCAGGCTCCACAGGCAGGGCACATGCAGGTCCACTCTGCCATCCCCAGGAACACCCTCCCCATCCTCTGCCTGGGACAGAGGATGCCTGTCCCCAATGCCTGCCGGACAGCGGATGGAGCGGGCGGCTCTGACTGCAGGGCACTGGGTCTGGCTGTCTGCATTTCTCCTGGGGCTCCCCCTTCTGTGCCCAGGAGTCCCAAACCATCCAACCACCTCAGATGGACTGGGCAGCTCTGGGACAGGTGCTACCTGGCATAGCTCAGGCCATGGGACTGAGGAGCTGGGGCGTAACCCCTAAAATGGAGAGAGGTCACCTTGTGGCTGTGGCTGCGGAGTGTTCTCTGCTGCTGCAAGAAATACACATGGAGCCAGGCGTGCTGGTGCAAAGCTATAGTTTCAGGACTCTGGGAGGCTGAGGCAGGAGGACTGCAAGTTTGAGGTTAGCCAGGACCACTTAGTGACTTAGCAAGGCACCATCAAAGGGGAGTGGGGAGCTGGGGATGCAGCTCAGTGTGAAGCGCTGGTTTTGACCTCTACTCCTGCAAAAACAAAAACAAAGCAAAGCAAACACATGGGCGGGGAGTGCAGCTCAGTGGTGAGTGCTTGTGTGGTGTGTGTGACTGTGGGTTGGTCCTGTCTGCAGCACAGAGAGAGAGAAAAACAAAAACTGACAGATGCACAGCTTTCACACGGAGGGAAGGCACTTGGAAGGAGCTGAGGAGCTGGGCCTGCTCGGTGGGAGCGCCTGGGTCTGGGCACCACAGATGGGGCGCTGGGCCCGGGCTCTCTTGCTGGGGCTCTGGGGCAGAGCCCATCTGCTGGGGTCCAGTGCTCCTCTGTTCAGGGTGTCCAGGTGTCTCCGGGCTCTTGTTGGCTTCCTGCTCCTTTCCAGCAGGGTCATCTGTGAAGCAGGTGGCAGCCTGGGGACCCTGCTCTCCGTAGCTCATGACTGTGACTCCCGTGTGACCACCTCGAGCCCGCACTGCATCAGCCAGGATGCCTGCACCATGACGAAGCTCCCTCAGCAGGAGCAGGAGCCCACGTACATCAGAGGCGTGTGTCCCCGATGAGGGGCCCAGTGCGGAGGCCACCCTGGGAGGGGACAGCACCCTCGGCCTGGAGATGTGGGGTGGGCACTGGTCAGGAGGGGCAGGACTTGTTCCTGCACTCCTCCCTCTGGTCCTACTGTTTGCCTGCTGGTCACAGTCCCGAGGTCTTCTGTGGGGCCTGATCTAGCCAGACCCCATGCCAGTGTTCTGTGGAATTCGCCCACAGAGGGCATCAGGAGGCAGAGGAGCCTCGTGTCCCCGAGTGTGTGAGCTGCGCGGCCTCCCCTGTCCTGCCTGGGGTCGGTGTTTGTTTGCACTGGGACGGATGAAGTTCACGTCAGGTGACGGCGCTAACTCTTGGGAGCCGTGAGGACCCCTCGCCTCCCGTTTCTTTGGGTGCGCTTGGCCTGGGTTTCCTGCATCCCCATGCTGCTGCCTCAGTGTTTGCCTGTCACCCTGTGCCCTGCGCCCCCACTGGGGGGCAGCAGCAGCTGTGGAAGGACCACGGCCTCTGGGAGGCATAGAGGGTCATTGCGGACAGAGCTGTGTCCTCAAGTCTGTGTGCCGAGCTCTCGCCCCAGTGTGGCTGTGTGGAGATCACTGAGGCGACCTGAGGTGTTGGGGGTAGCGCCTGTTCCAAAGCCACCCACGTCTTCCCACAAGGGGAAGGGACCCCAGGGGGCCCAGCACAGAGAGGGTCAAGGGACTGAGTGAGGAGGTGGCCTTGGAGGTCCAGCCTCTGAGACTGGGAGGGAGGGAAGGAGAGAGAGGGAAGGGAGGGAGAGAGGGAGGGGGAGTGGGAGGGAGGGCCCCTAGTAGAGCAGCCCGGCTGCAGCTGTCCCCAGAGCTGACCTGAGGAGCCGATGTGAATCACCATATGGAGGCCCAGGTGCTGGCTAGACAGCATGGAGGGGCGGGTGGTTTGCACCCTGCCCTGGGGGACAGAGCCCTGGCCCACACTCCCTGTGGCCTTCAAGTTCTGAAGACCTCACTGGCCCGGGCTCACTTGGTGCTGGTGCTGGGCTGGGTGAGACAGCAGATTCCTGGGTCTCTCCAGGGTGGCTGCAGGACCTGCCCAGCACCCCTGCTCCTGACGGGGCCCCTGTGCCTGTCACCTGTGAACCCGGGCCTGACTTCTGAGCTCTAGCTGGAACAAAGTCAGATGGATCCCTCAGAGTCAAATCACTAACCATCAAATCACCTAAAACTAATTGGCTTAATTATCAATTTGCCTAATGGTTTATTTAACTAAAATCTATACTTATCAGATTTGCGTGTCTCACATGACAGAGCCGCCCAGCTCCCTCCGAGGCTCTGCATTGATTTGCTGTGGGCGTCTGGTCCGCCTGCTCCCCACGACGGGCCTTCAGCTTCCTGTCCTCCTGCTATGGACGCAGTCAGAGTTGCTCAGTGCCCTGCGCACCGGCCCCTCACTCTGTCACCCACACACTGCTCACAGCTAGGTCCTGCTGGTGGCCATCCTCGGTCAGGTCCCACACAGTGAGGGGTTGTTCCCGTGCAGACTCCAGGGGGACCCCTGCCCGAGGGTCCTGAAGCGGTGGTCTTGTCTTCTGCTTTTGTCTCCGGCAGTTTGACAGTGAGAGACACAGATGTAGACACCAAGGATGTCCAGGTCGATCTGTCCAAATCAGCTCCGGGACCGCATCTTGTACACGTCCCCCCAGGCGCTGAGACCCATGCCTGGCGTGGCATGGGGTGGTGTCTGTGTGTCCCCCGCCCCACTCGAGGGTGATCCGGTGTGCATCTGTGTGCATGGCTGTTTGTGTGTTGCTTGGAGAATAAGGACAACCATCCCCTCCGCTCACACTCGGCACAGATGCATATAGGATGCAGCTGCAGCCTGGCGGCCTGAGCTCCCGACGTGGAGGCTTCTAGGATTCTTGGGCTTGTGGGTTGGTCCGTCTCATTGGTGGCACCCAGGCTGGACCCTCATCTGCTCACAGGCTCCTCTGTCCTGCTGGCCTCTTGTACCTCTGCTGGCCGTGTTCAGCCAGAGCTGCCTGGGAGAAGATTTCGTCCCTGATCTGCAATGTGGGGCCCTCAGCCTGGAGGGCATCTTCTGAGGGGGCCCAGTCCACTGCCGTCTGTCGCTGGCCCTGTGCCTGTCCCCAGCAGTCCACTGCCGTCTGGCCTGTCCCCAGCGCTGGCCCCCGTGCTGGCTTTTTCTGCTTCAGCCCTGGAGGACAAGCCGGCTCCCATGTGCCCTGCCCTGCCCGCCCTCCAGGGTACCTGGCCAGTCCCACTCCAGGGAGCCTGCCCTAAAGACAGTGCTTGCATGGCCTGCGTGAGGCCCTGTGTTCTGTCCCCAGGACCCCCAAAATGAAAGAGCGATAGTTCCCCCAAACAGTTTCAAACAGTTCCAATCCAATCCTGGCCACCAGGAGCCCAGGCCCTTTTCAAGGTGAGGTGGGGTCACCGTGTCCACTGCTCACCTCAGTGTCCCTGAGCTTCTCTCAGGGATTGGGGGCTGGATGAGCCTCTAAGCAGCTTTCCTGGCCTTGGCAGGTAGCCTCAGTCTGCAGGGAGGTCCGAGCGTGAAGCTCTCAGAAGGAGGAGGAAAATTTAAACTACTGGAAGAGGGCACTATACATCCTCGCCCTGTACCCCCAGATCCTCACCCAGCTGTCGGGGTCTGGGGCTCTGGAGGTCCCCTGGGCAGTGAGGTCCCCAGCTGATGCCTGGCGCTGTGGGTCCTGTAGTAAATGCTTGCTGCGAAGCCCATTTGGCTCCCGGAGTCGGTGGCAGCAGAGCCCCCTGTCACGGAGGTGCTGCTGGCTCCTGTCCCAGGATGAGTGGGGGACACAGTGGCGGCCTGTTTGCAGAGGTTCCCCTCAGTGAGAGCCACAGGGCAGAGGTAGTGCTGGTGAGGAGATGCTGCGGAGCACCCACCCCAGGGTGGGTCCTGGGGAGTCTGGGTGCCCCAGGGTGAGAGAAGGAAACGTGACAAATGGGGACAAACCACACAGGTCCTCAGTGCGCTCCCCACCGCCGGGATTCGCAGCATGGCGGAGCGGCTCTCCCTGCAGCACTGAGGAGGCCAAGCCCTAACGTCTCCAGGTCCCTGCCGGGCTCCTAGTGAAATCCTTCTCCCGAGGGTCCTTGGCCTGAGCTCTGATCACCAGGACTGAGGACCAGATGCATCAGAAGAGCTCTCGTGCCCATGTGCATGCACAGGCCGCTCGGCAGCCTGTGAATGAATCCTGTCACACTGGGCCACTGGGCCTTCCGTACCTCACTAAATGTCACGCTGGGCAGGCCAGGCAGTGGCCAGGCGGATGGGGTTGTGTCACTCAGCATCTCTCGTGGGGACAGGCCAGCTGTGCCTACCCCAGTGCAGCCAGCGCAACCCCTACAAAGACTGAGGGCAGCAGAGAGGCTGCTCTTGGAGACCCAGTATGGGGCGAGGTGCTTCCCTGCTGAGTAAAATACTGAAGGCCGGAAAGAGAAGTCTGTGAGCAACGGCCGGGCCGAGTGGAAGTGTTGGCTGCAGAGGACCCAGAGAAATGCACGGTTTATTCCCTGAGAGGAACTGAGTGGACGGGGAAGCGCACAGGGTGACCCCAGCGAGGCAGCAGGGCCCCTCAGGAGAGCAGGTCGGGCTGCCCCTTGAGCAGGCTGCGTGGGGTGCTGTCCCCTGTCCTCTTCTTAGGGCGTGGTGCCCTGCTGATGCCGCCTCCTGCAGCCCCACCTCAGGCTCCTCTGCAGCTTGAAATCATCCCTGGGGGCCTGCGGACCCACGTGTGACTGCCGTGTGAAAAGCTGCCAGTCTGTGTCGTTTACAGAACCAACCGTGACAAGGGAAATGCACGCTGCAGGACGTGGCTGCTATTTCCTGTATAGTTTCACTGCCCTGGCTGAATCCTGGGTGTGGACCCCACACAGACAGAGGGCTGCCCGCATACAAATGTCACCCTCGGGCCTGGGCCAAACCTACCCCTCTGGGACCCTGGAGAGGACGGGGCGGGGAGGACGGGTGGGGCTGTGCCCCGTAGGCAGTGTGAGAGTGAGGCATGGCGGGAGGAGCCCAGTGTGCCTGGCAGTGGGATCACAGCTGGGGGTGCCGCGCCCCGGCCCCTGCGCTCTGTCAGGCTGACGCAGCTCCAGAGCTCCCCACAGGGCACCTGCACCTGTCTGTCCCCTGAAACCTGTGGGCAGCTGCCTGCTCCTACGCAATCGTGGCCCCATGCTATTCAAAGTCTGATCACTGCAGACTTTCAAAAGTGTGCCTTGTAGACAGTGAAGACAGTCATTTTGCCCAGGCTGTTGGCTGTGTCCCCAGTGCTGTGTCTGGAGCAGAGTGTTTCCTCCACTGTTACTTCGTGGGGATTCCACTCACTGAGTTCTTCAGGAGGCCCAGGGACCCGACATTGGGAGGACCTAGGGGGTGTGACCAGTAGGGGGCGCCCTCCCTCAGGTCCAGCCTGGAGAGCTGTTCTGCTCCTCCTGTCTCGATGCAGCAGCTTGGCACAGTGGGCTGGCTCTACACTGCTGGACTCTTGCCCCAGAGAGGGCTGGGAGTGGGGCCAGGAGGTGACGGGAGAGGGGCTTCTGGGGTCATAAGCAGCCTGACCTCCCGTCCTGCTCCAGTTCCACTGCCAAACTTCCCCCCTACCAGTGTGAGGCCAAGGCCATTGGGAGCCAGGACCCTGGGCTTCGTGTCCACTGTGGGGCAGGGTGACAGGGCTCTGGGGAACTCAGGCATGATCTTGCTGGTCTGACAGGGATCTTGGGAACCTAGGGAAGGCCCTGGTAGCCTGACAGGGACTCTGCCTGGGGCTGTAACCACAGGAGACTGTGACCTCTCCATGGGGTGTTGTCACAGCCCTGCTTCTGTGAAACTTCACTCTGAATGGTTTGGGCCCGGACAATCGAGACTTGGGATCCAGGCCCTCTGACGGTGTCTCTGTGCACGAACCTGAACTCCTGAGGACAGAAGCCAGCACTGTCCTGCTGAGGACACTGTGGCCTGGAGAGGTTGCAGGGGTGAACTTGGGAAGGTGGCTCAGTGTGATTCGAATCTGGGGGTGCCAGTCCTGAGTTCGGGGCCCAGTACACCAAAGTGCAAGCCGCTTCCTGATAGAGGGGCTCACGGTGAGCTGATAAGGGCTCAGGGCCTTCCCGGGCTGCTGGGGACCTTTGCCCCATGTGAGCGCCCGCTCCACAGGAGGCACCCTGCTTCCTGGGAGGATGATGGGGCTGAGCCCTCTGCTTAGGCAGGACAAGGGGTGCCTGCAGTGCTGTGCTCGTGGGGTCATGTGTCCACAGGTCTCTTGTGGTCAGCTTGCTTGGGCCGCTGGCAGGGTCTCGGCCAAACTCTGTTCATGGAGCATGGGGTGGAGGTAGGGTCCAGGCCGGGCTGCTCAGGGAGTCCAGGGGCATTGTGCTCCAGGCCAGGGAAGCATGTCTTTCCTGCAGAGGGATGAGCTTTGGAGATCCAGAGATTTCCTTCAGCAGGTGGCCCACACACCCTCGAGGACTGCACTGCTCCCGGTGAGGTCCGGAAGTGAACGCGTGTGAGCCTGAGTGTGCACATGTGTGGGTGTGCGCAAGTCTGTGTGTCTCTGTGAGCACGTGCATGTGTGTGTGTGCCTACGATGTCCCTGGAATCCTTTCTTTGTCTGGCTTCCTCTACCTGCCTCGACCCTGGGAAACGGTGAGAAATTGTCATTGAATTTTAACGCCTGTCGCTATTATTTAATTTACACCAAGCAATTCAGGAAGGAAGAAATGCATGTCCACAGAAGTGTAAATCTGAGTCTGATCGATGCTGTGAGAGGTGATAAATACAAACATCCTTACTTTTGGCATTTATAAATTATTTGCTTCGTTAGGACGAGCAGCGCTGACGTTTGTGAGCAGCGCGGTGCCCACCCAGCGTCAGGGCAGAGGGGAGCAATTCCACAGTGTCGGTCCGGCAAACACGTGCGGTCTCCTTAGGACAGGAAATGCCTTAAAGCAGGCACCTAGCCAGACTCATTAGCGCCACCCCCATGTGTGTCTGCCGCGTTCCCGAGCAGGGGTGGCTGGGCCACACAGCGGCCTGTGAGCTGTGCACATGCTTGTGTCCCACGTGCCTTGCACACCACGGGAGCACACACCCACCACACCCACACAATCCTAACCCCCGGGGTGAAACCTCACAGGTTTCTGTAAATGGGCCCAGGGCCCAGGGCTCCTCAGCCTGCACCTTCTCTGGGCAGTGGGCTGGGGGTGGGGACAGGGCCCCTCACACCCCCCCACCTTGAGGGGACTTTCCCCGGGCAGGGCTGGGTCACCTTGTCCCTGCTTGGCCACAGTCTGGCATGTCCCAGGCCTCCACTGAGGGGCCCTGGGCTGTGGCGCAGGACAGGGTCTCCAGGGAGCACCCTTGGGTGTCAACAGTCCAGTTCCCAGCACCTTGCTCCCAGCACCTGGCAGTGAAGTTGTTTATTGTCGGGAAGCCTTCATTTCTAGGATATTCATGTTTAGATAAAATTTTTATGTACCTCAATAATTATATCAATAGGTTTTAAACTGGGTAATTAAAATGCAGCCAGATGCTCAGAGATATCACAAATGCCCACAAACTATCTTAATGACCATGAGCTGCTGCTGTGGGCAGCAGGATGTGGGCCTGGCTGTGTCACCCACTGCAACCACATCAGTTTTATTTGGGGTTTCGCTGCCCGAGTGTCCTTTGTGAGGTCCCTGCAGAGAGGATAACAGTCAGGGTCACCGCCACGTGGCCCCAGTGAGTCCTGTGCACCCCATCCCAGGGCTCAGGACATCGAGGCTTTTGGGTAACATTTCTCAAAAATGTGCTCAGTCCCAGGGCTGGGATCCTGGGGGACTTCAGCACCTCAGTGCAGCTGCCAGGGAGCGGGCCCTTTCCCACGGGGCCACTGGTGCCTTTGGCTCCAGTGAGCTGTGCCTTAGGCTGTGGCCAGAAGCTGCCATGCCAGCCTCGGTACCCCATGTCCCCTTAGCCTACTCAGACCCTGAAGCCCAGGAGGCTGTCACGTGGGTGAGGATGGGAATGACCAGTGGCACGGCCACATGGCACTCTGGCCCCAGGAACTTACAGTCGTCCTGGTCCTTGCTGTTTCCATCTCTATAATGGGCACAATGACAGACCACGTCTCTGGCTGCCATGAGGTGAGCGTGGTGTGGAGAGTGGCCTGGTCCACATGGGGCCAGCAGCACTGCAGCTCAGGCTCTGCCTCCCCAGTCCACACGGGACTGCAGTCTCCACCTCTGTGTGTCTACCAGGCTTGGCCTCCCCAGTACCACGGCCTCTGCTGGGTTCTCACATCAGCACTTTGCTTCGGGGACAGCTCTCCTTCCCGGGTAGTCATGCTGAGGCTTTAGTGCCCCATGTCAGTGTGCTGGGGTGGTGGTGTGGGCACCTACAGCCACTGTGCAGGCCAGCAGCACTGTCCTCCATGTCCTCCAGGGTGCCAGCTGGGGTCCAGGGCAGGCAGGGAGGGCAGCCCGGCTGTGAAACTGTCCCCACACACAGCCCAGGAGCGGGTTACTCTTGCGGTTTCCGGGTCACCTGGGCAAGACACACGTGTCACCAGTGTGGTGTGGAGGAAGGTCTGCAACCCTGCTTGCCCGTGGACACCAGCGTTGACAGGTGCTTGCCTTTGTTATCAGGGATGCAACGCAAAGCTGGAGCCACTGAGGAAGGAGGTTGATGGCCTGGCTGGCAGGTGTCCTGGGAGACATGGGGGGCGTGTGTGTGCGGATTCTTCTGGTTGCTCTGCCCTTCCTACAAGGCCACACCAGTGTCCAGCAATGGCCCTGATGGCCTTGACCGACCCTTATCACCTCCACATCCCCACCTGGACAGTGCCCTCTTCCTGCCTCAGACAGGCTCAGAGCTCAGCGTGGCACCTGGGACAGACACTGTGTGTGCCTGGGTCATCATGGGCTGTCACAGCCCTGAAGGGACACATCCCTGTGGAGCAGTGGTGCCCCCAGCCCTGTGGCTCCTTGCCACTGGGATGGGATGGCATGCTTTCCACGGAAGCAAAAGAAGGAATCCCGGGCAGGTGGCCCTGCAGGGAGGGGTGGCGTCACCCTCAGCGCCGAGGTCATCGGGCCAGATTGTGGGCACTGCATGCAGCAGGGAGCAGGCAGCAGGTGGGTAGAGCGGGCTCCAGGCTTCAGGTCCAGCAGCCCTGCAGTTCATGCTGGGAAAGACCAGTGCAGCCACCCAGAGCCTGGCGCCTCCCCGTCCCTCAGGGTTCTGCAGAGGGGCCTGGCAGGTGTGCATGGAGATGGCCAGGGGTCCAGGGGGAGACAGGGACACCGCAGCTGCTGCCCCCTCCCCATCAGCCCTGGCTCTGAGCCGGGTCTGAGGGTCACGAGTTCAGGCACATGTGGAAGCCTGTGGGCTCCCTGGTGAACCCCGCTGGGTCCCATGGCACCTGCAGCCCCGAGGCCCAGCTGCCCCCTCCCCAGATACGGCCTCCCCTCGTTAGCAATGTCACTCCCCAAGGACCCCCCGTGCAGTGATAGTTTTGCTTTATTTACATGAAAATCAACAGATGTTAGCAAGTTAATGCCATTTATTATATAAGATGTGATGACAATACAATTAGTATTTTTTAAACTGTAATTGTAAAATTGACCTTATTAAAATTCCACTTCCTCCATAATTAAAAAAACTAATTACTTCTAGTAATTGGACCAGAAATGACATTTTCAGTTCATTAATATTCAGCAAATTCTTTTTGAAGATGTTCTGTCATACCATGTACCGTCAACTGCTAGCATTTCTGTTGGTTTCATATTTAAAAGTGTGTCTGGAAAGAATAGTCTGCATTTTAACAAGATGCGTACCTCTGAATTGATTTTGTAAATAAAGTTTTTAATTGTTAATTAATCTGTGGGGCTCTGTCCCCTCAACGCCCACGGCGTGGATGCAGAGGGCGGGGGTCTGCGTGGAGCCCTCACCGCCGCATCGCCCCCCACGCCCCGGTCACGCTCTGCTGCTCCTCAATGCTGCAGTCTAATTACTTGGCCCCAGAAGGTGGAGGCGAATCAAAATTACTGAGTATGAACTAGTTTTGTAATTAACTGAGCTCGACGGAGGAAACTTTCAAAGAATGAAAATCAGCCGTCCAGTACCACCGTGGAACCCTAGGTCCTGGGGTGCAGGGGACATAGGATCTGGCTGGGGGCTCCCCTCCCACACAGGCAGAGCCACTGGGATGTCTGCAGCTCTGTCCTCTGTTCCCACAAAGTAGCCACTTTGACACTCAAACAAAGACTTGTTTTTTGGGGACATTGCGCCCCAGCCCCTGTGGTCAGAATGTCCCCTTGATTCCCAGAGACGCTCGGGGCCATCAGTACAGGACAGAGAGGGGATACTGCCTAGGTGGCGCTGTCCACTCTAGAAGAGCATGTGCTGGTGCCAGGGTGAGGCTCCAAGGCTCCAGAGAGGGTCACAAAGGGCAGACGGGACACATCCCAGAGCTGGGCACAGTGGAGTGGGTGCCCAGGAGAGCCAGGGAATCCCAGGCACCAGGAACTCTGGGCCACAAGGGACCACTGCTGCCCCGCACACCCTCTGCGGCGCCAGCCTCTGAGCTCCCCGATGGACCTGGCTTCCGTCAGGAAGAAGGCACGAGTAGGAGATGAGATGACACTGCTGCCATGCTGCGCTGCACCCGGGCCTGGCAGGAGCCCAGGGCCCTGTCCTGGGGCCGTGGTCTCATGGCGCTGGCCTCTCCTCTGTGTGACTTTGCTCTTGTGTCTCATTTACTGTCAGAGATTTCCAGAGGAACGAGCTAGGAGGGTACAGTGAGGCAGAGCAGTGCCACAGCACGTGCTGTGCCCTGGGAGACCACGGGAGCCTCCAGCACCTGCCCTCCGGGCACCAGCTGACATCCGAGGGTGTGCTCCTCGGCCCTGCCTGCTTGTGCGCTGTTCTAAGGGTGTATCACAGATTTTTCCTCTATTGAAATTCATTTCCATTGGTGCAGAGCCTCCCTTACATGCACATACACGTGTGTTTTATTTCTTCATCTCGTGATGCTGGACGCGCGGCCTCACACTATGGTGCACAGGGGCCGTGAGCACGTGGGCGTCTATTCCCCGAGCACCAAGGCTGCGAGGTGGCAGTGGCTGGGCCTGGACCTGAGCTGCTCAGTGTGTGGTGGCTCAGGTGCACCTCAGGTAACAGGATGAGTTATTTTTATTTTCCAAGTGGTTGTCCCTGTCTCCTCCCACCAGCGGATGCACACAGCCAGCGCTCCGCACCCTTGCCAGGGCTTTCTGCTGTGAGACTGACATTTTTAGTCGGCTTCCTGTTGGTAGGCAGTTGTGTTAGGTGGACAGTTAGACACTGTAAGCAGTGCAGCTGTGTTTGCTGTAAGTCCCCGGGTGTGCATTTCCGTGCCTTGTGGGTACGCACCGGGCAGGGTCGAGCAGCCTCCTGTAACTGCGCGGGGGACCGTGTCCTTCCCCCAGGTGTATGTGAGGCTCCACATCCTGCTGACGTCCAGGGGCCCAGGTCACCCCCGGGGCACCGTGAGCCTCCTCCTCCTCCTCCCGGGCAGACGGGCTCTCACTGCAGCGCTGGTTGGCATTTTCCTGTGATGGATCATTCTGAGCGCTGTGTGTCTGATGACCCTTCACAGAGCTTCTCGGGTGAGGTATCTGTGAATCTTTGCTCATTTTTCACTGGGCTGCTTGCTATTTTGTTATTGAAAAATATGTGCACCTCATCTTGATGAGATCCCTTGCCAGCCTTTGTCAGTGTTACAAAGATGTTCCCCACTCTGCTTGCCTCGTTGTTTTGTTAGCAATGTCTTTGGATGAGTGGAAATTCTTCATCTCAGCAATTCCAGTTCATCAATGCATTCTCCTGCGGCTGTTGCTGTCCAGGCCTGAGGAAGAAGTCTCCACTCCTCCCGTCACAGTGCTATTCCGCTGGCCGGTGTCCTACAGCTCAGAGCTTGGCACACTGCAAATCAGTTTTCATGCATTGTATAGGATAAGGACGGGCTGTTTTCCTCTATTTCTTCTGGTGCAGCCACCAGTTTCTGTTGTTGTATTTGAGGCTTTGTTGCTTAGGAATACACACATTTAAGGGCTGTTGGGTCTCCTTGGAGAGTGACCTCTGTCATCACGCAATGTCCGCCCCTCTCCAATAGTCTTCCTTCCTGTGAGGTCTGAAATTAACTTATCTGCTTCAGCGTTCTTGTGATCAAACGGCACAGGGCATCATTTTCTTTCCATTTGCATTTGATCTATTTGTGTCTATAGATAAAGTGGTTTCTTTTAGGAAATGTATAGTTGGGTCTTACTTAGTTTCATATTCTTGTTTTCCCCAGCTACAATCATAGTTTTTGTTTTCTAATTGGTCTGTTTAGATCACAGATGTTTAAAGTGATTATTGATAAGTTGGATCAATATCTACCGCATGTTATTGCTCCTACAATTGCCCTTGATCTTTATTTCTTTGTTGCTTTTTGTGGTCTTCTACTCTTTTTCTGCTTTCTGTGACTTTAGTGAGCATCTTATCTGATTCTGTTCTCTCAGCTTACTAGTTACAGCACTGAAATTTTGTTCAGAGTTTGCAGTATTTATTTACAAACAATACCAGGCTGCCTCCAGATGGTGCGGCCCCCTCTGAGGTACCCTGAGTGCCAGCTGCTGCCCCTTGTAGTCTTGCTGCTGATCTGCCCACTTGCCCACCGCTATCGCGGATATTGTTGCTGCTACTTTGGGCTATTATCTGCTACCTCTGCAGGAACACAAAACATGAGTTGATTTTATTCTCAGATATTCACACGTTATTAAAGCTCATATAGGAATCCAAGCATCTGACCTCTATAATTTTCCTTCTGAAGTTCTTGCAAGATACCTAACTGGCAACAAATTTCCGCAGCTTTTGCTTATCTGAGAAAAATTTCTGTCTCTTTCACCCTTGAAGGCCATCTTGGCTGGAGACCCGGTTCCAGGCCGGCAGTGCTTTTACTCCCCGATATCTACCGTGCCCCAGTCTGCTCTCCTGCCTCCGGCCGTTCTCGAGGCTGGCTCCGGTTGGTCTCACCTTGCTCCTTTGGGTAAAGGGCTCCACCAGCTTCTCTCAGAAGCTTCTCTATCTAGATCACCTGCAGTTTGAATCTCTGGGGCCTCAGGCAGAGTTTTGTGCTTGGCCTGCGTGATGTTCACCTAGCTTTCCGTCTGTGTCATTTGCTGCTTGTCATTAAATTTGGAAACTTCTCAGTCAAATTATAATGGAAATTTAAAACTTTACGCTCTCCCTGCCTGACGAATGCAACAAGACCGTAAGATATCCTCATCTGTACAAAAGCTATAAAATCCGACAGGAGGCTGGCTGTGCCCAGCTGCACTGTCTGGACTGCCAGGCGTAAAACCACGTCCTGTTCCCGCCAACCTGTCCCAAGGGCAGCCTGCTTGTGACGGTGACTGAGGCTTTTGTCCTGAACTCCTGTGCACCCTGCTTCTGCCCCTCCTGCTTACAGACCCGCAGGAAGCCCAGCCTGACTGCGAGTCGGTTCGGGGCTGGTGACTCGGGGAATGAGCCCCGTCCACCGGCAGCTGGCCGGGTAATAAAGGATTGCCTTCTGCTCCTTCGCGTGTGTGGGGTCTTCTCTTTAGAATGGGGCTGCCTCTGCGGCAACATTTGTTCACTTATTTCTTCTGCTTTGTCCTCTCTTTTGAGTCCAAGGGCTCAGTGAAATACACAGTGAGTCCTACAGTTTTTAAACTTTATTTCTGTAAAAGCCACACGGCCATGCTGAAAACATTCGAGCACGCTTGGTCCGGGACCCTCTCCCCGGTCCTTACGAGGTGTGATCAGAACTGCGGTGACGGCGGGGGCCCAGTGCCGTCCAGTGGAAGGGCGTCTGTTAAAATACAGTGTGTTCCGTGCCCTTCTCCACCGTGGCATCTGGCACCGAGGGGGCTCTGGTTCTTCTCCGAAGCCAGAATCACAATGAAAAGTAAACGGTTTGAATCCATCCAGGACACTGAGGTGGTCAGAGCCGCGTCACTGTGGACTCTCGGTGCAGCTTCAGGAAGTGAAACAGGTGGGGGCAGGTGGGCTCAGCGAGAGCGGGGATATTTGGATGAGTGTTAGTGTATTTTTGCTGTGACTCTATGACATTTAAAAATAGATTCACTGCATTTTTGATCACACCTCATGCCCCTGTTACACGGCTCCTGAACCTTAGTGAGGCTTGCTGTTCCTGGATAGTTTGTTGTTTTTAAAATCTGGTTTTCTCATTGCTTTCCTAGCTGTACCTCGCGTAGTACTGGCCCTGTGAGGAAGCATTTGTACTTCTCTTAGTGTTTTTGATTTCTAGTCTTTCTTTTTATTTTTGCTTTGGAGTTGTCCTCTCTCTGTTTGCATTACCCTTTATCTTGTGTGCAGCCTACTTTCTCACTGGAGCCCTGTCTTGGTTACTTTTCTCTCGTTGCTGGCATCATCAAAAACCCTGATGCCCAAAATGAAGGCAGGGAAGGTTTATTAGCTCACTGTTTGTGGAGGTTTCAGTCCGCAATCAGCTGGCTCCAAGGCAGGGTGGCCTGGCACGGGGGAAACACTTCAAGGTGGCAGGAGAGGCCAGCAAAAGCAGCAGAGCCAGAGTGAGGGGCCTCTTCTCCTCCCTCAGGCTGTAAGCAGCCCCCACCCAGGACAGGTGCAGCGCTCAAGCCACCCCTGTGCCCTCCCTGCTCTCGCCCGGGCTGAGGGTGTTCACATCCTAAGGCCCCTGCTGAGTCTCTTAGTTAAACTTCTAAACTTCTCAGGTTGACACAGTGTATCAACCCTAACAAGCCCTTAGCACATCGGTCATAAGGCTTTCACGTTTTCAGCATGACAACTCCCAAATCGTTGCTACCCCTGGTTCTGACGCCTGTGCTCCTTCTGCTGTTTGGTGGGAAGCTGGGCGGATCCTAGGTGAGAACTGCACCCGAGGAGTCTTAGGAGGCTTCATGGGTATCAGGCTGGGCGTAGGCCGGCTGCAGTGTTGGGGTGTGAGACTGGGGTCTCTCCTAGCGTCTCTGTTTCTGTCAACCTGTCCGCCTTTGGGCATTCCTACCGATGCCGCCTCAGACAGGGTCTCAGACTTAGGGTTTCTCAGGGGTGCTCCCTGTCGTGACACAGGAGCCCTGTGTGCGGGATGCTGAGGTGCGGGTGGAAGGGGGCGTTTCCTAGTCCTGGTTTAGGTCTCAAGGCTGTGTGTTTCCTCCTCCCCGTTCAAGGTCCTCCGCAGTTGCTGTTGGGTGGTATTTCCCTCCCTCAGGTGGGGTAACTGACCAGAGCAGTCTCCGTGGGAGAGCGGAGCCCCCCAGTGTATTTAAAGCGTGGCCCCTTCCCCGTGGCTGGGGGAGTGCAGGGCTCCTTCTCCAGTGTTCTCGGTGAGAACCGGGGCTCCTGGAGACCGTGCTTGGAAGAGTGTGCGGGCTTTCCACACCGCCCGCCCTGCTGTGTAGCTCCCTGACCTGTCCACGCTGCCAATGACAGTTCCGGTCTCCTGCCCGTACAGCTTCCGGCTGCCTGCGGGCGTTGCCCCTGGGGGTCTTGCTCTCCTGTCTGCGTGTCCCTTCTGCGGTTTTGGGGACAGTGCTTTGCTCTGTGTCCTCTGCTCTCTGTCTAAAAAGAGCCGTTGATTTCCAATCTGTTTGGGTGGCTTTTCTCCTTGTAGAATCAGGAGTGCTGACTTCTAAGCCCTTATTGTGCCCAGCTGGACACCAGAGGTCTCATTTTTACTGTCCATGTGGACACGCAGGTGACTAAACGCTGTGTGTTGAGGGTGTTTGTCTTCTCTGTCTGAATCGCTTTGTTGCCTTTGCCAAAAAATCAATTGACTCTATAATCGTTTATTTATTTCTGGACTGTATTCTGTCCTATCGATCTGTTTGTCCATCTTTGTCCTTACATCTTATTTATTTTAGTGCAAATCCTAAATTCAACAGGTCTACATCCTAGAGTTGTCCTTTACAAAATTTTTTTTGGCCACTCTCAGGTCCTTTAAATTTGCAAACAAGTTTTAGGGGGAGATTCTTGGTTTTTATCTTTTGTAAATGCTGTTAAAATACTACTTATGGTTACATGGAATCTTGAGGCTAATTTAGGGAAAATTGACTTCTTAAAAGTAATTAGCTATTCAATAAAAAATATGATAATTTTTTCTTTCAGATCCTGTTTATTTTCTCTCACTGACTTTTGGAGTTTTCAGTGTTTGCCGTCTTTGGATAATCCATTCCTTAGAATTACATATTTTTGACACTTGTTTACCTAGAATTTTTAGAGTTTGCTCCTAATTTTCCATTCATTGTATACAGACGTGCACTTTATTTTTGTACGCTTCTGTTTCTTGAGGCCTTGATAAATTAAGCTTTTTAATGGAAGTCTTAGGCTTTTCCATGTTAAAATCATGGTGTCTGTGATTCCAGGCAGTTTTCTTCTTCCTGCTGTTAGAGCGTCTCTAACTTCTGGTCTTCTCGACTCTTGTCCTCGTGTTTGGGCTTCTCTGCTCCCCATGTCCACCCTCTGCCTCTCGCCACTGCCTTCTGTTTGTGGTCTAAGAAAGGCCTTCTTTGACCGGGTGGCCTCTGTGCCACTGAGCCATAGACCTCGGCACAGCTCACACTTGCTGAGGGTTTTGCTTTAAACTGCTCTACCTTGTACAAAGGCTGGGGGTGACAGAAGGGGCTGCCTGTGTGAGTGGCACCCTGGTGTGCTGCGGGGAGGGTCGCCAGGCAGGCCGAGGGCCTCCTCACGGGCTGTCCTCAGGACCCGACCCCCCGAGCTCCTCCGGAGACGCTCTGTGGACCAGCGACCCCTGCCTGGCAGGAATGCTGTGCGTCCGTCCTGGGCAGCAGGGTCCATGTGATTTGCACCGGAGTCTCCAGGAGCCGTGTGTCAGTGGTGTAGTCCCAGCCTGGCTCTTTGGGGCGGTGGTGAACCCTTCTTAGAGGCGAGCCTGGTGGTGTCTTCGGGTCACTGGCGTGCACTCTGGAGGGGAGAGTGGGCCCCTGTCCTGTCCTCTTTTCATTTCTCAGCCTCACGTGGTTGTACCTTGCTCTGCTGTCCACTCCTGCTGTGGTGTGCACTTTACTAGGCCCAGAGCCACTGGCTGCCTGACCTGGCTGCCTAGGACTGTGGCCATACCGAAGTGCACTGGTGACACGTGGAGAAAGTTTCATGCAGCTCGCCCGCAGTCTGGAGCGTAGGGGCTGCGGTGATGGCCTCCAGCTGGACGTGTGCATGTGGGGAGGGACGACATCACAGGACAGGGCTCCAAGGAGGGCAGGTGGCCTTGTTCTTTTGTATTAGCTCTCTCCTGGGAACTGGCAGGGTCCCACAAGAACTGCTTCCAGGGCCGCGTCCTCAGTGACCTAACAACCTTCTATACCTCCTACCTCCCCCCACCTCCCCACCGGGGGACGGGGTTCCAACATCGGAGCCCCTGGGGGACTCCCACACCCCACACCCCACAGCCCCACCTGCCTCCTTGGTCGTGACTCTAACCGTGACAATGACAGTGCTCCTGGTCTGTGAGGCCCCAGCAGAGTCCCACAGCTTGGGTGTGGTCTAGGAACCCAGCCCCGACACGCACGTATATATTCTCGCGTGTTTACCCACATAATTCTCATTTTTGGAAATTGTCTTCTTTTGTAGAGACTGGAGTTTTCCACTGACATTATTTCTCTACTTGAGAGAGCTTTCGTACACATTTCTTGCAGGGAAAATCTGTTTGCAGTTAATTTTCTCGGTTATGATTTATGTAAAGATATTTGTCTTTCCGTCCTCTTCAGCGTGTGCTTCTCTTACATACAGTGGTGTGCGTGGACCTGTTTCTCCAAAAAGATGTTTTCCCAGTGTCCCCTGGACGCTGATGATTCCGGCCAGAGGTACCTGCTGTCCCCTCGAGCTGCTCCCAGGTGCTGGACAGCGTCTCTCGCCTGTTACTCTGGGATCCTCTTTGCTCTTGAATTTCCAGAGTTTGATTTTGACCTCAGAGCTTTGTTTTTATCTCTCCTGCTGTGTCTCACAGAGCTCCAGGAATGTGTGACTCACCACTCGAGGCCTCGGAGGGTCACTCTCCCCAGCTCGCTTGGTGCCTCCAGGGCGATGCAGGGTGACAGCTCTCAGGTGGCTTTGTCTTCCTACTGGTGAGCCCCAGGGCCTCGGCTCCCGCTGGCCCTGCCCGGCCTGACACCACCTTATGAGCAGAATAAACGCGCTTACGCAGCTTCTCGGGGACTTGAACAAGTGAATGCCGTGTGCTGGTCCTTCGTTCTGAGAGTGGCTTTGGCTCCCGTGGATCAGTCTCTGTTATTAACATAGCTAGACTGCCTACACCCCTTGGTCTTTCAGTTTTTTCTGTGCTTTTAAAATTACTCTTTTAGGGAGATTCTTGTTAGTAGAATTGAGTTGGATTTTATTAAACGCAGCTTTGTCTGACTCTTGTAGAGTTTTCATTCTCTGCACGTTTGCCCGAGCTGCCGGCACATCTGGATTTATAATTGCTCTCATGCACTGTTCCTTCCTTAATCTTCTTTATTATTTCTCTCTCTCACTGCTTCACTCTGCATCGACTTTTTCTTTTTTTTAAAATTTCTCTAACAGTTTGGTTGATCTGCAGAATTTCTTCACTCATCACTTAATCGAATCATAGGACTGGCCAGGCTCTTTGCCTTCTCTGTGATACACAAACAAACGCCAGGACGCGCTCACCACTCCTGACTGTATCATCTCACCTGCGGCAAATCCAACATCTTTTTTCCGACACTACAAGGTGTTGTTACTATATCTTTGCACAGTTGCACAGTTTTTAAAGTTTTCTCTGTGTTTGTGGATTTCTTCATGCATCAATTCCTTTCCCTTCCAGGTCTCCTTCGGTAATGTCCACACTTTCATGTGAGATTCCACGGCTGGTGGGTTTTCTGCCACGCCTTGGTTTTGTCCCGTGGAAGATGAGTATTCCGGCCTTAGACTTGGCTTTGCCGATGTTTTGTCTTATCACACCCTGGGTGTGGTCCTGCCGTCTCTGCGCGCAGTCAGGGCTTTGGGGCGAACGCTGTGCTTTGAAGGTGACATGTCTCTTCTCCCGCTGTTCTGGGTCTCCCCTTCATCACTGTGATGCTCCGGAGCACAGTGCCGCCAGGTTTGTTCTCTTTGAAATTGGCCTTCTTGACTCAGTGGTATCTCTAATTTTGTTTGTGGATAAATGCAGCTGTCACTGTCTTTTAAACACTGGCCTGGCCCTTTAGTCATCTGTCCTGGCTGTGTGGTCCCTCGATGGGCGCCGGGCCTCACGGCCTCCTTGGTGCCTCCTCATTTCTCTCTGCATCTTTCCTCCCTCCTTCCTAAATGGATTTTTGTGGGATTTATTCGATCTAGTTACAAAATCCTTGTCCTTTCTTCTTTCCTGTTTTTCTTCTGTTTCATCTAGTGAGGTATTAAATTGTTTGGTGATTATTTCAAATATTATATTTCCATTTAATACTTGTATTTGTTTCTTTAAAACAATCTGTTTTCTCATTGTTCAGTGTCATAAATCTGCTTCTGAAACATTCCCGGACTTGTTCTTTTCTTCATTTTTTGTTTCTTTCATTGTTTTTTCCTCCATCTCCTGCTCATTGCTCCCTGGTCTATTCAGCTTTGAGTTCATCGCCTCGAACACTGTTTCGGAAACGTCCCTCTGTGGCGTCCTCGTGATCCTGGACGGAGTCCCCAGAGGGTAGCCGTGTTTGTCTCTGGACCGGGAGGGAGAAGCAGCTTGGAAGTCCTTCGGGATGGATTCTCGGCGGACACTGCCCTGGGCACACAGCCCACGTGGGTTTGGCCATCTGTTGGGGATCCGGAGGGGGCCACCAGCCCTCGTCTGCCCTTCCCTGTGCTGGGTTCCTATGTGACTCATCTGCGGGTGTCTGGGTGATTTCCCCAGCTGTAATGATTGGAGCTCAAGTGCACCACAGGGAGCTCAAGGTGGCGACTGGCCCTGGGGCACCCACGCAGGGCCAGGGGTCACGGACATCATGCATCTCAGTCTCAGCCTTCCTGCTCCTGTGCCAGTTCTCACTCCACACCCAGGTCAGGAACAGCCTGCCGCCAGCTCCTAAGCATGGCCCTGTACCCAAGGTGCCCCACGCCATGGCAGCCTCTACCCACGGCGCCCTGTACCCATGGCATCCTGCATCCATGGTGCCCTGCACCCACGGCACCCTGTATCCACAGCACCCTAGGCTCATGGTGCCCTACACCCACAGCACCCTGTATCCACAGCACCCTAGGCTCATGACGCCCTACACCCACAGCACCCTGTATCCACAGCACCCTAGGCTCATGGCGCCCTGCATCCACAGCACCCTACGCTCATGGTGCCCTACGCCCACGGTACTCCCGTGACCACGCACACACAGAATCATCGCTGTCTCCCTCTGGTGCAGTGGTGCTGTTTGTCTTTCCGGCTCAGCTCAGAGCTCCTGTCTGCTGTGGTTCTTTTCGTCTAAGGATGCGCATACCAGATTTCCAGAATCAGCCACAGAGGGCCAATGAAAGTGCCCGATAAATGCAAAGCACACCTCGGATGGGGAGCACCATATGTAAATGACGTGCGGTTCCACTGTGGCTCCTGGGTGAAGCTGTAAGACTGGGGGTCCCATAATTGCTGCTGTGTGTGGAGCCCACGGGGGCTGTAATCAGAGGGGCTGTTTCTCCAGCCCTGCTTGCCTTACTATTTACAGTTCAGTGCGAACTTCCCTCTGGTAAATCATGCAAATGAAGAAGTGGGGTTCAGTCCAGCCAGCAATGGACCGCTGGGGATCACTTTGCAAGCGATTTCTTTTTTATTTATCCCAGGTCCCCAAACATTCAGGTTGGCCAGGCTCTAATGAAATCGCTCTGCATCTCTGGCTCTGTGTTTATCGTGCGCCTTGGAGCCAGCAGGGACTTGGAGATGAGAAGCCAGGAGGCTCTCAGCCCTCCAGGAGGCCCTGGGCTGCCGGAATGGAATATGGGAGGCATTGTGAGGGTCGTGGGAACACTGAAGTAGTCTGGGCTCCTGCACAACAAACTTTCAGAATCGTGCCTGGTCTGGCTCCACAGTGATGGAGCTCCACAGTGATGAGAGCCCGCCCCAGCAACCTCCCCCTAATGACGCCAAGCCTTCGGGGACACCGATATCCAGCACTCAGCAGCCGGCCGCTTTCTGTTCCAGGAGGAGACAGAGACACAGGCATCAGCCTTGGGCACAGCATCAGTGAAGACTCACCAGGACCTGTGTCTCTTGCTCCTGGGACAGACACACCCCTAACCCGTCCGGTGACCCAGTGGCTCCGAGATGAGATTGTCAGTGATCCTGAAGGCTAATGGTCTGTGGAATGTCATGATGGCCAAGTCATCATAAAAAGCGTGCCATTAGAACCCCACCGACACTCTGTGGCAGGCTCTGCCTGTCCACCCGTATCCCTAATGTGTCATCTGTGAAGGTCCTGGATGGACACCAGCCTCGTGGGCCAGAGCTAAGCTTCTTTCATGTTGCTGCACATGTAATCATCCGTGATATGAGGCCAGTACCAGAGAGGACAGCTAGAAGACCCAGCGGCCCTGGTGTCACCTTCTGTGATCTCCAAGGCCTGGGGCAGTTGTGGAGCCCCGTGGGCTTCAGTGAACTCTTTGCTTTACTTTGAAACCAAGGGAATCCAAGGAAGAGGGCAGCTCTGGGGAGCCCCTGGTGGGCGGTGGGGACAGGCTCCTCCTGGGCCACCTCATTGATGACCCTGTGAGTTGTCCCAGTCTGTACCTCTCCCTGCACGACCAAGCCTGGTGTGTACCCAGGTGCCACACTGTGCCAGGCTGAGACCAGGGCTCCGAAGCCTTAGCCCCACAGATGAGAGGGCCACCCATCCTCATGAGAGGGTGCCTGGCACTCAGGAACCTGAGCCACCACCTGCTCTAAGCCTGGCACATGCAGCAGGGAGTTGGATGCTGCCACCTCTCCACTGAGGCGCAGTCTCCACCCTGGGCCCTGAGGATCACTGATGAGGCACCTGTGATGTGTCCATGCAGCCTGCAGACAGCGCTGGGCATGCTGAGGGCCGGTGAAGATCCAGGGAGTCCCTAATCCACCCTCCTTTACCTTCATTGGGTTGGTCCAGCAGGAAGACAGGGGAGGCCAATGCACCTGGAAGCCCGGAACAGTGGCTGAGGACCCCAGGACACCAGTCAGGTCTGAGAGGGTTGGTTCCTCCACCCCTGGGCTGAGCAAGATGTGTCCATGCAGTCTGTCTCTGGTCCCTGGCCTCGCTTAGCCGGGGCACCAGCTCCAGGACTTTAGGGCCATCGCTTGGCCTCTCTTAGCTGACAGTTGTCCCCTTGGGACTAGTGCCAAGAATGTTGCGGGGTCTTGGCCTCCCAAGGACCTCCCCGCAGCCCAGGTGGAGCCTTCTGCTTGGGTTTCAGGAGCTGGGAGGACACACACTGTGTTCTCTGCACCTTGAGATTGTGTGGCTCCCTGGGCGTTGTCCTGGGACCGAGCCACTGGCCACATTCACACTTCATGTGAGGCCCCTGACTCTGGGAGAGCAGCCAGAGAAGGGCTCCTGATGGTGTCTCGCTTCAGTTGAAAGTAGTTCCTGAAGTAACCCTCCATCCTGGTCAGCAGCTCAGCTTTGTGGGTTGTCGGGGGTGGGAAGAGGTGATGGCCCCTGGGCTGTGTGGGCAGCCCTCCAGCTGAGTCCGTCCAGGAGCAGACACAACTCCGAGGGGAGGTAAATGTGTGGGATGGAGCAGAGGAGCTTGGGGCAATCTTTACCATCCCTGTCACTGACCTCCAAGCTATACCACCCATTGGTGCAGGGAGCTCTGCCTGGAAGCAGGTTCCACCTGGCCCTGGAGTCTAAGGCTGTGGCCTCAATGTGGAGGCCTCTTGGGGTGCAAGCTAAGGGGTCCTGTGGCCCTGTGGGAAGCCTCACTTTCCATCTGCAGCTGGAGGACTGGCTGGGGCCACGCTGTGGCAGAACCCAAAGGCAGTGGCAAAGGGAGGGCAGCCTGGCACAGTGCCTGCAGGCAAGGGGTCCTTCTTCCCATCAGGACCTCCTGGCTCTCAGCACCTGGTGGCAAGCTCTGCTGTCTCAAGGGCCCCTCTGCAGCCCACACCCTCTGCTGCTGCTGGCCTCTGGCTTGGCCCCTCTCTCGCCTTGTGTCCTGACCGGGAAGTCTCTCACGAGGCACTGTCTTCCCGCCTCTCCAGGGGTGACCACTCAGCCCACAGAGTTGGCTCCTGAGCTTCTCTTGATGGCTGCCTGCTCAGCTTGGACCTAATCACAGGGACGCTGGACAGCGGTTGCCACTGGAGGTGAGACCAGGTTTGCCTTTGGGGGGCTAGAGGCTCTTTTCCCGGTGGGAGCCCGAGGTTAGAGCTGGTCTCAAGCTTTTCTGAGATCCAGCACCCTTAAGTGAAGCTTCTGCGTAGACAACTCGTGACGGGTGGGACCTAAAGAGAGGTCTCACGTTCTCTACCTGCCCAGCCCAGCCCACCCTGGGGCTGTATTCTTAAGAACTGGTATAAATTTGATCCTTATCAACCAACCTTTAATATCGCAGTGTTTAATATCTCTTTAGAGAAGTAAAAGGGACCAAGCAGTGTGTAATCGGCGGGAGATCGCCTCGCTGTCCTCGGAGGAGCACTGAGGCTAAACACAGGCCATGGTCGGGAGGCGGGTGCCGGGTTCAGGGTCACGCTGCCTCTGAGCCAGCACAGATGACGCTCGTGCCCTTGAGGAGCAGCAGGCTGCAGGGAGCAGAGGAGGAGACTGACAGCACCGTGTCCTGTGCCCTGTCCTTCCTCCCCAGGGTGACAGCAGCTTCTCGAGGTGCAAATGATGCAAGATTGGCGAGGACATCGAGTTGTCGGGGTAGCTTTGTGTGGGAGGACTTCATGTTCACGCCAGCTCTGGCTGGCAGACTTCACTTATCAAGACAGGCAGAGGTTGTGACCCTGGCCTCAGTCCCCCAGCGGGGCCCTGGGGGTCTCAGGCGCCTCTACAAGTCCCCAGAAATCGTTTTTCAGTAAAAGACCAGAGTAGCTCGTCTCAGTTGGGCGGAAGAGGTCAGTGGCGTGGATTTCAGTTCCCGGCCCTGCATCTATTCAGGACGCAGTCGGGAAACCTGAAGTAATTGTCATCCTTACCTCGATGAGACGAAAGTTACCAAAGCCGTCCTAACCACCGTGCAGACATTGCCAAGATGAGCTTGTTCTTGAGACCATGCCCTGGAACTTCTCCTGTGAGGCTAGAGAAAGGATACTTTCTATTAAACAGCAAAGAGATGGGAAGCTCAGAAGCCGACAGCTCCAGCTCGTTCTTCCAGGAGAGAAGTTTGCAGTTCTTAAGAACCCACCAAGCGGGATGGGGGCCAGTCTCCTCCCACACGCACTTCCGCTGAGCTTCCACTGAGCATTCGGGGCTGCTTAGTTCTCTGGGAGAGCAGCGGGGTCCCCGCCTTGGCCGAGCCCTGGTCTTGCTGCTGGGGTGGGTGCTGTGCTGCTGACCCTTACATGGGGTCACTGCTTTGCCTCCTGCCCTGATGCTCCAGCGGCTGTGGTTCCCACCTGACCAGTGATCTGTTTCCTTCTGGGTCTTGGACGCCGTGACCCCCACTGTTGCTCAGAGCTACATTCTGGAGTGAGGGTGGCACAGGCCGTTCACACATGGGTCTCAGACCAGTCTGTTTTTAAACTCCAGACGGCATGAGCAGTGAGCTTCCTTGGGTTGTTTCGGGGGTCAGGGCTGCTGGGGCTGCTGGTTTGGCCGAGCTCCAAGCTGACCCTGGGGGTGACAGCAGCGGGGAACTGGCGTCCTGGGAGTGAGTTGGTGCCTGTGTTGGGGCTCCCACAGCACCCCGGATCTCATTACAGCTGTGTTAGGCTGAGGAGCTGGCAGCAGGATGCTTCTGGCCGCTGAGGTTTCCTGCAGCCCCTCCCTTCCACATCCTCTCCTGCAGGGCGGCTCCTGGGTCCCCAGACTCTGAGGACAGGCTCCCCTGTGCCAGGACTCTGGGAGTCAGGGAGGGCAGTCGGGGAAGGGAGCTGACCTGGCCCCTGTCCCCAGCACAGGGCTCCCGAGGCTCCTTTCTGTGGCACTGTGCCCCAGGAGTGGCTGGGCCCTGTGCTTCACTGCGCCCTCCCTTTTCCAAGTGCGCCCTTTGAGCCCTTGGCCTCCCCCACTGTCTGAAGCCTTTTCTTCAGGGTGGAACCCACCAGGCCAGGCCAGGCCGTCTTCCTGGGCTTGGGCCAGCTTCCTGGGGTCCTGCCTTTCCACCATCTTTCTCGTCTGCATCCCGGGTAGAAACTGGACCCTTTGACTTCTCCTTCTCTGTGCACCCAGCCCCTCAGTCCTGCAGGATCCCAGGATTTTCTCTCCACCTTCGAGTGCCGCTTCCTATGTGCTGGATTTAGCCACACCCTGCTGAGCGGGGCCTCAGGCTGCCTTCCTGGAGGTCCAGCTCCCCCATTGCTCACTGGGAGAAGGCTCGGGCTAGACAGGAAGGTGAGGAAGTGGAGATGCATCTCCTGGGGGGTGGAGACAGTTGCATCTCCTCTGCACATTCTGCAGGCTGAGCGGGGCTTCAGGCTGCCGTCATGGAGTTTCTATCTCCTCAGTAGCCTGGGAGAAGGTTTGGACCCCACTGAACTGTGGAAGCTGAGCCAGGGCCTCCCGCTGAGGTGGTGAAGGTTCCACCTCCTAGGGGCTCTCTGGGGCTGCTGTGGGGGTCCACTGCCGGCTTGGAGCGGGTTGAGGCCCCTTCCCTGCCTCTGCATTCCTGTAACCTCCGTGTCCATGGGTTAAAAGCAGTCATGAGTGACAAGCATTACTCCTACCCCCACGCCCTGTGCTGCATCCCCCAGCAGCGGGCTTGTGCTGAGCCAGCCTCCTGCTCAGTGAGGAGGCCCTGGTTTCCTCAGGGTGCTGTGAGAGTTGGCCTGAGGTTCCTTGCTGAGATGTGGAGCACTGGCCCTGGGACTCTGGAGGTTGCGTGTGGGTCTCCATCCAGCTAGAGTTAAGTCAGTGTGCCTGGGAGCTCTGTGGGCTCTTCTGGGCTCCCCTGATATCCCAGGTGCAGGCTGTCATGGCCAGCGTCATCCACACTTGGGTCTGCCTGGCTGCCCTACAGAGCCTGTCTCTGAAGCTCAGGTTTGCCAGTGGACATGGCATCCAGCAGCTCCTCGGCACAGCACCAACACCGAGCTCTGCTTCTGCTTCTGGGGTGCTTCACCCCGGGGAGGTTGTGTTTGTCTCTGAGGGTGGCTGGCTCTCCTTGGGGGTGTTTTTATGTTTTGAACACTGTCAACTGAGGTGAGCAGTGCTTCCTCCCTCGTGAAGCTGGGCTTGGTAGGCGTCCTCTCCAAGAGGGTCTTGTGGCAGATTTCCACAGTGTCACACATCCTGGGAAACTCCACGAGGATTGCCACTTCACTGCCAGCCTGCAAGCGATTCTCCTCCCAAGATTCCTCTTTGAGACTTCGAATTTGTGCATGGCGGAGCAATGGTATTGCACAAATCTGTGTGGATCCAGTCACCCCTATCCTGGGAGCTGCCACCCAGCCGCCACAAGTCTGATGGGGAAGTCAGAGTCAGCTGGTGCAGGAAGCACACGGTGAGGGCACCGGAAATCAGGCAGGGAGAGGCTGTCACTGTGGGAGGCCTTGTGGTGGGGATTTTCAGGGAGAAATTCTCAAGTGACCCCCTCTAGGACCTAAGTTCGAAGTTCGCTGATGTGGCCGTGTGGATTATTCTAGCACTGCGAGGTGCAGATGCGCTGTTAGAATGACAGTGATTTTTGGTGAGGGGCCCGAGTACCGCGTCAGCCCCTGGCAGGCCACCGTCTTTGGAACCCAGCTCACTGAGCTCAGGGGGGCTGCTGCACAGTAACACCCAGCGCGGTCGTGTTGGATGTGTGGTGTTTCGGAGGCAAAGGCTGAGCGTCCAGGATTCTCATTTTAGCTGCTCAGTCAGGGGCCAGGATCAAGCCCACCCTCCAGTGGTCACCCTTTGGGGTGGAGATTGCAGGGAGAGGGGCCCCAGGGCTCTCCAGCTCCTCTGGGCTATCACAGGCTCTCTGGCTGGGAGACTTCGCCCTCATCTTTTAGGCCCCAAACACAGGCACAGACATTCCCCTTCCTGATCTCAGCAGTGGTATCTTTTTCAGTTTCTGGAAGAACAGCAGGGCCAACTGCCTTCTGACTCCAGTCATTTTAAACAAACGGATCACATCAGCAATAAATGTCGCTGCTCCAAAAGCTACTTCATTTGCGAGAAGATGTCACTTCGTAGGCTAAAATAATTGTGTGGGGAGACCTTGGCGTTCTTGGTCTGTTCCTTGAAGCCTTGCCAGGTCTTGACAGAGCAATGTGGCTGCGGTGTTGAAGTTCACAGTTTGGTGATGGCAGAGCCTGCGCTCTCAGGGTCCTGCTTTTGGGAATATTGTCATTGAGCATTCGCTCTCTGTTTTTTTTTTTATTGGTACCGGGGATTGAACCCATGACTGCCTGCTTGCAAGGCAGGTGCTTATGCCGCTGAGCTAAATCCTCAGCCTGAGCATTCGCTCGCTGACCACAAGGAACTGAGAATCTGTCGTGAATGGTTCTGAAAAACCCCAATCCTTTATTAGGGCCGGGCCCCGATGGCTTTGCGGGTCCTTGCCAGCCTTTGCACACAGTGGCTGGGCCAAGTCCTGCTCCTTGGCCAAGGTGACGCAGCCTCCTGCAGGCAGGTGGGACAAGTGTCCCAAGGAAGCCGTAGGCCGGCCCGGCACGCTCAGGGTCCTCGAGCAGCGTGCGCCTGAGCTCTTCTCCTCCCAGCCTGCTTTCCCGGACGTCTCCGCCCAGCGGGCAGCTCAGGGGACTCCGGAAAGTTCTTCCCTTCTGTGACTCGGAGTCCCCTCGCGGGTCTGCAGCCACAGCGATTTTACTGCCTGCTAACAGCACCAGGGCGGTCTCTGGAGGGCACCTGGAGCCCTCTGCATGGCAAGCGCTGGCCACCGTCCTGTTCAAGAAACTGTCCGTCCTGGCTTCCAGCAGTGGTAACACAGCTGTGAACACAAACCCGGTGAGGAGACACAGACGCCAGAGGCGAAGAGGACAAACCTTCACGGTGGATTTCCGAAAGAAGAATCCTGCTGTGTTCCGTGTCTCTCCGGACAAAATTTGCTCAGGTCATGGAAACCAGGACTGCCTGCAGCCTTGGGGAGAAGCCGGATCGAGTCAGGACAAACTGGGGTCCTGGGAAGGGGAGGATGTGAGGCTGGACCTGGTGTCAGAGGTTAGCTTGGCACCTGAACCAGCGAGGCTGTCACGCAGCACCTGCCTCCCACCGAGGGTGCGGCAACTCCGAGGTTATTACTTGGTGTTAAACCTGAGCCTGGCCAACCTCCTGATGAATTGTTCTCTGGGTGCTTTATAGTGGGAGCTTTTTTGGGGTGTGTTCAATGCTGTTTTCTCAATAATATGCTTCAAATATAAGTACCTTCCTTCTTGATCTGTGTGTCTATCTTTTGTTCTCTAACTGTGTATATCAAATGTATATAATATATGTGTCCTTTTCTGAAGATATGCCTTATAAATATGTAGCTTTGATTGCTATAACCTGATTTGTTTGACAATCTCTATCTTTTAAGAACTACATTTAACTCCTTTATATTTATTGTATCATTCTTATATGTGCATGAATTTCCATCTATTTTCTTTTTACTTTGTGTGTATCAGTCTTTATTTTTGCCTTTTCCCCTCCTTCCTTCTCTCCCTCTCTCTGTACCTCTCTTCCTCCTTCCCTTTCTTCTTGCCTTCCTTTTTCCTAGCAGAGCTGGAGATGGAACCCAGCAGCCCTCCTCTGGGGCAAGCTCCCAGCCCCGAGCCACACCAGGTCGTTCCTTCCTTCTCTCTGGTGTTTTGTGAGGGATTCTCTCTCCCCAGAGTTGGGACAGTGGCTCATTTGAGACGCAGACTCTGACCTGGGTCTGGGTTCCAGCTCCACCGTTTATCTGCCAGGTGATCTTGGACCAGTATCTTTGTCTCCAAGTGTTTCTAAGTGAGAATATTGAAGAGCATTAGACGCACCCACGGCCACGACGCCTCATTGTCCTGAACCCCCCAGAGGCTGCCGTCAGCTCCCAGGGACTCCCAAGCCTGGACCCCTGAGTGTTGGCAGGGCAGCGTGCATGGCTCTGCCTGCTTTGGACAGAACCTGAGTACTGGTAGATGGGCAGGAAGCCAGCCTGCTTCCGGTAGCAGGCCATGGATGTGGCCACAGGGCTGCTTCTGTGACAGCTTTTACTTTTCAAAGTTGTACCTGACTTTGTTTTGATGGTGGCAGCAGCAAGCCTTTTCCACAGTGTTTGCGGGAATAGGAAATGGATTCCTGCCTGCTGTCCACCCGCAGGGAAGGACCACGAGCCCTCAGCCCTGTGCAGTGTGCTTCCCTCCTCCAGGTGTGCATGTGCGTGTGAGTGTGAGTGTGGACACACAGACATACCCACCACCCTTGCATTCGTAGCATATCCTCTCTCACAGTATCCAGAATTACTCAGGCTCTTTGTCCTCCTTCCCAACAGAGCAGAGAAAGAGTGGGTTCTGACTTCCAACCCCTCTTCCCTTCTTCAGGCACTGAGTTTCTGTTTGTCACAGGTCCGTTGTCTGAAGGCACCCTCGTTGTTGATTATGGTAACACTCTTTGATTTGTATCACAGGGTCTCACTGTTTGCTGCTTAGGCCTCTGATCCCAGATGGGGTGGAGAGACCCAGCTCACTGTGGGCACCCCTCAGCCACCAGAAGGCCCTGCTCCTGCCTCCTGCCCCCTCCCCCCCAAAGTCTGAGTGTCCGCCAGGGTGGGCACCTCTGATCTTCATGCCCCGTTGGGCCCCTTCTGCAGGGTTCCACCCCCAGTACTCTCCCACTCCTGAGCCCTTGAGCGAGGGCCTTGGAATGGAGGGCCTTGGGCTCCTCTTTTCTTTCCCCAACATTATTTGGATGATTCCCCCTCCCCCCCACCATGTCTTCTGGCCAAAGCCCTGCTGCCTGCTTTGGGCTGCTGAGCTGTAGCGTGGTCTTCTGGGCCCAGCGTGGTGGAGACACTTGTCCTGCTCCTGTGGGGGGAGGGTGCAGCCCTCTCTGGAGGCCCACACCCCACATCACCTGTCTGCTCCCACTGGGCCTGGCATGCCTGCCCCTGGCCCTCTTGACCACTGCCCACTGTGGTCACCCACCTGCATCTCAGCTTGTCCTCACCGCCTGTGGCATCCTTGCCTCAGTCTCCCTACCCTGCCTGGCCTGCTGGGCCAGGAGCAGTGCGACACTGGGATGGCAGCTCTCTTCCCCGGCCTCCTGGCAGGTCACCCTCATCCCCTTTGCCCTCTGCTCTAAGGCTTGGAGGTGGAGCCAGGCCTCCCAGCAGGGCCAGCCAGACTGCACTGCCAGGGAGCTGTGGCCTCTGCTCTGACCATCCAGGACCAGGGAGCGTGAAGGTGTGGGCCCAGGAATGCACGGCAGTGCCAGCTGGGTCCCTGCCCGGGGGCTCCCCAGGTCCCAAGGCTCTCCAGGGAGCAAAGCAAGACTCAGGGCTCAGAGGACACCTAGGAGGTGACAGCGGGGTTTGGCTGCAGCTCCCGCAGCGCCAGCCTTGCTGTCCCTGTCTCAGGGCCTTGGCCGGGATGCAGGTCGGTCTGAGCTCACACCCTGAAGAGGAGGCCTCCAACACCCTGCACCCGACACCCTGCACCCCGAGGGGCGGCCCATGCCTAGGTGCCAGGCCTCCTCGTATCTTCAGTCACAAAGCCTGAACCCCAAGAGACTGAACCCCAAAATACCAGCCCCTCCTTCTGCCACTGAGGGAAGGGATGCTACATCACAAGGGGGTAACGAGACACGCGGCTCCTCACCTCAAGTTATCTCTGCAGATCTCAGACTGTCTTTGCGGAAGAAGAAAGAGATATGGGTGAGTCCGATGAAGTACTCTTCTCATTTTAATTTTTTTTAAGAACATCATTGGTATTGGGTTCATTATTTTCCTTGTCACTCGTTTTTCAGCTAGAAAACCAGCTCCGACCTAAGATAAATTTCAACTAAACACTGAGATGGAATCCAATTTAGATGTTCCACTAATTCAGCAAACCTAATTAACTCGGTTCTGCTCCGTGTGCCGTGTGTGGGGACGGTGCTTCTGCACGGTGGGCGGGTGAGGAGATAAATGGGTCACTGTATTTATGGCTGCTCATTATTCCCTTTAATATCCACGCTGGAGAGAGTGCGCTCTGATTACAATTAAAATGCTTTTAGATCATTTTAGCAGTAATTGAGCGAACCCGGCAATTTGTACTTTGATTCTCACAGTTAAGTAATTGGTGATCGTAGGCCGTCATTGGATACTAAGGCGCCTGCATGGCCTCCCTGGGTGCTGAGGAGAAGCTGGACAGCTTGGCCCCCATGCCCCGACGGCAGTGGGTGCTCAGCTGCCCTCGGAGGCTCACAAGGTCAAGACCTCGCAGACGTGGCTTGATTTGATGCTGCCTCTGTCGGCTGTGTGGGTGATACAGAGACCCAGGGTCCATGCCGAGGTCTCTGCCTCCAGGTGGGAGAGGATCCGGCCCTAATGACACCCACCCTGCCACCCGCTCGGCCCAAGCGTCTGTATCATCCAAGGTCCCCAGCACGAGTGATGAGCGCACAGTGGTGACCGCTTGTGATGTGGGGAGGCTGGGGATCCCCACTGGGCAAGGGTGGAGACTCTGCCTTCAGGCTGGGCCCTGGGCCCTCCCGGGTCCCCTGTGTAGTGCACGGTGTGAGCTCCCCCATCAGCTCAGACCTGGAGACGGGTCCCTGCCAGTGACCAGCACTTGGGGCTGGATGTGGGGAGATGTCCCGAGATAGTCTCTCCTGCACACTCAGCCTCTGCTTTGCTTTTGCCCATGGTGTCCAGCATGAGAGTAGGCAGCTCCGGGGAGGGCAGGGCGGGAGGTTACTAAAGAAAAATTACACCCTACCCCGTCAGTACTAAGTCCACTGAAAAACGTGTACGCACTTCAGGAAGAGAAAAATAGCACTAGGTCTCTTCAGCAGATGGTGCTACCCTCGTACGGGGCCCAGAGGACGTCGCGAATCGAAGAAAACCTGCTGCCCTTCGGCCCTTAGAGAAGAAACTGGATTGCATGTGTGGCAATCTCAGCGACCCGGGTCACCCGCACAACAGCTCGCTGTCCTGGCAAATGCTGGATGCTCCTGGCCACCACTGTGAGCAGCTCTTGTGTGCAGAGGCCAAAGGTAACTTGTGTTGGTCTCATGATGTCTCAGTGCATTTAGTATTCAAATATTCACGCATTTTCTTTTCCTGAGGTGTGTATGCTTTCTTTCTTTTGGACTCTGCATGCTCAGGTATGTCGTTTAAAATTTTTACCACCAGTAAGGCAACAGGTCACAGTTTTTACAAGTCCTGGGCAACTCAGGGGAAGAGGCGTTTCAAACGGTTTGGCGAGGACGTGGACCCAGCAGCCCACCTTGCGTGCACAGGGCTCTGGGTACTGAAACATTGTTCTCGATTCCGTATGGGAAAAGCCAAGAGGGAGGGGCCTAGAACCCCTTCAGGTTTAGAATCTGGACACAGAGCCCAGGTCTCAGGAGGACGTAAATTCCTGGATGACCTCAGTCAGAGCAGAGCAGTAATTACAGCAGGACAGGAAGCTGTTCCCCAGAAGCTTGAAGAAGTCCAGAATTTCTCCAGGCCTTGTTTGACATGGGACTATTTCGAGCTGGATATTTTTATGTCATCTGAATTTTACAGGCAAGAAAATAAATACAAAACCTGCAGTCAGTGTTCTGGAGTCGCCTGACTTACACACGGGAGGCAGTGAGGACACCTCCCCTGCCAAGGGAACACGACCCGCACTGGGTGGACCGTGGAGACAGTGCCAGGCTGGAGGCGTCACCAGAGTGACAGGGAGCCTCCACCTCCAGGGCCAGGGTGCTGTGGTGACCACTGTGGGGACCCCCAGTGTGACAGGAGAGAGATGATGACTGGAGCCTGGAGCCTGGGTGAGGAGGAGGACAGGAGAAGAGGAGGACATGGGAAAGGGGGGGAGGGGGAGGGAAGGGGGAGGGGAAGGGGGAGGGAAGGGGGAGGGGAAGGGGAGGGGAAGGGGAAGGGGGAGGGGAAGGGGGAGGGGATGGGAGAAGGGGAAGGGGGAGGGGATGGGAGAAGGGGAGGGGAAGGAAGGGCTCGGGAGGCTGGGCAGGTGGCGGTGATGGTGAAGTACACGTGGGAACGTGTGTTACCCCACGTGTGACAGCCGGTGGAAGAGCGGAACTGTGGGGAAGGACAAGGCCCGGGCGCAGCTGGACAGCACGGCTTGGGGCCACAGGGCTCTGCAGAGGCCCCAGCCGGAGAGTGGGGGACTCGATGGTCAGCAAAGCCACGTGAGCCACGTTCTCCAAAGATCCCCTATGTCAGACCGGTTAAATATGCTGCGAAGGAGGACACCCTCAGCCACCAAGGAAACCTGAAAACCGTCAGAGCGGTTGGACGGTGAGCGGGGAGCACCTTAACCCGTGGCCTGATAGGAAGAAGTGGTCAGCGTCTGGGGACCCTGAAGGCGCTCGACACACCCACAGACACAAGGAGAAAAACGGAAAAGCAGTTACAAAACCGAGTTGTTCTTGACGAATCTCCAGGGGAAGCTCGGATATCTTGGGGAGCCCGGGCTTGGGGCTGGGGTCCTGCGCTCCTGTCTCGTGCCACGGGAGCCCGTCCCGGCGCCCAGGCTAAGGGCAGAGCGGGAGCCAGTGACACACTGGTGTGGGCAGCCGGGGATCCCTGGCCAGGGAAGGGGGCCTTGGCCTCAGTGGCCTGGGCCAGCTCTGCTGGCTCTTGGTGAGGCTCCGAGTGGGTGCTCCTGGCTGGGCCCCTGTGACAGGCAGTGGGAGGCAGAGTCTCGGGCTGAGGGACTGGAGAAGGACACAGTGCTGAGTGCCACTCTTCCCCTCTGCGCCTCAGGCAGTGGCTCTGCCCGTGCGGTGGTTAGGAGCTCTCAAGCAGTGAGCACAGCTTGCCTGGGCTGGGGACCTGGGTCCCGTCCTCCGCAGCACCATCCCAGGAGTCTTCGGGGGTGAAGTCAGGCTACCTCTGTGGGATGCTCCCTTCCAGGCTGCCCTGAGCTCTGTGTCTGCACCAGCTCCAGGGCCGTGACCTCAGTTGCCCCTGCCTCATTCCCAAAACCCCTGGGCTTATTCCTCACCAGCACCTGCTGCCACGTGGCCATGCAGTCCTCGAGGAGACAGGGAACAAGGGCAGCCCCTGGGCACCAGGGAGACCAGCAGGCTGCTTCCCGTGCTCCCATGGCCAGATGGCCCCAGCTGCCCATGGTGGCAACATCCTCATGGCAGGATGTGTCTCTAGAAAGACAGACACCCACCCCAGCCTGGGTCATCTGCCTGGGAGGGAGGACTGGGCCGTGCAGGAACCCAGGCAGAGGGGCCAGAGGTCCAGAGCGGGTCTGGATCCAGGTGAGGATGGAGGGAAGGCTGCAGCTCAGCCTGCTGGCCAGAGGAAGGCCTCGGATCCTCCTCTGCCTCACCCCTGGGGCCTCGTGGAGCTTCTGTCCCTTCCCTTGTCTGCCGACTCAGGACAGTTCTCCCGGAAGGAAGGCAGGTCCCTGTGAGCACTTCAGGGGCAGCCTGGAGCCCAGGGCCCAGCGTGAGGCTTGGTGCACACTGCTGGCCTTATCTGTGGTCGTTCGATGACTGAGTAGGTGAAAGGTTTCCTCCAGGGCAGTGCTGGTCAGCAATGCTGGCCGGTGGCGGTCCTGAGCCTGAGGTGCGTCCCATGCTGGGTCCCATGGCGCCTCTGGAGACACCCTCATCCTTCAGCTCCTGTGTGTGCAGTCCCCACCTCAGGTTAGGGACCCAGTAGGGTGTGGCCCGGTAACTGCAGGGATGAGGTGTCGAGGAGACTCAGTGACAGAGCTGGAAGAGAGTGGTCCCCTGGGGAGGGGCTGTGGGGACCACAGCTGGGCTGTGCCATGGGTGCAGGTCTTGTGTCCAGTGATCTGGTGCCAATCAAAGAGGGTCCTGGGAGGAGCAAGTTGGTCCCTGGGGTGCTATGAGTGATTAGAGCTCCATGCACACAGACAGGACTCAGCCACTGAGGACATGGGGTGTGGGGGTTTCTTCTGATCACCAACTTTTTCTGCATAAATCTCTCATAAATGACATGTAGACAAATTCGTGAAATTATGAGTGTTCCTTTGGGACAGGACTTCATCACCTCACCTGTTTAACTAATTTATTAGTTACAATTATAACTCAAAATGGCGCCAACTTCAGCATAATCCAAAACTATGTTTCAATTATTCATTGAGCCTTTAATTAAGAAGCCCACTAAATTAACAAGCGCGTCAGGATGGATGTAATGAGAAGGGCTCTCAGAACATCTTGACCAACTTCTCTCCAGCTCAGGGCCCCAGCTCCCCTGGACAGCTGCTGGTCCCCTCCCCAGGCTCAGGAGGACTTGGGATGCTGTCCCCAGCCGGCCATGTCACCGAGTGAGGTCCAGCTTCTCCCTCCTGCTGTGGCCCGGGTTTACAGCCGGTGGAGGTGACCATAGCAGGTGTTGGGAGGCTTTTCAGCACGAGGTGGAGTTAGCCCAAGGGGAAGAGGCCAGCTTCTGGCAGGGACTGTGGTCGGATATCAAGGGCGGGCGGGGTGGGGGGGGGCTGGCCTTGGTGCTGGCCCGCAGGCCCTCAGGGACCTGGGCCCAGGCTTTGAGCATCCCCAGCACCCTGGTGGGCTCAGGCACCCCCCACCACTTCCTGCAGGGGTCCCTCTGCCTCCTCCCACAGCGGCAGCCCAGGCACAGGGGCCGTGGCCTGGCGACACCTCCCTTCTTCCCACTGCTGCTTCCAGGAGCTGCCGGTCCCTGGCGGGAGGCCCCTGTGTGTGAGCCAGCTGGAGGGGACAGGGAAGGGACTCAGCCTCCCAGTGGCCTCGCTTGTCTGTGCCCTGGAAGGTCTGTCCATGTCGCCCTTGGGTGCAGGAGAGTCTGATGAGGCAAGGTCCCTCTGCAGCCCCATGAGATCGGGTTGCTGGTCCCTCTGAGCGATGCTGTCCCTCAGGTCAGGCTGACACGAGAGGTGCTTCCCCCTCTGGCAGGTGCAGACCCAGGCAGGGGTGCACTGACCAAAAGCACCCGTGGGACCCCAGGGCTGCTGCAGAGGAGCCTGGAGTCAAGCAGAGCTGCCCACGGTGCCCATGGTGCCAAGCTGAGACTTTATCAAGAGATCTTGAAATGTTGAAGAAAAACAAATTCCTGTGAGATTAATTCATTGCTCTTCAGAGCTCGTCAGCCTGTGACTGAGAGGGGAGCTGCCAGTCGACAGCGCAGCTTCATGTAGTGGCATTTATTTTATCGTCCTTAGCGTTAGGGACTCGGGGGCTGAAGCCAGCACACTGTGTCCAATTATTTATTATGCAACCCAGGCAAGAACGAGACAACACAAGCCACGTCTGCCGCCAGCAGTAGCGGGGAAGGCTGTTACCCAGGTTTCTGTGTGGAAGCAGCCTGTGAGCGGGTCTTTGGGGGCTTCATCGGCATCTTTCGCTGTTTTCTCGTGCCTTTTCCGGGTTAAACACCGCCCTCCCTGTTTCCCTTTTCCCCGTGTCTGTGAGTGAGAGGGCTGGTGACCACAGCCAGGACCCGGCCAGACAGGGCAAGATTCTCCCTCACCTTCCTTCCCTTCTTCTCCTGCAGCCCCCCACTCTGTTCCTCACACACATACGCACACACACGCACACGTGTGCAGACACGCACACTCGGGAGCCTGACCTGGCCCTCATCCCTCTGAACACAGTCTGTGTGGGGGTTTCCTGCCTCTGCTCTCTCGAGCTCTGGGGAGACCAGAGCCGGATGTGATCACCCAGGATCACAGCCTCGGACAGCACCGATTCAGACCCAGAGGGGGACCGCAGGCGTGAGCTGTCATCCTGCCCCAGCGGCCGACACCCCTGGTTCCAGGGCGGCCCCTCAGAGCGCGGGCGCCCCTGCCCGCAGGCACACCAAGCACACACAGGAAAACTGTTTCTTTTCTCGAAAGTTCTTCAGATATTGGAAGGGCTCTTCTCTGCATCCTCCTAATCTTCTCTGAACAAACCCGGCCCCATCGACAGAGTCCTCGAGATCGTGGGTTCTGTGCGCTGGAAAACCCGCTGAGTCCTTCAGCAAACACTCAGGCTTTCTCGAGCCAGGCCGGTGGTGATGCCCGGTGCAGAACTGCCCCACACCCTCTGAGCCCTGCTCGGAGCTCATGGAGACAGGGTGACCCATGGGCAGGGCCCCTGTGGGCCACGCCAGCTGCCCAGCCAAGACTTGTGCCTTCACTGTGTGGCTGGCTGGGCTTCCCACGCCTGTGGTATTGTGCTGTCCTCAGCGTGAAATTCTCAGGATGGGCTTCGTTGGCCAGAATAATTTTAATCATACCCACCAACTTCCAATTCTTTGTATCCAAGGTGGAGATTTCTTTTTTATTTTCTTTCTCTGTTTTGGTTTCATTCATTCATTTATTTTTCAAGCTGACCTCTAACTTGCTGTGTAACCCAGGCTGGTGTCAAACTCACGATCCTCCTGCCTCAGCCTCCTGAGGGCTGAGGTGACAGGCATGGACCACACCATGCCCAGCTCAAAGTGGACATTTCTGCACAGCCCTGTGGTAAAGTTTTTAATTCACTGTTTTTCTCAACAGTTTAACTTTTTATTACACAAGATTTCAAAGAGCAGAGAGAACAGTTTTCTAAATACCAAAATACACACTGGTCCCTGTCGAAAATATCAGCTCCGTGGCAACATTTGCTCATCTATTTCTCCAGTCTTTCCACAAATATTTGGAGGCATACTCTGAATATCATGTCCATTTCAACCCTGAATGCTTCCTTGTACATGTTTACTTAAAAAGACAGGTACACACTCCCATCCATCTGTATCATCTGTCTTTACCTGCTATCTCTTTATCTGTCCTCCCGTCCATCCATCCACCCATCCATCCATCCATCCATCCTGCCATCTGCCCATCTTCTCCAGAAGCCACCTTGCCCTCATCACTTCTGACAAACGTTACAATAATTCCTTGATATTTTATAGCTTCCAGTTCATGTCCAGAACGTTGCGTTGTCTCGAGGGGTCGGCTCACAGCTGCCTCTTGCTTTGAGTTTGGTGGCTGCACTTCCCAGCCTTCCTGCTAGCCACGGGGCCTTCCTCTGACGCCCCGTGACATGTGGGAGACACTGTCGGCTGCAGCGAATCTGAGGCTGCTCAGCCGCAGAGCACGGCACGTGTCTTTGCTGTGGTTCTGCTGTCGGGGACACCTGTGTCTCAGGTGTCCTAGTGACACTGAGGCTGCCGGGGACAGGCCCGAGCCCTGCTCTGAGTGGGTCAGCTGTGCCACTGGCTCTGCAGAGTGACAAACTTCAGTTCTAACTTCTGAGGCATGGCTGGGATTGCTCTATACGCAAAATTTTCCTATTGCCCATTTTTAAATAAAAAGAGAAAGAAACTTTTGGGGTCAAAAACTGGTTCTTTCATGTTTAAACCAGTGAGGCCGGACTGTTTCTGTGGTACTAGGGCTTGAACCCAGGCACGCGGTACCGCTGAGTGTTGTCCCCAGTGCCCCGCTCCACAGTTGTCTTTTTATTTTGAGACAGGGTCTCCCTGAGCTGCCAGTCTGCCCTTGAACTTACAATCCTCCTGCCTCAGCCTCTTGAATAGCTAAAATTATATACATGTGCCACAATGTCCAGATTAAGGACAGATTTTTTAAAGCCTTGCTATGAATTTCATATTTGAGATGTGTTTCAATCGATTGAAATTTTCAGGTTACTTAGAACCTTTAACTTTAGGTGAATGTTTAAAGTTTCATTCAACTTAGAGAAGAAAGTCTGTGACGGACGTCAAACATTTTTCTGAACCGCGCTGTCCGGGCTCAGTCGGTGCTGCACAGCCTGGGACGCCGTGGAGGCTTTGTCCCCTCTCTTTTCATGCCTGCTCTGGGCGCTTGCGGTGCAGTGTGGATCCCATTCACTTCTGCTCTGCATCGTCTGTGTGCAAACTCTCCGGGCATAGCAGCGTGGCAGAAGTCGCATCTCTGCGCTGGCCTCTGCATCTGTGCTTTCTCCGTGGTCCACAGTTCTCTCTTGGCGGTCACCCTGTGCCTCTTGTCAAACCCTTAAGTGCTGTTTTATTCTCCCTGTTTGCAAATCCCCACATTGCTGGTTATTTTTTATGGATGGATTTTTCCTGGAGTTACAGGCTTCTTTTCCTGCGATTAACATGCTTATTTGTTTCTAGTTGGGGCTTGACGTTTTGATCGTTCTGGTCACCTGCATGTTCCAGCATCTTTCCTGGGAGAGTTTGGGTTTATTTTTGCTGGAGTTGGTGTCACTTCCGGCCCTGGAACCCCCTTCACAGTGAGGCTGGGTTAGCTTCTGACTGCTGGGTGTTGCGGGGTGGGCATGAGCTCTCCTGGCTCTCCGCCCTTGAGATCACGGGCGTGAGTGGCTGTGGCATTGGGGACCCTTGGGACACAGGGCTCGGAGCTGAAGGAGGCTGTGGATCTCTGCCTTCATCCACGCCCCGGTCTAGCCACAGGCGAAGGACACCCAGGGCAGGGAGGAGGCAGCTCCTCCTGGGCTGCTGCTCCTGTGAATTCCAGCCACAGCAGGTTCAGGAATGCCTGCCTCTGCTCCCCCTGCCCCCTGGCCTGATTGATGTCTCCCACGTGTGGCAGTCGGGTCACTTCTCCTTGGAGGAGTCCTTCCTGGCCTACCTGGTATCACTGTCTGAACCCCATCCTGGCTGTGTTTCTCTGGGGACCTGCTGTTCGGTGCTGGAGGCCAAGTCTGCGGTGTTCCCACTGTCACTGTCATGCGGGGGAGCCGTCTCCTCAGCATCTGAGCAGGTGTCAAGGCGAAGGCGTGTTGAGAAAACACCAGATAAAAACTCCTGAGGAAACGTAGATGAGGGCACCTGAGAGGACTTTTTAAGTTATGTGTTTGGAAAGTAGGTGATTTAAACATGGCACGCTTACATCACCAGGAAGCTTGCTCTGCAGCGCTGTTCTCTCTGCTAGGATTTACGGGCGTCCACTTTGGCCGCACATGGTCTGGGGGTGCAGATGTAGCCGTGAGCAAAGTAGGCGGTTACTGTGCGCACCCTGCTTTCCCCCGCAGGACTGGGGAACAGGCCGAAGTGGAAATAAAGCAGTAGTGTAGGTCAGACACAGCTTCTCCTTTAACACAGAAAAACGCTTCGCCCCTCCTCGGCCCAGGAAAACAGGAGACCCTGAGAATCGGGGGGCGGAAGCGCAGCCTTCCCGGCTGGAGATGGAGTCCTACGGACTGAGTTCCTCCTGCAGTATAACACAGATTGATACTGAGTTTTACAAACTGAAGAAAAGAGGGTTTTCCACTTGGAAGCTTTCCTTTAAAAGCTTGCCCTATAATTTTATTGGTAAAATTGATTGAAAAAAAAAAGGTCAAGTTCCAAACTGTAGTCGGTCTTAGGCAGACACTGGAGACAGAGGCAGCCCGAACAGCCCGAGAGACGTGGTCAGGGCAGGAAGTGCCTGCAAGTCCCCCGGTGCCTGTGCCCCCCCACGTCTCGTCAGCCCCAGGGCCCAGCTGACAAGCTCTGGGGCCTCGGCTTGAGGGGAACGGGCTGTCCCTGGGCTTCTTCCCCCCAAATCTGAAGCTGCTTCTGGTCACACGATGACTGAGGGAGATGCAGCTGACTTTTTGCTTCCTGGGGCCCAGCGGCCCTAGGCTGGGCAGAGGGCCATGGGGACGACAACCCGGTCCAAGGCGGCTCTCGGACGTGCACGGCGATGTGACCCTAAGATAGTGACAACAAAGGGCCCACAGACCCACACCCCATTGAGTGCCTTCAACACCGGTGTTGGAGACAGAAAAACAAATCAGACGAGTGAAGCATTCAGCTCGGAAGACAGCACCAGACCAGGGCAATCACGGCAAAGACATTAGAATTCCTGCTTAGGTCAAGGGGAAGCCAGAAAATAATATACTGGAAGAGAGTACATGTGGGTCTCACAAATAAATTAAATAACTATTTCTTTAAACAAACTAATAAACTAGATAAATGTCTAGCAAATCTAATCAAGAAAAAGAAGAGCGAGACCATATACATCTTATGGATTTTAAAAAGAGCTGTAACTACATCAAGTGAGTATTCAATAAAGGTTTTGTAGGATTAATGAAAAGGTATTTTAATCTAGAGTTCTCTGTCCAACTGTACAGGTACCAATTTGAAACTGCGATGAAACGGTTGATCGTGGGAAAGCACAAATTACCGGTATTGACGCGGAAGGTTGTTTACACCACGCTGGTACCAAGGCCCGGTGCAGATGAGCGGGCGGAAATCAATACCTCTGCTTCTACTAGAAGTGAGCACCTGGAGAGGGAGACGGGGCACAGAGCGGGCAACAGTGGTGAAACTTACAGGAATAAGGAAAGGGGGATTAGGAGCACCCGGGCGGAGGGTTAAATAGACCTGGGACAAGTTATGAGTAACCACTCCCAAGGAGACTGCAGAGTGCGTGGATTGCTAACAGGTACTACGAAGAAAATGTTAAAATGTTGGCCAAATTTCTGTTAGTAGGGATGTAAATTTCTCCCGTACCTATAAGCAGAAATCCTACCCACATACGTCCAAATTTAGGATCCAGTATTGCTTAACACTGAAAAGCAAAATTATGCCAATAATATAACTTTTCAAAAGTTGGTAAGTAACCAGTTTAAATCTTTGTCTTACGTATATTCCTGTGCACTTGTATCTTTGTGTTTCAAACTGCTTATGTGGTTGCTGGGGGTATAGCTCTGTGGCTTGGCACCTGCCTGGCAAGGTCCTGAATTCAATTCCTAGTACCAAAAAAAATAAATAAAATAAATTATTAACCCCCCCCCCCCAAACTCAAAGGAATTTCTTTCCAATGAAGCCACATGTAGACCTGGAAGGACAGGAAACCCGACAGGACTAAGGGTAGAAACCGGACCTGAGGGAGGACAGGTGGCGGTTCTGCTTGTCTGTCCTGAGCTCAGGCCAGATGGACCTCAGCAAGGTGGCCAGGCTGCTTACTTGGTGCCCTGAATGCTTTGGTGGGCGGACAGGTTCCCAAGTGACCCCGTAACTGTGGTCACTCTGCCTGACCAGGTGCTAACTTACTGCCCAGCTGCCTGCATCTGGCCCTGCTGCCCAGGCAGGGAAAGGAGAGGCCTGCAGAGCAGAGCCGGGCGAGACCCAGGACGGGATCCACGGAGTCGCCACGTCAGTGTGGGAGAGTCTGGAAAGTGCCCTGCCCAGCACAGGAGGGCAGCGGAGGAGGAGAGGGGACAAATTCCAAAGGGGCTGATGGAGAGGCTCCCCCTGCGGGTTCCTCTGTCACCTGCAAAGGATAGCTCTTTCTCAGCCAGGGTCGCGCAGGCATAACAGAAAGGCGTCTTGGCCCACAGAGAAATGAAAGTATTTGGATGGTAAAAATGTTTTAAACAAAGCTCACAGAAAACTAATGTGCTGGTGAAATAATCATAGGGCTGATGACAGACAGGCGGGCGGTGATTATTCGTTATATCCGAGAGACAGGTAGCAGCACTATAGCAAACCTAACAAAGGTTTCAAAGAGATACTCACGCTCAGCCACTCAGAGATTGGAAATAAGAGAACCCGTATGCTCTGCACCCTGGAGCGGGAGCGCTCTGTGCCGACAGGGCAAGCCTTCAGTCTGGCAGCAGCGACAGAGGATTCTGCAGGAATCTGTCCTTACTGTGGTGTGGCCAGCCTGTTCAGTGTGTGTGTGTGTGTGTGTGTGTGTGTGTGTGTGTGTGTGTTGCAGTTTGGGGGCTAGAATCCAGGGCCTTTGCACTGAGCTACATCCCTCACCCTTTTAATATTTTAAAATCTTGAATAGTTCTTACTAAACCGCTCTGTAATTCAGGCAGGTGGATCCTCCTGCCTCAGCCTCCCGGAGTTCTGGGATGGCAGGCATGTACTGCTGCTGCACCTGGCGCCTCTATGTGTTTTGGGGTGTGTGGGTGTGCAGAGCTCACACCACTGGGGTGCAGCAGCACACAATGGGGAACTCATCACCTGGCAAGACACTGGTGGGGAGCTGTGTGTCCAAGGTGTCAGGAGGCAGGTGTGTTGTGCAAATCAACAACCTCGAGGACACCCAAGTAGAGCCCTGAGACACGGGTCACGGCCTCTGGTGCTTCCCCGTCTGGTGTCCTGGTGAAGCCTGTGGCCTCCTAAGCAGTGCCCCTGTGTGTGCCCTGCTGGGTTGTTTCTGTCCTTTGTCTGCTCAATCCAAGCCATGCCCCACAGGCCCGGTGTTCCAGTTCTGGCTGCCGTCTGGGGGACCTCTGCAGGTCTCTCAGGCCCCATGCCCTGGCTACCCCTGAATTCCTCCTCTGCCCTGCTCTCCTGGCCTCCTCTCCTCAGTGTCTGGGGTCACAGTGGGGCTGGCAGGGCCAAGTGGTCTCTGTCACGGCCACTGCCACAGAGTGGGCGCTGGCCCGCCAGGGGGTGCTTGTCCCGCCACTGTGTGGACACACATGTGTGCTGTGGGAGTGTGCTGTGTGCAGGTCCATGTATCTTCAGTGTGCGTGGTAACTGTGTGTGTGTGTGTGTGTGTGTGTGTGTGTTTATTTTGAAAGTATACAACAGAACAAGTCAGAATAAAGCCAACTAAGATCGTACAGTGAAATTGGTACAGAACTTCACAGCAGGTTACCGGGATAACAGTAATAGGTATCTGTTGGGAGCCGCCGACACCGGTCGCCTTACTTGGCGGACGTAGGGCCTGTGGGTGGGAGCGGAGCCTGAGCTAGATTGCCCCTCCCATCGAGTGAGTCAAGTTGGCCCCTGCTTCCTGCCCCCTGATTGCGCTGGCGACTTAAACAACCCGCTCTGTAAGATAGTCTGCCTAGCAACAACTGATGTTAGCCAATCAGCCCGCATCGCGCGCTTTAAACTGATTGGCCACTGTTACCCTGTAAAAGTAAATGCCTCTCCCGCCATGAGAGAGAAGCACAGAGGAAGCACAGAGAGAGATAGAGAAAGTCCACCGGCGAGAAAGGGCTGGTGGCAGAGAGGAGGCCTCGCGGGGCCCACGCGGAGACAAATAAAGGCAAGGTTGCACACCGCCAGAATCTGTCGTGTGTCTTTCCTGCCGGCCGGGAGCGACCCCGACATTTGGTGGCCCGTACGGGGACTGATCAACCCCGAGACACGGCGCCCTGTGGAAGTAGAAGCCCGGAAGGAGCCGCGGAGAGCGGACCGGTAGAGGCTTCGGAGCGAAGCCCGGAAGGAGCCGCAGGGAGCGGACCAGAGGAGGCTTCGGCTGGGAGCGATCCCAGGGCAGGCTGTACGGAGAGAAAATAAAAGAAAAGGTTGTCCACTGCCAGACTTTGTCGTGTGTCCTTCCTGCCGGCCGGGAGCGACCTCGACATTTGGTGACCCGCACGGGGACTGATCAACCCCGAGACACGGCGGTGGTGTGCAACGCTCCAGCGTGGTGCTGCCGGACAGGTGAGTTGGGGATAAGCCTGGGCTCTGGGTGGCGCGCACCTACAGGGCTTTTAGACTCCCCTCAGGCTCACGCGTAGGTGACGGGTTCTCTAAGTCACACGCGGTGAGTTACAGCCCTTAGAGGTTAAAAATGGGTAATTTACCGAGCGCAGAGGCGCGGCCCTTGGTAAAGGCCCTTAGGAAGCTTTTAAAAGCTAGAGACCTCAGGGTAGGTCAAAAAACACTGAAACTATTCATAGCAGAGGTAGATAGGGTGGCTCCCTGATTTTTACCCACGGGGCATTTAAACCTGCCGTCATGGGACAAGTTAGGCGGGGACCTCGCCTCGGCGGAATTGGGAGGCGATATTTCGCCGGCTATTCGCCCCCTGTGGGAAATGATACATGCGTGCCTTGACTCCTATGCCGAGTTGCGCCGCGAATTGTGTGCGTGCGCCGCTCGAAAAAAGCAGAGAGAGGAGAAAGGGCCCCCGAGCGCTCTCTGGCGGGGAGGAGATAGAGAGCCATCTGCTCCGCCCTGGAGCTCTTCTCCAGAAGCGGCTCCCCGCTGAGAGGCCGCTACAGGGAACCCTCCCTTCTCTCAGCCGGCACAGGAAGTGACGCCCCGTTCCACTCTGTCGCGACCGCCGTCCTATGACGTTGCGCCGCGGGGCGGACGGTATTTTCATGGGCGGCTACTCTGCCGTGCAGGCTGAGAAAAACGCCGGTCGAGGAAACGGGGGCTGGGGATTTAGCTTAGCGGCATAAGCGCCTGCCTTGCAAGCAGGCAATCGCGAGTTGGATCCCTGGTACCGATAAAAAAAAAAAAAAAAAAAAAAAAAAAACGAAAAAGACCAAAAATAAAAAAAAAAATAAAAAATAAAAAATAAAAAATAAAAAGGGGGAGTAAGCCAAGGCCTGCCTCCAAAGGCGCGGTTATCTATGGCATGACAATGGATGGGCCCGGATCCGGTGGTTAGCTGGAACCGAGGCGCGGTTTGTGTTTTTCCGCAGGAACCGGGACGAAAACCACTGTGGGTCCCAGAGAGGTTGACGCCACAAGTCCCTCGACTGAAGATCAGGCCTGTTCCACCAGGGGCCAACCGCAGACCCAACAACAAGATGAGCCCTAAAAGAACTGCAGGACAATCCCTTTTTGGGGAGCCTGGAATGGCTTGCTCCCCTATGTTTTACCATTGTTAGGTCCCCTGTGCTCCTTGCTTCTGCTCTTACTTGTAGGACCATTCTTGCTCCGATGGGTTACATCATTTATTAATGGGCGCCTTGCGGCGGCCTGGCGTCAAGTACGCCTGGTTGCCCATGCGGCCCTGGCAGCAGCCCGTGATGGGCACAATGACCCCCAGGCTTACGCATGGCTCGCTCGACTGGCCTACGACTGGGTCTAGGTGTGGCGGGTCTTCCGCATTCCTTCCCTAATGACACCACACAGCAGGGTAGGTGAGTCAATGACGGGTAAGAGCGTGCCTCCCCAGCATGACTCGACCTAAGCCAGGCCCTACCCCATGGCGCACGAAAGCCGCTGGATTACTAGAATCTGCCCAGATCTAGATGCCTCTCCGAGGGGATCACACGGAGGGGCATGAGTGCATGCCTATGTGCATCCAGGTTCCGTCCAGTTCACTCCTGGCCCTGGAAAAAGGACGAGGGTCTCAAGGCCTTGGCAGACCCGGGGGCGGCCGACCAGGGTCCAAGCCAAGGGCCTACGGTGGGCCTCAACACAGGGCATAAGCCTCTGCACTCGATCCAGGGTGGGCTGCGATGCATACATTCATTCAAAGTAAATAAAATAGGGGGAGATGTTGGGAGCCGCCGACACCGGTCGCCTTACTTGGCGGACGTAGGGCCTGTGGGTGGGAGCGGAGCCTGAGCTAGATTGCCCCTCCCATCGAGTGAGTCAAGTTGGCGCCTGCTTCCTGCCCCCTGATTGCGCTGGCGACTTAAACAACCCGCTCTGTAAGATAGTCTGCCTAGCAACAACTGATGTTAGCCAATCAGCCCGCATCGCGCGCTTTAAACTGATTGGCCACTGTTACCCTATAAAAGTAAATGCCTCTCCCGCCATGAGAGAGAAGCACAGAGGAAGCACAGAGAGAGATAGAGAAAGTCCACCGGCGAGAAAGGGCTGGTGGCAGAGAGGAGGCCTCGCGGGGCCCACGCGGAGACAAATAAAGGCAAGGTTGCACACCGCCAGACTTTGTCGTGTGTCTTTCCTGCCGGCCGGGAGCGACCCCGACAGGTATCACAGTATATTTTGTTATCTTTATAATAGTTGTTCTTTCAATCCCGTATATCAAAATGAGATGAAATATAGAACACTATAGAACTTATCAAAACAGAATATTGAATAGAGTAGTACCATTATTCAGAAAAGAGCGAGACAGTAATAAAAATATTTGCCTTCAAAGAATTGATAGAAGGAAGTCCCCCTTATTTGCTAAGGTCAACCTCCCAGGAGATGCTCAGATTTCTGGTTCCCATTTGCTAATGGGTGGGAGTGGGGGGGGGAAGAGGATCAGGGAAGTGGGATATTTGACTCTAGGCCATGTAGCAGTAGGTTCACTATTGCTAAGCAGGGAGGCAGGATGTTCATTTGTTTTCACAGCGTCCTCAGTTCCAACATGGCATGGATCTCAGGAGACACTGCTAGTTCTCCCCCTGGAAGGGCTGCAGTGGGCCACACTGCCTCCACTTACCAGGGAGGGGAGGTGCTGGCTTGGCTTCCCAGAGTCCTAAGTTCCAACATGGCGTGGATCTCAGGAGACACTACTGGTTCTCCCCCTGGAAGGGCTGCAGTCATGTGTGTGTTTTGTACTGGGAAGTGAACTCAGGCCATTGAGCTTGCCAAGCAGGTGCTTATACTGCTGCGCTGCATCCCCGGCCTGGCAGCTGTGTTGCGTGCAGAGTGTGCGTGTATCTGTGGTGTGCGTGGTGTCTGTGTGTGGGATGTGTCTGCTGCCTGTGCAGTGTTTGTGTGTGGTGTGTGTGGAGTATCTGTTGTGTGTGTGGTGTATGTACATAAACATGTGTGTCACGATTGTTGTATATGTACGTGGAGCTTGTCTGTCATGTGTGTGGTATTTTTATTCCATGCATGTCTGTTGTGCGTGTGGTATATGTACTGGGAACAGTTCTGTTGCATGTGTGGTGTACATACGTGCAGTGTGTCTGTGGTGTGTGTACACAGAGTGCATGTGTTGCATGTGTGGTATTTGTAGGTGGAGTGTGTCTGTTGCATGTGTCTGCTGCGAGTGTAATATGGTATGTATCTCTGCTGCATGTGGTGTCTCGTGTGGTATCTGCGTGTGGTGGGGTGCCTGAGTGTTTGCCTACTCAGGAAGTGTGCTTTCTTAGGTGAAATGGGCTCCAACTTTCAGGGCTGCTCTGGGGCAGAGAAGGGTCACAGCTGTCTCCCTCTGGGTCCCTGAGGCTGTCACTGCAGGGCTCTGGCCTCCTGGCTCTCCTGTGAATCTCTGTGACACCATCCTGCTGCCCATGGCAAGTGCCTCGAGTCCCCGGGATGTAAAAGCAGTTTGTCAGCCTCCTCCTGTTGGCCACTGTCTGTGTGTCCGTCTGTGTTTACACTGTGGCTCTGACTGCCATAGGCAGCAGTCATAGGGGTGCCTCCCTTCTGCCCTCCTGGGGTGACTGTGGCCCCTGTCTCCTGCTGCCCTGAGGACAGCTGGACAGTGCTGTGCTGGCCCTCTGCAGAGGCCACACAACAAGGTGCCTCACTCTCCAGGCTCCCTGGGTGGACGGGAAGGGGTCCCCAGCCTGCAGAGCATCTCCAACAGCCCACCTGGCCATGGGGTCACATGTGGACAGGGCAGTGTGCCCTGCCCACCTGCACTCCCCGCCTTTGCCTGTGCTGGGCTTCCGTGGGCACCTGGCACTGCCATCCTGGAAGTACAGAAAAGAGCTGCAGCAGGCACCTCCAGGGCCTGCACAGATGTCAGCCCAGAGTGGAGACTCCTCCCAACACTCAGGGGACTCGGGATGGAGTTGGGTCTGGTGACATCTGAACCTTCTTGTCTTAAGCCTCAGGATGGGAGGGAAAGACTTCACCTGAGGATGGGACAAAGCTGCCCTGCTTTTTCTGTGGTCATGCTGTCCCCAAGGCCGCCCCCACCCCCGAGCACAGTGCTGGGTGCCCCACTGCATCTTGGGCTGTGGTGCAATCTGCACCATGCAGGCTCCAGGCCCTTTATCTCTGAGCAGAGTCGGAAACCTTCTGCTCCATGCTGTGGCAGAGCGGGGTGCCACCTGGCAGCATCCCCACAGCAGGTCTAGGTGCAGCTGCGTCCAGAAGTGAACTGCAGGGCACAAGCGATCTGTTTTATAGATGTTCACACAGGTTACCAGGAAGCTGCCTTTAGAAATAAAAGTTTAAAACAATGAAAAACCAATAAAACACAGTAGATTGCATTGGGTATTTGGTGGATTTGCATATTTATGAAGTTCTGTAATTTGAAAGAATATTCCCAGTCTTTCCTGGCTTCTATTCGGGGATATATTGCCATGTGTCAGAACAGAAGCAATCAACATGAGCCCTGCCAGGCTGGGCTTTGTTACCCGTGTCACAGTATCGAGAAAACTTACCTATTCAGAGTCATCCAAACCCAGAATGGGAAATAATTTATCTATATTGATGTGCGGATTGTGTTTATTTTAAAAGTGGTTGCATCGTGGGCTTAAACATGACGGCAAATGATGTCGGGGACATTCTCGTCCTGTCTTTCAAAACCCAGAGTTTTCGTCTGTTTCAACATCTTTGTAGTTCTGTGTTTTCACTGCCCGCTCCGGCCGCCTCTGCTGTGTGAAGCGGCATCTCCCTGTGCATTCTGGGGGCTCAGGTGCCCAGCCCTGTCCTGCTAGCCCGGAGTGTCTCTGTGAGATGGCCAGGCTGATGTCTGAGTCACAGCTCCGACTTGGAAGGGGAGAGAGGGAAGACACAGCAGTGGGGCCTCGAGATGTGCGGGGGAAGTCAGGCGTTGCTGGTGGTGTCCGCCTCTCTTCTGGATGCCTCTGTCTCACCCGTGTGGTGGGAGGCTGGACCGGGGTGTCCTGCCTCTCCTCTCACTGGCTGATGTGAGAGTTTGCACCACACAGGTGACAAAGGAGACGCCGAGCCCAGCTGCCTTCAGCAGCAGCAGCATGAAGCCCTTGCAGAGCCTGGCTGGAGCGGCCACTGAGGTGACTTTCCCCAATCCTAAGAGCCCTGCTTGTTCTCCAGGCCCTGTGCTATGTGGGAAGTGGCCAGTGTGCTCTGTCCCTCCAGGGGATGCTGATGCTGCAGGGAGAGCTGAGGAGGGGTCCTGGGGGCTGCGGGAGGTACATGGCCACGGCAGCAGGGAGGCGGAGTCCTCGCAGAGGGTAGGAGAGGCTCCAGGAGCAGAGCCAGTGACTTGGAGGTGCCCTCCCTAATCAGGTGGCATCCAGGAGGCCCAGGGCAGCTCCCTGCAGGGATCCCATCTTCACCAGGTGTGGGGTGAGCTCTGGTCATGCACTGCATCTTCCTGGCTCTGCTTTGAACATGCACATCCTTCCACTGAGAAAGCCGAGTTCTGCTGGCTCTTTCCAGAACCCTTTCCTGACCACACCCTCCAGCCTGGCCCACGCACCTTCTGCATGCTGCTGTCTGGAGCCCCTCTCCGGCAGTGCAGAGAGCAGCCCCATAGATGGGACAGTGCAGGTGCCAGCACATGGGCTGTGGCTGCCGGTCCTTGCCTGGCTGGTGCCTCCACGGGGCACTGAGAGGCTGGGGTTGCAGGCTTAGTGGTGGCTCTGAGAACCGTGCTCCAGGGCCAGAGTGGTGCAGTGCTTCAAGGTCCAGACCGGCGAGGGCCATTGTGCATCCGGCCCTGCTCAGCCCTGATCAGCAAGGCGGCTCCGCTGCGGTTGTTCGAGGCCCACAGGGGCCCTGGGTGATGGCCAGGGCCCCCACGCACCTCCACCATTCCTTCCCCATCTTTAGACGGTACACGCTCCAGTTCTTTGTTCTCTGTAGGCTAGGAGGGGACTCACTGGGGGCCCTTTGGCTGTCACATGTGTGCCCTTTGGCTGTGCTGCCTGAGCCCCGAGCGTCCCCCATGTGTGCATGGTTAAGGCTGAAGTGAGTCATCGGTGCCTCTCTGTTCCCGCAGGTGTGCAGCTACAACCCTGCTACTCAACCTTAATTCTTGTGTTCTGAAAGCATCTTGTGACTGGTTTCATCTCCGTCAGCACAGAGTGAGAGCAGAGACCAGGCCCACATGACAGAAAGGTCAGCTGACGGCGTCCTGCCTTGTGATGAAGCAGAGGGAGGAGGAGGACAGCCTGGGAGTGGCCCCCGGAGAACTGGCTAACACCCAGCAGAGGAGAGGAAACCCGTCAGACAGGAACAACTGCACTTATCCACAGAGGGGAGGCAAACCCAAACTCAACCTGCTGAACCATGTCAAGGCCACTCCGTGCTGGAGGGGACATGAGCTTGTGGCGGTCACTGGAGTTAAACACAGGCACCGCCCAAGCAGCCGTCTAGCTCCAGGTATTGCCTCCGGTGAGCTGGAAGCTCGGGCGATCCTACACAGAGTTCTGTTCATCCACCAAAAACCGGACACAGCTGAGGAGCCCAGAGGCCAGGCCACCATGCAGCTTCCTTTAGCTCATCTGCGGTGACCCAGGACACCAGAGTTGGGGCACTCATCTGCGGTGACCCAGGACACTCGCTAACCCTGTGGTGCAAAGTGAACTTCAGCATGTGAATTTGACTCAGTGAACTAGAAGACGAGGGGACTATGAGGACACAGACGGAAACACAGACTGCTCTGGCTGTCACGGGTGCGAGGTGGACAGCAACCGCAGAGCAGTGAGGGAAAGATGTTTCTCTGCAGCGGAGAGTGTGGAGATCAGAGAGGAGGAGGAGCTGCCCGGGCCTGGAGGTGGAGGGTTTATCCCCATGGGGCATGAGAGCCAATGGCCTTGGGTACTAGGGTTGGTAAGAGGATCAGTGGGTGGTGGAAATGGGTGTCAGGTTTCTGGCTGTCAGAGGAGAAGGTGTAACTCTCCAAGGGGAGCAGGTTCTGTAACAAAATGGTCCGGTCCTGTGGCTGCTCCACAGGCGGGCTGGGTTGGTGGCCAGAGCACGAAGATGCAGGGGTCCTGCTCGCAGGCTGTTCTGCCCCCGGGTTCCCAGCGGCGGGCAGGTATACGGCATAGGCGAGACGGCTCAGGCAGGGACGGCTGGAGATCGTGCCGGGACTCAGCTGCCGCCTCCTGGGTCATGGCATGGCACTGGTCGGTGTCTTTAGTCTTGAGTGAGGACAGCCCGGGCAGGACGACGTTGTGGTGCCAGATGAAGTATTTCTCGATGACCCACGGCTTATGATGGGGAGCTGAGTGGGACCTGACCTGGAGGTTGCCAGGGTTGGATACCACGGAAAGCAGAGGTGCCCAGCTGCCCTCATCCTGTCCATCCTGGTCTTGTGTTGTCTGCAGGCCTGTGTGAAGAGTCAGGTTCTAGGAAAAGCAGCCTTCAGCTCCCAGAAGCGACGGGGGCAGCTGCTGTCACACCCACACTGGCCAAGCAGGGGGCAGTGTTGGGTGACGCCACGGTCGGGGCTGCAGGAAGAGGGGTGAGGATGGAGGGCGAGCTCAGGCTTCACCTGGTGGCAGGAAGAGGCACCGCTCACCCGGTGGAGCCAGGCAGGGCCATGTGACTGCCGGCTCTGTCCCCCTCTCCCGAGGCTGTTGCGGTGCCAGCTGGCCCCAGGGCTGGGCAGGGAGACCAGAGTGGCCGGCCGTCTGCAGGGTGCTCACCCAGGAAGTGCCACTAAGAAAGGTGGTGTGAGGTGGGATGAGTGACTTCATAGAAGTCAGGGGCGGCCGACATGTTCCCTGCCTGCAGACCCCAGCACCAAACAGCACCAAACAGGGGAGGAGGGAACAGGCAGTGACCCCCAGACGGCACAGTCGGGCTGCAGCAGTGACCCCTGCTGGGCGCTGGGCAAGGCGGAGGAGGAGCAGCACTGCGTGGCCACTGCATGGGTCCTTGACACGCGTCCCCATCCCACAGGCCCCGGAGTCCCCCACGCTGCCTCTCCAGGAGGCCCTCGTCCCCCAGCAGAGCAGGAGAGAGAAGTAGGGGCCGTGCAGGGAGATCAGCATGCCGGGTGAGTCGAGCGCTGATGGACCGGGCGGCGCCCCCTGGCCTGGGCGATCTCCTCCCCACATCACTGCACGTCAGAGCTGTGCGGTTCCAGGCCAGGGCTTGGCGCTTTGTCTTCCTTTCTCCTTCCCGTCCTGCTCTCGCTCCTTGCTTCCCTCCTTCCTCCTTTTCTCTTTCTTTATCATCTATTATCTATCAGCTACCTATCATCTGTCAGACTATCATCTATCTATTAATCATCTATCAATCTACTGATTATCATCTATCATCTCTCTTCTGTCAGCCATCTATCACCTCTCAATCTATCATCTGTCATCTATTATCTATGTATCTATCTTTTATTATCTATCAATCATCTATTATCTATAGCTATAATTTGTCTATCTATGTATCATCTATCTGTCTGTCTGTCTGTCTATCTCTGTTGCCTCCCTCCCTCCCTTCCCGCCAGCACTCAGCCGTGGGCAGCGTCTGCCGCAGTCTGGGAGGAGGACACCAAGTGACCGAGTGCACGTGGAGTCCACGGCTGAATCCTGTGGTGGGAAGTGGGTGCCAAGGAAAGCACTGGCGAGTCCTGTGTGGCCCACAGGGTGGCGGGGCTGTGTGTCATCTGACAGGCGCCCCCTAAGGATGCGTCTCCACCACAGACGGAAGCTGTGGACAGGCCCCGTGCAGGCTCTGGCCTGGCTTCTCAGGAAACCTGCAGTGACCTCAAAACTCCTGTGGTAACGACAGCGTGGTACTGGCAAAAATGAGACCCAAGGATCAGTGACATGGACTGGAAGGTGCAGACGCAGCTCCAGACACACTCGGCCCCTGATCTTCAGCACGGGGCCAATCGCCCTCTTTAATAGGCAAGACAGCCCTTTAATAAATGGAGCTGGAAACGCTGGCTCTCCACGTGCTGAAGACAACTTAGATCCCTCTCTCACCATGCACTAAACTAAAATCAGAATGGATCAAAGATCTAAGTGTTAAAACAGAAACACTAAATGTACTGGAGCCAGAGTAGGCAGTGTGCAGACTTCACGAGAAAAGCCAGACCACGTGGGGACGATCACAATCACTAACTGGGATCTCATCAAAAACCTTTGCATGGCAAAAGAAGTCACCAACAGATTGAAAAAACAACCCACAGAGTGGAGAAAATTTTTGCCAACTGTTCTTCAGATAAAGGACTATTATCTAGAATACATAAGAACTAAAAAAAGTGTACCCTAAAGTTAAATGAAAGAGACACTTCTCAGATGAAGAAGTAGAAACAAGAAGTTAGAAAAAAAAGCATTCAGCATCAGCGGTCATTTGAGAGACGCAAATGGAAAGAACACTGAGATTCCACCTCACCCCAGGAAGAGTGGCCACCATCAAAAGTCACCAGTAACAAATGCTGGAGGGGCCGTGGGGAAAGGAGCCTTCTCCATGTGGGCGCGAGTGTAGGCTGCACAACCACTGTGGGAATCAGGGTGTAGAGTCCTCGGAAAGCCAGGACTCGGGCCAGGGATACAGGTCAGTGACAACCCTAAAAACCCCCTACTAAAACTAGAGGCTCTGTTCAACCCAGCTGTTCCCCTTCTGGCTGTCTTCCTGGAACACGGAAAAGCATCGTCCCACAGCCGTCTCTGCACACCCACGTCTATGCACCACATTGGTGGGAGCTCACTCGTGGAAACAGCCCAAGTGCCCACCAACCGAGGAGTGGGTAAAGGAGATGTGGGTTTCCCCCTGGTGGGGTGCTAGTCAGACATGAAGAAGGGTAAAGCTGAGACGTCTCTAGGTAAACAGGTGAAATAAATCTCAGGTGAAATAAATCAGATCCACATGTTCAAATATCATGGCTTCGCTGATGTGAGAAACTGAGGTGTAACTAGGGACCAAGAATGTGTAACGGATATTGGGGAACAGGCAGAAAACGTTCAGGTGGGAAGGGAACTGGGGGGAGGGAAAGAAGGGGAAAGAAAGAAACAGGAGAAAAGGATCAAATGGACACAAAGGTAAAAAGGAGAGGAAGGGGGGGAGGACGGAGGGGAGGAGGATGGGAAGAGAAGTATTGAAGTCAGGTAGCGGCACAAAGCCTCTGTGATGAAAGGGATCATTGTGTACCTTTAAAACGTACCAATAAACTTCATAATAAAAACCCCAGGCCGTGAGGACCGCAGACTCCATTCCAGTGAGGGACCCCGGGCCTTAGAGCCGAGGGAAACAGCAGCAGAAGGCCAGCAGCGAGGCCCTGACCCACAGGCCCCCCTGGCCACCCTGCTCCCCGCTATGCTGCTGGGTCCCGGGGTACAGCCTGTCCACGTTTTTTGGAGCCTGCCTTGAGCCCAGGAGCCATGTCTGGCTCCTCCTGCAGACAGGGGACCATGACAGACAAAACCTTCCGGGCTCATGCAGCCACCTATGCTCCGGGGGACCCCGCTGACCTAGAGGTGACTGAACCCACCCAGCTGTGCTTACAGAGTCTTCAAGCCAGGTGTTCATTTTATTCCAGAAAATAATCAGAGCACATGTGCCCTGGACTATGATATCTGAGATCCTGATATTCCCATCGGGAAACCTGTTTACCTCCTAACCCTGGATGGTGGCCAGCAGTGCCCTAGGGGACCCGCAGAGACACAGGGACCCCCGTGGGAGGCACTTGGCAGCTCATGGACAGTACTGGCGAAAGACGCCCATTCCTTGGGAGCAGCACCGGTGACCTCGGCCTGGAGTTGGAAGAGGTTGGCTGCTCCCAGGAGGCTGCGAGGAGCCACGGATGACCTTCCAGGCTGGAGCGCGATCCCAGCCCCTCCTAGTGGACACTGCCCATGCTGGCTACGGTGGGCCCAGGGTGGCCGGGCCCACAGCATCGTCCTGAGGCGCAGGGCTGATGTTCTGGGGAAGGCTCCCCCTTGAGATGATATGCTGTCCACGCCATCTGTGCTGCCTGTAATTTTAGCCATAAATCCTGGTTGCGTTTATCGGAGATTTGTTTTCTAGGATGACTAATTTTAGTCTCCGGTTCCACTGCACACTAATTTCCTTGTTTCTTTCGTGCTGGGAAATCTGATGGAACATCACCTCGTAGAAAGGGGCTGGCAGCTTCCCAGGGCCCCATGGCCTGGCTTACTCGAGAGAGGTTATTTTTTATCCTCCTCTCTTCCTGCCTCCTCTGGGTTTGGCAGTGTGGGGAGAATCCAGGAGAGCTGAGACGAAAACGGGACTGGTCTTGTGGGGAAACAGAGGTGCCATTAAGGCGAGTGGCCTGGTTGGCCTGCTCTCAACAGAGACAGAGGGGTCCCCCGCTTGGGGTACCAGGGGCGACCCTACCTGGAGCGCAGGACCGGGAGGGAGAGCATGGGAGGCCGTCTGGGAAGCACCCAGCCATGGATGCCCCAGGAGCCAGTCCCCTTACAGAAGCCCGGACTCCACCTCCCATCTCCTTTCCACAAAGCTGAGTCCTCTGGGACAGTGGGGTGCTCACTGGGTCCCTGGTGACCCTGGGCGAGGCCCTGGTCTCTGGCTGCAGCTCCCTAGTTGCCTTGGGAGGAGTCAGAGAGGAGGAGCCGGGTTCCAGGCCACGGGGCCCAGATCCAGGGTGAGGACTCGAGGGCGCTGGGCTCCTGGTGAGGTACTTATGGGCTGCCCAGTGGGCTGAGGTCGCCTTTCCAGAAACCTGGTCCCATGAGGACAGCCTGCTACCGTCATGGTATGGACGAGGTTGGGGAGCCTGCCCACTTGTCCATGGCCACCCACTCGGTTCCATGGGCCTGCAGAGCCTGGGCCTGCGTCCCATACCACTGCAGGCCCAATGCCAGTGTCTCTGCCCCCACTGAGTCCCCACCAGGTCCCCAGGCCCAGCACGGTGCCAGGTACACAGTAGGTCTTCCATCCACATTTACAGGATGTATCAACAGATGTAACAGAAATAACTGGGCCCAGTTCTTTCTAATCTCCTAAGAGAATGGCTCCATATGTCTGGATTCCAACGGGCAACGGCAACATTTTCTAGGCAAGACATTTTTTTTTTTTTGTATTGGGGATCAAGCTCAGGACTGTGTGCTTGCAAGGCAGGCGCTTATGCCACTGAGCTAAATCTCCAGCCCAGCAAGACATTTTCCAGGGAGTTGGGTGCCACCCTACCAGGCACAGGGGAAGATGGGGCAGGAATGGGTCTGTCCCTCCCTCTTCCGGCATCTGTCTGTCCATCCATCCATTGACAGCTCTGCTTGAGACGTGAGAATCACCACATCTTGCAAAGTTACTGCTGTAGTCAGGGATTGCAAGAACAAGACATACAGGACACAGAATTTATAGTATTATTTATAATGGTCACCAAAGGACTCAAATACAGAGAAAGAGTGAAGGAAATCTGTACACACGCTAAGACCCAAAGAATCCCGCTGAGGGCCTGGATCCCCCAGCAATGTCCTGCATGAGTCCAGCTGAAAACCCAGAGCCCACGACAGTGACTCATGCAAGTCTATTTCATGGATCTGCGCTGGGAGGACCCAAAGGTCAGCGGGGGAAGCTAGAAAGTCTGTGCCAGCGGGGTGAAGGAGTTGTGCCAGTATGTTGAGGGTTCTACACTGGAGCCAAGAAACAATGCTCAAAATAAGGACCAGGGCTGCCCTGAAAAGTACCACGGCCATCCTCAATGACAGTGAGGTCTTGAGCTCCTCTGACTAAGAGAACAGCCGAGCCCATATCAGGAAGCCAGCATGACGAGCTTCTCCTGGAGACTGAACAGCACACATCTTCCCCCTCCTGAGCCAGGAAGTGGTGCTCAAAGTAAGGGTCAGAGCTCCCCCAAAGTGAACCACGGCCACTCGCACCAACAAGGTCCCGAGCTCCTCCGATGATGAGAACAACCACGTTCATACCAGGGAAGACGCTCCTCAAACTTCTCCAGGAGAACGAACAGCTCCAGACCACAACAAAGCTTAGGTGAACTCTCAAGGCTGCTCTCTCCCTCTCCAGGTCTCCTGTCTATGCTGGCAGCAGTCCTCAGCTGCCAGCCGCACTCAGCACCATGCTGATCAGTTCACCTGGTGTTAAAGTTGGCCACCACTTACCAACCCACTACAGTTACTGAGTGTAAACCCCTCCAGGGCTGAGGCTGTCAGAGCTTGCTTGGGGATACCCCCCACCCCCCACACTTGGCTGGTTGACCTGCTGTCCCATCTGTGAGATGGGACAGATGCCTGGAGATGCCTGGAGGAGCCTCAGCCCTGGAGGAGCCTCAGCCCTCTGGGCTCCAACTCACGAGCCAGCCTGCGAGCCAGCCGCGCCGGCCTCCTTCCTGGGTCTTGGGTTCATTTTTCCGGTGAGCTTCCGCATTAGCTGATAAACCCTCTGGGTCAGTCAGGGGTTACTAGAGAAACATATGACATGGGATACACAAATGTGTAAGCAATTTCAAGATCGGCTTATGAGGGTCATCCATAGAGTCGGCTCAGGGAGCCTGCAGAGGGGGTCTGCACGCTGGAGGGTGAAGGGTGCAGCCCAAGGCTGGAGCTCACTGCAGCGTCCTGTGCAAGTCCTAATCAGCAGCCAACGAGTCTACACTGGAGAATCTGTAGGAGAAGGCTGATGAGTCCCAGGCAGAAGCCAGGAGACAATGTCTGAGCCGAAGGCCAGGAGAAGACGGGAGCTCCTCGGACCCACCAGCCATCGGTGCCTCCTCATTTGCTTTTGATTATGTGCAGGCTGCTCCCCGGGGTGGGTGTAGCTCCCCTGAGAGGGCGCCCTTTGCGTGCCCTCCTCCTGCACAGGCTGAGGATGCTACAGACGAGGGACCCTGGCCCTTGGCCCCGGGTTAATCACTTAAACGGTGACCCTCTCATATCGACAGCTGTGAGTGCCCACTCCTGGTCCTCAGCTCGGGGGCCTCGCCTGCCCGCTGCTGTGAGCTGGGCTGGTCACTTCTGCCTGTCCCTCCTGTCTCCTCTGGCAGGGCTGTTGCCTTGGCCTTTTGTGCAAACACGCGGGCACACACAGACACACCAACGTGCCTGTGCCCACACGTACACATGCGTGTGCGCCCACACACAAGAACCCCGCGTCACCCTCCCGTGAAGCCTGGTTGCCTGGCATGAGTTGCATTTTGCTTATTTGATTCGTAGTTTTTAATTTTATTGTTTATTTATTTTTTACTTTTGGAAAAAATGGAATCAAATTTCATAACAAAATAATAGGAGACTAACAGTAGTTATACTTTGTGTATTGTTATCTTCAAAGGAGTTTCTCAGACTACAAGAAGTGGGCATATAAAATTCTCCAGATGATTTTGGCACGAACCTCCCTTTTCAGTGAACTAAGAGAAACTAGTGGTGTAGATAATCTCAGATTTTCCCTTTCCCCTCTTCCCTTCCCCTCCACCCTGGATCCTCTCCCCTTTTGAACAGTTTCTCCCCATTCCGCAGAATCTGCTGTATGGCTTGGTTCCCAGCACGGTGGTGAGGGTGTGGATTTTCCTCTTCAGTGGCTGTGTGTCCTTATCCCCCCGGTCAATGTCCCTCGTGCGGAGGGAGCCCAGTGATGCTGGCCCCGTGCCCAGGCTCTCTCTGTTTGCACTCGAGCTGCGGGTCCCCTCCGACTGTGGAGCAGCCATGGTCATGGCCCTTCCGCTCCCCTGCACGCACTGCGGGGACGCTGGATCCCTCCACTGGGTCCCTCCGCTGTTTCCCGGCGACTGAGGATTCTCAGGACTCATCATGGATCAGCGTCCACTGGCCCACTGTCTTGGGTGGGTGGGCACAAAGGGAGGCCGTGAACCAGAGGTGGTTAGATCTGCTGCTGAGAGGCTGAGGTAACCTAGTCACTAGCTCGACTGGAAAACTGCAGGTCGGTGTTTTGTGAATTGGCGTCGCTGTTAGAAGCCACCTTGTGCTCACAGCTGCGTGCTTCACACTGGTGCATCCTGGCCCTGCACACGGTGCGGAGGTGCTGGCCTCCGTCCTGGGTGGCCTCCATGCATCCCAGAGGCCCTCAGCTGTGGACTCACTAGGTGAGTGGCACGTGGTGTGGGCAGCCACACTGTCCTTGATGCCTCAGCCACAGCATGTCCTGGGGAACCTCTTCCTTCCCCCTCCTCTTCCTCCTCCTCTTCCTCCTCCTCCTGCACACTGCAGGCGGGCTTGGGCGGTTCCTGGGAGCTCTCATCTTCCCAGGGCCCCGAGACAGGGGAGGTCTGCGTGCTGACATGCATCCTGGCTTGGGCCGAGGGCTCCCAGGGAAAGGGTTACTCTCCGGCATCCCCTCCTTGATGCAGAACAGAGAGAACGGGGTAGAGGGGATTCCATCCCCACTTGGGGCAGATGCAAAAGGCACGTCCTCTCTCTCATCTGTAAACTTAATTTTTAAAAACTTTTTAATCAAAATGCCAACATCATTTTTCATAAAAATTAACATTTTGATTCTTACATTTCTGTAGAAATACAAAAGACTCGGAATAGTCTAAACAACTGTGATAAAGGAACAGAATCAGAGCTCGGGACCTCCCAGTCCCAAGACTTATCACAGTTACACCAATCGTGACAAAATGGCATTGACACAAAGATAGACAAACCACCAGGGCACCGATATGAAGTCCCAAAGTAGACACCCTCACAACAGACAATTGACTTCTGGTAAAGATGCAAAAGCCATTAAGTGGAGAAAGGATTTTGTCTTTAATAAATACACTGGAACAACTGGATATCCACATGCAGAACAGCCAGACCTTACAGCACATCAAGGATTTCTTCTTAAGACATCCAAAAATCAGCTCAAATGGCTCACAGTGGGTTAAAGTGAAGGCAGGTGTGGCCCGAGTCATTGCTTTGGCTGCCGTCACTCTCTCTGGGACAAAAACAAGGAGTGGAAGGGAAGGCGGCACCCACGGAGGTGTTCAGGGAAGGGAGGTGCTGAACTTGCTTCTGAGCAGGCCGTGTGGAAGGCAATGGGGGCTCTTATGCACAACTTCGGTAAAGGAACAGAACTAGAAAGATGGAAGTCATTCTTCCAGCTGGTCACACCACTGGACAATGATGTTTACACATGCATGTCTTGTTTATTTCACCAATAAATACATTCCAAGATGCATCCATTTACCTGTAGTGTCCAGTTCATCATTCTTTATGGCTGAGTAGTACTCCATTGTGTAGATATACCGCATCATTTTTTTTAATCAGTTCCTCAGTCGATGGATACTTAGGTTGTTCCCAGATCTGGCTATTATAAACTGTGCTGCTATAAACGTGAGTGCACACATATTGCTGTGGTACAATGTTTTTAATTCTTTTGGGAAGATACCCAGAATAGGAACACCTAGGTGAATGGGACCTCCAATCCTAGATTTTTGAGGAATCTCCACACTGATTTCTGCAGTGGTTGTACCAGCCTGCATTTCCACCAACAGTGGAGAAGGGTTCCCTTTTCCCCACAGCCCCTCTGGCATTTGTTACTGCTTGACTTCTTGATGGTAGTCGTTCTTTCTGGGGTGAGGTGCAGTCTCAGTGTTTTAACTTGCATCTCTCAAATGACCAGTGATGGTGCACATTTTTCATACACTTATTTGCTGTTTGTGCTTCTTCACCTGAGAAGCGTGCGTTCATCTCAGATGCCCGTGTTTGGACTGGCTCTTTAAATCTGGGAGGGCTGAGTTTTTATTTTTTTATATGTTCTCGGTAGCAATCCTTTGGGGAATGTTTGGCAAACACTTTCTCCCGTGTTGTGGGCTGTCTCTTCAGTTTGGTGGTTTCTCTTGCTGTGCAAAAGCTTTTCACAGGATAAGATCCCGTTTGCGGTAAGTCCTGTGAAATCTGGGTTTTATTCATAAGTCTTTGCTTACACCAGAGTTTTACCTACTCTGTCTTCCAGCAGATTTAATGTTTCTGTTGTAATATAAAGATCTTTAATCCATTCTGATTTTAGCTTAGTATACGGTGAAAGACATGGGTCCAGTTTTAATCTTCAGCATGTGTGCGGACAGTTTTTCTAGCACTATTTGTCAAAGAGCCTGTCTCTCTTCCAGGGAGTGTGTTTGACATCTTTGTCAAAGATAAAGTAGCTTCATGTGTCTACAGTTGTTTCTGCATCTCCTAATCTATTCCATTGATCTTCAGGTCTGTTTTTTTTTGGTCTTTTTCGTTTTTATTGGTACCAGGGATTGAACTCACAACTGCCTGCTTACAAGGCAGGTGCTTATGCCGCTGAGCTAAATCCCCAGCCCTGTTTTTCTTTTCTTTTCTTTTTTTTTTTTGCCAGTGCCACACTGTTTTTATCACAGTAGTTTTATAGTATAATTTCAAGTCAGGGATTGTGATGCCCCCTGTCTTGTCTTTGTTGCCCAGGATTGCCTTTGCTATTCTAAGTCTCTTCTGGTTCCAGATGAATTTTAAGATTGTTTTCTGTAATTTTGTGAGAGGTGTTATTGGAATTTTGATTTGGATTTGTTATGGATTAAAAACTGGTGGTCAACTTAATGCCAGCTGAATTAAATCAGTATGGTGCTGGGTGTAGATATTTCACCTGAAGAAAGTTGCCAGCATAGAGACATGCAGAAGAAGAGCGGGATGCTGTGGGATCCAGGCGTTTGGCTGAATCTGCTGGGTCTTTAGTGGACAGATTTCCTGCACTTTTCTCGTATTTAACTCTGAGTGGCCGCCATAAAACAATATAAATTCTGTGTCCTGCTTGGAATTGCTCTCTTCACAACTCCTGACAGCAACAATTCGTATAACAGTTTTGGAGGTGTGGTCATTTTCACTGTATTGGCTCTTTTACCCAAGAGCATGGTGTGTCTCTCCGTTTTCTAACATCCTCTTCAATCTCCTTTCTCAGAGTACGGCAGTTTTCAATGTAGAGGTCTTCTACCCGCTTTGTTAGATTGACTCCTTTGTTAGATTGATTTCATTTTTTGGATGCTATCATAAAAAGTATTGTTCCCTGATTTCTCTTTCAGTGAGTTTGTTATTTAGGTACAGGGAGGCTACTGATTTTTGAGTGTTGACTTTGTAACCAGCTACACTGCTGAATTTGCTTATTAAATCTAGAAGTCTTTTGGTGGAGTCTTTGGGGTCTTCTAAGTAGAGTATCACTACTAAAGTTTCCAGGACTACATTGAATAAAAGTGGAGACAGTGGACATTTTTATCTTGTCCTTGAGTTTAGAGGACAAAGGGCTGACCTGACTGCAGTGCTGCACAGCAAAGGTGATGCCCGAGATGACAACCCTTCGAGAGAATCAGCAGGCAAGCGTGGTGGTGACCTTCTGCCAAGGTGACATTTGACCTCAGGGAGGCATCAGCCATGGGGACGGCGGCGGGGCTGGTGATGCCCTTCACTGCCCGCTGCCCACACGGGTCACTGGGCGCGTGGCGGGTGCTGATGGCCTCCTCACAGCCTTGGCTCCCTGGTGCCACTCTGGTGATGGCGGACGTGGTCTGGCTCTGCTCCAGGCTGGGAGGGCACAGAGTGCTGGCTTCCAGGAACTGGGCCTGATGCCTGCTTGACAAAGGATGGTCCCTCTGTGAGGTGGAAACCTGGTCACGGCTGCCTGTGTGTCCATCCCAGGGACATCACGGCACCTGCAGGCCCCCGTCCACGGCCTTGCACCCAGCTTACTGCCCCCCTGCCTTTCCTCCTCGCTCTGCTGCTCTGTGGACGGCAGGCCATCCCGGTCTCTTCTCCACACCCTCAGCTGGCCTAGCCAGAGGTGGGTTTAATTTCCACTGTCCTGTTTCTGTCTTCTGCAAATGTTCTGGACAGTCCTGGTCCCCTATACCGCCTACAAGGCCTCTGTCTCCGTGCCTATGAAATTTGTATTGCAATTCTGGCCTGGACCCTGCTGCTCGGGCCTTGCTGACTGTCCTTGGTCCCTTCACATCCCGACTTCTGCCTGGGCTGCAGGGTCAGGTCGTTCTCCGGGGCTCTGTGGGCAGGTGGGCAGCCCAGCTGGTGAGCTGAGCCTTCACCTTTGCTTGTACTTGGGGTGCGACCCACTCAGCTCTAGGTACATCTGGACTGTCCTGGGGCGAGGCTTGTACCTCACTCTGAGGGGGGCACCCTGGGGGGAAATGAGGGAGGATCTTTACTCTGTTTTGTTTTCCCAGAGCCTTGGCTGTGAAAGCAACTCTTTCCTATGAGCTCAAACCTCTGGGCTCTGCACTGGGTCCCTGCCCTTCACTGCCTGGCTCTGCACATTTGTGCCCTGAAACCGCCCACCTGCAGGCTCTCACCCAGGCCCGGACCCCACAATGCCATGGGAGCCGGGGGGCTCAGGGCAGGACGCCTCCTGCGCCTGCCTGCTTTCCGGCAGCTGTTCTGCAGGCCGAGGTCTTGGTGTCTGCCCTTCCCTAGCGAGCACAGCCACGGCTGGGCAGGGGCTTTACGTAAGGTTGTATCCCACGTGTTCATTGCTCTGTGAGGGAAGCTTTTCAGGCTTTCCCTGGTAGAGCCGTGCAAACACTGCTTTATATTTTCCCTGTGTGTGCACGTGTTTATGTGTGTGCACGTGTGGTTCCTGTGTGTGTGTGTATATGTACACACGCGTGAGTGCATGTGTGAGGACCGAATCGTCCCGGGTGCTGAGTTCTCCAGCTTGGTGCTGCAGGGCCCTTACAGGGTTAGGTCCCTCTAGTTCCCTTCCCGTTGGATCACCCAGGGCACAAGATTTCTAGAAATTCCAGCAGCACGGATGCTGCCTCTCCAGCCTGGGTCTCAAGCACAGCCCAGCCTGGAGCCGTCCTCAGCTCCCTCAGGCGAGACCACTCCTGGGCTTCTGCTCGGACGCCCACCTGAGCCCCCAGCGCAGCACCGGGCCCAGACGCTCATTGTCATCCTGCCCGTGGCACAAGGACCCTTTCTCCTAGGCTCTATTTTTAGATGCAATGTGCTACCACACTCCACTTGTCTACTAAATGAATTCATTTTTAATCAAAAATTGCTATCATTAATTATCAGTGTGCAATCAATACTCATTTTAATTCAGTGGAGAAGACTCCGTCTTGTGTTCCGCCACACACACACCCACCCACACACCCACACTCCACACAGATTTATTTTCGCCAGGCTTCTATGCATCATTACTAGGTAGTTTGTCTTATTACAACCTCTTATTAATGTTCAGAATCCATTTAATTTCACCTTTAACCGACTGTAGCAGTGAGGTAATAGATTCCTCCCGGAGGCCGCGCTGGCTCCTTCTCTAGAGGTGACGGGACCTTGGGAGAGCAGGGTAGGGAGGGACAGTGGCCGGCTTCTGGTGCCGTCTCCCGCCCTCTCTGGCTGGCACTAGCTGGAACCTGGTGGCACTTGTGAGTCTTCTATGGGCAGAGCGAGAGGCATGGGCAGAGCCATGCAGACGCCCATCCCCAAGCGGGTGCCAGCTGCACCGAGGCAGGGTGGTAGTCCATGGTGGCTTGTGGGGCCCCTGGTGATCTGTGGTGGCCCTCGGTGGCCCGTGGGGGCCCATGCATTGAGCTCCAGCTGGGCCCTCCTCAGAGGCTCTCCTGGTCCTGTTTCCACTCCGCGAGTGCACGCTGCCTCTTCTGAGTGGGCGCTCTGGGATCTTCACTTTCCTTTAAAAATTCTCCTAACTTATTTTGGATGCATCTTTTCCCACATGAGCTGCAAATTATGCCACCTAGTTTCAGAACAAAGAATTCTCTTTCCCTTAACTTTTATCCACAAAATCTCAGTTACTCTGATTCAACTGTGTTAAATTTCTATAAGGAATGGTAAAAATGACGATGACTGTTTAAATTAAAACAAATATGTCACAGTACTGCTTTGGACACACGTGTCATACTGTTCCCACCACTCCTAAGGAGGTCTGCAAGTCCCTTCCTGTGTGTCTTTGGGAGGTCTGATAAAAAATACGGTGAGTGCGCTGTTACACACCATCCAAAGGAAGGCGGGCGTGTGAGCCCAAGCCGTGTCCTCATCCACCCTGTTTGCAGATGTGGCACCGAGTGGTTTCTGAGTCTCCCCCCAAATCCAAGTGACTACAGAAGGGAGACGTTTGACACTGCGATTCAGGACACCCAGGAGCCTCACCAGCACAGGTGAAGACACCCGGCAAAGAGGACCCCAGAGCTGCTGCAGAAGTGACCAGGACAACGGGGAAGGTGGTGTGAGGTGAGTGGGAGGCTTCTCAGAGCAACTGTGGGGATGTGTGTTTCACTGTAACTGTAACCACTCCGCATTTTCCAATTGCACTGTGTGTGTGACCGTGGAGTTGTCCCACTGTGCCATGTGTGTGACTGTGGAGTTGTTGCACTGCCCTGTGTGTGTGACCGTGGACTTCTGGCCATGTCGTGGCTGTGTTTTCTCACCGCACCCAGACCTGTGGCCAGTCCCACTCCAACCATCTGTACTGCTGCTTGGGGTCACGCTGTGCAGAATGCTCTGAAAGTGAGAAGGGACCACCATACCCACCCAAGGTCCCTGAAGGTCCCGGTTCACCAGGGGTGAAGACAGGCATGTGCCAGCACTCAGGAACCACTGGAAGCCATGTGAACCCCAGATCCAGCCCAGCTGAGGCGGGGGCACCACCTTGCAAAGCGGTCAGCTCATCCTGCAGTCGTGAGGCTTCTCATCACAGAGCCCTCAGGAGGAAAGAAAGAGAAGCAAGTTTCTGGCCTGACAGTGGTGTCAAGTGCCACCCATGCCAGCAGGGTGGGGACAGCTTTGCAACAGCCCACGACAGTGCAAAGCCCGCACAGGCACGGTGGTGGTTCTGGAACAATGTGTATTTATGGCTTCTGTATGCCAGATAAAATCAAGGGAGTGCCAGCTGGGAGGGCAGAGGATCTGCCCCCGGAATGAACGAACCCTCCTCAGAAACCATGTGACACAGCAAGCAACACGGGAAATGCTCGGGACGGGCTGGAGGCTGAGAAGGGGGGCATGGAGGAACACCCCCAGACGGGCAGGGCCGCCTCCCACACAGGGCAGCCTCATCCCCGGAGCACTGTGGGGCTGATGCTCGGGGTAGAGGCGGTTGTCGGTGTGGACCCAGCGGTGTTTCCACCCTCACCAGCACCCAGAGGTGGCTCCCAAGGGGCTGTGCCCTCTGGAATCTGCACAAGAGCTGAGGGCCCTGGGGCAGGTGTGTGGATGGCAGGTGCCACCCCGTGTGGAGTTCGTGGGGTGTGGGGACTTAACTCACAGTACCCAGGAGCCTGCGGGGCAGGGATCTTCCGGTCCACTCGTGGACAGGGGACGTGGACTCCTGGCTCCGTCTCACTGGGTGGCGCTCTGGCTGCAAATCCGTGTGGGGCTGAGCTCAGCCCTCCCTGCCGCCCCGCCCCTCTTGCAGCGAGGCTGGCCTCTTTTACAGCATATGCGCTCTGCCTGTTTAGGGTGCTGCCTTTGGGGCCTGTTTAATGACCTCTGTCCGCCTCAAGGTCACCAGGTTTTCTCCCATTTCTGCCGCAGCTGTTTTGTCTTTCACGCACACTTCTGTGATCTGCCTGGAATACAACGCTCAGGGCGATACAGAGCATGCAGATGCCTTCGAATCGATCAGAGTTTGGTGAAAAGATCCGTGTCCTCATTCACCGCAAGGTCACCTTTGTCGTGAGCCAGGTGGCGTTGGGGACTCTCCTTTTATTAATCAAGGCTTCCTTTCTGTGCTCGCAGCAGCACCACACTGCCTCTGTCACCGCCCCTGTGAGAGGTTACCCCCAGCTCCAGCTCACTAAAAGCTCTTACCGGGAGCAGACGCTGAGCGTCGTCAGCAATGTTTGCTCCGTCTCCGGAGAGGACTGTGTGGACTTTCTCCTTTGCTGTCGTGGGGTGCGGTGTGTTAATTAATTCTTTAAAAGTTAAATTGCCATTGCATTGCTGGAATTAAATGCACTGTTTATGATGTAGCCTACACTTCATAAATCGCGGAATTCAATTTACTGATATTTCATCCAGGATGCCCACTTACCTGCTCACGAGGAGCATCGGCCTCTCTGCTCTGCACGTCGGTCACCAGGTTCTGCGCTGGGGACACCTGGCTATTCCTTCATCTCCCTTTGCAGGAGGAGGTGTGGGGTTCACCTGTGTTTAAACAGCCAAACTAATTTGCAGGGACAGCTGTGGGGAGGTTTTAAATCTAAATTTCCGGTTATATTTCTTGTCTAGACGTTAAGGTTTTCAGGTTTTCCGTCTCTTCCCGTGTCAGCTCTGGGGGTGCTGCTTGCTAGGTTTGGTTTTTGATTTTGCCCAGCTCGTTCCAGCTGTCCAGCTGACTGGACTTGTTCGTTTCCCTCGCTGGAAACCTCGGTGTTTCTTCAGTGTCCCTCCTTGACTGGCTTTTGCTGTGTGCACTTTCTGTCTGAATGAACGCACATTCTCCACACTGCGGGGGTCACCGTGATGCTGAAACACTCGCTGGCCGCGCGCTGGCTGCCGACCCCGCCCGCTCTGCACCTCTGGGCTTACTTTCCCCTTGCTCAGCCCTTTGAGTCTGCTCACGGCGCCTTTGCTAATTTTTTAAGATACAGACCTATGTGATTCACTTGTAGCTCATTATGTTTACCTTACTGATTTTTAGGTTAATTTTTTAAATTTTGGTATCCAGGATTGAACTCGCAACTTCATGCTTAGCAGGTAGGTGCTTACACCGCTGAACTAAATCCCCAGCCCCTTTAGGTTAATTTTGATGTGGCCAAAACCACACGTACAATAACCTCAGTCTCTGCAATGCACAGGGACTTCTTGGGGTGCAGTGTGTGGCCAGCTTCTGCGTGTATTTAGTGACAGTCCTCTCTGTCCTGGCTGAGAACCTGACCATGGGCTCCAGCCCTGTGCCCAGCATGCAGGTCATCTATTATCAGAGGGCTCAGCCACTTCCCTGGGGTCAGCACACTGTTCCCCTGAGGGTCCGGGGGGAGACTTTGCAGGTTTACACTCTGCAGCAGCCCGACCCTGCTGTCCCCCTGCCAGCACAGCCACGAAAGAGGTGAAGAAGCTTGCATTGTGATGTTCCAATAAAACTTTATTTACGAAATAGATGGAGGGCAGTTTCCAGCCGTAGATCGGATTTGTCCTTCACTGATTTTTCTTTCATTTACTGACAGACTCTTGTTCGGGTCTCACTGTTATGATACATCCATTCTCCTTTTAACTGTCATTTTTATTCATCGATTTGGATCACCTTCTACTTGAGCACATGCAACAGCAAATTTGTTATCTATTTCTGGAAGACAAACATTTTTGTCATTACAAAGTGTCATGTTTTTTACTGGTTCATATTTCTTGCGCTAAAATCCACTTTATCTGGTGGTGATTAAACCCAGCTGTCCCTTGATTAGAGCTACATGATATTTTTCTTTTTATACTTTAATTTTTCTGTGTAAATTTTCTACAATATTGTTTTACTTCTGCCCGGCAATCTTTGAGTGTTTTGAGCTATGACTGACAACTTTGTGTTCTGGATCCACGTTCCCTTTGCTTTCCTTGTGAGCTCTCCCTTGACAAGCGGTCCTGCGGGCTGGGGAACCCCAGCGGGTGCTACCTCGTCACGTGGGAGACGCCTCAGCAAGCGCCCCTCTGGAATCCAGCCTGCGAAGGCCCTGAGCCCCCGGAGCACCGCTGGAGCCCGCTGCTGTGGCTCCTCTGCTCTTCCCACTGGACTGGTAGACGCAGCGCAGTCCTGGCCCCTAAACCTGTGGCGAGGGAACCGTCCCGAGGCCAGGACAGATGCTGAGGAAAGCCACTGCCCGAACACCGACCTTGGAATTGTCAGAGAGACACAGCCAGGCGCAAGTGGGAGCCGAGTCACAAAACCCACCAAGTGCAGGACGTGGTGGAAGATCTGTGGAGAGACACAGACCCCACCAGACCACCTGCCCCTGACGTAGCCATAAGCGCAGCGTGACCGTGCTGGCGGGACAGTAACATGAGCATCCTGGTGTCCTCCCTTCTGGGTCAGTGCCCAGAAGTGAGCTGGCCACACACCTGCATGCGTACCTGCTCTGAGCGCAGTATTCCCCAGAATGGCAAAGTTCAGGAAGAATACAGTGTGTGGTCAGGCAGCCCAGGACAGGGTCCAGTCAGCCATGGTGGCCCACGCCTGTAATCCCAGGACTTGGGAGGCTGAGGCAGGAGGATGGCTGTGAGTTCAAGGCCAGTTTGGGCCACATGAGCAAGCTGAAGACTAGTCTGAACTACAGAGTGAGACAGTCTCAAACAAACAAACAACAACAACAAAGAAGAAGAACAAGGCCCCCACCCATGGCCACGGCCACACTCGATGTGGTTCCAGTGACCCAGCCCAACCACAGTGTGCACAGAGGAGGTGTGACCGCTCCGAGATAGAGCATCCCGAAGCGCTAAGTCGTGTGCAGCTCAGGGTCCTCAGTCCCAGCTCTGCGGGGCTCGCGCCCCCGTGGCACCAGGTTCCTGAGGGTGTTGGTCCCCACGGCTGCTAACCTCCCACTGCGCCTCCCAGGCGTGCTCGCTTCCAGGTACCTCTTGGGTCTGCTGCGTTCCCTGGGGTTTCTGAAGGGGTCCCGCAGGGGCAGTGCTGGTGCTGTGTCTGCACATCGGAGTGAACGCCGCTTGGGGACCGGGAAGGCGCGACTACATCACCCTGACCACAGAGTCCCCCGATCCCAGGCGTCCACCTGCTGTGAGCCAGGCCTGTGAGGCAGTGTTTACCCTCTGGCAAAAATTAAACTGGAATCTCAAAGAGGGGGAACATGAGCTGCACCCCAGGCTCACCCCGTGCGGGAATCGTGGTCGGGTGGGAGGCATCACTGCCCATTGCAGCCCGAGGCCGGAGCCTTCGGTGCAGCCAGGGGCGACTGCAGGACAGGGCACAGGGACAGAGAGGCGGGTCCCCAGTGCTCCAGGGCCGCCTCCCTTGTGCGAGTGACACTGGCACATTCCACTGGCTCATGGTGGGGACACGGGGCAACTGCTGTGCTCTCCGAGGTCCTCCTGTGCGAAAAGCCTCCTCTCGGCTGGGTCTGTGGGAGCAGGATGGGCCTGGTTGTGCCCCAGCTGCCCTAGTCCTGGGGGGCACCCTGGGGTGTCACCCTCTTCCTCACAGAGAATAAATCGCCCTCCAAACCCATCTGGCTCGGTCTCCCACCCACCCCTCCTTGGCTCCTGTCACACCACCATCCTGCCTGCCAGCCAAGTCACCCCCACCCGCTCCACCGCACACCCCCTCGGGGAAGCCTGGGCTCTCCACAGGGGACAAGGAGGAGGGGTGGTCCCTGAACTTCCTCTTGGTTGACTTTGAGGCAGCAGCTCAGCCGGTGCCCTCTTTGTCTGGAAGACTCTGGGGCCCCGTTTGGAGCTGGGGACCCCACCTGTTCCCCTGAGGAGCAGAGCCTTGGCTTTGGCTGCCTTTCTCCTGGTTGTCTTCACGACTAGGCTTTCTCCCTCTCCGCGTGTCCCCCCACCAAGGCTCAGCAATGGGGCTCCCCTGTGGATCGTGCAGGCCTCAGGCACTCAATGCTTCCTACTCTGCTTCCAGCTGATCTCTCCCCTCGGCCCTGTGAGGTGTGACCTGGTGTGTGGGACACTTGGCAGCCAGTGCCTAGGGACGGGGCTTGTCCTGGGGGGATGTGGTCCCAGGACATGTCCACGTCCTAACCCCGGAGTCTGCACATGGAGCCAGTAAAGAATTTCATAGGTCACCCGGATGAGCCCTCTGGCCTGGATCCAGGGACAGGCACACTGTAAATGGCACAGGGGGCACTGGAGAGAAGGAGGCCGAGAGAGGACAGAGTACAGAGCCATGAGGGCCATGGTGACCAAGGACTTCCGGCCTCTGGGCCGGCTCTGCTGTCACAGGGGACCATGCGAGTGCTGGCTATGAGGCTCCTCAGGCGACACTGGCGGCCAATGCCAACCAGTAGGAGTGCTGCCCATGCAGCCTTCCTGGAGGGTGTAATCACGGGGTCTGTCAGGGTGCACTCGGGAGCAGGCGGTGACTCTGACCCTGGTTTCCCGAGGCCCAGGGGAGAAGGGAGCAGAGACAGCAGGTGGACCTCACCCTGCCAATGGGGCCTAGCCTGTGTCTGCCCAGCCTGGGCCTCTGTTCCAGCCAGGAAAAAGTCCCAGAGAGCCTGGGAAGGGCCATCGGGAGGTGTCCGTAGCAGAAGCGCAGGTTTACAAAGGCCAGCGGCCACTCAGGGAGGTTGGGCTGGCTTTCTCTGCTCCCTTACCCACCTGACCCCATCCATCCATTCATTCACTCCAGCGATTTAGGGAACGGCTGTCACTGGGTTTGTCCTGCAGGCAGGGCCAAGGGGCACTGGCCTCCGACTCCTTGCCTGCCCATCTCCTCAGCGGGAACCCTGAGCTGTCCCTCCCAAGCATCCTGGAGCAGCCAGGCAGGTTGAGGATCCATTCCAACCCAGATGGCGGGGGCAGGATGTGGAGGCTGCAGATTCAGTGCTCAGGTCCCGGTTCGGGTCTTGGACTGGGGTGTGGTCACCGTGGCAATGTCGGGGCCTCTGTGCCTTCCTGGCTTCCCGGGGGTTTGGGCTGTGAGCCCCTGGGTACTCTCGGCCTGGGGGTGCCTCGTGGGTCTGGACTGTGGAGTCCTGAGGACGCAGCCTGCTCTGCATCGGTGGCTCCAGCTCGGGGCAGATGTGGACCTCAGCTCGCTCCGCAGCGGTGACCTTTGCTGAAAGTCTGAGATCTTCTCTTTCGGTTTCTGCTTTCCTGGGAATTGTTTTGTTTTGTTTTTATCTGGAGTAAGAAGGATTACACCTCATTAGGCACTGTCGCTGCCAAGGATTTAATTGCAGGCTCTGAATATTTTACCTTTTTTGAGCCGCTTGGCAAGTCTTTAATTACTGTCTACTGGCTCTGCCGCTGTGTCTTGACGCGCGGGCCCCGCGGCGAGGCCGCAGATGGAGCCGTCTCCTCTGGCCCCGACCTTGGCCTTGGCCTTCCCCGGGGGTGGGCTGTGCCTGGAGTCCCTGCCAGCCTTCCCGCCCTGCTGAGGTCAAACCCCTTAATTCACCAGATAATTTGATTCCATGAAAATCAAAGAGGGCCACCTCTGACAAGCCACTGTGTTTCCGTGCCGTTAGGACCCCCATACACCTTGACCGCTCTTTATGGATGGCTCTTTATATTTTAATGAAAGAAAGCCAATTAGCTATAAACTGATTACTAAGAACATAACCAGGGTCATTTCTTCGCAACAAATCAATCAACAAAATGCTAATTACAGATGGTTGCTCAGACTTGGATTAATCTATTAGTAATTAAAGGGAAGCTCGAACCCAGCCTCCCTCTTAATTGTAGCCAAAAGGCACAAACGTCTTTTTGTTGACCGATGAGATGCTATTATTTAGCTTAATGTGGAAGGAGCACCCACTAATTGTCTAGGACATTCATGGATCTAATAACATTTTTAGAGGAGGTCTTTGGAGGCGTTTGTGAGAAATGTAACCGGGGTTATGCTTTAAAGATGGGCATCATTTCTGATTCCTTTATAATTTAATTTGCATTTTTATTGTTCTTATAAAACAGCCCCTCCCCCAGCTACTGCAGAAGAGTAAATCCCTGTCTGCCTCTCACCGGGCCCACCTAGCACCTCCCTGACAGCGGACACAGGTGGGCCGGGAGGAGCCCCAACCCCTTGTGCAGGGCCAGGACTTGCCCTCTCCCAGGTGCTGGGGAGGCCGGGCTCTGGGGGCCAAGTCAGGGTGCAGCCTCAGGAACGAGGGCCCTCGGGGGCACCAGACCCATCGCTCTGTTTTCCTCACAAGGCTTCTGCATTACTTTGATTGATGGTTTTTAAATGAACACTATTAAAAGTCTCACCTGGAAGGTGAGGCAGTTGAAGTCAGAGCAGACTTCCTGCAAGCAGCAGAGGACAGCCAGGCTGCCACAGCCCTGCCCTCCTGGAGGTGGCTCGGCTGGGGAGGTGAGGGCGGTGGACACAGAAGTCACGGGTCGCCGTGCTGGGTCCTAGGAGCGCCCTGCACAGCTCAGGGGCATGGAACTCCAGGGGAGGGGGCTCAGGACCTGCGCCTTCGAGCTGCTCACGGTCCTGAGGGGTGGGAAAGCTCCTGGTTGTCATAGAAGCCAGCCCCTGAGACCAGGGCCTACTTTTTCCCAGACCTGATTTACTGGCTAAACTCATTGTGGGGAGGTGTTTGTGCGGAGTCTGTTTCTTGTCTCGCAGGAGATGTGATGGAATATATACAGTGTTTAAATAAAAAATTATTAAAATACTTGCTTTGAACATGCTTCGCCCATCGTCCTCGCCACTTTCCGCAGCAGCTCTGGAGTCCTCTCTTTTGAGGGTCTTTACTGGTGCCGTCCTGGCTGCTTCAACTCACTGTCCTGAATCAACTCAAAACGTTTCCCTTTCCCGGGAAGCCTCACGGGGCCAGATCTGGTGAGTAAGGTGGGGGAGGACACAGCGTTGTGTTTTTTTACCAGTCTGCATTTCTGTGCATGGTGCTCGGCGGCAGCATTCACTACATTTTGAAGACCATCGGGAAAGAACTCCAGAGCTGCTGCACAGAACGGTGAGAACCATGGGATGAGCGAGGGGTTATTCTGAGGAGGATTAAGGCGGTGTATCCTGCACTGTCCCTGGCCCATCCACTCTGCGAGGATGGAGGGTAACAGAGTTGGGGACACCCAGGCCCTCTAAGCCTGGGCCCACACAGCTGTCTGCGCCAGTGCAGAAGTCATGGAGCTGTCCAGCAAGGGTCCTGCACTTCCTCAAACTCAGGTGGCACCAGCAGGCCGGCTGAGGGCAGCTCTTCTGTATGTCACCTGCAACTTGCAGGCCAGCGCGGCCTCCTGGAACCCCTGCCTCCCTCCCTGCACCTGCAGGCCACGGCCCTGCACTGGGTGAGCCCCGGAGGCTGGGTGCTGGAGACAGGAGGGCCTGGTGCTCCCGGCATGGGCACTGCCCTGGCCAGCATTTGGCTGATGACAGAGGGATGTCGGTGACCTTGCAGTCAGGGAGGGAGGACAGACAGTGGCGGCCACTTGGGGAATTGTGTGTGGCAGCAGTGACATTGGTCTTAGAGGTGAGCAGGGAAGATAGATGACTGCTAAAAAAAGCCAAAAAGCCGGAATGCTGATTTCCAATAAGGACGCTTGTGATTTGCATTCATTGGCAGCTCGGGCGATTGCAGTTATAATTTAGGGCGCAGATCAGAGGATGTACCTGTGTCCAGCAGGCAGGGCCTGTGGCTTCAAAGTCTGCAGCCTCAGGAGGAGCCTCAGGCAGGAGCTGGATCCCCAGGGGTCTTCTCAGGCTGGTTTGGGAGCTGGGACAGATGCAGAGCCCTGGGGTTGCTGCCGGGCAGGGACAGTCCAGGGGAGGAGCGGGAAACTGTGCAGTTCCAGGCCAGATGGGGGCGGAGTGCAGGATCTCCCCAGCCAGACTGCCACGTACTGGGAGAGGAAAGGAGAGCAGCCCCAACTCGCCCACCCTCACGGACTCGCCCACCCTCAGGAGGCCTCTGTGTTTTCCTGAGAATCTTCTGGCCCTTTCTATATGCAGCCACCTGCTGGCAGCCTGAGGTCCTGGGAGCCCCGCCCCGCACAGAGAGAGCTGCGGGAGCCCTGTCCCACCCACCCCCACAGCTACTGAGGTCCTGCAAGTGCGGAGCAGGAAGAAGAAGCGGTGGGGTCCAGTGTCCAGCGTCCTATGGTCACTGAGTGCCACACACGTTCCACTCCTGGCTCTGCTCTCTTGACTCCTGGGGCTGGTGCAGTGGGATGGTCACTGTGCGGGTGTCAGGGGGTGGCCCAGGGAACAGAGCAGACCTGCGGCTGTGCCCCATGGGAAGGTGGAGATGGAACTTTTCCGTGGTCACTGCTGCTGTCACTGGCTGCCTGTGCTGGAGGGGGCAGCCTTGGCCAGCAATGGGACAGTGCGAAGTCCGGGCCTGCAGAGTGACTGCATTGTGAGGACATCAGAGCAGAAGTTGTGGGACTAAAAATGAAACCTGGCAAGAAGAGGAAGGGGTCGAGAACCAGGGAATTAGCATTTTGAGGGGATGCAGGCCCAGCTGGGTTTGAGGCCCAGCTCCCAGGAACTGGGTGTGCAGGCCTGGCCCTGTGGTCCTTCACCAGGGCTCCTGGATCCCAGGAACCTAGTCTGGCTCAACTGGAGCCAGGTGCTCAGTGGAGAGGGGAAGGAACACCTCTGCTGTCTGGCAGTCTGTGCTCGAGTCCGCGTACCAGGGGAACCCAGGCTGCCCACTCCTCTTGCGGCCTCCACCTGCTCTGTGAGTCCTGGTGACCTTGACCTGCTTGCTGTGCAAGAGCCCAGGCTCACACTGCACACGCTATCCGCCGAGGACAGACCCAGACCCGACACGGGCTTGGCTGTCCTTTGCTCCCCATTGGAGCAGGCATCCCCTATCCTCAGGCTCCCAGCTTGGGGACTTGGTTGTCTTTGTTCCCAAATGGGTAACAACTTCAAAGAAAGGCAGGTAAAAAGCACAGCTGGGCACTGTGAATCCCAAGGTGCCAAGGAGCCAACTGTGCTGCGGTGGCTGCTCTGTGGGCAGAGTCACCCACTGTCAGCTGGCTGCCGCATGCTGGGTACTGGCCCTGCAGTGGCAGGCAGTGCCTTTCCCGGAGCGTGATTAGCTTCCCTCTCCTCCTTCCACGAATGGATCATTTGACAGGTTGTCCAGGCTCCCTCCTTCTGGCAGGAAATGGGGTTGATCTGTGAACCCCAGGGCGTGGTGCAGGTTCCCACCTGGCTCTCTGGGGTGTGCATTGCCTCTAGATTTGGCCCTCGATGGACTCCTCCACTTCAGCTCAGTGGCTACCTGTCCTCCCTGCCAGCCCGGCTCCCAGGCCAGGGACAGATTTCCCCTCCCTCTGAGGTGTCTGGGTCGGGGCTGGTTTCCGCCCACACCCTGCAGCTGCACAGGCACCTGGCACCTATGTCAGCAGTACCCCGTGCCCCAGAGGGTATACCAGCCGTGTCTGGGACAGGATCCTGAGCAGGGCACCCCATAGCCCAGTTGAGGGCACAGCAGGAGCAGCCCTGATGGGGAGGCCTAGGAAACCACCTGGGGTCCCCACAAACCCTGAGCTGGCTGCACACAGAGGAGGAACAGTGCTGAGAGCTTCGGGGTGCTGGCCAGCACAGAGGTCTCAGAAGGGTGCTGGGGAGCTGCAGGCCAAGGTAAGGACTGCACAGACAGCAGACCAGGTGCAGCGGGCCACTGCATGAAGGGCTGGAGACACCGTGCATGGAAACCCAGCAGCCACATCCCGGCAAGTGCAGGGGTGAGCCGAGAAGCGCTGGAGAGAAGCAGAGATGGCCCAGGGCGCGAAGCCGGGTCAGGGGCAGGCAGGCCTGTGCGCTGTCACTGCTCCTTGGCGATGTGCTGGAGACCCTGGGCGGGACCCAGAGGCGAGGAAGGGAAGCACACTCTCAGGCAGGGAGGGAAGCAGTCCTGATGTCCTGATTGCTAAGGCAGCAAGTCCTGAGGGATCCACAGAAAGACTGTTAGCACGGCAAAAAGGTCACCAGGCAGAAATCGTCAGGCCTTTGCACAGCAACGATGAATGATCGGAAAGTGAAATTTAAAGGCCCACTTCCAGTTACAGGAAAAAAAAAAACACTTAGAAATTAATTTAGCAAAAGTTATCAAGTTCTCTACGCTGAGAGCCACAAAACTTTTCTGTGAAATTAAATAAAATCTAGATAAATGGAGATATATGTGTGGCATGTTTGTGGATTGGGAGACTCAGTATTTGCAAGAAACTGTTCTCTTCAAATTTATTTGTCTCAGTAGCTTTCTAAAAAATAGAAACTGATGAGCTGGTGCTAAAATAATTGTGACTATGTCGAGGGTCTGCAGCAACCAAACAATTCCGGAAAAAGAAGACCGTTCTCTTATCCAGGCCATGTGAGCATTTACGGTGTCGTATGCTCCATTTATAAAGTTTTACCTTTTTCATCTCAAGATGCAGTTTAGCCGGGCATGGTGGTGGCACACGCCTGTAACCTCAGCGCGTGAGAGGCTGAGACAGAGGGTTGCTGTGAGTTTGACACCAGCCTGGGCTACAACATGACCTTAGAGCCAGCCTGAACTGCATAGTGAGACCCTGCCCCCTGCCCCTCAAAAACCGCAGTTTGCTGGAGATGCTGTGCAGCTCTCGGGTGGGGGCTGCTCACGCTGTCCTCTGATGCAGATCGGGGGCCTGCGGGGTCCTTGCCATCTCAGCCGACAGCAGCACAGATCGTGTGTGGCCCTGAACGTCAGGAGCGAGGCTGGGGCTCGAGAGTGTCTTGGGCTGGGACGAGGGGCAGGCGCTGTCGTCTCTGGCCGTGTCCTTTCTCAGAGACTCCCTGGTGTCCACCGGCCGGAGCAGGGGCCTGCGTCCCAGGAGGGCAGAGCGAGGAGGGCGTGTGTCCTTGCTTCCTCCCGCGTCCCAGTGAATGGACTCAGATGTTGAGAGCCGGCTCCAGCCTTGCTCCGTGGCACGAGGGTGTTTCCATGTGGTGGCCGTTTCTGGTGGTCATCAGATGTTGGCTTCTGAGTCCTCACCACAGGGCTAAGGCCATGGCTTCACGGTGTCCCCACTACCTTGGTTGCGCTAGGGTTTCAACTCTAAGTGGCGCCGAGGGTCATGAAGAGGTTTCGCTGCCCCCTGCCCCCCTGCCACGCCTGGGCCTCCTGACCAGGGACAAGGACAAGGCCATCTCCGACTCTTGGGACAGATGCATCTAGGTCACAGGAGGCGAGAGCTGGTGGAGAGGAGCTCTTCGAGGCAGGAGGAATGGGTGTGGGGTGTGAAGGAGGACCACAAAGCAGCCCATCGAGGGAGGACAGGCTGGGGTCTTGCCAGGTGCCAAGAGGCCTCGAGACACGCAGGAGGAGACTGCATGTCCGGTGCCTGGGCTGTTAGAAGGACTCCGCTTTGGGATGCCTCACAGGAAGACAAGACACAGCCACGCACCCTGGCCTGGCTCCATGCTTCCCTACCGGGTCACTGTGGGCTGAGTGACGGTGACGGTGACGACGCTTGTAAGCCTGCAGATGGGCCTTGGTGTGGCCCCGAGCACCACACCTGGAGGTGTGGTCCTTTTTCGTGGATGAAATCCCCTGACGAAGAGCCCTTGCGGTGGCCCACTTTCAGGTCCCCTCCTTTGGTTTAGATTTACTCTGAACTTCCTCTGTCTACTCACGGAAGCTGCTTAGGACAAAGGCCACCATGGAGGTCTCAGGGGGAGTGGGTAGGTGTCCCAGGAAACCCAGGCTCGGGTACCCAGCAGCTTTGGATCCTGGCAGACATGGAGCTCGTGTTAATGCTGTCATGGCCCTCGCCTGCTTGAGCAGCGCTTTCTGTCCTGGGCTCCTTCCTCGACCGACCCCTCTGCTGCTTCTGAGTCCCTACAACCATGTTCTCCCTGCGCCCTGACCCAGGGCAGTGTGTGCACTGCACTGATGATATTTCTTGGGACCCTGCGTCCCAGCTGGAGTGCCCTGCCTCTAGGTCCTCCGCCCTGCTTCTCCCACCCACCCGCCCCTCCCTTCAGGGTCCCTGACCCTACCTGTCCTCCTGAGCCAAAGGGCAGGTGGCCGCAGATGGAGTAAAGGATTGTGGGACAGAGTGGCACTGCCTGCTGGGGTCGCCCAGCACAGGTCTCAGGGACTCGGGACGTGACCGCAGAGGGCAGAGTCCTGGGGACAGGGACAGGATGCTGGGTTAGGGGGAGTGAGAAGGGCTAGAGGGACTGAAAATGGTCAGGGGTGTCACGTGCTCGTGCAAATCCCACAAGCCAAACGGCACTGTTCTGTGTTAAAATCCGCACCAAAGAGAAGGTGGAGTGGGAGAGGGGCGGGGGAGGGGAAGAGGGAGGGAGCGGGGGAGGGAAGAGGGAGAGCGGTGGGGGAAGGGAAGAAGAAAGAGGAGGAGGAGGAGGAGGGGGAGGAGGAGGACGAGGAAGCCAGGCAACAACTCACAGTGATCTCTGGGCAACGTCTGACCATCAGCAAAGATTACCATTTGTGATTCTGGTCGATTTGTGCTTCGACCTTTATTTTCCGTCATAAATGTTTACTATGTTTATACATCACATCGTAGCAGCTGGGCCCTCATCTCCACTAACAGGATTCCAAATCAGTTGAATTAAGCTTTTATTTGCATTACGTGTACTTCCGAGGTTATCGATTTTGAAAGCAATTCTTGCTGACTATTCTTTCGGAGAAATTATCATAATGCAACGATTGGGTTTTTTAATAAAGGCAGGGTGATGTTCATGCCGCAGGTAGAGTAGTGTGTACCAGAGCCGCGTCTGACCCTTGCTCTCCCCTCAGCTGTGCATGGCTGTGTTTCGGGGTGAACTGTGCCCTCTGCAAAGCAGGTGAAAGCTGGCTCAGGCTTGTCTGGGCCCAGGGTCTGTGCAGTGTGGCTGGGTCAGGGTGTGGTTGTGCTGGGTGCTGGGCTCTGACCTGGTGACTGTGTCCTCCGGCGGAGCGGACACCTGACCCCACACAGACAGGGCAGTGGGGATGGGCTGAGGCAACCAGCAATGGCTGGGCGGGAAGGTCCTGCCCACGTCTCAGGCCCCTGCTCAGTGTCCCGAAGTCCTAGACAAGACACTGGGACAGAGATGCTGAGACTGAGGGAAGCCAAGGCCCAGAGCCCCCTGGGGGTGGCACGTCACTCCTGCTGCCTAGTGTGTCTCCACCATGGAGGAGCTGGGCAGTAGGGTCACCTCACCTCATGGAGGAGGCCACATTGGCCCTTTGGGCGTCCAGGCCCCACCAGGGACGGGCCCCTGGGGTACATAGTGTGCAGACCCCGGCTGCAGGCACACGACGGTATGCATGGCAGCCGGGAACAGGAGCCCGAGCTGTGGTCAGCTTCTCCCCAGGCAGCTGGACGGCCCTGGCAAGCAGCTCCTCTATACCCGCTGTGCTCGCCCCTGCGGCACAACAGCGACAGGTGGGCGGAGTCTGCAGCTTGTTTGCCAAGGTTAGATCGGAGAGACCCGCGTGTGATCCAGTTTCTGGGGTGAGGTGGCACACAGCGGATGGCCGTGTTTATTTAGAAGGTCTGCACCCTGCAATCACATCTGGGTTTTATTTATGGCCAGAACATGAAGTTGGGGCCACAGTGACAAGTGACCTTCCTGAGCCAGGACACGCACCCCTCCGGTGTGAGGATGGCCTGCTCTGGGGATGACAGTGAGCTGACTGCTGGCTCTCCTCCAAGCTTATCCCTTAGCTCCGGAGGTGGTGTTAGGGCTGGACCTGTTGCAGGGACAGTCACAGGGCTGGGGGGTGATGCTGGGGAGGGCCAGGGAAGTGGCGGTGACTCTGTGGCACTCATGCTGCAGCAGGCTGTTTGAATCCCTGACAATTGTAAAGGATTCGCCATCCCTGGGTTCGTGCCTCTGTAAGAGACAGAAACCCCGACTGAGCCTGCCCAATGCAAGCCAGCAGCTGGTGGGGTCAGGGCCAGTGATGGGGAGCCTGCAGATCATCAGGACATACCAAACAGAGCAGGACACCCCCAAACATAGTACGGTGCCCCAAAACACAGTGGAACACCACAAAATAAAGCAGGATGCTCCCAGAGAGCAGGACTGCAAAAGAGAGCAGGATGCCCCCAAACACAGCAGGCAAACTTGCTGGGTTCCCATTCTAGGGTGCTCACAGAAGCTCCTCCCTGGGAGTCCAGAGCATCAGGAGTGCCAGTGCCCAAGGCCCCAGGATCTGCTGCAGACCCCGGACACAGCCCATAGGGTTGACCCCAACTGATAGAAACCCGCCTAATTCAACCTTTGCTCCCTATCCACACCCCACTCTCCCAAGGGAAAAACACCTCGCTACACGTGTGGCTCCTCTCTCCCGGTACCGTCAGGCACCCCAGGTACCTGCCCTCCTTGACACCACCCTCGATGTTTGCCCTCACAGCCCGGGCATTCTCTGTGGAGTTTGCTATCTCCTTGGGGTGATTCGGGTTTGGGGCGAGCCGGCACTGTGACTTGTGGACCGGCTGGGAGCTGGTGGCTGCGGCTGCAGACCTAGGACCCTTCGTGTTTCCCATCTGCCTCTGTGTGTTCTGGAAGCAATGTCGGCATGGGCACAAAAGGCTCTCCGGCCCAGAAAGCTGCCTGGCAGGCAGCCACCGGCTTCTCCAAACACTGTTTAATGTGTCGTTAGAGCAGCTGCGCCTGGGGCCCAGGGCAGTGCTTCGCAACTTGCTGACCTTTCTGTCTGGATGTAATCAGCCTTCTTGAAGCCCACACCCTGTCACCTCCTAACTACTGCAAGCTCCTCTGCCAGGAACCCAGCTGCCAGCCTAACCAGCATCCGAGTCCCAGGGTGACATCATTTCTTATTCTTTCTGGCTGGGCAGGCTGGCTCCTCCAAACCCAGGCAGCCCTGGGCTCGCCACCCTGAGGACTCTGCTGGGTCTCCACAGCAGGATGTGCCAAGTCCCTGGGCCCAGTGGGCTGCAGCCGGACCTGATGAGCCCCATTGTGCAAGCACAACACCTCTTCCTCCGAAGACAGGCCGTCGGGACCGCTGCCACCAGCACAGGAGGGGGCAGGAGTGTGCTCAGGTGCAGAGTCCATGCCTGTGTGCCCTTGCATGAAAAGCCGGTCCCCATGGGGAGGGAGCCGCAGTGGCACAGTGCTGCACCTGCCTGGCAACCTGTGAGGACTCTGCTGCCCCCGCAGCTGCTTCTGCCTCTGCCCGTAGAGGGGTCAGAAGCCTCCTCTCTTGCGCTCGGCGTGGGAACTAGGTTTGCAGCTGCGTGGCTGCAGGGCTCCAGGCGGGATGCTTAAGGCTGCTGCTGCAGCTTCACGGACCATTAACGATTTGCTAATATTGTTTTAGCTTGCAAATTAGTGCAGCTCCGTGGGTAAGGAGAGGCTGCGTGGCCGCCATCCATCAGATGGAAACTCTTCATGCATGAGATGAAAAACGATTTCTGCCCTTTTACTGTAACCCGAAAACGGGCGGGGGTGGGGAGTGTCCCCAGCAAAGTCTGTTAGCAATTCTATTAACTCTGTCTCTTGTGCGGGAGAAGGGGATGAAAGGGTCCAAGCTGTGAGGACTGCGTTTTCTCAGTTAGTAATAAATGACACCCTCACCAGCCCTGCCTGACCGGAAGAGAGATCAAGAGGGTGAAGAGAAAAATGATGGGCCCACGGGGATCTTGTGACCGTCCCCAGAGCCCACAGCGTGATGCCAGCCTGGTGGGACCCCCGGCAGCCCTGGGAGGAGGGAAACCGTGTAGCTTCCTGCCTGCTGCCCCGCCTCTGAGCCAGTGTGTACTCGGATGGGCTGGTCGCACCTTCTCCGCATTTGAGCTTCTGCCCGGGCCGGGTGCAGGGAGAGTGAAGAGCCAGGTGGTGCAGGTGAGTCCTGCAGGGAGGCTGGCAGGGGTCACTGCGGCTGCAGCTGATCACCACAGAAGAGTCGGAATCGGATCCTGCCTGGACACTTGGGGCCTTCAGACAGCAAACCTAGTACGTGCCTGACCCCCACATGCTCTGAGGAGCCCTGGCCTGGCTGGGGGACAGAACTCCCACAGGACATGTGTCCTCCGACCACAGGACATGCGTGCTGCCCCACCGCTCCTGGGTACAGGCCCCCGGATCACACACCGAGGGCCTGACCCGGCCGTGAATGTGACAGTGTTCTCAGCCCTCTGCATTTCTAGATTCCACAGCTGCAGGTAAGCCCAAAGGAGCGCTGGCATTTTAAAAATTGCATTTGTGCTGACATGTCCGGGTTTGTCTTTATTCTGTAACAGTGCAGGATAGCAAGGACTGGCAGCATTTATGTGGCAGAGGGTATAATAAGCCAGACCCAGAGGACTGCGGACGTTCTGTACAAACATGCACCACTTCCTGTAAGGGACTTGATCCCTGACGATTTTGGTGTCCAGAGGCACTTGGAACAAATCTGCGCAACACTGAAAGGAGATCATATTTGGAGACTGGGGTCTTTGCGGAGTCAATAAAGTCTTACAGTGGCCCCTGGCCAATCTGACTGGTGTCCTCAGATGGAGGCCAGGACCCAGACACGCAGAGGGACACCTGGGAGGACACAGGGACATAGCAGTGTCCATGAGCCATGGAGTGAGGCCTTGGGAGAGAGCGGTCCTGTAGCACCTGGACCTCAGAGCGCAGTCTCCAGACCAGAGGACAAATGTTGGCTGCTTGGGCCCCCAGTCCGTGGAGCGCTGTTCTCCAGCCTGAGCAGACAGCTGAGCCCTGATTCACACGAGGGGGCGGAGGTCACAGAGCAGGAGCTGGGCTCCCACGAGCTCCACCCTGAAGCTGAGCTTGGCACTGGAACGGGCACCTGTCTGGGCCATGGCTGCCTAGTGCCACAGAGGCTGAGTCTCCGTAAAGAGGGTCTCCCAGCACCCTCGTCCTGCCAGCCCAGGCACGGGCAGGGGTGGGGTCTCCGTCCTGCAGGGTCTACACTGCAGCCCTGAGTGCTGCTGACTCTCACTGACACGTATCATGAGCTTCCCATGGGGCTGCTGCAGCAGGTTTTTGTAGGACCTCGTGGCCACGGCTCCTGCACAGGCGATGCTAGCCCAGGACGGGCCTCTCCGCAGCTGATGGTGGGGGGCTCTGCCTTTCTGGAGGCTGCTGTACCTGCCTAGTTTCTCACCGTCACCCTGGTCCCTGATCAGCGAGTCCGCGGCCATCTCCCCACATCTTCTTTGCCCGCAGAGGCCCAGTCCTGTCCTTGGTGACACTCTCTGTTTTCTTCTGAGTTCTCCTGCGGGCAAACCTGGCTCCTTGGTTTTCTCGGGGCACCCGTGTGGGCTTGGAGGAAAGGGCTGCAGGCCTGACCTCTGCAGAGTGCAAACGTTCTTCAGGCCCAAGACCCACCAGCTCATGGTTTTGGTGCAGGCCTTTTTACAGTCTGTGTTAAGTGATTTGAAAATAAAAAGGCCTCCCCCCAAAATCCTAAGACACTCTCCAGTTTGTTTTGGTTCTTTTTAAAGCTAGTCACTGGCTGTTGGGAGTGTAATTTGTATCGAGCAGCGTTCCCCTCAATGCTCAATGGCTGGCCAGTGCCAGCCAGGGCGCAGCCCCTCCGCACCGCTGTTTCTGAGCAGCCTCCTTTTCACCTGGCAAAGCGAGTCCTGCTTTACCCAGCTGCTCATTCAGCTGAGCACAGTAGCCGCCCTCAGGCCATGGAGGACACAGAACTGCTCCTCCCCCTGGTCCAGGGCAGCCCCTGTGCCCCAATCAATCCCTTCTGGCCAGGGTCCCTGGAAGGGGCAGCATGGTGTGGCTGGGGCGTCGGGTACCCAGGTCTGCTGTGTGCTGAGGCTCTTGCAGTTTTATGCATATTAAGTATCTGTGCATCCTCAATGTGGATAGTCTGTAATTATGAGCAGTATACAGAATACCATAGGTATTCACCATCTATAAGGCTACTATGTTTGGTGTGTGTAAGAACGTGGCGTATTAGGCGTACAGTGTATAAACTATGATGCAGAACATAAAGCTTGATGTTGTATGGTTGTGATAATAACTGCTGCAGAAGGGTGAGGGCTCACGTTTGACTTATAGGAAGCTGGGAGCAGGTGCTAGGTGCCCCTGCTTGTGACCACAGGTGCTGCACCCGGATGAGCAGTGTGGAGGACACCAGGTGACAGCCGGAGGCTTCCGGACAAGCAGCCAGGAGCAGGGACTCAAGTAGGCGGTGCAGGGCTCTGGGCTTCCCACCCTGTGAGGCCCTGGAGGTGACCACTCTCCCAAGGGAAATGTGTGTGTGGGCTCAGGTTGCAAAGGGCTCAGTCCCTGGCGTTGGCCCTGTCCCTGTGGCTGGAGGCAGTGGCCACCCATCGTGGCAGGTGGCATGTGTTGAAGAGGCCTGCTCTCCTCATGGCCCACTGTAAGAGAGGAAGAGTGGGCCTGCGGGGCCGCTGTCTCCTTCCAGAGGACCTGGGGGGCCCAGTAAGCCCCACTCCGAGAGTCCTGGCACCTCCCAGTGGTGCTGAGCTGGGAACCCCACCCTTGACTCCTGGGCTTGAGGGCACTCTGGTTCTAGACAGTGGTGGCTCTCAGAAGGGGCAGCCTGGGAAAGGCGTGACCTGGCAGAGCTGGTGGGGACTGAGCAGGGCTGACATGGGGGCCGGTGGGCGGGAGGGGAACTGAGGAGCCAAGACAGGTGAGCGCTGGAGCGGCCCCACCTAGTGGTGCCAATTCAGTCAGTTCTTCAAGATTGATGGAGGGATGACTCGTGTTTCAAAAATAAATTAGACATGTAGAATTTAATACCTCAGACTGCACTTTTTTGGTATCATTGCCTCAGAGCTCCTTAAAGACAAAACAATCATCAGCGAGCTTGACATGGTGGAAAGAACCGTTAATATCTTTATTGAGAGGCAAATTTTAGAAAGTGACAATGTGAGAATATTGGAGAGGGTAGTGCAGCCACCCACAGGTTGAAATCTGATCAAATAATTAAATTGGCTTAATACAATAGAGGAAATGGGCGCGGTGGAGGCTTATCAGATTTGGCCTGATTTTGATTAAAATGTTTGTATTAATATATCTGTGCTGGGGCCGGCCTGTGGCAGGGAAGGTACGGGCCACTGCAGAGTGGATCACCCCGATGGTCTGGTCTGGGAGAATGCGCCCAAGGACGCAGGAGCCCTGGGGCCACTGACACGTCAGGATAATTAAGGGAAGGAATGGATTTTTGTTGTAGTCAGGGGTCGCAAAGAGAACAGTAACATACAGGACACATAATTTATAGCATTGTTTATAATGGTCACCCACGGAGTCAGATACAAAGAAGGTGCAAAAGCTTGTCCATGACACCGAAGACCTAGAAAATCCAACTGCGGCCTGGATCCCCCAGCAATGTCCTGCAGGAGTCCAGCTGAAAACCCAGAGCCCACGACAGTGACTCATGCAAGTCTATTTCATGGATCTGCGCTGGGAAGGCCCAAAGGTCAGCGGGGGAAGCTAAACAGTCTGTGCCAGAGGGGTGAAGAAGCTGTGCCAGCAGGTTGAGGATTCTGCACTGGAGCCAGGAAGTGACGCTCAAAGTAGGGACCAGAGCGCCCCCAAAGTGAACCACGGCCACTCTCACCAACAAGGTCCCGAGCTCCTCTGATGATGAGAACAGCCACATTCATATGGGAAGACGCTCCTCAAACTTCTCCAGCAGAACCAAGAGCTCCAGACCACGACAAAGCTTAGGTGAACTCTCAAGGCTGCTCTCTCCCTCTCCAGGTCTCCTGTCTATGCTGGCAGCAGTCCCCAGCTGCCATCCGCACTCAGCACCATGCTGATGAGTTCACCTGGTGTTAAAGTTGGCCACCAGTTTTTAATCCACTACAGTTACAAATCGCTGAAACCCAGGAAGCCATGAGCTCGTGTTGAGGTAGGAGAGCAGAAATAAAAATTGGCAGAAGGCAAACGTGGAAATTTTCACATTGTGTGCATGTGTGTGTGTGTGTGTGTGTGTGTGTGCACATGCAGTGTGTTCTTTCCAGCTGTCCACACCTCTGGCTCTTGAGGACATGCCGGAACCTGGCCAGGAGTCACTGAGCCCAGGGAAGGTGGGCCCAGAGAGCCCTGTGCCAAGGAGGCAGACCGGCCTGCAGCTGTGTGTGTCTGTGTCTCTGGCTGTAAAGCTGGTGACCTGAGCCAGTGTCACCCTCTGGAGTGGTCAGCACTTCAGAGATCAGCAGAAGGGTGACATGTGGTCATGCTGGGTGGATCTAGGGCTGCAGCCAAACCCAGAGCCCAAGGCCTCTCCAAACCAGTCCAAAGGCACCGTAGCATTTGAATAATCTGGACAGATCCTCTTCAGTCTCCTGAACTGTCCCGGGAGGGACAGTGACCAAGTGGACAGGAGGGTCCAGCAATGCCTGGCTGGATTCCTGCTCCTGCCTGTGACTGCGTCACTGGGGTGGGGCCCTTGCTGAACCTCAGTTTCCCCTGTGAAATGAAGCACTCACACTGGTGCTGGTCCAGAGCCCCCTGGGGGTCCTAGCAAGGGGTCTGGGCCCAAGAGGAAGCCCTGAAGACCCGGGTAAGATGGGTCACCCTGGTGAGGTCCCTGTGGCCCAGCATCCCGGGGTGGGTGAGCTGTGCCCTCCCTGAACTGCAGAAGGCACCCCTGCTATGAACACAATCATCCATTTCTGCTTCTGCCCATGAGGAAGGGCCTTTGCAACCAGCCTGCCAGCTGAGTTCATCCAGGAGCACGCACATCTTGACACCGGCGGCAGAGGGGGATCGGGGCCTCGCTCCCCTCACCCCTGCAGCTGGACTCTCCGGGTCCTGTGTCTCCTGGGTTAACAGACCTGCTCCCCAGGGGCACTGGCGCTGAGGAGGATTGGGTTTGTCGGGATCTCCTCCTCCTCCTTGTGTTGCGCCTGCAACTATTATTTTCTGGACCAAACAGAATGAATATGAATCATGTTATAGATTTCCAGGTTGTGAATATTTTACAGTTGAATTCATCAAAAATTTAGTCCTCAGGCTGCTGACTCGGTCGTATTAAGTGCGGCCCTGCGGTGAGAGTCTTGATTCACAGGAAAAGGAGGCAGAGGAGTCTGCAGCAGAGCGTGACCTGTCATTTCTTCTCTGTGCTGGCATCACACCCGGAGGGCGCCACCGAGGGCCCACCCAGAGTTCTGCAAGACCCCTCGTGGCTCAGGCTGCGCTGGCTCCCGCCATCAGCGCTCAGGCCCACCCTGGCCCCCAGGCCCTGTGTTCAGGAGGTGCGTGAGGCATGCACGTGTGCATGTGCAAAAGCTTGTGGTGCTTGGTGTGGGTGAGTGTGCACATGTGGAGCGTAGGGTATGCATGTGGCTGCTGGAGCCCACTGTCCACGCAGCCCATTTCTGACATCATCACGGTCCAAAGGGATGCCCAGGTGTCCACGGCTCCGGCTGCCCTCTCCCCTTCTTTTTCATCCTCCTTCGAGAACCCAGGAGTTTCCATAAGATGTGAGTGAAGATCCTGGAACCGGGGGCGGAGGGGGGCTGTGTTCCTGAAATCTCCCAGAGCTGGGCTTAGCCAAGCCTGGAGTCCATCACGGCTTTCCTTTGGAAAATGCAATCCTTGTCCATGGACCATAAATGCATTTCACCTTGTGTTATGGTTGATACATTGTACCAACTTGAGAAATTTAGAAATTTTAACTAAGAGACTCAGGAGGGAGCCAGGATCCTTCCTCTTTGTAAATATCCTCCGCCTGTGCAAGAGGAGGGCACAGAGGTGGCGTGAGTGCTGCACCTGTCCTTGTGGGGGGTGGTGGGGGTGGTGGCCTGCTTACAATGTAGGGGGAGAAGCTCGCTCTCCCCTCTTTTGCTCTGGCTGCTTTTGCTGGCTGCCACCTTGAACTGTTGCCTGAGTGTCACGCACTCTGCCTTGGTGCCAGCTGATTACGGACTGAAACCTCCACGAACAGGGAGCTAAATAAGCCTTTCCCTTTGCACTGCTACTTTAAAATGACTCCATAGGAGTATCTTATGCTTTCTGCTTTAGTTCTAATGTGGTGGCTGCTGATGGATACAAGTCCCATTAAAACGCTGTCTGGTGCTGCTGACAAGGTTTATGCCTAGAAGGTGCTGCTATGGATAATCTTTCGGAGCCTGTGAGCTTCTGCATTTTCTATGCACAGCGTCAAGCCCTGGATTCACTACACGGGGCCACACTGTCCTCAGGGAGGCGTCTGCAGTGTATGGCTGGACACCACTTGTCCCCGTAACCAGCGGACCCTGCTGTGTTGCTGCTGCCCTGTGCTAAGGATGTGTGTGTCAGGTGGAGCCCGCGACCTGCCCCGGCACACGCATGGTGTGCATCTGTGGACGTGGACCTGAGAAGGGATTGGATGGCCATGTGTGTGCACGGCCTTCTTAGGTGCCGCAAACTTGTCCTGGGTGACCAGTGCGGGCGAGGGTGAGTGCTGAGCCTGGCGTGGCCAGCCCTCTGTGTCCTGTCCGCTGGGGCTCGTCCCTGCTGCAGCCCTCCGTGTGGGGCTTGCAGATGCCCTGCCTTCTTTCTGCCTGTTCCCCCCTTGCTTCCTGTAGGCAGCGGCCGCTGTACACAGATGTCCTCATGCAGAGGCCGAGGCCCCTGCAGTGTCCCCATCAGAGCTCTGGCTGTAGGAGCCGCTGGCAACGTGCAGGCTCCAGGGCTAGCATCGGTCAGGCTGGCCAGTGTGGGCCATGGGTAGCCGGCCCCGGGCTCGGCATCTGGGGGTCCCTGGGCCTTTGCTCTGCAGCTCCATGTCCCGCCTTCCAGGGCTCCTGTCTGCTTCAGTACCCGGCTTTTCCTTCACTAGGGCTGGGTTGGCTTCCCCAGGCTTTCTGCTTCTGTGGCAGCTCACTAGTGGGTGGGCGGGTGGTCTTCTCAGGTCCCCTCTCCTGGCGAGAATGTGCCTCAGGGGCACCAGGGCAGCTTGCTTTATCCATCCATTACAAGTTATTATTCTTTGTAAGAGGACTGCAGCTTGGCCAACAGTGGGTGGCATGACGCTTCCGGTGGGCCTCGGGGAGCTGGGCTCCTTCCCAGCTGCTCAGGTCTCTGCTCGGAGAGATGCAGAGTGGAGACTGCCTGTTTCCTCAGCTATAAATGCCTACATAAACCAGTCCGGTGGTTCCGTTTTCTGCTTTGCCCAAATAATTGCCAAATATGCGCTCTTAAATTTGAGAGCAGGTGAGCTGACAGATGTCCCGATCTATGCCTGAAACTGATGGAGAAGCACAGCGGTCACCGATTCTGCCCACATCACACTGGACACGGGAGCCAGGGAGGGCACGGAGAGGGACGGCACAAGTGCAGGGACGCGGCGACCGTGAACCTGGCCCCGGGCAGTGGTAGTCCTGAGGTCCCACAGGGTTAGCAAACCATCTCCCAGTTTCATCCCCAGGTTGCTAAGTCCAGTACCAGGCAGAACTGCCCAGTGCTGTTCCGGCCTTGGCCGCCAGAAGCAGGTTTGGGGTTACGGTGAGGGTTAGGGAGGTGTCACCCTGAATATTTTAATCTTCCTACCTTAGTTTTGAATATTGAGGGATGTAACTCACCTTAAAAGCTCTTGGGAGCTGTGTGGCCTCGGCCAAAGCTTTCGTGGCACTGTGACTTTTCCAGGGCTGTGCTTCTGAGCTGCGTTATTTATACTCCAATCTTGGGGATCCGAGAGTCTGCAGCTACACAGGACATTGCTGCTGGGGACACTGAGCTGTGCAGCGCAACCTAACTTTTAAAAGCTCCCACTGTGAGGCGCTGGGGTGCTCAGTTTAAGAAGAAGAGAGGTTTGCTTCGCCTCGAACCTACAGGGGCTCTGGTCCATACTCACCCTGCCCTTGGGTTTGGGTGAGGCCCCCCTCATGGCGGAGCACTGGCACCCCCACACCCGGGAAGAAACCAGAGAAAGCAAAGGAGGCTGAGGTCCACCGTTACCCTCAAGGGGTACAGGAGGAGGTGGGTCTGGGTTTGCTTTCCACAGTCCCCTTGGCATGGTGGCTGTCAGGGTTCTCTAGGGGCCAGTGGAGGCAACTTGAGCTCGATGCCACCATCGTCAGCCTCTGCTTTCCCCACCCGGCTTGCTTCTTCCCCCATCCGTCTTGGGGTGACATCAGCCCCCACCACATGGCTGGATGGGAATCGTCACTTCTGTCCCATGAGGCAGGCTCAGCACTTGGTGTGTTGTCAAAGGCCAGAACTGACCTTTGCACCCCGAGGAGTCTGTGAGGAGGAGCTATGGCCAGGTTCCAGCTGGGAGCCCTGTGCTGGACCTCACCTGTTCTTGGTGAGGGATCAGGGAGACGGGGGTACAGCTTCATTCCCCTGGGGCTGGGCCTCCTCTCCCAGCAGGAAGCTCACAGGCTCAGAGCCCTGGGAAGGGGTGTGGGGTTTCCAGAGCCCCCTCTGAGGACCAACATGCAGGAACTGTTCTCAGCACTTGGCCAGGGTACAGGCAACGGCTCCAAACATCTGCAGCCACCTGGTTACCTGGAATCCGGGGGACTCATAAAGCAAGAGAGTGCATGGTGCCCCTGCTCTGCTCTCTGCGTGGTGCAGTGTGCGGGGCTGGAGACCAGAAAGGGGAGGGCCGGCCCAGACAGGACACGTTGCCTGAAACTCACCGCAATAACTGGGCCGGCTCTGAGCTCTGCAGGAGCTGATCTGGAAGCGAACCTGGAGACTCAGACATTCACACATTCCTCTCAGGTCTGCCAGGCCACCGGCACTGGCGCTGTCTTGTAGCTGAGTGGGATTTTCCAGGTCACGCTCCAGGGACACCAGAGCTTTGCCGGTAGCCTGACGTGGTCAGGGCTGTGTTTTCAGCTCGTGCGAAGCCCTTTCAGTTCTCTGACAGACGTTCTCTGATCCCAGTCAGGGGATGGGTCCCCAGGTTACAGAGGAGGGGCGACACTTGGAAGAAGACAGAGTTGTCTGAAAATACAGCAAAAAATATTCGAAGAGGTATTTCCCAAGAGTTTTAAAATACTCATCAACCATTTCAACCTACAAACTCATGGAGCTCCTATCCAGAAGAGAAAACACGAGAAGAAACCCGCCTCCACACGTCGTAGCCGAGAGGCTGAAAATCAAAGGAAAGAAGCAGGGTCTAGTAAAAGTATGCTATTTAATGAAAAAAATGAATAAAAACTGATATTCCCTCCAGAAACAAGGTAAGAAGAACTAAACAACACCTTTAAAATATGAGAAAATAAAAATTGCCAATCAATAATCTGATAACAGATAAAAATAACCTGCAAAAATCCAGGAAATGGAAAATTGTTCAGCTAAATATTGAGAGAATTTATAGCAGCCTTAAAACCCACAAAAAATGATGAATAAAATTCTTTTGGTTGAAGGAAAATAATATCAGTAAAAAGCCCAGATCTATGAAAGAGCACAGTGACGGGAACGGGAATTCTGTAGTAAGGGATTCTCCCCGCTCCGCTCATAGCAATCATCGGGAATGTGTAAGTGTGTGGGCACAATGCAAACAGAGGCTCGTTTTGGAAATAATTGGAACTAATCGATTGTTTACAGTAAAAACAGACTGGATTCTAAGGCCAAGTGGAAATACGCCGTCACCCAGAGAGCTGGGCAGGAGGCAGTCCTGTGGATCACGCCCTGGCCCAGCGTAGGCCAGGCTCTCCCAGGGCAGCGTGAGGTCAGCCGGGCCGAGTCCTGCAGTCCTGCTTGATCCCCAGGGCACAGGTGAGCGGAACACGGGAGCCAGAGCGCCAGCCTGAGAAGTCACACCAAGTGCTAAGTAAATAAAGTGTCCTCACAGTGACGCACAACAAAGAACCCACTGGGTCAGCACTTAACAAATTCCAACATGGAGATGGACGCGATACGAACATTGAAATTATTAAGTGTAAACACGAGATGTTAAGCTTGAGAAGTGCAGATCACGAGGCTGAACCAAAACCCAAACAAATAGTAACGAAGCGCTTCCTGCAAGGCACAGACGTTAATGGAGGGGCAGAGGGGAAGGGAGCAAAGCCACAGAAAAAGGCTTGCACACGCACGCGCACACGCATACGCACACATGTGCTGGGCAGCAGATGACAGCACAGGTGGCTGTCAAACAGTTTTATTGGACACAAGAGAGAGAACATGAAGGTTACATGGCATGTGCCCAGGAGGGACCGCAGAGCTCTAGGGTGTCTCTGGGACCAGCACAGGGACTGATGTGTGAATCAAAGTCTTTCTGAGCTGCGTGAGTGTTTTGCTTCTGTTGAGACGTGGTCTCGCCATGTAGTTTGGGAGGCAGCCTTGCACTTACTATGGAGCCCAGTCTGGCCTCAAACTTGCAAGAATCCTCCTGCTTCGGCCTCTCTAGTGCTGGGATTACAGGCGTGTGCCAACACACCTGGCCTATAAAGAAATTAATGGAAAATGACAGAAATATATGAAATCATAATCATGTTTAGTAGTCTTCACCACCCAGCTGCTAACCACTTGACAGAACAGTTAAAAATATATAATAGAATACTCTGAGAGACACTGCCAACCAACCTGAGCCAAGTGATATTTAGAGAACTACGACCAGCCACTCCAGGACATATGTTCTTTTAAAATGCACAGAAACTTTCTTCAAGACAGACCATATATGGGCTAGAAAATTTTCTAAATATATATTAAAGAATAAAATTATATAGAACATACTCTCCAAACATAAGTTGTAAATTAAAAATAAATAGCAATTAGTAGTTTCAATAATCCACAAATGCTTAAATGTTTAAAGTGACACTTCTAAGTAATCCATGGGTCAAAGAAGAAATCACAAAAGGAATTGAATCAGAATAAAATCCTAATACATTAGTGTAGGCAGATAAAGTAGCATTTAAAGAGCAATTTATAGCTTTATATAGGCATTCATATAAAATCCTGGTTTAAATAGACTATGCTCTCATCTTAAGAAGATAAAGCAAGCTACCACGAGTAGAAAAAACGATCAGGACTAACATCAGAATATTATAATCCCAATGTCAATACTGTAAACCCTTAAAATATTATAATCCAAATATTGCAATCTCTTTTCTCATTCACCTCACAGTCTGGAAAATTACATTTGTAATTCCATTGATATGTTGTTTGAATCCCAGGGAATTCCAACCTACCACCTCCAGTGCAACCCAGCGTGGACAAAGACACTGAGACATATTCGTAGTTACCAGAAGCCCAGGGTTCTGAGTCTGGTCCAGGTGAGGATGCACAGAACAGAGGCCTGATCGAAGGCCTCACCCAGAATTTATTGTCTTGTGAAGAAGAGAGAGGCTCGAGGATGAGCGACTGTGAGATTGGCGGGGATTATGTGAGCAAGATGAGTTAAACTGGCTGGGTGGACAGCAGGCCGCTCTGCAGCCTGCAGGGAGAAGGGCTTGCGGAAAGGCCGGTCTGCGTGGCCCAGCTGAGGTGGCACTGGAATGGCTTAGGAGGCTGCCGCTTCAGTCTCTGATGTGTAAATTTTGCCCCCTGGGAAGTCATAACCTCTTATCTTTTGGCTCAAACCGAGTTGACAGTCCTGGAGCTGTGTGGCTCTGCCATCTCACTGTGCTCTGCCATTTATAAGGAACACGGTGTAGGTGCCAGGAAACAGGACACAGCGGCTGGCTTCCAGGTTTACACATCAGTACCTTAGCAGGCCTTGCGTACACTGCTTAGAGCCAATTGAAGGAAGAAGGAAATAGCACAGCCTGCTTTGTATGCATCAGTACCAGACGGGGTCTGGTTTACCCAAAGCTGAAGCCACATCCCAGGTCACCTCCTACACTGGAAAAAATAAAAAAGAAAATAAATAGAAGCAACCAAAGACAAAGGAAATTCTTTGATAGAATCAATATTTTAATAAATTTCTAGACACATCTGGCTTAGCAAAATTGAATGAAGAGGTTCATAAAAAACTAATAAAAAGCAGTAAAAAAAGTCTAATGCCGATTATTTCATAAAACAGAGATGGAAAGAAGCCTTTCAAATATTCTATGAAGCTATTATGGTCCCACTACCCAGACCTGCTAAGAACACACCAAACCTGTAGACCAATATGCTTGACGAACATAGAGAAGATTTCTTCAGTAATATGAGCAACTAGAATTCAATCACGTATTATAATGACCAGAAACCTTGGTCAACTCGTTTAATTCCAGGGATGCAAGGGTGGTTTAACCTACACAAATTAACAAATATAATACAGCACATAAATAGAATCAAAGGTAAAAATCACGTGAGCCCCTCAATTGATGCAGCAAAGGCCTTTGACGAAGTCCACTGTCCTGGAAGAGAAAGGCATAGAGCTGCTAGGTCTCCATATAATAATGGCTATGTTCAAAAATCCCCGAGCCGAGGAAAGCGTTTTCCCTAAAATTGGGACCTTGGTAAAGATGTCTGCTTTCTCCACTTTTAATCAAAACAGCCCTGAAACTTTAGTCAGAATAATCAGGCAAGAGAAGGAGTTTAGAGGAAGACAGAGAGGAAGGGAGGAAATCTAATTATCCCTTGTTACAGATGATGAGACTACATACTTTGAAAACCCTACTGATTCCACGAAAAGTCTCTTAGAACTGATAAACAAATTCAGCTAAGTAACAAGATAAGAAATCAACGTACGAAAACGAGCAGCTTTTCCATACACCAATAATGAACTCACTGAGAACAAAATCAAGAAAACAATCCCATTCATTATAACCTCAAAACATTTGCATAAATCTAACCAGGGAGGTGAAAGATCTCTACAACAAAGATTAAAAACCTCAGAAGAAAGAGGTTAAAGAAAACCCCTCCCATGTCCATAGACTGCAAGAATTTCAAATGGCAGCACTGCTGGGAGCAAACCAGAGATGCAGTGCAATCCCTATCAAGATACCAAAGGCACTGCCACAGAACTAGATAAAACGATATTCTCACATCCATGTGGCAGTCAAGAGACCCCAAAGCAAAAGAGCAGTGCTGGAGGCATCACAATACTGAGTTAATTTCAGATATTTCTTAGACCCCTGGTAACCACCACACCATGCAATTAGCATAAAAACAGACTGGTAGCTCAACAGAGCAGAATACAGGGTCTAGAAATAAAACCACATGTTAAGCCAAGCGATTCATTCTCAACAAAGGCGCCAAAACCATGCTCGGAGGAGAGGTCTCCTGCTTTGAAAATGTTCTGGAGAGACGAGGCAGTGACACGTGGGGGACGGAGAGCAGTCTCCGCCTCTCACCCTGCAGAAAGGTGAACTAGTCCTGGATCACAGACCCCAACGTCAGGCCTGGAACTTTGAAGCTAACAGAGGAAAACAGGGGCAGACACTTCAATACACAGACACAGGCAACAGGGTCTTCAACAGGCCTGAGGAGCGCAGGAAATAAAAGCAAGGGTTGGCAAGTGGGTTGCATCACTGGGGAGCTTTTCACAGCACAGGGACCAATCAGAGTGGAGACAGTCCTCAGATGGGAGAAGCCGCTGCCAGCTCTCCGCCTGACAGGATGGCACCCCGACTGTGCAGAGAACCAAATAAGCAGTAACAAGCAAGTAATCAGTCAGTAAGTGGGCAAATGATCTGAGCAGACACTGTCCAAAAAGAGAAGCACAAATGGCCGGCAAATTGTGAAAAAAGTGCTCACCATTCCTAGTCATTAGGGGAGCGCAAATTACAGCTTCACTGAGATTTCATCTGATCCCAGTCAGACTGGTTAGCACCAACCAGACCAGACCGGACAGGACAGGACTGGACCGGACCGGACCGGACCAGACCAGACTGGACTGGACCAGACAGGACAGGACAGGACAGGACAGGACAGGACCGGACCGGACCGGACCAGACCAGACCAATCAAAAATAAATGCTGGTGTGGACGTGGGGGAATGGAGCCCTCCAGAGCCGTTGGAGGTAATGTAAACTAGTACAGCCACAATGGGAAAAAGCTGTTGTTCTTAAAGAGACTAACCACAGAACCGCTGGAGGAGCCAGCTACCCCACCCTGGTCTCTATCGGAGGAGGAAATGAGTCAGCATGTAAAAAACACCCGCACTGCCGCATGATCACATCGTTACTCACGAAGCTGAGCTGTGGAACTGGCCCAGGTGACTGTCAGCGATGGACAAAGGAACATGTGGTTGATCTACACAGTGGCACCTCTCAGGCACAGAGAGGAGCGAAAGCATGTCGTCTGCAGGAAAACAGATGGAACTGGAGGTCATTATACTCAACAAAATAAGCTGGACTCAGACAGGCAACCACCACGTTGTCTGTCACATCTGGAACACAACAGAGAGGTCAGTGTGACAGTGGAAGGGGGACTGTTGGGGAGGGAAAAGGAGCAGGTGACCTTGCAAAAGCCACGAGTGTCCAGGTGGCGTGGTCCATGCTTGCTGATGTGGGGCAGCACCGTCTTAGCACCCTAAGCAGGGCTGCGAACGCTCATGGAGCCCTGCCTCCCTGGCTCCCCGGCTCCCCTCCTGATTCTGCCAACGCTGCCTCTGCGTCAGGGCCTCTGATCACTCTAACCAGCCTTGCAAGCCCAAGACCAGCTCAGCTGATGGATCGAGTGGAACCCAGCCCTGCACGTTTTCTTCCATACAGGTGTTGACCCTTCTGGCTGCATCCTTGCTGGTCTTCCAGGACTGGTCACTCTCTGTTCTCCCTGGAGGAGCCCAAGAGCCAGGCCTGGCCCAGCCTCTTGCCTCAAACCTCTTGGCTCCTTGTCCGCTCTCAGGGTTCTCCGTGGGCCAGCGATGTCCAGGTCATCATCTAAATAGAGGCCAAGCAGGGAGGAGGTCACTGAGCCCACAGAGACAGGCCACATGGCCTGGGCAGCAGATGTAGGAACGGCTGTTCCGGTAAGGGCCGGCTGTGCTCCACAGGGAAGTGCAGTGGAATCCAGTGGATCTGTGATCTGGGCAGCGGTATGAGTGGAGCTTGTAGACAGAAGCAGGAGCTGCAGAGTGGGACCCACGGGAGTCAGGGTGGACATTCTGGAAAGTGACCACAAGCAGGAGCAAAGACGAGACCCAGGGCCCAGGAGGGGGCGCTTCCCGTGTCACAGGGAAGACAGGCAGGATGTGTGACGCCACGGAGCTGTCCACTGGGCAGGGGTGTCCATGAGGGACTGTGAGGAGCTCACCTTTGCCTCTGACCTGATCTCGGGCTGTGAACAAGCCGGAGTCCTCCTCTCCCAGTGCCTGAGGATCTGTGACTGAGTGGCCCAGTGAGGTCTCTGGCTTTGTGTTCACACCCACCAGGGAGCTCCGTGCTTTGATCAGCAGAGCAGAAGCTTCAGGTGCTGTTTCCACAGGAGCACGGCGGCCTCAGTGGGCTGGGAATCCATATGCCACATTGAGGACCGGCCACCTGACATCCTGGATCTCATTTCAGCACATAATTGGCTGGACACAGATCTGCCAGGGGAGAGATGGAGCCCCAGGAGCCTGGCCACATGCTCACAGCGGGGAGGGCGGGCTTCCGGCCTTCTGGGATGACTGAGTGTGACGTGTGCTACACCCGACAGACACAGGGCCCTGGATGGGGAAGGGGCTGCGCTCCCACCGCCCATGTGCTTCCACCGCAAGAAAGGTCCTTGAGTGCCAATGCCAAAGGGCCCACCGTGACGGCTTGGCAGTGGCTGAACCACACGCCGCACCTGGAATTCACGCTTACTTACAGGAGTGGCCGAAAAATACAGCAGGTTTCTTAAAGTGTGCCCAGTAAAAGATACGGTGCCGTGAACCCCCTGAGACCATCCCTGCACTCTGAGCACACCCATCCACCGTCGTCCTTGCTGCTGTCTGGAGCTGCTCTGGAGCCCTCTTTCTGGGTGTCTCTCGTTGTGCTGTCCTGGCTGCCTCCGTATCATAAATAACTTCAGAGCTGTCGTGCTCGTTCTGATTTTGGGGAAGACTGGAAGTTGCAGAGTGCCAGATGGGGTGTCTGAGGCAGAGGAGGAGCCAGCAGGGTGCTTCTACCAGCTGCCTTTCCTCAGCGGAGCTGCAGAATGGGGCAGTGCAGTGCTTGGCTTTGGTGGGGTGATGCCTCCGACCACAGGGTGTCGACAGCTGCCTGGCTGCTCCTGGGGACCTGAGACACGGCCTGCAGGTGTCTGGAGGGCAGCTGGAATGGGACTTGAGCTTGGCTTCTCACATCACAGGTCGTCTGCGCTGTCGCAAACCTCGGGTCAGGGTCTGCTCAGCCCTGTGTGTCCACAGGGCTCATTGCAGAGTCTCTGTCAAGGAGACCGCGGTGCAGGGCTGGCTCATCCAGCTGCTCATCAGAGCCAACTGACCATGTCCACCAGGAGAGATTGCGTTTGTGGAGATGTCCCTGGCTGCTGGGAACGCCCCAGGCTTCTCCCCGCCCCAGTCACCCACAAGCACTCAGCCCTCTCCCTGCTCCGTGAGCAGCCGGCTCCTCTCGGAGGATGCTGGCCCTGTCGGTGGGTGCCTTCCCCCACGGGAAACGGCTGTGCACTGGCACTGTCCCCTTGCTGCTCTCTCTGTGACCAAGAGCCCATCTGGTGTGTCTTGGGGGCAGTGACGGGCGCAGGGCTGATCCCCCAGGGGGTGGTAGGGTGGACCCTTGGCCCCTGCTGTCCTGTTTCCTGCCATTGGCACAAGGACCAGAGCATCCAGCGCTGGGTCCTCTGGATGCAGATCCACTTCAGCCCTGCGGGCCAGCTCCACACTACGCCTCTGAGGACAGCAGTGGCTGTGGTGGGCTGTGCACAGGGCTGGCTGTTGGGGTTGTGATGAGCACGACACAGGCCAGTGGTCAGGAGCCCCCTCTTCCCTCCAAGCTGACTCTGGTGCAGCCTGGGCTGCAGGGGGCGCTCACCACATCACCAGAAGACCTGTGCCTCTGCACTGACCATGCCTCTGGTGTCCCTGACCGCTGGACAGGAGAAGAAATCCTGGTGGACTTCCCAAAGGAGACCCAGGGAAGAGGCCAGACAGTGTCTATCCCTGGCTTCTAGAGATGTGCTGAGTCGGCTCGCTTGGAGCATTTGTCCCTCGCTCTTTCCCCGTGGCCACCGAGAGGTCATCACTCAGTTTAACTGGGCGCCTCCATCCCTCCAAGCCAAGTTCAGCAGCATTTCATTACTGGGCTGCTGTTTAGCCCATTTCTCCAGCGTTGCCTGTTCATTTCGGCCTAAATTATTAAGCAGGTGTTTAATAATGCAAGCCCGCGTTGTGGACGGACCAGCAGACCCGAGCGTGGAGCGCACAGCTTAGGACAGCGGCGGGAAACGCGGGCCTCTTCCCTGGGGTCCGCACTAGATGACCGATCATCGGTTAACCTAATGGTGGGAGGTTCCCCGAGCCCAGAGAGCTCGTCCTTCACTGGCCTCCTCCCGTGACACCGCCTCCCCGCGGGCTTCTGCCCTTGGCTAGATCTCGGGCGAGCGCCACCGCGCGGGCTGCTGGGACAGAGGCGCGGGGCCTTGGCGCCTGCGCTCGGTGCGCCCGAGGCGGGGCGCAGAGTGGCTCAAGTGTCCCGGGTGTCCGGAGAGCCTCCCTTCCTGGGCTGGTTCTTCTCTCGCTGAGCCATCCACGCGCACCCTTCACGCTCCGGCGGCCCCGCGAGGCCCAGCTGCTCTGCAGGTCACGGAGGGGCGAGTGGAGTCGCATGGCTTTGTGTGTGGATCTGACTCCATGCCAGCTCCACGCTAACGGAGCACCGATTGCGCCTGAGCTCAGTCCTGAGCGTGGGGATGAAGCCACCACCGCGTGGACGCGATTCAGACCCTGACTGGCCCTCTTCAGCCCCAGCCACCCGCGTCCTTCCTGCCACCAGGAGGCCGGGGATTGCAGCCCCCTGCTCTCAAGCTCTGAGCCCAGAGAGTGCCTGGGACCTCACAGGCGTGGGAAGGCCCCTGGGAGAAGCGGAAGATCCGACCACTGCATCGCAAGGCTTCTTGGAGGATGGAAGGCGCAGTGGTGTGGGCAGCTGTGGCCAGACCTGCTCCAGGAGATTCTCTGGACCCCGTTGGACTGCTGGGGCAGCACGGGCCTGGGCTCCTACCAGCTGAGATGTGGGCAGGGCCTTTGGCCTCTCAAGGCTCAGGTCTTGCCCCAACCAGGGAGCACAGGGAGACAGAGAGGCTGCCAGGCAGAGCCCAGTGGGCCAGGGTGCTGGGGCGGGGGCGTGGGGCCTTGCTCTGTACATGGTGCTGACCCACGCAGTGCTTGACTAAGGCCCAGAGAAGGAGGCAGAGGGTCAGGAGCTCGCAGGTGGTGCCCCAGGCAGAGTGTGCTCAGGAAGACCAGATGAGGATGTGGCTGTGGTCACTGGGCTTGACTTTGCAGGGCAGCCTGAGAGGCAGTCAGGGGCCACTGAATGCCGACTTTGATGCTGGGGAGGCAGCATCACATGCTGTGACCTGTCACCTCCGCGTGAGGCCAGAGGTGTGGAAAGTGGCAGGGACACTGAGGTGCGTGACACCCACCAGTAGCTGCCTAGGGGATGCCTCGAGGAGCACCCGGGACAGAGCTGCCCTGGTGCCCCGAGCGCCCAGCCTGGGACCCAGCAGTGTCCCATCAGGTGGTGACACGGCTCCCTGGAGGCTGCTCACTGTCCCTGCCCCACCATGATGCCTGTGGTTGGGTCCATGGAGCCCCAGTCTGGGGTCTCGGGGAGTTCTCTTTCCCTTCTCTGACAGGATTGCCTCGTCAGATCCCCCTGAATGCACTCATGAGTAACCATCCGTGCCTGGTTTGTTCATTTTCTGTGGCTTTGTTCTTGGTTAATTGTGAATCCAAGATCTTTGTTTTCTCATGTTGATTTGGCAAATGTGGTTCTTTTAAACAATAATTTGTCTGTTTCCTTTCATCAAACCTAGAGCCATGAGGTTGTGCTCAGTATCCTCTGAGTTACATTAAATCTGTTGACCTTTAGTGACTGTTCCTGTTATTACTGGCATAGATGACATGTTTCCTGTGTTTTTAAAAACGAATCTTTCTAGAAATTGAATAAACCAGCCAACTTCCACAGAACATGCTTTTGCCTGTACTGAATTTTGTCTGAGATAAATCTATCTTTTCCGTTCTTGCTCTTAACTTTATTTTCTAACTTCGATTTCTTTAGGTTCATATGTTCTTCCTTTCATGGTTCTTTCCAAAGAAATGGTTGATGATTGATTTTAACATATGCATTTAAAAGCTGTAAATTTCCTCTAAGTGTTGCTTTACTGTACCCCACAAATTTCAATGTTACAATTATTTTTATTTAAAGAGAAAAAAAATCAAAGCAGCAAAAGGGTACAAGTAATACAGAATTTCAAGGAAAAAATATACAGTAAGAACTCACGTTAATAGATTACATATTGTCATCTAGAAACAGTTGTCCAAAGTACAAAATTAAAGCATACAAAGCGGACATTTATACAGTGAGAGTGCAGACAGTTCTGTTCAATGATCCAACAAAAACTCAGTAAAATGGTTATCTACATTGTACCCTTAAATATACGTGCTGTTATATCCTTTAGGACACTTTCTTTCCTCTCTTTTTTACAATAACAATGTTATAATTTTTAAAATTTTATTCAGCTCCCGTATTTTCTAACTTCCCACTGTAATTTCTTCCCTTAAATCCATACAGAATCTAAAATGTGACATAGTATTCTCAAATTTGGGAAGTTTTCTCACCATATTTTGGTACCAATTTCTAGTTTAATTTCATTATGATTTAAAAATTCCTCTATTTCCAGGTATTTGAAATTTATGAAGATATGCTTTTTAACCTGTCACGCAGTATATTTGAGAAAATATTGCATTGAGCTTAAAAATTGAAAAAAGATGCATTTTGTAGGTGTCAGGAGTTATTTAGGTGATGCTAGTGACGGAAGCGATGCAAAGAATGTCTGTAAACTTGGGCCCGCTGTCTCCTTTATTTCTGCAAAGCCTTCCTTCCTGTGACCACAGCCCTGTCACTGCGTGCGTACAGAGTTAAGCGTATCACCTCCTCTTGAGCCGATGTGTTCACCTTCGCCAGCACCCACCCTCTCTGCCGTGCTCCTGCTCCAGCGTCTGTGTTGTCTGGAAGGAGAGGGCTAGGAGCCTTCTTCAGCTGGTGTTTGCGGGACACGTATTTGTCTAGCCTTTTCCTGTCTGGCTGTGCGCCGCCTTCTGCCTGCAGCACTCCCTTTCCAGGCAGCCCGTGCCGGGTCCCTGGAGTGCGGTGCACGCCGCTGTGCTTCCTTTCCGCCAGAGTGCCTGGTCCTGTCCCTTCTCACACGCGCAGGGGTTTGCTGGCGCTTGGGTCTCCCTCTTCCTGGCAGCGCCGTGTCTGTCCACCGAGTCTGTGTTCCTTCATCTTCTCTGACCTGTATTTCCATTCCTCAAATATTCTTATCACTTGATTTCATCTCCTGTGCCTTTCTGGTTGTGTTGTTGGTGGTCCTCCTCTCTTGCTGGGGCTCTGGGATTTGATCGTGCATCCCAAACTGGCCACTGTGTACCCTAATGGAGTCCTTCACCACCCTTGATGCACACAAGCTGCCGAGGGCCCCACTTCCTGCTCTGCCCGCCCAGCCCCACTTGGAGGGGACACCTGAGAGGGCACTTGGGAGCCCCAATTGCCCTTCCTGTCCTGGGCTGTCTGCCTGGGTGATATCGTTCACGTTTTGTTTATTGGTTAATAGGGTTGCTGGCCTCCCACTTGTTCCATATTCTGGGCCAAGGTGGAAGTTCTGTCGCGGGGTTTATTAAACATCAAAATGTTGGTAAAAATGCCTCGCTGGATGTTGAGCTCAAATGGCCGTGTGCCTTGTGGTCCCTTCGGCCACCCTTGCTCCGTTTTACACTCGGCCAGCGCTGATTTCTCTCTGCTTTCTAAATTACCTTCTCTTCTGTTTAACTCTTCATCACTGCACCCGTTTGCACACCATATTCTAAGATCAGTGCATGTGCTACAATTATTTATGTTAACACCATTGTGGCCCTGCACAAAACACCAGGTCCTGGTTCCAATTTATGCTTTCAAAAATGTGTTTGAAGGAAAGTCTTGAAAGCAGATTTTGTCTCCAAGTTGTCTTAGTTACTTTTCTCATCGCTGAGACAAAATATCCGACATACAATGTTAAGGAGGAGAGTTTTATTTAGCTCATGGTTTGGAGAGCTGTCTGTCCATAATTGGCTGGCTCCAAGGTAGGAGGGCACATGGCAGGGGGCAACCGTTCATGAAGAGGAAGACAGAAAAGTCAACAAGGAGAGAGAGGGGACAACTCTCTGTCCCTTATATGGTATTCAGGCTACCTGGCCTGGGGCAGGGGTAGCATGCACCCCTTTAATCCCAGCATTGGGCTACGAACCAATCACAAACTCTAGATCCAGCCACCTCTGAAAAGCTCCCCCCATGACTGCCTGAGGCTCTGGGGGGAAGTCCAGACATAAACCATAACACAGGTTTGAATACTCCCAGCCTTCTGCTTCTAGAGACAGAGATCCCACCCTCACCTTTACGGTTAGGGGGGCTGATGGGTGAGGAGGGACACAGACCCAGGTCTCTCCAGGATGAGGCCCCTGCATGGGGTGATGCTGGGGCAGGAGTCATCTGTGGACCTGAAGTTACTGAGCCACTGTGTTTTGAGTGCATCTATCCCCAAAAGGTACATTCTTGGTCCCCAGCATGGAGGTGTTGAGTTGGAGCCTTAGGATGTGGGGTCCAGGGAAGGCATCTAGAGGACAGAAGCACCCTACTCCCAAACAGATTCATGAAGATCACTTGAGACTGGGTTAATCTCCAAGAACTGGTTATCTTCAGGAGCCTGGCACCCCCAGAATCCCACTCTCCACCCTCACCTCCCACCATGGAGACATCACTTCCATATGAGAGGCAAGCAGAGGTGAGCACTAAGCTCCTGCAGTGACACAGCTGTAACCCGAACAAACCTCCTTTTCATGAAGCACCAGCCTCCGCTGTTTTGTTATAACTGCCTGAAGCCAACTGAAATACGTGGCTTTAAGGAAACTGACATTTATGTTTTAGTCACTTTCTCATTGCTGGGATAAATCACCGGATACCTGCCATTTACATGAGGAGAGGCTTATTTGGGCTCAAGGTTTTCAAATGACCAGTCCACAGTCCCTGGGAAGCCACATGGCACAGGGGCACAGTGGAGGAGAACTTCTCCCATCAAGGAGGCCAGGGAGCGGAGGGAGAGAAGAGAGGGAGGGAGATGTGCCCCTCCTGGTGACAGCACCATGGCCCTCTCCAGCAGGTCCCACCTTCCAGCGGCACACGGCTGCTGATCTCAGCAGTGGTGAACCTGGCACCTTCCAAGAGCAGTCACCTCCGCTAAGCACACGGGCGCTTGAGGGGCTTTCCAGTTCCAAACCATGACGGTGTGTGAGAGGAAGGGGAAGCAATGGTGCAGGCAGAGAGGAAAACACGCAGCAAATGCCTCCAGCCTCCATCAAAGAATAGAAATCAGAGCGCTATTCACAGAGGGGCCATACACGGGAGCCAAAGTTTAACAACAGCAGTGGTGAACCTGCACGGCTCAGGGGGCTTCCCAAGAGGTGTCTGTCAGCGGGAGGAGGCAGGGGAAGGCACAGGACAGAGTGGCAGCAGTGGTCGCTGTGTCCCCCCCCCCCCAGTGGCACACAGGACAGAGGTTTGGATCTAGCCCAGGATACCTGTAACTACCCTGCTAAAGGTTTGGTATTTTACTGGTGTTTTGTCCTGCTGACTTAATTTTTTCTAATTTGGTTCATTTGGATCCATTTAGATTCATTTACTTCATTTTTATCCATTTAGTGCATAACAGTGCGGAGGACAGATGTCACCGGCTTGGTGGTAGCAATGGCACGGTGCCTTCAAAGGTCCTTGTTACCAGCGCACCCAGACCCCCCACGGGAAAGTGGATCACCCCACTGTACAGGCTAAGTTTGGCTAATGTAACATGAGGCTGCGTTCCCATTGTTTATTAATTGTTTGGAAGTTACGTATTTTTCTATTACAAGCTCACCATTATTAACAGCAAGCTTTACATCTACGTTAGCAGTGTGGTTTAGCCATGTAGTGAGAGCACAGGACACGAGGTGGAAACCAGGATGATGCTGAGCGGTGTGCTCAGGAGGGCAGGGGTTCATTCTCCGGTGGAAGGCAGGGTCGGTGCCCAAGGTCTCTTTCCGGAGAGGCAGGAGGGCTTGGGTTCCCGGTGCCACCTCAGACAGCCCTCCCTGAAACCCCACGCAGCCCGTGGGAAGAGCGTGGGACTCTGGGTGAAGGGTGCTTACACGGGGTGTGCAGGGTAAACTGTCCATCAGAGTAGAGGCTGCAGAGCGTGGGCAGGCTCTGCTCCTCAGGCTCTCCTTCCAGGAGACGAGATGGCAGTCACAGTTGTAGGTCAGGAACTGATTCACCCAGCGGTCCCTGTGCCCAGCACCCAGGACCCAGCACCCAGGACCTTAGCCCGGCAGCCGCCTCGGCTCAGGGTGTTCCCATGCCTCACCGCAGAGCTGCCTGCCAGCCGTGCTGGCCGTTGCTGCCTGCCCTTCCAGGATGTGGGATTCCACTGCAGGTGTCCCTGGGACACAGCTGATTTTCCAGGCCACGCACCTGGGTGCACAGAGCACCTTCCCCGCACCTCTTCCTGGTCACGGGAGGAGACAGGGACTGGAGAGGGTGGCACTTGAGAGAGGAGCAGAATAAGCAAGCGCAGGAGGACCAGGAAAGGCACAGCCAGAGGTGTCAGAGAGCAGCACAAGGGACGTCATGGCACTAGAGAGCTGAGCTAAGGCAGAGCTGCCTGTAGGGATGCTGAGGGAGCCCTGTGTGGATTGGTGCGGTAACCCTGGTTACAGGAGCCTGAAGTGCTGGGACAGAAGGGCTGGTCTGGGTGCCGGTGGGTGAGCTTCAGAGTAGTTTAGTACAAACCAAGATTCAGGATGCGACCTCCTGGGAGTGTCACCCCCACCTCCCCATCTTCCATCTGGTCAGGTGGCCTGCAGAGCGAGGGGCCTTCAGTCCACTTCCAACAGAAAGGACTGGAACTGCGCTGCCCGACAGAGAGAAGCCCCGGGAATAGGTGACGCCTCTCCCCTCTGCCTGGCCCAGGGGAAAATTCGGGGCACCTGGGAGGTGTTTGGGGGGCCTGATGCCCATGCTGCCCCCTCATGCACAGGACCTGCAGAACCTCGGAGAACTCCGTCTGTGCTGTCCTGGGCGTCGGGCAGGAGACTTTCCAGCCCCGTTGGTTTTGCAGGAACCACCGCGCCCTCAGTCTCCCCGCCACTCTACAGAAGACTCGGGGATTGCTCCTGCTTTGCTCACCCATCTCTGACCGAAAGCCCTTGACATATTTAAAAGCACCGATCTGCATGCCCTGACATTATTAACAGGGAAGAAAAAGTTATTTTACACCCTCATTGAGTCAGCTGCAGAGAGGGCTCCAGGGATGCAGGGAATTTCACAGTAGGTACCTGCCGTGTAGCAGATTGCAAATCCTTCTGGTGCTTTCCAGCGAGCGAGTGCTCGGAGCTGGACCCATTCCCAGCACCTCGCTGAAGCCCCAGGAGCCAGGAGGATCCCTGTCACAGTCCCCACAGAGTCCACGCTGAGTGTGGCGGGCCCCCGAGATGCCAAAGAGCACAGTGGCTAGAGGTGGAGGAGCCCGGTGGTGGGAAGAGGCAGCCAGACTCAAAGGGCAAAGGGCGAGGGGGCCGTGGATATGAGCGAAAAGCTCCCAGCCGGCTAGCTGCGGGATGTGCCAGGTTCCTGTCCCTGGAATACTGAATAGTGAATTCCAGGGGACAGTGGAGGTCAAGCGTGGGGAGGCTGGGAGGAGTCCCTAACAGGGTCACCACCAGGGCCTCTGTCAGGGGTGATTTATACAGCAAAGCAGCGTGGATCCAGCTACAATCAGTCTACAATATAGGGTCACAAGGGTCCCTGCCAAGCTACTGTCTATCCGGTAGGAAAGCGTGTTCTGCAGCAGGCTACTTGGAAAGAGCATGGACACTTTTGGGAAGGGAACATCTGGACAGGTGGTGCTGATCGTAGTGCAACTCCAGGTAGGGGGCAGGTGGTCGCTGCGTCTTTATCTGGCCTCTTCAGATGTGTCCCCAGAGAAAGTTCTGATGTCTCTGTTTTTGTGATGACTTCCCAAGGTCCCGCAGGCCCTGGTGTCCCCCCACCTCCATCTGGTGAACCCACACCAGGAGGATGGGTTCTGCCCCTGGGTCTCCCCGGCTCCCTCCTGAGGGCCCTGCGACTCAGCTCCCTCCATCCCACCCACCTGAGCCAGCAAGACTTGTCGGCCACCCTGCCCCAGGCGATAGCTGGGCCTGCTGTGCACCCCCGAGCCAGAAAGTGAGGCCTGTGAGACTCCGTGGCTGTGTGAGGACAAGTGTCCCCAGAGGCCATGTCTCATTTGGCACCCTGTTGGGAGACCTGGGGCACTCTGGGGTCCCTCAGGGATACTGGGGTCCTGGTGTCTTCCTCCTTCTCTCCTCATGCCAGCCGTGAGGTGGGCATTGGGCACAGTGGCCCCCTTGTCATGCTACCTCTCCACAGCCCAAAGCAGTGGGGACAATAGTCAAGGGCAGGAACCTCCACAACTCTGATGCAAAACCCACCTTTTCTCCCCAAAAACTGTCCCTGGGGGATTCGTCGCAGTGGCAGAGCGCCAGCTGACACTGTTAGCTGTGGAAACCCACGCAGAGCTGGGCCACGGGGACAGGACTCCTCTGCTCTGCTCAGTCACAAGGTCAGTTTTGCCTGGGCTTCCATGGCTCCTCCTGCCCTCGGAGTACCCTGAACCCTCAGAGCACCCCCAGAACCCTCCCTGCTCCCCACTTAGGACCCCATTCTTCCTTGTGCCCTGTGCTGGTCCCCAGCACCTTCCCCACCTCAGGACCTCTCACTCTTGTGGGACGTTACCAGACGGCCAGAACGCAGCAGGCTTTGGGGCCCCATGAGTCCCACAGGGAGACAGGCCTGGCCCCGCCCTCCCAGCCCTCACCCAGCCCTCCCGGCTCGGCACCAGGCTGGGGTGCAGACTGCGGGCCTGCCACCTAGGCTCATCCTCCAGGACACTGTCTCACTTCACCCTTTTGATGGCTTAGATATGAAGGGTCCCCGACACTCAGGCACCAGGGGCCGGGTCCCCAGTGCAGCCCTGCTGGGAGGGGAGCCTCGAGAGGCCACTGCATCCTGCAGAGGCGGGCCTGAGCCCTAGAGGTGGGACCCTGGGACTGTATCTGTCCCAAGTGCCTTTCACTCTGCAGTTGTCCCTCTCTGCTCCCTGCAGGCCAGGAAGTGACTTCCGTCTGCCACACCCCTCTGCCATGGTGGTGCCACCTCACCATGGTCTGAGGGTGAAGGAGCCAGCCGACCACAGACCACACCCTCAGGAACCATGAGCCAGAGCAAAGCGCCCCTCCCAGAGCATGACCCCGTGGCCTGTCCAGGGGGTGCTGGACACCCACCCTGGGTGGCCCCTCACTCTGCAACCCTCGACTTTTTCTCATGGCATTCTCTGTTCAGAGGTCACGCTTGCTTTTCACTAGAGATGTTCATTCCTGATACTATTTATACAATGTCTTTTAAAATTCCATTTTTAATTATTGGCTTTCATGTAAAAACACACTTGATATTTACCTGGTCCCAGGCATCATGATAAATGTAACTGACTAATTCTAATAATTATTTCATGACCCACACCAAGTTCCCTAATCAAGTAAGTGGAATCCAGGAGCCCGTTCATGTTTCTGTCCTTTGCTGCTCCTTGTCCTTGCCCTTGAGATGCTTTCTGAGGCCTCCCACTGGAGGCTGGCAGCCAGCAGCAGGAGCTGGGACTCTGCCTCCCTCCCGGCCCAAGCGCAAAACCTTCACTGTCTCCAGTCCGGGGTCACCAGGCTGAGGACAGCAACCACAGCCCCGCCTGCCTGCCTTACCTTTTCATGGGCAATGACTCCATCTATTTACAAAGGGATTTTTTGCACTAATTAGGATGAAAGCACTTTCCAGTTTATTCTGTTAATGTGTTAAGTTGCCTTCATGCAGTGTTAGTGTGCGCTCATGAGATATAAAAGCGTACCAAGGCCTTTTGCTTACTGGCACGCGGCTGCTGTGCCTAACAACTCCATTCCTTGTGGGAGTTGGCTGGGCGCAGGACGTCCTGCTCCCCGTCCCCCTCCCCTTTATCTCTTGCCCTCCTTTTCATTTGCAAAAGATGCCTGTCTCCGAAAGTTTCCTACCACCTAACTTGTGCTTTGGCTTTGATTTGTTTATACTTTGGATTCTCCCATAAAGAAACCATGCAGACAGCAAAGCCGCCCAGCTGGCAGGTGCCCAGCCGATGGATGCAGGACCTCCCAGGCTCCCGGCCTCTGCTGTGCCGCCCGTTCCTACACATAAGCTCCAGGAAGCCTTGCAGCCTGCGGACAGTTTAATTATCTGCTCCGCGTATTGCAGAGGGGCAGGCACTTGATTTACCGACCGGCTGGGTCACAGAGTTAGCAAATTGGTGAGTGCTGCAAACGATTTTCTGGAGGAGGCCTTCTTCTTCATGTTTTCCCAATAATTAAAGATTAATTAAATAAGACTGCTCCTAATGGGAAGCTCCTACCTGCAATTTTGTTCGCTGAGCCTGAAGACAAGCAGAGGACCCAGGCTGGGAGCGGGTGCTGGGTGCTACCTCCCCTGTGTGCTGAGGCTGGGGACATCTGTGTGTGGCGGCCAGGCTGGTCCTTAGATCTCGCTGTGGCCACAAGGTTCTGCGTTGAACTCACAGCCGATCCCTGGTGTGTAAAGTGCTGTTTCTTATTACAGGGTGCCACGGGCTCTTTCTGTCCGGAATTGGTCACAGATCGAGGGAAACACTGCACGTGCTTGTACATACCCCAGGAAGCGGGAAGAGGATCAGGAAAAGGTTAAAGCCACACATGCCCAATGGGGAGGAAGTACTTAGAAATACCTGTGTGTGCCTTTCGAGTTATTATCCCTACACGAGTGTACACAGGAATTGTTGTGCTCACATCCTGTGATACCACCCTGTCATTCACCAGAGGCTGGGGCTGGCTTCCAGGGTCCCCCAAGGGTGCTAAAACCCAGTCCTTTATGGGAGCCGTGTTTGCATGGCGTCCCCAGGCCTCCTGTGGGTTGCTCATCACACACGACCCAGTGCACATTCTCCATAAACAGCTGTGCCGTGTTTCCTGTCACGTAGGGGTTGATGACAGAAGTCAGAGCGTGTTCTGTAGGGACACATTCTTCTTCTTTTTCAAGTAGTTTTGGTGTGACCACTGGTGTGACCCAGTGGGCAGAGGGCTGATGGTGTCCAGTAGGGCAGCTGGCAGGCCACGCTGTGCTAAGGGTGCCCAGGCCACAGTTCCTGACCTTGAGAGGCTGCAGGTGGGATTTCAGTGGGGCAGCAGGCAGCTGCACGCAGTCACGCAGGAGGTCGCACAGCTCCAGGGCGTGCAGGTTGGGGAGGAGGCCTTGACTGCCACTGCTGGCGGGAGAGGGACACAGGGCCTCCGAGGCTGGCATGGCAGGAGCCCCGAGGACAGGCTGCAGCCTCCGGATGCACCTTGGTTTGTGCCTGCCGAGTCCTGCTGGGACCGCTGTCCGCAGAGCCGCAGGCTCTTCAGTGTGCTCTGTCTTTAGCCCCCAGGTCTGTGGAGTCACTCTCAGCAGCCCCAGGAAGTGGATGCAAGCGCTTGTGCTTCTGAGGTCTGCGCTGGTTTTCTCTGTCTTCCATTAATTTTTTAAGTGCCCGTTCACAGTACGTGCAGTTTACGGGAAGCAGACACTTGCACCCAGCACAGCTCCCCTCTCTGTGGAATCACCTGCAGCCGCTTCCCTCCTTCGGGCCCCGAATCCCAGTGTGCACAGAGGAAGCTGGTAACCTGGGCCTGAGAGCATCGCACATCGCAGACCGAGCGTGAAGGTGGGGTGCAGGGGCCCGCTGCGTTTGGCTGGAAAGCAGCTGATCAAAGCTGTCCCTCTAAGGGCCGGGCTGAGGTCTCGGTCCTTGGAAACTGCTGGGTGTCTGTTTCATGACAGCCTTTTCCAGGGCGTGTGTGCAGCGAAGTCCTCAGCTGTGATCTTAATTTTTTTAAGTACTAGGTCATTGAAGTTTTGTTTACCTTCATCTAGATTTTGCATTTTATCAGTTTATATGTATTTTCTAGATTTTCAAATGCCTCTGTATATAATGGTTGACATATTTCTTATCATATTATCCTCAATAAAATTTTTCTATACTGTTTTCCTCTACTTTGTTTATATTTCTCCCTTTCCTTATTTTTTTTCATAGTTTCAGAATTAGAAATGTGGGAAGCCCGTTCTAGCAATCTCTTTAAGTTCTATTGACCCCTCTACTCCCCTCTAGGCATCTTCCCAAAGTGGTAAAGACACCACTCCACAGTAATCCCCGCACATCGTGTTTATAGCAGCACAACTCAGCATAGCTAAACTTTGGAAGTGGCCTGCGTCCGTCAGCAGCTAAGTGGATAAAGGAAATGCAGTATTTACACACAGTGGGGTACTGTTCTACCACGGAGAAGGACGAACTCCAGCCGCTTGTAGGAGGATGGATGCCCCTTGAGACTGTGATATGAAGGGAACTAAATCAGAGGCACAAGCTTCAACATCACAAGGCTCCTATCATATGAAAACCCCAAAATATAAATAAAGAGCCAGATGAAAACTGATAACAGAAGTAGAGAGACAGGTTTTTCTCAAGCTGGAAGGGGACCAAGAGATGGAGGAGATGGACAGAGGGGAGGGAAGGCTGGAGGAGTGGGGGGGCGTCGTGTATACACACCGGCTCTGCCCTGCAAACAGGGACAGACGCGCAGCAGGTGCCCCGAGTGTGTGTGTCTGTCTCCTGCCCAGTCCCCCTCTGTCTCACTGAGTTTCAGGTTAAAAGCTAGCTGACGGGCATCGCACACAAGTGTGTGCAGTCACATGGTGTGAAGGTGGGTCTGTGCCCGCGTGGGGAGAGCAAATCAAGCTAAAACGCCGTCCCTCGCTTCCCCCGCATCGCGTTTCTTGGTGGTGAGGAAATCGGGGCCCAGCACTCATTGTGGTGAACTCTGGTCTCTCTGCCATGCGTGGGTGGCGGCTCCCCCTGCCACCCAACCCCGGCCTGGCACACACAGCCCCCGGACAGACAGCCGGACACACAGCGCCATGCAAAGGTCTCAGTGTCCTCCTTGGTCCCTTCTTGTTCCCAGTTTCTTGTATCTGTGGGTGGCTGTGCCGTGTTTTTCTGCCTTCTGGAGTTAAAACGTGGGCCTCACTCGGTCTTGCCTAATGGGACACGGGATGCTGTCCCCTACCACTGAGGAGCTTTCCCCGTGCGGGCAGCATTTCCCCGGGGTACCTCACTCCTTCTGAACACTTTAGCTGGTCCTTCTGTATAATTCAAAGCTGATGTGCAAAGCAGGTCTCCATGTTAACCATTGGTAATCTGAATAATTTTTGTAATTAACTTCAAAGTGTTCATAATAGAGTTGGGGTTTTTCCATGTACTATTGAAATTTGGGAGTTACTGAGATTTTCAGGTCTATGCTTCTGCAGGTTCTGTATGTGTTGCCAATCTCTGCCTCTCTGTCTCACTCTCCATCTCTCTCTCTCTCTCTCTCTCTCTCTCTCTCTCTCTCTCTCTCTCTCTCTGCTGGCCTGATCCAAGCAATTCTCAGAGCAGTTGAAACAAGCAGCCTGGTCTCTGGTGCGGCTGTCCCTGCCCACAGTTCTCTCCAGCTGCAGGGAGGGACGGAGGAACGGAGTGGGTGCTAATGTGGCCCCAGGGTGGGCGGAGCGTACATCCTTGGAGCTGACCGAGATCACTAGGTGTGTTGTACTTTCAGAGTCCAAGTGTGCTGGCTGCTGGCTGTCCGGCCTCACATTCCCAGCACGCATCTCTGCGATGACCAGCACTGCCCTCCCCATGGCTCCTGGGTGGGCTGCAGGGTTCCCAAGGGCCCTCTCCCCCAGAAGCAAGTTTAAACCCTTTGATGTTATGTTAGGACCTCCGTGTTTTACTTGATCATGTGGATTTCTCATTTACCTGCTGATTTGTTTTATTTTCTGCCAATCAAACTGGGTTTTCTAGTGTGGTAAATTATGTGTTTTATTCCCCGGGTGATTACTTTTCAGACCACACTCTCATTTCCCACTATTAATCTTGCGCCCGTCAGGGTCATGCTGTCCCTCCTGATGAGGTTCTTGCCGTACACTCACGCTCCTTTCAGAGTGGCTGTGAGCAGCCCTCTTCTCCTCTCTGGTAGCTTGGTTTACTTTACTATTTTTAAGAGAGCGATAGACTAGGTATTACTTTATCATGTGGCATCCCCATGGCACTTGTGACATCTCTGGGTTTGCAGGTTTATTTGAAGAATTCAAGAGTGTGTTTGTTTGGGTTTTGAGACTCACACGTACACAGTATGACTGGAAAGTAATCTCCGCATTTAAACACCTGCAGAGCTCACAGTGACTGTTTCTCGGGGTCTCCACTGTGATCCTGGGCTGACGCTGGACACCAAGCCACCCCCACCCAGGCCATGGTCCTGTGTGGGGACCCATGTGTGCCCCGCTCTTGTGTCTCTTGGAGATGTCCTGGCTCTTCTTCCTGGCACACATCTGACTTCCTTGTTCTGTATCTTCCTTCGCTGGTGATCGCAGTGCTCCTGGCCCCCTGGTGTCTAGGCATAGGCAGCTGTGTTTCCCGGGGGACAGTGGGTCAGCACCATCTGCCTCAGTCCTGGAAGAGAGGAGAGAGTGCTGAGGTCCTGACCCCGCCTGGCTGAGGTCACTCTGTCCGCTGTACATCTAACTTGCTGTACATCCTCTCTGTAAAGCATAGAATCGCAGGAAGCCCTGTGCCCACTGGGTACTCTGCATGTCCACCCGCCTATGCCACCCAACTTGGGACCGCTCAGGCCCCAGACCATGATGCCTCCTCCCTGGTGAGTCACCCCGTTGGGGGCTCCTAAGGAAGGCATCGTGCTCACTGTGGCCGGGCCCTTGGCACAGGAGCCGCCAGCTCCCTAAAGAATGAGCTGCAAGGTTCCTGGCTGAGAACCTCAGCAGCTGGTGCCTCCCTCTGAACAGCTGTCTGTGCCCCTGGGTCTGGGGTCCAGGGGTAACTTAAGGAGAGCCCCTCGTGCCCCAGGACGCACTCACTTCGCCTCTGCTGGCCGACTTGTTGTTCTTAATTAGAACTGACAGCGGCGCCTCCGTCTGATCGGCCTTTTTGGTGAAAAGAATCTCGCTCAGGCTTAATGGTTGCACTGCGCACCTTCCCAGGCCATTACTTTCTGCTTCTGAGTTAATTAAGCCCTTTCTATTTTCTGTCGGGCTTCGGTCGGTCTCTTTCTAATTTCCTTGATTTACTGCTCGTTTTATTTTTCAGTTTTTCGTCTTTAAAAGGGGAGTGGTTATAGGAAGAAGTGAAGGTTAGCCAGGGCAGAGTTTTGGCCTCATCCCTGAAGTTCTTAGATGAATTTTTTTCTTAATAAATCACAGCAAGAGCTGGGATTTCGTCTGTGTCCTCAGATTAGCAAAAGGTGTTTTCCCTCCTCCATCTGAGCACTGCATCCCGCTGTCACAGTTCTGTTCGTGTTGTCCTGTGTTATTATTCTGACACCACTCAGGGCCCCTTCTCAGTACAAGCTGTGCCCTGCAAGCATCGAACTGTGGCGTGTTTTCCTATGGCCGTAGTGCAGTGTTTATTTTTAAAACATTTCCTGAGCATGAATGTAAACTTCCTGCTTCTTAGTTATTTGTTCAGAACTTTTATAAGCCCGTCCATGTCCACTGGGGAGTCACCTACAGAAGTACGTGGATGGGGACCCCAGCTGTGCCTTTTTGCATTCTGTCTCCGACCCACGCAGTGGCTGGCTGTCGTCACAGATCCGCTCAGCGTTCCTCCGACACCGACACCGTGCGGCACTCGTGTCTGGGCCTCAGTTATGTTTTGTCTCATATTTATTATAGCCCAAGCAATTTAGAGAAAACGGGAGCAAAGTGCAGAGCTAACTCTGCTGGTTCCCAGGCTTGTTAGAAGTCCGTGGTCATCGAGGTGACAAGCCTTGGGGTCAGCGTGCATAGATGGGGCCCAGGGAGAGAGACCTGGGGGAGGCCAGACCCGCACCCCAAAGGCACCTCCTGGATTCCCCCAAGGGATGGAGGCGATTTGGGTGATAAACATAGTTTGTGAACAAATGGCATGGCAGAGGTAGAGTCTGTATCAGGCTTGAAAACAGGAGCTTTGCACCACATGCAAACCCTGCATAGAGGCGGACCAGGTGGTGCTGGGAAATCTAACTTGCTGTCCTTACTCCTCTGGAAATGGACGAGGGAGGGCATTCTCATGCCTGGGGTGGGCACCTATTTCTTTACTGTGATACAAGTTTGTAAGGATTAAAAACATCCTCTCTGTAAAGCACGCTCAAGCATGGCTCAGAGAAGGGGACGTATTGTGGGAAGCGCATCACTTGGTGAATTTTGTCACCGTTAGGACATCACAGACTGTACTTTGATGGCTGTGATGTCACTGGGCCATAATGTCTCATGGTCACCACGGTGACTGCGCCCTGAGCTGACTGACACATTGTCCTGTGGCACACGACTGTGTACCCCTAACAGGACATGGATGAAGCCACACTGGGAGAGAAACGTGCTTGAGCCACAGGGTCCTCAGAGAACCTGAAACTGCAGTGCGCCAAGGACCATGGGACTCAATGTGCAGGGCACACGCCACTACAGACGGATGGTGACTGGAACCCATGCCACACTGCAGAGTGAGCCCACGGAGGGCCGCGACATCTGTGGTTACTAAGGCTGCATAACAGAAAAGCACAGTCAGATGCACGACGTGCCTATCAGGATCAGTCAGTTTAGGAAACTCCATGGGCGGATCATTAACAGACGTGGAATATCTGAGCCCAGACCAGGTGGCGGCACTGAAAGGGAAAACCACTGGTGTCCACGGCGTGAGTGGCCTGGGAACAACAGAGACTGGTGTGGGGGGCAGGGACAGGAGCACAGGAAGTGCCCTGGCCCTTTGACACCTCCCCTGCCCCATGCAGGTGGCTTCTCAGGTGCACCCACCTGCCAGGTGGCACTGTGCTCGGGAGTTGGCAACCTCACTATCTGTCAGTTATGCCCCAAAACAGCCGCTGGCCAACTCCACCGCCATCACTGCATCTTCCTCCTGGTCCAGGGCCTCTTCCCAGCCAGGTTCCTATGAGTGGAGTGGCTGGGTTCCAGCATAACTGTGTTTAACAGTCTCTGGCTGTTGCTCACACAGATCGCCACGGATGTAGAGGCTTCCACAGCAAGGTTTGCGCTCTTGAAGCCCAGAGGCTGCCTGCTGAGGTCAGGGCTGGGCTGGACTCTGCCCTGGAGGCCTTGGAGGGAACCTGGCCTTCTGGCTTTGTCTGGTATCCAGGCCTGCGCTCAGCCTCCGGGCAGCTGTGGCCAGGACCTGCTCACTCCTCAGCTCCACCTTGGCCGGCAGCTCCAGGTAGGGCACCTGGAGGGTGAGCAGGCGTGGCCCCACCCTTGGGGGCGAATGCTTGGTGGAGACCCTGCTCTTGGGACACAGAGCACCACTTTGGGGCCGTTTACCTGCCCACCCATGAAGTGGTGCTCACAGCAGTGCCTCAGGCTCGCTCCCCACGGTAAGGAGTGATTTCCAGACAAGTTGGGGATTTTTTAGTCAATCTATTGGGTATGATACTATATCACACTTAGAGTTTCCTTTACCTTTCACTCATAATAATCAACATGAATCTTTTAGAGTTCACCAGCCGGTATCATTTTCTCCTTGAATGCATAATATCTATCATGCATGTTTCTACTCACTGTGGCTATGTTTCCAGAATTTATACTTTTAATTAGCCAAAAATAATAATAATTTAATGCTGCCCATTTTGTAGTCCTTGGAGATGTCTCCTCCTCTCAGTCACAAGCAGCCTTCAAAGCTGCTTCGGGAACACCTGCCCCGGGGCCAGGTGGTCGATGGGTTAGGGATGTGGGTGGCTCGGGGTGTGTGGTGGGGCCCCGCTTAGGATTTAGATTTGCCTCGGTGCCTGCCGAGGTCACCATTTACATCTCATGGCATCTCTCACTGCTCTTCCGACGGCTCCTCTCTCTATGAGAGCGAGTCTTCCCACAGGTCACCTGTTGTCTGGCCGTTTATTGGGTTCCGTCTCACTGTCCGGAAGGGGGGTGATGAGATCCTGGTGTACTGGCTGGCATTTGTTGGTCCTGGTCATTGTTGCCCGTGTCAAATCAGGAAGGCACAGCTGGGCTCAGATGTGAACATGGCCTCGCCCTCCCTCCTGGGCTCTACCTCTGGCTGGAGACACTCAGGACGAGTCACCTCACCCTGCCTTTCTGTGGCTGGCATCTCTGCTTCTCACTGGCAGAGAAAGAGCTTATCTCATGTTAGCTGGCCAGAATTTTTTTTGTTTTTTTGGTACCGGGAATTGAACTCGGGACCTTGCACTTGTGGGGCAGGCGCCACACTGCTGGCAGTACCCTGGGCCTGTGGCCAGCATTTCCATCATGAACGGATGTGCATTATCCATGGATTTTCTGCGCTATCGAAATGCCTAAAAGCTGCCTTAATCTCATCTCTTTTGATAGTGAATTTGGTGGATGTCTTTGAAATATGACACCAACCTGGCATTCTTGGGGCAGAGTCAGCCTGGAAGTGACAGCTTCTCTCATTACGTGTCATGGTTCTCACTTGGCTAAGTATTTTGTGTATGGATTCATCAGCACTGTGAATGAGAGAGATCAGCCTGAAATTATCCTTCCTCACGGGGGCAATATTTGACGTGGGTGCCAAGATCACATTAGGCCTGGGAAATTAGTTTGGGTGTGAAATGGACTGCAAAGTTAAAATTCCATATGCCTTGACTGCTAGTGAGTGTGTGTACACACACATGCACATACATGCATGTGCACAGAACAGCATGCTATGTGTGTATTTCTATGTATAAAACACATACTTTATATTTACATAACACTGCATCTATAAAATTGATTGTAGACAGCATACTAACATGTTAACACCGTACGGTAGTACCTCAATTCACAATTTTCCTAAGGTCAACATTGAACCTAACTGTTGAATTTGGTTCAGTTCTTGTCCGACTTGACCAAAAACATGGAAAGAATTAAGACCCAAGGTATCACTGCACACGGTCCACGCTGTGCTACATGTCCGGCTCACCGTGCAGGACGGAGCCCGTCTGTTCAGAGACACTCGCGTGCGTCTTCCTCGTGGCTCCCTTGAGTCTTCCTGTTATACTGTACATAATAGTCTGCTTCGGCTTCACTTTCACTGAATTTTCACCAGCATCCTTTTCTCTTCCTGGTTTCTACGCGACTGCCATGGCCTCTGGAAGTTGGAGCTGACCCACCGCTGCACCGTGGTGGCTGTGTCCACAAGTGCGCTGGTCCTGCCTTCTGCTCAGGCTGGCCCCGCCGAGGCCAAGGCCCAGCTGTGGATGGAGGGCAGCAGCAGCCCGGCTGTCGTGTGGATGAGCAGGTTGGAGCGTGGCCGGCAGAACAGGGCTCTGTGTTGCTGAAGGCCAGGAGTCCCCAGTCTGGCGCGGCTGTGTCCCGTGACCCCAGCGATGCTGAGGGCGGCTGTGTGTGCAGGGCTGGGTGCACACAGAGTCCTCCCCAGTGCTGTGACGCTTCCCACAGCCAGGAAGGGCCAAGGCTGTGAACGGGCTGCTTCCCTGTAGATTCTTTCCTCTGCTTCTCCAGGGTCTTTGCTGAGAGCGTGGGGTCAGAAGAACTGCAAAGGTAAACGTTTGTGGAAATCCACAGTTTCCACGGTGCTTGGCTTGAACGGAGCTGGAATGGGCAGTTTTGCTGTTGTGTTGCATAATGCAGGGGTTCAGGGTGCAGGCCGAGAGGCGGCAGGGGAGGCAGAGGCCAAGCCATCGCCACCACTGCGCTGTAAGCTCCCGTGATCATGTGAAGTGGGGTTGGTGGTGGACCGAACTCCAGTAGGTTGCCTATGGCCAGTGGCCAATGCCTGTCCCGAGAACAGATGTCTGGCGGCCTGTGACCCCAAGACTGAGCCACCTTCAGTCACCCATGGGAGACTTGGGACGTCCAAGGCTGTGCAGACCAGCGTCTTCCCGTCTTCCTCCCCGCTCCACACCTGGCTACTGGAGCGAGCAGCCAAGGCCATAGGAAGAGGTCACTGTAGCTCTGGCGCCCTGTGGCTATGAGGATGCAGCACGGTGATGTCCAGTTGGGGGACCCTCAGGGGACTCGAGCCCTGGTGAGGACAGAGAAGGCCCTGGGTTTGCTGGGCTGTGGCAGACACAGCTAAGCCTCCATGTCCTGGGCCATCTTTACCCACCAGAGGCGACTGAGACCAAGCATGAGCTGGTCACGGTGTCCCAGAGGGGAGCTGTGGCCAGGCATCCACAGTGACATCAGAGGTGAGGAGGCTCGGCCGGGACCCAGTGGCCCATGCAGAGGCCGAGGGATGGAGGATGGCAAAGGTTGAGCCCAAGGTTTCAGGCAGCAGGGGAGTGGCTGGATGAGCTCAGGGCCGGGGGCACCACAGGGCTGGGGGCCAGCATGGTGTCCCTGCCCACCTTACTGTCCTTCTCCTGAGTCTGATGTTTCTTTCCACATCCAGTGAGGCACAGCGGGGGGTGGGCAGGTTCAGGCAGTGGGAGGGGAGGGGAGAAGTCTGCAGGGAGACTGTGGCCCCTTCTGGCAGGTGCAAGGACTCACGGGGTGAGGGGGTGGATCTTGTGCAGGTAGGAGGTAGCAGGGAGAACCCCGAAATCCCCCGCTCACCCCCAGCCCTGCCTCCCAAAGGGGCGCCCCCCCCGGGGGGGGGATGGGTGGATGGTTCAGGCTTTCAGCCCCAGCCTGACTTCCAGGGAGGAGGGGCGCGGAGGGGACACGGTGGCCCGCAGAGTGACTGACGGTGCCAGCCCCAGTGTTGCGGAATTTCCCAGGAACCGAGGAGACCAGGAGGGATTTCTCAGGACTTTAGAGGTGCACCGTCCCAGCCTCTAGAAATGCTTGAACAGAGATGGGTCCCGGAGCCCCGGAGGCCCCTTTGAGGCAGTTTGTGATGAGAAGCAAGTAGAGAATCAGAACTGAAACAAAGGCAGGTGGTCAGCCCGGCCGCTGACCCTGTCTGAGCCCTGGAGGAAAATGTGCCCTGTCATCGCAGTGTCAGGGTGCTGGGAATCTTGTTCATCGCCGGTCTGTGAGCCTTATCAGCAAGGGAGCCCTGGGTCACCCCTCTAAGGGTGGAAGGACCCCTGGGAGAACTGCCAAAGTCTCCCACATCCGTGAGGAAAGCGCAGGTCCGTGCCCCCAAGGGAGGGGTGCCCGAGGAGTTGCGGGACTGGAAGATTTTCCAGAGCTGGAGTCCTGCTCTACCAGAGGCTTTCCTCTGCAGGGCCCCAGGGGCAGGGCTTAGGGTGTGGGGCTATCAGAACGTGGACCCCGGGCACTCTGTGCCCTCCTTATCTGTGTCCTTGATGTGCCCTTGGTGGCAGGAGATTGGTCACCGAAAGTGGCCTGGTCTGTCGCCCTCGCTCTTGCTCTGTACCCCCAGCCCCCATAGATTCTGTTCCCCATGGCCACTCTCACCCCCAGGGGTAGGGCAGACTGTGACCCCACCTGGGACGCCTGTCACCGTCAGCCAGTTTGAAGGAGCCACCTTCTGTGTACAAAGTAATGCATTTTTAATAATTTCACATAAGACTGAGATAACGAACAGAAAATTTAAAAGCCAAACGTACTGGGGGGCAAGGTTTGATGCAGGGCGAGGCCGGCTCTGCATTTCAAGGGTCACCCAATGGCAGGCGTGATGCCAAGTGCCAAGTTCAATCTCAAAACAAATCTGCAGGACTCAGACCTGGGACACCAAATTCACAAATTGTAATAGTCAGAGTCACCTGGTTTACAGGGATTTCCTGAGAGCAGATGCTAATCCAAAAAGGGCTGGAATTACTCGAGGTATTGTTTCAATTTCTTGCAGTCTGGCTGGAAATCTCCTGTTGATTATAAATAACCTCAAGTAATTTCTGATGTGACAGCTCATTTCCCAAACGGGAACACACAGCTCCCTCCCTCAGCCTTGCTTTCAGCTGGCCTGTCTGGTGGACAAATGTCCCCCCTGGACGCTGTGGTCATATCTCAGTGCCCAGTGCCTTCCTCAGGGCAGGGGCGGCTCGTCACCCGCCTGTGCCCCGCTGGGTCCCGTGGGCTCTGCTCCTGTGCCATTCACACGCACTGGAAGCACCCTGCACCCTGGAGTCAAAGTTCTTAATAACATTTTCCAAAGAACTGAATGCTTTTTTATGAATGTATGGAGGAAATATGGCATGGGTTTAATATTGCATTATGAGCCTCCAACTGTGGATTTTAAAATATGCTTTCTGCATGAATCTATAAAACGGGCATATGTTACAGTAAAGTTTCACAGTTGTGCATAAAGTACATTATAATAAAGTTGTAAAGTCAGCCCGAAGTGGGGAAGGGCTTCCCCAGGGGAGAGTGAGCCTCCCTCCTGCCCAGGGCGGGTGGAGCTGATCCGAGCCCCAGCCCAAGCCACCAGCCGCTACAGCTGTACCTCAAGTGCATTTGGATCGAACCTTAAGCCTTCGCTTTTCTCCAAGAACATCTCTGAAGGGAAAAAAGCAATTCCCAAGCCAGGCCCGGAGTGCTTTCCCCTGACGGATTAGCTCAGGGATTGATGCTGGAGTCATGCACACTGCCCTTACTCTGACCCCTGAGTGCCCGGTGTTTAATCCTCAGGACAGGCAGACGGGTAGCCCTTGAGGGCGGTGGCTTCTCTGAGTGTGTTCCCTGCTGCCCGGCCACACACACTCCCAGACACAGGGCATAGGTTCTGCTTACGGGCAATAACACGCGGTCAGTCAAATGTGTGACCACATTTATTTTAAAAAGCTCTCTGCAAGTCACACTGTGACTTCCAGGCCGGGTGGCCAGAGGTTAAAGTGTGAAGGTCACCAAGGCTGGGAATGTGCAGAAGGGAGTGTGGCCAGCCAGGACCAAAACCGGCCAGGTGCAGAGGGCAAGTCTAGTGGCCAACGGACCGAAAGAAGGACCAGGGACAACTGCGGTACCACTGGGAGCCCAGAGGACTGGGTCACTGAGCGACCAGTGACACAGAGGCAGATAGGCCCAGGACAGACCAGGAGAGAGAGGAGGAGAGCCGGGAGAGGGAAGAGGAGAGGAGCAGAGAAAAAGGAGGAGAAGGAGCAGGAGCAGGAGGTGGAGGGGGGGAGGAGGAGGAGCTGGAGGAGCAGCAGGTGAGCAGTGACTGTCCCAGAGGAGCCCCATGGACAAGCGAGTGGAGATGTGGAGGAACATCAGGAGCCCCCAGGGTACACAGGGGGCAGGGCAGGGGCCCTGAGGACCACAGAGGTGGGAGGAGAGGAGGGGCCCCCTGGGGCGGTCACCAGGAGAGTCCCCCAGGGCAGTCATCAGCCCTTGCTGGTGAGGGGAGATCAGAGAGAGGAAGGAGCCTGGCCTGGAGGGGGCTGTGAGTAGCACCCCCCTCAGTCAGACCTGAAATCAGACCAACCAGATTCAGGGTGGCTTCGCAGAGGGCCCAGAAGCCCAGCCCAGGAGAGGGGCCAGCCACCTGCAGAGCTGGCCTTGGTTCTGCACAAACCCTCAAAGCAAGGCTCAGCAGGGTGATGCTGCCTCCAGGCACAGCCACAGCACTCCAGACAGAAGCTCCATGAATAGAAAAATATCCCTTTCCTAGCGTGGGGCCCTCCCCCGTCTGGGGTCCCTAACAGGTGACCAGGCTTTCAGGAAAGCAAGGCCCATGCGGAGGAGAACAAACCCCTCAGGAATTACCTTGAAAAATGCCAGCGCTGGAATTGGTAGGCCAAGGCCCTGGGAGATCATTCTGTGATGAAATCAGGGCCAAAGTATCAATAAAGAGGTTAGACTTTAAACATCTACACACCCAACCTCAGAACTAAACTTCAAAATTCAGGAGGCAGAGACTGACGGGGTGGCCAGGAGCCACCAAGGAGCCCCAGTCACTGCTGGGGCTTTGAAGAAGTGTGCCCGTTTCAGTCCTGCACGGGGCAGGTAGACAGGAGCTCGGTAAAGACCAGGAGACCTGCACCAGGCCACTGCCTGTCCACCCAGCCACCATCTGTAGAGCAGAGCACAAAATCACCAGACAGCAGGAGGCGCCATCTCAAGGCCACGCACACCTGGGCCTTGCCCCAGGCCAGGGGAAGAGTCTCAATACATCCTGGGGCTGGGGACGGAGCTCAGCTGTGCGGGAAGGGCGAGGGTGTGAGTCTGATCACTGGTATGAAAAAAAAATCAGGGGATTAGGTTACCTGGAACACGTGTTTTTATCACAGTGGAATTAAATAAAGAGCAAAATAGAAGACTTACAACAGGGAGACAAGTCTTGCAGAAGGGAGGAAAGGGCACATCAAAAACCGAGACGGCTCAGGTGCAGGCACCAAGCTCTCCAGCGGGAGCACAACCCTGTGTACCGTGGACAGGTACTAATTACAGTAAAGGCTGAATACAATGGAGTTAAATTAGGAGTGAGTTCCAGAAGGGTCGTCAGAAAATCTCCCAGCATTTCTAGGAAAACCATGGGTCACAGAGTGATGAAGAGACTGTAAGAACCACTCTGAGCCGAACATGAGTGTGGAAGGAGGTGACGGTGCAAAAACACATCCGCGTGTGCGAGAGCTCTCAGAGGCGCGGTCGGGGCACTGGTGGGTCTTAAAGGAAAAGCCAGGGGAGAAATTCAAATCGATGTGCGTCCCCCCACACCCCTCCCCACTGAGAAAAGTAAACAGAACAAAGAAAATAGAGACCAGGGTGAAAATCACTGACACAGAGGAAAGCAGAGAAACATTTTTTACACAGAGACAGACAAACAAAAAAGGAAAAGCCAATTCTCTAAGGAAATCGGTGAAGCTGATGAGCCTCTCACCACCCGATCGGGAGGCGAAGACCAAAACCCCTGCCAGGGAGGAAAGGGACGGAGCCGCAGACGCCCTGGTTCCAGGAACGACAGAGGGGCGCAGTGTGGGCGCCTCCCTGGGGAGGGGGGCAGAGCCCCTGGAGAGCACCTCGCGCCTCAGCCCGCTCACGAGAGATGGTGCCATGCGCCCCCTGCAGCTGAGGAAGGAATGGGATCTAAGTTTAAAACAACCCACAGCTTCGCTACGGAGGACACCCAGGCCCATGGGGTAACCGGGGTGTTACCCAGTCCCCCTTTCAAGGCAGAAGCAATGCCAGGGTGCACCTCGCTTTCTGCCTGCGCGACCCCACAAGGCCGGCACTGCGCTGAGGAAAGAGACAGCTTAGTACACGAGCATCACACACCAGCGTCCCTCACGTAAGGAGAGCCAAGTGGGACGGGAGCGCTGCATCTCGGGAACCCACGGTGCTGGGCAGGTGAGGAAGAGGGGACCTGCGTCCAGGCATGACCGCCTGGGTACATCTGTCCATCCCATCCCCGGCCCTGCGAGACTGAATTAACTGCACTTCCTCTGTGTGTCCTGCCTCCAGAGCCCCTCTCTGGGCCTGGACAAGTGGACTCGCTTCTCACACCCGTGAGCACACAATGGGAATCCCAGATGCAAATTCAGCAGATGAATTACACCAGCATAGAAAAGGGTGCTGTGTCTTAGGCAGAGGTGAGAGGACAGGACAGCAAAATTTTGGCACTTGAAAACCTGCCAGTATGATTCCTTGTATTTCCCAGCCGCTAAAGTGGAGCCATGTGGTCCTCTGGACAGAGGCAGAACTGTCATTCCACAAACCTCTTACTTCCCCAGGTGAGATCCCTGAACCTGTGTGTGAACCCAGCAGGGAACCTCGCCCGAGGGTGAAGGACAGATGCTCCCCAAGGGCAGGAGCAGTGAGGGGTTCTGTCCTCAGCTTCCTGGGACAGCATCCTTCACCCTGGAGGATGAGCCATCATATTTATCTGTCAAGAGAGGGTCTTACTATGTAGTTCAGACTGGCCTGGAATGCTCAGCAATCCTCCTGCCTCAGCCTCCGAGTGCTGGACCTACAGGCATGTGCCACCATAATCAGCTCTGACTCCTCTGTGTCCAAGGCAACTGCACACTCTGCACTCCAGCCACAGACCCTTAGGAGGAGACACCAGGGCCACCTGAGGTTGTTCTGGTGACCCACTCAGAGGTCACCAAGTGACAGACTCCAGAAACAGTGGTCTCCACAAGGCAGGGGATGGGATCTAACACAGGGCTCCTCACCCCCACACTGTCTCCTCCAGCCATTCAGATTCCCGGTCAGCCCTGGGCACTGGTGCACCTTCCCCCCGACCTCAGATCAGGGGTGAGTTAGGGACATCTGGCTACACGGTGACAATGCTGGACACAGAAGTCGTACAGAGGTGACAGGGGCTGTGGTGGGCTGTGCTGGGGCTTTGCACGCATGCTGGACCTTGCACGTGGGGATTGAGGACCCCTGGATACTGGTGACTGCAGGGGTCCTGAGGGTACTGAAGGGCTGTTGCATCTGCGAGACAAATACATGAAAGAAGAACCGGAGGGTGGAGAAAACCAGGGAGAAGCTTTCAGCGGGGGGTTTGCCCTGGCGCCTGGTGGGCCTCGGGTCTGCACACAAGGGATCCAGGGCCCCACAAATCCTCAGCATCTCCTGGATGTCCCTGGGATGCTGTGCCCAGCCCTGAGTGCAGGTGATGCAGCCGCCAGGGTCCCGAACTCCTCCTCAGGGTGTCCTCATGGCACTTGGCACAAACCTTGCTTCCCTGGATGGGCACAGAGACCATCATGAGGAGTCACTCAAGTTTGACCCCTGAGGACCTCATGTGCATGAGGCCATGCGGAGTCCTGGGCCTTGTGTCAGCTGTCACAGCATCCAGGCAGTGTCCATAGCATGCATGGGCAGCACACAGTGACCGCAGGCTCTCAGGCCAGGCCATAATCCTGCTCCTCTCCTGGCTGCGTCTCCTCTCCCCAGAGTCCTCCTCCCTGGCTCCAGGGAAGCACGGGCATCTCCCTTCAGTCCAGCTCTCACAGCCAGGCCACAGAGCTCTGACTCTGTCCCTGTCCTGGGAGGCCTGGCTCTCTGGTGCACAGCAGTGCCACAGGGGGCCCCGGTTCCTGCCAGCTCCCAGGCTTGGGGCATCCTGACCCAGATAAGATGGTGCCAGGCCCAAGTGCCTGCATGCTCAGCGGCCCATGTCTTTCCCTCTGTGACTCCAGCAAATACTGGCGGGTTCTTTGATCCTGGGGTGTGGCTCAGTGAAGTCTAGACCAGGGGTGCATGCAGAAGCAGCAGACTTGGCCGGGGATTTAGCTCAGCGGCATAAGCACCTGCCTGGCAAGCACCAGGTCATGAGTTTGATCCCTGATAAAAAACAAAAACAAAAACAAAAACAAGAAGCAGCAGACTTTGTGGGTGTGGGCGGCTGTTTCAGGTCAGGCTGGTGGTGTGGATATCAGATACCAGGAGCTCTGGTTCAGAGGCTGCGAGTCTGTGGTCCAGGCCAGCAGAAGGGGTGCAGATGAGGGTTCTTCCTGCCATCCTTGGTGCCCCAGGGCACAGGCCGTGGGCCCAGGCCAGTGTCCTCCCTGCTTATCAAGATGGGCACTGCAGTGCAGAGCACTGGGCTTTGCTCTGTTCCCTAATGCAGTGGCACCTCAGTTCATGTGAGGCTTCAGTCCATGCTCAGCTGGCTCTAAGGCAGGGTGGCTGGGGGCCAGCTGTGTATGGGACTGCAAGAAACAAGAGCCAAAGGGCAAAATGGGGAAAACACTCCTCCTTCCCTCCTTGGATTGTATGCTGGCTCTGACCCTGGCCGGGTGCAGCACTCACACCGCCAATCCCAGCACTAGACAATGAACCAATCACGAACTCTAGACTCAGCCACTCATGACTGCATGAGGCTTGAGGGGACACCCAGACCGAAACCGCACAGATGGCCGCAGCTGTGTCTGTCACTCGGTGTGGAGTGCACGGTCAGAAGCAAAATTCTGCCAAACGCTTCTGTTTTCACACTGAACTGTTCATGAACGGAGGTAGGTATCCCTGCATTTGGTTTTTATTTGTAAAGTGACAAGTGGCAATTCTAAGTATGCATCATGTTCTCAGGGGGGTTTGAAATGGCACCGTGATGCTGATTAACGCCTTGTTGTTCCCTGCAGGCACCAAGTTTTAGTTTAGGTCCTTTAAGCTTATCCTCTGCCTGGATAAGACGCAGCTCCCCCCAGCCCACATTCTAGCCCTGTCCCATGCTCCACTTCTGAGTCCCGCTTTGGAACCAGCAGGGTGCCCATCAGCAGGGGAACGCACGGGAAAAATGAGGTGTGCATGTGGTGGAAAACCACACAGCCTCAAAAAGGGAAGTCCTTTGCTTATAGTATCGGGAGTGAACCTGGAGAACACCAAGCTTTGTGAATAAGCCAGGCACAGAGGGATGGACACTGCGTGGGCTCACTGTCAGCCGTGGCATCTCCAGGATCCCTCCCTCTCCCGAAGAGGAAATAGCTGCTGTGGTTTAGGCTTGGTGAGGAAGATGCAGGTGTGCGGGCACTGTCCCTGGGACTGTGTGACTCCACAACACCGCGAGGCCCAATCTCTAAAACCCCCTGCCTGCTGCCTCATAGGTGCAGAAAGTCTGCTGGGGTTTCCCAAGCAGAGGGAATTTCTCCGATGTTTGTGGTAAAACTCAGCTCCCGGAGTGTGAGTGCCCCAGGGTGTGTGTGAGACACGAATTTGAGTGGGGTGAGCGTATTTGCAAGAGAGAGCTGTTTCTGTGAGGGTTATGAGCACAGCAGTTTTAAATATCAGCTTTCTCAAAGCAGCAGCTGCCAAGTCAGATTATCTCATGCTTTCAAAATATTACTTTTATAATGTAGGGTTTTCTTTTTTTAAAGTTTTTGACAGTGATCTTCCTTTTCCATCTCCCAAGGCCATGTAGTATTAAGTAGATCTATTGCCATAAACCGAAGTGTTATTTATCATAACGCTGGTGTATAATCAGCCACGAAGCAGACACAGTCTTCGGCGAGTTATTGAATAACATATTATAATTTCTATGTCAGACTCATGAGATGCGATTTTCCTGTTTTGGTTATTGTGTTTTCAACTCAGACCTCTATCTGGTTGCTTTTATTAGTTTCCCCTCCTTATGCAGGGTCTCTGCTTGGTGAGATCTCTCTCTCATGCTCTTGTCCACTCACTGGGCACGGTTCCTTTGGTGCGGTGAGCATCTCGGGTCAGCTGCAGTCTAACCCAGGGGCCTAAGGGCTGGTCTTCTTCAGGGACAGCTGCTGTTCCTCACCCTAAACTCAACTGACCTTAACCCTCTAACCTGCTAACCAGCTAACCTCACCCTCACCTAAACTCTAACCCTAACCTTAAACTGAACCCTAAACCTAGAGCTGCCAAGCTATCATCCAAATCCTAACCCTAACCCTAACCCTAACCCCAATGCCCACCCTCACTTCAGCTCTAGCCCTAACAGTCCCCTCTGTGTGTGCCTCGTAGTCCTTGTGCGTGGAGCACTGGGCACTATAAATAATATAATTCAAGACGTCTGGACATCAGATACCACGTCTGATTCATGGCTGCTGCATTTGTTCCAGGTTTTCCCGGGCTCAGGCTATGCCGTCTGGAACTTTACCAAGTCTGCTTGTTAGCGCAGAGGTCAGCAAATGACCGCCAGCGACCCCCTGAGGCCTTGAACTAACACAATCCAGCAGCCGTAAGCATGCTGTAAGCCCGGGGGTTCAGGCTCCACTTCCTAGAGAGTGGCTAGCTCAGCCTCCACCAGGCTTGCTCTTGTGCAGCTCCTTGAGGTCCACCGGAGGTGAGCGCTCGGGTGCTTTCTTGCCTGGGAACTAGCCCAGCCAGGCATGCGTGTGGAGCGTCCACAGCTGCAGGAATACCTGCTGCTGTGCACTGTCCTGGAGACAGCTCTGTCCCTGTGCCTCTCTACAAAGGCTGCTGGGTGTCTCTGTGGCCCCAGAGACCTCTCCAGGAAGTGACAGGGTTAGCAATTGTTGCTGACCATTTACAGAAAGTGCCTAGGTGTTGGGTTGTTTGCCTGGATGAGGTCAGAGTCTGGCAATGGTGACAGTCCACTGGCTGGTGAGCATGGAGCCATCACCCCTGGCTCTTGGCTGCTGGTTTTCAGGAGCCTGGAGCCTGAGAGGTGCTAAGAGCTTTTGGTTAGTTTGCACAGTCCTGAAAAGGATTGTTTTTGACAATTTTGGACAGGATTTTATTTTTGATGAAGGAATGGAGTTCCTGTGTGTTCATTCTGGAAACACTTCCATTGGCTCTGCAAATCCATGGCTACCAGTCAGGGTGGATCTCATAAAATCAGGGAAGATACTTTCCAGGAGTTCATCTTGGTGGGGGTGATCCCAGAAGAGGGAACCTGACTGGAGGCAGGAGGACAGAGTGTGGGGAGCTCACCCAGGACCCTGGAGGCCGGGCTGCCATGAGCCTCAGCCCTCCACCTGCCACCTGTGCTGCTGACTTTTACCCCAAAGGGAGCTTCAGAGTCTGCTGGACATCGTCAGGAGACCAGTCTGGGTACGACCAGAGTCCCGGAGAGGAGGGATGGGAGACAGAAAAACACACCTGATAAAGTAAAAAACGTGGTGAAATGCTTTACTCTACACATGCAAAACCACAAAGGGCACTGAGGAGGATGAAGGAGAGGGGCCCACACCTATACATTGCAATCGAACTCTGGGAAGAAAATGACTTCGTGTGGACTACAGGACACCGGCTGGACTAACGCCGGTTTCTCATCAGAAACTCAAAAGAGACAGGCAAGTGAGAGCGCATCCTCAGCGTGCGGGAAGGAGGACAGCCCTCGCCAGAGTCGCTCTCTGCAGCCAAACTATGGTTTGAAAATGAACTAAAGACATTTTCAGGGAACGCAAGGCGCAGAGGCTGCTGCTGCAGACCTGGCTGCCGGAAGCCCCAGAGGAGGTGAGGGAACCGGGAGGAGATGGAGGCAGGAGCCAGGTGAGGTGCAGTGATTAGGACACATTCCCAGCTCTCTCCTTCTCCCCTCCAAGCCCGATGATGGCACAGCACGTACACAAGAAGACACGTGCAGCTGTGACAGAGCAGGAGCCACGCTGAACTCTAGCACACGGCTCCCGTCCTGTGTCCACCTCATCTCCTGCTTCGTAAGAAGGAAAAAGTGGTTGTTGTAATAAAGGGGAGCACAGGGCCTGGGCTGGCAGGGTAGATAGAGGGGGACAGGGGGAAGAGAGGCTCGCAGGGGACGTTTCCAGGCCCCCATGGGCCTCTGTTAACACAAACCCAAGTCGATTCCAGTGAGCCAAGGGGTCCGTGGGAAACCCCAAGGAAACCAATGACAAAATAACCCCCCAAGTGTGGCGAGATCTCGATTTGATGCCCATTCTGCCGCCATGGTTGGCCGCCAAGGCCACCAAGGATGATGCCACCATCCTTCCAGGCCACCTCATGAAAGAATCCAAATATCACATTAGGAAATACTTCGTATGAAAGAAAAAAGAGGAGAAGAAAAGCAGGAATAGAAATGTCAGACATACAGCAAAAGAACATTGAAATATCAACTGTAAATCCAAGTGTGCCAATAAGCACCTTAAGCATGAATGGATTAAGCAATACAATAAAAAAGCAGATGCTGCCAGGCTGGAATAATAAATGGGATTTATTTTTATGCCATCCACAGAGGACATGTTTAGATTTAAATATACAAATAGGTTACAAGAAAAAGGATGCTTAAACAAAGATATCATTCGACAAGTCCCCTAAGGAAGGTGGTTTACAGTACAGCGTCAGACCTGGGCCAAATACGGTTAAAAAGCTGTTAGCTATAGATGTTTACAATCCTAAGAGGACACCCCATACAGAAGATATAACAATTAGACCTGTACAAGGAGATTCCTGAAATACCATAAGCAAAAGCGGGCCAGTGGAAGGAAGAGAGAGGATCCAACAGGAACCATTGGAGGGTTCAGTCCCCCGTTATTAACCAACAGGGCAACCAGGGAGAAGGTGGCCAAGTGAAGCAGGCTTGGAAAAGCACCACGAGGAGCCGGGCCTGGCAGGAGAGTGGGGAGCATCGTCCCAGTGACAGCAGACACCCCTGTCTCACCACACACGGGCATCTTCAAGACAGGCCACGAGCGAGGCCACGGACCTGTGCTGTGCAGAGTTGGAAGGACCAGCATTGTGCAGTGTTGGTGTCACTCCCGGCCGGCAGGAAGGACACACAACAAAGTCTGGCAGTGGACAACCTTTTCTTTTATTTTCCTTCTCCGTACAGCCTGCCCCGGGAATCCTCCCGGCCGAAGCCTCTGTTGGTCCGCTCCCCGCGGCTCCTTGCGTGCTTCTCCCTACAGTCTGTCCCGAAGCCTCTACCGGTCCGTTCTCCGCGGCTCCTTGCGTGCTTCTCCCTACAGTCTGTCCCGAAGCCTCTACCGGTCCGCTCTCCGCGGCTCCTTCTGTGCTTCTTCTGCTTCTTCTGCTTCTTCTTTTTTTCTTGGTGGGAGAGGCACTCACTTTTATAGGGTTACAGTGGCCAATCAGTTCAAAGCGCGCGATGCGGGCTGATTGGCTAACATCAGTTGTTGCTAGGCAGACTATCTTACAGGGCGGGTTGTGAAGCAGGAGATCTTACAGGGCGGGTTGTTTACCAAGCAGGAAGCAGGAGATCTTACAGGGCGGGTTGTTTACCAAGCAAGAAGCAGGAGATCTTACAGGGCGGGTTGTTTACCAAGCAGGAAGCAGGAGATCTTACAGGGCGGGTTGTTTACCAAGCAGGAAGCAGGAGATCTTACAGGGCGGGTTGTTTACCAAGCAGGAGATAAGCGCCATCTTAGCACACTCGATGGGAGGGGTAATCTAGCTCAGGCTTTGCTCTTTCCTACAGGCCTCACGTCCGCCAAGTAAGGCGACCGGGCTCGGCCGCGGCTCCCAACAGTGCAGGCTGCTCTCACCACGTGGGACCGAATTAGGAAGCAAGAACGGCACACAAATGTCTGCAAACTAAGTGACACGCTGGAGACACGCAGGGCCAAAGCAGAATCACACAGGAAATGAGAAAATACGGAGCTGAATGACAGGAAGTCATTTCTGCTGAAAGCTGTGGGCCCAACCACAGAAGAGCTGGGAGGGGGAGTCACAGCCAGGAAGCTCGCAGTTCAGAAAGGAAGAGGAGTCTCCGATCCCTGAGCAGACTTCCTCCTGAAAACACCGGGGAGGAGAAAAACACACGGTCTCACTCTGGGCAGAAGGAAGGAAACAGTGAAAATCAGGGCTGAGGGTAAGGAGTGGAGCACTGCACAGGAGCAAAGCTGAAGAAACCAGGTCGGGTCCCAGCAAGGTCACCAACATTGGGTAACTTCAGTAAATAGATGAGGAGAGGAGAGGGAGGGAGGGAGGCAGAGAGAGAGAGAGAGAGAGAGAGAGAGAGAGAGAGAGAGAGAGAGAGCTCAAATGACTGAAATCGAGAATGAAGAGAGGACACCACGTTGCCAGCATCCCAGAAGTAAGAGGAGCAGACGCCGCACCGGGGACCCTGTGCCAGCAATTAGCAAACTGTGTTCAACTGGGAAAAATTCTAGACAGACACAAATTCCCGACTCAGGAAGAAAGAGAGTCTAGGTAGAGCTTTAACGAGTGATGGAACTGAATTAGTAACAGAAGAGTTATCCACCAGGACAAGCCTAGGCCCAAGTGGCTTCACTGATGAAATCACACAATTCTTCATAAACCTCCAACAAACAGAGGCGTGGCAGATGCTTCCCGAGGCCAGCGGCCCATTGACGCCCAAACCAGACAAAAGCATCCCGAGAGCCCTGTGGGGCAAAATCTCTGGTGAATATAGATGCAAAATCCTAAAGAAAACGCTAGCACAGAATCCAGGCATGTGTGCACTGCACGCCAAGACGGAGTGCGGTTTGTCCCAGGGGTGAAAGACTGACCTGACGCCTGCAACTCGGTGTGTGCAACACGTACATCGTCCAGAAATCAGAGAGGGAGGCCCCCCTGTGCTGCCTTCGCAGATGCAGAAAGATTGCTTGATAAAATGTGATGCCCTGTTCCATAAAAGCACTCCACAAAATAGTGGAAGCAGGAAACGTTCCCATCGGGAGATTCCTGTCTGCAAATAAACACTGCCGAACGGGCGTAGCTGGGAAGACCAGTGAGCTCATCTCAGGGTGAGAGCAGGAGCAGGCTCCCGATCCCACGGCTCCAGCCAGCACTGCGCTGGAGGTCTGGTCAGGGAAATTAGAAGACAGAGTGGAATCCAGTGCTCTACACTGGAAAGTTAGAAGAAAGCCTCTTTGTATGCAAGGAGTTGGCCTTGCATGGAGAAAATTCTACAGCACCCCCGTTCCCCCACAAAGCATTCACGCTAGGAAATGAGTGGGCAGAATTGCAGGGTTCAAGACAACAGTACATTTCCACATTCTCTGGCAATCGAAAAATGAAATTAAGAAAGCTATTTCATTTACAATAGCATCGAAACCTAATGTATATAAATAAGCCTAACAAAAGAAATTCAAATCTTACACTCAGAGAAACTACAAAGAGCGTGGGAAGGAGTTTTTAAAACCCAAACAAGCGGGGAGAGTCTGAGTCCTTGGTCAGAAGCCCTGATCCTGTTATGTTGGTAGGACTTCTGCCTGCGGCTGAATATTCAATGTAATTGCTATCAAAACCCCAGCTGATGTCTTTACAGAAATTCACTTGCAGACTTATCCTAAAATTCACGCGGTTATCGGAAGTACCCGGAACAGCCAAAGCCATTTGGAGACAGGGCAAGGCATGTATTACCCAACTGCAAGGCTCGCTGTCAGCTCCAGTGATCACTTCTGCGTGATACCGACTAGCATCGGGCAGCTCAAAGAGCAGACAGAGCTCCCTGGGGTCGAGCTGAGCATCCCGAAGCCCCCACTCATGGCCAGGGTCTGCTGGTTTTCCACAGTGGTGCTGAGATTCCCTAACAAGGAAACGAATCCTCGTCTCAACAGATGGCATGGAGATGAGTGGATGAATACATGCAGAGGACGAAGCTGCGTGCATAACTCACTGAAAATTGAAAATTAGCTTCAGAAGGATGAGAAGCCTCAGTAGGAGAGCTGAAATTCTAAAACTGCCAAGAGACAACATAGGTGTAAATTTTAAGAGCAAATACGCATATATTTAGGTATCACAGCCGAAGTAGAAGCAATAGAACAAAGCGAAACTTAACTGGAATTTGTCATAAGTTAAAATGTTTTTTATTTTGTTTTCTATCCTTTTCTTCATGCAGTGCAGAGGATCAAACCCAGGTCCTTCTTGCACACCAGTGCTTTACCTCTGAGCCGCACCCCGGCCATGCATGGTTTAAACCCCTGTGCTTTGGAAGGCACCCCCAGGAAACGGAAAGACAAACATACACAGTGGAAGGAAATACTCAGATCACGCATCTGATAAGGGACTTGTACCTAGATTATGTAAAGAATGCACCATTCAATAGGAAGACATACGCGCTAATACCTCGGTTTACAATGTATTCCACTTGTGAACTCTGCACAGGGTGATAAATAGAACTGGGTCCATCTTTCCCACATGAACATGAGTGAAATCATCTTCCCCAGAATCAGAGAATGGGTTAAGCTCATGACCTGAGGCAGCACTGTAATGCATTAAAATGGGCAATAGACCTGGGTGGGCACCAACTCGAAGGAAACACACACAGGCCGCTACACCCGGGAGTAGCTATCAGGAATGCAGACCATCCAAGAGCGGCCGCCTTATACCTGCTACAGCTGCTGTGAGCAGAAAGAGGTGGAGGGTGTGGAGCAGCTGAAACCCTCCACCAAGCCGAAGGAACCGTAACATTGCAGGGCTGTGCTGGACTCTGGTCCTGCCGCTCCTCCAGGGGCTGGGCATGGTGTCAGTGTGTGCCCCAGCGCCCACCCAGGACACGAAGGGATTGCATTTCTGGGAAACTGCACAAAGCATTGTAGAGCTCAGGGTGCAGCGTCAGCACGGTGGGCTTTGGGATCCACATGGGGGTGAGTGGAGCTCACTCTTGGGTGTGTCTGGGTGGTCATGGGGGAGCAGCCTTGGGGCCGAGGTCTGGTCCTTCGCCCTTTCTCTCCGGCCCTGTCCCCTGCTCTGTCCTGGCCATCAGTAACTAAGCATTTGCTCCTCTGCACCCTGCTGCCAGGATGTTTGTGCCTTTGAGCTGCCCTCCAAGGACTAAATCCCTTTAAAACGTGAGCCGAGTTACGCCGGGCCTTTTGGGAGCTGTCAATGTCTGGTGTTCTGTCTCAGAGACGGGAAGCTGAGGAACACGAGCAACCACAAGGCGGGGAGTGAGACTCTGCACACATTTCCCCGAGGCATAGTCTGAATTCTGAGCCGTGATGAGACAGGAATAGAACAATCAGAAAGCGAGGGCTAATGAGATAAAGTCTACGCAGCATCAGTTTCAGGACCCAGGCAGCAGGCAGACAGGGGGACCTCGCAGTCTTCATCCAGAACCCTCCTGCCCAGGAGCACACACTGGGAACACACAGGCTACAGCAGAAAACCCAGTCGAGCTCATCTTCCTGTGCTCCGGCTCCTGCTAGACCGCAGCTAATTCCTTTCTGCTATTTTAACGAAGCATCAAAAGTCTCTCTAGATTTTATACAAAATGAATAGAGTTCAATTAAAAATATGGAAGCTCTCCCCCAAAATATGGAAGCACCCAAAAACTCTTAAGGACAAAAATCTTGGGAGGAAAGGGAGCTAGTTGTTTTGGGGTTAGTGTCTTCAGACTTAAAATTCCTGTAGTAAATATATTTAAGAAAATTGCACCAAATTTCACCATAGACTCAAAATCTGTGAGGAAGAAGCACATGTAAATCCTCCTACTGCAAAATTGGAGGGTGGGAACTAAGAATTCAGGGGACAGAGTAATATCATGTTAATGCAGACTGTGCTGTTAACTCAAGACAGCCCTGGAAAGTACGGTGATTAGAGCACAGAGTGAAATACGATGCAATATTGGGGCATCTGGGACACAAATAAGTCTTAGCTCAGGCAGGGGGGACCTGCTGGAGGGACAGTGCTGCAGGAGGGACCTGCGGGCTGACGGGAGGAGATGATGCTGCAGACCTGCGTTTGTAGGATCCTCCTGGAGAAGACTTCAGAACAGCACAGCAGAGGTGACAGCCTCGGTGTTGGGAGCGAGCATGTTTGGCTCCTTTGTCAAGATAAAGATAAGGTGGCTGAATGTATCTGGAGAATTTCTGCATCTTCTAATCTGTTTTATTGATCCTCAGATCTGGGATTTTTTTTGCCAGTGTCATGCTGTGTGTGTTTTTTGTAAATTTTTTTTTTTTTTTAGCACAATAGCTTTGTAGTATAATTTCAAGTCAGGGATTGTGATGCCCTCTGCCTTACCTTTGTTGCCCAGAATTGTTTTTGCTATCCTGCTTCTCTGGTTCCAAATGAATTTTAGGATTGTTTTCTGTAGTTCTATGAGGTATGCTTTTGGTATTTTGATTGGGATTGCATTAAATCTTTATAACAATTTTGGGAGTGTGGTCATTTCCACTGTGTTGGTTCTTCCTACCCAAGAGCAAGGGATATATTTCCATTTGCTGATACCTTCTTCATCTCCTTTTTCAGTGTACTGTAGTTTTTAGTGCAAAGATCTTTTAGTTCCTTGGTTGGACTGATTCCTAAGTATCTCATTTTTTTATATGCTACCATGACAGGTGTGGTTTCCCTAATTTCTCTCTCAGTGAGTTTGTTATTTGTGTACAGGAATGCTATTAATTTTTAAGTGCTGATTTTGTATCCAGCTGTGTGACTGAATCTGGTTATTAGAGCTAGGAGTCTTTTGCTAGGGTTTTTGAGGTCTGCTATGTAGAATAGCATGTCATCTGTAAATAATAATAATTTATTCTCTTTTTCCTGTTTATTCCTTTTATTTATTTCTTTTATCTAATTGCTCCAGCTAATGTTTCTAGAACTGTATTTAATAGGAGTGGTGATAGGGGATATCCTTGTCTTATTTCTGATCTTATAGTGAAAGCTTTCATTTTTTGATCATTACGTATGATGCTAGCTGTTGGTTTATCATAGATGGCTTTTATCAGATTGAGATAAAGACAATTTATGCCAATTTTCTGCAGGTTTTTTTTTTAAAATCATGAATGGGTGCTGGACTTGGCCAAAAGCTTTCCCTCTATCTATTGAGAGGACCGTGTGATTTTCATCTGTGGCTCTGTTGACATGGTGCATTATGCTTACTGATTTGCGTATCTTGAACCATACCTGCATCCCGGGATGAATCCCGCTCAGCCATGGTAGATAGCTTTGATGATTTGCTGCATTTTGTTTGCCACTATCTTATTGAGGAGTTTGCATCTCTGTTCATCAGGGAGACTGACCTGCAGTCTGTTTTCTGGCTGAATCCTTCTCTGGTGTTGGTGTTAGGGTAATACTGCTTCCAGGAATACCTTTGGAAGCATTTCTGCTCTTTCAGTTTCATCAAAGAGTTTTAGGAAGAGTGGAGCTAGATCTCTGAATTTCTGTTAGAATTCATCAGGACTTGGGATTGCCTTTGTTGGTTGGTTTTTAATTACATCTTCATTTTCATTGGCTCATACTGAGTTCTTTAGAATTTTTATATCTTCTTCATTCAGCTTTGGTAGCTCATATGCGTCTAGGAATCTGTCATTTCTTATGTGGTTTCCATCTTATTTGAGTACAAGTTCTTGAAGTAGGTATTGATGATCTGAACATCTTTGGGGTCTGCTTTGATTTCATCCTTTTCATCCTTAATTGCATGGATTTGAGTCTTTTCTTGGTAAGGTTGGCTAGGGGTTTGTAAATTTTATTTAATCTTTCAAAGAACTAAGTCTTCAATTCACTGGGTTCTTTGTGTTGTTTTCTTAGTTTCAATTGCATTAATTTCTGCTCTGATCTTTATAATTTCTTTCCTTGTCAAGGTTTGAGTTTGACTTTCTTGTCTTTTTCTAGAAGCTTGAATTTCAACATTAGGTTACTTATTTGCACATACTCTGTTTTCCTGATGTGATCCTTCACCACTATAAATTTCCCCCATAGGACTGATTTCACTGTGTCCCATAAATTTCAGTATGTTGTGTTGGCATAATCATTTAATTTTAAAAGTTATCTAATTTCTTTTTAAATCTCATCTGTGACCCTTTGCTTATTCAGCAGGGTGTTAGTTAATTTCCATGGTTTGTGAAGTTTTCGTGGTTTCTTTTGCCACTGATTTCTAATTTCATTGCACTGTGGTCTGATAGTATGCATGGGATAATTTCAATTCCTTTACATTTATTTAAGCATGTTCTATGAGCTAGTGTGTGGGCTACTTTGGAGAACATCCCATGCCCAGCTGAGAAAAATGTGTATTCTGATCTTGGGGAACACTGTAGATACCTACTAACTTCAATTTTTCGTAGGTTTGGGTTAGTTCTAATGTTCCATTGTTGGTTTAGTGTCTAGTTGATCTATTTGTGACAGTGAGGTACTGAGGTCCCCCATTGAAACCATGTTAGTGTCTATTTGATATTTTCATGTCTGTTATTTGTTTTATATAGTGGGGGTGCACCAATACTTGGTGCGCATATACTTATGATTGTTATCTCTTCCTCTTGGAGTTAAGTATGTAATGGTCTTCTTTGTCTCTCTTGATCAGTGTTGGCTTCAAGTTCACTTTGCTACAAATAGAGTAGCGCCCCTGCTTTTTTCTGGGATCCTGTCACATGGAGTATTGTTTTCCATCCTTTGAGTTTCAGTCTATGGATATTATGAGTCAAATGTGTTTCTTGTATGCAGCATATAGTTGGATCTTGTTTCTTCATCTAATCTGGCAGTCTTTCTTTTGACTGGTGAATTGAGATCATTTACATTGATGGTTATGACTGATACATATTGGCTTATCTTTGTCATATTGTTTTCCTGTTGTTAATTCCCTATCTTTCCCATCTGTTTAACTGCTTGCTTTGCCTGATATATTATTTCTATTGATGTTCTTGGAATTGTTGTCTGTATTGTATTATCTCTTTCTTATATATCTTTCAGAACACTTCAGAGAGCTGTTTGGTGATCATAAATCTTTTCAGAGGAAGGTGCTTCATGGAGATATCTTAATTCTCCATTGATTTTGAGAGATAGTTCTATAGGGTGCATCAGCCTCGGTTGGAAGTTGTTTTCTTTCAGGACTTGAAATACTTCACTCTAAAGCTCTCCTTGGCTTAAAGCTTTGTGTTGATAAGTCTGCTGTGATTCTGATGGGTTTTCCTTTCTAAGTGATTTCTTTTCTGTAACAGCTCTTAATATTCTGTTCTTGTGCTGAATTTCTAGAATCTTGATTATTCCATGCCTTTGTGTAGATTTATTTTGGTCATGGCTACTTGGAGTTCTATATGCTTCACTTATCTGCATGTCAAAAGTTTTTTCTATGCTTGGAAAGTTTTCTGCCATTGCTTTTGTAAACAAGTCTTTAAAATATGTCAATTGTGCTATCTTCTACTTTTCCATCAATGCTGATCAATTTTATTTTATTTTATTTTTTGCCTTTTTCCTACTGATCAATTTTATATTGTTCTTCTTTGCATCATCTTGTAGCTGTTGGATTGACTTACCAGATCCCTTGCTATTTTTTAAGAAAGATTTCTTTTCATGATTGCTAACTGCAATCCTGTTTTCTGGATCCGATCTTCTGTCCTCACCTTGGTTCATTCAGCTGCCTGTACTTTCAATGGAATTTTTTAACCACTTGGATATCTGCTTGAACCTGTTTTGTGATTCCCAGTTTTTTCCTATGTTGAGCATTGGTGATTTCTATCATTTTCCTAAGACCTTCTTCTTCTTTTTTTTTTTTATATATATCTATGTCTACTGTAGATTCACTGAACAAGTCCTTCATTATCATCGCCTCTTTTTTTTTTAACCTGGGAGATTATTTCTGATTTTCTCTGTAGCCTTATTCACCCATGTTTTTACTTCTACTACTACATTTTAGAAAATTTAGGTGGGTGGGTTCTGATTTCCTCTGTGTTTTTGTACCCTAGACTTGTCCTCAGTGGGCTGCAGGATACATTTTGCTTCTGTGTTTTGTCATTTTCTGTTTTTTAAGTTTCCCTTCTGTGTTGATGCTTGCTAATTGCTTATGATAGTAACTTCATCCCTAGTATCGAGACTTCGCTAGGAAAAGTCTATTCTTCGAGATATAGCTGACTCTTGGCCTTCGTGTCTGCCCCAAGATCCTGCTTTCCCAATTTAATGAAAAGCTGTTCTCTATCTGATTCAGCACCCAGTCCTCTGGCACTGGACTCGTGATGATTTTGACCTCAGACAATCACAATGTTGCCATGTAAGGGAGAGCAACAGACTACAACAGGTATAGACAGCCTGGCTAACGTAGTAAAATTAGTAATAAAATAGCATCCAGCCTAGCCTAAAAACTGACAAACTGTCGTAACTATTAATTTGGTACTTTTAACCATAGGAGGAAGATCTACAGTTGTATAACAAAATCCACATTAAACCAGGAATTTGTCTGTAGTGAATTTCCCCTTAGTAGAGTGACTTTACCACCGTGTGTGTGTGTGCGTGTGCATGTGTGTGTGCGTGTGTTAGAGATTAAGAGCGATGGGGCTGCTCTGCCATTGTATAAACTCCGTTGTCTGCGCTCGGTCTGACTGCAGGTCTCTCAGGCGGGTTTTGGGGTCAGGACGTGTGTCCCTCCATCTCTCCCAGGTCCCTGTGTGTTTAGTTGATTTTCTCTGAGAAACAACACAGCTCTTCTGCTGTTCACCATGTCGATCCCTCACACTCTACCTTTTGAATGCAGAAGAATTTATCTTTTTTCTAAATTTATAAATAAGTCGCTATAGAGTTAAGTGTATACAATTACCTAATAATTGCCTCCGGCTTCTCTCTTCTGAGCCTGTTCGCCACTCTGATCCTTGTCTTCTCTGTGTCTCTCTGAGTCTCTCTTTCCCTCTTCTCCTTCTCATAGTTAATCCTCAAAGATTTAACTCCAAAGACTCAAACTCGCACTAAGCTGAGCTCTGTACTTACTTTGTCCCTTCTGCTGTGCTTGGCTTTCATGTTTAGCAGACACGGCTGTGCCCAGATTCCTGATAAGGCCGCAGAGCAGCTGCTCCAGCTCTGGCCTGCAGGACGCCCCTTTCCAAAGCCTCCGGTGTGCGGCCCTCTTTCCCCACTAACTCTGTGCCCCAAGGTCTGGCCGCAGTGGACTGCCATATTTGCAGCTCTTGGGGTACTTTAGTCACAGTTATTTCTGATTTTATTGTTTCATGATTAAAAATGTGACCAGAGAAGCTTGTGCTTTGATTTTTAATTGTTTTAAAGAGAAATTCTGGTGGGAAGGATATCTGTGCACTGGAAGGCGTTGGCCAAGGTTAGTGACACCCCCCTATCCATTCCCCCCATCCTTGTATGCACAGGGCAGCCCTGTGGGGAAGAGCAGTGTCCCCACCTGGCAGCAGCCTCTGTAGGTCCCGTGCATCCCAGCAGCCTTTGCAGTGAGTCACACGCTGGCCGCATGTGAAGTGCCCTACAGGACACTGTGTGGGCCTCGTGGGGGCCCGGCGCGGGGCACTCACTGTCGGAGGCTGACAGGGAGGACGAGGGCCTCGCGGTGTTTCCCACACTCCTCTGAGCTTGCTTAACTGCTATCTTTCCTGATTTCCACACGGCTTCATTTTGTTTTCAATCAAAACTGCAAACCGTGCTCCCTCCCGGGGTGGCGTCCACACCCCACTGCAGTGGCCCACGTTCGCTGCTCCCCCCGGAGATGCAGCTGCGTGTCCGGCTCCTCCTGCTTCCTCACTTTGCAGCTCGACCCCCTTGCTTCCGACCACCGTGTAGCTTCAAATCCGTCCACTGCTTCTCTTGAAAGTTCCACGACACCTCTTCCCTTTAGGGCTTGTCTTCTCTTTTGAGGGACAAGTTTATTTTTATTCTTTCTGTCCACTTCGTTCTGATGTTCCTCATGCCGCTCAGCCCAGCCGGGGACACTTAACCCTCCACGACTTCCTCCCTCTGAGGCTTTTCAGACTTCTTTTAAAACTTTTTCCTCCTTGTCCTCAGCCTTCTAGATTTTGCTGAGATCTTTAACATCTTCTATCTGGGCCGTTATTAGAGTTTCCATTTCGGTTAGCAATTGCAAACACCATGAACACACTCAACACAAGACACACCATAGCAGCCAGGCGCAGGCTGCTGCTCGGGTGGTCGGAGTTAATCTCTAGAAACTACCCAGTGTCCCCCGATAGGAGACCGACGATAGGAACAACAGGCACTCGCACAGCTGACCCCTGTGCAGCTTTTCCTGTACTGCTGTGGGAACATCTCCACGCTGACCTTTAAGAAGGCAGTAGAGTACAGCATAACCCTTATACATGTGACACACGGCTGTTTGGTTTCATTTGTCAGGAGGGAGGCCAGGTCCTTGGCTGCCTGTGGTTCTGGGTCTGCTCTGGAGAATGCACAGTGCCTGGGTTGGGTGGTTCTTTGGACAGCGCCGGGCTGTCCTCTGCTTCCTGATGTGGACCTCGGTCTCTGTGGCATGTTTCCTCTGCTGAGGTGACCCTGACCCCTGCCGTGGTTTGCAGAGATTTGCTGCTGCCCAAGTGCACTGAGGTCCTAACTGGGCAAGTGAGAGTGTGCGGGTCACAGGCACAGAGCCTGGTGGGTGAGCGCCGCTCCTGTGAGAATTCTCACCCTGCTGGACCTGCCCCAGTGTGGTGCCCCAGTGGCTGTCAGAAGTGCATCCTCCTGCCCCTCGCCTGCTCCTGACCCTGGCCCCACTGCCTTCTGCAGAGGGCCAGGGCAGCTCCAGGCCTTGCTGGAAGCTGAGCTGGTGGGCTGCCTGCTCCTGGGCCCCTCAGCCTTTCCCACGCTAACCCTCTCCCTTGGTAAGTCCTGCATCCCTGCTCTGTTGCAGAGCAGAGCATGGTCTAGGGCCTCTCACACGCTGCCTGGTGTGGACGCTGTATCCTGGCTGCTTCTGGCTCCTGGCCCTGGCCCTGCCCTCCTGGGCACTACGGGTGTCTCCTGGCCTCTGCGCTATAGCGCTGTCCTTGGTGCTGGGACTCATGTCCTGCTTATCTGGTTTTGGGTTTTACACCCAACACTGTGTACTTCTTTCTTGCCTCCTTCGTTGGGAGCCCCCAGACAGCTTGGGCTGGCTTTGAGGGCAACTTGGATCCTTTCTGGTTAAAGAAATGCCATCAGTCATTCACTTGGCAACCACCTTCTTCCATTGGGCTCTAGTGTGTCTGGTCCCAGCTCCCCTCCTGGCTCTTGGCCATTTCTGGGGACTTCCAGTCCGCGTGGGGTGCTGGACTCTGCACTATTGGCCATGTGTCTTCAGCTCCATACTCGGGTTCATTCTGCACTGTTTTGCTTTTCCCAGAATCCTCTCTGCTCTTCCCTGGCTGTCCCTCTGGCCTGTGGGCCCAGCCAGCATCTGGCCAGTTCTGTCCCCCGCCCTGGCTGTGGGCAGGATTGGAGTGGAGCGGGTTGTAGCGACATATGGCGGCTTGTCCTCAGCCTGGGGCTGGTGACAGGGAGCCTCCTGGTGTGTATAGGTTCAGCCTCAGGTGTCACAGGAGCTTTTGAGGGCTGGATCCAGGCCTGGTTCTGACCCTTTTGGGTCACCGCTGCCCCCTTGGCCTTCTGGGTTCTGCTCCCTGCTCCCAGGGTCCCAGCGCTGAGCAGCTGAGCCCAAGCTCCTGGGACCCAGTACATGATGGGAGGACGGTGTCTCTACTCTTCCCAATGTCCCCCCACTTTGGGGATACCCACCAAGCTAGTGACAGAGACCTGGGCTGAGCCCTCCCCACCAGGACTGTCATTATGTTGTCATCAAGTCTAGAAAGGACACACTCTCGTCACCCCTCTGGATGGATGAGGACACAGGACACAGCAGGACCATTGGCTGGGCATTCTGTGTCCGTGGTCACTTCCCATGGGGGCTCCAATGGCACCTGCTGGCTTGGCCTCTCCTCTCCTCTGCAAAGACACGTTTTATTACTGACCTGGAGCACAGCACTGAGTCCTCTTCAGTCCAGCCGAGTCGATCTTTTATTGTTGCTATTAAACATTTATTAAACAGTCTGTGGCGCCGAGACAGAGCTGGGGGGGGGCGGACTGTGGGTAGGGGGGCGGGGTAACAAGTCACCTCTGAGCAGATAGAGGGGCCGGGTGTTGGCCAGGGACTGAGTCACCTGGAGGGGACATGGAGCAGGAGCAGCGGGGACTGGGCTGCAGGGTCCAAGGAAGGAGACACCTCTGGCCAGGGAGAGAAGGCCTCGGCCCCGAGGCTTGGGCAGAGCTGAGGAGGGCAGGTGTACACACAGGGCAGGGAGGGCAGGGTTGCTGAGGGGGCAGCCCAGCGGAGTGGGCCCCAGCCTGTGGCCCAGCCCTTGGGATGGTGATGAGGAGAATGGCAAGTCCAGCCTGCACAACCAGCAAGACCTGTCTCAAAATAGAATAATAATCCTAATCCTAACCCTAATGCTAATCAAAAGGACTGGAGGTGTGGTTCAGTGGGACTGCCTGGGTTCAATACCCAGTACAGAGAAAGAAAGAAAGAAAAAAAGAAAGAAAGAAAGAAAGAAAGAAAGAAAGGGAGAGAGAAAGAGAGGCCAATAAAAAAAAAAAGAAAGAAAGAAAGAAAGAAAGAAAGAAAGAAAGAAAGAAAGAAAGACCAGAGAAGGAAGCACAGCAGAAAACCCCTTGCCGGGGTGCAGCGGCCTGGAGCTGTCCCTGTGGGGGTCCAGCCTCACCCTGCAGGAGACCCTGCCCGATGCCTGCCCAGCGATCCTGCCCACTGTCCTCGGAGTGGTCCACAGCACCTGCGGCAGGCCCCGGACTGGCCCCCAGTTACCCCTGGAGCAAGCGGGCCTCTCCACCCTCCAGGATCTGCTCTCTGCCTCCCCCACGCTCCCAGTCCTGCCCCCCTCCCCAGGCCACCAATGCCCCATGCCTGGCTGCTCTGTGGGGGTCATGGCTGCTGCAGGCCAGCACGAGTACCCCGCTTGGGAAGGAACCATCTGTGCTGAGAACCCGCGCAGACAGACCTGGGGCTGGGCCAGCATTTGCTCAGCCCCTGTGGCAGGGCTGGAGGGGCCCCATCAACACCTGCATCCTATCTCAGGGTAAACCGAGTCCCAACGAAGTCATGAGGGTCGCCGAAGTGAGAAGACCATGAAAGGGTCTTGTGTCTCTCGACCTCGTCTTCTGAACCCCTTTCTCATCCTGCTCTGGCCTCCCAATCGCAAAGGGTCCTCTGCCTGGGGCCGCAGCTGACTCTCTGTATCTGGCCCCCACGCCCTGGACTTGGCATGGCTGTCTCCCCTCCTCAAGCGCCTCTGTCGGTGCTGGGGCTCCCAGCTTCTTAGCCAAGATGCAGAGGGGTCAGCGTGACCCAGGTGGCAGGGTGAGGGCCTGCCGGAAACAGACTGCTGTGCCCATGTCCTGGCTGATGGGCGTCTGTACATACACGACCGACTGACATGCATGTGTGCCGTGTGGGTCTGATGGGGCAACAGTGTCCACTACTTGTGGTCCACCTTGAGGCCACGACCAGGCTGGCTAGAGGAGCTGGAGGCGACAGCAACCACCAGGGGGCACTGTTGACCAGTCCTCCTGGAACCTGGCAGCTGTGGACTCTGCAGCAGGCTGGAAATCTCATGGAGTCCACCGCTCTGGTTGAGATTCCTTTGCTGGAAGCTGTTGGAACTCGAGCTGAGCAGAATGGGGGGCCGGGGTGACAGCCAGGTGCTTCTGGAGATGAGCTCAGCTCTGGGCTGCACATGGCCCTTGTGGGCCTGGCTGGTCTCCTTCCTGTCTCTGGGAGCCACAGGCCCTGTGCCAAGCTGCCCTTCTCTGCCCAGGTCTGCTGGCTGTCAACAGGGACCCCAGAAAGGTGCTAGTCTCTTGAGAAGGCTGGCATCTAGGTTGACACCAGCACCCTTCCTGTCTGTGACACAACTGTCTGGGCCCTTCCCATGGTGCTGGGCCATGGTCTGGATCTCTCATTCCACGCCCACTGGGTACTCAAGGGGGTAAAGGTGCTGAGGGCTGGGCCTGGCATCCTGTCCTCTGCCTCCTTGGCTGTGCATGCCTGGCACACTTGGACAGGCCTGTGCACCTCTGGGCCTGAGGTTTGGGCCCCAGGGATTGTGAGGGGCTAGAGTCACCCCTTTGCTGTGGGACATCTCCTCTTCTCCTGGCTCAGCTCCACCCCAGCTCTCCTGTATATCTTTGATGTGAACTGCGTGTCCCCAAAACCTAGGGCTCTGTCTGCCTCACGTGACCCTGGGCCTGTCTCGTTCCTTTCTGTGGTGGGGACCTGTGTGGAAATATGCATGCCTATGTGTGTGTGCATGGCACATATGCATGTATTTGTGGACATGTGTATTTGTATGCATGTGCAGGTAGTTGTGAGCATGTGTGGGTGTTCATGTGCATTGTGGGTAGCTGTGTGCATGAGCAGGTAGCTGTATGCATGTGCAGATATTCATGTGTATGCATATATTTGTGTACATGTGTGTGTATTTGTGTACATGTGGGGGTATCTGTGTGCATGTGTGGTGTGTGGTTCCAGTGGGCACATGGGTGCCTGCATGTGTACATTTTCTTTCCTTGTAGTTTAAAAGCCACTCAAAACACACACCAACCTTCTTGGCCCCTAACTGCATCCCCGCCACCCTTGGTCCCATCCACAGTGGCAAATCCATGGAGCGGTGAACCCCAGAGCCCTCCCGGAGTTGAGTCCCTCTCCGTAGCTGTTCTGCCGTCTCAGTTTCCCTCCTGGCCAGTGTTCTGCTTCCGCTCTGGCCGCCTGGGTCTGCAGCCCCGCCCCGCCTTCCACCCCGTTCCTCCACTCAGTCCCGATGAAATCGTGACTCCCTCCTGCTCACCGGGGAGACCTGGGTTCCTCCCGAGCCTGCTGGTAATTAATTGCTTGTTCCACACAGCCTGACTCTCCCTTAATTGCCTGTGGGCGTGACGAGTTTCCCAGGGGACCCATACCTCTGGAGTCCCTCACAGGGGTCAGGACCCAAGCTTGTCCCTCCTTCCTGTCAGCTGGTGCACTGGACAGCTCCTCGTGCCCTGCACCCTAGTGCCCAGGACCCACAAAGCTCCCGGCCCTCTCTGCTGTCCTCCAGGAAAGAGGAGCAGCCTCAGATCTGCTTTTAATTCTCTGCATTTCCTGCCAGAAAGATTCCTCCCGGGTGTGACGGAGCCGCTGGTCCCAGCCACCTCAGGACAGCGCGGCCTGTGCGGCTTCGTCCTGCATCCGCAGGCCCCAGCCTTTTGCTGCCTGTGCCAAAGCGCCCTGAGCCGTGCTTCTGTGTATGGCTCTGGGGGGCTCCTTCTGCTTCCTGGCTTTATTCTTCAAACAGTGACCCCAAGAGGAGGGGCCACACTTACCACGGTGACCACACTGAGGCCTCACGAGGGCAGATGAGAGAGGCCCTGCCCTGGGCTGCGGGGTCAGCACCTCACATGGCTGGGTGACTGAAGGTAGAGACCCCTAAAAGGCTTGGGCCACACCAGCGCCCAGGCCAGGAGGGACAGTGCTGCCATTCCAGCCCCAGCCTGGTCCCCCTGACCTGCAGGCAGCCCTTGGGCCGCAGGGCCCAAGAACAGTCGCTCCCTCTACCCCACATGATCCCCGGGGCCCCCAGGACCTCATCCTGGCTGGGAATCTCTGCTGGAACACTGGTGGCTCCTGTAATCAGTCCCAGGCCCTGTCCCCACTGCACTGCCCCTCCCGTGGGCCTCTCTTGGGGATTTTCGCTCGAACACAGGCTTGAGAACCTTGCACTGGACCAGGAGTTGTCCCTGTCCTTTTGTCCTGGTGTTGATTACACCTTCCCAGCCCAGGGAGCTCCTCCACTCTTGTCCTGGTACGTCACAGGAGTTTGTGTGCTGCATGCCCTCAGTGTGGGTGAGGACCCCACTTGGACCCTTTGTGGCTGTGTCAGTGTGGCTGCATAAGCCTGAGATTCCTAGGGTTTGACAGATGGGGTTGTGCACATCTGTAAGCTCAGCTTCCCAGAAGGCTGAGGCAGGAGACTCACAAGTTCAGAGCCGATCTGGGCAACTAAGTGAGACCCTGTCCTAAAAGGGTGGGGGGAGTAAGCGGGGCATTTGGTGCTGCAGCGTTTGCTCCCCAGTTTCAATCCCCAGCCTCCCATTACTTAAGTTGGACGGAATAACTTGACTCAACACAACCTGGACTGGACTGAAGTACACTGTCAGAACAAACAACCCTGAAGGGAATTTTCTGGAATTGTGCTCAATTAACCAGCATGGCTGTACCATCTCCACAGGCTTCCTGCCCAGGTCCCCATGCAGTCAGAGTCTGGTGCCACGGTGGCTGTGCTGCAGGAGCCTGGGTGAGGACAGGATCTTGCTTCTGGGCACATGTGAGGTGTTAGAAGCTCACGCTGGTGTTGGAGCCCTGAGCCTCCTGTGCAGAGCAGAGGTGAGAGGTGCTTGCATCAGCTCTGCCCAAGACCTGAGCTGGACACCTGCGTCCTCTCTCTGTGTTGCCTGTTCTGTGGTCCTTGTGGGCTCTTCTGGGCACTGGCTTAGGGATGGCCGGCTAGGGCTTCTCACTCTGTGTATCCTCTCCACCTTCACCTGGATGCTACTGACTACAAAGTGCTGCCCTCTGGACACGCTCCCAGCTTTAGCCTTTCTGTCCACCCTCTGTGATCTGCACCCCAGCAGCCTGGGGCCTCCAGGTGAGATGTGTTTTCTCATCCCAGGATGTAGCCCCGCATGCACGCGGGAGCACTTGGGTTCCACGGGGTTCTCTCCCCTGGACTGTCCCTACCGTACCATTTCCAGTCCTGGCTTAGGATGCATTTCCAGTCCTGGCTCAAAATGCATCCACAGCTCCTCTCCACATGGCCTCTGATCTTTACCAGGACAGTCACGTACTCTGCTCACAGCAGGATGAGGCTCAGTGGTCTCAGATCCTGTGGTGCTCAGCTGGGTCCTGGCACTTAGGGCTTATGGTGATTCAAGGGATATGGTGGGCTTCCTGTTAGGGACCAAGGGCTCCCCTGTGTTTCAGAAACAGCTCATGAAACTACAAGCTATCCAGGAGTAACGAGTCCCAGGGATTTGGGTGACTTCCATGTCTTAATATGGGATTCAAGATCTCCCCACAGGTCTCCGAGTGCTTTGCTTCCTTGCCGTGGATGTTCTGGGAGGCTCTGGGAGATTTCGGCTGACTTATTCGGTCTGGCACCAGGATTGGGGTTTCCTGGGCCAAGGAGCTCAGCTGGTGCCGATCCGTAGACCCTTACAGTCACCATCTGGTCCTCAGCGCTCTGGGGAGCCACCCTCAAACCCTCAGAGGGCAGCGTCTCCAGCCAGAGGTCAAATTGCTCAGTGAAGACCACATGAGCTGCTGTACTGCACTCCACGATCGGCACTGGGTGAGCAGGGAAGCTCCGCTAATTAGATTCCTGGTCTGTGCCAGAGCCAGGAGGAATCTGGGCAGAGGAAGCTGCCTGGCCCCTCGGAGCCTGGATTAAAGCCCTCTTTGTATAGGACCTCGTGTGGTCTTTAACCCCTCACAGGAAGTCTGTCGGGGAAGCTCTCTTGGCAAAACTCCTTTGATCTCATCTCTCCTCTCCTAACACACAGAGCCATGTAATCTGAAAGTTCATTTATTTCAACCAATTCCTGCCTACTCTCCATCTATGGCAGTAAAATTAACAGGAAAAAAATTACAAATTGCTGAGAGACAGAGACCTTTAGCTGTGAGCGCATCGCCTTATGCAGGTTTGATAAGCTAAAGACATTAAAAATAAAAGAGACACAGCTCTAGGTAGACCAGTAGTCCTGAAAATTTAATAAGGTCTAGCCACAGGCAAAGCCCAGCAAGGGGAGGTGAGGACTGGGGCTGAGCCGGGGTGACAGAGGCTGACCTGCTGGGGCACAGGCCATACCCAGGCTGATCCAGGGGCCCACTGGGCAGAGCTTAGGACCCTGTCTCAAGCCATCATCACCGATGTGTCCTTTATGCCCCTCTAGGGGCTTCTGGAGACAGGTGTTCACCTGTGTCCAACTTAGTACCCTGCCGATCCTGAACATGCTGGGAGCTTAACATTTTATTTTATAATTAATCAGTTCACTAAATACTACAGAATTCAGAACAGTTCAGCCAGGGGAGCTCTCAGGAAGTAATGAAATTCCTTACAAGCTCAGTGGTGTGGGCCTGAGAGAGCTTCCCGTGTACCACGGCGACCTCTGAGACTTAACTCTGCAGAGCCTGTCCCTCTGTGGCTGGCACTGAGCCACCAGAGCCACCTGTGTGTGGCCTCCTCTGAGGCCTCATAAATCCCAGGCCACAGAGCTGTGGCTCCCCGGGACAGGCCCCAGAGGACAGCACCTCCTGGCACTGCTGCAGCTCTGCTTTCTGGGTGGTCACTGAGCTGTCCCCATCCCTTGAGGGCCAGCTTAGCTAGCTGGAGGCAGGTCTGTCACATGTTTTCATCCATGTCCTGCCTGTGGGGGACTTAGCTTGTTGAGGGGCCTTCAGGGTAGGCAGATGTATGAAGGGCTGAGCTGGTCACATGTCCTGGTCATCCTGCCTGAGACCTCCCACTGTGTCCCTTTTGCAGTTAAAAGCCTCAGACACATGATATGGATCCCTGGGAGGGTGGCCCTGCTCCCCAAGACATAGCTTGTTGTCTCTCAGGATGCCTGTCTTTCTTGATTATTTTTCTCTTGTTGCTGAGACAAAATACCTGATGCCCAACAAGAAGGAAGGGAAGGTTTATTTCTCAGTTTTTGGAGGTTTCAGTCCATTCTCTGCTGGCTCCAAGGCAGGGTGGAGGGGCACAGGGGCAGTTGCAGCTGCTCATGACAGCCACAAACAGCAAGAGCAAACAGAGAAAGAAAGCAAAACATGCCTTCTTATCACTGTTAACTGTATGCCAGGTCTACCCCTGGGCAGGTGCAGCACCCACACTGCCAATCCCAGCGCTAGATAATGAACCTATCACGAACACTAGATCCAGTGACTCCATGATTGCATGAGGCTTTGGGGAGACATTATACACAAACCATAACGTTGTCTTCCTAGCCAGCAGCCATAACCCAGAGGGGTTCCTTGCACTGTCTGGGAGATGTCTTCACCCCTCCCCCATCCCTTCCTACTCAAGGGGTCAGGTGGTTGTGTCATCTGTTGCTATGGCCCTGGCTTATGAGACAACCAGGGGACATCCAGAATATTTACATTCATAGACCTTTGTCCCCAGCATCCTTCTGGGTCCCTCACACTGTCCTAGGGGAACTTGGAGCTCCTCTCTCTGTGGTGGCCTACGGGCTGCCTTCAGAGTTGGAGCACAGACTCTACAGGGAGACTGTGGAGATGAGGGTGGTTGGGTCATGGAACAGAGCAAGTCAGGGGACAATAGGGAGGCACAGCTGGTCCAGGACAGCAGGGGACCCAGCTCTGTGCTCCCAAGAAGACAGGAAGGTAGCATAGGGTAGAATGGAGGGGACAGAGCTGACTGGTGGTGGGGTTTGCTGGAATGGGCATCTTGCAGGCATACGAAGGCTAGAGAATGACTCGTAGCTGTGTGTGCTCTGTGCTGGATAGATGGGCGGCTCCACACTTTTCACTGAGGCCCCAGGTGGAACAGAGGTGGATGAAGGGGCCTCCACTAGGCCCCCTACTGGCTGCCTGCAGGTCTTGGGGCTTCTCAATTCTGTCTCTTCCTGTGTCTGCTCTGCCTGGCTCTGCTTCTCTGGAGAGATGAGCACACCTGTGGTGTCTGCAGGCTGAATTTGGGCACCAAGGAGAGTTGGCAGCAGGTGGCAGGAAGCTAAATCTATCCCTCAGGAGGCACTGGAGCGACACAGGGCAGCAGAGGGTCAGCAAGAGTTCCAACTCTGCGGCCCATGTCCCAGGCTCTGGGCGAGGAGGCCAGCTGGGTGGCAGGAGCATGCGGGGTGGGCACACAGAGTCCTCTCCTTGTTGGGTGCTGGTGCTTTGGAGAAATGGCAGGGTGGCTCTGCAGGGGCTCCAGAGTGCCTTCTGTGTCCACTGTGGCCTCTGTGGCCAAAGTATCTTGTATTGGTTATGAGATGGAGACCACTCAGCTGTAGCAGAGAGTGAGCACAGATGTTCAGAGCAAAGGCTGCGAGGAGCCAGAGGACCTCAGCCTCAATCCTGTCCCCTTGGTGAAACCCCACATGCCCCGCAGTGGCCACCTGCCCTTGGGCTGCCCAGACTCAGCTCTGGGAGTCTGTGCTTCACCTCACACTTGCCTGTGTTCCCAGATCTGTCCATCCTCACCCCCAGCCTGACACCTCAGACAGCCTGGGCTTCCCTCCCACGGACCTGGTTCCCTGGCTCGATTCTGCTTCACAGTGTTACCTCAACACTGGGAGGAACACACCACGTGGATGATCCTGGAGCCATGTAAATCTGGAGAAAGCTGAATGACATGGCCCCTTCCTGGGAGCCGACATCACGCATGGACAGGGCAGAGACCCAGATGTTCCCCATACGGAGCCAATGCAGGCAAGTGATATAACTGTACACTGCCCAAGCTGCACTGACTCCCAGGCTATTTCCCTATCATCAGGGCTGGGAATGACACGGAAACTGATCTAAACATCCATCCCTTGTTGGCAGAAATGGTCCCTGAATGGAGCCACCCCTGCAGACTCCCCGGATGGTACAGCTTGAGGTTTGTCCTAGGAACTTTATGGTTTCAGAACTGCTGAGCAACCAAAATGGGATGCTCGTGCGGTCCCCGCACCCCACAGGGATGCCCAGGAATGCAGCTGCTACATGTGGGTGGTGCCCTTGCTCAAGAGCTCTGCAGACCCTCCCTCACCACCTGGCACTGGGGCTGATCAAAAGAAAGACAGCGGAAACATCTGACAATCATCTAAGGCCAGAAATTACACCAACAGACACCTGCTGAAGAGGAGCATGTTTTGATCCATGATTCATGAGTTGTGTAGGAAAAAGATAGGGATAACAAGCTTCCTCCCCGGTGCAGACCCTGCATAATACAGCAGCGCCCTAGAGAGGAAGCCTCGCTCCCAGCACGTGGTGCCTCAGGAAAAGCTGTGCCCACGCGTCCCCCACCAGACACGCAGGCATCCATGCTTCCTTCCCATCCCTGTTCCACGGAGCACACCCTTGTGTTCCCTGCAGGCCAGAGGGTCTCTGCCCCAGCAGAGGGTTGTGCAGTGACCAGGCAGGGAGAGACAGCAGGGATCCTGTAACCAGGGACCCCACGCCCAGGCAGAGAGGCCAGGACTGGGAGGGCCAGCAACGTTCACCTAATTCAAAACATTCAAAAAACTGGGATAGGCCACTGGGAGAGATTTCTGAACACCAAGAACTCAACCTGGGGCAGGGAGAAGGAGGTGAGGGTTGGAATGTGAAAGCCAAAGTCAGGAGATAGAATTTTCTGAGCACCTGTCCCCCGCTCACGGCTGGGTGCCCACGTTTGCCGTCAGCCTCACAGCTGCTGCTCATTTTGGGGCCCTACTTCTTCCAGAGAAGCTGCAAGTGTTTTAAGCCAGAGAGAAAAAAGTCCCCATCCAAGAAGCAGGAGGAGGTCTGTCCCTCCCTCCCACCCTGGATTGTGGGTTTTTACTGTTTGGGGGGCTCTTTGTTTGTCAAAGCTTAGTGTATGTTTCCACTGCTTCCCAGGAAAACCCCTGGGCTCAGGGACTTTGGACCAGAACTGACTCTGAGGCTCCCGGGCCTGGACCTGCCTCTCTCAAGGAGGATCATGGAGCCACCTGGAGAACCTCAGGACCTGTAAAATGAGCTCCCACCTCTAGACTCACTGGGAAGACTTAGAAATCCCAGCCTAGGATCCATCTCATCTTTAAGAACTTGGGGTGGGGGACTCAGTGGGGAAGAAGCTCCACCCAGAAGAATTTCAAAGAATGTGTGCAGAGGTTAGCGCCTCCACAGGTGGGGCCTCACCCGTTGGTGTGGCCGTGGCAGTCACTGGCTCCCTCGTGAGGACATGGAAACTACAGACTCCCGCAGGTTTCTGGAGAACCACGGATTCAGCCTTGGTGTCACCCATGTGCTGTGTGGTGTGGGCACACCCTACAGGATGGCCCGGCCCCTCACTGTGCTGTGTTCCTCACCAGACCCTGTCCCTCCTGTCATCAGGGTCTCAGTCGCTTCCTGTCATGGGGGCCTAATGTCCACACCCATAACTTAAAGGAAGGCAGGCTTTACCGGCTCATGGCTTCAGAGGTTTCAGTCCATCATCTGTTGGCTCCAGAGCAGGGACACCTTGATGGGAGGGCAGAGTACAGGGTAGCGGTTCTCTTCATGGTGGTGGGAATATAGATCAGGGGAGGTGGTGCCAAAAAGGAAATGGCCAGTGATCAGACACAGCGCCGGAGTTCATGCTTCCTTGATCCACCGAGATCCATCCAGAAGAGTGCTTTACTAATCCTCTAGGTAGCTCTCAAGCCAATCAAAATCAAGGTTAATTGTCACAAAGAGAAAAAGCACTTGCCAAGTTTAGGGCTCTTCCATATCTTCCTAATCAGGGAGCCTTCCTCCACGACTTTTGGATTCTGTATGCCTGTAATTTCAGCACAACATGGATAACATCAAGTCCTGACACCAGCTTGAGGACTAATGGGGTCCTCTAAAATCATGGCTGCAGAGTCCTCTGAGTACCTAGTTGACTGACCACTGTGAACTGAATCCTGGAAAACCAACTTTCTAGGAATCTCTTCTTGAGCAAGTTGCCCCGGGACTCTTTTCTCAAAGCAAAATCTTTTAGTTTTGAATTCTTGATTCTGCAAAGGTCAGAGTCTTTTGGATTTCAGAGATGCCCTTGAGGCATCTTTCCTATTGTCTTGACACAAAGTACTTGACTTCCTTTTAATGATAATATTGACAACAAAACTGTCGTCTGCTCCAACTATGAAAGTGCTTCTTTTCTGGGGAATGGAGAACTTTTCAAGTGGGCTTTTTGGTCCCAATTTTTAATATGAATCTCACTAAAATCAAAAAGCATTACCCATGCTACAGCTTGAATGTTGGGCTGTCTTGATATTTATTCTGGAAGATTAGTCTACCATTCTTAAACTCTGACTCCCACACTTATCAGGAAAGAACAAAATGTATGCAAATTTTCTACAAAAGCATAATACACATGGCTTGGAATCCAATTGCCAATGGAATCCCTGTCTCGAACTGAGACCTCTTGAGCTTGACATTTATTGGCTGCATTTCTATCAGTATTTTGGTCTTCTAAATGATAAATATAATCTCCATCAAGCTCTGCTTACACCATTTATGGCTTCCCTAGCTGGCATCTCTGAACTTTTCCAAACTCTGCCCATGAACTGGTTTCAAAGACTTCTAAATGCCATGATCAGGTACAGTCACATCAGCCTTCCTCTTGGTAACAAACACTGTCTTAGTTACTTTTCTTGTCATGGATACACAGTACCTATCTATAAGTTAAAAAGAGGCCTCATGATTAGAGTCTAGAGACTCTATCCTGTAGGAAAACTACTCACATCATAGTGACCAAGGAGCAGAGACTGAAGAGAGAAGCCAGGGAGAGAGCTGTGCCCTTCTGGTCACAACCCAGTTACCCATGTCCACCTCCTGGGCACCCCTCCTAACAGCAAGTCAGCTGGGCACTCTCTCAATCCAGTCACCTCCCAAAGCCCAGCCTGTGAGTACAGGAGCCTCTTGGGGGATCTCTACAACTGTAATACTTTGCTAGTGTTTTGTTGAGGATTTTTGATGTCATAGTTTCCATTTTATACAGTAGCTCTGGTTTTGGTATCAAATGGTGGTCTTATTAAGTGATTTTGGAGATCTTCTTTTATTCTTTGAAGAATTTAAGAAGTGTGGATATAGTTCCTTGACTGCTTGGTAGACTCAGTCTTGAGGGAACCTGGGCTTTTTATGTGTTGGGAGGTTTTCATTATTGACTTAATCTCCTTGTTTGTTATTGATCAATTTGTTTTTCTGTTTCTTCTGGGTTCAATTTTGATAGCTTGGATATTTCTAATAATTTACCCATTTATCTCAGGTTATCCAGTTTTTAGTGTATGGTTATTCATAAAAGTGTCTTAGTTCTTAAAAAGTTGGGAGGCCTCTACTGTAATATATGAAGCACCTATTGTTCCTCACGGGTCATTTCTGGTTTTATTTACTTGAATTTTTCTCAGTCTGGTCCAAAGTTTGTCAATTTTTTTTTACTTTTTTTTTTCAAAAGCATCTCAGTTTTAGATATTTTTAAATGTCTTTTATTTTCTATTTGATGTATTTCTGCCCTGATACACTCTTTTCTTCCTTCTGCTAACTTTGATCTGAATTTTTCCTCTATTTCTAGTTCTTTGAGGTATAAAATTAGGCTGACACCTTTCTTCTTTCTCAACATTGGTTTTTATTACTATAATTTCTTCTTGTATTGTTTTTATTGCACCCAACAAGGTTTTGGTATGTTATGTTTTCAAGATTGTTTGTCTTGGGATGCATTCTAAATTCCCTTTTGATTTCTTCTTTGACCCAATGGTTGCTCAGGAGTGCAGGCTGTTTGATTTCCACATATTTGTGGATTTTCCAGCTTTTTTCCTATCATCATTTTTAGTTCCATTACATCATTCTTGAAGATACTTAGACTGACTTCAGTCTTCTTTGTTTGATAAGAGTTTTGTGATCTCACATAAGACCTCTCTGAAGAATATTCTGGGGGAATTCAAGAGTGTGTTTATTTTACTGCTGGGTGGAAAGTTCTATCTATGTCTTTTACAGACATTTGGTCTGTAAGGTTACTCAAGGATCCTTGTCTTTTAAAGTCCATTTCCCCCTCAATGTCCTTTCCACTATCATAAGTGGGGTATCAATGTCCCCCATCACTATGACGCTTCTATTAATGTCTGTCCAGGTTTGCCAACTTCTGCTTGTGCTCTGATGCTGGGCAGCTACCTATGTATATTTGCTATTGATATTCTTGTTGAACTAATCCTTTTGGCATTTGTAATGATCCTGGTTGCAAAGGTGACTTTTGGTTTAAAGTCTATTTTGCTAATATCTGTACAGCCTTCTGCTTTTTTTGATACTATTATCTTTTCTAACACTTCACTTTCAATCTGTGTATTCTTTTACATGTATCAGGAGTCTCTTGTAGAGGAGATACTGGGGAATCTTGTCTTGAATGGGATTTTAATGAATTTTCATTTTACTATTAATAATTGAGACTTATGATTACCACTTTGTTCACCATTTCAGTTTATTTTGCAGATTTTAGATATATTTCCCCCCTCTTGCTGTCTTTCTGAGTTTATTTTTTTGTGATTTCAATTTTTGTCTTTTTCTCTTTCATTGCTGCTGTAGGTTTTTCCTGGATGGCCATTTTAAGACTTGTGTGTAACTATTTTAAGTTGATTACAAAACTCTATCACATAGCAAGATTGTACATTACTCTTTTATAGTCCTTGCTTTTTACATTGTGTGACAGTGAACAAAATTGTGCCACTCAATTTTTATACTGAGGTCAAAAGTAATTTACACGGCATCCTAACGGCATGGCCTTATTCTGTATTTTCTGTAGTCCCTGTGCCCAGTGAGATGTGTCATTTAGCACAGTTTTATCTCGGTCTGGGAGCTCTCTCACACTGCTTTGGTAGGGCACAGCTGGTGGTGATAAATCTCCTTAGGGCTTTTCTGGAGGGGCTCTGGGAAAGACGCTATATGGTCGGGTCACCTTAACCATAAATTTTAAAGAATAATGTTGTTGGCTATAGTTTTCTTGGTTAGCACAGTTCTTTTTCTTTTCCTTTTCTTCTGTCTCCTCCCTTGGTTTCTTTTTGTACTTTGAAAATATAACCCTTCTTTCTCCTGGACAATATTTCTTCTGAGACATTTACTGACAGTGGTATGAGGGTCCTTTTATAGGACAAATACTTTTCTTTGGAAATTATCCATTTTCTTGATTTCACAATCTGATTACACAATTACATAGTCTTCTTTGGGGTGATCTTATTTGGAGACTTTTGAGATTCACAAACCTAGGTTTCCACTTCCTTTCTCAAACTTGGGGATTGTCGGCCATTACCTACTTAAGTAAGCACCCCAAGGCTCCTTCTTACCTCCCCTGGAGCTGCCTTAATGTGTGCATTGGTTTCCTTAATAATGTCCATGAGTCCTGAGGCTTTCCTCACTCTTTTAAAACATTTTTCATTGGTGTGAGTTTGTGGTACATAATGGCTACATTCACCGTGGGAACTGGTGCACACACACAGCAGGTCCCAATTCCTTTTTCTCTTTCCCCTCCCCAATTTTGTTTACTTTTCTTCTCTAATCAGAAAATTTAAATGACCTGCTTTTCTGTTTGTTTGCCAACTTGGCTGTTGAAGATTATTATTGCATTTTTTATTTCTTTCATTGTATTCTTTAGCTCCAGAATGCCTATTTGACTCTTTTAAAAAGATTTATATTTCTTTGTTGAAGTTCTCATTTTGTTCATGTTTTGCTGCTTTCATGTATTGTTCATTTTTATTCTCGAGGAACTCTTTGAGCTTCTTTAAAATGATAATTTTGATATATTTTGCTAATTTTGAATTATTTGTTGGGCAGTTACACAAGGGGTGATAAAAATTCAGTGAATGTTTAATTTAATAAAGTAATTACTGTGAGACACACATTGCTGTTAACCCCCCTCAAAATACTCCCCTGACTTCACACACACTGATTGCTTCTTTGCTGACAAGTTTTGAAGTAGTTCGGGAAGTCCTTCTTCATGTCTTCATGTGGGGTGATGGAAAATACAGTGAATTCCACTGCCTATATTAGTGCCACTCACCCAGCAGCTAGGGGGGCTCATGAAACATGACCTTGGCCTCACCTGGCTTATTCCCTGGGTGCAGCACTATGTGACTTCTGGCTCTTCTCTGGTCAAAATCACCATGCAAGGTAAACATTTTGAGTCAGTTCAGATGATTGAGGCAGCCACAACAGAAAGGCACAGCAGTGACCTCCAGAACTGTCTCAGAGAGCGGCAAGAACAATGGGATATGCAGTTCAAGCAAGAGGTCCATTTTGAGGATTAATAGCAATGCAATCTTTTTACTGCAGTCATTTTAAAAATTCATACACACACCATGTGCTTGGTTATACCTTGTAGAGCTCCCTTTCTTTGAGGTCAGTTCCTGGAGAGGTATTTTGTTCCCTGGATAATGTCACATCTTGCCGACTCTTCATGTTCCTTGGAGCCTTGTGCAGGTTTGTGTGCTACTGACGGAGCATTCCCATCCCTCAAATGGTACAGACCGGCTCTTGTGGGGAATGGCCTTGGCTTGTGGGTGGTGTGGGTTCCACCTCCAGGGATCCCCTCTGCTGACTCTCTGGTGCAGGGGCGCCCCCATCCTCTAGTGTGGCAGAGCCTGTTGTGGCAGCAGGGCATCGAGGCTCCTTGGTAGCGAAGGCTGCTGGAGCATGCGTGCTCTCCTTGTGCCCTGCAGATAGGCAGGGTCTCTGTTAGCTCCTGTGTCCTGAGCAGGCAGCATGGGCTCCTTCCGAAGTTGGCATCACTAGTTCAGTGCTGGAGAAGACACATAGTTGCCTGGTGGTGAGAGCTGCGGGGTCATCCTGCTCTTCTATCTCTGAGGGGAAGCTGTGACCCAGGAGTTTCCTGGGCTCTGAGCTGTGTTGGGCTGTGGCCAGGGTGATGCAGCTGAGGGGTCCCCTCCTGTTCTGTGCAGTGTTGGACTTGAGTGTGGCACCACGTGCTGCAGCCTCCTGTTGCATTTGCCCCTCGGATGCCTGCTCCAGCTGCCTGAGCCACACAGCAGTACGGACTCCTGGGCCCCACCTGGACCCCTTTCCTCGATGACCCCTCGCTGCCCCTTTTTGTGGTGCTCAAGGGCCAGGGCCAGGCTGTTCTGTGAATGTGGAGAATGACACAAGGCCAGCAGGGAAATAAAAGAGACATTGGGGGACAGTCAGGAAAAGATGAGTGGGGAGGGCCTGGGGGCCCCTGGAGTGGGAGGTCTGCATGCTGCTCGGCGGCTCTCCTCAGGATTCAAAATGGGGAGAATAGGCTCTTTGCAGCACTGAGGGGATTGGGAGCCAGGCTGGGCCGCTGGGGGCTCCCTGAAGATGCACACACCCCAGAGATCAAATGGGCATATGGAGCTCCTTGGCCCCTGGGAAATAGCAGTGAGCAACTCACAGCAGTGTGAAACTGACAGCAGAAGACCTAAGACATGAAGGAAACCAGCCTCTGGGCAGCAGCAGACCCCGAACACAAGGCCAGGGAGAGCAGTGCGCTTAGGACTGGCTCCCACAAGCTGTGCACGGAGGGGAGCGGCCGGCCTGCCTCTCCCTAAAGAACACGCAGGGATCCCCAGGAAGATGGAGCACAGGTGGCTTCCTTCTGTCTTTCAGGGACCCCCTGAAAATTTGTGTCTCTGCTGTGGCACCTCTTCTTGTGCTTACCGGGTGGCCACCCCTGTTCAAGGCTGCAGACAGGTCTTTCCTTCCGGGTCTGCAACACCAGGTGGTGTGGTCCAGATCCCAGCCAGCCCTGTCCAGCAGGCTGCACTCAGAACACTGGAGCCCTGAATCAAGACATCCGCCCTGCAGCCAGCCGTTTGTGGTAGACAGGCTGGAAGGCAGGGGCTTCACGGCAGAAAGGGGTGGTGGGGAAAGATGCTCAGTGCATGGCGGCCAGGAAGCAGAGCAGGGAGCAGCCCAGGGCGAAAGGGCAGGGGCCTTATCCAGTACCAAGGCCAGGCCCCCACATGTGCTCTGGAGGACGCTTCCCTTTAGAATCCGGGAGGGGCCCCTTAACCCAGTCCAGCGGGCACAAGTGGTTAGCAGTCATGGTGGGCGTCCTAGCTGACAGACGGATGTCAAGGCCTCTCTCAGCCAGCATCTCCACTGTACCATTCCAGATCATCAGGCGCTGAATATTGTTTTATAAGTAAATAAAACAACAAAACAGAACCCTGATAGGAATCTCCCCAAATCCTTCTGTTTAAAAGAACTGGGATATTCTAAAGTTAAATGAAAATGCGGGATGAGCAAATGCATTGCTAGATATACCGGCTCCCTGCAGCCCGGGAAGACAGGATAGTCCTCCCTGGTCACAGGATGGTCTACCCTCAGTCACAGGACGGCCCACCCTGGTCACAGGATGGTCCATCCTTGGTCACAGAAAGGTCCACCCTGGTCACAGGATGGTCCACCCTCAGTCACAGGACAGCCCACCCTGGTCACAGGACGGTCCATCCTTGGTCACAGAAAGGTCCACCCTGGTCACAGGATGGTCCACCCTCAGTCACAGGACGGCCCACCCTGGTCACAGGATGGTCCATCCTTGGTCACAGAAAGGTCCACCCTGGTCACAGGATGGTCCACCCTTGGTCACAGGAAGGTCCACCCTGGTCACAGGATGGTCCACCCTCAGTCACAGAAAGGTCCACCCTGGTCACAGGATGGTCCACCCTGGTCACAGGATGGCCCACCCTCAGTCACAGAAAGGTCCACCCTTGGTCACAGGAAGGTCCACCCTGGTCACAGGAAGGTCCACCCTGGTCACAGGATGGCCCACGCTGGTCACAGGATGGCCCACCCTCAGTCACAGAAAGGTCCACCCTTGGTCACAGGAAGGTCCACCCTGGTCACAGGAAGGTCCACCCTGGTCACAGGATGGTCCACCCTCAGTCACAGGAAGGTCCACCCTGGTCACAGAATGGTCCACCCTTTGTCACAGGAAGGTCCACCCTGGTCACAGAATGGTCCACCCTCAGTCACAGGAAGGTCCACCCTGGTCACAGAATGGTCCACCCTTTGTCACAGGAAGGTCCACCCTGGTCACAGAATGGTCCACCCTCAGTCACAGGACGGCCCATCCTGGTCACAGGACGGTCCACCCTTGGTCACAAGAAGGTCCACCCTGGTCACAGAATGGTCCACCCTCAGTCACAGGAAGGCCCACCCTGGTCACAGGATGGTCCACCCTGGTCACAGGATGGTCTACCCTGGTCACAGGACGGCCCACCCTGGTCACAGGACGGTCCACCCTGGTCACAGAATGGTCCACCCTCAGTCACAGAAAGCTCCACCCTGGTTACAGGATTGCCTACTCTTGGTCACAGGATGGTCCACCCTCAGTCACAGGATGGCCCACCCTGGCCACAGGACGGCTCACCCTGGTCACAGGATGGTCTACCCTGGTCACAGGAAGGTCCACCCTGGTCACAGGACGGTCTACCCTTGGCCACAGGAAGGTCCACCCTGGTCACAGGACAGCTCACCCTGGTCACAGGAAGGTCTGCCCTGGTCACAGGGAACCTGCAGGGCAGCCCTGGGTCTAGAGCCCACTGACTACCAGGACTCATGCACGACTGGTCAGCTTTGCCTTCACAGGTCCTCCTGGGCTGGAATCCAGTATCGCAGACCTGGCTCTGCTCCCTCTCTGCAGGTGATAGTCCATCCTCCACCTTCACTGGGGCCAGCTCTTGACCTCCTTCGTCTCCTTGGCCAGCCTTGGTGGACACACCCGGCTCAGCCCTGATCTCCACCTGTGCTCTCAACCTTTGACCCTTAGAGTGGCTGTAGGTTCCACCTGCGGTAAGGAATTCCCACACCTCCTGCCAGGGTACACACACAGCCTCCACCACCCATACCCACACCAGGACAGCACCTCTGCTACCTAAAGTGTCACATCGGCATCCCCAGAGTCCAGAGTTAACTGGGGCTCAGTCTGGAGCTGTCCCCTCTGTGGATTTGGGTGGTGTGGGGGGCTGTGCCACCCCGGGATGCACAGCACAGGGATCCTACTGCCCCGGCCCTCGCTCTCCCTTTCCACCCACCCTTCCTCAGGCCACTGCATCTTCCTGCTGTCCCCCAGCCCTGCCTTCCCTTCCGCAGGCAGCCTGTGCCCGCTCCCTCCCCACTGCTCAGCAGCCAGCTCATTTCCTTCCCATGCAGAGCCTACCCCTCCCTGGATCCACACAGCTGATTTATCCACTCGCCCACTGAAGGGCGCTTGGTTCCTTCTGAGCTTTGGCAGTCACTGTGACGAAGGAAGCTGCTCTAAACATCTGTGTGGATTTCTGTGCAGACACAGCTTCTCACATTTTTGTGTAAATATCAAGAAGCGCCTATCACTGGGTGTTACCTGAGGATGCGCCTCTTTTGTTGGGGACTTGGGGGCGGGCTTCTCTCTGTGACTGTGAGCTCCTGTCCCCCACCTGGGGTCCCCACACACCTGTCTGCCCCTGCACCCCCACTTTTAGGTACCAGGGCCTGGTGGCTCTCACAGGTACACAGTGCCATCTGTTGTGTCCATTTGTAACCAAATAACAACACAGCAGCCCTCGGGTGTGACACAGCCAGAGCTGTGCAGAACCAGGTGGACCTGTGGCACCATGCTTAGCACAGGAAGTTATCCTGGCTTCCAGTTTGTTTATGAACCCGAGATTCTTTGCAACTGGGAGCATTTTGCTGGTGGCTGGACCAGTGGGGCCCAGGAGAGGTGGGGTGCCCGGGCCACACATGCTGTCCCTGTGACCTAGCAAATGTCTTGTTGCTCCTCACACAGAGGTGGGAGCAAAGCAATGCCTGGGAATGCGGGTGACTGGGTCCTTCTTCCTGCCCTGCTCCATGGCCACACGGTGCCCTGTGAACTCCTCTGGGGACAGAAGTGAGTCTGGGTCTACACCAGCCTTGCAGTCCCAAGGTGGAGCACAACGGAGGCCAGGCGGGTCTGCTGAGTGGAATCTGAGTCCTCACTGGCCCCCGCTGCTGCAGCAGATCCATAGGGCCCTCAGGCTAGCTGCTCTGATGCTGTGGCTCCCAGCTACCTGTCAGGGCAAGCTAGTGTGGGGTGGGGCTGCAGCCTTTTCCTAAGGTGGACACCAGTGGTGTCGTCACTACTCAGTCCTGGCACCTGTCCTCTGGCCAAGGTTGCACAGAGGGGGGAGAGGTGGTGGAGGGTGGGGAGGAGGCAGCGGTCACTCCTGGGGGGGAGCCCTAGGCTCACATGGAGGATCTGGACCCAGGCATGAGCCCCAAACTGAGCACTGAGTCACAGGAGTAGACTTGGAGACTCTGGCTCCCTGCAGGGACCCAAAGCCAGCAAAATCAAAGCAACCTCGAGGGGCCAGTGGAGGACAGAAAATGAGTCTTGACCTCGCTCTTGCTGGTTGTGCTGTGGGACTCTGTCAGCACCCCTGGTCCCCAGCAGCTGGGAGAGAGGTGACCACAGCACAGTCCACCATCCCTGAGCTAGGAGGAGATTTAGATGAGCGATCTATTCCGAGGAACTTGGGCTGCCACAAAGACTTTTTTTTTGGCTTTTTTGTTTTTTTACTGGTACCAGGGATTGAACTCACGACTGCTTGCTTTCAAGGCAGGCGCTTATGCCACTGAGCTAAATCCCCAGCCCCCACAAAGACTTTCTAAAGCACTTGGCTAATTCTGCCCTGTCCCTCATCCCCAGCCCACCTGGCCTCAGGCCTCAGGACCACATCTGTGGCTCTAGCTCTCAGCTCTATCGTGACTACAGCACAAAGGGCGACTGACCAGAAAGGCCGTACGCAACCAGCCGGCTCTCACACGCCTTCTGTAGTGCCAGGTTGCTGTTAGAGCTGACGTCTTGCAACTGCAGGAAGAAAGGCAGCCTAGGCCTCCCAGAGAGCTCACTGGTCACCTCCGGGAGGGTCTCACTTGCAGGGTGTCTATGGGACCGCAGTCAGAACTCCAGTGTGGAAGGCCCTTTCTCTGGAGGTCTGTGGGAAAAACCCTGTATGGGTTAGAGCCCACCAGAAGACTTAATGTACACTGTGTGCATGGCAAGTGAAGGACCTACCAGGTAAGCCTGGCTGGCTGCGTGTGGAGTCAGGGAAGGATGCAGAGCAGCAGAGCTGGGGGATCCAGTCAAAGGGCCCAGCCTGGGCTCATGCAGTGTGGCCAGATTCTGTGTGAGAACCCGAATGTTCTGGAGACCACTGCCCAAAGGCAACAATGACCAGCAGGACTAAAGAAGCAAAGGACAGACTTCCTTCTTCTTTCCCTTTTTACTCCATCCAGGCTACAAGCCAATTGGCTGGTGCCACTCACATCTCAGGCGGGTCTTTCCCCTCATTTAGTGGCCTGCACGTCAATCATCCACAGGCATGCCCAGTGCTTCACCAATCTGCTAGGCAGTTCTTACTCAGGTCAAGTTGACAAATCACAACTAAAGGTCACACAACAGGAAATTGCTTGCTATTGAGGATAAGAATTGAGGCGAATAGTAGGCTACACAAAAAGCTTACCAAGGAAAATCTGGGGAATGAGATAGGGTTGCAGAGGCTCTGGCACATCCTCCGGACCCCAGAAGCCTATGTGCATCCGTTGGCTGTGAGGACAGCCCTGAGAAGTCCCCCAGCTGCCCCTGTGGCAAAGCTGAGGCTCTGGACATACACATGGAGGGGGAGGCCACCCCGGCCTGCACATGGAACCTGCCAAAGCCTTGGAGACGCATTCCAGGCATGCAAGAAGCTCTTCTGGTCGCTAGCCAGGTTCAGGGTTAATTAACCAGACTTGGGAGCTAAACATGAGGTAGAGCACAGGTTAAAGCAGTAGTTACGGAGAGTCCCTGCACAATGACAGCAGCAGAAATGACAGCGGTGACGGTAGGCCCCAGAGCAGGGGAAGAGCCCAGTGTCCAGAGATGCTATGTGTGTTAATTAGGGTTCCTATTTCCATTCGGAATCCCGAGACTTGAGGAGCAAGAGAACATGATGGGCCCTTCACAGGGAGAAAGCAGCACCCCCAAGACGAAAGCTGGAACACACCTAGGTTAAGGATGGTCAAAAAGCAAAAGAAATCTCTGTTTCAAAACCGAAACAAAACACGAGACCCACGGTTCACCTAGTAGGCATTTCAATAAGATACAGAGATCACAGAGGAACATTTTTACTGTTGTAAACATAATACTTGCAGCGAAAATTTCAGAGGGATCCAAGAGCAGCGGGGAGCAGCACAAGAGAGAATCTGTGAACGTGAAGGTCAGCAGAGAGCGTCCACTCTGAGGAAAGCAAAGAAGAAAAGGACGGAGGAGGGACCACGGCTCAGACCTGGGGGGCAAGGCGGGGCCCCCTCCCATGTGTCACCCCAGGCATCCTAAAAGAGAGGGTGGAATGGGCCAGGAGGGATATGTGAGGAGATGATTGGCCAAACTTTTTAAACACGATGAGAAACCATCAGAAGCAAGGAGCTCACAGAGCTCCAAGAGCTCCACACTGGACACCTCTGCTCAGACAGCCAAGGTCACAGGTGAAGAGGGGCCAGGAACATCCAGAGGCCCGTGACTCACAGGTGAACGTGATCCAAAGCCAGGTCGACGTTCTCTGAGACCTTGGGGCCACCAGGCTGCAGAAGGACACCAAAGGCTGGACGGGTGCCTCTGCCAGCCCAGACCCTGTCTCCAGCAACGCTTCAGATCTGAGGGAGAATGAAAAGCAACCCCAGATAAAGAAGCTGAGGGCTTCCGGTCAGCTCTCCGGGCTGACACAAAAGGATGCCAGGCCGGGAATCCAGCCCACATGAACAAATGAAGAGAACGGGAAACAGGAAAGTGTAGGCAACATAAAAGAGGGGGAGGAATCTGTTTTTGCTGGTAATTTTTCTCCTGATTTTCAAGACAGTTGCATAAGACAATAATTATGCATCTGGGCTGATGGGCGATCAACATATGAAATGTAATTTGTAACAGCACAAAGTAAGAGGGGAGGTGGCTTCTAGGAGCAGAGACTAATTCTGCTGAAGATAAATTGGTGTCGTTCTAAACCAGATGGGTACAAATTAAGATATTAATTGTAACCCCCAGGGCAACACCAAGAAAATAACTGCAAACAACAGAGTGGAGGAAACGACAAAGAAGTGAAAAAGCTGTTAAAAAATCTGTTTAACACAAAAATGCAGTGAGGAAGGAGTGGAGCAGGGTGACATCTGACACAGAGAAAGCACACACAGACTGCCCTGTGCCGTCTGCAGGATCCCGCTTCGGATGCCACGCCGCGCAGGGCGGGAGGGAGCAGAGACAAGGCTTAGAGCCTGCAGCCCCGCCAAGGCCAAGGGGCTGGACCTCCCTGTGGCGTCCTGCAGAGTCCGTGTCAAGGACAAGGTGCTTTTGCACACCAGGAAGTGCTCTTCGGGAGGGTACAAGGGTGGCCCCATCACGGAGACGCAGCAGTTACCGACGTCCGTGCACCCAGAGAGACGGCCCAACCCACAAAGAGGACATGGCAAAACGGAGAGGAGAAACAGGAAACTCTGCAGGAGCAGTGGGGAACTCTGTGCCCTGCAGCCAGCTGGGAGTCAGCAGGAAGCCGGCCCTGGCAGGGCTGGCTCTGTGGGCCGGGTTCTGGGCTCAGGCTGCACACAGAGCGCCTCTCCAGGCAGCGAAGGTTCACATCGGGCTCGAGTCTGCTCTCTAGCCACGGTGGCTGGGGTGAAACTAGAGGACAACGGCCTGAGAAAATTAGGGAATTGCACAAATAGGTGGCAGTTAAACAACACACCCCAAAATAGCCAGTGGCTCTAGGAGGAAACCACAGATGAAATAAGAAAGTATTTGAGTATTTTGAAAGAAAACAGAGAATCAACAAACTTAGCCCAGGAGACACAGCTCGTCCATTTGCCAGGGAAGCCCTGGGCTCGGGCAGCTACAGGGAGGAGGGAAACAGTCACGAGTGTGAAACTGGGATTAGAAAGAATGACCTCCACCTCACACCTATGCACTTGCACACGTGTGCATCCACTCTAGTGTCAGTATGTTCTTCACTCCAGGTCATGATAGGATACGGTGGACATCTGCAGGCCTCCTCACTAACCCTAAGCTGACCATGATCAAGGCACCCACTCCAAAGATAAGGCCTTAATGGGGGCAGGGGGTGTCCAAGGACAAGGGAACAGACAGACAGAAGCTGCACACAGACCACCGGAAGAAAGGCAGAGGTGCCCGGAAGCCAGTCCGGCTTCTGCAGGGTCTAAGGGGGTCACTCGCCTCCTGGAAAAGCAGCTGGGAGCAAAGGGCCCAGGAGTCCCTGGCTTTGCAGCCCCCACTCTGATTCTGTCTTATCGGGGAGGCTAGTTATCTTCTCCTTTTCCTCTTTACAAACAACGCGTCTCCCTTTTGTCCCTCTAATGTTTTATTTGTGATCCCGGTGGGCTGCTCTGACATCGGAGCGGCAGTGTTCAACCCCAGATACGGATCAGGCGGCACCTGGAGAGCAGAAGGAAGGTGGTCACACGATGAAAGAAAAAGTCACGACATACAGGGGTCACACAAACACAGCGGAGACAGGGAGCAAACGGAATCTCCCCAAATGCCGTGTAGCTTCCACGCAGTTCCTGCCAAATCTCACAAGAAATGGACAGGTGATCCTCAAATTCCCGTGAAAATCCAGGCAATCCAGGGGGAGCCAAAGCAATCAGACTTCCCTGTTCTGAGTCTCACTGTAAGCCACAGCAATCCAGACCAAAGTGACTGACCTGCCCGCCTGTCTGGAGGGTCATTTTCGGCTTTTCTGAGTTATATATGGAAGGAGGATCGCTGGCAAATTGACACTGCTGATGTGTTGGCCTCCGGGCTGCACGATGTCTATGGACGTGAGAGTGAAACCTTCCCTTTGTCACTGCAGTCTCTCTGGCGAGCCCGGCTTGGGTGCCGGGGACAGCAGAGGGCACTTGATGCTTGGTGGGAAAAGCAGCACTGCACTGCTGACCTTTGTCACGTGACGCTCAGGGTGTGGGCAGGGCTGGAGCCCGGCCTCCTGCAAACCCTTCCTGTTCAGTTCCACTCCTTCCGGTTCACACCTGCAAGAGGCCGCCTGGCCTGCCTGCACCCTCACCTCGTAGACCTGGGCCGTCTCAGCTCTGGGTTTTTTTTTTAATTTAAAGAATAGGAAACAAAAAAAATACATGGAGATAAAAAAAAGGGTAGAAATAATGCAAAATTACAGAAAAACAAATGGTAAGAAATTGCTGGTTGATAAGTTACACATTGTCATCTTAGAAATAGCTGTTCAGGTTATAGAATTAAAGTATTTAGAATGACATTCAAAAAGTGACACTACAAACCGTTCTGCTCTATGATCGAACAAAAGCTCAGTAATATGGTTATCAGTCCTACACATTTGTTCTACATCTCAAAGAGGGTAAGATTAAATATATCAAAACAGAACAAAGCAGTTAAAAAAACAATTTAAAGAAATACAGATTTCGAAGCAAGTCCACTGGAGATCTTCACTGTCTATCTAACTGTCTCTAGTTTCTTACAAATAGTTGTCCCCATCTTCACCCACTTTATATACTTATTGCATATTATAGAACTAATCAAATCATTACAGGATGATGAAGGCTTTTTAGGTCCTCAAGTTCCAAATTAGGGAAGACAATAATAACTACCATCGCATCTCTCATTCTCTTTGTGATATCAGCTCTGGCTTGTTTCAGCTGGGACGCGTGCTCATAAGTACCTGCAGCTCTGTGTGCTCATTTCGCTAAGAGCTGCAGAACAGAGACTCTGGACTCCTCAGTGCCCCCAGCCCCAAACTCTTAGTGGAGGCTTCAAAATCCATAGGTAATAGATTTGATTTCCAAGACCTGACAGCAGCTATGAAGCTCTATTGGCATGTGCTGCCCAGAAAGGACACCTGGGACCACCCCGGCACCCCAGGGACATAATGGACGCCCACCGTCCCACGCACAGGAGTTGGTTCCGGTCCCCTGCTGCCAGCACAGCCCCTGTGCACCTTGTGAACACTGATGATGGCCGCTGGCTCCCGCTGCCACAGCCGGAGCCCCACAGAGGAGGGGGCAGGGAGACCCAGCCAGCCCAGCACATGCCCAGCCAAGCCTGCTAGGGAACAATTACAGCTCTGGGCCCCTCAGTAAGTGTGGAGAGACCACTCCCCTTCGGGCTCAGCTCAGAAAGATCTCAGGGGTCTCCCCCTGGGTGGTTTGACACTACTATTATGGGCTGTTTTTCTGCCAAGTTTTAGGGGGAAAATACCCTCTCATTAGAATGAGCTATCCTAGTTTTAAAATTCTCACGGCAAATATTTAATAAATGAAGCCATTTGGAAGCCATTTAAGATACTGATGATGTGATGCAGGGTCCCAAAACACAGTGCTCATCCTGTGCCCGCTGGCCTGCTCAGCACAGCCTCAGGGCCACGGGAAGCACATGGCCTCAAGGACAAGGGGCCGTGAGATGCTGACACGGGCTGCACTCTACTGTGGCATTTCTGGGGGGCAAAGTCCCCTCCTTGGACTCTAGTCCCTCTTGTCACCTGGCCCCTTCCCGCCTCTGCCCCACCCCCCGAGATGTTCCCTGCATGTGGCTTCACCATCCTGCATGTATGTGGAAGCAGCAGGCACAGGTGTTTAAACCAACAGGCCAACCTGTGGTCACTCCCAGGAGGCCACGAGTGGCCTGTATGTTCACGCATACTCCCGGCACTGTAGGCGCCATTAAAGCCCACATCTGTGCTTGGGGCCAGGGTCACACAGGGGTGCCACGTCACCTGGGATGCTCACTGAGGGCGTCTCGTGTGGCCCGCAGGAGTCCTGCTGTCTCTTCCTCAGCTGCTGGAAAGGCCTGGCTGGCTGGCCCAGCTGGACAGGGTGGGCGTGGTAGCTGGGTTTCCTTGGTTTCTGGCTGGTTCTGCCTGTGGCCTTGGTTCTGGCCTCATCCACCCCAGGCTGTGCCCACAGACCTGGCTGCTCCAGCTTCCGCCGTGCTCCATGCTCAGAGTGGGGGATCTGTGAAGGTGAGGACGATGACCGTGGTCAGCAGCACAGCAGGGTCTGCAGTGTGGGACCAGCACCCTGTCCTCAAGGGTGCGTCCCCGTCTGGCTCAGAACACGGCTCAGGTGCACCAGTGCCTGAGCACAGGAAAGGCCTGACCCTGGGGGAGGGGTTGGGGACAGCACCCCTGCATTTCCCCCAGTCACGCGCTAGGAGTTCATCCCTCAGTTCATGGTTCATCGGTTCAACATAAGACTTGAGGATTACTAGGAATTTTGTTCAAGTAAAAGACGCAGAAAGCTGTGGATTTTTGGAACAAAATCTTCTGTTTTCTTTAAACTAAATCCTGATGCGAAATATTTGCAGGCAGAGACCCCACAGTCCAAGATGGGTGTGTCCAAGAGCACCCCCAGTGGTGCAGAGCGAGGCACACCCTGCTGAACGTTTGCGGGCTCCTGGTTTTACATTGTGGTTTCTGCCTCAGGCAGGATCAGGATGACACCACCCCAAGGTGCACAGGCCTGAGCGCTCAGGGCACGGCAGCGCAGAGGGCCGCCAACATTTGCCATGGGCTCGGTCTCCTCACCCTGAGCAGCTCAGGAAGGGACGTGGAATGTCCTTCAGAGCCCCTGCAGGCTTCTGCGGGGCAGGGTCTACTTGCAAACTGCACCCCCGAGGAGTCCCACTCCTCGGACCTTGAGGCTCTGGGAGCGCTGACTCAGCTCAGTTGCTTTGCTGGGCATCTGGAGGGACAGAGGCCACCTGTCCCCAAGGCTTCCTTCCCCCAACAAACGCCCCCATCGTGTCCCCTGCGTCGGTGGCGGAAATCATCAAACACCATGGGAAGCACACACCTCGCTACACCGGTCCGGGAGCGGTCATCACAGCCCCTTCCTGCTGTCCTGTAAATCTGCGGGCGGCTCCAACTGCAGGAGACGGCACTGGCATCTCGGGAATGGACGCAGCAACCAGGCGCACACAACTGCCCCACCACGGGCCAAACCCTCATCTCAGAAACAGTGGATTTTGAAGCCTGCTCTTTCCAGGAGTTCTGTTTATTTCTATGTTTTACCTCCTTGCGTGTGACTGCTTTTTTCTGTATTCTTCACAATTGGATCTTTTCTGGGGCTGGACGCTGTCCTGGACAGGCTGCACCGGAAGGCAGTGTGAGGAGCTGGCCACTGACATGGACCAGGGAGGCTGGGGGGCAGCAGCCAGCACAGAACTCCCAGGGAGTCTGCTGCCCCCTTGGAAGCTCTGGCCCTGTCACCAGCAGCTGGCAGGAATGTCCCCCAGGCGGGGGCCAAGGGAAGGGTGGGCCCTCCTGGCCGGAAGCTGGTGGCAGAGCACAGTCCTCCCTCCTCTAGGACTCTGGACTCAGGCTGAATCCCGAGATGGGGTCGCCAGCCAGTGAGAAGGCAGGGACAGCCTAGGGGTGGCCGGGCTCCCCAGAGCAATGTCAGCCTTAGTGAACTCCGAGGGTGAGGGTCCCTGTTCCAGGGCGGGTCTCAGAGGAGCCAACACCCCAGGGAAGATAACCTTTTTTTTTGTAATTCAGTTTTTTTTTTTTTTTTTTTTTTTTTTTTGCGAGTATCATGAGGAGCCAAGCTGGATCACCAGGGTTTTAATTTCTCGGTGATAAAAGCTTTCCTTCCAAATATAGACCCTGACAAAAAAACTAGGCCCTTGATGGAAAACACAAGCATTTGCAGAGGGCAGGAAGGCACAGCGGGAAGTGTCGAGTTCTGTAATGTCTCTCAGGACGCCCTGCGCTGTGCAGACAGGGTCCCTGGCAGTTGATGGAGTTGCCCTTCCATGACGACTGCTGGGTGGACACTGGACCTGAAGGAGCCGCACTGGAAATGTCTGGTTTGCTTTACAGTAATGGAACTCAGACCCTCCTTTCTGACAGCAATCAGACAGCAGACTGGCTGAATTTGGAGCCGGTCCAGGTTAGTGACAATGAGCCGAGCTGTGAGCCCCGTGCGGCACAGCCTCCTCTAACTACTGTTCAGCTGCTTGTGAGCGGAAAAACTGTTTCCTCGACGTGGTAAGCAGGGTCCAAAGGCCTTGCCCTGGCGTTTGCCAAAACGTGGGAGGAATCTACCTGGTATTTGCCAGGATATTTTCATGTGGATGACCAGCTTCAAGCTGTGCTGTCCTCCAGGGAAGTTCACTGTGATCCTGCTCACCGACCCTGCGATTGGCCATGTAGCTCATACATTTGAAGTCACTGGGACAAGATATCAAGCCCAGGGGGCACTGAGAAGAATCTCAGAATTACCGTGCACGTCGGGGTGTGGCTCTGTGTGATTCACACCACCAGTGAGAGAATTTCCTTACTTTTTTCTAGAGATTTTCAGTCTTCAAAGCCATTTCATTCTGCATGGCCTGGTTGTATCAGGAAAGTGCACCTGTTTTGGTGTGGTTCTCCTGGGGTGCTCTGCAGTGCCAGCTGTCACAGTGCCCCGAGAAGGCCATCAGGCCTTGGCTGCCCTATCCTAGAGGGTGTGGGTTGGCTCTGTGTCTGCTGTGCTAACCGCGTGGCCCCAAAGCCTGTGCAGGTGGCTTGGCTGTCTCTGGAGTCTCTGTCCTTCTGCCCCCAGGGCCCAGCTGGCTGCAGCCCCTTTGGCCTGGCCCGTGCCTAATTTCAAGGCTTTGCCGCTGCCAGGCTGGAGGGGAAAACCATGGTAACCCTGGGAGGGCTGGGACAAGTGCAGGTATTTCTGGGACAATTCATCACTGTGGCATCTGCCCAGGCCTCCCAGTCCCCAGGCACAGCCAGCAGGGGCATAGGCTGCAGAGTCCTCAGAGATGGGAGTGCTGAACCTTACCCGGCTCTCATGCAAGCCTCCTCTGGGTTCTTAGGAGCCAACGTACATGCTGAAGTAGCTCCTGTCCAGACCACAAGCTCTAGAAGACCCAGGTTGGCGGCCTGGGCTGTGAAGAAGAGGACCCTTTGCTCTGCACCCACAATCGTAGAGCAAGGCCCAGCCCAGCTCGTCCAGCCTGTGCTGCCACTGGTTTCTGTTTCTGGCAGGTTCTCCTGGTCCACTGGAGTAGAGCTGCTCGAGGAGAAGCTTGCACTCACCCGTGCTGTGCTCAGCACAGAGGACACACAGGTGTCCTGGGGGAGGGACAGAAAAGAAGGCAGCTGGGTAGCAGCCTAGAACGCACAGCCCCTCTCCCAGGAATCTGTGCCATTTGCCTGTGGATCTTACACACCCCCATGTCGCTCAGCACCTGTCTCACTGTCCCCATGCTGGCCCTGGCAATGGCTGGCCATTGGCTCCACCTGTCTGGAGCCAGTGGGAAAAGTCACCATGCCAAGGTGGCAGTGCCATGGCTCCACTGCTTGGTGCTCATGCTATGTTCAGGAACACAGCCAAGCAGAGCTCTAGCCAGATGGTGATGCAGGGCTCCACTGACCCCTCCCTGATGGCAGCACAGGATGTGGTCCTGGAATTTGGCTCTGAGTACCTGCATGCATGTGATGGCGGCTGTGTGACCCCTGTCCCTGTGAGGTGAGAGCTGGGCCTCCTTGTCCCAGCTCCGGCCAGGGCTCCTGGCTTACAGAACCCCTCCTGAGACACTCAGGGCCATCCTGTAGGTGACCAGACCACACAAGTGCACCACTGGCTCTCCAGACTCTGCAGCCCTGACTCGAAGCTTGCTTTTCTGGCCCTGCCATCCCAGGCACTTGAGCAGGCCCTGAGCTCGGCCTCTCTGGATCCTCCGTTCACGTGATGCATGTGTCCCTGCAGAAGGGAGGGCTTGGCCCCCCAGATCAGGAGACAGTGGGAGAGGCAGAGTGCATGCTGGGGGAGCCTTGTGGACACAGAGTGCTCCTCAAATTTTACTTTAGGACTTAGGTGATGCTTCAGTATGAATAATGTGTGCCTTAATCTGTAAGGCAGCTGACACAAGCCACACCCACGCTCGCCTGTTTGGAGACACGTCATTCCCCAGTTCTTTCCCCTGGGTGGGGGACCAGCAGGGAGGGGGCCGAGACCCTTCCTCAGGGGAAGGACCCTGCAGAAATATGTCTGGGCCCTCTGCTCCTGGGTCAGGAGACTGTGGCCAGGGGAAGTCCAGGGACAAGAGAGAGGGTGGCCCCAGCTCTGCAGCCTGGTTTAGAGTCCCAACCTGCTCATGTTGAGTTTGGCCTGATGCCCCTGTGTCCTCTGTCGCTTTGCTAACTTTGGCCCTGCCCCTGCCCTAGGAACCTAGAGGGCATGGTCACCCCAGCTACATCCAGAGCCTGATGGGACCTGGGGGCACTGGGACCTGGGGGCACCATGCCACAGGTTAGGCCCTGCCTGGGACACCCCCCCAAAATTGGAGCCTGTCTCCCATGCAAGCCACCCTGCCCTGGGTATGGGACACATGACTGCCCAGAGCAGGGGTGCGGGGACCTATGGAAGGATGGAACCACCATGCAGAGGAGAAGGACTCACAGGAGAGGTCAGCATCTGATGCGGAGAGAATTTGGGTCATGAGTGCCCAGAGTGGCTGAGCGAAACAGAGACCCATCCTTCCCAGGTGTGAAGAACCCCACTGGAGGGCATGGCTTTCCCACAGAGGACCTGCATGTCCCTGGACATCAGCTAGGCTGTGGGAGGAGCCTGATGTAAGAGCCAGCTGCCTCACAGGTGGGAGTCAGGAAGATGACTGGCACCCTGACCCCTCAGGGAACCTCAGGAGCCCAGAGGAGTGGGACCATTGCTGTGGGATATGCAGCCTGGGGACAAGGAGCTCAGGCAGAGTCTTCAGGTAGAGGCAGTGTTTCTGCAGGAGCCAGAAACACTGGCCTCAGAGAAGGCACCTGCAGGCCAGGGTGACTTCCGGGCTAGACTGAAGAAGGCCATTCAGTAATTTGGCAAAGCAAGACTCCATGAAGTTATAGCAGGAAAGCTAGCATCCAAACTGTGCTCCCCACTCCTGTGACAGCAGCCTCCCCCCAACAGTTCCGAAGTAGGTGAGGGAATCACAGTGAGGATGAGACCACACAGCCAGGAAAGCTTCATTGGTGGAACACTTACTTATGTGGCTATTAAAAATGAGAAGAAAGGGAAACACTACTATTGCAGTGAAAAACTGAACAGAGAGACCATTGTCCATCCAACATGTCAATCCATCCATCTATTCATCTACCCATCCACTCACCCACCCATCTATCCATCCACTAATCCATCCATTCATCCACCCACCCATCAAACCATGCATCCACCATATACCCATCCACCATCCATCCATCCATTCATTCATCCATCCACTAATCTATTCATCTACCCACCCATCCATCCACTAACTCATCTATTCATCCACTAATCCATCCATCCAACCACCCATCCACTAATCCATCCATCCATCCATCCATCCATCCATCCATCCATCCATCCATCCATCCATTCACCTATTCACTAATCCATCCATCCATCCATCCACCCATCCATCCATCCATTCACCCATTCCCTAATCCTTCTTCCATCCTTCCCTCCTCTGGTGAGTCCCCACCAGCCACCCTCTCTGGTGCCCTGCACGTGGTTTTCCCAGACAGCATCTCACCTGAGCCGAGTGTGCCTCCCGTGGGGGAGGAGGAACTGGGTCGGGAAGGGACGAATGAGAAGCACCTCCGAAAGCATTGTGACAGTGACAATGAATGTGAGCAGGAGCACAGAGAGGGAGAGCACAGCCCTCCATTAGACCTGGGCGGGGAGCGTGAGTGCTGCCCGTGGTCAGGCTGACGAGGGCGGGGCTGGGAGAGGGGTTCAGGGCATGTGAGGGCGCTGTGGAGCCCCGGAGCAGCTGTGAGCCTGGGGAGGCGGTGCAGGAGGCCGGGGTGGTGGCCCCAGGTGCCCTGCATGGGACAGGGCTGGTTCAGGAGGAGTTGCCTCCCCACCAGGCTGGCGAGCGGTAACCTCAGGCTCACTGTTCCTCTCACATTTTCTCCTTCTTTTTGGTGTCAGAAGTCAAACTCACAACCTCACACTTGTCAGGAAGGTGCCGCGCCGCCAAGCTGTGCTCCCCGCCTGGGTTCTCTTCTAACACCCGGGGGTGCAGCTTTCGGAGAAGGGGCACCGTGTAGAGTGCTGCTTGGATTGACGTCGTCTTTGGGGGATTGATTTGCAGATCCATACTGGAAGCCTTGGAAGCCTCCTGTTAGCATCCTCCTTCTTCTCGGTCCAGGAAGTTTTATCCCAGAAAGCCCTGACGGATCTGTGGAGTGGGCGAGCAGAGACTTGGCCGTCTGAGTGCCCACTGAGGCACTGTTCATGAGTGGGAATTGGAAACACAGGTGTTTTGCTGTGTCCTTTCATAATTCTGTCCTCATAAAGCAGAATTCTGCGCCTCTCTAAGATGAGTGTGAGACGGCCCTTTTGTGCAGTGGGAAACAGGGACTACAAGGGTGGCAGCGAATAGAGCTCACGAAGACACGAAGGTTCAGCTTGAAACTGCAGCTGTGTTTTATGATGCTGCCCATGGGAGCGGAAGAGGACAGTGAAGACACGGCCAATGATGCAGATGGCTGGGGCCAGGCCCCCAGACTGCGGAGCTCTAGTCCTGACCTGCCGCAGCCGGGCAGGGGGAGCCTCAGTGACCTCCGCACAGCCGCCTCAAGGGCCTGGGCATCTGGCCAGGGACTGTCGGCTTCTTTACCTTTGGATTCTTCATCCAACTCGAGTCCAACAGAGAAAGCCGACCTCACCTGCTGGCCAGTCACACCGGTCACCTCCTCCTTGTGATCACCTCCAGCTGGGGTCACTGAAGCTGCCCCTCTCTGTGACATCGTGCCCCCCTCCCCTCCTGAGTCTTGGTGAAGCAGTGTTGTGGGGGACCCCGGCTGCAGGAAGAGCTGAAGGGACAGCCTCTGTGTGTCCCTCTGTGGGTGGCGTCGTGTCCTTGGTTTTCACAGGGGCTCCTGGTGTCCCCCTGCCTTGGGCACTATGCCTCTGTCCTCACACTGTGGCTCTGCCCCACCGCCCACAGGAGCACTGAGGCTTCTGGTCCCACTTCATGCGGAGAGTGTGGCTTGGGCCTCTGCTCATCTCTTGTCTCAGGGAGGTGACCTCAGGCAGGGCCCCCACCAGGCGCTGGGGCGTCACAGTTCTGCCCGCACTCCTGGGTCAAGGTGGAAATCTGTGCCAGCTGGACAATCCCAGCTTCCTCGCTGCCTTCCTGCAACCCCAATTCCAGCGTCTGTCCTTCCAATACTGTCACTTCACCCGGTGCCACCCCAGGGAGTGCCAGACTTGATGAAACCATTCATGTGAGAAGCAACTTCGAAGAGAAAGGAATGAGACTTTTCAGCCCCCCGGGAGGTGACTGCTGATCAGTGTCTCTCCAAAAGAAATCCTGGCTCAGTGTTGCTTCACTAAAAGACAAACAAATAACTCCCTCTCGCCCCTTGTTGTTCCCTATGACCAGTTCTTCGTCCTGCCCTGCTTCCCTAGGCCCGATCCCTACCTCACACCAAAGACCCTCCTACGACCCCCAAGCCCAGGCGCCAGGCACTGTGCAGATCCGGTCTGTCCCAGAACCCAGGTGTGCGGGTGCCTCGGAGCCTCAGCCTCCTCTGCACTGCGTCAGGAGCAGCACCCAGGTTCCCCAGCCAGGTGAGCCAGGCCATTCAGGGCACACGCTGGGGTGCGTGACATGGGTGTCCTGAATACACTAAGGTGTCGCACACCTGCCAGAGCCTCGCAGGTGAGTTCCACATGGGGATAGCTGGCTGGGTGGACTGGGACACCCAGTCCCCAAACCAAAGGCCAAATGTAGGACAAAGCCCCTGGAATTCATACCCAAAACATGTCCAGCAAAGGTCAAGGAGACCAGGGAAACAACTCAGCTCCACAGGCTGAGGAAGAGGCAGCCGTGGGAGGTTTAGGGCAGACTATTCATACTACGCAGAGTTGGACGGGACCACAGGAACCATGAGCTCTGGCACTGCATTTACACAGAAAGATCGAGCCTGAAGCAGGAAATCTAGCTGTGCAACAGGATGGGGTGGGAAATCAACCTTGCAGTTGAGCTACGGCACCCAGGAGAATACTGAAACCATTCTAGGGGAAGAAGACAAGAGAGCAGGGTGGGGGGAGACCCTTAGGATCTGCCACGTGGCTGGGCACGAACCTGTGACAGGGACGCATCAGAGGCAGGAGCAGAAAGGCCACTGTGACAACCTCACCTCTCATTATGAGAGGAAGCAGAGGCCGTGCAGATCTGATGACAGACGCCGCTGTCCCTGCTGCTCTGAGCTTCTGTCTCCTCAGCTGCTGTGTCATGCATGGCCCTGGAGGTCACTTGGCTGCTCCCCAGATTTCATAAAAAGGACTCCAACTCTGGGACCTCACTCTAGAGAAGATGGCCAGGGCTCTTTGGGCCGGATCCTGCCAGTGGTTCCACCTGAGGTGTAGGTAAAATCGCTCTTTGCTGTGTGGTGAAAGCCCAGGCCAAGCTTATTCGGCTGGGGGCTGGGACACTTGGAATTTTCCATGACAGTGGAAAGACTGGCAGAAATGAGAAGACCCTGCAGTGAGTTTTCATGGGGAATCGCTTCTGGGAAATCATGAGGAGTCATCAGATGAAGTCTTTTCTGGCAGAGCTGGAGGACAGGAACAGGTCCTCCGTGCCACGGGGACAGAGCGGGCTGAACAATGTCCAGGCGCCTGCCGTTGACCCTGCTGTGAGCACTGCATCGGTGGTGAGTAGTGGAAATGGAAGCGCAGGGCCCAGGTCCCCTCGGATCCCTCACCCTGCAGCAGAGGGAAAGCCCTGAGCCGGTGCCCACTGTGGAAAGATGGCCAGGCAGAAGGGAGGCAGCCCTTAGCTCAGAGACACCCTGGCCGGGTTCCACTGGGCTCTACAGTGACGCGGTGCGTCTGCGGTGTGTGTAAGCACAGCCAATGTGTGTGACCCCTCTGGAGCAGCAGGCAGCTGGGCCGCCAGGGTATAAGGATCCAGCCTGGGTGAAGGCTCCTTCTCCACTCCTGAGGGTTCCTCCTTAGAAACAGCCCAGGCCCCAGATTGTCCTCGTGGGGCGACCCAGGATGTTAATACCACAGGCCATGTCCGGCTAGTGCTCTGGACCCTACAGCAACCCCTGTGATGCCATCACAAGTCCAGAGCAATGTCCTCACTTGTGTCCATGTCAAGGGTCCTGGGTGGACACTGTCCAATGCTCCCAGGCGCCCTGTGTCGTACTCCCCCAGGTCCGTCCCAGGGCTCCACTGTTTGCCAGTGCAGTCTGGAACTCAGCCCACTGGAGGGAGACTTTGCCTGTCCCCAAGGTCACAGGGCACAGCTGCCCAGTTCCATGTGTGCTCTGGGCCCATGCAGGTCATAGAGCAAACCTAGGTCCTCCCTCATGGATCCACTCGGGCTGCAAATGCTCTGCATGCCTCTTTAGTCCCTTTCCTCCTCTTTGGGCTGAGTTTGCAGACCTGCAATTCCTGGGCCCTTCCTGCTCCACCACAGTGAAGCAGGTGGGACTCTGCACAGGGACTGTGGTTTCCCTGGGTCTCCTGGAGCTGCTGCATGCATCTAATGGATGCCGCAGAGGAGCTGTGTGGGTCGCCGTCCACTCTCAGTGGGGCAAGTGCTGCTAAGTAGGAGGGATGAGAGGGGAGAGAGAGGCACAGAATTGCAGTCCTGCCTGGTCACTAGGATGCAGCCAGCATGCCTGTGCTCCCTGCCTAGCCTGTGGCCGACCGGGGCCTGGTGTAGACCCCAGCTGGCGGTGTGGTGGGGCAGAGCGGTGTGAGGAGCCAGTGCCCCCTGGGCATAGGGCCTCCTTCCTCTGCTCCTTCCCTCCCCTGTTCCCTCCCTTCCTTTTCTATTCTGGAAAATCTCAGCCATGCACAGTCCCACCCAGGCCGCCCCCTCTCTCAGACTTGACGTGTTTGCAAGGTCAGCTTGACTCTCAGTTAGGAAGCAAGGACTTGAGCGTCAGCCTTTGTGTCAGCTGAGCGCACCGTCCACCTAAGCTGCCTTGTTTTCAGAGCAACAGCGAACGCATAACTCTGGACACTTGGGTAACACACATGTCCTAGAAACTGCAGAGTGGTGCAAACAGCCACAGAATGAAAATGCCGAGAAGCCTTTGCAATACACCACGGGGTGCAGGGTAGGTGGCCGGGCGGGCCCCCGTGACCGGGTGTGAAGTCAGGGGGGGTGAGGATGAACCCAGGAGCCTGGTGCAGCTGCCTCCTCGATGTTCTCACGATTGCCCCGGGTTCCCTCCTCAGGCTCAGATAGCAGAGTGATGTGGCCCCTGCCAGTTGAGAGTCTGTCTTCAGCCCACAAGTGGAGTGTCCCTTTCACTGAGCTTCCTGCGTCCGTCCCCTCCTGTCCTCAGCTCCTGCAGCAGCCCTGAGAGCCCACCCCAGAGAGGCAGGGGTGACAGAGATGTTCCCATGGCCTGCCTCAGTATGTATGCCTAGGCTTCCGACTCAGCTTTCTGGCGGGCATCTGACCCACCAGGGTTGGAGTGAGGACCAGGGAGGGACACCAGTGGACCGGTGTGGCCTGGAGGTGAAGAAGCCGTGTCCCGCTGCCCAGCGTGGCAGCTTCCCACCTGGCTCTGTCTCTCGTGCCACTTCCATCCCACTCCTGGCTGTGACACCCTGTCACCCCACGGTCCTGCGCCCACGATGACCCACGGCAGCCCCTGATCTGGCCATGCTGCTCCAGAGGCCATGCTGATGTCCTGCCCTGGCAGAGCCCAGGAGGAAGCTGGTCGGGTGGGGACAGTGAGAAAAGATGACCACGGTGACCCCTGCTGTCCACCCCAGCGGCTCCTGCTCCTTCTCGTCTCGGTCCCCTCCCATTTGGTACATTTATTTCTTCCTGGTTCTTTATGACTTTCTGGTTTTCATGACTGTAATTTATGAAAACTTCTTCTAGCACTTAGCTCCCACCCAGCACCTTGACTTGGTTTGAGTTGATAGATTCTTTGGGTGTGTGTCATTTTGCAGCTTGGATGTCTGCTTTTGACCCAGTCGTGTGTGGAGAAGGGTGCTGGCCCGCCACTGCGCTGCTCTTGGAGGGCATGAGGTTAAGATGAGACGAGCTAATTCCTCTCTTTGCTACAGGACCCCTTGATGCTGCCGTGGGACATGGTGGTCACTGGTCACCTCCTGTCGGAGGACACACTCAGCCCTCGAGCTTTCTCCACGTGTTAGGAAATGCACTGATGCCCACTTTGGCTTTTTCTTAGAGTTTTAGTCATGTGGATTTTCAATCTGTTGGTCTGTTTCAATAGAGTCATTAATTTCAACTTGTGGGTAAAAAGCGGTCCGTAACGTTGCCTTTTGTCTGTTTATAGCGTGTGTAAAGATGGATTTTATGACCAAAGCGAAATAGTAAGAGAGAACATTGCGGGTTTTTCTCTTTTGTGAGGTGGTGTAGCATGGATTGCCAGTGGGTGCTGAGGGGTCCGAGGGACGCTCCGAGCCCAGCGCAACCGCAGGAACAGCTCCAGTGGACTCAAAGCAACTGAGATGACACACCAGTGTCAAAACATCTGGCTGACTCAAAAGAAGACACAAAAGGAGTAGAAAATAAAAACTAAAGGCAGGGGAAATGGAAAACTATTTGCAAGATGATAGACACAACAGCGACTTTCAAATTAAATGTGAGTTGTTAGGATGAAGAAAGAGATTAGTTAAAAAATTGACACCCACATTTCTATAGAAAATATACCTCAGATAAAAGTGGAGAGTCAGGGGAGTAATAAAGACAGATATTCACGCTAATATCACTGCTGCATCGGCGGACGCCTGTGTTAGTACCCTACAGACCACAGCTTAGAGTCCAGAGCACCACAGGACACTGTCTCAGCCTCACATAGGGGCGAATCCTGCAGGGTCACATCCAGCCCTAACACCACACTCTGAGCAAGAAAGCTTCAAAGTGTATCAGTGAAAAGCTGATGTAATGAAGTTTGAAAAAGCCGCGGTGGCCGTGTGAGATTTCCAAAGTGCTCTCTTAATGATTGCAGAGTAGGGGGACAGAAAGTGTAAGTTAGAAACCTGAATGCTAAGAAACACCACCTAATCACAGCTGAGCTCAAATTCCTGCTGGCGCACGAGGCGGCCCGCCCGGGGTCCCGAAAGTCACGGAGAAGTTGAAAGGATTTGGGTCCTCGGAGGCTGTTACGGAATATGAAGGAATGAAATTAGAAATCAATACGAGAAAAAGCCTTGAAAAATCCCCAGGCATTTGGAAACTAAATAACACATTTCTGTATAACCCCGAAGGTCACAGAAAAAAGATCAAAAGCGAAGGCATTTTGAGCTGAGATACAATCAAAATGGCACAGCTCACAATTTTCACAAAGCACCCCAGTTCCTCAGGGCGGCTTGCCACGGGGAGATGAGCGCTCTGCTGGGGAAAAGGAGGCTCGCAGAAGAAAACAAATCATCCACCAAGACCACAGCACAATCAAGGACGAAGCAAACGAGAGAGCAGAGGACAAACCCAAATCCGCTGCTTTGAAAAGCTTCTCAGGGACGCTGGCGTCTCCCAGGAACGGAGCTCCAGGTGCAGTGGTTCTCCCAGAGCGCAGCAAACACCTGCAGAGACAGGGGCACGGTGCCACAGCCGTCCTCACAGCTGGAGGGGACCCTGTCCACTTCACTCCCAAAGCCAGCGTTACCGTGACACGAAGACGCAAGCAGAGACCTCAAAGGAACTACGGGCGACGGTGCTCAGCACACAGGTGGAGAAACTGCGCGCAAAATCTCAGCAGAGTTCCACAAATAAAACAAAAGGCATGTGCCCAGAAGCACAGGGTTTGTCGGACGTTTGAAAATCAATTAACGCAGTCGTCCATATTAGAAACCAGAACAGAAAGCACACAGTCACCCCAACTGGTGAAAAAAAGACCTTGACAAACTGAATGTCTTCACGGTAGAAATTTCGTAACTAGAAGTGGAAGGAAAGTTGCCGATAGTGTGTCTGTGGCAGGGTGAAACTGCCGCCCTTCCCTAGGCGAGCACGGGGCCTGTGCTCTCAGCTCCGACCTGGCCTTCGTAACCACGAAAACAAGGGGAAAGCGCACGGGTAAACACATGCGTGCGTGTGAGCACACACACACACACACACACACACACAGAGTGTGCACACCCAAGTCTGAAAGGAAGAAGTGCACCACCCCAGAGATGGCAGGGTCGTCTACTTAGAAAATCCAGTGACATCTGCATTCCAGCTCGGAGAGGTCTGAAGTGAGCTTAGCACGCTGCGAGTAGGAGTACACTGTGCTTCGTTCCACACGCACTCTCTGTCTAACTGTGCTTTACAGTAGCATCAGAGCCTGCACCCAGGCAGGAACCCGAGCTCGCAGGACCAGACCCAGCAGTGGGAGGTCAAAGCGCTGCTGCATAGGGAACCTGCAGGGGACCAAGGGGCCTGGGGATACAAGGGGCGGGGCGGGGGCTCAGCTCTGCGTGGGGTCATTGTCCCACCCAGCAGCGGATCAGCACAAGGCTGGTCAAAACTGGACCCGGCATTCCCTAGAAACTGACTGGGTGACTCTAGAATTCACACAAGTGCTAGGGTATCCCACGGGACTCAGAACCAAGGAACGAAGCTGTGGGCTGCGCTGCCCCACTTTGTGATTGTCCAGGGGGGGTGCTTAGAGACCCACGTGCAGCTGCATGGTGGAGCAGCAGGTTCAGGATCAGACCTGCACGTGTGTGAGCAGCTGGCTCTGACAGAGGCACGGGCAGCTTAGTCAGGAGCGGGAAGTCTTCCCAGAGACGGCGCCCGATGTGTGGATATCACATGCCAAAAAGCAACTCTTTAATCTCCCCGAAATTCAGACTGGATCATATCTTAAAATATAAAAATCTAGACTAAAAGTTCTGTAACTTTACAGAGGAAAAATCTTTTGTGATCTTGATTTAAGCGAGTGATGTATAGTTATGCTATTGAAAATGAAACCCAGCAAAGAAATACATTGATAAATTGGACTTGGTTAACACTAAAACTTTCCGGTCTTCAAAAGATTATTAATAGAGTGAAGGGACCGGCCATAGACAGGCAGAAAGCATTAGTAAGGCATAAATTTGGTGAAAGAATTGAACCCGGAATTCATAAAGAACTCTCGCAAAGCTCTGGGAGGAAGTAACAACCCAGTAAAAAATGAACAAAATATTCACAGGGCACTCGCCAGAGGAGACAGGAGATGCATGGACAGGAGGCGAGGAGGTGCTCGGCCTTGGAGGTCACCAGGGAAACGGCACTGCTGAGGAGGGAGTGGCAGTGGCCGGGAGGTGCTGGGCACCGCAGCTCCGGGATGAGGGGGCAGAGCCACGGGGACTGCTCGGCTTTTTCTCAAACGGGATCCGTGGAGTCTGAAACCCTCAAATGCACCAGACCTTTTAGCATTCAGAGGAAGCCTCTCCTCTTCGTCTCCCCACCCGGCCTCTGCATCCTGCAAGGTCCTCACGGAGGCGACACAGGAGCACCCTGCCCGGCACAGGGATTCTCCTGCCTGGCCCCCAGGGCTTGGTGGCACACACTCCAGGTTCCCCCGGGCAGCTTTGCTCACAGCGTCGCCGGTCCTGCTCCGTCTCATCTGCAGGCTCTGTGGCGGCAAGGACAGCTCTTAGCGCCGGCTGGAATCGTGTGGAATGGGCTGTGTGCATCAGGAGGGTGGCTGGGTGGTGCCTGCCCCTCACACCCCCCACCCTGAGGTGCTCTGGAGGTCGTAGCACTGTACCCGTCTGCACCCCCGGCGCCCCCTGAAGGATCTGTGGGCCAAACCCAGGTCCCTGCCATCCCTGGTGCAGGCTGCTTCCCAGGAGGCTTTGACACAGTGCCTGCTTTTCCAATCCAGCGCCTTCAAGCTGCCGGTTGGCATGAGGCCATCCTGTGCCCGTAATTATCATCAAACGGTGCCCGTCTAACTTGAGAGTGCTCCCCAGCACAGTCAGCCGCAGTCTGATCAGATCCTGAGAAGGTTTTTTTGGTCCATACTTGTGGATGTGTGAAATAACTAAGCAGTTAAAATTCATGATCTACACTTTTGTGTCATTATTATTGCATTAGCATGAAATTATACTTCTACTTAGCCATAATTATACTCATAATTATTCAATTTATCACTATAGGCCCTCCTGGAAGTTTTATTGGAGGATTTATTAACATTAATAAATTGTTTTTCTTCATCTCGGTATTATGAATTCTTCTCATGTGTGATATGATCTATTACCCATAAAACGATAGCCCACCCCAAGTGTGGGGGCTGCATGGTTCACCCAGGATGTGGCTCCTCTGGCAATGTCACCCGGAAGCAGTTGATGTCCCCCCAGCTGGCTGTGGTTGGACATTGTTCCAGGAAGAGCTTGGTGAGAAAGGGGCCTGGGGGCCCTGGCCCCAGAGCCACATCCCACAGCTCCCAGCTGGGCCTGAGCTTGGCCCTAACATCCAGCCCACTGGGCCCTTCCATCTCCAGTCACGCCCACTCCTCGCTCAGGCCACGGTGACCTTGGTATCCTTCTAACTGACCCTTGGAGACCATGAGTGTGTCACAGATGCCCTTCTAGTCTCCGCTCCTGAGCCCTTAGCGTGTCCTCCAGCCTCCACCTCCTGACCTTTGTCAGGGTGCTGCAGCGTTGGTGGCCTGGGAGACTGCCGTGGACAAGTGCTATGTGTGTCCCCTAGGGTCCCTAGCTGAAGCCCTGACCGTGGCATGGCTGTGTTGGAGGCCTTGAAGGAAGGAACGGGTTGGAGGAGCTCCTGAGGGAGAGGGCCTGGTGTCTCAGTGCTGGTGTCCTCGCTAGACACACCAGAGCGCCTGCCTCTTGGCCACCTGAGGACACAGTGGGAAGGTGGCCGCCTGCCCAGAAAGGAAGCCCTAGAGGCCATCACCTCTGCAGACACCTCAAGCTCATTCGCCAGCCAGCATGTGGAGAGCATAGGTTCCTTACTGCAGCTGCTGGCTGGTGCGGTGTGTCCTGCTGTGGCTGCCAGTGGACGAAGGCAGCCAGGAGGTGGGTGGCTGACCCAGCTGGCCTGGCACAAGGGCGTTTTGTGGTGACTCCTGCAGGGTCTCTACTGAGTGATGTCCCTGGGACACAGTGCCACCCTCTCAGCTCACCAGCAGGTCCGCCTGTTGTCACCCCGCACAGATAGAACAGCAGAGGCCAGGAGTCACAGCCTGGCAGTGCAGGGCAGGGCAGAGTAGTCCTGGCTCACATCCTTTTGTGCTGTGTGGGTTTCTGCATTTGCATCCTCATGATGGCCCTGCGTCCCTGAGACCTGGTCCTGGCAGATGCTTTCCTGGGACGAGGGGCCCGTAGATGGCAGCTGTCGGCCTAGCACCCCAGCACAGTGCCCTGGTCTGGGCCTGGGTCGAGGGACCCTGACCTGCCATGGAGTCTCTCAGCACACAACAGTCCTACCCCCTGGCTGCCAAATCAATTCACACTCCACAGGCTGGTGTCACTGCTACCTGTGTGTGTCCCATGCTGCCTCAGCCACTGAAATCAAGGGTCTGCAGGCTGCTGGGTTGGGGAGCCAGCCACAGCAAGGCAGGGCACGGGCAGGTGCGGCTGGGGCACAGGGTCCTCAGGGTTCTACTGCCTCTCCAGAGCCACCACCACCTGGCCGAGGGCACAGAGGGTGAGCCCAGGTGAGTTCCATCAGGGCACTTCCTTGGGGTTCCGGCTGTGGAGCAGTCGAACCTGCAGTGGGGTGGGGTGCATGTCTGGCTGTGTCCTGACCCTGCTCTTCAGGCCCCCGTGGAGGTGGCCCAGGGTCGGTCCCTGCTCGGAGAGCCCTGCCCTCTGTTGTCTTCCAGTGACACATTGCTCTGTGGAAGATTGTTTCATAATTCATTTTGCTTTAAGACTAGTGTCATGCTGCATTTATTTACATAGCTGCAGGACGAGGGATGAATAAAAATAATGAATATCCATTAAACAAAAATGCATAATAAATGACACCTCCTGGGCCTGGAAACTGGGCTCCGGAGAAAGGGTGGCTTCTCACCTTCCCTTGAAAGCCGGCGTCCTCCACAGAGCCATGGGCTCAGTCGGCACCACCCCAGCGCGAAGAGGACCACCAGGGTCCTGACAGGGTGTTGCCAGGCCCGGGGAAGCTGAGCAACACTCGGAGGCCACGTAGCACAATCTGACCCCAGGAGGGTCCCATTCCCGGTGGGGGCCCAGCATGGTGCCAGGCCCTGAACCCCATGGCCTCTGGTGCCATCTCTGACCCACAGGACTTAGGGCCACATGGATGGCCATGCAATGGGATCCTGGACCCATCCCTGTGGTGTCCTCAGGGCCCTGAGGTTGGGAGTCTCAGGAAAGTGCTTCTTCAAGGTATCTCCACAGATGCTCCGGATTGTGGTGATGCCTGACAAACAGCAGGTTTCCCGAAGACAGGGCCACTGGGAGGACGCGCAGGGTCTGTGGGCAGGAACTCTCGGGAGAATCCACCTCTTCACAGTGGGAAGCAGGGCTGCTGGTCTGTGTCTGGAGAATCCTTACTCCTCCACCCCAAGGGTGAGGCGGTTAATGCTGGCTGCCACTTGGAGTGGATTAAGAATGCCCTGCTGTGGGCAGTGACCAGCCCATTGATGCGACCACTGCTGGATGGGCCACAGGACTGGGCACTGTTTGGGGGAGGTGGGTCACATGGGCAAAATGAGGGGACAGTATTAGTCCTTGGCCTTTTCCTCTTCTGCTCCTTCCTTGTCTGCCCCTGGCTGCCATGAGAGGGCAGCTTTCCTCTGCAAGTGCTCCCACCATGATGTCCTGGGCCATCACAGGTCCAGAGCAGCAAAGCCAAGCAGCCATGGACTGAACCCCTGAAACCATGAGCCAGATACATCTTTTCTCTGTAAACCCAACAAGGCAGGTGTTTTGTCCGGGAATGGGAAAGCTGACGGTAACGAGGGACCTCCTTCTTCTGCTGCTAGGTAAGCTCTTAGAGACTAGGGATCATCCAGGGCTCCTGAAAGTGCCACATCTAGGAGATGCAGGGCACCCACAGGCGCCTGGCTTCCCCTGTGTCCTCTACTCCTGCAGCCAACCGGGAGCCCCTCATGGCGCCCACAGTGCCCTCAGAGGTCAAGGCCCAGGTCCCTGCTATGAGGCCATTTGTTCAGGGCCTTGTCCCCTGGGCCACATCGCTGCCCCTACTTTGGTGGGGACCCCCCCCACATAGCCCTTGCAGTCTCTTCCCAGTGGTGTGTGGGAGCAAGGACACGAAACACATGTGAACCGGCTGTTGGTGGCTCCTGACTTGGAGCTGCCGTTGTAAATGCAGCACTTTTTATTCCTGTCAAAAGTGTGGGGTCCATTTTCCACATAAAAGTGAAAGAAAATAAACTCATCTGCATAATAAAGCCTGGCTCCACCGCATTCCCTATGCCTTTAAGTTAGCGCTCTGATTTACAGTTGTCTACAGACTGAGCATTACTGTAGCACCCGCCTTCAACCTGAAATGCTGTTTAAAAGGCGGGTGTGCTGTCAGCAGCAAGGACGGGATCCTCCCAGCTGCGCCTAACAAGCCCTGCACGCTCCTGACGGAGCGGTGGTTCCCTGGCTATCAGGGCTCAGCCCTGTGAAGCCCACAGGGCGCAGAACCTCTCTCTGCCCTCCACAGGGACCTGGTGGGGCTCTGCTCTCTGCGTGGTCGCAGAGACGGGGCCATTCAGTACTTTTCACTTAATTCTTTTCCTAAATATGGAACGTGAGGTGCACATCACTTTTCAATTACATTCTCACATGATAGCCAGCAGCCCAGAAATATGCAGCTATGTAATTGAATTGAAATGGAAGTGTTAATACCGAGCGATGACCGGTGGCGGCTATTTTGGGACCAGTGCAGAAATGACTGGAGCGGAGGACTGGATTCTACACGGTGGACCTCAACACCCATTACCATCTTCGTAAAAAATGGGCTAATTTGGATGGGGACACAGTCTGGGACCATTACAATCTGGACATAAATGTGGCTGTCAGTGCCCTGGCCAGATGAAGTGACCTATTTTTATCTTGCTGTCCACCTCCAGCCCACGGCTGGACGCCTGGCCCTCCTGAAGCTCTGGGAACCCAGGGTCTTGGAGGAAGGGATTGGACCCCTGAGAAGTAGGTGTCACGGGAAGCTTTGGGGCCACCGGGAAAGGCTGTGCTGAGCCGCTGGGGAAGGGGTGGAGAAAAGTCAACCACAAACCAACTTGAGTACGGGCCACTTGATCCGCCTGGAAGCCAGGAGATTTCCCCCGTGCTAAAAGCGCATACACTTTAATTAATCTGCAGTTTTTGGAAAAATAAAGAAATAAAGAAAAAGCAAAGCCTTTTTGTCTGGGAGCGTCTTGATTTCTGCTGGGCTTCCTGCTGGGATTTCTCCTGGATAAAACAGTATTCCCAGTCTGTAGGACGATCGTGAGAACTCTCCCTTGTAATGTGCTGCATGGTGCCAATTGGAAAGACTTTTCCACAGAGTTGAGCGCACAAAGAAAGGCGCGGAGAAAACTTAATTAAATTTATCTTTGTGAAATGGAGCGTTCTGGGAACTGCTGCTGGCCCACACCAGGCAAGCACAGTGCTGTCGAGGACAAGTTCATAAAGCTCGGGCCTGTGCCCAGAGCCGTGTCCCTGAGCCCAACCCGGAACTGTGTCTGGATCTCCACTTGGGCTGGACAGGGGAGGGCTGCTCCTTGAAGATGCAGGTGGGGCCGTGTGGGGTCAGATGTCCCGCTATCTATTACAGCCGGTCCACCCCATCTCAGGCCCTGCACGGCTGGAGGGACAGCAGGACTGGAGAGCCAACCCTCGCAGGCCGCTGCTGCACTAAAGAGGCTCATGCCCATGATGCTTTAACCCCTGGCCATTCGCTGCCTGGCCCCTTGTGTTCCCATTCCACCCCAAGGCTGTGAAAATTGCATTGTTTCCTGGTGAGACGAGAAAGGGAATTGACCCAGTACTGAGGGCACCAGCGGCTCCCCTGGGCAACTGGCGTCACCAGGAAGCAGGAAGTTGCCAACCTGGTTGGCCCTGGTGTGACCATGTTAACCAGACCACTCAGGGAAATGGAGCCAAGAGGGTTATGTCTGTGTAGGTACACAGAGATGTACCCCGAGGAGTAAACCAGGCAGTCATAGGGCCACAGGTCCCCAGGCCCCAGGGAGGGTGGCCGTGAGCACAGCATGGATGTCCTGGTGTGGAGGTCCCAGGAAGGCACCTGCTCCTCCAGTCCAGTGATTCCACCGCTTCTCCAGTGAGGAGCATGGGCGTGTCCAGGACTCTGCTTCCTTAGTGAGCTGGCACAGAGGACCCGTCGCAGGGAGGAGGCTGGGACCTTCCCTCTGAGAGCCCTGTGAGGACCTCATCCCGCCAGATGTGGTGTCCGTTGTTAGAGCCCTTGCCCAAGGAACAAAGAAAGTGAGTCAGAGACTCTGAGACTGAGATGCAGGGACTTCGCATCACAGCTGTGAGGACAGAGGGGCCAGGTAGGCAGGATGCAGCAGCCCCCAGGGGGAGCAGGGACCTCAGACTCACAGCTGCAGGGCCTGGAGCCTGAGGATTCCCCAGACCAGGGCCACGCTCCTCGCCAGGGCTGAGGCTGGAGCCTGGCTCAGGGCAGACAAGGAGCAGAGTGATTTTAGCTGCTGTCCTTCTGAGCTCATGACACTGGTGCCCCTGCACATCTGTCACTTGTCCCCCATGGGCAGCATGAAGAGGCAGCTCTGTCTCCTGTAGATAAGGATTCATCTTTGAGGTGAGGGCCCTGCAGCCTATGAGCTGTTGGGGACCCTCGTGTCCCCTGCCTGGCAGAGCTGCCCACTCCTCTTTGTGCTGCAGAGTGAGCCTGGTCTCTGCAGAACCACCCTTGGAGAGGGGGTGTGTGGCCAGGCACAGAGACCGGGTGTGGGGCGGTAGCCAGGTCAGGCTAGGGAGGGGGCGTGACTGGGTGACACAGACGGGAGAGGAAGGGGGGCCCATTTGAGTCCCTCAAGAGGCATCCAGTGAGGGTCCCCATCCCCTACAATCTGTAATGCCCTTACGGAGGTGATGGGAGAGGAGGTGGACAGCGGCTCCTGTTCCCTGCCTTCCACTGCCTTGGTTGTAATCTGGGTGGCCTGGGGGTCTGGGGGTGAGGGCCAGGGGTCTCTACTGGAAGTCAGAAGCTCTGACCTGGCCACAGCTTTCGGGGCCGAGAGAGGGTGCAGGGTGGCACTTTGAATCTAAGGAAGAATAAAAACTAAAAACAAACAAGTAAAAAATCAAAGTTAAAAAGCTAACAAAGAGCATGAAATCCCAAGCACAGGAGTTTGATAACTTCTGTATCTTGGGGGTCTAATCTCCCTCCTGCAGGCTTGGACACAGGAGAAGCAAAGTGTGGGGCACAGAGCCACCCGCCCCGGCCCTGCTGGCACTCCAGGCTGTCCTGTGGGTGGTGATGGGCTTCTGGCTGCCTCAGAGTCTGAGTCCTGCTGGGTTTCCCCCTTAGTTAGAGGCTGCTGCTTCCCGAAGCCCTTTCTGTCACCACGCCCCTGAGAGCTCAGCTCCTTCTGGTAGCTCTTGGAGCCACCCCTTTGAGCCCTCACCTGCGGTCCAGGCTCCTCTTGGACAAGGGCCCGGAGCAGAGCAGGGAGGGCAGTGTGGGCGCTGGCAGGGAGGCTTCTGGGTCCCAGGCCTGGAGCACCTGGGTGTCACTGCCGGCCCCAGGAGGGGTCCTGTGTTCTCACCTAGCTGGCCACCCTGCCTGCGTGTATCCTGCCTGAGGCCTGGAGGCCTGGGGACAGAGGGAGCTGCCAGACCCCTGCTGCCCTTACCCCGCAGCCCAACGGTTCTCCAGATAGACCATGTAAGGGTGCCCTATTACTCTAGACCCCACCCTCTCAGCCCTGTGCTGCCTCAGGTGGGCAGCAGTGATGACCACACACTGGAGGCATGGGCAGGGTCCTGGAGCCCTGCAGGTCTGGAGAAGCTGGGGGAGACTGAGGCTGAAGGTCGAAGGGGTCCCTGTAAGGCTGCTCAGCGGGGGGGGGGGACTGCTCCTCTCTGCTCCCTTTCACCTGCGTGGGAGGGAATCTCCCGTCTGCCTCTCTGATGTTAGTGTGAACTGATCATGACTTCTGGTGACTCAGATGTGAGACCAGCTCTAATTTAACGTTCCGCAGCGTTCTCAGTGTTTAATGCATCTTCTCATGCATTAAACAGAAGTCTTTACAAAGCGCTGTGACCTGCAGTGCCACTCCAACCTTGGGAAATGCCAGTGAATATTCAAACAACCGTGCAGCATTTGGGGCCCCTCGGGAGGCCAATGGCTGACACAGGATCTCGAGTCTGAGCGAATTACAAGTTGGGAGATTTGTTTGCCTCTGCAGCTCACTTCCTGGGCCCCAGAGGGTTTGCACATCAGTGTGGTTTGCGTATTCGCGCAGGCATGGTCACTCAGTTTGAAGGATGACGTGCCCCTAAGGAAAGTCACTAGAATCTGCCTGGCCCTGTCCTGGGTCTCAGCAAGGTCACCCTCAGCCTCTGCCCCTGCCAGTGCCAGTGCTGTTCCCTGCCCACAGAGGGCACCTCCCAGTTCAAGACCATGAAAGGCACCGTGCCATGACCTGCTTTGCAGGCCCCCATCTCAGCACAGCCTGTGTTAATCCTCTTTCATTGCTGGGACAAAATACCCGATGCCCAAAATTAAGGAAGAAAAGGTTTATTTAGCTCACAGCTTGTGGAGGTTTCAGTCCATACTTGGCTGCTGCCAAGGCAGGGTGGCAGGGCACTGGGGCAACAGTTTATGGTGGCAAAAGAGAGCAAAAGCAGAAAAAACAAAAAGGGAAGGGCATGGAGAGAAGACTCCTTCTGTCCCTTGTGTTGTATGCAGGCCACACCCATTCAAGGGTGGGGGCAGCACTCACCCACAATCCCAGCGCGGGGCCATGAATCAGTCACAGACTCTAGAAGCTGCCCCCATGACTGCGTGAGGCTTTGGGGGAGGACATCCAGACACGAACCATAACACAGACCCTTCCTGCCCCCATCCCGGCCACTCTCACTGGGACCTCAGAATTGTCATGCAGCTGGAGTCCCGAGGTCACAGTCTCCCCTGCTCAGGGCCTACACATGGCAGGTGCACAATAGTTTCCTGAGCTCCATGGGAGGAAAGCTGTCCTGAGCCTGGGTGTAGACTCCCGGGTGTCCCCGGTCTCCTTCTGAGGAGCCCTGTGTGCACAGGGGTGGCCATGAAGGAAGGGACATCCTGGTCCCTGTGCACAGGCTCTGCCCACCTGTCACCCCAGGGGGGCCCTTTGGAGCATCTCACAGGAAGTGTGAGTGATTCCGCATCTGACACACCTGGGAGTAAAGTCTAGCGAGAGTCGCAGAATTTAGCCCTTGTCACCGTAGCAGGAACAGAAATGGCAGGTGGCACCCAACTTGCGATGGCTTTGCTATTGTTGCTTCACTTTGTTTGTTTGGTTTTTGAGTCCACGTTTGCAGCACATAATGATGATTTTCTCCACGGGGAGCTGGCGCACGTGCAGAGCACAGCTTTGCTCTCTGAACGTGTCCCTCCTGCCAGCCCTTGGTTCCCTTCCATTCGCAGAAGGTCTCTCTCCGCTTCCTGTCACCTATCCTTTATTTTGGCTCTGTGCTGGTGAAGGTAACCCACAGGCAGTGAAGCCGGGCTCTGACTTCTCTGTCTTGATCCCGGACTTGATCCCGGGGCTGGCGCTGTGGGTGGGATTTCTTGTGAGAAGCCCCAGGGCCCCAGAAAGCATCAGGCTCTTTGCAGGGTGCTGTGAGGCTGAGCAGGGATGCTCTGAGGTGGGTTGTGTCCACTGCAGTCCCCAATCTCCAGGGGTTAAAATGGGGGTCACTCTATAGCATCCTCAGCTAAGCTCAGGTCTACAAATGCCGAGAGCCCTGAGCTTGTCATGCAGCCACTGCCTCTTGCAAAGGAGAAAGCTGCATGATCAGGGGGATTCAAACTCTCACTCCCTTGGTGGAGACGGCTCACAAATCAAATCACGTGTGTGTGTGTGGCTGGTAGGGATCTGGACTTTGTTCCCAGCTCAACTCAGTTGCCCCAGTGGCTGGGCCCCTGGGGCTTTCTCAGAAGTGAAAGCCTGCTGGTTCCTGGGCCCCAGGCACCCCCCCACCCCGCCCCGCCTCTTTGCTTGAGGTGTCCATTTCGCTCTCCCCGTCATGGACTTTACCTGCTTGGGTCTTCAGATTAACATACAGTTCAGATGTAAGGCCTTGCTGTTCTAATTCTTCAGGTCACGGGGAGGCCTTGACTCAGCTACAGTTTCACCCAGCTCAAGCCTCTCCCCACCCCGGGAGAAGGAGGTGGGTGTCAAATGGTCAAGCCTGTGTCCACTGGACTGGACCCAAGGACATGCAGAGAGCAGGCGGCACCTGGTGCACTGGAGAGCATGGCGTTCGGTCCAGTGGGTGGGATCAGGGCGATCTGCATGTGCTGGAGTGGAGGGGGACACCAGTGACTCCCCTACCTCCTGGAGCTGGATGCCTTCTGTCCTGCAGTACAGGACTCCGGGTCTGGACTGGCCCAGCAGCCCCTGCTGCCTGGGATCTGGGATCTTTGACCTCTGAGGTGGAGGTGCACAGTTGGCTTCTCCAGGTCTGAGGCCTTTGCCCCTGACCTGAGCCCTGCTGGAAGCCTGCTCGTGGAGGGCCTGCTGGGGCTTCTCAGACTCTGCAGTGCTGGGGCCATTCTTGCAATGGGCATGTCCTCAGCATCTATCCTTCCATCCATCCAGCAGCTGCCTGCCTCCTGTCTATCCTCTCTCATCGCCTGTCTCTCACAGGTTCTGTCTCTCTGATGTAGGAGTCATGGATCACCTTGGAGAATGGATGTTTGCACCCACATATCCTAATGAGGCACCATCTCACCCTAGGGGCTCCAGCCTGCAGGCCCTGACCATGTGAGCTGACTGCCCAATGTGCCCTGCTATGGGAAAACCCGAGGCTGCCCGATGGCTGGTCCCTAAGCCCTGTCTCACGTTGGGCCCCATTCGCGTTCACCTGGAGTGGCAGGGCCCCGGGCAGCTCTGAACAGCCAGTCTGGGAGGCAGCCGGCAAGTGAGGGTGAGTGGGAAAGGCCATTGGGTAGGGGCTCTGTGTGGGGCTAACAGGACAATGCCTCAGTCTCAGTTCTTGGCAGAGAGTCGTTGTTCACAGAGGCCCACCAGCTGGGGTCAGTGTCTGGTGGCTGCTGGATTTCAGGCTAAGGAGAAGGACCAGCTCACACCCCAGGTCCCAGTGAGCAGTGTCCACTGGGGCAGTGTCCACTGAAGTAGTGTGGCTGAGTGCTCAGGGGCCCCATAACACAGGGTCTGTCCTCAAAAGGAGTGGCTGGCTGAGGGGCCCTGGAGGTGGGGGCTCAGTTTGGACCTAGAATCTAGTTGTGATGCGGCCTCTGGTCACCCCCAAACCACAGCACCCCATAGCACTTGGAAGAAGACTAGGGGCTCACAGCACAAAGGGGCAGGGGTTAGTTTGAGGGTCCCCAGAAAGAGCCAGGACAGCTTGGCCGGGGGACAGTGAGGAAGTGACCAGCACCACGTTTCCAGTGGTGACCACAGCTTTCTCAGGCTGAGCCTCTGCTTTTTATTTATAAATTATATAATTGCACATGTCTAAGTTCCATGTAATTCATTAAAGCGCGGGTGGTAAGTGCTTTCCGATAATTAAAATGCGGACAAGCCCGTGCTCAGATCCGAGGCCATGAATAAAAGTGACACTTCGCCAATTGCACCTTGCTGGGTCACTGTTTAGCCGCGGCCACAAGCACCGCTCAGGTAATTGATTGCTTCTTGCCGGGAGAAACAAGAGCAGGTCGAGCCCAGCTACCGCCGCTGCTTTCGCTTCATTTCGGTGTGGAAAGCGGGGCTGCAAACGGGGCACAGGGAACCCGTGGTGGGTGGGAGCGGACGGTGCTTAAGAAATAGACGACAGAGAGGTGATAGATGATAGACAGGTGATAGACAGACAGAGGAGGGCAAGACAGAGCTGGTTGCTCTGAAGCTGCTCCAGGCCCTCCAGGCCCTGACGCCTGCCCAGGCCTCCGCCCCACCAGCCCCGAGAGCTGTCCACGTCCACGGTGGTGAAGCGGTCTACACTCTGCCTCCTCTGCCTTTGGCCTGCACCTGCTGCTGCTGCTGGAGCCCAGAGCTTCCTGCGGTGGGACAGCTCCTCTTGGCACTGGTCACTCCACACTTTCACTGGACACCCATCTGTCAGCAGCATTGTCAGAAGGTGAAGGCTTTTCCTGCCGGGGCTGCCGACCCTGGACAGTGCTGGTCTCCGGGAAAGCATTCCCTGGCTCCATCTGTTGTCCTGAGGTCATGATGTCCCGCTGGCATCCCTGGCCCAGCTTGTGTCACCCTTGCTTCATGAATCAGGGTGGGTGTGAGGACGCTGCCTGTCCTTCTCTTGCCCAGGCAAAGCACTCCTCTCCTGGGCCCATCCAGCTGTCAGTGTGATGTAGCCCGGATGGCCACCCTGTGGGCCTGTCCTTGTTGCCTCAGGGCCTCACTCACACTCGGGGACCTGTTGTCTGACACTCCCTTCCATCCCAGTGCTGGCTTACTCCCTGGCGGTGCCACCAAACTGGGCAGTATTGTCAGGAGGCTGTGACCGCTGCTGGGTAAAGATACAGAATGCTTGGTGGACCTCCTGAGCCAGGGCTTGAGGGGAAAGTGAGGGTGTGGGGCGATGCTCCAGGTCAGGGTAGATCTCCAGAGGGTGGTGCTCCTGGAAGTAGGGAACGCGTTTGCTGCTGACGTGGGTGGCTTCACTCAGAAGGCAAATCGCACTTAGCTTCCACGTGCCAACTTCATGCTCACCTCAGCAGCACACATAGAAACACGTCAGCTTGAAGGCCAGGAGTGGGTAGAGCTGTTCAGAGGACAGAGTTTGGAAGGGATGACCAAGGCTGGACACAGGGCCAGAAGTTCCCAGTACGCAGCTCGCACCTGAGCCGTGGGGTGGGTTAGGTTCCTGGGGTGAGGCTGGGCTGGGCTGGGCCAAGAGGCAGACCCTGGTCCACACTGCCTGCAGGCTGTTCTGTGGGATGGGCAGGGAGGTTTCTGGACCGCAGTCCCAGAGCCTTGGGTTTGTGGCTGCCTCACAGCTGTGCCGAACACTGCCCAGATCTCTTGAGCCTGAGGTGCGGGCACAGCTGGACACACGGCACATCCAGGTGCCTGAGCCAGTTAAACCAGACTCCCAGGCACGGAGTCTGGAGACCCGCAATCCCCAAACACTTCTCCATTCGCTGCTCTTCAGATGCTGTGGATGGAAAAGTTGGAGAACCACTTCCCTGTGAGGTGCGCCCAGTCTGAGGAAGCAGCTGCGGGTCCTTAGATCCCCAGAGCCCCTCGTCAGGGGGTCCCTGCTGTCTCTGCGGCCCCTCGGGTCACAGGGCTTCTCTGTCATTGTCATCAGTTCCTTCCCTCTAGGGAAGCTCAGAGGCACCAAACTGTCTAATCCCAACCCTTCCGCGCTAATTATGTGCAGCTTTCTGAGGGAGAGGAAGGAGAAAAGCGGGGAGAAGGAGAGGGCGACAGTCGTGTGTGTGGTCAAGCGGGGCCTGCTGCGTCAGAAGAGGGGGCTGAGCTGAGGACTCAGCGTGCCCTGCCACAGGTCCCTCCGAGGCTGACGCAGAAGGGCAAAGCCAGCTCCTTCCACATGTCCAGCCTGTCCTGGAGCCCGCCCCCCTCCACCGACAGGAAGGGGAGGGCGGACCAGTGTCCAAATCCCCCTGGGCCTGCAAAGCCAGTCCCGGGAGTGCAGCCTGAGACTCACACCCTTGGACTTGGTCTCCGGACAGAAAACATGCTCGCCACAGGAGAAGAGTCCTTCCAATGTGCTTCTGTAACAGCTCCCTTGACTTAAAGCACTCTCCACACAGTTTACCCTGTTACCCAGGAAATCCAGAGCTTGTCGGCTTACTTACACAGACGCGCAGTCATCACCGCCACCCATTTTACACCTTTATCAGCACAGACAGGACCTCACACCATCAGCATCCCCAGCCCATTCCGCCTCAACCTGGCCTGCACAGCACAGAGGACATTCCACAGAAACTCAAGATCTCCGGGCGGGCGTAGCCTTTGGTGACTGGTTTCTTTCATTCAGGCGATATTCCCAAAGCCAAATCCTGCTGTGCCATGCACTGTACCTCGTTTTGTTCATAGATGAACACAGTCCCTTATAGTCCGTGCTGATTTATTGTGATCGTGGGCGTTTGAGCAGTTCCCATCTGGGCTGTTGTGTGTAACCCTGCCATGAAGCGTGCGTACGAGTTTTCCTTCCCCTTAGCTATGTGCAGGATTGGAGCTGCGGGGTCCCTGTCTCTGTATCTAACACTTTGGTGCAGGACGAGCCTGTTCTCCAAGGTGCCTGCCCCCCTTCCCATCCTCCCCAGCACCCGTTCTGGCTGCCTTTATCCTGCCTGTCCCGATGGGATGGAGTCGGGGCTTTGATTCCCTGCTGGCCAATGATGTCGCCCAGTTTTCATGTTTACTGCACATTCAGGAAGCTTCTACAGAGAGATTTTATTCAACTCACCCATTTCAGTGTTGGGGTCTTTAAACTGAGTTATGAGAGTTCTTTTAACATTCACTACCAGACACACATATTTACGAACTTACCTTGCAGCCTATGGATTGTCTTTTCTTGATGGAATTGTGGAACGCTCACAAGTTGTAACTTTGAAGGTGTCAAGTCAGTCATGTTTTGTTACTGTGGTTTCTTGTGGTTTTGGTGTCATAGCTAATGAATTGTGGTTACACAGATTGGTTTCTTTCTCTTTTAAGGTATTTATAACTCTGGATCTACATCCAATTTTGTTACATTTGAGCTAATTTTGTATATGGTGTGAGGTAGGGGTCTCAATGAACATCTTTGTACTATATATTGAGAGACTGTCCCATTACATTGTCTTGGTCACCAGATCAAAATTAAATTGATCACTAAAGCATTGGTTTATTTTTGGATTTTTGAATTCCATTGCATCAGTCTACACATCAGTACTGTACCATCTTGTTACTGACATTTTGAAGTGAGTTTTGAAGTTGTGAAGTATGAGTTCTCTAACTTTGTCATTCTTCAAGATTATTTTATCTGTTCTAGGTCACTTGAACTCTCATATGAATTTTATATCTGCTTATAAATGTTTGCAAAGAAGTCAGGTGGGATTTTCCTAGGTGTCATATTATGTATTTATATCAATTTGATGAAATTCTTATCTGTTATATTTTCTGGTTTATGAAATTGGGAATTATTTCCATTTATTTAATCTACTGTATTTTTTAGTAACACTTAGTAGTTTTCAAGGTATTAGTTTAAATTTCTTATGCTATGCTTATTCCTAAGTGTTTCACTCTTTTTGATAGTAATACAGAGGAAATTTGAAAAAAAATAATTGGGATTATTTGTGGTAATTGTACAGAAATGTAATTAATTTTTTATATTGGCATATGATTTGAGAAATTTCCTGAATTCACTGTTATTTCTAAAAGTTATTTGGCAGATTACTTAGGAATATTTACATACAATTTCATGATATTAGCAAATAAAAATACATTCTAATCTCATCTTGTTCCTGATCGTAGGTGAAAAGTTCTTGCCTCAGTAGAAATTATGGCAGGGGTCTAACAAGGTGGAAGGCCAAAGCAGGAGAGCCTCCCACTTCCTGCTTCTTCCCCAGCTTTAATTACAACTCCCTCTTCTGTTTGCGAGTGAAGAAAACTCCAATCGGCTGCCATCCTAAGTGCCACCCCGGTCAAAAATTACATGTATGTCCCATGCTCCATGTTTCCAGCAGAGAAAGCCAGCCCCTGGTGGTCTTGGAGGTCACTCCACATCCTTGGAATAAAGGCTATTTTTTACTTCATACTCTCTTTCATCCTGCTGAAAACTCTTTCATAATGGTGCCATGACTCGCATGGCAGAGTGAGTGGCTCCTGGGGCCCCTCCCAGTGTGAGTCCCCTGCCTAAGAACCACCTTTTTCTTCCCCTGGGACTGTTTACTTGCCACCGCAATCTGCATGTAACAGTGATCTTCCTCACTCCACGCAGGTGAGCTGCCATCTGTCTGGGTTTTCTATCTTCTTTCCTTAGCAAGCTTGCGACAGAAAACCCATTCTACTGTCTGGAACAGGGGCACCAGTTTCCTTAGGCCACAATGCTTGAGGCAAAACTGATATTTGTTCCCTGGGATCCCGCCCAACACTCTTCGGTGACCCGGCCGAGGAGAACGGGTGTTGGGACTTTCCATGTCACACTTTCAAAACAGGTGATGACCTCTTTTGTTAAGTGTGACCCAGCACAGCTTCCATGCTCCCTGAGGGGAACTAAGGCTCTTACGTCCTGAGGTGAAGTTGTTCTCTCAGCTCACTTGTAATTCGGTCATGGGGACACTTCCTGTCCCCTGAAAAACACACCTGGGGTGTCTGGTTCATAACCTTGATGCTCTTGGCCTCTAGAAGGCAATAGAAACCAAAGCTGATATTTTATTTATGCTTTTGTGACAATGGCGGCAAGCTGGCAGAAACCTTCATCTCTAGGCCTTATTCACTTTGAGGATGTGTCCTTCTCTCACTCTGTCTTCTGTGATGCCCAAATACTCCTGGTTCGCTCTGTTCCACCAGGATCTCTCCCTCGCTGCCCGCCAGACCCCTTAGATGATGCGGCTCCTGTCTTTACAGCTTCTCCCCTGCATCTCCTGGACTAAACCCCACAGCCTTTTCAACCAGAGGTTTTTTGCCCCCGTGCTATCCTCTCCCCTCCTCACCCACAGCGGCCTCTAATCCTTCCCTTGGTGTCTCTCCCCAGTCTCCAACTTCTCAATCCCCAGCCCCTTGAGCCATCTGTTCTGTCTGAGGGTTCTTTGTCCTCTTTCCCTGCATCTCCATTTTCTCTGCTGGCTCACCATACATGGTCTTGGGTGTTCCAGCCTTCTGGCAGACCACATGGTTGCCAGCAGACATGTTGCTACAGCTTGAGTGGAGGACAGCGACATCTGCGACCCTCCACCATGTGGCAGGGCGCCACCATCTTGCAATGGATCTCAGGGTCAATGGCTGCCCCTTGTGGCTGCTCATGTGATCAGCAGCAGCTAGCTGGCTGTGGGTCACATGATGCCAGCTGCCATCTAGCACTCCCTCACTGTGTTTACCAGCAGCAGCCAGGCTGCTATGGGTCACCCGGTGACCTGCCAGCAGCCTGCGTTTCTTTGTTGCATGGTGACAAGCAGCCATTTTATAGCCAATCATCAGATAATTGTCCATACATGCCTGCTGGAGGGTTGGCCATTTGGTGGCCACAGCCTTCTAAGCCTCAGTCTCTGCTCCTGCTTTGAGAACAGGCTGGCCCCATTCCTGAGAGATTAGCTAATATTTACGTTCCCTTTTTTCCCTTTCTGAGCTATCTCAGATTAGCCATAAATTAGGTTCCTGTTATTCTTATTTCAAGAGATCTCTATTAATTGATCTACAAAAAGGTTCACACTAGTCTATTTATTGTAGTTCAAATTTGCCAAATATATTTGAGTGAACTCTGATTTTATAAGATGATTGTCAGTGTGTATATCTGTTGTCTGTCCATTTGTCTGCTCTAAAAACAGCTATTGCTTTTTATTTGAGCTCAACATTTTTTCCTCCTCTTTTACATTTTCAGATCATTTAATCAAGGTTTATTTGGGTTATAGATTAAAAAAAACATGCTTCCACCTAGGTTTCCAGCTGGTCAAAATGATGCTAAAATTGGTTAAACAAAATCCCTTGGGGTGAGGAGACATTGGACAGGACTCTAATTGATAAATAAGAAAGTGGCCACCTGGTAATTTTAACCAGCTCCTGTTTATCAATTGGAGGTCCCAATAATATCCACAGCTTTAGGGGAGACACCTCAACTAAAGCTCATATGATTAAGATAATTCATGATTGCTGATCTGGTGATATGCCTTCAAATGTAGAATTGAGATGGTTTATGATGACAAATATTTTCTTTCAGATCCAGATGTCTGGTTTTTCTTGTTTTCCAGCCAAGAGATTCAGGTCAGACCAACATGAGGTCACCAGGCAAATGATAATTTTTAAACAAAAGTTTATGTAATGCATATGAGATGCTTAAATAGTGAGCAGTCCAAACAATGTCACAAATTTCTTCAGTGCTCAAATGTTAAAACACCCATGGTTAACAGGAAATAATAATTCCACTTAATGTTCTATGTTAAGCTTACAGCCTCTACTGCAGTGTACTGTTATCAGTCTTCTGGATGTTCAACAACTAAAATTAAGAGATAGCTATAAGTTCCTTTTGCTGGGATCCATCATATATTTTCCAGAAAGAGTTTACATGATGCATATTGGGGCCATAATTAACTATACTCAACTGGTGTTAAATGACACCACAGCTAATCTATCTCCTAAATAAAAGGGTAAAATTAATTATACAGGCCATCTTCCAAAATCAGATGGCATTAGACATTCTAACAGCATAAGAGATACTTATACAATTGTAAAAACCTAAATGTGTGTATGACAAATGAATGACATGTCAGTTTCTAAAATTCCCTGGACATTATCCTTATCTTCCTTATGGGAAGCCATTGCTAAAGTTATAAGCATAAATACCCTGTTGATTGTATTATTTGACTCCTGCATAGTTAATTGATTCTTTGCCTTTGTCTCCTTTAGACTTAAAGCTGTACACCTACCCAAGATAAAAACCAGATGTCTTATGACTGTGGAGGAGACAGATACCTTCCACTGTGGGCCAGATCCCAAGACAAAAAGCTAAACTTGGTCCTCAAAACCCACAGGGAGACCTTCTTAATGTGGTTTTTCATGTTTTCAACAGAGATAAAAATCAAAAGGACACTAGGAGATCTGAGACAGGTAAACAGACACAGGTGGAGCTGTCCCAGCCTGTCCCATATTTGTATGCTTCAAATACAACAAAGAAGGACATTGGGCAAGACAGTGCCCCAACCCCAGTGTTCTTCTGGGGCCTTGCCCCTATTGCAATCTCAAGGGCCATTGGAAGAGTGACCGTCCTAGCCACCAGAGAGTGGGTAAGCCATCCTCTAACTCCTTGCCCTCATAGGAGATCTCATCACCACCAGATTCATTGCTGACTGATCTACTTAGACTTACTGCTGAAGACTGATGGGGCTCAGAGTACATAGCCCTCCATTAAGGTGTCCTTCTCAGAGCCCCACGTCCCACTGGAGGTCTCAGGTAAGACGTTCTCTGTACTTGTGGACATAGAGGCCATGTATAGTGTTTTTTCTGAGTTTTCAGGCCTCTATGTTAATACCTCAGTCTCTATAGTGGGTGTTGACAACCGACCTACACAGCCTTTGCAGACAAGGTCTATTCGATGCAGGTTCCAGACTCCCTTCTTCTCTGGTTGATCCCATAGTTTGAGATACCTCTAATCCCACCTGTGCTACCCATGCCATGCCTATTTTAATTCATCTCAGGGATCCTTCAATTTTTCCTTGCATTTCCTGATATCATATAGCTCCCAAACATTTACAAGGACTTAAACCCGTAGTTAAGCACCTTTTAGACAATGGTTTTCTTAAACCTACCCATTCACCCTGTAATACTCCCATTCTCCCAGTACTCAAGCCTGATGGGTCATCTAGTGCAGGATGTTGGAGCAATCAATAGTGCTGTTACCCCAACCCACACAGAGGTGCCAAACCCTCATACCATGCTCTCTCATATCCCTCCCTCCACCACTCACTTTATAATCATAGATCTTAAAAACACCATTTTTTATTCCTTTGTGTTTATGCAGACTGACCCAGACACTCTGAGGTCTCAACAAGTTACACCTGTCATCTCTATAGTAAAACCTCTACTCAGGGACACATAGCACCCTCTTCCTTTCCTATTTATCAGTTTTGTGGACCCAACCTTGGTCAGGACTGGCAGGTAGATTTTTACATACATGCCCTGCCACAAATCTCTCAAATATCTTCTCACCTTGTTTGTACTTTTCCAGGATAGATAAAAGCCTTTCCCACAACCAGAGAGACTGCTAATACACTTACTAAAGTCCTGTTACAAAAATCATCCCAAGGACTACAACCAAGGTGGAGTGGCCCCTTCCTGGTCTTCTTGGCAACTCCAACTGTGGTCAAAGTTGCTGGACTCCCATCCTAGTTCCACATCACTCAAGCTAAGCGGTGCTTCCCAGGCCTAAATGTAACCATCCTGAGTGGTCATCTCATCCTCTATTACCCACCCATCTCTGTCTCACACCCAAAACTCTCAGGCTAAGTCATGTTTTGTTATCCAGTTTGGTTCCTAATCCCTTATATTCTATTAATTATCTTTTTTACAGCAAGATTCTTAACAGTCTTTCCTAAAGACTCCCACATCATGTGTAAGATCATCTTCATGCTGTTCTACATGACAACTGTCTTAGTTCTCTCTACCCTCAGCTGTTTAGTCAAAGGTGATGTCCCTGAAGGCCTAGGCTCTTATCTCCCTTATAGTGACACAGCCATGGCCCTCCCCAACCCTCTTATTCTTTCCAGCTCAACTCCTAGACCAGAGACAAGCTCTAGTTATCTACCTACACTTGTAATTGTTACCCTTTCAGATGGAGGAATAATCATCTCTCATAACTTCACTCCTCCTAACCCCACACTTATTTTTCACTGTAGTCCTGATGGAACAACATATTTAAATCAAGGACACCTTTCCTTCTACCTCCCCAGGTTCCTTAAATATGATAGTGGCCTGCCTCCTCATAACACCTTGTCTCTTTGTTTTTCCAGTCTAACGTGCGGGCATTCACCAGTGATGGAGTTGTCCTGGCTGAAACATTTGGCACCAGCTTCTGCATGGGCATCAACCATCATTCCATCAACTTCCTAAATCCCAATATGGTGCCCCCTTTCAGCAGTAAGTAGTAAGAGAGAGACTTTGCCCTTTTTCTAACAATACAAAGATGGGAATGAAAGGTTCTTGCCTCAGTAGAAATTATGGCGATGGTCTAACGAGATGGAAGACCAAAGCGGGAATGCCTACCACTTCCTGCTTCTTCCCCAGCCTTAATTATAATTTCCCCTCCTGTTTGCACACAAAGAAAACTCCAACCAGCTGCTCATGGATCAGCAATGCCATTCCTAAGAGCCACCCCAGTAAAAAATTATATGTATATCCCATGCCCCACATTTCTGGCAGAGAAAGCCAAGCCCTGGTGGTCATGGAGTTCTCTCCACATCCTTAGCATAAAGGCTATTTTTACTTTATACTCTCTCTTTCATCGTGCTGAAAACTCTTTCATTAGGGAGAAAGTATCCAATATTTCACCATCAGGTATGATGTTAGCTGTGGGATTTTTGTGGATGCTATTTATCAGGCTGAAGAAATTCTGTCTTATTCCTGGTTTGTTGTGATTTTCTTTCCTTTAATCATGCAGTGACACTGTTTTATTACATTTTTTCTGCATATACTAAAGTGAGTGTGTGGTCTTTATTATTTATTCCATTGATAATGGCATATTCCATTCACTGATTTTTGAATGTTAACAAAAAAACCTCAAGTTCCTGAGCAAACCCCACTGGCTGTGATCTGTTACTCTTTTTCTATGTTTCTGGGTTCAATTTGCTTGTTCTCTGTGGCAAAGTTTTCATGTTATCCATATTGGTCTCTAGTTTTCTTCTGATGTTTCTGTGGTTTTGAAATTGTAATGTCCTAGTTACTTTACTTTCCTTGCTGAGACAAAATACCTGATGCCTAAAATTTAAGAAGGAAAGTTTCATTTAGCTCACAGTTTGTGGAGGTTTCAGTCTGTAATCAGTTGGCTCCAAGGCTGCGTAGTATAGCACAGGAACAACAGTTCAAGTTAGAAGAAGACAGCAAAAGCAACAAGAGCAAATGGGAAGAGCAATCCTCCTTTCTTCCCTTATACTGTATGCAGGATACCTGCCCCCGGGCAGCTGTAGCACTGACACCCTCTCTGTGCCCTCCCCTTGCACAGGATGAGGATGTTTACAAAGTGAGGATCCTGACCCCTGCTGAGCTGCTTAGTTAAACCTCTAAACTTCTTAACTTGACACAATCAATCAACCATCACAACATCCTAGGGCATAAACAGCCAGCCTAAGACATGTCCTCTACACCCTAGGATGTAGAACTGATGTCACCTAGTTAAGCTTCGAATTCTTAAGCTGACACAATGTATCAACCGCTACACAGGATGGCATACAGTTCAGGGAATGACCTGTGAGGGCTCTCCTCCTCTTCTCCACTGTAAAGGCTCTCTAAAGATTACTTTTCTTAAGTATTTGGTGAGATTTATCAGTGAAAACATCTAGGCCTGGATGTTTGTGCATCAGTATTCACCTCTCCTTAGAGCACAAATAAAACTTGTGATTGTGGTAAGGAACACACTGTCTCAAACTCACCTTAGCTGGTCTGAGTCCTGGGTTCAGCACTGCTCACACTCACGTCGCTGTGCCCAGGGCTCCGGAAACCTTCACCTCACAGAACTGGAACTCTGGGACATTCCCCTTCTCCCACCCTTGGGGACCATGATCCTACTTCCTGCCTCTGTTCTAAGAGTTTTCCTCCTCTGAGCTCCTATATGAGCGGGATCAGGCAGAATCTGTCCTTCTGTGACTGCCTTATTTCACTCAGCTTGATGTGTCAAGTGTCACCATAGGTCTTGTAATGTGTCTTTCTTTTGAGGCTGAGGTTTTGCTGTGTGCAGAGATCACATCTTGTGGGCATTTTCCATGTTTTGTCTCCAATGACGGTGCTGCAGTCAGCACAGGGGGTGCACACGTGCCTGTAAGATGTTAAGAGAGCTGAGTTCTGTCAAGTATGCACCCCAACTGGAAGGGCTGGGTCACAGGGTAATCACGGCTTTACCTTTACGCGTAAGTATCGAGTTCTGTCCTGGATCCCCCATCTCACAAACGAGTGTACGGTGGAGGTTAAATAAAAAGAAACAAATTATATGATTTTTAGGGCTCCAGGAGGGTCAAAACCCTTTAATTAAGCTCGAGGCTTCGAGGGTAAAGACAAAGGGTTCTCTGATCAGTTCACCTATATTAGGACCAAGGACAAAGGGCGGGGAAACTGAGGAAAGTGCAGGCAATGAGCAGGACCTTGGGGGTCACTTCAAGGACGTCTCCAAGTAATGAATCAAGTCAATTCAGTAGCACTGTCCTATCATGAAGACATGGTAGAAGTGAGACTGTAGGAGTGATCTTTGCAGCTGCAGTCTCCACCTTGTTAATTGGGGTTGGAGCCAGAGTGTCCGCAGCTGTGGCCTTACCTTGTCTTTGAGGTATCTCTGGCCTCACAGGCCACTACAGGCCTCAGCCAGGACCAGTGATGCATAGAGGTTCACTTACTATGAATCCGCTCCCATCGCCAGGCAAGGGGCGGAGGCCTAGGACAGACTCACAGATAAACATAGAAAGCCCATTAGTAAAATCTAAATCCTGCTCAGAGCCACTTCGTGGTCGTCTCCAATAAGTAAGTACCGCTGTATTTCTCCAGGTGCTGCACATTTTCTGTTCCCATCCACAATGAACAAAGGTTTGATTTTCCTCATATCTGGACAGCATTTGTTGTTATTCCTTGTTTTTGTGTCTTTTGATAGTGGTTTTCCTACTGAGTTTAATGTATATTTCATCGTCGTTTGAAGTGCATTTCCCAAATGACTGGCAATGCTGGGCATTTTTCATGAACTTATTGGTCTTAGGTCTACTTTCTTTGGAGAAAATGAGTTTACAAATTTTGTCCATTTTTCACCTGTAGGAATTGTGCTGTCAGAGATCTCTACTGTTCTAATGTTAACCCTGTGGGTCATGTGATTCTCCAAGCTTTGTTACTGTCGTGTAAGCGGCCTTCTCACTTTATCGTGTCTTCTGATACACAGAAGCTTGAGTTAGTCCCATTTGTCAGTTTTTTCCTTTGTTTCCTAGTCTTTTGGTGTCATAATTAAAAGATCACTATCCAATCTAACATTATGAAACTTTTCCCTAAGACTTAAAATTTTAGGTTTTTAAAAAATCTTTGCTCTGTTTTGAGGCAATTTTTGCATACTGCACTGGGGAGAAGCTAACTTTACTTGGGGCACTGGGAATCCAGTTCTCCGAAAGCACCTGTTTCAGAGTTTCCAGGGCTCATGAATGAGCTCCGCGTTCTTTGAGCACCATTTGGCGTAGGGCTGGATTTCTGTGTCTGTTCTCTTTCACCGGTGTACACACCTGTACTAATGTTACCCTCGTGCTTTTAAGAAGTTTTGAAATTTTTATTAGTGCTTGTTTGTAGTACGTAATGTCTGTATTTCTTGCCTGGAGGTGATACTGCAAATCACGTGTCTTTGTTCTTTTTTCCATCCCCTTTCCCTCCCTGCCTTCCCCACCATCTATTGATTGCTCTCTTTTTCTTTTTTGTACATATTTGCAATAAATAACAGGTACATTCCTGTGGGGAGTTAGTGCACACCTGTAACCCAGCTGAATTGCTATCCCATCCCTTCTCCCTCCCAGCCTTCCCTCCATCTCTTGACCTCTTCCTCCCTTAAGAAAGATCTAGCTCCCTACTTTTGATTATCCTTTATTTTCCTCTTTGTGTGTAATTTGGATTTCTCATCTAAGGGAGCCCCTGTGATACTTAATCTCGTTTGTCTGCTGTATTTCTCCTAGCAGCATTGTGGTCTCACTCAACATTCATCGGTCTCATGGATAGTCCACAAATGACTCGGTTTTGTCTTCCCTTATGGCAAAGTGGTGCTCCACTGTGTGTCTCTGTCTGTTCATCTGTGACGGGCACGTGGCTCCCAGGGGGTGGCTGTTGCAAACAGCAATGCTGTAAGTGAGAGAGTGTGTGGACCCCGCGATACGATACGATGCCTTTAGCTCCTTCGGGGAGCTGTGTGGGCCGGGAACAGCCGGGTCAACTAGAATTTCTTGTTTTTGAGTGTTTCCAGTAATCGTCCTTCTGACTTCCGTGGCGACTGTACTGGTTTAATCCCCACTGACAGCATGGAAGGCTCCTTCTCCCTGCAGCCTCACCAGCTTCCTTTTGTTTGATGTCTTGACGATGGAGTCAAGTGGAATCTCAGTATTTTAATTTGCATTTCTCTAATAGCCAGAAATGTTGACCATTTCGTCGTGTATGTTTGGCCATTTATACTTCTTTATAAAGTGTCTGTTCACTTTGCTTGCCAATTTTTTGATTGGGTCTTTTATTTGGGGAGTCTGATATTTTTTGGTTCTTTATGTATCGTAGATATCAGTCCTCGGTCTGAGGAAGAGCTGCAGTCTTTTCCTCTACCCCGTAATGCTGCTCCCCTCTGGTGCCTGTTTCTTTGGCTGTGCAGCTCTTTAGCTCGGTGTGATCCCCTTTGTTGATTCTCAGTGCTTCTCCCGTGCAGCTGGGGCTCCGGCCGGAAAGTCTCTGCCTCCACCTGTGACTTCAAGAGTCTCACCTGTTGTGTCTCCCGGTAGGTTAAGTGTTTCTGTTTTAGCATCTGGATCCCAGAAATCCTCGAGTCTGGTTTCCTACACGGTGAGGGATGGGGGTCTAGGTTCAGTCTTGGGCACGCACAGAGCCGGTCCCCCCAACACCATTTACTGAAGGGGCTGCCTTTCCTCCAGTGTGTGCTTTGGTCTGTTTATCAAAGATCAAAATTGCTGCATGTATTTGAAGCTGCTTTGGCATCTTCCATTCCGTTCTGTTGATGCTCATGTCTGTTTTGGGGAAGTACCATGGTGATGTCACCACAGTGGCTTTGCAATGTGACTTTGAGGGTGAGATTGTGGTGCCCCCACTTTGCTTTAGTTACCCAGGATTGCTTTTGCTATTTCGGGTCTCTTCGGGTACCATATAAATTTTAGGATTGTTTTCTCCAGTTCTGTGAAAAATGCACTGGGAGTCGATTGAGATCATCTTAGGAGACGTGGCCAGGAGTGTGGTGGATGCAGCTGCCGAGCGCTATCCAGCAGGGAGGCGGGCTCGTGAGGACGCAAGGCTGTGTCCTCCCTCACCTTATTTATTGGGTCTGGCACCATGCAAGTCAGGACACAGAACCAGCCCAGACAGCAAATGAAGACGAGGAAAGAGGACCCCATGGCTGCCTCAGAAAGTGACAAGAACAGCTGTACCCATGAAAGACCCAGGATGGTGACTGCGGTGGGGGATCAGCTAAGACTACACTTTGTGACTTTAAATGACCACAGGAAATTTTATTATTGGAGAGTGACAAGCAGTCCTGAGACCCATCCCTGGGGAGGAAGGAAAGGGTCCCTAGAACGGGGCTGTGTCCCTGCCAGGAGAAGAGGTGCTGGCATCTGCTGGGGCAGGGATGGCTGGAAGAGCTGTCACCATGTCATTAATGTCCAGGGAGTGGACTAATGGCCCCAGGGGGTCTGGGTCACTGCCGAAACTCACGAAGCCAGCCAGGGTGGAGCCTGGGTCTGGATTCCAGAGTACAAGAAGCCACTCACAGAGTGCCAGCAGATGGAACCAGTAGGACCAGGTGGTGACCTTGTGAGTGACATATGCTGGGCTGGGGGTGACCGCTGTGCCAGATTCAAGGGGCCCAGAGTCAGTGAGAGTCGGAATTTTTTCTTATTTTATTCACTGGAAAGTTACAGGGAAAAGAAAAGTGTATTTGTTCCCGTTTTATGGAGATATATTATGATTTTCTCCCGAGACCCACGATGACCTAAGAATTAAATGTGAGTATTGGTTGGCAATACGGATTCTTCCTTGTGAGCTTGCCCTCCTTCCCTATGACACACATCCCCCATGGAGCTGGCTGTGCCACATGGGTGTGGCCGGAGGACGATGGCAGTGACTGACCCCTTGCTGCTCCCAAGGTCACGGTCCCAGAAGCTTCGTTCTGCTGGCACAGATGCAGCAGGGCAGAAACAGTCCCAGTGCGCATCCATCTCTGGCGTCTCCCTGGAAACCACGAGGAGCCCAAGTGTTAAGAAAACGCAGACCGTATCCTATTACATTAGAAATTATTATTGCGCTTGCATTAAAATGCCAGCATGTGATTGTCCTGTGGGAAGAGTGGCCTGGCTTGTGCTGCTTTTCTGTTCCTTCTGGGAAAGTGTGAGTGGGAAATCCATGTAGCTCGGGACAGAAGGACAGAACAGAAGGCAACACTCCGCTTCCCCAGCGAGGGAGTGAGACCCCAGGTCTGCAGTCCCCGCCCCCGGCCCCGGGGACCGGCAGACAGCACTGGCATCTGGCTCAGAAGGGCTCAGCTCCTTTCCAACGGTGTGGAGCAGATGAGCACTTGAGAGGCTGCGACATTCTGCTAATTTATTAATGATACTGCATGGCAGGTGTTGGCATCCTTTCTGTCCTGGAGCTTGTTTCTTTCCAAAGTTTGTAAGCTTAAAATTGGAGAAGAGATGTTTCCTGGGAAGAAGCAAACCTGACCTCGCTAACAAGTGATTTTTTCCTCAGAAATAAAAGCATGATGGGAAAGAAGGGGACCTGTCCTTCTCCAGAACAATCTCCTGGCCTGGGAAGTCTGTGTCTAGGGGCGACCTGGAATTTGATGTATTCCACAGCTGTGGGATGAGTATCTGCGGGACACAGATAGCCCCAGAAAGGTTTGGCTTCTTTCAGATGGTGGCCAGGCCTGAGCTGTACGCTGCAGTAGCGGAGTGAAGATGTCATACAGTTGCGTGCTGAGCCGTGCACCAGAGAAAAGAAGCTGGGTCCAGAGAGACAAGTCCCTTGGGGCCTTGCAGGGTCCTGTGCTGGGAGCCTGCATGTGGGGAACCCAGGGGTGAGGCAGCGTGGAAGCCTCTTGGCAGGCCATCTTGAACCTGAGGGCTAGGTAAAGCACACGGCCCACTCGCCATGCAGCGAGCAGTTTGTGGGCTCCATGAGTGTTGGTTGACTGAGTCCTCGTGCTTATCTCTGGGCCTGCAGCACATCACTGGAAAAGAACAGAGGTGAAAGGTCCATGGCTAGAAGAGGTGGGACCCAGGGTGGGATCCAAAATCTGCTTCAGAGTCCTTGGTCTTTGGGAAAACTTGGGGGGCAGGGAGAAAGCCCAGTAAATGCTCCTGGCAGTGCCAAGCAGTGAGGGACAGCATGTGCTACCTGGGTGCACAAGGCTGTGCTGGGTCAGAGCGAGGCTTGGGAGAGTGGAGGGGACAGCATGGCCAGGGCATCGGTGAGCAGGTGACTGAGCGGATGAGTGGATGGAGTGATCGAGGGCTGGATGGGTGGGTGGATGGACCAGTAGATAGACAGATGAACAGATGGAGGGACGGAGGGGTCTAAGGATTTTGTGGATAAATGAATGGTGACATAGATGGGTGGATGAATGGCAGATGGATGGATCGGTGGGTGGGTGGGTGGATGGATAGGATGGTAGAGGGCCTGAAAGAAGATGGATGGGTAGATGGGTGAATACGCAGGGGATGGCTGGATGAGTGGGGAGATGGATGGATGGAGGATGGAAGCCTGGGAGGCCGGTGGGTAAGAGGGGAGAAGCTGGAGAGTGGTGGAGAGGTGGGAAGGCGAGTGGTGGGTGAACTGAGGACAGACGTGTGGATGGGGCGGACGAGTGTGTGACCGAGAGAGGAGTCCGAACAGGCCAATGGGTGGGAACAGATGGCTCTGCTCCAGCACCCCGTTGGGGCTCTGCACAGCTCCTTCTCCACCCGTCTCTCTCCGGAACAGCCCCGCTGCTGCCTGGCTGGGCAGGTGGACTCTACAGGTGAGCCAGGACCGGCGGCAGAAGAGCCCAGGTCTCTGCTCCCCGCATGACCTCAGCTCATTCAGCTCCTACCAGGGCCCTGGGAGGCAGGTGACGTTTCCTCATGAGACAGATGACCATGCAGGACATGTTATTAGCATAATTTTGTTTTATGAAACTTGGTTTCATATGCACTATTCACAATAAAGACAATACAGGAGAGCACAAAAGGACAATGTTTCATGAACAGAGTTTGAGACAGGCGTGTGTTGTCTCTCGTTAAAATTTTGAGAAAGTCAAGCCTGAAGTTTTAACCCAGGTTTGTGCTCAAGGGCTGTATTTGAGGGAGTCCTCATGTTTGAAGGCCCCCACAGCTGCTCTCCATGGCTGGCTGGACCCTGCTCAGTGAGGGATGCCTTGTGGGTGGAGGGGGCACTTCCAGGCTGGGGATGCGGGCTGAGCCTGCAGCCCAGGGTGGGCAGGGGAAGAAGGCAGGCAGGACGGGGCAGGATGGTGAGTGGAGTGGGAGCCTGGCTCTTCTTGGGGGCATTTCCTGCCTTTACCTCTTGACCACAGCTCAGAGTTGGGTCTTCCATGAGTGCTGTCCCTGGGGGGACCCAATGGATCTAAAAGAGGGGCCAGGATTTTGAAACAGAAACTTAAAGAAACCTGGGAGGGAGAGCATCCCAGGTCACCGGAATTCGCACTGGATCTTAGCTCAGAACGCAGCCCAAGGGGAAGGCAGGGGACTCAGACCTGGGGTGGGCTCCATGCTCCTCCAAGGACCCCAGGCAGCAGCGTCGCCCTGTGCATGTCTGGTCCTCCCTGGGCAGTGGCTCACACCCTGGTGGCCTGTGATGGTTTCCTCTCATCGTCTCCCCTTGGCCGAATGCAGAGCCAGCTTTAGCCCCATGCCGCCTGGCTCTGCTCCAAGAGGGACCCCGGTCATGAGTGGGGTGCTTCATCCCCCAGCCTCAACGTCCCAGAGCTCAGACTCTAGGGCCACTTTGGCCACAGCCTCCAGGAAGCTCGAGCTTGGCTGTGCAGCCTGAGAGGTTTGGGAAGGGACAGACAATTCTAGTTACCAGGCAACCACTGATTTTCTAAAACCAACAAGTAAATCATCCACATGATAAATTTGTCAGATAGTAGTGCAGCTCCCCCATCACCACATGTGGACTCAGCCCTGAGAGCTGCTTTGCAAAGCACTGGGACCCATGTCACACAAGATGCTGCTGGAAAGCTGGAGAGGCAGGCGTGGGAAGGTGGCAGGGTCAGCTGGAGCCGGTCCCTCTCAGAACCGGAGGCCCCCATGCTGGCACATCCAGACCCACTGCCATCTGAAGGACACTCTGTGCAAGTGGCAGTCTGGGCTCTGACTCCTGCTCTCCCTGGACCCCTCTGTTGTTCCCTGGAGGAAGCAAGTGTCACCCAAGCAGTGGGCAAAGTCTCTTCCAGGAGAGGTGGCAGCTTGGTGGGGAACAAATGGGATCCTCTTGAGCTACCAGGGGAAGGGGCGTGCAAGTCCTCCTTGGCCCCAGGGACTGTGCTGCTGGCCATCTGGGAGTGGGGCTGTGGCCTGTGACATAGAACTGCACCCAGCAGGGCAGACCATGCCTACCAGGGGTGCACGGCTGGGGCAGCTGCCCTTGGCCCCTGGCAGTGGGGTCCTGGGCTTGGCTTGATGCAGCACCTGCCTCTCCTATTAGAACCTTAAAGAGGCTGAGAAAAAAGGTGAGCTCCCCACCTGGCACCCAGAGCTTCAGTGGAGAGTAAGCCTTTCTCAGGGGGCTAAGCCGTCCCATCTGGCCAAGTAGCAGCTGTTTGCACGTAGCTCAGAGAACACTGGGAGACCCCTGCCATTGACAGGCACAGCCAAACCGTTCCCTGCCCATCCTGTGCTCTGCCTGCAGGCCCCAGTCACAGGCAGGTAGGAGGGGTAGGCTCCCCGGTGGCACTGTTCCTGGGTAGTGGACAGCGTAGACCCAGGAGGGCACCAGCCTGCTTTAGAGACAGACTGTGGGCCCTGGCCCCTCTGCCTGTGATGCTTCCAACCTGGTGACCTCTCCTCTGCCTGCTTCAGCCTCCAGGACAATGATCACTCCCTGGGAACTGGACCTCTAGCCCTCTGCCCCACACCCACGTCCCTGGCTCTCCTTGTCCTCCTGCTACCTGGTCCCCAAGGCTCTGAAGACACAGAAACTTCATTCCTTTCTCGTTCCTGCCACACTTGTGCCTGGTGAGGTGTCTGTCCTGGACAGAGGAGCAGACATTGTCACCAAAGCTGTGGACACTGGTCAGCTGGGTACTCGGCCCCCCGCTGTGTTCCGGCTCCAGGTCAGAAGCATCCTTTACTGGGACCTGTTGTCCCCAGGCCTCCTCTACCATGGGCTCGGCAGGGTCCACTGAGGTGCAGAGTTGGTGTCCAGCAGGGGGTCAGCGGGATCATCCAGGGCACACGCAGTAAAGACCCAGCCAAGGCCACGGCTGGAAGCCAGCGACTGGTTAAAGCTGGGGAGACATCCGGACCTGGAACCAGCACCTGCAGCTTCTGTCCAACCAGGTTCAGGGCCCAGGGTTAGGGCCAGGCATCCACAAAGAACAGAGGATTGTGGGACCACAGGAGGCCAGGCCCTTTGGGACAGTGTTTAAGGAAACCATGACCTCCGGAATTCTGTCCCTGCCTTGTATTACCTGGAGGATAAGAGCAGGGCAGCTGCTGGGCACGGTGACCGTGTTCTCTCTTGGCCTGATTGCAGGACAGGTTCAGGACAGGAGTTTTAGGGCCCACGCTGAGCATCCAGGACAGGCGGGAGCACCCTGCTTGGCCCTCAGTGTGTTAGAGTCCTGGGATGAGATGGTACCAGTCTCGCAGGTGACAGGATTTACTCTCTCACGGTGGAGGCTGAAGTCTGAGGCCCAGGAGCCCCGTGCTCGCCTCCCTCTTGAGTCCGAGGGTTCTCGCTCCCCAGCTGGCTCTGGACCCAGGTTCTCCTGGCAGGGGCCTGTTGCTTGGGCTCTGTCTGTCTTTGCCTGACTCCTTCCTCCTCCGTCTCCTTCTCTGATCTCCTGCACGAACTAAGATGTGGGGCTTCGGGTTCACGGGGAACGGAGTGAGGAAAGATTCACAGCCATGACCAATGGGCACTGACAAGGCCGTTCCTCCAAACGTGGTGGCATCATGGTTCTGGGGCCTGGGCTGTGGACAGCTGTCTCTGGGGGACGCTGTTCTGGCCTCTGCTGCCTGCCTGGGAGCTGCGCTGGTGCAGCACCACAGCCAGCTCCCCAGACTTCAAGTTCATTTGTGTACCTTAGAAACACCAGGATGCAGAGGTCAGGATGTGTGTGTGTGCACACCCACCCTTGGCTCATAAACCATGAGAGCAGGACAGGGGGTGTGGGGAGCGGCAAAGACCGGGTGGCAAGTGGCTTTGGGCTGCCCCTCTGGGCTGCATGGTTTGCTGCAAGCCCAGGTAGTGGGCTGGGAAGCTGGCTCTTAACCAGGGAGTGGCAGTGCTGAGATAGTCACAAAGTCACCGGCCTCTCTGCCTGGTAAGTGGTGAGAATCAAAAGGGGAGGGGCTCTCTGGGCACTCTGGGTGCTTGAAGCAGGCAGGACGTGGGCTAAAACAGCTCTTCTGACCCCACGGAGCCAGGGTGGTGACGCAGCACCAGGTGACACAGGAGGCCTCGGCCCTGTCTCCCTCCAGGACCATTTGGAGCAGCTGAGTTACTGAAGAGTTGTAACAACTGGGTACTGGGCACAGTACCCAGTGCCCGGCCGGAAATGGCAGTGCCACACATGGTTCACTGAAGTGATTTCGAGATGCAATTTGTGACAAAGTTAATTCAGGACACAACAGATAGAAAATAAAGCTGTAAAGGGGAGAACAGTGTTTATTTAACACTGATGGAAGATGAGGATCCGCATCTTAGAAAAGTGAAAACTTACACAGCAATCATAAAATGTCCAGATACTGTGCACAGCACGGCTGTAAAAGCCCCTCGGAGGGAGAAATGTAAGCGAGATTGTAGCCCAAGCTCTCCGACGCCGGCCACTCTGTTGCAGAGGCGGTGACTGAGGATGGCCTGTCTCTGGAGAGTTCCACCACACGTGTGCCGAACACGGGCACATGTGTGCACATAGCCATGTGCAAACTCACAATCCATGTGGAACTCAGCACAATCACAGTCACCATGGCCGACACTGCCCAGCTGCCACTGAGGGGTCCAGACAGCAAAGACCGTGCAGGTCACCCCGGGTCAGGCGGAAGTCCGCCCTGGCCAGCGATGCTCGCTGAGCGACTGACGCTGCTGAGGACCTTGCTGTATCCCCACCCGCTTTCCCCACTCTCGGGGAATCTCATCCCCGCAGGGCTCGTGCAGGTGGATCTGGCCGTTGGCTCTGTTTTGCCGCCACACAAGGGTTTTTTTGATTTACAATCAAATGCCACTAGCAACACCATCACCAGGTGAAAATCTACAAATTTACATGCACTGTCAGCCTGTTAATGTGCTCGGAATATATCCTTCAAGTTTCGCATAATTAGAAGCTGATTTTGTAATTTACTGGAGTTAGTTATTTCCCAGGTCTGTGTGGTCTCTCTCCACACACCGGCTTCATCTGTTTTGTGTACCTCAGTGTCGGGTTTGCTTTATTGTCTGCCTGACTTCATTTTCTGTCTGAGATTCTGCCACCGCTCATACTATTCCTCTGGCCGTCCCCTGCTTCCCCCTCACCTGCCTCTGCAGGGGCTCCCTGCTGGTCCCCTTGCGACAGTGCTCTGGGCTTCTTTAGTGAAGATCTGAGTGGGTGTAGGGGTGAGGTGTGAGGAGTGGGCTCCAATCTGACCACCCACCTCACAGTCCTCCCAAGGGACTGTGCAGGGCTGTAAGCTGTCACAGAGCAGTGTGCGGTGAGACTCCTCCTGCACTGGGCAACTGCCTTGCAGTGAGGGGTGGCTGTAGCTTGCCCGTCCATGGTGTGCAGGGGCCCTCGATGGGCTCCGTGGGTGACACTGTGTGACCCACAGACCGTGTTCATAGACAAGGGAAAAGGCAGGGAGGAACCGACAGAACGGACAGAGAGTCCTGGAAGACACAGATTCCCCTGGAGAGCCTTTGAGGACTGGCTGTACCCAGGACCTCCACTGTGGGTCTTTCCGGGGCTTGGGGCTGGACAGGATCTTGGGAAAGCTGGCCAGCCTCAGAAGCCTGGGGAGCGTGGTGGCCTGGATTCCCGAGCAGCCTGTGGCTCTGGGAGGTGGTGAGGGTGCTGCTGTGGGCCCGGGCATGGCTGTGTCCTCCTGACTCACCAGGGCCAGTGCTGTTGGGGACACGTCCCAGCCCACACAACACACACCATGCTGCCCTCTGAACTCTCTCTGTGTCCCTTGTTCCAGGAGCCTCTGCCCTTGACACAGAGCTGCCCAGAATCCGTTTCCAGAGGATGGAGGTGCAAACAGTTACGAGTGTGCGTCTGCTATTGGCTGGCAGGATGGATGGCTGGATGCTGGACCCTGAGATGCCAGGGGGAAGACCTGTCCCGGGTCTGCGGGGTCCTCACTGATGGGTGCTGCCGGTTGGGAATTGGAATTGGGATCAGGGTGCACCTGGGGCTGCGGGGGCCTCTGGGATCAACTCTGGTCACTCATGTCTTCTCAGACGAATGTCACAGCATACAGACAACATAGGATCGCTTCATTTACGGCTGAACATAAGCAGAGGGCCTCGTTCCGCCCCATCTGATAATAACACATTTGAACCAGGTCCTTTGCCCTGAGCGCCTTCCCCAGCACTGCTTTATGCTGCACCTTGTGACACAGGCTTGCTGTGTCAGTAGGCCGCCCACTCAGGCCTTCAGCCACCTCACACCGTGACCACCCAAGCCCTGGGTCTGCCTGTGCCTCACTCCTCAGCGCCCCTGCTCACCGCAGCTTGCTTCTCAGCTGTGCTCGGGACAGAGCGAGGTCCCCTCCTCCCTTCCCTCCCGAGTTCCCTGCCTCCTGATACTGCTGATACTCCTGAAACTTTCCGAACGCCTTTCTCTTCCTAGAGGAGCCCCAGATGCACTTGATAAAAAGTGTTTCCCACAATGTTGTGGTCAGTGGTGTGGGGATGTGGACCCCATTTCATTGGTGCTGACCTGGCCCCGAGTGACCATCTGCTGTCAGTGATCATGAGTCACTGGCCGGCCCCATGCAGGCCTGTGAGCCCCAGACCTCTACCCACCATGGGACACCCTCACCCAGTGACACAGAAGGGGTGACCAGGCTCCCACTGCTGGGCTCCGCCTCCCACCAGTCACCAGCAGGATGGCAGGGTCAGAGCCCCTCGGCTGCCTGGCTCCCATTCAAACTAGGGTTTATTTTCTTTAAGTTTTGCCTTATACATCTCCCTTTCTTTCTCTAAGAGCTGAGCTTCCTCTCACTGGTTGTACCTCTACTTTCCCACAGTCTAGCACCACCATAATTATTACCTCTTTTTCTTGGTTGACTCTGGAGAAAAATAATCAATTGCCATGTTCTACTGCTTCTTTGTTTGGAAGGAGCCTGTGGATCGTAAATGCTCTTCACTGGCTGTGCTTCAGGTGGGCCCTGGGGCTCCCTTCCTCAGGACATAGATCCAGACTCACAAGCTCATCTACTTATCCATCCACTCATCCATCCACCCCTTCATCTGCCCACCCACCCATCTGTTCATCCATCCATCCATCCATCCATCCATCCATCCATCCATCCATCCATTCATTTACCCATCCAGCCATTCACGCATGTACATACTCATCTATCCATCCACCCACCCATACATTCATTTATCTATCTATCCATCCATCTTTTCATTCAGTTACCCATCTTCACATTCTTTCATTTGTCCACCACCAATCCACCCACCCATCCATCCATCCATCCATCCATGCATCCATCCACCCATCCATTCCTCATGTGCATTTACCACCATTCATGCACAGGTACATAGCATTAATCCATCCATCCACTCATCCATTTACCGACTTCACAGCCGTCTGCCCACTCTGTCCACCCGTCCACGCACTCCCCCTGCAACCATGTGTGAGTGTAAGCATCTCTCCCTTTATCTTCTCCCCCACCCATCTGTCCTTCAGACGCCACTGCACAGCCTCACTTGCCATGTCCAGGGGGAAAGCAGGCTGGTATGCACCCAAGGACACTGCTGAGTAGATCCTCACAGGATCACTGGAGGGGCTGGGGACACGAGAGTGGGACATTTGTCCTGGTGCTCATCACTGGTGACGCCTGCTTCTGTGGGTGCAGACAGTCTGGCTCCTGCTCCAGTGTGTGCACTTGGCCTTCTGGTCTTGGGCTTCCTCCAGAACACCCGCTGCTCGCTGTCCAGCATGCGGCTATCACCTGAGGGCCTCCCATCCGGACAGGGTGGCATCTCCATGGTGTGGAGCTGGGCATTGGTTGCCATCTTGCCTTTACCTTCTCAGTATCCAGAGGCGCACGAGGCTGCCAGCCAGGGCAGCACTGCAGAAAGGTGTGGACGGGCAGCAGAGACAGCAGACAGCTGTCCCTTCAAGTCCTGGGGTGTGGAAGCCCAGCCTGAGGTCTGGCAGAGCTATTTGGGGCAGGATCTATTGCCTGGTTTATAGGTGGCTTCATCTTGTCTGAGTCCTCCCCAGGGAGACAGGGACAGCAAGACGGCTCTGATCTTCCTGCCAGGACATGAGCTTCTACCTTGCAACCCCACCAAACCCGATCCCTGCCAGGGCCACCATCTCCAAACATGGGAATCCTGGACTTGGAGCTTCTGTGTCTGAGCTCTGGGGACACAACTCAACCCACCTCGATGCATGAGACTCTGCTGAGTGGAGACGCGGTCCAGGTTTCCTAGGTGATGTGGAAACTGCAAAGCTGAGCGACTGTCATGGTTTATGTCTGTGTCCCCCAGGCCTCATGAGTTTGCATTATTCATTTGTGATGTTTCATTGTACAGTGCTTGGATTGATGGTGTCAGTGCTCCACCCACAAAGGGGTGGAGCCAGGATGTGATGTAATGGCAGGAAGAAGGTGTGTCTTGCTCTTTGCTGGTTCCGGCTTGCTGTTTGCAGCCACCGTGAACTGTGGCCCAGCCATGCCCACCTGCCTTGGGCCAACTGAGTGTGGACTGAAACCTCCAAAAGCTGTAAGAAATACACCTTTCCTTTCCCAAATTTGGGCTTCAGGTATTTTGTCTCAGTGATGAGTAAAAAGTAACTAAGATAGTGACTTTCTGCCCCAACCATATTCCACTGTGGTGAGCTCCTTGTCTTGCCTAGAGCCACACGAGGGAGGTGGCACATCGCCTAGGACCAAGGCTGTTTGAGGATGAAGCAGCCACAGGCATGTCCCCCAACCCAGCATGAGCCCACAGCAAGGCCGAGATGGAGCTGGCCTCTGCCACCCAGTGGGCTCCTCTCACTGTGGTTACTGTTGAGAAGGCTGTTGACCTTCTCACACCCACTCTGTCATCCTCTGAGCCCTGCCCACCCACACCCATGTTTGTCAACTCCCTGTGCAGTGAGGGACAGAGGACAGCTCTGGGCTTGGCCTGTGTCCCCGTCTCTCCTGCCTGTGGTCTTCGGGCTGCTCAGACCCTTGTGAGGCTGTGGGACTCACCAGGAGCATGGGGCCCTCTGCAAGCAGGGACATAAGGGACCAAGGACCAGCACTCCCCCCACTGGAAGTGTCCAGCATGAGCACATGGGGGTGTGCTGCTCCTCCTGGGGAGGATGTGGGCTCCTGGAACCGCATCCTTCTCCTGACACAGCCCCTGCATCACTATGTCCCACGGAACCTGAGTCCTGTGCTGCCTCTGTGCAGGGAGCAGCCTCGGGACTGCTGGCATCTCTGATTTTGTTGCTTGATGCTAGGAACAGATGCTGACCAGGGCAAGTCTTCCTTCAAAGTGGCCCTCCGGGGCTCTCATGGCTTTTCCCTGCTCGGCAGCTTTTCCTCTTTCATCGGCTGCTGTGCTGGAGGAGACCAACATGAGAGCTCCATTTGTTTTCTGACTTTGAGATGGCAGGGGAAGATGTGGACCTTGCCCTTGGCCATGAGGGAGGCAGCAGTGTTGCTGGTGCTGGCTCAGCCAGTGCACGCCTCACCCCTGCCCTGTGCGGCACTGGTGCCACAGCACGGGAGGGAGGACACTGAGCCATGGGCTTTGGAGAGCCTGACCTGGGCCTGGACGTTATGGCTAGAGACTCCATGTGACCCTGTCTTGCTAGGGCACAATGCTGGGCGCTCATAATTTAAGGGGGAGAGATTTCCTTGGGCTCATGTTACAGCCATCACAGTGCGTGATGGGTTTTCAAGACGCAGAGTCCAGATCCTCATGTGCATTCAGCAGAGAACTGGGTGTGCACGTCGATGGCAGAGAAAGGGTTCGGAAGTTAACAGGGGAGGTGAACTCAGAGAGGGCAGAAATGAGAAATGGCACCGGTAGGGCAGGGAGCAGTTAGCGCCTGAGAGCCAGAGAAGAGGAGGGGATCCGATATTTGCATTGAAACGGTGTGCTTCCCACCAGGGCACCTCTCTTGGATCTCTCTGGATGAGACTGAGAAAGTGGCAGGAGCTGAGTCACCCCAAGGCGTCTGGTGTGCAGGACTTTCCCATAATTCACTCTGCTGTAATCACACGCAGGACAGGCAGTCCCAATGTGTGCAACTGTAAAGACGTTTGGGAAGGTTGTCACGGTCCTGTCCGAGGTTCTAACACACATGTGCTCTAGCCCGGAGTTCTAGAATTTTCCTGGGTTTTATTATCCTTATTTCTGCTTGTCCCGGCACCATGTACATGCGTGAATGGCCGGATGGATGCGCACATGCGTGAAGCAGCATGGCCCCAGGGCGTGGCCCACAGTCAGGTGAATAGGGGGCGTCCTGCAGCCATAATTTTTCTACCTGCACTAGGCTGGCTTCAGGGTGGGGCAGCATGGTGGAGGGGCGTGGCCCTCACATGGGGGCAGAGAGAGAAGGGGGAGTCTGGGAAGGACAGAAGCCTCTGCGGGCCATGCCCCCTTCCAGCCAGACCTCTCCTCCTAACAGCAAGTCAGCTCCAAACCCCTGCGGTCCAGTCACCTTCCCAAAGCCCTGCCCAGGGGCTCAGGGGGGCTTCTAGATGTGAACCACTTTGGCTCCCAAAAGACTCATGTGATCCCTTTATGCAACACATTTAGTCCGTCTCTAAGACTTGCCGAAGTCCTAAGTTTCAGCTTTGCTGAAAAGACCAAGTCCGGAGTTTCTTCTGATGCAAACTCTTCACTGTGAGCCCTGTAAAATCAAAATGAAAGGTAAATCCCACCACTGTCCAATGGTGTGGGGGCAAACCTTCCCATCCATCCAGGGAAAGATGGAGGCAAAGAGGATAGAAACCAACTGGAAGAAATCGAGACCAAAACCCACTTGGGCAACGGTGAAGTACATCCAGCACCGGGGGCAAGCTGCGGCCCTGCCGACGGCCGTAGCACTCACCGCCTCTCTCTTGACCTGGCTCTGCTCATTCCTTGCAGTTTCCCTCAGCAGACATTACACATTCCTGGGTTTTCCGGTTTCCTGCAGTCTGTACTACAGTTTTGGCTTTACACTCACAGCCTCACACACTCACATCCTGTTTTGACTTGGATCCTCCCACCCCAGAGCCTCATGAGCTCACAGTGGGGCTGTTTGGAGGTGGTGGCTGGAATTAGGAAGCCCCACCTGGGTGTGGTAACACCCATCAGTAGGTTTACACCCTGGAAGGGAGCTAAGAGAGAAGAAGGAGGGCAGGCTTTGCCCTTGCTTGTTTCCTCCCTGCTGCCTCCTGCCTACCCTGCCATGGGTTTTTCTCCTTTGCAATTTCCCTGTCATGTGGTCCCTGATTTGGATCCAGTTGATTGCGGACTGAAACCTCTACATACTGGGAGTTAAATAAATCTTTCCTTCTTTAGCTTTGGGTGTTGGGTATTTGTCCCAGCAACAAGAAAGGTAACTAAGAAACTGCCCTCTCAGGGCACTCTGCCTGGCCTCCAAAGCTTTCTTCTGAAGTCTAGGTTCAAGCCTCCATGACTCTGCAATTCCTGCATTCTGAAGGACTGTAAGATCAGCAACACATGGATGGTACCAAAGGTGCTGCCAGGTCTGGCAGTAGGCAGGCTCCCTTGTATCATTACTGCAGAACTCTCTGAATACCTGAGGGACTGAGCAGTATGAACCAAACCCTTAGAAACAAAGACCCCAGGAGGCCATTCTTGAGATTGGTGCTCTGAGACTCCTTTTCAAAGCAAAGTCTTTCACTCTGTGCAATTTTAATCCTGTGAAGTGTGGAGATTTGTTAGCCTTTTGAATACCCTCAAGCCATTTCTGTATTGTTCTGTTGTAAACTGCTTGACTTCATTTTAATGCTAATTTTCTCAGCTCTCCTTTGCCCCATCGTTACAATCCTCAACTTTACAGGAGGTTCTGGTCTTGTAAAACTTAAAACTTTTAAAATCACTCATCTGTGCCATTTGCCTTTGATTCTCAAAATAGAACTACTAAAAAGTTCCTATAAGTACTCATACCACACCCTAAATGTTGGGCTGCCTTGAAATTTCCTCCATCAGATTAATTGTTCCACTGCCTTTAATCTCAATGTCCTGCAAAGCCTCAGACATGAGCAAAACATAGATGAATTTTCTGCCGGATCATAATACTAAATTCCTGGAATCCAACCGCAAAGGAGTCCTTGTTCTCAACAGAATTCTACTAATCCTCATATTCTCCATCTGCTTTATTACCAGCTTTCTGATTTTCCAAGATCTGGCTCCCATCCAGCTTCCAAGATCTGAAACTCCCATCCAGCTTCACCAACATCTCCAGCCAGCACCTTCAAACTTTTCCACGTTCCTCCTGAGAACAGGCTCCAGTGCTCATTAGTCGAAGTGAGAATCCCATTTCTCTGGCATCAAAGTCTGACTTGGTCAATGCCCTATTCCTGCAAAGTAAAGGAGGAGAGGTTTATTTCAGCTCAGGGTCACAGTTCATGGGCAACTGATTCCAAATCGGGTCGGCCATGAACCCCTGAAGCGTTGTACGTGGCACTGTCATGGGTGCTGAGCCTGCCCTGCCATCTGCCTGTGTGCTCCCTGCCATCCCTGTGGGGCTCCAGTAGGGTGAGTGCTGGGGGCCTGTGAGTGTGGTGTCCCTGGGAGCTACCAGGGTCAGTTCTCCCACACAAGACACATTCTTGGTTACAGTTGGTGTACGGCGCCGGCCCAAGCCTCCTGTTCTGGATGTGGGTCTGATTTCCATGGTGAAACCAGGAGCAGGGCCCAAAAAATAGAACATGGCTCCCAGGACCAGCAGGCCAGGGCTCCCTGGGGATAGGGCCAGGCCTCAAAGGGACCTGCAGATAGAGGACACTGAGCAGTGGGGACTCCCTCCTGGGGAACTTCTCCTGGAGGAGCTGCACATGTTCAGTTTCAGTGCATGGCCCTTAAACCTGCCTGGTGGAGGAGGACATGCCAGGGGTGGGATGGGCAACCTGGAAGCATAGATGGCAGGGACAGTGGTGCCAGGGAAGCTGATTCCCAGAATGCTCTGTCTCCCTCCAACCAGCCAAGAGTGACCACACCTCGTCCAGTGGTGAAGGTGACTGAGCAAACAGCTGGCATCATGGTCATCAATCACAGGGTCACTGCAGGAGCCCGGGCAGAGGCTCTGGGCTGACACGAGTCTGGCTTCAGGTGGCAGAAGGTTCCAGGGACTGCACCGGTGGTGCTCTTTGGGGGCATTGAGGCCAGGACCCACGAGACCCTGAAACTTCTCTTGGTGGGAGCACCAGGGGCAGCACCACTGCGATGGACATCATGGATGGAGGGAGGAGGAGAGGGGGCCCAGAGGCGGGCAGCTAATGGATCGGAACCATCAGCAGTGAGCATTAAACAAACCCATCAAGTTCCCAGACTAAGAGCCATGCTGAGCTTCCAGGATGACTCAGTCCAGTGGCAAATGGAGTCCTTGGCCTCACTGGAACCCTGCAGTCTGAAGATATCACAGCTGTCGGTTTATTTTATTTGGACATTATGGTTTTTGTAAGAAAACATTTGGCAACCTTTTACCCCCACTGAGTTTATCATTTTAGCTCACTTCTGAGTAGAAGATGGATTTTTAAGTGATCGGCTGACAGCTAAAGACTTGCCTGCTCACCGTGCATCCACAACCAGCTCTTGTGGGGACTCCTGGGCCTGTGGTCTCCTGAACCCTCAGCTGTCCCCACCTGCACACCTCCAGGGGCTTCATCCCGGGAACCAATAGGGCTCTGGGAGTGAATGCGGCCATCCATGCCCAAGAGGCCACATAGCCTCAGGCTTGGAGGCAGCCGGTGCCTCGGCCCTCTCGGGATTCGGGGTGAGTCTGTCTCCTGGGGCAGCAGGCTGGGGGCCCCCCTGCTCAGCAGAGCCACAGCGTCTCCACCCACAGCTGCTGTAGCTGCCAGGGAAGCAGGAGAAGCAGTTCCCAAGCAGGACACACAGTGCTGAAAACCAGAGCTTGGAGGCAGGGCTGGCGAATCCACACTGCCCGTCCCCTGGGGACAGGAGATGATGGGCACCTGGGAATGTCACGTCACTGGTCTGGGCAGAGCCCTTGGGCCAGCCTCCCTGGGGGCTCGCTCTCTGAGCTTCTTCAGGCTCCAGGCCAAGGCCTCCATGGGGAGTCCCAGGGTGACTGGGCAGGCATGAGGGGTTTTGCACCCCAGAGTCAGGAGACCCCCGACTGTCCTGCCAGCGCCTGGCACAGGGGATCACAGCAGACATGCTCATCCTACCTGGTCCAGCAGATGCTTGTCAGGACCCCAGGAGTCACAGTTCCTGGGGAGAAGACCACCTTGGTGAGAAGGGGGCCTTCACTCTCCACAGCTGCTTCTCCACCTCACACATCCTCGCACGGCAGAATCTCACCCTTCCCTCCTCTACTTTATGTGAAATGGGTTTATGTTCTCCTTTGTGGACTGACCGCACAGGCGTAGCTGGAGACCATTTCATTGGAGGAGCTGGGCTGCCCCTCGGGAGACACTGGAGAGTGAGGGGGGGGCCACAGGGCTTGCTGTCCCATCCCGGAGCTCCCTGTGCGGCCTTGTCCTGCAGCCCACCACCTGCTGGAGCCAACTGCTGTCCACTTCTGCCTGCACACACTGGTGGACCAGGCACTCGGGAATTTCCTGCCCTCGTAGTCCCAGGTCTGGGGGTCACGGGATCAATGCTGAAACCCTGCCACCCCAAGAAGCTGGCTGCATCCCTGGTAGAACTGGTTTTGTGGCTTTGCTGTCCTGGGGAGGAGATGGCGCCTTTGCTCAGAGCATGGCCACCTGGTCACCTCCACGCTGTTGTACAGGGGACAATCAAAATACACTGCAAATATTTAAATTTTAAAAAATTACTGAAGTTTTATTACTAAAAGTTATTATTAAAATTATTAGTAGTCTAAGACATATTGCCATGACTTCCTGCAGAAAACACCCTCCTGGCTTCCAACGCATTCATCCCCACCGGTCCTGCCACTGTCTGAAGCAGCTCTGCAGTCTTCTTTCCTGTGGGTCTTCAGGAGGTGGATCACAGATAGAGAATGCTGCTGTCAAGTGCCACCCAATGGGGACCATGACGCTGTGTCTTTGTCCACCAGACCTAGCACTGTGTGGGTCTGGGGTGTGCCTCCCTCTGCTGCATGTGCCCTGCAGTGTCCTGCCCGGTCACCCGGCTGTTCTCTAAGAAGACGTATGCTTTCTCCGTGCCCAGCTCGGTTCTTCTGAGCCTGCAACAGAGCCAGCTTCCTGGGCTGCCCCCTGGTGGCACAGGCTCTCAGCAGAGCTCTCAGCCTGCCATCCTCCACCTGCCCCGGAGCTGTGCAGCCCGGCAGACACCGTGTATCTGTGGGTGTGACCTTTTCACTGCAGCATCCCCCAGCAGGGAAATTCGGGCCCTGGTCCCATGATGGGGCCCCACCTTGTGACAGGCACACCCACAGGTACCCTGACCCTCTTGCTGCGAGGATCTCATGCACAGATTTTGGAGGAAGACAGAGTCAGACTACAACAAACTCCAAACTATGTGGAACATGTGGTCCGGTCACCTGTTACTGTGTGGACATTACCAAGCTGGCTTCCATCCACCTGGATGGAGTCTCTTGACAAAGCCATGAGACCCAGTGGGTGTGAGACAGGTGAGGCTGTGGCTGGTGTAACCCAGAGCTGCACAGCGATCTCTGCTTTATAAGGAAGAGCATCCTGGCTTCTAAGACAGAGACGAAAGTAGGTTTGCTGAGTGCGGGCTGTGGGGGGACTGAGCACCACCTGGCACCAAGAGCCAGGCAGGTCCATCTCAGTGCTGTCCTTCGTCACAGAAGGAATGTGACAGTGACTGCTGTCCCTGAGAAAGATGACTGAGCATCCTGCGGGGCAGGTGACTGCAGCACACAAGGCCACCCAGGAGGGGCTGCCCTCCTGACGCTGTGTCCTGGACACTGACCTGCAACAAGAGCACAGCACAGGACAAGTGGACGCCTCAGCTCATGGCCAACGCCAACACCCCTGGGTGAAGCCTGTCCCCATGCCAGGTCAAGAAGGGCACCTTAGACCTGTGGGGTCCGTCTCCCCACCCAGAACCCACTGTGATCATGAGGGAAGCAGAACTCAAGCTGAGGGGAGCTCCCCACCGCCAGATTCTGCCATGTCATCAGGTCACCCCGCAAGATTTAAAGTGGAGCAGCTGGGAGTGGGACTCGAAGGAGACAGGTCTTCAGGCAGCGTGTGTGCAGGGCCTCTTGGGACAGATGTGGACGTGTGAGTGTGAAAGCTGTGACAGTGTGCAAGTCGGGGGGGTTAGGGTTAGGGTTAGGCTAGGGTTGGGGTTGGGGTTAGTGTTAGGGTTAGGGCTGGGGTTGGGTTTGGGGTTATGTTTAAGTGTTAAGGGTTAGGGTTAGAGTTCCAGTTAGGGTTCAGGTTTAGGTTTGGATTATGTTTAGGTATTAGCCCTACTTAGCTCTCCACTTTGACCCCTGTGTGTGGCCCTGTAATGCACTCAGTTTATTTTTTAATGTTGAACCATAGTTTATTGCTTGAAAACATCACACACGTCTAGATGAGTGGAATACTATAGGTAAGGATGTATGTGACATACATGTGTAGATCACATTGTATATAACATGTATATAACACATAATTTCGATCTGGAATTATACACCACGTGTATTGGTCTGGATGTGTACACATGTACAGCTTAGATTCGTGTGACTTACATATATAGCTCAGAGTGTGTACCGTATGTGTGTTGATCAGGAGTGTATGTAACCATGTAAGACTTGGCCCTAGGCTCTCATAAGTTCTTTGTAAGGCCTTTAAATCTTTGGTAATGAACCAAGCACATCCTATAATGAACTGTATTTAAAAAACTGAATTCTCAGTGGACACGACAATGGGCTGCCCGCGTCGGCCCAGCCAAGAGAGCCAAGCCTGAGGAGAACACACACCTGCTGTCACCTAAGTGGGTTTGTAAAACAGACAAACCAATCTTACAGAAGTCACTACATCATCTGCATGGGGTGGGGGATGCAGATTGATGGGGATCCTTTCAGGGACAGGAGAGCTCTGCATTGCGTTAGTAACTTTCCAGTGTTGAGGACACAATGCCCACCTTGATATTAAAGAGGAGGGATTAATCTGGCTCATGCTGTCTGTGGATTCAGTCCATGCTCGGCTGACTCCAGGCAGGAATCCTATGGTGGACGGACATAGTGGAGGAAACCTATTCACCCCACGGGGAATTGGGGAGCATTGAGAGAACGGAGGAGCCCTGGACAAGAATGCATCTTTCAGTGACCACCTCCAAATGGGACCCCCTCTCCTACCAACCCAGGCAGCTATGAACTCATTAACTGGTGAATCCACAGATGACCATGGTGCCCCATGATCCCGTCACCTTCCAAACACATGAGACTTGCAAGAGACATTCCAGATCTAAACCCCAGAACATGTCTTGGTTGGATGGCATTGGCCAGGATCCGGGTGTGTGCAGTCAGATCTGTGCCTTTATCCCGTGTTGTTCATACCGTGGTAAATCTGGTGTCGCTCTGTACACATCCTGATTTGTGAGTGTTTTTTCCCAACTACGGAACTGTGGTTTACTATAAAAAAGTCAAAGTAATACAATGCATCCATTATCAGAAAGTGTGCAGGAAAGCCATAGGGTCCTCTAGATAGAATCAGAAAAAAAAAAAAAAAAACAAAAAACAAAACAAAAAAAAAAAAACTTGGAAAAGTTTGCACCTATTCATGATTCAAACATAAACACTTGAAATGAAAGGGAATGTTTCACTTCTGATGAGAAATTCCTACAAAGCTGTCATGGGCGGTGAAACACTGTTTTCCCTGGACCTGGGCTGGCACGAGAGCCACGCTCATGGCCATTGCTGAGGGCCTCACCGTGAAGGCCACCATCAGTCACAGGTGTCACGGATGTGTGAGCCAAAATTCCTCAAAATTCTACACCAAGTTTTCCATCTCACAGGTGAGTTCAGTAAGGTCACAGGAGCCGAAGCCAATCAGTCAGCCTCTGCAGACAGCGACAAATGGAGACGGAATTTTTACGCCACTCATGACAGCACTCAAACACTGAGTTCTAGGAAGAAAAACTAGAGATAAGTGAAGGAGTTACAGTAAAACTGCAAGACATCACAGGAAGAGTGGAGAGGCCAGCCTGCGTGGACGGGGGCGCTCAGTACGGCAGAGACACCTCTCTCCCCAAATAACCCCAAGATTCAGAGGGACAGCAATTAAAACCAGGCAGCTTTCTCCCCCAGAAATGGAGAAGCTGTCTGAACCTCCTGTGACCATCCGGAGAGCTCAGCAAGCGAAGCCGCGGCTGCACCACCAGAAGCAGATTTCAAGAGCCGACCCTGTGTCACCATGGATCAAACTGACCACAAGGACAGAAGGGAAGAAAGACCCCCGGCGGGGTCCCCTTGCTCCTGATGGGGAGGCAGGGGCCACGGCATGGGGTGTCCTTCCCAGTGACAGGTGCACAAGGACCTGGACACGTGAGGAGGTGAACACCCACCTCCACTTGATGCCACATCACACTGCAAGTCAGGATGGCGTTCAGGGCAAAGTATGAAGGGGAAGACGAGCATTTCAGGGAAAGCACTTGTAACCAGGAGCAGGCAGAGATTAGTTTTTAAAACATAGGGAAAATGCCACCCGCAGAGGCAGTGCGTGATAATGGCACCAGGTGGTGTTAAGGACATGTGTGCAGCCAGACACCATCGGGAGAGAGAAGAAGCTGCTGCAGAGGCACAGGCAGCAACCTCAGAGCATGCACCCCACAGACATGGGAGCCCACAGATCCACAGGGGACGGCATGTGGTGGGAATGTGCAAATTGCTGGAGTGAATTGCGAATCATCTCTGCCCTGAGAACATGGGGCAGTGCCCAGTCCTGCGCTGCTCATTCTTCCAACCTGGGAGAAGTGCAGAGGCAAAGTGAAACCACACGCACACTGCTGACTGCTCAGCGGGTGGTAAAAAGTGCCGAGAGACAAAGAAGTCCTGGCAGAAGCACTGGCACCTGGCGGGCGGGCTGGCATGGTGCCTGTGAGAGGGTCAGTCAAAAGCCGCTCCAACTTTCAAAGTCTCCAGGAGAGCCACGCCTTCCCTCCGGGCACCCCATCTGTGCTTAGGGGTCACCGAGAATTACGCATGCACATGGGCATGGCAGCCACGTGGAGCGGTGCCACCGTGCCTGTCCCCAGGAACCATGCGAACACACGTGGATGGGTGCACAGTGCTGTGTCTCCTCCCTCTCCTGTGGCAGGGACAGTGTGTGTCTCCAGAGGCAGGAACAGTGGGGACCGCTCTCAAAACATGACGCCCGGTGGCAGGAGCTGACCCCAGAGAGTGCATGCGTCATCAGAGCAGAGGCAGAGTAAACATCTTGGAGCTTCCACACTGAGCGTGTCCTGTGGGAGGTGGAGCTGAGCAGAGCGGGTGTCAGAGACGACCCTGAGAGCTGAGGTTGTTGTTTCCTGAGCTGGACAGGGCATGTGCAGTATGACCCAGAAGAGCTCACACCAAATTAGGATGCCTCGGGGTCCTAAGTGTGGGCAGCAGGCTGGGGCACTTCGGGAGACAAATACCCATGAGCTTTGCATTTAGTTTAACCCAAAGCATGTCCTTGGGCTTCTGGCTCAGGGTTGGGCTGGAGCTGACTGCTGGGGGCCCTATCCTCACTGAGTGGCATCCTATCTGGGTGTGGGATCCCAGCCACGGCACCCTGTTTGTCCAGGGGATATACAACACAAACCTGGGGTGAGACGGGGACAGCACGCCATCCCCTCATCCACTCCAGTGTGGTACATTGGCGTTTGCTCCTTCCTACTGCTGTCTGGACATGAGAATGAGCCTGGGTCACCACAGGGGGACCCTCAGGAGACACGAGAAGGGCCAAGGGAGCCCTAGAGCAGCAGCTGCAGCCCGGCCTGGCGTCCGAGCCTGGGAGGCCAGGCACAGAGCCGGGAAGCAGCCTTTAGAGCTGCCTGAGCAGTCATGGAGACCCTGGTGGCTGTGAGTCGCATATTAACACCAAACGCCAGATATTCAGGGTGCCCAGTGTCCAGTGTTGGGTGCCCTGGCCGAGGGTTGTAGGCACTGGACACTGTGCTCTTTTTCATCTGGAGCCAGGGGCTGGGCCCAGAGCTGCCTCCCTGAGCCAGGCTGGGCTTTGCGGAGGTTTCCGAACACATTTGGAAAGTGCCAGATGGAGGTGGATGGTTGGCGGTGGGGCACTATTCACTTCCGGCCCAGACTGTGGCTCTGTGGATCCCAGAGCTCCAGCCGAGGCCCTGGGAGAGGTGGATTTCCTGCCAGGGAACAAACCCTCAGGGCTCCTAGAGGGCAAAGTGTCCTCTGCAGGAGCCAGCTGGGCACTGAGGGCCTCTGCGGACTTGGCCCCTCCTGGGCACCTGCAGGGACCTCTCTCCAGTTGGCCTTCAGCCTTCACCTGCATGACCCTTGAGGCTCAGGGCCTCCACTGCTGGTCCTCTGATGGCTAAGAGCTCACTGAGACCCCAGTCAGGAAGCCGGGAGAGGCCAAGGAGTGGAAATGGTGGGAGCAGGGCACCTGCGTGTGTGCGTCTTCCAAACTTCATCTGCACTGATAAAAGAATAAAAAACAGCCATAGCACTCCCCACCTGGCCATGTGGCCCTGACTTGCTGAGGCAGGGGTTTGACCGGCAGCACCCACTGCTTCCTCTTGGGAGGGAGTCTCACCCCCGGGTCCCCTCTCCCTGTCTAAGGAGAGGGGCTTTGCTGTTGTCAGCTGGGACGGTGTGTAGGTGAGGTGACCCTGGGCTTGGTCAGCACCAGTGGCAGTGGTGGAGCTCTGCGGACACAGGACAGAGTCACACATCTGTACCCTCCTGTGTGGGGCTGGAGCCCCAGGTCAGGGTGTGGAGCGCTACCCCCAGGTCTCTCCGGGGGTACAGAGCTGTCTTCTCCCTGTGCCCATGTCCTGTCCTCACAAGACTGTCTCTTGGCTGTGTCCTCCCCTCCTCCTCTTACAGGAAGTGCAGCCCCCAGCCCTCAGTAAGCCCCGTGCATGGCTCTGTCTCCCAATGCAGTCTTTCAGGGTTCACCCGAACCAAGCTTTGATGTGTGAACCTGGGGGACAGCTGTCCCTGCCCAGGTCCTTCCTTTCCCCCGGCTTCCCACCTCTCCATGGGACACTCGAGCTGACGTCAGGCAGAGCAGGGCTGCAGAACCCATGGCCCTGCACCCTCGCTGGTGGAGCTGTTTGTGTTCCCCCGGGCCCTGCGTATCACAGGTGTGGGCCCCGGGCTTTCTCTGAGCTGGGCTCAGCTTCTTGGGTGACAGGGACCCACCAGGGATCCAGCTCTCCATACATGGCATGCAGGTGTCCTTCACAGCATGGCCAGCTGCCTCTGTCAGGGGTGAAGCTGGGGCCTGAGCCCTGCAGCCCCACCCTGGATTCACTCAGCCCAGGAGAGAGAAGAGGCACCATGTGGAGAGGGAGCAGGTGGGAGCTGGAGGCCTCTGCACCCCGCTCGACACAGAGGAGGCTCCAGGCCTGCAGGGCTCACGGATCTGCTCTTCAGAGGGCCATCCAAGGGCGCGGTGAGGGGTGGTGCTTGGTGTTACAGCTAATGCTCTCGAGAGGAGAATCAGCACAAACACACATAGGGAGTTCCATGGTCGCCTGCGGGATGAGAGTGGAGGAATCCCAAATGGCAGCCTGCGCCCCGAGAGGGGAGGAGCCAATAGCAGAAGGAGGTGGAAGCCTGGTGCTCGCTGTGAGTCCCCAGTGTGCGTGCATAGCTGAGGGTTAGGGCCTGTGTGGGAAGGCTGAGGGGTCTGGAAACGGGAGTCCACAGGTGACAGCGTGGACCAGAACTACTCCTCCAAAGAAAGGCAGGCTTCCTCTTCCTCCCCTGTTCTTCTGCCCAGGCCTCAAGCCTCTGGGGTGGTGCTGCTCATATCTGGTGGTGGTAGTGGGTGGTCTCCGCCCCTGAGTCTACAGCATGATCCCAATCACCCAGAACTCAGTACCCTGCCAGGTGGTTCTAACCCGAGTCAAGGTAACGAGTGACAACTGATGGTCATGCCAGCGAGGTCCAGTCCATTGGAGGCCGTGTGCCATTTGTGGACAGTGGCTTTGCAGATGATGAGAGCCAGAGGATTTGGGGAGAAAGTGACATTTGAATCAGTCTGAGGTCAACATCAGAGGTTCTGGACTTGAAACTGTGGGAGGGGCTGGGGACCCTGTGGGAGAAGAAGACACATCACATGTGGTGTTCTGGGAGAGACTCATGCTCCAAGCTTCCTGGGCTGCCCTGAGGGCCCCTGCAGGGGTCTCAGGATCGTGGGTGCCACTGCCAATGGCCACTGTCCCCGGGTCAACCCTCACATCAGGGTCCCCACTCAGGCTTGTGCAGACCTGACTGTGAAGTGGCCACGGTCACAGCAGGGTTGGGGGTCTGTGTCACCCGCACGGGCAGAGAGAACCTCGGCCCTGTGTTTCTATCGCAGGGGTTCAGCCCAGGACCCGTCCCGTCTGGGTGGAATTCGGTTACCCTGAGTGCTCATTCCACTGAACACTCCCTTGATGAGGACGCAGGAATGCCACGGCTCTGTAATTGCTCCGATCAGATTCTCTGCCCCGTTTGGGGCACAGCGCCCACGCCGAGAACACTTCATTAGAGTAGGAGGAAAATGTGCAGGCGCCTTGGTTCCCTGAAGTCAGCCGGAGGCGTGCCGCCTTTGTAAATGAACTCGTTAGGGGACCAAGAAGGAGGCGAAGCTGCTGGGTTCTGTGATGCCATCTGGCCCCCCAGATCTCCACTAATTTGAATATTCAGGTAGAATTCAAAATCTGTCATTTCCAAGTGGAGCCGCTGGGTAGGCAATCAGGATTCCGGCCGCTTGGGAGACAATTATGTGCAAGGCTGTCCAATTCCTCTCTGCTGTAAAGTTCTCCACAGCTGCACCCCGCATCTTCTGAAGAGACAGGAGCTATGTGGGGAGAAGAGGCCGAACTGCCCCTCATGTCCACTGCACGCCTCCCCAGGGACCCTCCCAGGGCCACAGCATGGCCCGAGTGCAAGCCACTCGCTGGGCAAAGTGAGGAGCCCCACTGCCCTCAGGCACCCGCATGTACCAGTGCTTTCTGGAGTGGGGACCACCCTCATCCCTGGGCCTCAGTGCTGAATCAGTTCCCCCCTAAGGAACCCAGCTTGTGCCATGGGGATGGTGACTGGGAGCTGCCCCTAGAGGAAGGGACAGTTTACTACAGGAAGGTCGTTTGTGAGAAACCAGCGTGGCCAGTACCAGGCTCCAAGCTCTGCAGCCCCAGGACCAGCTGTGGACAACTTAGATGTCCCCACAGCCCGTGGTGTCCACCCCCCTTGGCCTCACGCTCCCGTCTCTCATCCACAGTGGAGGACGCTCCAGCAGCCGCAGCAGCAGCAGCAGCCGGCTTGGTCCAGATGCATGCAGCCCGCACTAGGCCTTGGGTCCCCAGCTCACACCCTGAACAGGCATGCAATGGGCGTCAGGGGATGGGATGGTGGTGGGCAGGCTGCAGGAGGGGATTGGAGCTGGGCCGTGTTGTAAGCATCCCGCCGCCCACTTCTCATCGCAGGGGCTCCTGGGCATTGGCAGGCACCCTGTGTTGGGGGTCCCCTGCCCCATGTCAGGCTCTGAGCTGAGGGTGGCTGCATCCCAGGACTCCTCTTGCCACCCACTCACACCTGTGTGGGCCCAGCTGCCCCAGAAGACGCCTGGCTCACCCCATGAATTACACAGGACTCCGGTTGTGGGAGGTCACTCCCACGGTGCCGTGACAGGAAGTGCCTGCTGGTGGCTTCCTGGGTGACATCTTTCTCCAGGGGTGTGCTAGGCCTCCTGCTGTGGAGCTGGGGAGACGTGGGGAGACGTGGGGAGGTGTGGGGAGATGTGGGCTTGGCTTCCCTCACCAGCACTGAGGACTTGGGCCACGATGGGTGGCCTTCAGCTTGCTGCTCTGCGATGTGTCCAAATGTGTTGACCTATGTAAGGAGAAAATTAAAATGATACATAGAGAGAAAGTTGCTATTTCTATGACTATTTATGAAATAAAAATCTGCAGTGCTACTTAAAGTAGGAGATTCAAATGACCTGTAGAGAAAACTTAAGATCATTTTTCATACATTTATTCATTATATAGAAAAACTGCAATAATCTAGTGTTGCCTCTGTTGTCTTTTTCAAAAACTCATCAGTGACGTCATCAAAGTCAGCTTTCCCTGTACTATGGATAATACGGCAGGATTTTTAATCAGATGCATAGTCAGACACACATCAGAAACCCAAGCTTAACAGCAAACATAGTTCAAAAGAACCGTAGTTACTATCACAGTATTAGGATGCACAGTAAGCTGTGATAATAGTCGACTGATATGAGTAAGGAAACACTGATAATCATATTAGTAATATTTTAAAGAAACTTCTTTGCAGAACATTGTGAATGTTGCAAAGGGCGCATCCAGTGAGAAGTGAGGAAACATTTCAAGAGCGCGGTGCTCTGTAGAGGCAGCCTTTGGATTTCAGTGTCCTCGGACTGGCCACCCCGCCCCTCCAGCCAGGGCCACAGCTTTGCACCCACAGCCCAGGCTGTGGGACTGGGTGCCTCCTCTTCCTCTGGGAGAACGTGGGGCTGTCTGCCTGCTGCTCGAAGGCCCCGCCCTCTGAACATCTGATTGCCCCGTTTGTTCCCCCTTGTTCCCCCTTCCTGACCTGAGTGGGGCCCTGGAAGGCAGGAGAAGGGAAGAAAGGAGGGAGGAGGAGGGGGAGGAAGGAAGAGACAGAGTAGGAGAGGGAGGAGGAGAGAAAAGGACTTGTGGGGAGACTGCTGGATTCTGTGGCCAGCTTGGGGAGGCTCCAGAGCAGCTCCCAGGCCTGTCCTTCCCTTCCTGCGGGCCGAGGCTGCTCCCCAGATCTTCCCAGCAAAGCCCTGGTGGAGGCCTCTCTCCAGGATGCAGTTCCTGGGAGCCAGGCCCTGGGGCGATCAGGGCACCAGGGAAGAACCTGCAGCTGGCCGCTGGGTGAGTGGTGGGTGCTTGGGCTCAGTAGGCTCAGCTGGGGACCTCTGGAGCCGGAATGGGGAGCTCTGGCCGGGCAGGGGTGGTTTCCAGCTGCTCCTCCGTGTGGGGTCTAATCAGTTCCTCTGAGACTGGCTGATGCCTGAGCCTCTGTTCCCCACTGCCTGCTCCCCACTTAGGCCCTGGCTCAAAGTTAGCTCACTCCATCCTTCTGCCATTGTTGCTTTCTGATATCACCCGACCTGCTGTCCCTAGGGACACTGATTGTGGGTGAGGCCGGGGTGCAGAGCTCCTGCCCAGCCCCCAGCCCCAGCCAGCCCATAAGGAAGGTCTCTCTCTCCTGCACCACCTTAGGTGGCCAAGGATGGAGCACCCTGGAGCCCCACGGCGGAGGAAACTGACCTGCCAGCCTCTTTGGTCCCCTGCCTCCCAGCTGGTGTGCAACAGCCTGGGCTCAGGACGCATCCCAGTGTCCCATGAAGGGCATCCCATCGGTGGGTATGGCTTCCGGCTATGCACTCAGGTCCATGGCTCAGTCCATGGGTGTTTGCGGGGTGAGGGAAGGGAGGAGGCCTGGCCCCCAGGGCTTCTGCAGACCAGGTAAGGGTGTGCTGTTGGCCTGGGCAGGCTCCCCACAGACCCCCAACTTGAGGGATGGGGAGCTGCCTCCCCTCCTGCCCGAATCAAGCCCCGCAGACTGGAGCGATGCTCACGCTGGTGCAGAGGAACCTGCAGTGGAGTGAGAGGCGTCACCTGGGCACCGGCTAATTTGCATTTTCATGAAATGTTCCAAGGAGACCAGACTGGAATGGCTCAGACTGTGTGCACTGTCTGCGGTGTGAAGCTGTGTGCTCCTGGTCGGAGCTGTGGCGGGGTTGCCGGGTACAGACGAGATTTCCCAGATGAGTGGCCAGAGCAGCTGAGTTCCATGCCCTGGCATAACTCAGCGGGTGCAAGGGTCCCTAGAACTCTGCCCTCAGTGGTGGTGGCTTCCTCCCGGGCTGGCCTGTGACATGGTGGGTTCCTCTGAGCTGGCATTGCCGGTGTCCTGGGAGGAAGCTGGGAGGACAGGACTGTGTCTGCCTGTTGTCTCTAAACAGCTCTTTCTGTCCTTGGGTCCAGAGCAAAATTTGAAGGACAGTGGCAATGATTAAGCCCCAGTGCTTCCTCACACTTCAGGGGTTCAGAGCACACGCTATGTGCAGGCATCACTTCCTTTCACCCGGCTGTCTGAACTGCCTGTTGGCGATCTATGTACTGACTGGTCTTCCCTCATTGGTTGCTGTCCGTCTAGTCATCTGCCATCAATCTGTCCATCTCCCCAGTCCACCACCTGCCCATCCAGGACCCATGTGCCACTCATCTGCTCAGAGGCCCACTGTGCTCTGCCCAGAGGGTAGTGGAAAGAGAACCCTGACTCCACCCTCCCTGCCGACTGTAGTTGGTCCTCTGCAGAGCACTGGGATCCCAGGTGGAGCCTGGAGCCTGGGCCGTGGCTTTGGGCTCCACTGTCCATCCCCGGAGGCTCAGGGCAGAGGGGCAGGGTGGGCTCCATCTGCTCCACCCATCCACGTCCCACGTCAGGTTGCCTCTGCCCCTCTGGAAGCTTCTGAGAGGATTGTGGGTCTCTCTCTCCATCTTGCCAGTCCCAGGGATGCTCTAAGTGCTCATGGGTGAGCTCCCTGCAGTGATAGTCACTCTGCCATCTCAGCAGAGCTCCAGGGCTGATCACCCCACCTCCCATGGCCACCTCTGAGGCCACCCCGGCTGTGTCTAGGAGCTGCATATTGCAGGGACACATTCACTGCTCAGCCGTGGTCCTGCACTGCGCTGGGCTGGACAAGCTTGCTGGAGAGCAGAGTGGAGCTCCCCACGGAGTCAGTGTTCAAATCCCGGGGTCCAGCGCTGCCCCCTTCCCAGGCAGCTTCCTAAGGTGCCGTGAGCTGGCACAGGGAGGTGGCTCTTGGCCCTCTCCAGGGTCCAACAAGAGAAATGGGGGGCCCTGGGCAGAGCTGTGGCTGTAGGCGGCCTATGGCCCCTGCTGCACCCTTGTCCTCACCCATGGGTGCTCAGGCTGGTTCTGGGCCCTGATCCCGTCTTGGCTTGAGGTGATGTCTGCAGGGTTACCGGCAGGCTGGCCCGGTTACTGCCTCCCCAGCTCCTGGGGACAGGCGGCAGCGGCTCTGACTCCCGCAGGAGCGGGGCAGAGAGGAAGCAATTACCGGAGCTGCTGTAGCATGTTATCCTATTACCACGCAGGACAAAAGTTTCCCGGCGTCCGTTCCAAAATGTCATGTCAGACAAGGCCTGGATTTCCTCCCGAAATTTTTAATCTTCCACACGGAGCAGCCAGGGCCTCCTAATAGGACGAGCGCAGCGACGGCCCATTGTTGGCGGCCATGGGCAGCCTGGCTGTGGCTCTGGCAGGGAGATTACAGCGCCGGTGGTGCCTGCAGCCGTGGCAGGCGCGGCCTGCAGCCTGGGCTGCAGGACTGTGCAGAGCTGGAGGCTGAGGCTCTGTAAGGCGGGGTGGCAAAAGGAGACGGCGGTGTGCACACCTGGGGCCTCCCACATCTGCTCCCTTGCCTTTCTGGGGGTGAGGGCTGGGTGCCACTGCATGGCCCCAGCCCTCGGGCACTGCAAGTGTGGTCACGCCAGGGGAGTGGACGGCAGAACTGGCAGGGCTCCCACACTGGAGACCTGGGACGGCCTGGCAGTGCAGGCTGACAGATGGGGGACCCTGGAGGGAGGGGTGACTGCACAGCTCCTGCCCATGTGGGGTGGACGGGCACCCTAGTCCCCAGTCCAGTCCCCGTCACCCATGTATCCTCTGCTGGCCATGCTGCTTTAGCTCCTGGAGCACAGGGGCCCATCCCACAGCTGGGAAAGCTGGGAAAGGTCCATCTTGGTTAAATTAAACCCAGGGAGAAAGGAATAGGAATAGGGTTTCAGGGCTCTACTTTGTTCTAAGTAAGAGGCTGAGGAATGTAGGGACAGGGGCGGGCTGAATCAGAGCCTGGTCTGTCACAACACACAAACTCCAGGCTGCCTGTCCGATGAGGCTGACCGCCCCACCAGGCCCCGGCTCTGCCATCTGCAGGTGGCCCTAGGAGGTGATATGGTGAGGACGTGGCAGGGGCGAGGGCCTCTGGCTGAGCTGTGCAGAGGCCTCTCACAGTCCTGAGCCCTGACCCAGTGACTGCAGTGCCTCAGAACACGTCTGGAGGCTGACACTGGGAAAGGGGCGTGGGGCTGGCTCCTGGGCACTGAGATGTGGGGGAGGACAGGACAGATGGGGCTCTAGAATTGACAGGAGCTGGGCCTGCCCAGGTGGGTGGTCAGTGAGGGTGCTGCAGGGCCCCATAACCTGGCCAGTCACAAGGGAGGAGTGCTGTGCTCCTGTGAGCCTCCAAACACACCTGCAGGGACCTATAGTCAGTGGCGAGGTGCTGGGTGCTATCCTGTGCCTGGTGGGTCCCTGGGTACCTCCTGCTGGAAGCCTTCTGCAGAGACTGGGTGCTGGGGAGGGTAAAGTCCCTGTCACCCCATCCCAGTGGCAGCAGGAGGCCTGGCCCCAGCCTCTCAGGGCTCTGCACGTCTGAGGCATTGTCCCTTCCACCTGCAGGGTGACCTCGAGAGGCCATTGAGATAGCTCAAAGATCAGGCAGGGAAACTGAGGCTCCAGGGACATTGAAGGATGATACTCCACATGGTACTGGGTGGCAGAGGCTGCACCCAGGTGTGGTCCCCCCAGCACTTCCAGGTATGGAAGACCCCCAGCATGTCTTCCACAAGGCCCAGAGCGACCCTCAGCATGGAGAGGGTGGACGGCCATGCTCCAGGGGTCAGGGACACATCTGTCCTGAGAAACCTGCAGGTGACATGGGAGCACCAGGGCTCTTCCCACCCTGAGGTGGCAGGAGGGAGCCTGTGGTGTCACCAGCATCATATGGCACCAGCCCTGGCACCAGCAGATCTGTGACACAGGAAGGATCTGGTGCAGCCATGGAGGAGGACTGCAGCCTCTCGGACAGCCGGACGCAGTAACTGTCCTTGGTAGGAGCAGATTTGCAGCACCACGACAGTACCTGGGCCTCAGTGGACTGGGTGGTGGGGAGGGATGGGGTGCCGAGCATTGTCTCGGGGGGCCCCAAGCCAAGGTCTGGAAGGATACAGCTGCCCTGGGCCCTCGGGTGCCTGTCCGAATCTCTGCAGGACCCTGAGCCCCAGGGGTGCAGGACGGGTTAACAGATGAGTAGGGACGGTGAATTTCCTCCTGGTAGAGGGAGAACAATTAGTGCCTGGTAATTAAAGGCAAATTAATGACAGCTAATTAAGGAGAAACTAATGAAGACCCCTCTCCCACAAGGACTCTTCCCGTCCTGTTCTGCTTCTCACGGTCGAGCTAAATGTGTCTCCAGACCTCTCTGCTTAAGGTCTCCCTGTCTCTGATTTCTCCAGGATCTCGGATTTTGCAAGCTGCCATGTGCTCCGGTGCCAGCGTGGCCCGGGGTCCAGACAGTTTGTGGTCGGGCTGCTGCCCAGTCAGCTGATGCCGGGGCAGAAGGTGGTGGGGAAGAGGCCCTGAGGCTTACCTGGAGCCCCGCTGTGTGCATGAGGGCCGGGAGGGGACGCTGGAGGCACAGGACCAGTGGGTGTGCTCCTGGCCCCAGCCTCTCTCCTGGTCTTAGGCAATGAGGCTGAGAGCTGTGAGGCGCAGTGGAGCCAGAGAGAGGCCACGGCTTAGGGTCCAGCTGGGAACTGAGCTCCTGCGTTTACTGGGCTGCGACTGCCGTCTTGCCGGATGCCGCAGGAGCCGGGTGCTGAATCCCAGAGAAAATGAGTTGTGTATGGTCGTTTGTGCAGAGTTCTTGAGTGGTCTGCCTTTGTTCCACCTGGTTCTGAACAGACCTGGGGGACCTTGGGCAGCCCCGCCCAGGCACACCAAGGGCCACTGGGTACTGGGAAGAGTGGGGAGAGACGGGTGATGGATGGCGGGCGAGCACAAGCTTCCTAGGGAGAGAGAGGACTGCGGCCCGGGCAGCACCAGCCACACACGGAGGGGTAAATTATTATCCTTGATTGTGATGTGGAACGCTGCCCGTGGCCGGCCTCCTCACAGAGCAGGATGAGCTGTCCAGGCAAAGTCACCGTCACTCCAGGGGTGACCTGTGGGGACACCAGGGTGGCACTTGGAGTCCAGGTTCCCCAGGGGTGGGGCAGCAAGGACGGCAGTGTCCCCTGACCACGCTGGGCCCTTGCCAGGTGCAATGGCTGGGCAGCACCTGTCACCCAAGCTGGGCAGATGTTGGAAGGGACAGAGAGCCCTGACCCCTGCCAGCGTGGGCTCCCCATGCAGTGAGGAACCTGCCTGGTTCCCTTCGTTTCCACGCAGGTCTGAGGAGCCGCAATTAGCAGATGGTTCGAGGTCTATTAGGCAGCCCTGTCCCCCACCCCCGCCAATGCCACTGGAATTAGAGATTGGATTTCTTAATGACAGAAGAATTAAGTAATGGGCCTGAGCAGGGCCGCGGGCAGCCGTGTGAAGCCATGTGCAAAATTGATATTTCAACAAGCCTGATAACGCATTAGGGCAGCGGCCGTGCTGTGTCTCGGCGTCGAGCGATAAATCTTCCCTCAAACGCCTGGGGGCCGTCAGAGCCAGGGGTCTTTGGAGAAGGCTGTGGGCCCATGCTGAGAAGTGGGAGGCAGAGGGCCCTGCTGCGCGATGAGGCTCCCCCTTCCCAGGGACAGGCTGCAGGCTGTCACCCAGGAGCCCCAGGTCCTCGGGTCCCAACCTGCTCCCAGGCAGGCAGGTGATGCCCACTGAGGCCAGGGCTCGGCACCACAGGGCGGTCACAGTTCATCTTCACTTTGATTTGCAGCCGAGAGCTGCGATAGAGGGGCTGGGGACAAGATGCTTGGTGACAATTTTATGAAGATCAATGTTATTAAGGACTGAATCCTTGTCCGAAATAATTTGTATAAAATATAGTCGCATTAGATGAAAATCTGCACCGAATTATCAGCTAATGGGGTGTTGAATTGTGAGAAACCTTGGCTTTCTCCGGGGGATGATTGAACGTGACATGCTTGCCACGGGCTTGGAGGTTGGAGCACAAGTGGGGTCCCTGGTCCGGCAGGTGTCTCTGGACAGCCTTGTGCTCCCCTGTCCCCTCCCCCTAACAGTCATGGACCCCAGATGAGCAGAAGGCCAGCCTGACACCTCTGCCTTCCCCGATCCCCCAAGATGGGGAGGACACCCCTGCACCCCGAGAGAGAAGGGAGGGAGGGGACTGTCCTGGGATCTCCCCTGAGCCTTTGGCTGCCAGGGACCAAGGACCCCGGAGGATTTGCTCCTGGAAGATTTGCTTCTGGTCAGGTGGGGTCTCCAGGCCAGGGGCTCAGCAATGCCCCCCTCCTTGCCCCCATTCTGGTTACTTTATACCCCACAAAGTCAGCAAAGGGAATCAGGACACAGCCTCAGGGCACTGGGGGGCCTGGGGACAAGGTCCAGGACTACTAGGAGGTCTCCCAACTAGGACTGCCCCTTCGTGGGTCCCCAGAGCAGTCCTGGGCTGAGCTGTCCATGTCAGATCTGATGCTCGGGGATGGGGGCTCTGTCCACTCCCTCGCTGGGCCAGGAGAAACAGAAGCAAAACTAGGACCCTGGCCAGAGGAGACTGTGATTCCTGCTTCCAGGAGGTGGGTGGCTGCTCTTCCCAGTGTGGTTGTTGCTGCGGTGAATGTCAGTGCAACCCCTGTCAGGCCCCTTGAGCCTCTGCCTGCTCCCTGTGTGGACGACACCTGCGGGGCCGGCCAATGCCACGGGCAGCTCCTCTGCCAGCCCCCCTGGGTACCCTGGTTCTGAGATGAGGTGGCCCTGCCTGTGAGGCTGGTGCCCTGCCCTCAGGTCGCTGCCGTCCTCTCCTGAGCACCTGTACTGGGTGTTTGAGGCATCTCTTGGCCACGGTCGAGGGGCCTCAGCTGGGCTCTGCTGAGGGCAGTGTGTGAGGGTGGTGGCACTGGAGACCTCCTGGTGCTGGCTGCTCCACTGTCACCACTTGTGGTATCTTGAGGAAAGGGGCTGAGCCTTGGCCCCACAGGACCCCGGGGTACCTGGCCTCCCCTTTCCTGCAAGATAGGGCCATCTGGCCACTCAGGGGCCCTGGGGATACTAACTCCAGGGAAGGGCAGCTTCAGGGCACAGCCACACCTAGTAATGACGGGGCTGCCTGGCCCAGCCACTGCCTCAGTCCCCATGGGTCTCCTCTGGGATATGCCATATCCACCCAGCCGGCCCTGTCTGCAGAGGGACTCCAGGAAGACCTCCAGGCCTGGCTGGCTCTACACAGCTCCTGGCAGTGCTGCCCTACGTGGGGATGGAGACAAGCACAGCAGGCTTCAGACAGAAGGGAACAGTGGCACTGTGTCTGCCTGGAGGCCTGCGTGGTCGCCCAGTCGCCCCTGGGGAGACAGCCTGCCACCCCTCCCCCTGCTTCTCAGTGGGCACCAATCTCCACTGTCCCCCTGGGGTCTGCAGGGCAGAGTGGGCTGTGCTGAGTTTCTACGATGCCCTCTGCCCTGTCCTCTCGTGAACCCTCCCCAGCACCTCTGCACCGGCAGAGCCCACAGGAGATCCCTACCCTGCCGCAGGCTTGGGTCATGCCCCAGGGGCCACCTGCCTTTTTAGGTGGACTGGAGTCTGACCAGAGCGCTTGGGTCAGGGGAGGGGGATGGGAGAGAGTTGCCACATGCTGGGAGCCCTTGGAAAGTGCAGGTCAGTGGGGTGTCCATGATGACAGTGCAGGCAGGGTGGGGGCCCGGGTCTGGCACCACCTACCTGCGGCTGTGGCCCTGCCCTCCCCAGTGACCTTGCTGGCCCCTGGTTTCCAGCTGCTGTCAGGTCTGATTAATGAAGCCATAGATCACTGTGCTCCCTGGGCCGTGGCAACTAATTCTGCCGCATAATGGAACGTGAGCGCTGTCTAATTTCCCAGTGAAAACTCAGATGGATGGACGATCACTCCCTCGGCTCCCTGGAGGGAAGGAGGCAGCCTCGGAGCAGACTGGGGTCCTGGGGGCCCAAGTCTGACCTCCCAGAACCCCCAGGCCCTGGTGCAATTCCTGAGTCCTACAATCCAATGCCTCGGGCTCCAGACCATCAGCCTTGACCCCACAATGTCTGCAGTGGACAGCAAACCCCCTCTCCATGACCTGCACAGAGGCCTAGGGAAGCAAGAGGACAGGGCCTGCAGAGGGTCGGCATCAGCGCCCCAAAGCCAACATGGAGGATGCTGGGATGAGCGACTGGAGCTTGAGGTCAGCAGCAGCCTCCCCCGGACAGCAGCCAGACCATGCAGGTGCCAGGCAGGACGCTGGTGGGCATCCAGTTTGTCTCACTGATGTCTCCAGCCTGAGTCCCCAGCTGGTAGCGGCAGTCAGGGTCCCAACTTGCCTTGCCCTGGGCAGATGCACTCTCCAGTCACTCACAGTGTCCTCTGGCCTGGCCCAGTGTGCTGGACTCGCTCAAGAAGCCACGCCTTGGACAGCATGCGGTCAGATACCATGGGGCTTCCGGGGGCCACCAGCCATCCTCCCTGCTTCTTCTGTGCCCGGTGGCTGGGGCTGTGACAGAGCCGTGCGCTGGGGGCTGGTGTGGGTGTGGGGCTGCTAGGGACGCAGCCCGAGTGCCCAGGTGCGGTACAGGGAGCAGCCAAGGTGGCTCTGCTGTCTCTGAGCCGACGATGTGCTGATCCCACCCTACCCACCAGGTGCGACTGTGGCGCTGGGATTCTGCAGCTCCGATTCATCATCTGCAAACTCAAGTTTGTAGCAGGAAATAGAGCTGTAAATTGTTCTGTGGCTGCCGCTGTCGGCAGTGGCTCAGATGCCTGGAATGCTAACCGCGCATCCTGCTGACCCCTGGCTGGCAGGAGAGGGAGAGAAAGCATCAGAGAGCCTCTGTGGGACAGCCTGGCTGGCCGACACCACCACAGGGCGGGGCTCGTGCAGGAGGGCATAACACTGCGCCCCTGAGGGGCTTGGTCACTTTAGGCCCTCTGGTCTGACCAGCCCTAGTCAGGGCCCTGTGGTGCACGTGGGTGCGCCATGAACTCAGGGCATTCAGGGAACAGGAGGTGTCTTCAGGGCAGTAGAGGGGCCAGTGTGTGGCTGGAGGAGAGCGAGGGAGAGGGCTCAGGGGTGGGGGGCAGAGGGACCCAGCAGCAGGACCCTATGGTGAGCCCCTCACCCAGTTGGTCCTGGATGCTGGGATTTGGGACCTGCTCCCTTGAGGGTACCTTCTGTCCTGTGGGCTCCTGGGGTGCAGGTCCTGCTCCACCCACCCCCTCTGAGGCATCTCTGAGCCCACTGCCTTCACACACTGTGCACGGGGCACAGAGGCCGCTGTGATGGAGGGGCAGCAGGGTGGCATGGGGGAGGAGCTTCCCCCTTGTACCTGAACTGCGCCCAATTTACCATCCTCAGGACCCCCAGCACCGAGAGGAGGAGTCGGAACCCAGGTGGGCTTGTCTGGGGTCCCCCCTTAGTCAAGCAGGATGGGGGCTGAGACCACTGCTTTCAGCACCCCAACAATCTCCTGTGGCAGCCTGGGACCCTCTTGGCAGGGACCTGGCTGGGAATGGTGCTGGGCACGGAGCTGGGCCTCTGGCCAGGAGTCTGCCACATGCAGATCCTGCTGCAGGCTGCTGGCCTCAAGGGCTGGAGTGCTGGTGGATGCCCATACCCCTTCCCCTGTGGGTCCCAGGCTGTCCCGTGCAGCAGACACCGGCCCTGCCCTCCCAGCATGCATTTTTCCATATGTGAGATGCCCATCATTGATTGGTGAATGTCACGCTTATCCAGGGCCCACCATCGGGAAGCAGGGCAGCTGCAGTGCCCTCCCAGCCCCGGCCTCTGTGCAACCTGGAGACTGAGTCTGAGCTGTGCCACGGCAGCCCTGCAAGGCTGGCCTAGCAGTCACCACGGGTCGGGCAGGCAGTACAGCGGGGACAGTGCAAGGCATGGCCCCAGGGCCGCACTGAGGGAGACCAAGGTGGGCTGATCCCCAAACCTGGCTGTGGGTGACGGAAAATCAGGGGCCTCTTCCCCTTCATGGGTCGGTGGTGGTGGGAACAGAAAGCACTAGAAGTTATTAAGGCCGTTGTTTCTCCTCCCCTCTCTCTGCACACAAAAGGCTGAGCCTGTAGGCACCAGGAGGCCCGGCTGGGGAAAGGGGGGCTGCTCCCTAGCACGGGGGTATCCTCTCCACAGGGCACGCCCTTCCCCCCATGGCTGCCCTCTTTGGAGCATGGGGTTGGACTAGGCCAGCACAGGTCTCCAGGAAGGCGGCCACCTCTTGCCCCAAGCTAGTGTCCATCCAGGCACAACCCCATGGGTCCCTGCTGCCCGCAGCCACTCTTCACCTTGCCACGGCTGGATCAGCAGGGGCCTCCCTCCTGCATCCGGTTGCGGCCTGGCCTGGTCACCATGGTCCTGCGTCTTCCTGTCTTTGAGGTCCCGTTGCCTGGAAGCCCTGAGACACCAGGGCTGGTCCCAGTCCTGGGGAAGGTGCCGCCTGCACAGTCTGCTGGCTGAGGTTCTGTGCCTTGGGCGGGACGCGGGGTGAAGCGGGGGCGTGGTGCCTGGGGTGCCGTCTGGGGAAGTGGGCAACCTCAGACCTCCTGCTGGGGTCTCATCCCTGGCGCTGCCACTGTTTTGGTCTTTAATCACTAACTGGAGACACGCAGTGACATCCCAGGACTGAACCCAGGCCGTGCTGCCCTGCCTCCTCCCCAGTGTGCACCGGGCAGCAGCCTGGGCACCGGTGGACGCCGAGTTCTCAAGTTGCTGCTCTCGTTCTGTCACTGTTTTAAGCCTCTTTTTTGGTTTTGTTTTGGCTTGGTTTGGTGTTTTCCTTTGAGACTGGGTCTTACTGTGCACCGCAGGCTGGCCTTGAACTCGCTATGATACCAGGCTTTGGCTTTGAGCTCACTGCAATCCTCCTGCCTCAGCCTCCTGAATGCTGGGATTACAGGCATGTGCCACTGTACTGCTGTTTTGTATCTGAATTCTAGGGCTGCCTTCTTGGAGGATGGCTGGGTGGTGGGCACATGGGCAGGTTTCCCTGGCACTCACCCCGAGGGCTGGTGAGCCCTGAGGGACCATGTGTCCGTTCACCCCAAGGATGTGGCTTGCTCCATGCATGTTCTCCAGGGCTGCCCCAGTCACTTGACCCACAGAGCCCAGAGTTCAGGCTCCAGCCACCTGGGCCAGCTGCGTGACACATGGGCCTTACTGCCGCTTCCTGGCGTCCTGAGGCTGCCCAGGTCCACGGCCATGGGCCCTCTTGCTGGTGTCCCAGTCCTGGGCCTTGCTGGCACCCAGTCGGGTTGTACAGTGTGCCCTGGGGCGCATCCCCTTACGCCTCCCTACTGACTGCCTGGGACTGGCTGCCCATGTCTTTCATCTGCGCTCTGAGGTGGACAAAAGTGGTTACTCCAGGCTGTTGACCCCAGTTCAGCACGGACCCTGGCTCGGGTGGTCCTCTGGGGAGATGCAGAATTCTTCTTCCGGTGGACAGTCAGGGTTTTTGGGGTACTGGGCTCCAGGGACCAGGAGGCTGACCTAGCTGGGCACCCCAGCCCGCTGCTGCCATGAACAGACCAGATGTGGATACCAGGGCACCAGGCGTCAGGAGGAGGATGCTCCAGCTGGGCTGGGTCGCATGCAGAGGGCGCAGGGCCCATGCTTGGTCACTGTTGTCTTACAGAGCCCCTTCGGCTTGGGGCCTGCCCGCTCAGCCTCTCCACTGTTACTACGGCAGCGAGAAGTTGTCATTTTTTTCTTTTCCTTCTTTGGATTTCTTTCGATTTCCAAGCCTAGCTCAGCTTGGCCGCCAGCTCCTGCCCACGCATTAGTAGCTAAAGTGAGGGCTGCTGGAGGGTTCGTGGCAGCATCAGGATGGTGGTGGCCGAGGCTAGGCAGGGCAGGCCTGGGCCACCCCTCCCTAGCAGGTGGGGGCACACCGGGTGCCTCCTGGTTGCTCCTTTTTCCGCCTGAACACGCTCCCTGCGAGAGTCCCGGCAGTGTGGCGGGGCGGCTGAGCTTCCTCTCCTGTCTTCATTGTGGTCCTCTTGAATCTGTTTTTCTTGCTCTTGTTTTATGAAGTTCTGGTGCAAACAAACACGGAGGCTCCCTGCCCCAGGCGGAGCTGTGGTCAGGACCTCCGGGAAGGGACTCGAGACTCTGCTCCTCTCTCTGTGGACACAGGACCTCAGGGTGCCGGGAGGTGGATGGCAGACAGGAGACAGACAGGCAGACAGACAGGAGGAGCTGATGGATGGATGACGGATGGGGACAGACGGGTGGAAATGCTGATAGGCACAGATAGATAATAGAGGGGAAGATAACAGGTAAGTAGGCAGAGGACAGACACCAGACAAATAGAGCTACTGACGGATACACAGACAGAAACACGGGTGGATGGGTTGTGTGGTGAACAGAGATGACACGCGGAGAAACGGACCGACGATAGGTAGGTGATCAAGGACAATCGGTGGACACGTCATGGACAGACACACATAAAACGGAACACAGGTAAAGATGAGTACGTGGGTATATGTGTGCGTACGTGAGAGAGGCGTATAGATTCAAAGCTGCCGGGAGGTGACAAGCAGTGGTAGGTGGATGGGAATCAGCTCACTCGGGGCAGGGCTGGCCAGCCTGAGGTCACAGGGCTGAGAATTAGACCGCAGCCGGGCTGCAATTCCTTCCTTAGGAAGCCTCCTCAGCCGTTGCCCCCACGCCTTTGGCTGCAGGGACAGGACCCACCCTGCCTGAGGAAGGTCACTGCTTTTCTGTCCTCGATGGCTCTGTAAGCCTCGGTCAGATAACGCAGGGCAGCGGCTGTGGCCAGACTGCTGGGCGTTGAGGGTCAGCCAAGCAGGCTCAGGCATTGCCAGGGCAGGAGGCGGCTGCAAGGTTCAGGGTGACGTGAAGCACCTGCCCTTTCCAACACAGAGGGCTTTCTCTGTGCATTTTTACCATAAGTGGACCTCGAATTCACTGGACATCTCCTGAACTAGGGAGACCACAAGTAGCTACTCTTACTCAGTTAAGGTAGGATGGCACATGGACGAGATTTTTTTTAATGTTGATCCAATTTTGCCTTCAGCAATAAGCTCTGTGTTGTCAAGACATTTGATCTTTTTAATGTCTCTGATCCGGTTTGCTCAGCGTCATGGAGGGGTTTTGCCCCTGCTTTATTTCTGCTCCTGGTTACAGTTTGCTATCCAAGCATTTAGTGCTTGGGTTTACTTAGTGGTGAATTGTAGGAATTTCTCTGTCCACTCAGGAGGCCAGGGTTAGTGGCCAGTCAGCATTCCATGTGCAGGCCACAGAAAACAAGGCTGGCCACTGTGGTGGGGTGACCCCTGGGACAGCACTTGGCTCTCCACACTTCCAGGAGGGTGGAGGAGCGGGACCTCGAGACACAGAAGCCTTGCACTTGGCCGAGTCACCCAAGGCCCCATCTGTGCTTGTGGTCTCTGTGGGTGGTCGTCACGCTCAGCAACACCCACCCACTGGCTGGACCTGGCATGTTCTGTGCTGCAAAGGATGCTGGGACATTGGAGACTCATGCCCATGCAGGAGAAGCCTCTAATCCCACCCAAGGCTGTCCTGGAAGGAGCAGAGTCCCCGATGCATTTCAGAGCTGCTGATACTGGAGTGGCCCATATTAAATGACACTGATGTCACCCATGTAACTGCCAATCTCATGTCGGTGGATTCTGACACCAGACTCAGCTGATGAGGATCGCAAGGTCCAGGAAAGTGGCCGCCCCTGTGCTGGACACGGAGAAGCCTTTCTTCCCATCTGGACTCCCTGACCACATGGGGTGACCACACTTTTGGGGGTTACCTTATGTTGGATGCTGGGCAGCATCTACAGGTGTTGGAAAGTGAGCAGGATGTTGCATGTGTGGGGGACGTGAATGTGACACCATTTTCCACAAGGCACCCGCAGCTTCATGGATGTTGGTACCTGGTGGAGCCTGCATCTCTGTGAGTGGGCGGGACCAAGGCTGTCAATCACAGAAATTTCCCATATGTGCAGGACCATGGGTTATTTTAGGTTCTGAGATCTAGTCACAGAGCTCGGGACAGAAGTTTTAGTCTGTTTAAAATTACAACTTCAGTATTGTTATCAGAATAAAAGTACCAGACAAAACGGATCAGTATTGTGGGCTTCTGTGCCACTGGCCTCAGGAGGGCTATCGAGGAAGCTGGGCAGCGGTGCCTGCCCAAGTGCGCGAAGTTTGTTTAAAAAACTATGAGTTCAAAGTTTTAAAAAATGTTACAGTAAAGGATCTGTGATGAGTCTCCCTCAGAATCCTCCCCCAGCCTCAAATGGTCATCCCATGATTCTTCTACTTTCCGTGGCTCTTTCCTGAGGGTCTTTATTTGCGCGGTCCTGGCTGCCTTGATGTCCTGAAAGTTACCCTCAAAAGTTTCCCTCTCGTGGTCGTTGTGACTTTGGGGAAGAGCCAGAAGTCCCATTGAAGGCAATAAGATTCACTAAGATGCCCATTCTGGTTTGACTATTGCCTCCTTTGGAAGTCCTGTAATGTTTACAATGTTTAAGTTTTATTGGTCTTGTTCTCTACTGTTTTGTTCAACTTTATAATAACTAATGAGATAGACTATTCTTTTTAAGGAAACAAGAGACATTGTTGATAACCTTGTACTCTGTTTTACATCATGTGCTATGTCTAGCCTTGGTTTTGATTGACAGCTTTGTTTTGCCATATTTGACTTTATTCTCTTCCAAAAAAAAAGTAATAAGAACTAAGGAGTAATAAAACCCAAAATGTGTAAATTTTGTTGTAAAAATGAGGGAAAAAAGAGCTCTAAAGGATACAACAGCAAGTGTGTTTAGGGGTGTTAAATAGCTGACCATATTAATGCTTTTGGTTGGATCATTGAACACAACTGTTTGCAGTCTCACTGTTTGAATGTCCACTTTGTAGCTTTGATACTGTTACTTGAGCAACTATCTCTAAGACGATAATGTGTAATCTATTAACTGGTGATTTCTTACTGTTTTTTTTTTTTTTTTGTAGTTCTGTATTACTTGTACCCTTACACCTCTTTGTTTTGTTTTGTTTTTTCTCTTTTTCCTTTTAAATAAAATAAAAAAGAAAAAGAAAAAAAAAAGAAGTCCCACGGCGCTGGATCCCTGAGGAAGGTGTGGCATTGTGTTTTCACAACGCTGACTCCCCCTCGGGTGGTGCTTGGTAACAGAATTCACTAATTTTTTATTATTCACTAATTATTTAATTACTTTTAAAATCATGCTTATAACAGCGCTTGGGCGCATCACAGTGAATCAGACGGAGGGGCGCAGCCTGGAAATGCTTGGCAAGGAAAGTCAGCAGCACATGGAGAGTGGACCTCCAGCATGGTGATGCCCTGGCTGCTGGTGTGAGCTGAGCAGGAGGGTAGTCCTGCCACCAAGATGGTGCCAGAGGGCAAACCTTGAGGGAGACTTCCCTGTATCTGCTGATGCAGGGAATGGAGGGCTTAGACATGCTGTATGACCAGCACTGGGGTGCAGGACAGGGCACAGCTGGGATGGGCAGGGATAGGCAGATGGTAGATAGATAAGTAAGTTGATGGATGGATGGATGGACGGATGGACAGACAGGTCAATGCACGGATGGTGGCTGGACCAGTGGGCTCATGGGTAGATGGATGGATAGGCGGGTGAATGGGTGCTGGGTCCATGGATGATGGACAGGTTGGATGAGTGGACAGATGGATGGATGACTGAATGAAGGAGATGTGACCAGGGACTCATGCAGGGATTGTGATAGAGAGGAGTTAGAACAACTGAGAGACACAGGGGGTAGAACAGACAGCACTTGTTGGTGTGGGGCTATTGGGGGATCAAGAATGACCAAAGACAGCCAGAACGGCTGTCCACCCTCCAGGTCAAGAAAGAGGGAAGGCTGAAGAAACCCACAGAGATGCCAGGATGCCAACCACAGGGTCCGCTGTGAACCTCCAGATTCCAGCTCTGGACCCACAGTGGGTCTTCTCAAGGAGGATCTCTCAGCCCGAGCCCCACCAGGATGGTCAGAGAGGGGCCACACTGCCAGCCAGGCCCAGCCTCTCAGGTTCCCAAGGCCCATCTGTGCCCCACAAGCTCTCCCTGGGGAGCGCTCAGATACCAGCAGATGCAGCAGCCCTGAAGACTCTGTGTCCTGTTTAATGCCTCCTCTATTCGGGCTTCCAGGGTGAGTGGCCTCTGCACCCCACGCAGTCAGAGGCCACAGAGGTATCGGCTGATGGAGAGCTGGCTGTTCTGCCAGCCCCTGAGGTCAGGGTCTTCTTCCCACAGGGTCTCCGTGTGAGGAGGGCAGAGGCTGCAGGAGCACCGGCCATGCTCTCAGCATGCAGGCTCCGGTAGGGGCCTCTGTGTCCCCTCGGGAGGGGCCTCGAGGTCAGCCTGGCATGGAGCCCAGGTGATACGTGTAGAAGATGCCCCCTGGGGCTCTCAGGAGGACAGTTCAGGGGCCTCGAAGAACAAGCGGTGGCGTGGCTTTATCTGGGGAGCCACTGACAAGCCTGCGAGGGACTCTGAAATATAACAACACTGGACTGGAGTCCAGCTATCCCTGCAGCCGCGAAGTTAATTACCTCGTCTCAGAGCTGCGTGGTCCACAGAGACGGAGCAGGAGTCTATTTCCTTCCAGAGCGGAGCACAGGCAGAAAATTCAGCAGGGACTCCGAGTGCAGGGAAATGGGCCTCTTTATTGACCAAATTGGGCAAATTAGACAAAGAATGGATGGAGTCACTGTGCCATGCCGACACTGTGCTGGGTGGAGGTGACCGCATCCTGCCTTGGTCCTCAGGGACGGGGTCCCCACAGATGAGGCCCAGGGCCCAGAAGCAGAACTGGGTGACTCAAGGGCAGCCCGGGAGCTCTCTGTGCCTCAGTTTCCCACCTCAGCCTTCCTTTCCCACTATCACGGAGTGCAAGACCAGACCCAGGCTCTTGGGTGATTAGAGCCTCAGTCCTGGCCCCAAAGCCCCAGCTGTCCAGCAAGGGCTCTGGCAGGGGTGGTCTCAGTGCCCAAGCCCTCGCCTGACCTGGGTTCTAGGAAGTCTGCTCCTCCTGAGGCTTTAGCTGGACACCAGGAAACATAGTCCAGCATGCTTGCTCCAAGGGCGGCCAGCAGGAGCATCATGGACTCGAGCTTTGGTCATCTTCAGGATAAAATCAACTCCAGTAAACACTTCACAAGATTAATCTCATGGGTGACTTGCTTCCCTCAAATAAAGCCGGAAATCGAAGCTCTGGGCCGGAAGTGGGCCTTGGGACGATCTGCTTCAGTCTTCATTTTGCAGAGGGAGCAGCATGGCCGTCCTGTGCCAACAGCGGCACAGCTATGTCCAGAGGGGACATACGGCCACTCCCATGTCCCTCAGCTAGGGCCACCAGTGGACATGGTGCACCAGGCTGAGAGGCACTGCCCCATCCACTGTTAGGGCTGGGTGCGTCCGATTTCCTGGTGTGGTGGGGGACAGTGGGGGCTCTGTCCCCTTGGTGCCCCAGGAGAGCTGCCCTGGGGACAGATGTGGACATAGCCAGGAGCCAGGAAGCTGCCCAGTCACCCACCCTCCTGCTTCTCTCTCCCAGAACATCGCTGTCTCCTCCCATGGCAGCCACTGCACCCTCCTTGGCCTCCCTGCTGGCCAGACTGATGACATCAGGCCCCTCCTCCTCTCGAGCCTTCTCCCTGCATGCCCTAGCTCTGCTTTCTTCACCCTTGGGTGCCTTTTCACCCCAAGCCCCAATTCTCAGGGAACCTGGGCTCTGGGGGGACCCTGTCCTTTGCATGGATTCTGCAGGGTCCACTCAGTGCCCTGAGCAAGGTGTCATGCTCCTCTGCAGGCTCCAGCCCCCTCCCCCACCCCGTGAAGTCCATGGATTTCTGTGGGAATCTTAACTCCAGTTTAACACCTGGAGCCTCCCGAGGTTCCAAAGGGAAGGTGGGGGGCAGTGCACAGAGAGGTGACATAGAGGTGCAATCTTTTCTCAGCAGGAACAAATGGCAGCTCTGTTGACTGAGTCAACACTCTGGGACTCAGGCCTGCCCTCCAGATATGTGGTGCTCTGTTCCCAGGTGAGTGAGCCTGGCGCTGATTGACAGGGCTCTGCTCTGCTTCAACCCCTTGACCTCAGCGTGGGGAAGTCCAAGCCTGCTGAACTCCATCCTGTTCTCTGAGCGTCCACCCCTGTCTCCAGAGCAGGGGCAGCTGGTGCTGGCCGTTTCCTCCAGGTGGTCAGACGATGGGTGTTTCCTCTCGTGTTTCTGAGTTTTGTGAGTTTCTGCCGTGTGGGTGTATTGTTTAATGGTAACCAACAGAATTCTGGGAAGGAAGGAGGCTGTCTGATTTCCTGCTCTCAAAGAGGGAGGACCATATGAGTAAAACACCGTCCTCCTGGCCCCGCCAGCTGTGGGAGCTGGGACCCTGTCCCCATGGTCAGCCTCCTGCTGCCCACCTCCTCCCTGGCTCCAGGCCCCAACCCAGGGGGCTTCTCTGTCCCTGACTGTGGCCAGCTGGTGTCTCCACACACCTTGGCCTGTCTGACTGTCCCTCCCACGCTCCACCCGTCTCAGCCCTGGCAGAGGCAGCCGGTAGGAGCCCCAGCACTTCTGCCCTGCAGTGAGCTGCTGCTTTCACAGCGAGGCCGCCTGAAGGCACTGGACAGGCCTGGGAAGGGTGGAGGGTGGGGCACCAGGGTTAGCTCAGCCCTCAGTCCCTCACCCACTGACTCGCTCTCCACTGTTCATTCATTCTGGCAGCATCCAGTCATCTTTTTCCTCGGTCAGCCACTCACCCCTTCACGCTCGCTCATTCATGCTCTGTTCACACACCAGTTCCTCATTCCTTCATCCCTGCTTTTACCGTTCACCAATTCATCATTTATTTGCACACTAAACTCTCTCCAGGGAGTCCTTAGGGTAGGCTGGAGCTTGGGCGTCCACCCATCATTCATCCATCCATGCCTCCATCCATTTGTCCACTTACCCATCTGTCAGCCCATTTGTCCCACCTTTCTTTTCATTTATCCACCAATCATCTATCCATTCACCCATTCCTTTGTGTATCTGTCTACCCACTTACCCCTCTAGTTGTCCACCCATCAGTCACCCTCCCATCATCCATCCATCCATCCATCCATCCACCCGTCTGTCCATTCATCTATTCTTCACTACTCATGTCTTCATCCTTCTGTCCGTCCACCCACTGAGCCACATGAACATTGTTTATTCAGCAGCTGATGCTCAGCAGGAACTGGGAGGCAGAGTCATGATAGCTGAGAGTACGGATACCTGGCGGGGACACACATATCCGTGATCTTAGCAACACTTTTGAGTTCTGAGCACTAATGCTGTCCTGGAGGCTCAGTGTTTTGTGCCCACAGAGTCAGCAGGTCCTGAAAGGCAACACAGTTATTTTCTCTGACTTCTGAATGAACCTGGAGTCCTGGAGGGGATTCTGGGACCTGGGTCCTTGTGGGAAGAGGTCAGGGAGAGCATGGCATGTGGAGGGGTGGTGCTGAAGGCCCAGAGCCAGGGCTCCTCTGGAGAGCTGCTCCAGAGCTCAGCCCAGCACCGGGCACACAGAACCACCCCTGTAGGAGACCATCTTGCTGGTTGTGCTGGCCCCGGAGGCTGAGCAGAGGTCAAAGCAGTGCAAGGGCAAGCAGAAACACTGAAACGGCACCCAGGATTTGGAGGCAGGTTTATTTACATCACTACCAAAATATCAGGCCCTGAAGGCTCGGGGAGGGAGGTTTTTATGGGGTTGCAAGGGGAGATACAGAAGCAGAGTGGCTGTCATTGGTTCTTACAATAAGCATCAGAGTGACCAGCTGTTTCTAGGAGACAGGAACCACCAGAACTGGAATGAAATGTTACCTGGACATTATGGACTGGAAACTGGTGGTCAGCCTAACACCAGCTGAATTAGTTGGCATGGTTATGAGTGTAGATGGCTCACCTGAGGAAAGTTCCAGCATGAAAGGAGACGTGGAGAAGAAGGGTAGTGGGTTCTCCCAAGCGTTGGTGTTGTTTGGAGCCATTGGTTCTCCTGGAGGAGCTCGTCACACTGGCTCCCCTGATATGAACTTGGCTGTTATCATTGGAGGAGCTCAGGCATTGTTGCTGAGGATGGCTGTGGTTCACTTTGGGGGAGCTCTGCTCCTTCTGTTGAGCATCGCTTCCTGCTCCAAGGCCAAACCCTCAGCCTAATGGCACAGCTCCTTCACCCCACTGCCACGGACTTCCTAGCTTCCACTGCTGACTGTTGGGCCTTCTTAGTGCAGATCCATACAACAGACTGGCATGAGTCAGTGTTATGGGTTCTAGGCCTCCAGTTGGACTCCTGGGAGGCCTTGTCATGGGCTCTAGGTCTTAAGCCGGACTCAAGTGGGACATCACTGTGGGATCCCGGCCCTCAACTGGATTTCCTTGGGTCTTTAGTGTTGTGGACAGAGTTCCTGCACTGTCTTGTATTTAACTCTGGGGCACCATCATAAATTAGTCTTATGAGTTCTGTGTCCTGTATGTAACTGTTCTGCTTGTAACCCCTGACTACAACACCAGCAACTAAGAAGCTGAAGTGTACTGGCTAGGAAATTTCTGTTACAGGGGTTTGGGCGGGGGACACAGGCAGCTGCGGGAAGCAGCCGGGACCCTGCAAACTTACAGGGCATGGTTTCTACCACAGCAGCGCCAAGTCAACCTAAGGCAGATTTCACCCTAAACGCCTGGCGCAGGGAGAAAGCCTGGATGCAGCGAGCAGGACTGGAGTGGGGGGTCCAGGAGCCTGCGGGATGCAGTCTCCGCTCCAGCCACCACCTTGCCCACTGTCCTCCCACTGCAGAGCCAGGCAGCTGGGCCAGGCTCAGAGGGTCACCAAGGAAGCCCACGCAGTGTGGACTTGGAAGGAATATAGCAAGCAGCTTCCAAAGAGACAAACCCCTGGCGACACATCCAACCCGGAGAATGAGGAGCCAGCTAGCAGGGTCAGGTGCTCTGGCAGGAGTCACAGAGGGCGTCAATAGTTAAGTCAATCACTGAAGAAAACACTTCTTCAGTTACAAAGGACAGGGGCTTGCTGGTTCTCACTGAATCCCACGTGGGATTATGGGAATGGTAAATAGCTGTGCGTATTTCAGAAAAAGCCCTGACTTCAAGGATAACAAGAACATCTCAGAAACTTCCCTCAGGAAGAGCCCGCTGCTGCTAAGGAGACAGCTGAGCCAATGTCACAGCTAGAAGAGCTGAAGAGATGTCCCCTGCCCAGAGGACAGCCCTGAGCACTCAGGCTACCGTGCAGGCAGGGACGCAGGGATGGCGGAGGGGCTGCCTCTCAGCACGGGTGTCAGTGCACCATGGTCCCCAGGCACACAGAGACACTCAGTGTCGCTCATCATGGAAGAATGGAAACCCAGCCACCCTGAGGGCCACCAAGAGGCAGGGGCTGGGATCAGCCAGGGTAAGGAGAAGGAGCCTGAACCTCGCCGGTGGGACGGAAGTCAGCACAGCCACAGTGGAGAGCTGTATGGGAGTCCTCAGAATGGACACACCCCACCAACAACCTACCTGAGGGTGTTTGCTCGCTGGACATGAAATCAGTGTCTCAGACGCCAGCCCTGAAACGCATAGCCACTGTTCACAGGAGCCAAGGAACTGCCCCTGGATAATGACTGGGCAGAAAACAGGGCACCCACACACAGCAAGATGGATGCAGCTCTCCCAGACCAAAGTCCTGCCGTTGGCCATGACTCAGAGGGACCTGGATGCAGTCTGAAGCCCTGGGAAGTGAAGAATTGTGTCTCCACCCAGCTGAGCATGTGGCCCACACGCACCTGTAGTCAGACTGGCCACAGAGAGGTGAAGACAGGCCCCACACAGCCACCAGGCACCGCGCCGGGAGCGGAGGGCCACACGTGTGCTGGGCAGAGATGCAGAATCCACCTGGGGGGAGTGGAAAGCTCACGAGCAGGCATTGGAGCTAGTGGAAGACCACCAGAGCAAATGAGAAAAGATTAATATGAGGAAAGTTGTATGAATTAAATATGAGACAAAAAGGAGTAGAAAATGTAAACAGGTCCAATATCTGTTTCTTTGACTAGATGGATGAGCACCTTAAGTCTGCCAAACTTGGCTAAAGACGAGAGGGGTGAAGTCAGGTCCAGGAACACAGTGGGACTGCAGACGCAGGTTGTCAGGACCCGCCTCCCGCCCTCCCTTCCCCTGAGGAGTCTCCTGGACCTTCTCCTAACTCAGCTCCCTGACAGTGTGGCTACATAGATCCTCGATGGATGATCTATGAACAGGGCCTTGGAGGCCACAGACCCTGGGGGTCTGAGATCAATTTGGACTTTGACTTAAAATGGATGGCATTAGCAAAGACCCTCGAAGTATCCAGGTAAGTATTTTAAATGTGCAAATCGAGCTCAGGACCAAGAAGAGCATACTCACCTTCCTGGCCACCCAGAGCATCAGGTTCAGAGCTGTTATTTACTCTGCCCCTATCCCCAAGGAAGGAGATCCCTGCCCATCCTCGGGAGGTGGCACCAGCCCAGAGACCAGGGAACCCCTGAGGTCCACTATGGGACCCCTGAGGTCCCTCCATGTTGGAGGGACAGTGGCATTGCTGCCCTGGGGGCAGCCCCTTGGCCTGAGGACCCCTTGCCCTTGGGGCCAAGGCAGAGCAGGGTCTGGAGAGGGAGCCTCTTAGTGCAGGGCTACGAATTCGGAACAGGAAATGTGTGCTCCGGATGTGAATGGTCACCAGCATGAGCCTAGGGGTTGCCGAAGGACCAGAAGCTGCTTTGGCAAAGTCACTTTTGATGCTGCCTCAGGATGAAAGGGTTCTACAGAGGAGCTAGTCGCCAGGGCGCTGGGACCCTGGTCAACTCCAGGCCATGGCAAGGGGTGAGAGCATCTGGGTTCCATTCTGGTGGGCCAGTGCGGTTGTAACCCGCATCTTCAGAGCCCAAAACCATGATTACAGGTCAGCCTTCACTGACATAAGCGTCAAAAAATCTAAATAACTTTGTAGACAGAACTGGAAATTATCAAAACAGTAAAACAATATGGCAATGTGATATTTATTGGAGAAATGCAAATATGTTTTAATAGCTGGCTATTTAATAACCTAATTCATTCCATGGCTATAACAGAGGAAAAAACCCAAAAGTATACTAACAGATATTGAAAAGGCATATTATCCATTCAGCAGTCTAATATGAGATCCATAATATAGAAATACATAGAAATTTTCTTGTTGCAATTAAGCAACAGCAAATGTAATTTTAACAGAAACCATGACAGGTATTTCTGTAAGCATCAGAAACCAGGTGTGCACCCTGCTAGCCACATTGCTTGGGAGTTTGCTGAGGTTTTCACCGTGCACACCGAGTGTGATGTAAACAGTAGGAAAGGACAATTTTTAATGAACAGCGCCTTGCCAGCTGCGTAACGGGACACCTAGCAAACCGAGCAAGCAGGGAAGCAGTGCTAAAACTCAGACAGCCCACTGACGTGAACTGATTGCATTCACACATCCCTGGACTCGCACTGTGGCAGACACGGGAAGCTTCCCGGCGATCTATTCAGAGAGAAAGTCCTGGCACCTCATTGCAGTGTTTCGACACTGTTGAATGACCACAAAGAGGATTTGGTGCTACTGGTCTGGGGAAGAACCCAGCACCCACACAGCACCTGATGCTCCAGGAAATGCAGTATGGGGAGAAGCTGGGGGCCCCGGGAGCACCTCACAGAAGAAGGCAGAAGGAGGACTCCGAGCTCCTCCTCCAGTCTGTGCCTCAGTGTCCCCAGGAGAGGCCTGGCTGTGCCTGGGTGTGAGGGGTATCCCAGAGCCCAGAGAGAGGGGATACCTATGGCTGGATCACCCCAACAAGGCCAGGACAGTGGACACAGCAGCTGAAGCAGAGTGTACTTGCTCTCCCATAAATGCTGCTGGTGACCAGAAGATGTTGTGTGGACCCCGGTTGTCTGTCTTCTCTCCTCCTGCCTCTCCCTTTCATTTTCATGGTGATGCTGTTGTGGGCTTGCTAAGCTGTGTGAGGTCATGCGTGAGCCCCAGACTCCAGCAGAGGTACGGCAAGGGGGCCACAGGATACTGGACAGTCCTGGAGGTCCTTAAATTAAGTAGGGCACAGGTTTAGATGGGAACTAAATAATAAAAAGTGCCCATATAATCCAAAAGAAGGAAAGTAAGAAAAAAGAAAAGTTAAACAGAAATTAAATAATAATTTGTAGATGGAAATCTAAGTTTATCAATAGCTTCAGAGCGATGAAACTGAAGACATCGTCAGACCAGATTAGCAAGGGCGTGGCCCAGCTCTATGCACTCTGTGTGGTTGGCTAAGCACCCCAAAGGCCGTGGGACACATGGCCACTGGCCCGTAGTGTACTGGGCGGTCATGGAGTCTTCAGCAGGTGGCGCCTGCAGAAAGGAAGTGAGGTCACTGGGGGGCGTGGCCTCGAGGGAATATGGACCCCAAGCTTCCTTTCTTTGTTTTACTTCCTGGTCACCATGCGGGGAGCAAATTCCTCCTCCACTTGTTCCCACCGTCATGTTCCTCCTTCTCACAGGCCAGACGAGACAGGCCACGAGCCACAGTGCAGCTTTCTCCCCTCGAGCTTGGTTTACTGTAGGAATCTGTCACATCAGCAGGCAGGTGTCTCACGCGGCTGGAGGGTGACACACTGTGAAGTCATGAGCCAGAAGGAAACTGCTGTAGCTACGTAAATACCAATCAGTGCGGACTTTGGGGTGACCAACACTCTGAGACCAAAGAGGGACATTTCCTGACGACGAAAGGGTTAATTCTCCAAAAGACACGACAGGGCGAAGCGTGGATGCCCCTAAACATGCTGCACAATCAGCGGAGCCAGAAGGAGAAGCAGACAGTCTCAAACACAGCAGAGAACGTTGGCACCTGCCTGTCAGTAACACAGAACTGGGAGAGGGAACGGCAGGACTGGAGGGCGGGGTGGCACCAGCAGCCGTGCCCGCTTGGGTATAGAAGCATGGGTGGCACCCACGGAGCATCCCACGCCCCTCACGCAGCCCACATTGATAGGTACGAAGGTCAGAAAAGGGGAAAGTATTGTGTGGAATTAAACCCCCAACAGCAGAAAGGACTAGAAACATTCGGAAATGAATAACCCTTTTCTGAATAATTTATGGGTCAAGGAGAGAGCCCCAGTGGAAACTTAAAAATATTCTGAGCTGAATAGAAATGAAAATACATCAGATCACAACTTATGGAAGAAGGCAGAGTGGGGGAGGAAACTTACAGAATTAATCACTTAGATTAAGAAGAAACAGGTCTTAACTCCACTGTAAGAAGTTAGGAAAAATGAAACGAATCAAAACTAATGCTCATGGAAGGCAGGCAATACTAATACGAAGGATATTAATGCATATTTTATATACCAGCAAGCAACAGTTGAAATCTGAAATTAATGGAATGATAATTTTAAATAGCTCAAAAATAAGATGGTTTGGGGTAAATCAAAAAGTACCAAATCTTTGTACTCAGCATGACTAACGTGTTGATCAAGTACTCCAAGAAGACCCCAGAAAGACAGGTTTGCTGTGTCAGAGGACGGGAATATTCAGAGTAAGAGAAATGTCGACTTCCTACGAGTTTTTCCACAGATTAAATAAAGTCAGTCCGGTGACAATTCTGGGGCAAATGTTTTGAGACTTAGAGAAGCTGTTTCTAAAACTTACATAGACAGATGAGGACGAGCTAAGCCATTTCGAACAAAATGTAAATTCAGACTCACATTTACAACTGCTGCTCTCTAACTGGGCCTGTTCCCTGATTGAAAAGACAAGGCGCTGACTGGAGAGGTTCTTGCAAACCACGAATCTGACAAATGCTTGAGTCCGGGATATGCAAAGAGCTGTGGAAACTCAGTAGCAAAGAAATGAAGGCACGAACGACTTCATAGTGGACAGAAGACTTAAACAGAAACGTCATGAAGTGGCCACGAGAGTCCAAGAGAGGGCCGAGACTCACATGGGACACTTGTATTTTCAAAGTTTATTTAGCAGTATATTAATTTTTTTAAATTTTATTTAAGAGGAAAAAGAGAAAAACACAAAACAAAACAAAGTGGTGTAAGGGTACACGTAATACAGAACTACAAAAAAAAAATAACAGTAAGAAATCACCTGTTAATAGATTACATATTATCATCTTGAAAATAGTTGCTCAAATTTTAAAATAAATGAAAGCTCAGCACCATAACGTTCAAAAACCATAATCTGAGGAAATCGAACAACAGAGATTTCCCCCTGTAGAGTATTTTAATAGTGTATCACAAGTGGACAATGACTCCCAGTGCCAGTACCCCAAAACTAACAGATAGATGAAGAAATAAAGCAAATGGAATAGAAAAAGAAGCCCAAGAGCACGCGGAGAACAAGACACACAAACAGTGAGCTGGAGCTCAGATAAAGATCAGGTCAGACGGCGATGCCTGGAGACAGAGAACTTCCGTGAAGACTGATAAGGTAAAAAGCTGAAACGCAGCGTGCGTTTTTAGGATGGGAAGGTCCCAGCTTCAGAAGCGGCCATGATTAAAAAGATAAGACAATAATGTGAATAATTTAACAGCAGTGAAACTTTAAAGCTAGGTGAAGTAGACCAAGCCATGGAAAACACAATGGAGCTAACTGAAGCAGATGTAAAAACGTAATGATTGTATTAACTATTTATGAATTTGGATCAGAGATAAAATTTCTTCCCAGTAAGGAAGCAACACACCCGGATCATTTAAAGGCAAATTCTAACCAACAGTTATGAAGCAAAATACGTATTTTCCATCTTGCACGAGGGAGCATCCCAGACTAAAGGTCAGGGACTGACTGCCCTCAGAGCAGAGCAGCAGTGACCTCAAATTAGAGTGTCGCATGATGCAGAAGGGCTGGGCGGGCGGGCCAGCGCTTCCACACACTCAGGGCAGAGGGACGCAGGCAGCAGGAGGACTGCAGGGAGAGAGGCCGGACACGCGGCGGGTGTGAGCCACAGAAGGTCGCATGGTCACTCGCTTAATTAGAAAGGGAAATTCTAACCCCTGTCACACCACATACAAAGAATGGTTCTGTTTGGACTACGGACCAAAATGCAAAAGCTCGAGTGAGTAAGAAGCTAGCCGGCAGGGATAGCTTTCTACCCAGGGGGAGAGAGCCACCGAAAGTACAGGCCGGGGAGCAGAGCGCTGAGGCTCTTGGCCGGCTCAAAGGGAGGAACCGCTACTCGGCAATCGACACAAAGCACGTTGCAAAGTTGAGAAAACCACTGTGAAACTTGGTGGATTTGTGCTCCAGAGACCCAGAACCTTCCACACGGCAGTCAGGAGAGAAGGGAAGGGGCGGGAAAGACCCGGAGAGCACACCCCAGGGTCAGGCGGCAGCTGGAGCATGGGGTGCTGCCTGGCTGCTGCCAGCAGAACCATATGTGCAGCTCCGTGCTGGCCTGGCATCCGTGGGCACAGGTGACCCGGAGCCCTGCAGTCCGGCACCTCAGGATTGTGCTTGCTGCACTGCAGAATGTGCACCACGGAGGAAGGATTTCGGAGACATAGCCTGAGGAGTCACACAGTGTGTGTGTAATGTGGCCTCGCAGTGGGGACTGCTGGATCTGAGCTACACACGCTGTCCCCGTGGGGGAGTCTCAGCAGCATGATTACGGAGAGAAAGAATGAGCTGCCGAAGAACATGTCTAGTTCCTTTCCACTCATGCAGAGTTCAAAGCAGGGAGAATTTAAATGTGCTGTTTCCAGAGAGGAGTTACATGTGTCAAACAATTTAATTTCCAAAAAAGGGGGCAGCAGTTAAGACAGAAGCGAGCATGGTTTTTATTTGGGGAAATAAAAGCGGTTTTCAGTCACGGAGGGAGGCCTGGAGGTGTAAAGTGCTCGGTAGTGATCCGTCTCGGAGCCGACGGCAGGTGGGAATGGAGTCTTTACCTTTGGTGTCATTATTCTTCATCGCAAACATGCCCACAGTTGTTCTGTCTCCCATCCACAGGCTGGATGTTGGCAGAGCAAATGGAGCTGTTGGTATGGCCTCGGGGATGCGAGTACACAGGAGTGGCGCTGAGCCAGCTCTGGGTCCAGTGCCCGGACCGGGAGTCGTGCTCCAGTGTGCTGTCTGCTGGATGTGGGTGCAAGAAGGCCCAGGTTCCCGTGTTAGCATAGTCAGCGCCCAGGGGTGTGAAACCAAGGAGTCCCCTTCCTGCCACACTCGTCTGTAAAGGGCTTTGGCATTGGCCTCTGCTGGACTGGCCCAGGTCCCTGTCCCTGGCCCGTGCATCCTACTGAAAAGAGAGAGAGCATTGTGATTTGGTGCACGGTCCGGGCTAACCAGTGCCCAGCGGTCCTGCAGCAGGAGTCTTGCTGTCCTTAGAAGGAGCCACCAGCCTTCAGGGGCTGGGAACAAGACCTCCACAGGAAGCTTGGCAAAGGACTTTCAGCAAAGTATGCTCCAGGCACCTGGCCCAGGAGACTCACCCTCCCTTGGGGGACCGCCCTCGGGTTTGTGACGGACCTGTGGGCAGTCATCTGGGCTCTGCACTCCACTTCAGGGCCCCTTAGAGACACCTGGAAGGGTGGAGTCTGGGTGCTGACAGCCAGGCCTGGAGCAGGAGCATGAGGTGGGAGCTGGGCCCACGTGCAGGAAAACAGAAGACAAGTCATGCTGCCCTACTGGCTGCAGTCCTGGGAGAAGCGAGGGCCGTGTGTGTGTGTGTGTGTGTGTGTGTGTGTGTGTGTGCACCTGCACACTGAGTGTGCACCTGGAAGTGCATGTGTGTTATCTAAGAAAATCAAATTAAAACTAAGAGGCTTGGTTCTCTCTGAGAGATACAAGCAGAGACTTCTGGCCCCTCAGCCTTCTTTCAGGGTGCTTCCTGTCTTTGCAAAGTCTGTAAGTCTGTGACAGCCTGACAACCTTGCCAGCTTCACGACTTAGGGAGCAGGGTCCACTCTCATGAGGTGCCAAGGTCCAGCCCAGCATGAGGTACAAAGATTCATCCTGGTGGGGCTCCCAAAGTTGCCTGCTGTCCTAGAGATGCAGGTCCTGTTCCTCCTCCTCCAGATAAAGCCAGCTTGTCCTGGGCTGTCCCAGGTGAAGTGTTGGGAGCCGCGTCTGTGATAGCTCGCCTTGCGCGGCGGACGTGCGGCCTGTGGTAAAGAGCAAAGCCTGAGGTAGATTACCCCTCCCATCGAATATGTTAGTTTCCTGCTTACCGCGTAAACAACCCGCTCAACAATATAGTCTGCCTGGCAACTGATGATGTTAGCCAATCAGCTTGCCTTGCTTACTTTAACATGATTGGACACTGTACCCGTATATATACCGGTGCCACCCCTGGGCGGAAGAAGAAGCCAGGTAGAAGCCCAGAAGTAAAAGCCCAAAAGGAGCCGCGGAGAGCGGACCGGTAGAGGCTTTGGGGCAGACTGAAGCACGAAAGGAGCCGCGGGGAGCGGACCAGAGGAGGCTTCAGCTGGGAGAACCCAGGGCAGGCTGTACGGAGAAGGAAAATAAAAAGAAAAGGTTGTCCACTACCAGACTTTGTCGTGTGTCCTTCCTGCCGGCCGGGAGCGGACATCGACATTTGGAGGCCCGCCCGGGGACTGATCACCCCCGAGACGTGGAAGTGGACAACGCTCCAGTACAGAGCTGCGAGACAGGTGAGTTGGGGATAAGCCTGGGCTCTGGGTGGCGCGCACCTACAGGGCTTTTAGACTCCCCTCAGGCTCATGCGTAAGTGGCGGATTCCTTGGGCCTCACGCGGTGAGTAACATATTAAAAGATGGGAAACATGTTAGGTAGCAACACTAAGAGTGAGGGTGGTTGTGGAGAAAGCTCTCAAGAGCTTACAAAAGTACGCAGGGTATCTGAGCAGGCCCAGTCATGGAGCTCCCGAGAGGGGTCCGTCAAGGGGAACAAGGATGCTAAGGAGGAGGACGGGGCTCTAGCCTCGGAGTCGTCTGACTCCGAGGACGAGGGAAAGTTGAATGGCAAGGAGGCCAAAGAGACCAGCTGTCAGGAGCCTAAATCGCTCAATAAGGAGTCGCAGGGTTCTTTTCCAGCGTTGCCCCGCGAATTGCGCTCTGCTCAACCTGGTCTGCGGAGGAGTAGAGAGCTCCTGAGCGCTCCCCGGCGCGAGAGGGAGGCGAAGCCTTCCGCCCCATCTTGGGGGCCGTTTCCGGAGGCGATTCCTCGCCACGAGGCGGCCGCCTGGGAGCTCTCTCCCCTTTCGCCAGAACAGGAAGTGATGCACGGGCCCCCATTTTCCGCCCAATCACGGCCGCTGTCTTATGCTCCGCCGCCGGCGGGTCGGTATTTTTACAGGCGGCTTTGGCAGGGGGGACGCTTGTCTCATGAGGTACATCCACCTGGGATAGATAGTGGCCCCTACGGGATATTTCCTGTACAAGTAGCTATGGGCCAGGGACGCAATGTATGGGAGCCTTTTGAGATAAAGCAGATTAGAGAACTTAAAAATGCAGTTACAACCTTTGGGCCGACTGCGCCTTACACCATTGCCATGCTGGAGAATCTGTCTTCTGGGCCCCTCACCCCCGCGGACTGGATTCAGCTGGCAAAGGCATGTCTGCCCTCGGGCAGTTACCTGGATTGGCGAGCCTGGTACGCAGAGTTCTCTGCAGAGCAGGCTGAGAGAAACGCCAATCGGGGAAACCGGGGGTGGAACAAGGAAATGCTTATGGGAGAAGGTCGGCACGCTGATGACCAGACCCAGTTCCCCGGCGCTGTCTATGAACAAATCAATGCCATAGGGCTCCGCGCCTGGAAACAGGTAAGTGGTGCCGGAACAGCCTCCTTGTGTCTTTCAAAAATAATTCAGGGTACCACAGAGCCATTTGTTGACTTTGTGGCCCGAATGCAAGATGCTGCCGATAAGATATTTTCTGATCCGGGAGTGGCTCAACCGCTGGTAAGACAGCTGATTTTTGAGCAATGTACAAAGGAGTGCAAGGCAGCGATAGCTCCTCATAAGAACAAGGACCTCAACGCCTGGATTAGGATATGCAGAGAGATAGGGGGGCCGCTCTCCAACTCGGGAGTGGCTGCTCTCCTGGCCGCGGCTGTACAGCAGAGGGGACCTCGCGGGTTAGAAGGGGAATGTAAGGCTAAAGGGTGTTTTGCCTGCGGGGAGCCAGGACACATTAAACGTCATTGCCCAAACAATGCAGATGCTAGGCCTCGCCCTAGGAATGAAGAACCATATGTTTGTGGGCGATGCAAAAAGGGATCACACAAAGCTGAGGAGTGTAGGTCGGTCTTTGATGCTCAGGGCAACCGTATTTGTGGACAAGATGCTAGAGGGCCAAAAAACGGCCAGAGGGGGCCCCCTTCACAGGCGGGCCCCCGCCCCAGAGACAGGACAGCTCAGGATGGCAGCCTTCAACAAGGGCCACCCCTGGGTCAGCAGGTGTGGACCTCAGTGTCGCCTCCAGACTTATACAGAAGGTCACCATTAGGACGGATGGCGTTAGGACCCTAAATGACATGCAAAAGCTATTGGGAGACATTAATTGGATTAGGCCATATTTACATATACCAAATTCAGATCTCAAACCCCTGTTCGACCTTCTGAAGGGAGACCCAGATATAGCCTCCCACAGGAGGCTCACTCCTGAGGCAAGAGCTGCCTTACAGAGAGTGGAAAAAGCCTTAGGTGGGGCTACCTTACACAGAATTGAACCAGGGCGACCCTTTGATGTCTGTTTGCTACAGACTAGTCTACAGCCTACAGCGGTGATTTGGCAGAAAGGACCACTACTGTGGATACACCCTAAGGTCTCACCTGCAAAAGTCATAGAGCATTACCCGGAGGCAGTCGCTTCATTGGCCCTTGAAGCGCATGATAGAGCTGTCCAACATTTTGGCTCAGGACCACAAGCCATCCGAGTACCCTATACCGCCAGCCAGATCAAGACCCTGGCTGCCTGCATAGATACCTGGGCCATTCTGAGATGTGTTTTCCATGGGGATATAAACAATCAATACCCTAAAGACCCTATCTTGTCATTTGTCACTCAGCACCCTATAATTTTTCCAAAGGTTACTGCCTCTGAGCCATTAGTCCTAGCAACTACAATATACACAGATGGCTCCAAGACGGGGATAGGCGCCTATGTGATCCTAGGCAAGCCCCCGGTTACCATACAATTTAAACCAGATCAGCCTCAGGTGGTAGAACTGCAGATCGTTAAAATGATTCTTGAACGGTTCTCAGAAGCCATTAACATTGTCTCCGATTCTAGGTATGTGGTCAATGCTATGCAAGTGCTTGAGACTGCCAGTTTAATTAGATCCACTTCCACAGTGGCTGGACTGTTCCTGTCTATCCAGACATTGCTTCAGAACAGACACCATAAGGTCTTCACCACCCACATAAGAGCACATACATCCCTGCCGGGGCCCATGGCACAGGGGAATGCGGCTGCTGACACTGCCACTCGCCCGTTATGGATTTTTACCTTACTAACACCAATCGAGCGAGCCCGTGCCTTCCATGATAAATTTCATGTTAATGCCAGGACACTAGCAAACCATTTCCATGTTTCTAGAGCAGATGCACGAGATATCGTGCGACTATGTGACTCCTGTGCCACATACAAACCTGCCATACCGATGGGAGTAAACCCTCGAGGTTTGATCCCTGGTGATGTTTGGCAGATGGACATCACACATATACAGGAGTTTGGGACTCTTAAATATGTTCATGTTTCCACAGACACCTGTTCTCACGTCATATTTGCAACAGCAGAAACAGGTGAAAAAGTGTCTAATGTGATCAATCATTGCCTGGCGGCTTGGGCCGCATGGGGCAAACCAAAAATATTAAAAACTGATAATGGACCAGCCTATATAGGCAAAGCCTTCAATGAGTTCTGCAAAATGATGGAGGTTCAATTAAAACATGGTATCCCATACAATCCCCAAGGTCAAGGAATCATTGAGAGGGCTCATAGAAGCCTCAAAGAAATTTTACAAAAACAAAAAGGGGGAGTAGGCCAAGGCCTGGCCCCAAAGGCACGATTATCCATGGCACTATTCACACACAATTTTTTAAATTTAAATAATGATAATCGCTCCCCAGCTGTGGAGCACTGCAACCCTTCCCCCAACCATAAAGGGTGGGTGAAGTGGAAAGATGTCCTGACAGGACAATGGATGGGCCCGGATCCAGTGGTCAGCTGGAACCGAGGCGCGGTTTGTGTTTTCCCACAGGAATCGGGACGAGAACCACTGTGGATACCGGAGAGACTGACACGGGCAACAAAGCCCTCGACTAAAGATCAGACCTGCCCTACTGGAGATCCATCACAGACCAACCAATAAGATAAATAAAAATAGCGGTAGCCCGAAATGGACAAGAAGATCCTCAGGCATATGCATGGCTTGCTCAATTGGCCCACGACCGAGTCTAGATATGGCGGGCATCCCTCATTCTCCTCCATAAGGTGACAATACACAGCAGGGTAGGTGAGTCAATGACGGGTAAGAGCGTGCCTCCCCAGCACGACTCGACCTAAGCCAGGCCCTACCCCATCCTGCACGTAAGCCGCTGGACTGTTAGATGCTGCCCAGGTCTAAATTTCTCTCCGAGGGGATTTCTTTACGGAGAGGAAATGAGTGCAAGCTTGTGTGCATCCAGGTTCCGTCCAGTTTGTGCCTGGCCCTAGAAAAAGGACGAGGGCCTCAGGACCTTGGCAGACCATGGCATGGCCAACCAGGGTCTAAGCCAAGGACCTACGGTGGACCTACACATAGGGCATAAGCCTCTGCACCCAGTCCAGGAAGGGCTACGATGCGCACATTCATAAAAAATAAAATAGGGGGAGATGTTGGGAGCCGCGTCTGTGATAGCTCGCCTTGCGCGGCGGACGTGCGGCCTGTGGTAAAGAGCAAAGCCTGGGGTAGATTACCCCTCCCATCAAATATGTTAGTTTCCTGCTTACCGCGTAAACAACCCGCTCAACAATATAGTCTGCCTGGCAACTGATGATGTTAGCCAATCAGCTTGCCTTGCTTACTTTAACATGATTGGACACTGTACCCGTATATATACCGGTGCCACCCCTGGGCGGAAGAAGAAGCCAGGTAGAAGCCCAGAAGTAAAAGCCCAAAAGGAGCCGCGGAGAGCGGACCGGTAGAGGCTTTGGGGCAGACTGAAGCACGAAAGGAGCCGCGGGGAGCGGACCAGAGGAGGCTTCAGCTGGGAGAACCCAGGGCAGGCTGTACGGAGAAGGAAAATAAAAAGAAAAGGTTGTCCACTACCAGACTTTGTCGTGTGTCCTTCCTGCCGGCCGGGAGCGGACATCGACAGTGAAGTCAGGACCAAGTGCATGCCACAGCTGGCGCTGCTGAGTCCCCTGCCTGAGAGCCAGCAGCCACCAAGCTCAGGCTCCTGCAGAGGCTGTGCCAGCTTGGTCCAAGGTGAGAGACTTGCCTGTCTGTGGCATCTTAACAGATTACTGCTGGTGATATGGTGTCTGGTTAATGCTTTTCAGTAAGAAATCACCTCTGTTCTCCCTACCTTTCTAGAGAGGCTTTCTGGGTTTAGAAGATACTTTTGTTTCTCAGAGTACTATTTCCCCAATGGTGGGAATTGCATGTGTGTGCACATGCATGTGTGTATGTATGCATGCATGCTCCAATGAGCATGCATGTGTCTGTACATGTGTCATGCACAAATAAGTAGTACGTGCATGGGTGGGTGTTGAGGGAGCCACTCTGATAACTTCTGTAAAGAAAACAATCACAGCTCCGGGGATCTTGGGCCTGCCTGCACCCTCAGTTCTGGAGACTGGGCAGCCAGAGGTGAGTGTGTCCCCGCACCATCCTGAGCCCTGGGAGTTTGGGATCATCACTCCCTCCTGTCAGGGAACTTCCCAGCTTCCTGTCGCACTAGGCCAGCTCTGAGAGTCTTGGGTCTGCCTGCACCAACTTCCCAGCTTCCTGCCATGCTTGGCCTGCTCCAGGGATCTTGGGACCGCCTGTGCCCTCAACTCTGGAAACTGGGCAGCTGGAAGTGAGTGTCCCTGCATCATCCTGAGACCCTGGAGTTTAAGCTAATTATTCCCACTGGCCAAGGAACTTCACAGCTTCCTGCCACACTTCACTGGCTCCGCAGGTCTTGAGCCTGCCGGCCCTACCCCCAGTGAACCTCTCTCAATGCGGGGAACTGGGCAGCCAGAGTCCCAGGAGCTGAGGGCATAGAAGAGGATTTCCAACAGGCCCAGGGGAAGCCTTGGAATAACACTTGAAACATGGAAATAGAGGCAAATGACAAAACGAAAGATCAAAATAGAGTCTCAAACCTCCAGCCCATCCCAAGAAACCTTAGGAGCTGTGTACATAGAAGAAAATATATGCCATACACCTGAAAAACTTGAAATAATAGCAACTGAAATACAGAAGCAACTCTGGGAGGCTTAAAAGAAATTCAAACTAGAAATAATCTCCCAGGTAAAAGAAGAAATGATAAAAGAAATGAAAGAGATGCTGAACATATTTAAAGAAGACACAGTTAAAAAATTAGAGGAACAAAACAAAAAGATAGAATCTCTGGGTGAATAATATAAGAAACAAACAGAATACATGAAGCAGATTAAAAGAGATATGCAAGAAATCAAAAATTCCATTGAAATTTGTAAAAACCACCTCAATGAAAGTGAAGATAGAATTTCAGACCTTGAAGACAAGATTGCAGCTAGTGAACAGGAAAGGAAAGATCTTTTAAAAATAACAAGGAATCAATAACAATTCAACAGCTGCATGATGACACAAAGAAAAACAACATAAGATTAATAAGGATAAGTGAAAAAGAAGGGGACAACATAAAGGATGTCAAGAGGATATTTAGAAAAGTAATAGTTGAAAATTTCCCAAACATGAGAATGGAAACTGACATGAGGATCAGTGAAGCATATAGAACTCCAAATAGCCATAACCAAAATAAAACTACAACCAGACACATAATAATCACCATCCCAGAAATCCAACATAAGAATAGAATATTAAAAGCTGTCAGAGAGAAAAGACATCACTTATAAAGGAAAACCTATCAGAATCACAGCAGATTTCTCAGCACAAACAATAAAGTCAAGAAGACCATGGAGTGAAGTATTCCAGATCCTAAAGGAAAATGATTTCCAACCTAGACTGATGTATCCTGGAAAACTGTCCTTCAAAATTGATGGAGAAATAAGATACTTCCATGACAAAGAACAGATGAAGAACTTCATGATCACCAAGCCAACCCTACAAAGAATACTGAAAGACAGTTTAGATACACTCAGGAAAAAAACCACTAAGCAAAGCAGACAATTAAACAGAATGGAGAGATAAAGATGCAACAGCAAAAGATAATATGTCAACAATAAACCAACATATAACAGTTATAACCATTAATGTAAATGGACTCAATGAACCAATTAAAAGAAACAGACTGGCAGAGTGGATCAAGAAACAACATCCAACCAAATGCTGTCTACAGGAAACCCATATAACCCAAAAGGATACTCACAGACTGAAAGTCAAAGGGTGGAAAACAATACTTCATGCAACAGGAACCCCAGAAAAGTGAGGGTAGCTATTATGTTTGCAGACAAAGTGAACTTCAAACCAAGAATGATCAGAAGAGATAAAAAAGGTCATTACATACTGGTTAGGGGAAAATTTCAAGAGGAAGGGATAACAATCTTAAATCTATACGCACCAGATTCCAGAGCACCCAGTTATATAAAGCAAGTATTAATAGAAATGAAAAACCAAATTAGCAATAACATAATTACAACAGGAGACCTTAACACATTGACACCAAGGGACAGAACACCAGACAGAAAATCAGCAAAGAAATAACAGAACTGAATCACACCTGTGAACAAATGGATTTGATAGACATGTAAAGAGTCCTCCATCCAACAACATCAGAATACACATTCTTCTCAGCAGTACATGGGACATTCTCTAAAATAGACCATATACTAGCCCACAGAACATATGTAATCCAAAGAATGGAAATTATCCCATGCGTTATCAGATCATAGCACCATAAAACTAGAAATTAATGATAAAAGAAACTGAAAAAATCCCACAAACACATGGAAATTGAATCACATACTCTTGAGCAATCAGTGGACCACAGGGGAAATTAAATGAGAGATTAAACAATATCTACAAGCAAACAAAAATACAAACACAACTTACCAGAATCTGTGGGATGCTATGAAAACTGTCCTCAAAGGAAAATTTATTGCACTGAGTCCCCACATCAGGAAAACAGAATACAAATAAATAACAGAATACAAATAAATGACCTGAAATGACACCTCAAACATCTAGAGAAAGAAGAGCAAGTCAGGCCCCAAATCCAAAAGAAGAGAGGAAATTATAAAATTCAGAGCAGAAATCAATGCAATAGAGACTAAGAAAACAATCCAAAGAATCAATGAATCAAAGAGTTGGTTCTTTGTCTTTTTCATTCGTCTTTTTCATTTTTATCGGTACCAGGGATCGAACTCATGACTGCCTGCTTGCAAGGCAGGGGCTTATGCCGCTGAGCTAAATCCCCAGCCCCCAAGAGTTGGTTCTTTGAAAGAATAAATAAAATCGATAATCTCCTAGGCAACCTTATTTAAAAAAAGGAAGAAAAGGCTCAAATTCATGCAATAAGGAATGAAAAAGGCAAAATCACTACAGACTCTGTAGAAATACAGAAGATAACACCTATTTTGAAAATCTATAACACGGAAGAAATAGATTCCTAGAAACATATGAAGTACTAAAGTTAGGTGAAGAAGATGTAAAACTGATGAATAACCAATTTCTATTAATGAAATTGAAAATGTAATTAAGTCTTTTTTGTAGGTAAGTTACAAAAAAGAGCCCAGGCCCAGAAGGATTCACTGTGGAATTCTACAAGAAATACAAAGAAGACCTAATGCCAACACTCCACAAACTCTTCAGTGATGAAAGGGAAGCAATCCTTCCTAAATCATTCCTGGAAGCAAATATTACTCTAGTACCTGAGAAAGATCCAACTAAAAAAGAGAACTCTAGACCAATCTCCCTAATGAACACAGATGCAAAAATCCTCAGTAAAATATTGGAAACAGGATGCAGCAAATCCTCAAGAAGATTATACACCATGACCAAGTGGGATTCATCCCAGGCATGCAGGGATGGTTCAACATACGTAAATTAATAAATGTAATACACCATATCAATAAAGCCAAAAGAAAGAATCACATAAGCATTTCTGTAGATGCAGAAAAAGCTTTTGATAAGGTCCAACGTTCATTCATGATAAGAACCTTACAGAAAATTGGAATAGATGGTCTTTACCTCAATATGATAAAGGCCATTTATGACAAACCAACAGCCATTATGGTATTAAATGGCCCAAAAGTGAAGGCCTTTACTTTAAAATCAGGCACAAGACAAGGATGTCCCTTATTACCACTCCTATTTAATATAGTACTGGAAATAATAGCCAGAGCAATTAGACAAGAGAGAGAAATAAAAGGAGTAAAGATAGGAAAAGAGAAAGTAAAATTATTATTTGTAGATGACATGATACTCTACATAGAAGACCCCCAAAACTCCATTGAAAGACTCCTAGATATAATAAATAAATTCAGCAATGTAGCTGGATACAAAATCAATACTCAGAAATCAATAGCATTCCTATACACTAACAACAAAATCACAGAGAAAGAAATAAGAGAAGTCACACCCTTCACACCAGCAACCAAAAAAATGAAATATTTAGGAAAGATCTATATAGGGAAAATTATAATACACTGAAAAAAGAAATTGAAGAGGCTCTCAGAAAATGGAAAGACATCCCTTGCTCATGGATAGGAAGAACAAACATTGTGAAAATGGCCATTCTCCCAAAACTGTTATACAGATTCAATGCAATCCCAATAAAAATACCATCAGTATACCTCACGGATCTAGAGAAATCCCTCCTAAAATTCATCTGGAACCAGAAGCGACCTAGAATAGCAAAGACAGTTCTAAGCAGCAAAGGCAAGGCAGGAGGCACACAATCCTTGACTTGAAGTTGTACTACAAAGCTGCTGTAGTAAAATCAACATGATACTGGAATTAAAAAAGAGCTGAAGATCAATGGAATAGATTAGAAGATGCAACCATAACTACAAACACTCTCAACAACCTCATCTTTGATAAAGGTCCCAAGCATGTTCACTGGAAGAACGACAGTCTCTTTAATAAATGGTGTTAGAAAAATTGGCTCTCCATATGCCGAAAACTAAAGCTAGACCCATGTCTATCACCATGTACTAAATTAAAATCTAAATGGGTCAAAGATCTGAATATTAAAACAGAAACACTAAATCTATTGGAAGACAAATTGGGTAGAAACCTTGGAGACATAGAGTAGGTAGAGAATTCATGAACAGGAATCAAACTACATGGGAAATACTTCCCAGAATCAATAACTGGAATCACATCTTATTAAAAAGTTTCTGCACGTCAAAAGAAATCTCCAGCATAGTGAAAGGAAAACCCACAAACTGGGAAAAAGTCTTAGTGAACTGTCCCTCATACAAAGGGCTTTTGTCTAAAACATATAAAGAATTAAAAAAATCAGACCTCCAAAATTCAAAGATCCTAACCAAAAATGGGCATCTGAGATGAATACACAGTTCTCAGATGAAGAAATACAAATGGCAAATAAATACGTGAAAAAACGTTCATCATCATTATTCATTAGAGAAATGCAAATTAAAACCACACTGAGATACCATCTCACTCCTGAAAGAATGGTCAGGATTCAGAGAACCACCAACAACAAATGCTGGAGAGGCTGTGGGGAAAAAGGAACTCTCCTGCACTGTTGGTGGGAGTGTAGACTGGTACAACCTTTGTGGAGGTCAGTCTGGAGATTTCTCAGAAAGCTGGGATTGGAAGTCCCATTTGTTCCAGCTATTCCACTTATGGGCATATTCCCAGAAGAACTGAAAACATCATACCACAGTGATATATGTGCACCCATGTTTATAGCAGCACAATTTGTACTAGCCAGATCTTGGAAACAATCTAAGTGTCCATCAACAGAGGAATGGATGAAAAAGTTGTGGTATTTTTATACATGGAGTACTATTCAGCTATAAAGAATGATCACATTGAGATATTTATAAATAAATGGACGCAGCTTGAGATCATACTCATAAGCGAAATAAATCAAACTCACATGTATAAATACCGAATAGTTTCCCTAGTGTAAGAAATGGTAAGAATACATAAAAGTATGTGGTAATCATGATTCTCCATTATATTGCTTTGAAGCCTTATAATGTTTTCATTCATTAGTTGGAATGGTTTTATTCTGGGTTGTTTGATTTTATTGTCTGTGATGGTATGAATAGCTATTTTGAAGAAAACAAGACATTATAATAGCTAGTGCTGATTTAATATCATCTTGTTTTGAAGTCCCACCAAACTTTTGTTCTTCTGTCTCCATCGGTTTTATCATGTTGTATCTTATTGGATTTTATTATATGTGATAGTATAAACAAAATTTTTTATGGCCAAGAAGATAATATAGTAACCGTGGCTTGTTTTGTTAGTTGGTTCTGAATACCCTGTAATACTTTCATTCTTTTGAATGGTTTTATACTGTCTTGTTATGTTTAATACTATAGTGTATGAAGGTATACTCAAATATTTCAAGGAAAGAGACACTATGGTAGCTTCTGTTATGTCAGGTTGTGTTGTGGTGAAACACTATGTTGCTTAAATTGTTCTGTTCTGACCTGCTTTGTTATGTCCTCTTTTATTTTAATCTTTTTAAAAAAGAAAGAAAACAAACAATCACACAGGGAGATAAAGCCCGGGGAGGCCAACTTTGTTCCGCATGGTCGTGACAGGTCTAGGGTCACAGGGATGCGATTTTGCGGTGGGTCAGACAGAGTGAGCCCAAGTGGAGCACAGGTGAGTGGGGATGCGTGGCCATCAAGCAGGCGGGTCAGGAGAGGAATCTACTAGACGCTTCTGGAGAAAGACCGGTGGCCAGACATCCTCTGGGGCTGCTGGAGGACGTGGACCCAGGGCTTGGGATGAGGGTGAGGTTCTTGCTAAACTGATGTGGTGGGCATTTTGTTATAACTGGGGTTTTCCAGGAAATGCACAGTGGGCCCGGGAGGCTCAGGTGACAGACTGCAGTGTGGACCAGGATAATCCTTGTCACTGCAAACTCTGAGAGCCTTGAGTCGCTATCAGTGAGAGCAAGGTGGCGATGATAACCCTGTGATCAGCAGGGGAGCGGTGTATGGGTTCGAGACTGTGGGCAACCCTAACCTACACTGACCACGTGTCTAGGGACAGAGCCTGGCATGGTCTGTCCTGCCTGTGGCCCTGGGAGAGTGTGCACCAGTGGGAGGCAGGTAACCCACTGTGGAGGGCGGTGGGTAGCATTGCTTCTGCCAGGTGACCTGCAGGGCAGCCTGCTGTCCCATTGTCTCATTATGTAAGTGCCAGCTTAGGGTTTGCCACTGACAGAAAAGCAGCTTCGAAAGAGACCAGGAAAAGAACCACAGTCCTGAATGGGAAACACATGGACAGCACTGAGTCTTGGCTGTAGATTATAAGAAAGGGGAAGTCTAGAAAAAACCTGGGTCCTTTGGACACCCTTTGAACATTCCAGAAACTTAACCTGCAGAGTGTGAACAAGAGTCATGGTGAAATCAAGTCAGAGGCTGAACCCACTAACAGCACCTGCAGTGTGAACTTCCATCGCAGAAGGACCCGACTTGAATGATACTCGGACCCACAGAAAGTTACAGAGCAGGAGACTTGCAAGGTCTAGGCCATCTCAGACGGCCGGGCCAGAGCAGCCTAGCGGAAAGCCTGCGTCAGGCCCCACCTGTGGCTACCGCAGGGTGACCCATGCAATGGGGTGCGGGAAGCTTGGCTAGCCAGTATTAGGGTTTTCCTCAACACAGTGGAGCCGTCGAGCGGGGCAGAAACATCCGGAACTGTGAGACAAAATAAACCTCTTCTCCTTTATGCTGTTTACTGCAGGCTCTTCGAGAAGCCGGCAATCCATGAAATCGGCTTTGAGAAGTGGAGCATTGCCGGGTCCAGACTTGATGATGTGGCTCGGAAGCCTTGGGGCTGATTGGCAGGAAGAATTTGGCAAGGTTGGAGGGGTTGGCTGGAGAAACCCTGGAGGCCTGTTAGAACAGCCTAACTAATGTTCAGAAGGAGCTCAGAAGACCATGGTGCTGACAGGGACGCGGACAGTCAGGGCTGCACGCAGGAGGGTCAGATGGGAACAAGGACTCTCCTGGGCATCGGGACAGCGACCATTTGTGCTACGTGCTGGCGAAGCATCTTCTTGTGCTTTGTCTAAATCCTGAGACTTTGTGTGGAATTTGGAGGCAGTGGGCTAATTACGCTGGCAGGGAAATTTCAAGGCAGCAGAGCATGTGTGCTATGGCCCGGGTACTGCTGACTGCTTCCTGCCAGATTTACAGTGAGAATCAGGAACAAAACGCCAAGTGCAAAGCTTTGAAAAACTTGCAGTTTGGGCAGAAAAGGAGCACTTGGAAAGCTGGGGACAAGGAAGCTGTGGTTGCTGGAGAGATTAAGGGTACTGGAAAGAAGCCAAGTGCTTTGCACTGGAAAAATATGAAAGATGCCTGGAGGATATCTCGGGAATTGGCCACATCCTACCCATCACAGGCTTTAAGGTATAAAACTATGAATTAATGTTAAATAAAGACTTGCCTTTAACAAGCGAGCCCGTGCAGGATCTCTGCTTATCATAGGCCCCGAGGGAAAGTTTCCCAGGATTTATTTCACATTCCTCAGCTATGAGAGGCCACTGCAACCACAGCCCAAGGGGCTCAAGCTACTGCTCCCACTAGTGGAATGGTCTTCGTGGCATCCACACGGTTCTGTTTTGCAGGCATGCAGAATATAAGCTATGGGGTCTTGGAGGTTTTCACAGGAATTTCACAGGGAGGTCAGGTATTGTGTGATAGGGCCGAGGTCCTTGCTGTCAGCCCACAGTGAGCAATGTGTGGAGTTCTAAGCGTGAAACTGAAGGTGCCTGAAGCCTCAGGAAGCTGAGCTGCCAGGAATGTCAAACACCTGCCAAAGGAAGCTGCAGAGGCAGCCTGAGAGAAGGGGTGCCACCAGCAGGGGCAGAGGGATGGGCTGTCCAAGGCTTTTGGGGTTCACGTCTTGTCACTGTGCTCCCCAGATGCTGGACACAGAGCTGTAGGACTCAGTGTTTGTCCTGCCGCACACTGATCTTCCTTTGGTCTAATTCTTCCTTTCAAGGCCCCTCTTCCTTCTTCGTGGAATTAGAATATTTACTGTGTGATTTTTTTCCCGGGAATGGGAGACTTGTTTTTTTAATTATTATTATTTTTATGGGTGCTTCAGCTCAGACTTTGCCTTGAGTCTCAGAGGAGACTTTGGACTTGGGCTTTTGAACAGTGCTGGAACCATGAGACCCTGGGGACTCTGGGAGGTGAGCTAAACCCAGTGAGATGGACCAGTTGAGCTTTGGGGCCAGGACAGAACATTATGGTTGGATTTAGTGCTCCCCAAAAGGGCTCATTGTGTTGAATGCTTGGCTGCTGATGGGCTTTTGGGAAGTGATTGGTCACGGTGATTCTAACCGCATCAGTGGGTTAAACTTTGATGAGTTCCTAATTTGATGGTGTCATTGGGAGGTGACAGGAAAAGGCAATGTGACCTTGCCTCACCCTGTCTAGCTGTGTCACCCTGGGTACCGTGACTGATTTCTGGGGCCATGCAGTGAGCAGGTGCCCTCTGCCAGCCCCTCTGCCAGGGCATTTATGCCTCACCACAAGCCTAAAGGATCAGAGCCAGCCACCTAACGTGAACTGAAACCTCCAACACTGAGCCCAAACAAGCCCTTTCTCCTGTAAGCTGCTACTCTGGGCTGCTTTGTCAGTGTGGCAAAGCTGGCTTTTCATGCAGCAGCACGCCTGCATGTCCACCTGAAGCTCTGTGGACAGGGGTCATCGGTCACCAGGAAGGCCACGTGCTGGTCACAGTGTGGTGCACTGCACACGTGCTGAGGGGCTGCCCGAGTGGGGTGGATGATGTCCCTTTGTCTTACTCTCCCTCCTTGGGTCTTTCTGGGCCACCAGCCCTGTGAACAGAGAGGGCTCCCAGGGTGCCCTAAGGAAAAGTCAGGCTGGCCAGCAACACAGGTGAAGGTGTGCAGAGACGCTTGGCCATGGCCCCTCGCACTGCCCACTTTAAGGATTGCTGGCCAGGCCTCCCTTCATCTGCAGTGTGAAGTTTTCAGTGAGGGGAGAATCTGGGGGGCTGTCCCTGCTCCCCTGTAGCACAGCTGCATACTCTGAGAGGTGGCAAGGGAGAAGTGGAGCCTGGCACTTCCACAGGGACAAAGCCCTGTGTGTCCTTCATCTCCTCGGCCCTAAGGAAGCCCAAAGCTGCAGCCAGGAGATGCTGCCAGCAACAAGAGCAGCTCTCTCCAACCACGTGACCAGGACAGCCGGCAGCTGACAGGACGTGGCACCTGGGAACTCCTGGTATGTGATGGTTGACACATTGTGTCTACTTGAGAAGTGTAGAAGTTTAACTAGGAGACCCAGCAGGGGCCAGGGTTCTCACTCTGGAAACATCCTGAGCCTGTTCAAGAGCAGGCCAGGGAGATGGCGGAGTGCTGTTCCTGCCCTGGGAGGAGGGGTGGTAGCCTCCTTACAGTATAAGGGAGGAGACAGGCTTACTGTTCCTCTTTTGCCCCTGTTGTTTTGCTGTCTTCTGCCACCTTGAAGCACTGATCCTCTGCTGTGCCACCCTGCCTTGGAGCCAGCCGATTGAGAACTGAAACCTCCACAAACTGTGAGCTAAATAAACCTTCCCTTCCTTACCTTTGGGTGTCAGCAATGAGAGAAAAGTAACTAAGACACGGTGCTTGGCTCATTTCGTGCTCAGCCCTTAGGTGAGTCTCAGTGCAGCTTGGATGGTGCAGAGCCCTGCTTGCTTCTCTTGCTGTCTTGTGCTTCGTGCATTTTAAGAGCTAACTATAGGTCACGAAAAGGGTAACCACGATCCCACTAAGCCCAGGGTTCTGTGAGCGCAGTGAGAGGCCAGTGTTAAGCCAGTAAAACGGGAAGCATCTGGGGAGCTTCCGAGAGCTATTTCTAAGGACATCACTTCCTCTGGGAACCTCATTTCCATACCTGTCTTTTCCTGCCTTTTCACACTCCTGAGTGAGTCCTGGGATGAATTCCCAAGGAGTATCAGGGTTGGACAGAAGCTCTTCCCTTAGTCCACGTCCTCAGGGGAGGCACAGCCAACAATGCTGCTCCCCCAACCCAGCAGCAGCAAGGGAAAGCCTCAGTTTCCTCTTTCTGCTGTGACAAAGGTGCCTGCTGCCTCCTCCACCTGAAGAAATGACCACAATATCTGACTGTGACCACACTGCGTAAAGGACACCTAGACTCAGCAATAAGAGAACCAGCCGCCCAAACAGTAGTGGCCAGAGAAGCCCGGATGGCAAATAAACATACAGACCCCCTGTGTATCCTCGTGTGTCCAAAATGAGCCAAGAGACGGTAGACACCGCTGCCCGCCTGTGAGAAGGGCCAGTGTCCCTGACAACTCAGGCCAGCGAGGACATGAGAGCTGCAGTGTAGGCTGGGGCTCCAACAAGCTGCACTGGTGTCAGACAAGAGTCACGCTTTGGAAATTTACCCCGAGGGCTGAGCACTGGTGTCTACAGGCAAACCTGCGCTTGGGTGTGGACAGGACCTTTCTTCATCCTTATCAAAGCTGGGAAGCCACCGAGATGCCCTTAAATGGAGGGCAGGTCAATCAACCGTGGCGCACCCAGAGAACGAAATAGCATTCCGTGTGAAGAAGCAATGAGCTGTGAGGCCAAGGAAAGGCACGCAGAGGCCCCCTCCTCAGGGAGACGAGCCAACTCGAATAAGCCGCAGACTGTACCATTCCAACTGGGGCAGCACCCTGGAGACGGTGGAAAGACCGTGGTCGCCAGGGGCTGTAGACACAGAGGGACACACAGCAAGGGACCGAGGATTGAGGCCACTGAAGCCGGGGGACCTTGGGCTGGCGGACAGGCTTCAGGAGCATTTGCCGAAATGCTCAGGGGGCTCCACACTGACGCTTCCACATCAGCACATGCACGGACACACTCTGGCCCCACTGCTGACCGCAGGCCCCGATAGTGACGACTGCAGCAAACGCTCCGCTCTGCTGTGGATGCTGACACTGGAGGTGCTGTGTACGGTGAGGGGTCACGGGCGATCTCTGTACTCTCTTCTCAATTTTGCTAGGGACCTAAACTGCTCTAAAAATTAAGGATTTTTAAAATACACCTGTCCATCAGAAAGTTCCTCCTGCCCTGTGGTTCTGCCCCGTTGGCCTCTTCCATGCTATGTCTACGTTCCTGCCCTGGCCAAGCCTGCGAGTGGCCTTCTGCAGAGAGAGTTGGAAGTGGGGGCCCCTGGGTGCAGCCACAGCAGCAGGGGGACCCAGGCCGGCTCTACTGTGACCCCCTCCCACCAGCCACCCAGCCTCACGCCCTCCCAGTGCGCCCGTGGGCTCGGTCCTCCTGCAGCTGCCTCAGCACTGGCAGCCCTGACCTGGCCCTGAATCTCTGTGCTGAGGCCGGCCCTGGGGGTCCACAGAGGGCAGCCGGTTCACTCTCTGTCAGGGTCCAGGGTCTTGGGTCTGCTTTCTGGTTTGTGTCTGGCAGCCAGGGTGGGGGCAGCACACTGCGGCCTGCAGACAGCCTTGGTGAACAGGACTGAGCTGAGGCCCTGGGACCACTCACCTCTGCAGAGGAGGCAGGAGGGGAGGCCTTGTCCACGAGGGCTGCCAAGGGTGCTCCGGAGCTTCCCACTCACCAAAGCCAAGAGCCAAGGGCTCTCTGGAGCCCTGGGGTCACTTCCAGGCCTGCAGGAGGCTGGAGCCTGCGGGCAGGAGGCTGTGTGGATGAGGAGCCAAGAAGGGGTGCAGGGCTCCGTGCTGGCACACTCTGGGGGCTCCTCCCCCTCCCCCAGGGCCGGTCATCAGCTCCCACCGCCCCGGAGAAGTCCTCGGTGGCCTGTGCGCGGCCCGCTCAATCCTGCAGTAATTGGCTCCCCTTGGGCGTCGCCTCGACTCAGCTCTCCCCACTTAGCCCATATTGAGGTGCCAATTGAAAAATCCCTCCGCGGCCGCGCATCTCCATTTCCCTCTCGGAGCCCCCGCCTTCATCACGGCTCAAGGTCGGCCGCCAATCTCCCGCCGCGCATTCCCGATCGGAGCTCCCTCAAGCATGAACTATCAAATTATTGTCAATTCCGGCTGATTTTCTAACAGACAATGGAAAATCTTTGGTGGACTTCATCTGTGACTCCTGCCCACTTTCTTATTTATTCAAAAAAATAACAGCGAAAGGTCACGGGCCCGTCTACGCAGTTAGCTCTTCACTGTTTATTGAGTTTTTATGCTTGGTTTAAAACTGAATTACTGAGGCATAAAGTGAAAACGCATTTATACCCTTCAGGAAGATCTGTACATAAAAATTAAATTGTATTATGAAAAGTGGAGAGAGCCATGTGGGAAGCTCGGAAGACCTGATTAGGAGATCGAAGTGCCTCTGAGCACGCGTTATAATTGCCCGGGCCTGTCCCTGCATGCGTGTTTTTTGTCATTTGGATCAGTTAGTGAGGCCTCCTGCCCGACGCGAGGGCCCGGTGCTGGGTGCTGCCTGGCTGGGCTGAGGGATGGTGCTGGGCGGGCAGGCTGAGTCACTGGAACCCAGACGGGGACGGTGACTTCCCTGCACACCAGGATCCCACGGCCGGGGCCAAAGTGGAAGTGGGGAAACAGGGGGACCGGCGACAGCTGAGGGGGGTCGGGATGCCGTGGGGTGGGGGCGGGGCAGCCCTGACCCAGGAGCAAGGACCTGTGTGTAGAGCTGCCCTGAGGGAGGGAACATCAGGCAGTGACACAGGTGCACGTTTCCACCCCACCTGCCTGTGTCCCTGTCCCCACCCTGAAGGGGTCACCAGTCCCGCGGCCACTCTGATGCAGCACCATGTCCGTGACCCCCTCAGCCTCTGTCAGGTCCTCCCAACAGCCAGGCCTGGGGCTGGCTCCTGGGCAGAAGGGCGGCCAGGGAGCCTCTTAGCCCCAAGGTCGCCAGGAACCGGCAGGCTCAGGTGTCCATTTCTGCTTCTGATTCTGTGATTCTGAACTCAGGACTCTGTGATCCAGAAAAGGCCCGGCTCACGTTTCCAGGGACAGATGCTTCGCTCCTGGAGTGCGCACCGGGCCAGGTCACAGCCCAGGAAGGAGCGGGCTGGGTCCACACCTAGGCTCTGAGAGACCTCCTCTGTCACTGTGGGGCCGAAGACCCCAGTGGAGGGCCAGCCTGCTGAGTGTGGCCTCCCCAGTGTCACAGGATGGGGCACAGCGGCTGGCACACAGGTCCTTCCTGCCATGAGTGGCCTTTGTGCTCCGGTTCCTATGTTCTTATGACTGACATGCATGGTGTAAACCATGCATCAGGCCACCACGTGTGACGCAGAGCTGCTGAGGGTTCCTGCTGCCTAAAATGAGTCCAGATGAGCTCTTTTCCTAGTGTTTCCCCTGCAGCCTGGCTGTGTGGCCCGCCTGGGCTAGCTTGCAATCCTCCTGTCTCAGTCTCCTCAGTAGCAGTGATGCAGGTGAGGGTTAAGGATGCTTTAGAAGCGAGGAGGAAGAAAAGAAAGAGGAGGAGGTGGCGTGTGATGGGGCACTGAATAGCTACATTGCAGCACACAGGATTTTCTCAATGTTGGCACCGGCCAGATCTTTCTTGAGTGAGGACAGGGTGGCCCGGTGTGTGCAAGCTGCCGTGCTGCCTCCACCAGCCTTCCGTGACCCAGGTTCCCCAGTGCCGAAGACCCTGCTCCTGGCCTCACTGAGTCGGTGCCCCTCCTGCTCCGTCTCTGAGTCCCAGGTGTGGCTTGTCCTGCTCGCTTAGGCATCAGAGGGGACCCTGGCCTGGCTACAGGCATCACCTCCCCTCCAGGAAGGACGCCGCTCTCTATAATTGCTGATTCTGCTGGTCATACACTCTCCACACTGGTCACAACTGCACATGGTGACTCTGCCTCTGAGACCCAAGCACTGGGCTCCCTGCCCCTTCCAAGGAGAGATCATCCCCACCCCCCAGACAAGTCACCTCCACGTGGCCGCCCCAGGAGTTTAAGACTTGGAAAGTGTTAGTTTCCCAGCAAAGGGGCAGGTGGGGTTGGCAGGATCCCACTGCAAAGGAAGGAATGGATGACGGCATGCCTCACTGACCTGCCTTCCCCACGGACCGGCACAGTCACAATGGCACAGTGTCTTCTCCTGTCGGGGCTGGGGCACTCTGCATCACAAGCAGGGCCCACTCACCTGGCTCAGCACCTCCTATCCCAGGCCCTGCCCTCTCCCGTGGGCTCTGCAGCTGGCCCCAGAGCTGCCCCTCTGTGTCCCATCTGGAGGACGTGGCCCTGCCAAGGCCCCTGGACTCTTGCCAGGGAGTTACTTACAGAGCTCAGCTCCCTGCATCTGGTAAATACCGATGAGGAAGGGAAGTTGGGCAGCCTCCTTGCCCATGGCCCTGGGGGCACAGCCTGCCAAGCACAGTGTCCAGGCTGCTGGCTGAGTTAATGGGCACTGCCCACGTCAGCCACAGCGGAGTGCTCTGGGCAGGTCACAGTCCAGCTGCCTGAGACGCAGCCCCGCAGATCTGTGGCCACTCTGGCCGTTGGCACAGGCTGATTTCTGCCTGAGACAGGAGAACACCAGGCAGGCGCTGGGAGGGAAAAATGACACAGGCTGCTGAGGACGGAGGCTCTGCCAGCTGGGCCCTCACCAGACTGCAGACAGGCTGAGAACTTCCCAGGGAGGGCCGAGAGTGTCAGAGACGCAGCTCCCCGGCTTGCAAGCCTTAATTAAGTGTCTCTCTGCAGATGCCCAGCTAATCACGGGGTTACGAAGATGACCAAGGCACTGCCTCCTCATTAAGGTGACCACAATCTATCACCAGCCCTTTGTTTGCGTGAGTGTTGATATTCATTTACACTCAGCTTCTCTAAACTCAGGGAGCCCTGCCTGGGCTTCGGGAGGGGCAGCTGGGGGAGATGTTGGGGGGGGGGGCGAGTGTCCACCGGTGCCCTTTGCATCTGCACTGGACGGGGGGCCCCCTGTCCTTCCTCTGTCCTGTTCCAAGCTGTGAGGGTGGAGTGAGACTTGAGATGGGGTCTCGGCTCCTGTGTCTTCATGGCCCACCACGTCTAACATCTGATGGTCACCCCTCCACGGCTGGCCTTTCCCCGTCACTCCAGACCCCTTGAATGCTCCACTGAGACCCTGGAGGCCGAGGCCTGCTGTTTCTATGCAAAGGTAAAGCAGGAGGCACTGCGTGCGCACCACACTGGGGCATGGCCCAGAGCTGCTCAGTCCTCAGCCTTGCCTGCGGGAGGATCCTGTGCCCCTCCGCACCCTGGCACCCCTGTGTCCGTGGCGATCTGCTGATTTCTTCCCCGGACCTCGTACTTTCCCTGCACCTCGATGTACTGACTCATCTGATTTTTCAACCAAGTAACTGATGAATTAATGATCCCAAATAACAGCTGGCATTCCAGAATGCTAATGCATCTCTGTGGATAAATGAAAGGCAGGGGATAGTGGGGAGGAGGAGAGGGCTCTGAGCTTATTAATTTAGCAGTCTAAATGAGAGTCAGAATCGGAGCCTGGATAAACACCAGGGGTTTGTTTTGGTCCCCGAGGTCTTTGAGAAAGTCAGCTATTGAAAGGCTCGCCTCGAAAGCTTTTAACCCCCGCGTAATTACCATCGAGCTCACTACCATTTCAGTTCCATTAATCCAGATTCGGAGCAATTTTCCTGCTGTTGTTAGCCCAGGTTAAGTGAGTTTGTTTTCTATAATTGTGTCCTGGTAATACCGCGCTGATAAAAGCGGTGCGATCCTGGCCAGGAGCCCTGCGGCTTCCCCCGGAGCCACCCGCCCGGTCATCAGACCAACATCAAACCAGCATCTCAGTGACTGCACAAGGTGTCTGGAGAGCAAGGGATCAGCTGTGTGTGTGTGTGTGTGTGTGTGTGTGTGTGTGTGTGCGCGCACCCTGCCATTTGCTCACATGTACACATTCATGTGCACACACCCATCTGTACGCACACACTTCAGCACATACCCGTTCACACACATGCACATATGTGCACTCACATGCACAAATCCAAGTAAACCTGGAGAAATCCAAGGCAGGCACTGGACCGTAACAGTATTGACCTCATGACTGAGCCAGAAAGAATGAACAGAGATTGTATATATATAGCTTTGCAAGATGTAACTTGCTATGATTTAGATCTAGAATATCCCCTAAAAGTCTTCTCTTCAGAGATGCCCCAGAAGAGGCAGTAGGACCCTGGGGTGTGCCCTGGAAGGTTGTGTTCCTGTTCCTGCCTCCTACCTTTCCTCTCTCTGCTTCCTGGCCACCACCATGTGAACAGCCGTCCTCATCTAGTCCTCTGCCACGCCAGTTCTGCCTTGGAGCAGCTGACCACTGACTAAACCCTCTGAAACTGTGAGCCACAATAAACTTCCTCCATGAAGTTACAGCTGTCAGGCATTTTGTCCCTGTGACAGGGAAGCTGAGTGTGACATTCCTTTTGGGGGAAGCTAGTAAGCACCACATGGAATCTCTGATTGCTGCTCACAAAGGCATGTTGATCGACAGCTACCTCATGATAAAATGTTAAATCCAAAAACAGCGCTCGCTCACACGCTTCCTTGAGATCCTAATGTGCTCACTGTGCTCCACTCTTCTTTTGAATTCTTTCCAAAGGTGACTTCAGAGCTGGCCTGGGCCAGGCGGCAGGCCTGTTTGAATCTGAGCTCTATTAGGGGAAGTCTGTGAGCCCTATGGGGCACTAGCTTTGGGCAGCCACGGGAAGGGGCTTTATCACCTCTGGGGATGGGAAGCCCAGCACCTGGTCTTACTTCTTTGCAGGGCCACTCAGGCTCCTGCCCTGCTCACCTGCTCCTGAGCAGCCAACCCATGCAACCAGGTGCTCCCTGGGCAGGTGTGAGGCCCTTTCCTTCACCTCTCGGACCTCCCTGATGTGTCCCAGGGCTCTGCATGTCCTTTAGGGGACCAGGTTTGCATCAGAGATTCCAGGAGAGGGGTGGGAGATAGCATGAATGAGACAACTAGATAAGAAACAGAACACTCAAAATGTGGCTTCGTTTTATATTCCAAATCCCACAGAGAAAACCAAGGTTGAGAAAGAGGGTGTGATAACTAATGGTGATGTTGATTTGAATGGAACAGAAACTGCTTTTTGGATCAGTAAAACATATATGTGGGCGTGTCCGTGGATGATTGACAGGCAGGCTGAAAACTGAGGGGGAAGACCCGCCCCAGATGTGAGTGGCACCAACCAATAGGATTGTAGCCTGGCTGGAATAAAAAGGGAAAGAAGAAGGAAGTCTGTCCTTTGCTGCTTTGGAGGAACTAAGGTCTGTACCTTCACCTTTGGATGTCATCTCTGTTTCCTTCACCCTCCAACGCGAACTCACACGGGACGCTGCAGCCTTCCACCTTTGATTGGATCCTCAGTCTCTCCAACACAGCGGCCACTCTGGCTTCTCCCACCCCTCCCTCCACAGTGCCCACTGCAAGCCTGATTGTAAATCCTTCACACATCCTCATATCATTTACATGCAATATTAAATCTGCTCTTCTAGCAAACCCTGTAGAAGGCAAGCAAAGATTTGACAACCAAGACTGGAATGGACTCTAAATGAAAATATCCGGACAAATATTTTCAATAATATATACTGTGGATCTTCATTGAGATCAACAAATGTATAGCATGTATGAAAAACAAAACCCAGAAAGCCTCTCGCCCAGAGGTGGGATTAGAAGCATTGGAAAGGAACACAGGATGGGTGTGAGATTCAGCAGGTGGGGTAAACTGTAGGCAGACGCAGCTCCAGGAGTGAGAGAGCAGAGCCAGAGAAGGAATCGAGGTGCCGTCCCCCCAGGGCATTGTGCACTACAAGAATACGGAAGGAAGCAGTCGTGTACACAACTACAATCCCAGTGCTATGGAAGCTAAGGCAGGAAGCTCACAAGTTCAGGCCTAACCCAGGACAACTTAGTAATTTAGGGAGACCCTGTCTAAACACGCAAATGCAGAAAAAGAATTGGGGATAGAGCTCAGTGTGAAGGGTCTGAGTTCAATATAAAGTATAAACAAACAAACAAACGGAAACAGTTACGACACTTGGAAGAGGAGGGCATGGAGGGACACAAGGAAAGCATCAAGAAGCACCTGTGGGAAGCCAGTGACCGGAGTCCTCAGGGGTCCCCCGCACTCTGGGGACGCTTGGGGGAGGCAGGAGAAGCTCTCCCAGAGCATCGAGGTCTAGGGAGGAGCCAGTGCGGACACAGGGGCTGGAGCACAGCCTCACCGTGTCGGTCTGCACGGCCCCGGGGTGTTCAGGTCTGAAGGGTCCTCACCCGTGCCCTTTCCTGAGCAGAATCGCTTGGAGGAAGAGCCTTAGTGGGAGGGAGTGGGCAGAGCAGAGGACCAGGGAGGAGCGGGCCAAACCCAGGAGGCGTGAAGAGCATGATGAAGGTCACCTTGGACACCATGGAGCCAGAGCAGGAACCCAGAGCCTGAGAGCACAAGCCAGGAGAACCCAGCCACAAGGGTGCTGGACAGAGAAACTCCGCTGAGACCAGGAGCTGACGAAGCCACAGCCTTTGGGACCGGAAGGTTGACCGTCCAGGGCTGGACTAGTCCGAGTGGACGCCCGGGATTGGGGGCCAAGTCTGGGGACAAACAGCTAGCACTGTACTCAGGGTCTCGTCACCCGAGCTCCTACACATTCACAAACCCTCAGTGGAGAAGCCACAACATGCCGTATCTGGCAGGGTGGGCTTCACACCGCTGTGTTCGTGGTCCGGTTGAAGACCCTCGTGCACCCCAACCTGAGCTGCAGAATCGGCAGAGGCCCCCGTGTGAGGCAGGTGTCCTGCTCTCCTCTAACAGGTATTAACATTCACAGAAATTAATACTGTAAGAAACTCTAGTGACGCTTTAATGTTTTAATTGGCATATTTTTCTCTAGTGACTGTGCAGTGAATGGAACAAGTAGGGGAACGTCCCTAGACACCTGCAGAGGTGCTTTGGTAGGTGTTGCAGCTCCTAGAGAAACCAAGCACAGCAGAGAGCACGCAGCCAGTGCGGGAGGCCCGGCGCCAGGCCGTCCCTGGACGTCACCCGGGCAGCGTGCACACACACCAGCATGGCATCAGGAGCGCGGTGCGGGACCTGACATGGTGTCTCGGCCCACGGGTTTACCACTGCCTGCTGGGTCACTGTTGTGGGAAGCCCCCTCCTGCAGTTCCAGAGGTCCGACCTCTGGGCAGCGCCTGGCTGGGGGACAGCAGAGGGACAGGGACTTGGTCACACCCGTGCCGTGGAGCTGGGGCATCTGCAGGCTCCTCCGAGTTACTAACAGAAATAAATTAGTCAGCAGTAGAATTAAATAAACCCAATGAAAGTCGAGAGAGAAACTAAAGACAAGAGCAAGTTCCACAAAGTGCAAAGAGGAAATTAACAAGTGATTCTTTTTTAATTTAAGGAAAAAAATTCGACATGACCGACAAAGAATAACTCACTCCACTGAGCGAAGATGGCTGAAGCTTATAAAGCCCGGGAAGTTTAGGGCTCACAGGAGACCACTGGACACCAGATGCTGAGTCGCTGGTCCCGTCCCCGGGGAGCGACTGTCGGGAGATTCAGCCTCGCTGTGGGGACTCGGAGCAGCGGCAGCGGGCACAGCCGGCTGGCAAACACCACAGTCGCAGCTGCCACAGCATCGAGCAGCTGTGGCTTCTTGACTGCGACAGCAGTGGAGGGGTGACGCTCTGGGAAAGGAGTACGGTGAGGAGGGGCCACGTCCAGGGTGTGACAGTCTCACCACACGCCGTTTCCCTGTGGGGGTCCGTTTCCAAGTTTATCCTTCCTTGTGGGAGAGTAGTACTCCTCGGTGTTGAGGACCAGGCTTCGTTACCCACTCAGCTGCTGATGGGGATGAGCCGTAGGGTCCTCCTCTACGAGACACCTGTGGTATGAAGAAGGAGCAAAAGAAAAGACAGGCGACAGGAAGTGGGAGATGGAGCCTCTCAAAGGGGAAGGGGATGGAGATGGAGGAAGCAGGGGGGAAGGGAAGAGACAGGAGCATCCCCGATGCCTCCCGGGGAGTATAAACGTCACCCACTGCGAGTGCGGATCAATGACTTTAAAAGCACAGGAGAGACACAAGAGCGGGAAGAAGCGTCCACGGTGGGCCTGTGGATGGGAGACCCCGCAGTGTGCGGGCAGGGACGGTTGAGCCGCGGCTCCAGGACAGCTGCTGGATTCAAAGTCAGCGCCTGAGACCCGAGCTGCAGTCAGCAGTGGCACACAGCAGGAGGAGACTGCACCGGGCACCCGCCCGGCTAGGGTGCCACCTGGGGTGCAGGGCTGCCGTGGTCACCTGTGTGTGGGCACCCTGGTGACTCTGGGCTCCTCCTCCAGTGCCAGAATGCACTTCTCAGGGAGATACAAGCTGGGTCGTCCAGAGCTCTAGAAGGGGCGTGTGGGGGTCCCACACGGCAGCACCCCTGAAGCCCCCTTCCCCCGTGCCCTCCACATTGTCGCTGGTGGTGCTTGCAGTGCCGCCCTCCCACTCAGGCCAGGACATGCGTGACACCCAGGAAAACACCATAAACGACACTGGGAGATGTGAACGCCGTCTGCAGACTGGAAAGCTCATGGCTCCCAGCAGGGCATTGCAAGCGGGACTCTGGCGTTGCCACCAGCCCAGCTGACTCCAGAGTCCAAGCCAAGAGGGCGTGAAGCTTAGTGACCAGAGAGTGGCTGGGAGGAGGCTCGGAGAGCAAAGGAGCTGCAGCCAGTTCCACTGCGTCCAGCCTGGGCCAGCAGAGGGTCAAAGGCTGCTGTGAATGCGGCTGGGTCCTTCGGTAAAAAGCCAGATCTGGAGTGGAGCACAGCTGAGAGCTCACTTTCCTTCGATCAGGATTTGAGTGGCTGCCCAGGGTCCCTCTCTGCTGCTGTGATGCATCTGCTGATGCCAACGGCCATTCTCCAGGGGACAGACCTGGGCCTCCAGCCACGGCCTCTAGGACTCATCTGCATCCTGCCCACTGGGAATGAGGATGAGTTCAGGATGGGCAGAACAGGGCGGAGCACTCTGGGGCCTGAGGGCCACAGGTGATTCAGGGCAGGGATGCTGGTGGGTGTGGCTTGCAGAGGTGGGGTGGTGGGTGGTTGAGGTTTGTGGAGGGGGGTCCCAGGCTGCAGTCTGCTGTCCTTGTCAGTCTGTACCCTGCGGCTAGGGCTGGGGCTGGGGCCTCTCCCGGATGTTACCCAGCGACTCAGGTGCCCAGATGGGACCTAGGCAGGGGCTGAGGAGGAGGGGCAGCAGAGCCAGGGAGCTCAGGCCTTGCAGTGGGCAGGTGCTGGCCCAGGCGATGGCCTGTGATTGTGGCCAGGGCCTTGTGCTGCTGCTGACTGGTGGCTGGAGACCAAGAACAGTGACCCCTGGTCATGTCTCTGAGTGAGTGGGCAGCCTTGAGTCGGCTCCCAAGAGTGTCTGCAGGGGCCAACTCCGAAGGACAGTCCATGGTACCCTGCTCTGGTTCAGTGTGGGCAGCATGCTCCAGGCTTCCCCAGGCTTCAGGAAGTTGGGGTGCTCGCCCCGCAGCTGCTTCTCCTCACTGACAGGGTGCAGAGGTGCTGGCAGCTTTCAGATGCCCGCCTGCTTCTCTCCTCTGCATGTCTAGCCATGGAGCCCGCCCTTTCCTTCTGGCCTGGAACTTGTCCCTCGGACACTACAACCACATCGCTATTTATGGTGACTCTGTCTGAGCCAATTTATTAATAAGCCCAGTGAGTCTCAGGAATAAAATCATGAGAAGAAGATTAAATCTGAAAACTCCTACAAAGATTTACTGTTCCCTGACGCCCACGCCAGAGGTGCAGACTTTGTGTTCTGGAAACCTGGGGTGGATGAGACGAATCTAGCCGGCCCAGAGCTGCTGGAGAGGCTGCTGTCTGGGCACCCTCTGCTCACAAAGGGGCAGGAGGCGGAGGACAGCCATGGGCTGCAGAGGCTGCACCTGGGAAAGGCGTCACCCTGCGTTGAGGAGGCCTGGAGTCCTGCTGAGGGAGCGAGCCTGGCCGCTGCTGTCACCACGGCCACTCTCCAGTCCTCTGGGGTAGATGTGTGGGCTTTGCCGCTCTGCCCTATAGAAAATGAGGCACTGTGGACCTTTGTGACTTGGCCTGTGTGTGGCTCCTGGGTAGACCCCATGCGTACAAGCTGATCGCCTGGAAGGTGGTCTTCAGGGAATCCCAAAGAGCCGCAGGCTTCTCCTCCTTCCTTCCCCCCTCCAGGGGCCAAGTGCTTGCTGGCTGGGATCCTAGCAGGGGCCAGGCAGCCCTTCTGCCTCGGCTCCCAGAGCGGTGCTCGGGGTCCTCTGCTCTGGGTTCTCCTCCGCTGTGGTGCTGCAGTGCCCAAGGGATCTCTATTCACAGCCCGCCTGCCTGGAAATCGATGAACATTACTGGAAGCGTTACACATCATACAACTAAAAGACCGGGTGCTGCTCCACCAGACCGTGTGGAGTGGTAAAGGTGTGGCCGGGCTGTGGGGGCCACCTCACTGCTCCAGGGCCCCTGAGCTTGGGTTGCGTGTGGATCCCTCACAGCTGTGTGAGGCTCTGCCTGACCACCTCTGCCCTGCAGCCAGCTGGCCTCTCCCTGTGTCCACATGGACATCTCTCCAAGGCGAGTCTGCCCAGTGTCCCCCACGGACACACGTCACAGGGAGTCAGAGCCACCCCAGTCCCCTCGTGTTTGCTGGATGACAGCAGTAAAGACCTCTGCTTCCGGGACCGTTTGCTCCCCAGTGGGGATCTGGGGAGAAACGATTCTGTTCACAGCCACAGCTGAGGCTGCAGTCCTGGGTGGAAGCTCACAGCTGCGGACACAGGGGTGGCAGGGAGCTCACAGGCTCACACCCTTGCCGAGCACCCCAAAGCCCCTTAGGAGCTGTGCTGACCAAGCCCGATCCTCCAAGGCACCTCTGGTGCCCCACCCTGCACTGGGCAGGCGCCTAGCTGGACAAGCCGGGCAGTTGGGCCGAAGGGCAAATGGGACATCTGGGAAACTTGATTTTGGTGGCACTGAGGTTTTGGCTACAGCAGGAGTTTGTGCCCAAGTGACTGTGTCAGCCTCGAGCTAATCTGACCCAGGTGACATCTGGCTCTGCCCTCCTGCCAGGGCTGCAGGCCCATGGTCTTTCTTTGGGACCAGCGCGGCAGCACCCTGGACAGGGTTGGCCCAAAGGTGGCGGAAGCACCTGTGATCCCCAGGGAGGAATGGGCACCTGCTCCCCAGGAACTTGTCTGACCTGTTGCAAGGCAGAGACCTAGGCTTGGTTTTAAATAATACAATTAAAAATTCCCCCTCTGAAACATGGTAATTGTAATCTGTCTCATCTCTAAGTGTAATTATATTAAACTCCAATTTTCCCTCAAATATGCATTCCAATTCAATTTTCCTTTTTTCTCTTCTTAACTAAATCTATTATCATTCCCTGGTTAAATTATGCTTATTTAATCTTTGATGAGACCTTTCTCTGGCAGTCAGCTGATTGAAATTAATGCTCCCAGACTTGGAGAGGGCCGGGCTCGGAGCCCCCTTTCAGAGGCAGCTTTGGAACAGCTGGTCCCGGATCTGAGCTTCTGGGGTGTCACCCACATGCCCTCCAGGAGGGGGTCCTCTTGCCACAGTTGGGGGCTTCTGTGTCCATCAGTCAGACTGTGGGGATGGCACACAGTCAGACAGGTGGGATGGCAGGTGAACAGGGGCTTCCCAGGTTGGACATAGGTGACCCCACCGGCGTGGAGGCACCAGGACGGGCACCGTAGCCCTCATTCACCAGGTCAGCCCAGCGTCCGAAGCCCAGCAGCCTCCTCGAAGCACAGTAATTGCTGAGGACACCGTGTTGACCTCAATATTTCTCATTATCATATTACTTAATTAGGTATCAATCCCTGAGGGCTATAGATTTTCTACGGCTATTAAACCAAAGCAGGGTATAAATTCACTACAAAGCCAAACAAAAAACAGTTAAACTGACATCTTTAGCTGGAAAGCGGGAGCTATTTGTGGGGAGTGAGATGTGGCCAAGGTGGCTGTGGTCCTGCAGCCAGTGCTGCGCATGCCCCACCTGCCCAAGGGGGCGGGGACAGCAACCGGGCTGCTGGGCCTTCCAGTCTCCACTGCAAAGCTCTGCGCCCAGAGGGTGGGCTGTGGCCCCTCATCCCCCTGCACCGGAGAGCCATGCAGGTCTCCGGAACGCAGCCTGGGTGTGGGCACCTTGGCCAGCAGGGCCTCCTGGAAGTTGCGAGCTCCCGTGTGTCAGGGCCACCGCTGACAAGACGAAGGCTGACCGCATTACAGTGATCAGAGTTTGCCCCTGATGTGCTCCACACATTGTGTCAATTGAGAAGTCTCCAAGCAGGGTCCTTGTTCTGTAAACATCCTGAGCCTGTGCAAGGGGAGGGCACAGAGATTTTGTGAGTGCTACATTTGCTCTGGGGGGCAAGGGAGGCGAACTGCATACAATACAAGGGAGAAGAAGCTCGCTCTCCCCTCTTTTGCTCTGGCTGCTTTTGCTGGCTGCTGCCTTGAACTGTTGCCCCTGTGCCATGCTGCCCTGCCTTGGAGCCAGCTAATTATGGACTGAAACTTCCACAAACAGTGAGCTAAGTAAATCTTTCCTTTCTTCATTTTGGGTGTCAGGCGTTTTTTCCAGCAATGAAAGCAAAGTAACCAAGACAGCCCCCGTGTCTGGAAGGACACCAGAAACATCCCCACAGTCTGAATGATGAACACAGAAGCCCCCAACTGGCCGCATCTGCTCCCAGTGGTCCAGGAACCCGAGGCTCAATGCCCCCACTTCTGCTCCCCGATCCCTGGGTGCAGTGGGGCTTGGGTGCCCAAGGTGCTGTGGAGCAAGGTAGTGAGACTGGCTGGGTGACCCCCAGGAGGGCCACAGGGCACAGGCACACAGAGGCAGAACTGAACGGTCCCTCTGAGCCTCAGTTTCCCTGACCCCACTGGCTCTAAGAGTGACCACACCCAGCAGGACACCTGGCCTAGGTGGCTGTGATGACTCCATTCATACCTGAATGGCATTGCTGCATTAATTCACCTGTGAGCTCGTAAGCTCACTTAAGGAAGCCAAATCCCCAGAATGCTGTTTTCAAACTATTTCCCAGAGCAATGCTGTCCACATAGATGCCATTGTGCAATCCGCAGCAGCCAGTTTCTTCTCCTGCTTCCAGGACCAGCTCCTTTGCACACAGCAAAGCCACAGCCCCCAAAGAATCCAACACCTCTGGAGGGAGGACCAGCATCCTCACTGGCTGGTCCTGATGACTGACCCAGGGTCACCTTGATTCCAAGGTGGCCCTGTCTGTTCCTCCCTGCCTCGGCCCATGTCTCCGTATCTGGACTCAACCCTGAGCCTTGCAGGGAAGATCAGCACAAACGCAGCAAGCACTGGGCTCTGAGAGTCCCACAGGCACAGGAGATGGCACCTGGGGACAGATGCTTGGACGTGAGCTGCACCGGAGGTGGAGCAGCAGCACCCTGAGGGTGCCCTGCAGACCTGACCTGGGTGTCCCACCTTTGCCCTTTGTTACTCAGTGTCTGTCTTTGCTGTGAGGAGCTGCAGGTGCCTGGGCCACCCCTGCCTGTGATGGCAGAAGGGCAGCCCTTTCATCACACTCAGGCTTTGGAGGAGCCCAGACACCAGGAGAGAAAGCTGCTGGTGGGCTGGACACTTGGGCATGAGAGGACGCTCTGTTCCCTGGGTGAATTTTCCACTTCTTGGGAAATTGCATCTCTTCTGAAGGTCTTCAACTGATTCATCACCAAGGGTCCCAGGGACAATCTCATTCCATCAGTAGATGGCCAAAGTCAGCAGCAGCTGCAAGACACAGCTGGGCAGTGAGTGATTAAAGGCCTGGACCACAGCCCAGAAGGACTGGCCCATGACACTGACCAGCACAGTCTACCCTGTCACCTGGGCGTCCATGCCTGATTCCCAAGTCAAGACAGTAAGTAAGTCACACACCCCTCGCAGTGCATTAGAACACAACTGTCCCTCCCACACCCCAAATGCACCATCCCTGCCCTAGAAAGCGGGGTTAGTCTTCAGGGATGCATGCTCTCCTCCACGGCATCCCATCAACTTCATGTTGCAAGTGTATGTGAAGTCATCCCACAGGGACAAAAGCAGGAGGAGATATTTGTGAGTGCGTGTGCCTACACAGAAGATTCACCAATATAAATTAAGAAGGAACCACTCACGGTGGCCCAGGTCCTCGTTTGCCTAATGGGTGACAGGCATGGCTCGTTTCTGTGACCACCATCCTCCACTACATATTCTGCAGGACTTTGGCCCTCAGCAAACTACTCTGCTGGGCCTGGTTTCCCACCTGGCGGGTGGCCACATCTGTCTTGTGTCGCCCATATCTGTGTTGTGCAGGGTTCCTCCACCTGGAGCTCAGACTCTGACCAGCAGAGAATAGCCAGGAACCAGAAAGTGAACCTTTGGTTAGGCAGAGTCCAGGAGTCATGGGGAGTAATGCTGCTTTCATTTCTACCCCTTGGTTTCTGGAGCCCCCAATTCTGAACCACACTTCTTGGCTATGCAACGTTTTAGCCCAAAGTTAATGTCATAACTGATCTTCAAAAGGCCATTTTAGCATCCCAATGAGACAGACCCAGATCCCAGTGTCAAACCTCTGTGAGCCACCCAGACACACCCAGAAATGTGCTCTGGCAATTTCAGGGGTTGACATCAAGCACTTCAAAAGTTTAACTGCCACATTCTAAAACTTGCCACCCTGACCCCCAAACACATCTCCTTAGACCGCACTTAATCTCCAAATAATACAACAGAAAGCCCATGTTCTGTCTAATGTGTCATGACTATTCTGCTTAGAACAAAGAGCACTCTAATCCTTTCCTCAAAACCTCAACAATTCCCACACCTTCAAAAGTCTAAGTCAAAGCCTCTTCTGAGACTCAAGGCAAACTCTCAGCTGTGAGCCTCTGTAGGAATCAAACAATTCCAAGGTACAATGTCACAATAAAACACCTGACACCATCCAAGCCCAGTTCGTTATCTCATGAAGTCAAAGCGTGAAACCACAGTAAAAAGGAGTTAAAAGTGAAGTGTTTTCAGAAATATAAGAAGAAAAATGGCTTCTGGTGGCTACACAGGAGGGGTTCTTTAAAGTGGAGTTTCAGGTATTGCTTTAACCTGGGTCTTACATGAATCAGCGAAGAATGGTAGCTTGCTTGATAATCTATCCAGGACTGTCACAGGTGATTGCCTGTCACAGGTGTCTCTGAGTTTAAAATAACCAATTTGGGTTAAGGCTTAGTAATGTAAAGTTTAAAGAAAATCAGCTTTCTTCCAAGGATACTGAGTTCAAAGGAAGTTGATTACTCTGCGTTTCTAAATTCCTCCAAGTCCAGCCCAGAGATAGGGAGGAGTTGACTCCTTTAGCATAGTCTGCCTAGGGGTCCTCTGGGGGGTCTTATCGGCCCATTCTTTTCCTACCTTTTATCCTTTATCTCCTCTGCTTTTAGACTTCTAAGCTTGACTAGCTGCATGATTTCAATTAACTTTTAACTAGGTGTGTGCACCTTTTTACTGTATCCAGCTAATTCTATCTTAGGCCTGTTGCTTACTATCTTCTCACTAACTAACTAAACAAGCTGTCTTTTACAAAAGAGCAAAACTGCCATTCTGTAAGAGAAAAGAACAGAAATCTAGACTGAAACTCAGCAGGGCACAATTAAGTCCTTTAACTCAGTCCCTGGCATGTGGGACACATGGGGTGAGATGTGTGCTCCAGAGGACTCGGGCAGCCCTGCCCGTGGCTTTGTCAGTTGAAACCTTCTGGTCTGTCTTGGGCTTGCTCCCCTCGCAGTTTTCAGCTTTCCTCAGCAGACTTTCTCAGCACACACTCCTGGCTTCTCCAGCTTCCTGGGATCTGCACCACACTTCTAGCTCCATGCATTGTTTCCTCAGGGGTTCTTGGTCTGACCTCTCAGGGTTTCCTTTGCAATCTGGTTGGAAGCCTCCTTGACTCCACAATACTTGCATTCTGCATGTCTGCAAACCCAGCATCATTTGCATGATGCCAAGGTCTGTTGTCAGTAGCACAGTAGCCAGGACCCCACCAACCATGGTTGTAGTGGCCTCAGTGTCTGTATAGCTGAGCATGGTAAGATGAATCCTACCGAACAATTGTCTAGGTAGCAATTTTCAAGCAAGGGCCCCAGGGGCTCTCTTTTCAAACAAAAGGTTTATACTTTTTTACTCTTAAGGCTGCTGTGGATGGAGTCTCCTTCCTGAGACGCTCTTATGGTATCTTTCTTTTCCCTGAATTTATTTTTTCAGTGGTGCTAATTTCTTTAGCAGCCAAACCCTGTTTGTACCCAAATTTGCCCATGGGTCTTTCTTGAGTAAAACTTAAGTTTTTCTTTTTTTCTGCCTTGCTTTTTCGGTTCAATTCTCACTATAAATTTAATGGAAAGCAACTGGGACTCATCCCATAGCCCAGGCATTATGGGGCCTTAACATTTCCTCTGCTGGGTCAGTTAGTCTGTAGCACTTAAAATCAGCCTGCTCCAAAGTCTCAGAACATTAACAAACTATAGACAAACTTGCCACTAGAGTATGATGGGCACGGCTTCTGGTCCCAGTTTCTAACGAAGTCATTACCGACACCCGAAACTCGTGAGCCTGGCCCTTTTTGTCCACATTGCTCTCAGCATTTGGCCTTCTGAGTTCTAAACAGAATTGCTTTGTAGCCCACATCTCCAAGCCTTTTCTAATTCCTCCTGATAACCAGTTCAAAAGGCTCTAAACCACATTATCAGGTCTAATCACAGCAGCAACCCCATTTCTCTGGAACCAATCTCCTGGGCAGGCTCCAAAGCCAGTGAAGTTGACACCATCAAGCTGACCACTACAGGTGGGGTTCTGTGGACACAGGCTTCACATGCATATGCTGCATGGGATGTAGGCTCAAAGGATGGGGCTCAGGCAGGAGCTGTGTGGACAGGAGACTCACAGCGGGGACTCCACAGATGGGGCTCCCAGGCGAGTCAGGTCTTGTGGGTACAAAGTCCTTCGTCCAAAAGCTCTTTCTTCTTAGCTCCTGGGCCTGGGCCTAGCTCACCTGGGATTTCCCCAGTACTGAATCCATAAGCATATAGAAAGCGGCGAGCAACTTGGCAAAAATGTGTTCTGACATCGAGCCTCTCTGAGGCTGCCTCTGAGCGTTCGGAGCCTGAAATTCGGGCTCAGTAGAGTCAGAAAGCACAAATGTTCCAATCTGGATACTCACATTATTGCCACATTGACATGGGAACGTTTTTAATTGCAAAAACTTAGCAACCAGTGTGTAATTTTTTCAAATAATTAAAAGTGCTTTGTAAATTGTGACATTCCAATACTACAGAGTGAAAACTGATTATTTAAATATGGAATCTAATTGTGCTATCATTCACATTCAATAGGATGACGGCCAGACACTTCTCAAATGAATGAAAATGTCCTATAAAATCCATTCATTATGCAAGAGCTACACATAACTGGCTCGCTGATACGAGACCACCGCTTGTACCTCGAGCACAGCAGCTGGGAGAGGGCTTCCCTGCACCATGTGGTCTCACGGTTTGTTCAGCACCTTTCAGCAGCTGGGACAAGGCTGTCCTCGCCCTTGGAGCAGGGGACAGAGTAGCCAAGGACAGACGCAGGATGCTCCAGGCCCTGGGTACCCAGAAGGAAGTGGATGTTTCTGCTTCCTCTCTCCGAGGCAGGAGAGATCCGCAGCTTATTTTCTGCCATCCAGGGCAAACTGCAAATGGGGGCATCTTGCTCAAAACCAAGCACCCAGGACAATGGCAATACAGTGCCCACCAGCACGGTGACAGCAGAGCCCTAACCCGCCCCCTGGACTGTGCGCTGGAGGGTCAGGAGCCAGCAGGCGGAGCTGGAATCACCTTGCTGAGGTGTTGAGAAGCTGCCTGAGAGCCAGACTGTTCTGTCAGGGCCTGGGGACTCCAGTAAAACTGCACACGCGTGTGTACCTGAGTGGATAGCGTGAATGTACCTACACGTATGGGCTCCCATATTTGTACACGGTGCATGAGCACGTGTGTGCACCAACCTGTGTAATTGTGTAATGTGAGAGTGTGCACTGTGTATACACGCTCACCTCCTTTCACTGGCTCTCACGACAGCCCCCCTCTGGGTGTCCATGCTGGGCCCATCCTGGCCGCCTCCCCATGCAGAGCAAGGCCTTCTGTCCTTGAGAGAGAGAGCACAGGCTGGCCCTGCTGCTCCCGGAGCCCTGCTCAGCCCATTTAGGCCTGGCCAGGTAGGGACTCCCTCCCAGCGCTTCTTGCATGACTTCCATCCCTGTGGTCTGCATAGCTGCCCGATCTCATCGCTGGCCTTCAGGAGCTCCAACTCCACCGCCTGCACGGGCTGTGCCTCCCGGGCTCCTGCCCTCTCCTTTCCTCTTCCCCCTCCCAGGATGAGTCACCGCTGGTCTTTGCCTTCCCAGCACCCAGACAGCAGTGTTCATGCGTCCTGGGGCCAGGAGCCGATGGACCCTGAGACCTCGCCGCTCTCCTTCCCTTTGGAACACGTTTCTCATATCCCTGCTTCCCAGGGACTCCAGGGTCCTCACCCTCAGAGGCTCCCGATGTAGAGCCAGGAGCTGCCTCTGCCCTGGAGCGGGTCACTTACCTGAAGGGGCCGAGCGTCCACCAGCTCGAGGACATTCACATCAATCCTGTAGCCCAGCAGGGCCAGCTGGATCTCCTCCCTGCCACCCCAGGCCACATGGGCAGGAAGAGGAAGCAGGACCCTGCTCTGTGGCTGGCCCCTCATGCAGAGCCTCAGTTTCCCTCTGCTGACCACATCCCACTGGGAGGCCAGCAACACTCCTGGGCCTGACTGCAGTGAGAAGGTGTTGTCCACCTGCGTGAACCGGCAGGAGTCCAGCCTGCAGGACAGAGACCGTACTGGAGATTCCTCCTGCTCCAACGAGCCCTCTGAAACAATTCCGGCCACGTGACCCAAAGTGAAATATGCCCATCTCATTTATTAAACTTCTGCCCAAACTTAGACATCAAATGTTTTATTAATATTTTCTATCATCCCTACAAGTTAAACCAGCCATGAAAATTACCTTCAACAGAAAAAAAAATGTTGAAAATGTATTCATTTACGGTAGTCACCAGGCAGCCCTTCTGAGCTAATTTAATCAGAAGTGACGGAGGTGCGCTCACATACATCTTCTCTGATGCAAATACCGAAATATTTAATTAATGTCAATCAGGCCTGAGGAGTGAGGCATAGTCAGGGTGTGAGGATCTAAAGGCTGCGGTGGGCCAGGGCCCGGCCTGCGCTTAAACAGGTTGAGGGCCGGGATGTCCAGGGGTCAGGGTGGGACCCCCAGAGCCCAGGGCAGTCACCTTGTGGCCAGGACTCAGGGACTAGATGTGTTCTCTTGGGGTGCTGGAGGTGGGGAGTAGCCCCGTACTGCCCATCACCCCTGCCTTTCTTCCTTTCTCCTTAAATTCACAATTTGTACCCCACAGACAGGCCCAGGGTGCCAGATGAGTGGTTAGAACAGCCTGAGGTCAGACCAGGGCACCTCTATCCAGGCCCCAAAGGGGCAGTGGGAGGCAGGAGGGGAGCAGGGGAGAGGACATGGCAGCAGGCCAGGGGCCAGGGACAGGGCACCAGACAGTGGGTTGAAATATCCAGAAACCCACAGACTACGACCACCCTGTCCCCCGGGACCCGGCCTGCGTCCAGCCTCACGTGTGTGGTGTCCTGTGGGCCTTGGACACCACGGCACTCTCTGCACAGTCCTCCCAAGGCCAGAGCCCTCTCCTGACAGCAGGGCTGAGCCGGGTCCACTGCCCGCAGCTCCTGTCCATCCCCAGCTGTGGATCCTCCCAGGACCCAGGACCCTAGGGACCCGTGCTGCCTGGGCTGGAGCTCTGCCCTGACCCCTCCCAGAGGTGCCATCTGTGCTTCTTTCTCTCCTGCACCTCCTGGGGGTCGCTCGATTGCTGCTTCAGGAGACCCAGAGCCTGGGAATGTTCCCCCACCCTCTGATGCTAGTGGAGGTGCTCAGTGGCCCCCACAGTGTCACAGAATAAGCCTGGGGGTCTGAGCAACAGAGCCAAGATCCCTGTGTGCACCCTGGATTGGGATCAGGTCCCCATGGGGATGCTGATCTGCATGTTGGGCTGTGTGTGGTAGGACAGATGCCAGCCCCTCCTGCTGGTCCCTGCGGCTGCATACCCAGCCTGTGCTCCCCAGGCCTCTACGGGGCCTCTCAGCAGCTGTGGACGCCTTGATGGTCTGGGGCGCTCTGGCAGCCCCAGAGGGGCAGGCTGACAAGCAGTCACAGCAGGGGACACCGGAGGGGGGACAGTGTTGATGACTCGCAGATCCTTGAGTCCTAACCAGGTGGCCCAGGCCAGCAGCAGCCAGGGTCAGCCCAGGTCCAGGATTCAGCTCTCTGGGAAGGAGTGTGTCCGGCCCAGGGACCCTGCGACTCTAAGAAGGACGTTAGCCCTGAGGTGTTCCTGCTCATCTGCAGGCTGGCTGCCAAGTTCTGAGGGGGGCTTGTGTCCTGCTCAACATGTTGGAAGGCTAAGAACGAGAGCAGGAACCAGGAGGCCTGATCTGTGCCATGGCTGTGACCCTGTCCAGCCCAAGGGATGAACATGGGCAGCCGTGCTGCACGGGGACTGTTAAGGAGGCCACCAGAGGCTGGGAGGATGCTGCTGGGTAGAGAAGTAAACTCCCAGCAATGGCTTCCCTGTCCCTTGTCCTGGAGAAGGGCAGGCTGTGCTTCAGGGAGACCCGTGGTGGCAGGGATGCCAGGGACATCTGGGGTGGCAGGCTCTGTGGCACAGCTCCTGCCAGTGCGAACAGCACATCACAAATCCTCCCTGGCCAGAGCTGCTTCCTCCAAGAGGAAAAGGGCCAGAGCCTGGTCCTCGGGCAGACGGCCACACAGTGTAAAATGTGCCCTCTCAACCCCCTTTACACGTGCAGTAGGTGGCATCGAGCCCATGCACGCGGCCATGCAGCTGTCACCACCATCTGCCCACAGAGGACTTACGTTGTCGCCCTGTTCCATGCAGGAGAACATGGTCAGCTTCATCCGTGTCATAGTGGGGTCAGAAGCTTCTTCCTCTGAAGTCCAACTGCTGGGCCATGGCGTGGAAGGGCCACGTGCCCGAATCAGCCACACTCCTTTCTGCATGTGTCTGCCCGTGGGTGCGAGGTCACTCCTCCATCTGGCCATGCGTGTGTCCATGTCTTCAGGACCGTGCTTCCATGGTGAACGTGGCCACACGGGCAGGCTCTGCTGAGTGCGGCTTCCAGCATGGTACCCCCGGGACATGTGGTGCTCAGGGTCTGTCCTCCTGCCTCTGTTGTCCTGGGTCCCGCTCGAATCAAGCCCCATGGCCCGGAATGGGGCTGGGCCCTCACACTCTCGCTGCTGTGAGCCCTGATTGGAGTGACTTTCCCACAGGAATCACCTGTGTCCTGTGGCCTTGAGGCCAGCATCTTGTCCGAGTGACAAGTCCCAGTAGTGTCAGGAGCTCCTGCCTTGTCTTTAATTTCATGCACATTTCTCGAGTGCCAGACTCCTGAAAACTCATTACCCAACTCAGGGCCCACCCTGACGTTGCTCCCCCACCCTGATGTTGCTCCCCCACCCTGGGTGCAGCGGGACTCCTGTGGCGTGGGCCGGGAAGTGGAAAAGTGCAAACTCTGTTTCAGCAGGATCTTCCTGACCATGCGCAGAAGCTGGGCTCTGGAACTGGGCTTATGTCCTGCAGGAAGAGGGGACCAACCTGTGACCTGCTGATGGATCGAGGTCACTAGGCGCTGGCAGGCAGCACCCCAGACAGTGCAGCTATACCCCAACCCCCCTCCCATCAGGCCTCCTTGCAGACACTCGGGGTCCAGGCAGGCAGAGGAGCGGTGAGTGCTGGGTTCTAACCAGCTCCTCTGAGAAGGCCGCCATGCAGAGTGGATCCTGGTAGGGAGGCCTGGGGTGTGTGTGCCCTCTGCCTTCCTGGGAGTCAGGGCAGGGTGGGCCTGTGAGCCCTGAGCGATAGCACAGCGGTGTCATACTCCCTCATCCTGGGAATCCCGAGGGGCACAGCTGGGGAATCTCCCTTGCCCAGCAAGGAGGGTGCTGAGGCTCCCAGAGCGGCGATGTCCCGGAAGCTGCTGCTGGTAGGCAGCTGGGTGGGTGGATGTGACGGTCCCTGCTGGGGACTGGGAGGGTCTGCAGTCATGCAGTCCACTGGAGTGTCCAGCCTCCCCGCTCTCAGGTGCAAACAGGAGTGATGTGACACTTACGGCACAGGAGCCACCAAACCAACAGACGCTGGATGGAGCCACTGTCCTTCTCCTCAGGTACTCTCTCCCTGGACTCCTTAGCTCTCCTCATGGCTGTCCTTACCTGTCCCACCCGGCTAGAAGAGTCTGTTCCTCTGAAGGAAGAGGTGCCCGTAGAGAGGACCTGCTCTGTCCCTGGGTTCCTAGGAATTTTAACTAAGAACAAACCACTGTCATGGTCCCCACTGAAGCCAGGAAGCGTATCTGGATCTGGATGACCCTGATGGCCACCCCTACCCACCCCCACCCACCCTCAGCAGGGTTGCCATGTGCCACAACTGCATCTGCCCCCACCACGAGGAGCATAGGGAGCTCCCACCGCTGCTTCCGGTGAGCCGCCTCGGCCTCCCTCCTGCAAGGCCCCTTCCATGTGCATAATTTGCGTTGGGGTGGACGCCATGGGCAGCCGGCCTGCTCCCACTCGCCCATCCAGATTGGAGCCCGGGCAGCTGCCATCCATCATGCTTGGACTCCAGCCTGTGAGCTGGGCATGGCTGTCCACTCTCAAGCCCACCCGCCGGGGGCCCCCTCGAGAGCAGTGATTGATTAACAAGCACGAGCCGAGTCACTCTCGGTAATGGTGATGAATACGGCCGGGCCTTCCTGGCAGTGATGGCTGTTTATCCATTTTTAGCCCCGCAAACAGCAATCAAGTTTCCTCAGCCGGCTATTAATTACCATGGCCCTGCAGGCCAGGCGTGGGCACGTGGGCTCCCTTTCCGGGTCCCATCTGTCCCCGGGAAGAGTGAGGCCGTTCTTCACTCGTCCCACAGTGTCCCCTGTCAAGTGGGTCTGCACAGGGTCCTTCAGGCTGTGTCCTCTGGGCAGGGAGCCGCGGTCTCCTCTGCAGGCCACCGGTCCCCTGTGGCTGCAGAGAGGCTCCCCCTCCTCTCCGGCCTCGGCCTTCCTCTGTGGAGCCTGCTCTTGTGTGCTCCCGAGTTCCAGCCTCGGGGTCCTCCAGCACCAGGCTGGTGGCCGAGGAGAGCGGGCCGCAGCATTCAGGGTGAAACCGGCCTCACCTTCACCACAGGGGCTCTCCGGTGCGTGAGGGGTCCACCTCCTCCCTGGCTTCCAGCAGAGGAAAACCATCGGGTCCCTCTGGGTTTCGCACGGGGCTCAGATTTTAAACATAGCACCGGTGATGAAGAGTGTATTGGGGTGTCAGGGGTCCCCCAGATCTGTCCTGGGTCCCAGGTGAGATTTTCCCTGGACCAAATGAGTACGGCGCTCCTGGCTATGTCAAGGTCGGTGAGGATGGGCACTGCAGGTTTGTGTCCAGGTGGCTATGAGTCTCTCTCTGAGTGATGTGTTTCCTCCTCAGAACGTCCTCTCCTGGCAGGATCGGGCTCCTCTCCTACTTACCCTAGAGTTCTCCTGCAGATGAGAGGAAGTAGGGACCCTCTTCTCAGCCCTCTGAGCCCCTCTAACCCCAGATGTGGAGGCCAGAATCTGCACCGCAGATGCAAGGTGGGTGCTACTCATCACGCAGAGACGCAGGGAAGAGGAAGCTCACAGATTTCTGCAGGGCAGTTGTCCTCCACATGCAAGTTTACTTTAAATTCTTGAATTCCTTGAGGACAGAGCTAGGGTAGGGAAGATCAGGGACCTGGGAGTTGCAGGACTGATCAGGAAAGGGTCAAATAATTAATCAATAGAAGGACAGAAGCTACCCAATGCCTAAAGTCCAGCCTGCCAGGATATGGAAAGCCATTGTCTCGAGGACCCAGGGGCTGGTGCCTGCTTGGGAGCTGCACAGTTTCTGATCAGGGGTCCCACACTGGGCCCACAGCCCCCCCCCCCCAGCTCCAAGGAAGAAATTAGCCGAGTGGGAACTGGCTCTGAATTGCTCCCCCAAAGCCCGGGGGCTTGGCCTCCTGTCTGCACACAGGAGGAGGGCAGGGATCCTATGCAGCTCTGCAAGGGTCAGGGGTGCTCAAGGCAAGGAGAGGCTGTTCTTGGGGGCCCCATTCTCTCTTCTCTATGCTTTCCAAGCCCCCCCACAGCCCCTCCTCTCTGCTAAGGATTGTGATGAGAAGGGGTCCTGAGACAGAGTCTTCCCAAATCACTACTTTGTGAGATGATGCTTGAATTTGTAATCTTCCAGTCCCAGCGTCTCAGATGGGCTGGATTACAGATTTGTAGCACCACAACTAGATTAGCTTCTTCTTAATGGCTCTAATCTCTTCAGCAACCACACTTTCCTTGGCTGCAACTTTTCAGAAGTTTCTTTTTTGGCCAGATCATAAGTTTTTAAAAATCTTTTTGTTCTGTTCTTTGCTCCTGATTCTCACTGTGGCTAAAAGCAATCAGAAGCGCCCACTGATATAGCCTGAAGATGGGGTTGCCTTAAAATTTCTCCCACCAGATTAGTTTGTCCACCTTCTTTAAAGTCAGAATCAGACAAAGTCTCCGGCCATGCACAGTATTTAGACAAGTTTTTCATCAGAACGTAGCGTCAATGGTCTCTGCTCCGATTCTCACCTGGAATCCCAGAGCCCAGCTCTACCAGCTGCATCCTTACCAGCATTCTCCCCACTGAGCCCCAAACCAGAGCAGCTGAAAAGCTTGCTAACAGGCGTCTAGGCTCTCTTCATCCCAGTTTTCCAGATCTTTTCAAAATCCTCCTTTAAACCAGTTCCAAAAGCTTCTGAGCCACAGGAAAACCACTATAGATACAATTTTCTGCATTAGTCTCTTTTCTGTCACTGTGACAAAATACCTCAGATACACTAAGGACAGGTTTATTTTGGTTTATGGTTTCTGAGGTTTTAGTCCCAGCTGGCTGGCTCCCAGGCAGGAACATCGTGAAGGAAAGGTGAGGAGAAGGACAACAGTTGCTCAGTTCATGGTGGCCAGGAAGAAGCGTGGTGTGGAGAGAGCCAGAGGGGAAGGGGTCAAGGCCCAGATACGGCCCCTAAGGTCACAGTGCCATGAACCACTTCCTCCGGCTGGCCCTGCCTCCTAATGGCCATGCAACAGTAAACACACTGGTGGGTGAAGTCATCGATGACCTTTGCCGTACTCTCTGATGCAAGAGACTCTGCTCACCTGTGCTCACCTGTCAAGTCGGTGATGGGGTTTAACTCCCCCAGGGACCTGACAAGCCCGGCTGACATGGCCCCAGGAGGAGAACATCCTCCACCAGGGACCTGCATAATGCACCTGCATGCCTCAGTCCTGTGACTACGTGGGCCTGTCACCTGTTCTGCAAAGCTGTGGTTAGCATTTCCCTCATGTGGCAGATGGCCCATGTCAGATGCTTTTCCTCCTGGTCCTGTTTATTGTCCCTGGCATGCCCTGTAACATAAGTGCACCACGATGTATCTAATGATGGGCGTTTGGGTATTGGCTCCAGTTCCCATTTCTCAAAGAAACATCAAGCAATCATGGCCACGCCCAGTGCCAGGGAGCTGGAAGCCCTCTGTGTCCAGGTGTGGGACTGCTGGCCATAAGTTGTCTTCATGACCATGTCTTCGTGGTCCAAGGTGGGTAAGAGGAGCAGCTAGGGGCCTGGAGCTGGCCAAGATGTGGACATTCACAGAACATAGCCCAGGGCAGCTGGTCCTGCTTTAGGAGTCCCAGGGTCCCCCCTGCAGGACAGCGGTGACACCAGGCCACTTTCCACTTACAGCCCAGCTGCAGGTGCAGGGGCTGCAGACTGCAGCGTAGACACAAGCAGGAGCCAAACCAGGACTGTAAGACACAAACCTTCTGCATGCAGAGCTCACAGGGATATAGGGCATGAGCCCCCCCCCCCCCCACTGCCTAGGTTGCCTGGCAGGGGCCGGGTGAGAGCACTAAATGTCAGCCTGGTATGGGATGGTTCCTCTGCCACACAGAGGAACCCTGTGTGCTCCATTCTGGGGCTGCTGGGTCCCGTGCCAGCACGTGCTGCTCTGTGAACTTGGGCGAAGAAGGGGCCCCGTGTGGACAGAGCCTTGGCTGCAGTGGGATTGGGTCCAGCCCCAGGCCTTACGAGAAGTGTGGCCCAGCCTGAGCTTCTGGTTCACCAGTTTCTTGCTAGTCACATGGCAATTCCCAGGAGGGCTGGCACCCCACTGGCATCTCCCCCAGCTGCTCCTCAAGCTGAGTCTCCAGAAGCCCTGAGGTTGGGCTGGAGTGGGGGTCCGAGCGCGCACGTATGCATCTCAGCAGGGCCCAAGTGTGACAAGAGGGTGTTAGGATGCATCTGTCTCCTAACCAGGATCGACAGCTGCAGGGCTGTCTCCTCCTGGGACAGGGAGTCCTGGCTCCCAACAGTAGAGAATCAGACCTATGACCCCTCCCACCGCCTCAGCAGCCCTTTCCTGGCTGAGGCCACACACTACAGCATCCTCCCCAAGTACCCCTGGCCCGCCACAAAGTCTCAGCCCACCCAGAGTAGCAACCGGAGGGGCAGCGTGCAGCCTGGAGGCCTTGGCTTGGCTGGCTTCTTCCCAAGGCATGGGTGGATGCTGGCCAGAGTGGCTCGCCCCCCGCCAGGACGCACACAGGCACCGCTTGCCCAAGTAGGGTGGACGGAGTTAAAATTGGATTTCTGCTCAGATTGATTATCTAATGTGATAGAAAAATATACAGTCTGGGAGCAAATTTAGATTTCAGTGAAAAATTAAACTGTTATAGCAAGTTGCCCACTGAAGCATTAAATGCATTCTCTCTATAATTATATCTGCAGATAGCAGCGGTGATGTGACTGTCACTCCAAGCTGTCTTTCTCTGGGCCCTCAGGACACCAGCTCACAGAAGCCGTTACCACCCGGAGAGGACCAGGCGGAGTCACCCTAATTGATTTTCCAGCTTCTTTCCAGTGGGAGACGAGACCACAGTGTATCCATATTGGGGACTCCAGGACAAGGTGACCCTGACATTCGGTGGGGACTGAGACCTGGGGTGGCAGACCCTGCTTGTCCAGCGGTCAAGGGCACACAGTTAGTGACTTGGCTCCTGGGAGAGAAAGCCCCTCCTGTGAGTTGCTCAGCCATGCTGTCAGCCCCCAAAGAGGCTTCTGAAAATCAAATTCTTCCATCAGCAGCCCGACGGGCCTCAATTTGTCATTTCCATCATTAGTGGTACAGTAATTAGGTCCCCACCCAGGCCAGAATGCAGGATCAACAGCAGAGAAGAGTTAACAGAATCGAACTTCTGGACGGCTCCTATGACTTCTCTCCCTCCCTCACCTTGTGACAGGCCTGTCCCTGTCCCATGCTGAGAGGACATAGAGTCCCCAGGTGGCCTCTGAAGGTGACACAGGGAGGAAGGGGGCCATGGAGCTCCTGACATGGGCGGTGCCTCTGGCCCCACCTGGGCTGGCACCTGGCGGCTCCCTGAGGGCCCGTCCTTCAGGGGACTTACTGTTTCTGTCACCACCTCGTGGTGTCGTGTGTGAATTCCTGGCAGGGGTGGTGCTACCAAGGCACAAGCCATCCCCCATGTTCCCCACACCTGCACACACGCACCTTTGCCTTTGGCTCACCCAGCACCCGGGGGTGACAGAGACGTTTCAGTCCTGCCTGGACAAGGCTCTGGGCTCTGTGTGCTGCAGGCAGGAGCTGCTTTCAGGGGACCCCGGGATGAGCCTCGTTGTCTCGCCGAGGCGGAGGCATCATCTACGGGACAGGCCTTCCTTCACTGCGCTGCCCGTCTGCACTGTCCCTCACGTGCACTGCAGCCCTGTTTCTGGGCGGGCTGGGTGCCCCTCGGACCACTTCCCCAGGGACTCCTAAGCCGTGGGCCCAGCCTCTGTGGGTTTCACATGTGCCTTTGTGAGCTGGACATGGGGACAGCGCCCTCTGGAGATAGAAAGGGACCCCGGCGCCACGCCCAGCCTGTCCTCCACTGGTCCACGGCTGGCCAGGCCAGGCCCAGATCGGAGTCCTGACCCTGGCTGCATTCTCCCTGCCTCTCCCGCTCCTTGGCTTTGTCCAGGGTGTGCTGTGGTGGCTGGGTCAGCCAGGGTTTTCCAGACCTAGGGGCCCTGGGGTCACAGGTGAAAAAAAATCACCCCAGCCAGTTTAGGGTGCACGGAGGTTGAGGACCCCGGCTGCTGTACTGTGCAGCCTGGAGGTTGAGGAGGCTGGGTGCAGCCTGACTGAGCCCAGGCTGAGGTTCAGGAGGGAGGGGTGGGGGCCCCAGGTGGGGGACTGGCTCTGCCTCACGCTGTCCAGCTTGGAAAGTGCATTCTCTGCTCCACCCTGGTCCTGGGCCTCAACTCGGCATGACACTCCCCATGTTGGCACAGGTCCAGTGCTGACCCTTCCAGAAACCCCTCCGGACACACGGGGATCGATGGCTGGGCCACAGCCCTGTCCGGCTGGTTCTCAGGCTCTCGTCAGAGCCCTGGTGAGGGAGCTGCCGGTGACCGTGGCCTTGGAAGTGTGCAGGCACAGTCCTGGCCTGTCTCCACTCTCACGCCCCCACACTCGGGGCCTCTCCCACAGCCACCGCAGTGAGTTGCCCTCCCAGGTCCTTGCTGTGCCCGGAGCAGTACGCCCGTTCCCCTCACTGGTGCCTGTGCCCCCCCTTTCCTCAGTGCAGCCCCGCCCTGCTCAGTCAGCCCACACCCAGGAGGGCCCCAGAGGCCCCGCCGTGTCCTGGCCTCCCAGGTCCCATGTGATGTCCTGTTCTTGGCTGTGTGTGATGCCCTCTGGGACTCGAACAGGGCAGAGCTCTACAAAAGCGCCCAGGCATTACCTCTGAGGACGAATGTCACCTGCTACCCAGCTGCTCATCCCAGGAGAACAGTCAGAAGCAACCATGCAGCCATCAAGGATCAGAAAGGAAAGCCTTAGGCTTTGCAGGCTGTGTGGCTCTGTCACCTCCCGACTGGCACTGTGAGGCCAAACACCATCTTGACTAAGGGAACAGCATGTTGGGTTCCAATAAAACTTTATTTATAAAAACAAGGTCCCCAGCTCTGCCCACCAGAGTCACCCAGTGGCTCCTGGGGGACTGGAGCACCACAGTGAGCTGATGGCCAGCAGGACAGGACAGCATGATGGGCGTTGGCTGGGAAGCACCACACGAGAGGGTGGGACTATATGCTGCAGGTCACCTTGTGCAAAGTTGGGACAGGAAGCCCGTAACAGAACAGTGAGGGGGAAAAGTCCACACGGGGAGGAGAGACACAGGACTTGGAGAGGTGAACTCAGGTCAGTGGTGTCACCAGGCTCCTGGCAGGGACCAGATTCCCGGACACAGGGCCCAGGTCACCTGGAGAGGGCGGTCACAGGCCACTCAGCCTGCACAAAGCGGTGGGCATTGTTCTTTCCTCTGAGATGCATGAAAAGGTGAGAGGGAGGAAGGGTCAAGGGGAGGAGGGCGGGGAGGGGAGCCACTCCTCCTGCCAGGCCTGGCCCTGCTGCTCTGTCACTGGGTCAGCAATCCCGGGAGGACAGAGACAGGCAGGTGCAGGGAGAGGGCGGCAGAGGCTCTGCCCAGGACCAGGCTCTGGCAGCCCGGAGCGGGGAGCAGTGTTTGTCTGTCCGGGGCTCTGACCGCGCTCAGAGCAGCCTTCTTTCATTCATCAGAAGGGCTTTTATCCGCTAAGTGCTCTTCAAGGGTTTGAAACCAAGACTCTCCAAAGGCCGCGGGAGGGAAGCCACCGGCAACTTCCCCATTTATCAGGCGTCCAGGGCTCTGGGGCAGGAGCCTGTCCGCTGCAGACAACCCAGCTCCTCCCCACCCGCCCTCCTAGGCTTGGACAAAGATCCTCCTCAGCGGGGAGCCGCAGACAGGCTCAAGATGAGACGGCCTTGAATAATCAATAATCAGTACTGGGGCAAACTCCTCAGGCCAGGAAGACAGGCCAGGCTTCTCACAGCCCCTGAGCAACCTTCTCCAGCTTGGGCAGTGCCCAGGAGGGGCGGTCAGGGAGGGCGGCTGCTGAGCTTCCAGGAAAGTGGGCGCTGCCTGCTGGGCACAGCCACTAAAAGTGCTAAATTTCACAGGATCCCCATGGTGTGTATTCTATCTAAAGTGGAGAACTCCTGCAGCCTGACAGCCAAGGGATAACCCAGGTAAGAAACAGGCGAGGAGTCGCTTAACACCCCCCAGCAGAGTAACAGATGGTCAGTCAACAGAAACAGGGAAGAGTGGCATCCTGCCAGGATCTCAGAAGGGGCGGCTCCCTCCTCCCGGGATGACAGCGGTGGGCAGGCAGGTACTCACAGAGCCTGTGCAGAGGTGTAGGAGCTGGCACCCAGGTCAGGACTGGCAGACACTGTGGCCGCTGTGCAAATCAGCAAACCAAACACCAAAGGCAGGAGTCCAACCCAGTTCTTGTGCGCCAGGTTCTCAGTAGCCAAAAGGACAACCAGGAGTCCAGGGACCGAGGACTCAGGAAACGGACATGGAAGGCAGTGGCTGGGATGGGGAGGAGGAGCGGGCAGTTAGGGTCAGCAGTGCGATTTTCAGATGAGGGTGCGTTTTGAATATGCTCAATGCTACTGAATTGTGCACTTAAAATGGGAAGATCCCGTTACACACGCGAGCCTCATTAAAAGTGCAAAGGCACTAATCCAAACTCATGGTGACTGACCTTCCCGGAGTTCAACCCTCGCTGAGCTCCAGAGGCTGCCTGCCCTCCCCTCACTCAGCAAGCATCCCTGCATCTGACTGGCCCCGAAGCCCTGGGCTCAAACTCACCCAGGCCCCCTGGAAGCGGGTGACCTGTTCTCAGGGCTGCTGAGCTTTGGGACAGTGCTTCCTACAACACTGCCTGGTCCACAGACCCGTGTGTGTGTCTATCGTAAAGAGAAAGGCCCTCCCTGACTGCAACAGAGCCCCGTGCCTTCTGGGAAAGAGTAAAAAGGCAGAATTGTTTGCAGAATAAACATTAATCAATAGTAATTAAGCAAGCCTTGTTAACAGCTGGCACACATTCTTGGAGGCTTCTTTCTATAACAATCCATCATCTTCCCCCTAAAATTGGAATCCTGTTTTCCATGTTGTTTATGACCAGGTTTTATTGGATTTTTCTGTTTACGAAGATAATGTATGTCTTAGGGAGGGTCCAGAAAAGCGAAAGAAAACGGGTAAATGAGCTAAAAACAATTCCAAGTTGTATCTGGGGGACCAACAGGTGAGGGGTCGTGGGGAGGAACTTAGTAATGCTGAGGTACTGCAGGTGCTAGTACTCAGTGGTCAGCTCACTCGGTGACAGGGTTACAGCAGCTGGGCCTCCTGGTGGGGTCAGGTGAGCCTGTTAGATGGCACCAGAAGCCCCTGACACCCGAAAGCCTGAGGGCTGAATCTGGGCGTGACTCGGAGGCCACACGGGAGGCGTCAGACAGCAGAGCCCAGAACTCGGGACAGTGCTGCGGCTGTGCACGCGTGCGGGCGAGAGGTCCAGCAAACTCGGCCGCTGGCGGAAAAGGTTGGTGGAGAATAAGCAGGACAAATGGATGGAAGATGCTCCAGCAGTCACATTAAAAATATAGGTATTTGGCCAAAGAATGCTGTTTCAGCGTCTGCTCGGGCCGTCCTCTGCTGTCCATCGTCTCATTAGTGTCCCGCAGAACATACGCTTAAGTGTGAAGACGTCTTCATTACCGCGAAGCCTTCCTCGACAGCAGAGCATCGCCCGTTAGAGACTCAGGTGCGGCTGGAGGGCTGGGGAATCTGGAAGATGCTGTGGAATTAGGTTTCCTGTGGTTTCCCGGGGGACGCCGCCGGGCTCTGACAGGGCGGTGCCTTTCACGGCCTTTGCGGGTCCCCGGCTTGGAGTAGAGGCCGTGCTGGCCGGGAAAGGAGGAGAAGCCCGCGGGGTCCTGAGGCTCTAGACGAGAAAGGCCCCCCAGGCTCCTCCCTGCCCTACGCGGTTGCCCCACACATCTACCCGGGTGTTCTGCGTGTGTGCATGTGTGCTTGTGTGTGTGTGCGTGTGTGTGTGTGCATTCACAGGGAAGAGAGACAGGAGCGAGGAGACAGGCAGGAAAAGCATTCGCCATCTAAGGAGCCGGAAGTGTCCTGGCTGTGGGTGGGCCCCTGGAGCGAGGCTTCTACCTCTCCAGGGTAGAATCTGAGTCCCTCTGATCCCAGGGGACCCTGGTGTCCCCAGGCCACGGCTGGTCCCTCATCAGCCTGGGGGATGCTGCTGGCATCTCTCCCAAGAATCTCTGAGTGTCCAACTCAGAAATGGGGCTTGGGGACCAGCTGGTCAGCAGAGGCCCAGGACAGGACACTGCCCCACTGTGTCCTCTCCTTGGTAGCTTTGGTGGACCCCGTGACCCTGACCGACTCAGGACAGTTCTGTCCATCCTATGAGTTGTCACTGATGCCATTTTGAGAACCTTTATTCTTCCTAAGCTGTCCCCAGAGCGAGCTTGCGTTGTCACATGGGGCCTGCATTTCCCACAGGGTCCTGCGTCTCACACTCCCGACGCTGCTGCCCGGGGCTTCTGCTTCCGTTTTCCACGTCCACCCACCAAAGGTGTCTTACTTTAATCTTCTGCCATAATTTTTATTGTGTGTACTCAATTTGTCATGTCCCGCTGAGGCTCTGTTTAAAGCTCTGAAATCCACACCTAGACCGATGCTTACATCCCCAGACTCACAAATAACATGGTATTTAGGGAAACCTCTGTATATCAATTAAGGAATGTTAAGCTTTTAATACTCAAACCCTCTCCCTCTATTAGTGTTAATCAGTGGGACTGTGGTTTTAACAGTGAGGTTCTCCATCATTTTTAAAATTTTATTTGTGTTACATTTGATGGGGATACTCACCACAGGTATTTAGTCTTCCTCTAGCACATCTATGTCATGACTGGTGGGCAGACTGTGAATTCCCAGGTGTCACCGAGCTCGGGGGCACTGGGCACTGCACCCACCCCGGCAGGAAGACGGCGGCTTGTGTGTGAGTGCTCCACAAGGCTCCCTGGCCCCTTTCCTCTGCCTGCCCTGACTTCGATGTCCTGGGCACCTGGCCCCAGGTGTTCTCTTCCTTGGCAGGAAGAGCCTCTGGCTCTGCTGTGTCTCCTGGGTCCCTGGCACCCCTCCCTGGCCATCTGGCACTCAGCATCTGGCCAAAGAACATTGGGTTTGGCTTGGTTCTGTTCTTTCTGGGCACAGTCACTGGAGATAACGTCCAGCTGGGGTGGAAATACCCGCCTCCACCTGACTAGGCAGTGGTGACACTTGTGCAGGGGAAGGAAGTGGGGAGGTGAGTGGACGCTGGTGTGCAGGCGTCCTGTCCGAGCGATGAAAGATAATCGTATCTGGGAGCGATGCAATTGGCTTCTCCCCTGTAGGACAAAAACGAACAAAGTAGCGGCCTTCTGTAGCCTGAGCCGGGCCACAAGCTTCCTCAGCTCTTTGAGATGTTGCTGGAAAGGATGAAGGCAGCTCGCTGGCTCTGGTGCTTCCTCGGCCAGCGAATCATGGCCTCTGCACCTGCCCCCGTTCTGCCGACTGAGCTCCAGGACCCCTGCAACCCCTCCATCCTCCACCGACAGGGCTCACAGGCCTGGCTCCCACTGTCCCCTGCTGTCTCTCCCACACCCCCTGAGCTCAAGAGCAAGTGCAGAACGGCCCAGGAGCCTGTGCACCAGGGAAGAAGACCATTCTTGCCACTTGGCCCCACAGGGTCTGGGGCGATGCTGGGCCCCTGCACCTCCACCTTCTCTGATGCATACTCAGTTCCTGCCCTTGGCTTCCCCCTACTCAGCCCAGGCCACCAAGCACAGGCCATGCTCCCCAGGAACACGCTGCCTCGGCAGGGCGCCCTGCTCCACCCCGACACCCAGAGCTGTCTTACACCGGCTGCAGCGTCCCAGGACAGCCCTGGGCCACGGAGAAGTCCTAAGAGCCGGGGCGCAGGACCTCACGGGCCGGAGGACCTGGCTTCCTTACTGAGCAAGGCTCTGGGGTCTCAGCTCAGAGGGAGAGACTGGCACGGAAACCCTCACCCAGTGCCCTGCACAGTGGCTGCTTGGGCTGAGCGGCCTAGTGACCAGTCACAGTTCCATGTCTTCCTGAGACCAGCTGAGAGGCCGCTGGGGATGGACAGAACTGGCACCTGTACTTGGTCTCCCCGTTTGTATCACAGCCACTGTTGTCTTGGGCCTGGGGGTTCAGGAAGTGAGAGGCCGCTCTGCCCACAGAAGATTGTCTCAAAGCCACAGGATCCCTGGGAGTCTTTACCCAGCGTTTCCCTGCTGCCCACAATGAGTGCCCCAACACTGAGGGTCCAACCCCCCGTGGACTCAGTAGGGAGGAAAGTTAATCACCACCAGGCATCGGCCGCGCCTCTCAAACTCACTTCTAAGTGGCTTTTAATCCAGGGGCCGGGGGCCGTCCAAACTGAAACGTACTGAAATCTTTCTTTATCCTGAGCGGTTTCTGGTCATCACCTCCTAATGGCTATTGAGCCTGTCCTGCCCGTGGGACAGAATCCTGGGGAATTCAGCCCTCCTCGGGCCCCCCAGAACTCCAGGTCAATGTGTGTTGGTTTTCTCTGAGGACGGGAATCAGGTCCTGACTACCTCAGGGCTCAGGTTCAGAAAATTAATAACCTAATTAATAGAAATCATTATCCAATTGCACAATTAACATCTGAGAGCAAAACAACACCTTTTGAAGGAACTTTCAGCTGTGCTGATGAATGGATTCAGGGAACATTTATTGAGTTTCTACTATGTACCTGCAGCTCCAGCCAGATAAAAGTGCTCAGGACAAACTGCCTTTGCTCTCAGGAAGGACAGCTTGGGCTGGCTGTGAACCCAGCGTGCCAGCGTTCACAGAGGAGGAGACACCATGATATGCATCTTCGGGACTGACAGAGAAGGGCATTGGTGAGAGCAGCAGGAATTGTCCCTCCCTGGTGCCCGCTGATGTTGGGGCTAGAAATGGGGTGAGCCCGCAGGGCTAGCTCCTCCACCCAGCTCCATAGATCCATCCTGAGGGCGTTTTTAGAGAGGGCACAGTGGTGCCAGTCCCCAAGTGGACGTGTCTGCTCTGGGCAGACCTGGAGCAGGGACCCATGTGGCCGTCCAGGGCAGTGCAGTGGACGCTCCACATCACGTACTCCAGTGCCGGCTGCTCTGAGAAAGGGCCCAGGGCAGCTTCAGTACACGGAAACCTGTAATGATCCAGAGGACAAATGAGGATGGACTGGGTTAGGTGGACCAAGGTTCTGTGAAATGCCACCTCTGTTTCCGGGTATCCGAGTACAGACACATCACAAGGCCAAAATCGGGCACCCCTAGAGCAACAGCTGAGGTCTGTGTCTGATGGGGAGGGAGGGTGACAAGGGAGGACGGGCTGCTGTCATGGAGGTGGGGGCCTGTGTCCGGAAAGGACAGCGGGACACTGGTGGACAGAGGAGGGAAGGGGGCAGTTCACAGCCTGAGACGTCCTGTGCAGGAGTCCAGGGGTAAGGAGAGCAGCAGGGGACGGACCCCACCTCTCTCCTCACTGCCCCTCAGTGGTGCTGTCTCTGGAGCTGAGGGAGGGAGCTCGGGCCACTCAGCAGGGCTGGATTCAGCACAGAGCTCTGTTCCCGTGTCATGCCAGTGCGACTAAAACCTCTGAACACGGGCGTCTGGCAAAACCGGCAAAAAGTGCCACGAGCCAAGTCCACCACCACGGGTCCCTGCCCCCCATCCTAGCCCAGCCACAGAGGTGTCTGTCTGAGTGACCCTCACCGCAGCTGGTCTCAGCTCTCAGGAGCTCTCTTATCCCTGGCCCTGACCCTGAGTGGTCCCTCCTGGGACCCGGAGGTAGCCATCACACTGACCACGTCACTTGCATCCCAGTTTGACACTGCTGCCTTCCAGCTCTGCGGTCCACAGAGACCCACACCCTGACTCTCTGGCTGGCCTGAGACCTGCCCACGAGGGGCTGACGGGTGTTGCCACTGCAGCCAGAGCTTCCCAGGAGACGGCATGGCCCAGCCAAGTCCTGGAGAAGGAAGTTTGTTCAAACTGTTTTATTCTGAGGCCAGGACTGGACTTTAAAAGCACAAATGCCCTGACAGGTATGTTCCGGTCTCCAGCCACCCCAGTGCTCAGCACTGCCAGCTCAGGGTGCCCCCCATGGAGCACACAGATGGGCACAGGCAGAGGGCCTGGGGCACCGCAGGGCCCCAGGAGGAGCAGCGTGCATTTCCAGGTCAGGTCAGCCGGCTCATCCACACTGATCCTCTCTCACCCACTGGAGCTGGATGTGTCGGGGTCAGCATGGAGCAGTGCTCAGGGTCCAAGCAGAGGCCACAGGCAAATGACAATGAGCAGAAGCCACCACACACCCTGGGAGCTGGCAATCCTTGCTCTGCATTGGGGGTGGTGGTGGTAGAAAGCGTTACCTCAGGAGGGAGAAAAGCAAAGGGGACTCTACTTATCCCCACACCGGCAGTTCATTCTGAAGGAGCACTTCCTGCCACAGAATCCCACCGACCGGATCCTCCCCTGCCCAGGAAGGGGCAGGCGGCGAGAGCCTGCGCTCGGCACAGCATCAAAACGGGTGAGAATTCAGCAGAGATGGTGTTTGGGGACAGAATGGAAAGGCCTGGTGTTTGGGACCCAAGGAAGCACTGCACCCCAGTGCTCAGGGGACATTTAGAATTTTAACAATTCCTAAAAAATCAGCGATTGTGATGACATCCACTGAAGAGCTCAAATCAAAGTTAGAAACAGCCGAACAGCCCACAAATACGGACATCTAAAAATCTACTTCAAGAGGACCTGGAAAACTGCAGAGATCAGGAAATATCTAAATCAAACGACAGCAGAAATGCTCTGCACAGAGACCCTGGGTGGCACAGAGGGCGTCAGGGGTTCACGGATTTTTCATCAGGGTGGGAGAGCACAGGTGTGGGGGCCTGCGGCCAAGCAGTGTGTGGACCGTCTGCTTCAAAGTAGCTCCGGGAGCGCATTTCAGATCTCCCGTGACTTCAGATGGCTCCCCACAGAACACGCAGCGAGAGGGTGGCGGGGCTAAGGAGGAAGTGTGGTCATCCCACATCAGGACAGGCCTGGGGAAGTCAGAGCGTGGCGGTGGGGTAGGAGACGGGAGCAAAACACAGTGCGTGCGTACACTTTAAAAATTACTGAAGTCAAACGCACAGTGCCGTGAGTGGCCCTCCAAACCTGCTTCTTCACTGCCCGCATGCTCATCCCACGTCCCTGCCACCCCGAGCAGCCCGGAAGCCCACTTTGGCAAGCATCTTTAGTTGTGCTGTCATGGCTGCCTTGGTGTCCTGATGGAATCAAAAATTTACCTTTCATGTTGACTTTGGGGAAGATCCGGAAGCCACAAGGTGCCAGATCCAGTGACTGAGATGATTAATAGCACATTGTCACGTTTTCAGCTGACAGAAACTGCCGTGGACTTTTGATCAAACAGCTGTGCTCAACGGTAGGGCGAGTGTTTCGGCAGAAATTTACTGCAGTGAGAAACCCGCAGGCCCCGCCCTAAGGGAACAATCCCCGGCCTGGGAACAGTCTTACCACACCATTCTTGGCAATGCGACACTTACTGTAAGCATTTATTTAATTTAAATCTTCACCCTGTTTCACGAGCATCCCTGCACATAGAATTAAAAATTTGCTCACTAAAATAATGGGGAGAATAGTGACAACACCTGCATCTTTCTGGTCCACGTCTACTGTGTCCACTCAGCTCTGCAGCTAGGACGACACGCAGATGGTGGCCCTGTGTGAGTGACCAAGGGGGGCTGGTCCCACTAAATGTGGCTTGCAAAAGCACGCTGTGGGCGGGATGGGGCCCGTGGGCTGGGTGATGCCATCCAGGGGACAGAAACTGCCCTTACCTCGGGAGGGAGCCCAGGAACCTCTGAAAGAAAATTTCACTGGAAACCGCTAGAGAAAAGCAAAATAAACCCAAGAAAACTAACAAATGGAGCATTGTGAACTAATAAAACTGGAATCAAATAAACAGCAGAGCGGCTCGTGAGCACCCAAAGCTGCCCTCACCACACAGCAAGCAGCTCGATGGATCGCGGGGTGAACCCGAGGGCCAGGAGAGGCATCGCCCGAGGCGAGAAGCCCACAGTGGCCAGAGAGACAGAGTTTCAGAGGCCCTCGAGCAGTTAAACCCCCAGGTTAACAACTGTGGAGCAGAGAAATAATTAACACATTTATCCAAACCATTTCAATCAGCAGTAGACTAAGCACAGAGGTCTCAAACCATAAACAAAAATGTAAAAAGCATTTTTAAATCAACAGGAATTTCTCAATCCAGGCAGAGTAAAAACAAAATTTTCTTAAGTTTCTGGTCAAGGAATAGAAAAATTACCATTTTATATCAATTTTTTTCAAAATTTTTCTCAACCCCTTTTATGAGGCTACTATATTCTTGATATGAAAATTAGATTTTATTTTTATGGGACAGGAAAAAGTTCAATTTCTTTCCAAACATCAATTCAAAATTCATACATAAAATATAAGGAATTCATATCTAGGAATGCATAAAAGCACTTATGGTATTCTACAAAGCCTTAGCCTCGGGATTGCAGAGATAATTTCTTATTAGAAAATATTTATGTACACATCCCCCATTGGTAACCAAACTGACACCCACACAGCGCCCCCCAAAGCTAGGTGCTTCCCAGGTGAGGGCTCTGAGCCGGGAGCACCCTGGGCAGGGCAGGAGAGTGCGGGGTAGAGCCGGACGCCGTGTGATGGTGGGAAGGGGACTGGGGACAGGCCCTCGGTTTTTCCAGAAGAGGATTTCCCAGTATGCCAGTGTTTCAACTCACATGAAAGCCACTCTCCGTGCTGTGAGGGTGCCAACCTCTCGGGCACTGGCGATGGCTCCCTGGTGCAGCGGTGCTCAGGTTGGGGGCTCGGGGGTGAGGGCTGGGGTCTCACAGTAGATTAACACATCCGTTGATGGGCCCAGTTTAACAGCCCCTGTGGGAGGAGGCGAGGCCTGGCTGGAGGAAGGAGGTCCCCGGGGTGTGCCCCAGGAGGATGTGTCTTGTCCCTGGCACCCCCTTCTCTCTTGCCTGCCACGCACACCTATCACGTTGAGTTCCTACACCACAGGCCCCACAGAGCCTGGCCCGACCATGGACCCAACCTCTGAGCCTGTGAGTCAAAGTGAGCCTTTTCTCCTTATAATTTTATCTCAGGTATTTTGTCACAGGACCACAAAGTGGACTAAGAGAAGAAACAAGGAAGATCAGTAAAAGCATTTTGGTCAAACTGTACTGGAAGTACCAGCCCATAAGAGACAAGACAAGCAAAGCAGTCTGGGTAGCTAGGACAGGCGCCACTTACAGACTCCCGAGCTGTCTGCTTAGAAGGTCCAAAAACAACCCGTGGAAAATATCAAAGTAGCATAATGCCTGTTAATTTGTTTAATTCATCTTTATCTTTCCAACCAGCAGCAAATGCCTTCAATTCTTTGTTCACAGACGACTTTCCAGCTTGTTTTATGGTCCGAAGCAAGCCGTGGGGTCAGTGTTCGTTGAATGAATGATGGGTAGGTACAGCGTGGGGTCACTTGTGTGGAAGAGGTGATCGTGATACACTAGGGGCCCCTCCACGAAGGTGCAGGGAGCAATCAGAAAAATTGGGGTGTCCCTGTGAACAAGTTGCAATGAGGGGAAAGTGGAGCTTTAAAAACACACCATTCATTATACTAGGAAAGACTCTCCATTACCAAACAGTATTCAGAGAAACCTTTGCAGAAAACAAACCCGAATCCATGCCGAGGAACTGGATAAATTCAAGCCAGCAATAATTGCACGTCTCCCAGAATTCATCCATGAGCACACAGCATGAAGATAAAAGTCCCAGCAAGGCGTGCCGAGTGCCTGAGAAGGGAGGGATGCGCACGGCAGACCCCACGGCAGCATTACGGCTCCTTACTCGGGGACAAGCCAAGGAACACGCGCTCTCTCCCGCCAAGGGCAGAGGCAGCCTGGGCCGTGGTGCGGGGAGGTGACCGACCGACCGGGGTTTCCGTGCGTGTGCACGCCACGGTGGACATGCAGCGAGCACACGCCAGAAGAAAAGCACGTAGGACGCTTCGGCACCTACACCTCCTTTCCTGCGCGGTTCCCAGAGCTGCAGTTCAGTCCTGAGTGGGAAGAACCCTAAGTGCATTTTTGAAACCGTGTGGGAGGAGGTCACGGGAGAGCTGCTCAAACCGGCACAGCCAGTGCTGCTAGGAAGGCGCCTGCGAGCTCGGTTATATCAAAGGCGCCGTGGACACAGCCGTGGGGTGAACTCGGCGGGGGGGAGGAGGAGGTCGGCAGCGCGGGAGACTACAAGGGACCCAGTTGTCTGGCTAAGCGTAAGAGCTGCGAGGCCAGCCACGCAGGGAGTACGGCCAGGAGGAGAGTGGGCAGCCGCAGAGACAGCTCGGGAGCATGGCACCGTGGACAGGGCCAGGGTCTCAGAGCCACGTGGTCATGGGGACCCCACTGTTCAGAGGCTGCATGTGACCCCCGGAAACAGGGGAAGCACGGTTGTGACAGGACCTGGGGGCCGGGGGTGCAAGAGATAGGGCGGGTCAGCTGGGGTGCAGCCAGGCTGGCCTGAGAGCCTGAGGGCGGTGGAGTGGCCCTGGACTCCCACACTGCCCCGTCCCAGGGGGTTTTCTTTGCAGCAGCTCCAGGCCCAAGCTGCGCACAGACTCCAGACGGGATGCTCACTGCAAGAGGATGCTTTGTCCTGGCAAAGAATGAGACTGTCTATGTAACCTCTTGGGAAATGAAACAATTATTGAGATGATCCATAATGAACGGAACTTGTGATGACCACAGGAGCCATGCACGCATCGGTGTGGACAAATCCAGAGAGGATTTGGGGGATACAGTGAAGAGAGTCCCAGATGCTGCCATAGGGAATGTGACTATAATCTTCCAGTGTGCGTAGCTACAGACATTGAGTGTGCACACGGTGGGGGTGGGGACACCACACAGAGCTGTCTGGGGACAGTAGAACCCCTTAATGGCTGCAGCCACCCCTGGGGAAAGGGGACAGAGGGACTGGGTTTGGACTGGAGGCACAGCGTTAAAGGAAATCTGCAAAATATTTGCACGGGTTTGGCCTTGATCTGTGTGCACAGGTCCTGGTAAATTGTTTTCTAAGGTCTTTAAACTTCCCATAACTAATGTCATGCTTTCGAAGGCTCGTATGTAATAACGTGCCTGTGCACTGACCAGCCACCTACCGCCACTGTCTGCCCAGTGTGCAGGAGCTTAAAGTCACTCTCCCTGAGTGTCCCCAGCCACCAGCTAAACTGTCTGGCCAGCCACTGCGATTCTGCGTCTCCCTGTGTGTCCTCTCCCTGCAGGATGCAGCGTTGTTTTTGTATTTGGTCATTGGTTTATTATTGGTCCCCCTCCGTGACCAAACAGCAGCTACATCCTCTAGCAGCGAGGGGCAGTGACCACAGTGCCAGGGGCAGGAGGGGACGGCCATGGTGCAGGGACGTCAGCCTGGGAAGGAGGGCAGAGGCTCCTCAGTGCCCACCTCATGCCACCTGCAGCACTGGTGTGGGCCCGGGGTTGCTGCCAACCGAGCCCATGGAGCTGTGTGTTTCCTCCATGCATGGGAGCTGCCGACCTTCAGTTCCGGATGAGCCTCAGACAGCAGCTCAGATCTGGGGAGAAACACGGGAAAACCCAGCTTCGTCCAAAAGGAATCTGAAGTTTTAAAAGTGCGGTTGCATTCGTGTGTCAGCATCAGGGTTGTGTCCTGTCCACTGTGCCTGGCCCTGCTGCATGGCCCGTTCTGTGGAGGCCCTGTCTGTGTCTCTCCCTCTGTCTGTCTGGGTCTCTCTGTCTCTCTGTCTGCATCTCTCTCTGTCTGAGTCTCTGTCTTTCTCTGTGTGCACACCCTAATATCACACTGGAAAACATTTCCTTGGATGGAAACTCACTCTGACCCTCTGGCCTGAGCCAGTTTTCTCAACCCTCTCCAGTCTCTGGCTCCTGGGTCTCACGAGTGAACCAGGCCTACTGTGACATCTCCAAGTGCTTGAGGTCACCTGGCACACGCCTGGGTATAAGCGGAGTTCATCCTGGATGAGACCCTTTGTTCCCAGCACCCTGCAGCTGGCCTCTCCCTGCCAAGGGAGGCACAGAGAGGAGGTGTGGCCCCCGGGCCTTGTCACTCACCCCGGAGGCCTGGGAAGCTGAGTGCTGGTGGGCAAACGCACATTCAGGTCTTACAGCAATTTTGAGTGTCACTAGTATGGACAGAAAGCTTCCTGCAACATTGGGCCCTCTACTGTCCCCAAGGCAGCTGACTGTCCCCAGCCCTGGTGACAGCTGTCTGCCTCCCCTTGCTGACCAAGTCCAGAAGCTCTGGTATCCTGTGAACTGGGCTCCCATGGAACTTGTGCCTTCCAGTGGTTGTGGACTGTGGCTCACTCTGTGGTCTTAGCGGAGAGCATGATAAAATGCCCTGGAAGATGGATTTACAAGAAGGAGCAGAGGACATGGGCACATCTGTGACTGGCGCCTCTGTGCGGGGAGCAAGGTGCGCTGCCCATCCAGAGACACCGTGCTATCCCAGTGTCCAGAACCTCACACTGGGTCACATGTGAGAGGCACATGGTTGTTGCCGAGTTAAACACGCGGTGGGGACAGGTCAGAGCCTGTGGACAAGGAGGCAGCGGGTTTTACAGATGCAGGGGCAATGTGCAGGCACTGCGGCCCAGGGCAGAGACAGAGAATCGAGTGGGTTGGAGGAACGCTGGACACACTTCCAGGAAGAGCTGCCGACACAGCCCTGGGCAGTTCTCAGTGGACAGAGCCAGGACCCCAGGCACAAGGTGAAGCACTGAGCCAGCAGCCAGCCCCCTTGAAGGAGCCCACTGCACCCTGGACCGCTCCCCTGTGCCTGCAGGGCCAGCGCAGAACTCTGACAACTGACAGGTCCCAGCTTCCGGCCAGACCTCAAGGAGTGGCAGCCCTGGGGAGGCACGTGGGACTCATCTCCTGGGCTGTGCATCGTTGCAGGGGCCTGCAGGTGATGTAGACCATGGCAGCTTCACCTGTGTGGCTCTGTGGGCACAGCCGCTGCCCACCCCACCTGCCTGAGGGCCACCACTCAAGGATGCCTGCTCCTGGACCGAACGCCTCACTTGGCCCTGACGGGTGTGTATGTTGGGCCATTTTAATATTTAATTTGCCCAATGTATGCAAGAATGCTCGGGGTAAAAAATATCTGGAGTTTACTTTAATTCAATTAATTATGTATGTGTTTCTCATCTCCAGCATCCACCCTGAGGTGCAGAGGGGAGGAGGTGGGGAGCCCAGTGCCTGCCTCCGCACGGGAGGACACTGTCGTCCTCTACCTTCGTCCCCACAGACACCTCCAGAGCCCACCTCACAAGGCCAATGACTGGGGGTGCAGGGTGACCCCAGCATCTGTGCAAGGAAGGGCAGGTGGGACTGTCCTCTCCTGGTGAGGGGTCAGGAGGGCCCCTGGGGGAGGCAACAGACCCCGGAGGTGGGAGCAAGCAGGGACTTTGTGGGAGAGGCAGGTGCCCAAGGGACAGTGATGCTGGTACAGAGAAATCCAATCCTGAGGGCGTGGGGTCCACCAAGCAGCTGGGAGCAGAGGCTGAGGTCCCCAGACCAGCTCACAGTGTCCTCTTTGGACTCATGAGTCAGAGGACAGGCGGGGAAGCTGGTGTGAGCCAGGACCCCACAGAGAGGACGGGTAATCAGGAACACCTGAGGTGGGCAATGGACCAGGAGCCAAGGGCTGTCAGCTCAGGTCTGTGCAGGCTGGGCAAAGCACTGGGCACGGTATGGTGCTGCGGCCCCTGGTGGGCACTGTGCCCTGAGGTCCCTGAGGTGCAGGGAAACACAGCAGGAGGGCGAGGAGGAGCCAGGTCTCTACCACGTTGGTGGCTCCTTGTTGGGCTCTGGATAATGGGCTCACCCTGTGCTCTGGAGCCCATCTTGTGCCCCCTGGACCTCAAAGGCCCAGGCGCAAGTCCAGGACCACAAAGATCTGGACCCTCAGGACACCTGCATGCTATCCCGTCAGGAGCACAATTCCACCCTGTGCCCTTGAGCTTGCTCCATGTCCTACTGCGGAGGAAAACCCCAGCAGAGTTACAACGCCCCGGAGCTCCTGGTCACTCCTGTCCTCTGCCAGCTGAGCCCCCGCCCTCTCTGGGGTGGGCCCATGGGATGAGGTTCAGGCCTGGCGCTGGCCTGGGCACCACCGGTATCAGTCCGTGGCACACCCCAGGCCACCTCCGTGGGAGGGGCTTCCAGCCTGGTCAGCTTCCCGTCCCAAAGCAGGGCCACTGGCCTCCTCTCTGCAGGATGCGGGGCCCTGGCCTCCGGGGAGTGAAACAGGACAGAAAAACAGGACAGGAAGTTTTTCCTGAGGTTTATTTTTATAGCTCTTGCATTTATTTATATTTATCAAATAAATATGTACCCGTCACTAAAATCTCTGCGGAGGGTTTTCAAAAATTAAAGCAATGCATCTAAAAATACTGACCTTGATGTTACGTGCACTCAGCACGTGGGCAGGGAGAGGGGACAGCACGGGCCACCGGCCTGGGTGGGGAGTGGGCTACCCTCCCACACGCCACTGAGAAGTGGTGAGTCTCAAACCTGCTTGCTGGCCCCAGGCAGCCTCTCTCTCTCTCTCTCTCTCTCTCTCTCTCTCTCTCTCTCTCTCTCTGTCTGTCTCTCTCTCTCCTTCTTTCACATGCCCAGTGTACCCAGGGCTCCAGCTGGAAGGGGCTGCCCTGGGAGGTCCCACGCAGCGCGCAGGCCACCCCTGCACCGTGACGCAGCCTCCTGGAGCCATTGAGGCAGAGTCAGTTGCACCCTGGCCACCTCCCCTGCACTGGGGTCCTAGGCGGGGCTGCAGAGACTTTAGAATCTGAGATGCTGGGGAACCGTGTCTCAGACCCCAGTCACAGCCAGCCCCATGCTGGGCTGTAAGGAGGCTGAGTCAGGTGCAAGACCTGTTCCTCTCTGCGGCAGGACAGCCCGCGGGGAGGGGGACCTCAGCTCTCCCAGGAAAACTTTGACACAGACAAGATACGAGTCCCCTCCTCTTCACCCCTACAATCAATCACCTCAGCTCCATCTTCCCCAAGCGGGGGGGGGCCCTTGTGGTGGGTTTGAAGAACACTGGGCTGGGGACAGCTCTGAGATCAGAGACCACTGTGGCCTGGCCTGAAGGGTGGATACCAGGGCCAAGAATGCAGGCTGCAAGGAGAAGTGACCACAGGAGGACTGGTCAGTTCCCCTGCCAGGGGGACATGATGGACTCTGCAGCCCAGTTTGGACACCCCAACAGCTGCAGGTCTCCCTGAGCTTTGTGTCACCCATAGGACCAGTGGCCTCGAGCAGTGGGAATCTCTTGGGAACAACTGGCCTCTTGGAAGTCCATGGGCAGCAGAGGCTGCTGGGCACCACGCTTGGCTCCCCAGGGCTGAGCCAGCACCTCCAGGGTGGCCCCTCTCACATTCAGGAGCTTGGCACTACGGCTATTTTGCCTCCATGGGGCAGGCATCTGGAGCCTAAGGAGAAGCCGTGGCCACCATGGACGTCCAGCGATGGCAATGTGGCCAGAGGACCTATACTCAGGGCCCCTCATGGTGGCTCCAGTCCATTTCTTTGACAGGTGTCACCTTAGAGTGGGGTCACCTCAGTGTAGAGAAAGTGTCTGTGTGTAAAGTGTGGTGGCCCTGCCCTGCCAGACACCACACTTTGTCTGGTCCCACGTGAGGATGGTTCATGCCCACCCCAGCCGGTGGCCACTGGGGTCTTCTGTGACGGTGACACCCACAGTGATGTGGTCCTGCCTGTTCCTCCTCCTCCTCCTTTCCTCCCAGCCCCACTCCCAGCCCACTGCCCTGAGACCCATGTCACACAAGGAGAGGAGGCCACATAAGGTCTGTCCCAAGTCCGTGGCTGTCTTGGACTCAGACTCCAGGCTCTGGAAACGGAGAACTAAACCCCTGCTGCTCTCGGCCACCAGGCCAGTCCTCGGCTGTAGCCCAGCAGACCCACCGACCAGTGGCCATTGGGGATCCATGAATGACTTGCTCCTGGACCTGCTGTCACCAGTGCCATCGTGCCCCTTCCACTGGGGTCCCCAGAGCCACCTCCTCTGCCCTCTTGGTTGCTATCCCTCATCCCAAGCACAGCCTTTGGTGACCAAGCTCTTGGCCGCTCCTGCAAACCACTTCTGAACTGTGGCGGGTGGAAGCTGGGGAGCCGCTCCCGCCCTTCTCAGAGCTCAGTAATTATGTATTTGGTTGCTGCAGGCTGCAGAGAAAACTATGCACACTGAAGAATCTGTAATTACATAATGAGCACTTACTGTCAATTGCATTTTGCCACCCTGTACTCCTTGTCCCCTTTATCTGAAAAAAGCAATCAGAAAGATTACCATGGAGGCTCAAAGAGGCACGCACCAGGATCAGGTTAATGCACAATGGGGCTTTGTACTGGAAAGGTTTGCATTCCCTCCTTGGGCCTCTGTCGTGGAGGATTCATGACCCTGAAGGACCATGCCACTGAAGACTCCTGTTGGGGGCTTTGGGACATTGAGTAGCCAGCTAGGTGTCCTTGCAGGAGATGGGATGCGGACCCCAGAGGGGTTGGCTTCTGGAGAGGCTGAATCCTCAGTGTCCACTCTCTTCCTGATTCCTCCAAACAAGCAAGCGATGTGTAAGAAAGGGGTGAGGTGCTGCCAGAGGAAGGAGCTGGGTTCCTGGCAGGGGTGAGTTCCTGCTCACCATCTCGAGCCCCAGGAGAGCTTACGATCATTGTTCCCAGTGGTCAAGGATGTGCCCAGCTTCCAGCCACACTAGACTGAGCTCTGCAGGTTTCAGGCCTGCCTGGGCCATGCCCAGTGACCTTCTTTCAATCTGGGGAACTGTGCTGCTGGATGAGGGAACTGGCTCCCGGTGGGGGTGAGTTCTTGCACACCATCCCCAAGCCCTGGGAGAGTTTAAGATCATTGCTCCCAGTGGTCAAGGATCCATCCAGCTTCCAGCCACACTAGGCTAGGCTTGGGAGGTTTTGTGGCCCAACTAGATTACACCCAGCAACCTTCTTCAATCAGGGGAGTTAAGAGCACATGAAGTGAGTTTCAGCCCATCGGTTCTTACCTAGGGAGAGCTTTGGACCATCACCTACAGTGGTTAGGAGCCCTCCCAGCTTCCTAGAACACTGGAGGTGGCATGAGAGGTCCTGTGGGTCTGACTGGACCATGCTTAGCCACCTCCATTCAGTCCCAGGAGCTGAGGGCATAGGAGATGATTTCTAACATGTCCAGGGGAAGCCTTGGGACAACACTTGAAACAGGGAAATATAGGAAAATGACAAAACAAAAGACCAAGATGCAATCTCAAACCTCCAGCCCATCCCAAGAAAGCCTAGGAGCCATGTGCATAGAAGAAAATATATGCCATACACCTGAAATGCCTGAAATAATAGCAACTGAAATAAAGAAGCAACTCTGGGAACCTTTAAAGGTACTCAAACTAGAAATAATCTCCCAGATAAAAGAAGAAATGATAAAAGTAATGAAGGAGAGGCTGAACACATCTAAAGAAGATACAGTTAAAAATTAAAGGAACAAAACAAAAAGATAGAATCTCTGGATGAACAATATAAGAAACAAACAGAATACATGAAGCAGATTTAAAGAGATATACAGGAAATCAAAAATTCCATTGAAAGTTGTCAAAACTGCCTTAACAAAAGTGAAGATCAAATTTCAGGCCTCAAAGGCAAGATTGAAGCTAGTGAACAGGAAAGGAAAGATCTTTCAAAAATAACAAGGAATAAGGAAATAACAATTCAACAGCTGTAAGATGATGCAAAAGAAAACAACATAAGATTGATAGGGATAAATGAAAAAGAAGGGGACAACACAAATGATATTGACATAAGTAATAGCTGAAAATTTTCCCAACATGAGAATGGAAACTGACATACAGATTAGTGAAGCATATAGAACTTCAAATAGCCATAACCAAAATAAAACTACACCCAGACATACAATCATCACCATCCCAGAATCCAATATAAGAACAGGATATTAAAAGCTGTTAGAGAGAAAAGGCAGATCATCTATAAGAGAAAACCTATCCGAATCACAGCAGACTTCTCAACACAAACAATGAAGTCAAGAAGAGCATGGAACAAAGTATTTCAGATCCTAAAGGAAAATGATTTCCAACCTAGACTGATGTACCCTGCAAAAATGTCCTTCAAAATGGATGGATAAATAAGATACTGCTGGGACAAAGCACAGCTGAAGAACTTCATGATCACTGAGCCAACCCTGCAAAGAATACTGTAAGAAATTCTAGATACACATAGGAAAAAACCATTAAGCAAGGAAGACAGCTAAACAGAATGGAAAGCTAAAGATGCTACAGCAGAAAGATAACATGCCAACAATAAACCAATATATAACAGTTATAACCATTAATGTAAATGGTCTCAATTCACCAATTAAAAGAAACAGACTGGCAGAATAGATCAAGAAACAACATCCAATCACATGCTGTCTACAAGAAACCCATCTAACCCAAAATTGAAATTCATAGACAGAAAGTCAAAGGATGGAAAGCAATACTTCATGCAACAGGAGCCCCCCAAAAAAGAAGGGGTAGTTATTCTGTTGGCAGACAATATGAACTTCAAACCAAGAATGATCCAAGAGATAAAGAAGGTCACTGCATACTAGTTAGAGGGAAACTTCAAAAGGAAAAGATAACAATCTTAAATATATGTGCACCAAATTCCAGAGCAGCCAGCTATACAAATCAAGTATTAACAGAAATGAAAAATCAAATAAACAATAACACAATTATAACAAGAGACTTTAACACACTAATGACACAAAGGGACAGATCAACCAAACAGAAAATCAGCAAACAAATAACAGAACTGAATCACTCCTGTCAACAAACGGACTTGATAGATGTATACAGAGTGTTCCATCCAACAACATCAGAATATACATTCTTCCCATCAGTACATGGGGCATTCTCTAAAATAGACCCTATACTAGACCACAGAACATATTTAATTAAATGCAAAATAGTTGAAATTATCCCATGCATGTTATCAGATCATAGCACCATGAAACTAGAAATTAATGATAAAAGAAACTGCAAAAACCTCACAAACACATGGAAATTGAATAATACACTCTTGAGCAATCTGTGGGTGACAGAAGAAATTAAATAATACCTATAAGCAAACGAAAACACGAATGCAACTCACTGGAATTCGTGGGCTTCAATGAAAGCGGTCCTCAACGGAAAATTTATTGCACTGAGTGCCCACATTAGGAAAACAGAAGAACACAAATAACTTGATTCTACACACATCTAGAAAAAGAAGAGCAAGTCAAGCCCAAAGCCAAAAGAAGGGAGGAAATTATAAAAATCAGAGCAGAAACTAATGCAATAGAGATTAAGAAAACAATCAAAGAGTCAATGAATCAAACAGTTGGTTCTTTGAAGGAATAAATAAAATTGATAAGCCTCTAGCCAACCTTATTTTTAAAAGGAAAAAAAAGCTCAAATTCATGCAATAAGGAATGAAAAGGTGAAATCTCTACAGACTCTGGAAATACAGAAGATCATCAACAACTATTTCAAAAACCTCTACTCTCATAGGTTCGATAACACAGAAGAAATAGACAGATTGCTAGAAACACATGAAGTACCAAAGCTGGGTCAAGAAGATGTACAACTGATGAATAACCCAATTTCTATTAATGAAATCGAAAATGTAATTACATCCTTACCTACAAAGAAGAGCCCAGGCCCAGACGGATTCAATGCAGAATTCTACAAGAAATACAAAGAAGACCTCCATGCTGACACTCCACAAACTCTTCAATGAAATCAAAAGGGAAGCAATCCTTCCTAAATCAATGCTGTACACAAATATTATTCTAGTACCAAAACCTGAGAAAGACCAACTAAAGAAGAGAACTAGAAGCCAGTCTCCCTAATGAACACAGATGCAAAAATCCTCAGTAAATATTGGCAAATAAGATGCAGCAAATCATCAAGAAGATTATATACCATAACCAATTGGGATTCATCCCAGGCATGCAGGAATGGTTCAACATATGTAAATCAATAAATGTAATTCACCATATCAATAGAGTCAAAAGTAAGAATCACATGATAATTTCTACAGATGCAGAGAAAGCTTTTGATAAGATCCCACACTCATTCATGATAAGAACCCTACAGAAAGCTGGAATAGATGGTCTTTACCTCAATATGATAAAAGCCATCTATGACAAACCAACAGCCAGCATCATATTAAATGGCCAAAAACTGAAAGCTTTTACCTTAAAATCAGGCACAAGACAAGGATGTCCCTTACCACCACTCCTATTCAACACAGTGCTTGAAATACTAGCCAGAGCAATTAGACAAGAGAGAGAAATAAAAGGAATAAAGATAGGAAAAAAGGAAGTTAAATTATCATTATTTACAGATGACATGATACTCAAGATCCCGAAAACTCTATTGAAAGACTCCTAGACATAATAAATTCAGCAACATAGCTGGATACAAAGTCAATACTCAAAAATCAATAGCATTCCTATACACTAACAGAATCACTGAGAGAGAAATAAGAGAAGCCATACCCTTCACACTAGCATCAAAAAAAAAAAAATGAAATACTTAGGAATTAATCTCACAAAAGATGTAAAAGATCTATAAAAGGAAAATTATAATGCCCTTAAAAAGAAATTGAAGAGGATCTCAGAAAATGGAAAGACATCCCTTGTTCATGGATAGAAAGAATAAACATTGTGAAAATGACCATTCTGCCAAAACTGTTATACAGATTCAATGCAATCCCAAGAAAATACCATTAACATGCCTCGTAGATGTAGAGAAATCACTCTTAAAATTCATCTGGAATCAGAAGAGACCTAGAATAGCAAAGACAGTTCTAAGCAGCAAAGGCAAAGCAGGAGGCATCACAATCCCTGACTTGAAATTATACTACAAAGCAACCGTAGTAAAATCAACATGGTACTGGAATCAAAACAGAGCCAAAGATCAGTGGAATAGATTAGGAGATACAGCAACAACTACAAACACACTCAGCCACCTTATCTTTGATAAAAGAGCCAAGCAGTTTCACTGGAAGAACGACAGTCTCTTTAATAAATGGTGTTGGAAAAACTGGCTCTCCATGTGCCGAAAACTAAAACTAGACCCATGCCTATCACCAGGTACTAAATTAAAATCTAAATGGATCAAATATCTGAATATTAAAACAGAAACACTAAATCTGTTGGAAGACAAATTGGGTAGAAACCTTGAAGACATAGGAGTAGGTAGAGAATTCATGAACAGGAATCAAACTACACAGGAAATACTTCCCAGAATCAATAACTGGGATCATGTCTTATTAAAGAGTTTCTGTATGTCAAAAGAAATCTCTAGCATAGTAAAAAGAAAACCCAAAAAGTGGGGAAAAAATCTTAAGTGAGTTGTCCCTTGACAAAGGCTTCTGTCTAAAACATATAAATAATTTTTAAAAAATAACACCCCGGGAATTCAAAGACCCAATCCAAAAATGGGCATCTGAGATGAATACACAGTTCTCAGATGAAGAAATACAAATGGCAAATAAATATATGAGAAAATGTTCATCATCATTAGTCATTAGAAAAATGCAAATTAAAACCACACTGAGATTTCATCTCACTCCAGAAAGAATGAAGATACCATTTTTCATTCAAGAAAACTACCAACAACAAATGCTGGAGAGGTTGTGGGGGAAGAGGAACTCTCCTACGCTGTTGGTAACTTGTGCAACCCCTGTGGAGGTTAGTTTAGAGAGTCCTCAAAAACCTGGGAGTGGAAGTCCCATTCAACCCAGCTATTTCACTTCTAGACATATTCCCAGAAGAACTGAAGGCATCATACCACAGTGATATATGTGCACCCATGTTTATAGAAGCACAATTTGTAATCTTGGAAACAACCTAAGTGCCCATCAACCTAGGAATGGATAAAATGTTGTGGTATTTTTATACAATGGAGTACTACTCAGCTATAAAGAATGATCACACTGAGATATTTATAAATAAATGGATGCAACTTGAGACTCATAAGCGAAATAAACTCACATGTATAAATACCATATAGTCTCCCTAGTGTAAGAAATGGTAAGAGTACATAAGAGTTTATAGTAATCATGATTCCCTATTACATTCTTTGAAGCCTTATAATGTTCTCATTCATTAGTTGGAATGGTTTTATTCTGGGTTGTTTGATTTTATTGTCTGTGATGGTATGAACTGCTATTTTGAAGAAAACAAGACATTATAATAGCTAGTGCTGATTTAATATGATCTTGTTTTGAAGTCCTACCATATTTTTGTTCTTCTGTTTCCATTGGTTCTATCATGTTGTATCTTATTGGATTTTATCCTGTGTGGTAGTATAAACAAATTTTTTATGGACAATTGGATAATATAGTAACCATTGTTCATATTCTGTTATTTGGTTCTGAATGCCCTGTAATACTTTCATTTTCTTTCATGGCTTTATACCATTTTGTTATGTTTTGTGCTATTGTGTACGAAGGCGTGCTCAACTATTTCAAGGAAAGAGACATTATGGTAGCTACTGTTATATCAGATTGTCTTGTGGTGAAATACTATTACTCAAATTGTTCTGTTCTGATCTGCTTTGTTATGTCCTCTTCTATCTTAATCTCTTTAAAATAAAAAAATTTTAAAAAATAAAGGGGGCAAGCACTTCCCGCCCAGTTCTCCTCCAGCTGGGCCCCGTGACCCACCCTCCATGTGACGTCAGCGGAAATGCCCGCTGTGCATCCCCAGGACTCCAGAGGCATCTAAAGGCAGCAGGCTGGCGCTTTTCCTCTGCCCACTCCTTCCTGCTGCCCAGAACAAAGATGCAACGCCGGAGGTCGTGCTGCTGTCCTGTGTCCCTGAGGCAGCCCCTGGGCAGCTGAGCAGGCAGATTCACGGAAGTGGGTGCTTGCAGGAGGGAGGAGAGCCATCAGGGTGGCTTCTCCCTGGACTGCCTCAACAGGGGGAGGAGGCAGCGCTGTCTGCAAGGGTCCCCTTCTGTGCACACTGGTAGGAGAGCGCCCCAGCGCCCATACAGAGGCTGCTGTTCCTCCAGGCAGAAGTGGTATTTCTGGCCTTCATGCCGGGATCTGCAGCACCTCCCTGACTCAGCCTCCAGGAAGGCACGACGCCACACTGTGCTTGCCCAGTGGCTGTGTCCAGGCACCTGGTGCTCCTGGTCCTGGATCCAGGCTCTGGGCTTCTCCCCACAGTCTGCTCAGAATGGGCCCCTCCCACAGGGACCCTCGGGCCCTCCCGCATGGCCTGCGCCCCTGGCTGTGACCCTTGCCTGTTCCTCACTGCACCAGTGGCCAGGTCTCCTAGCACACAGTGCACTGAGCTCCAGAGTCCTGCAGAAGGGGATGGCCGGCCAGTCAGTGGGGCTCGAAGCCAGCATTCCCACGCCACTGCCCACCTCCCACAAGGGAAGGCAGCTCTAGGAGCACAGAACCATGCTCAGGAGAGGCCAGCAGTGGACAGAGGATCACGTGAGGGGCAAGGAAGCTTGTGTCCCTGCAGGGCACCAGCCTGGGCAGAGATACTAAGCATGCGTGTATGTGTGTGTGTGTGTGTGTGTGTGTGTGTGTGTGTGTATGTGCGCGCACGCGCGTGTGAATCTCTATAGCGGTCCCTTTTCCTCACGGTCCGGGAAGCTTACATTTGCAATCCCATGGAGACATTATTGGAATTCTAGTGAGTTAATTCCAGTCTACCACTTCCAGTGCAACCCACGGTGAGAATCAAGACACTGAGACGTTTACACAGCTGTGGGGAGCCGAGGGTCCTGAGCCCAGCCGACATGGTCCGTTGGAACAAAGACCACGATTCAGGGCCCAACCCTGTTTTTATTAATTTGTGATGAAGGGAAAGAGAGGCTGGGGATGGGTGACAGTGAGAGTGGCGGGAGACAGTGACTGCTGTGAGCTGGACTGGGGGGAGGCCTGGGGTCCCCTCTGGGACATACAGAGGACATGCAGGGAGAGCACTCTGCACAGCACAGCTGAGGTAGCATCTAGTGTTGTGGAATCGGTGTTTCAGATCTGATGCACAATCTTTTAACCCTGGGAAGTCACAGCCTCTTGTCTTATTTTAAGGCTCAGTCCCAGCCGAAGGCTCTTCATCCCGCCTGGCTCTACCATGTTTTTCTGGGAGTCGCCAGACCAGGGAGCAGTGATGTTCGCCATGCTTCAGAGGTTATGCATCACCTCCTCGGCCAGCCAATTCACATTGCTTCAAGCCAGTCGAAGGGACAAGGGAATGGCCAGACAGGTCTGTGCACAGCAGTACGGGAGCTGGGGCCAGGTTTATCCAAAATGGGGACAGCTGCTCTTCTTTCAAGGAGCGTTGTCTGGGGGCCCCCCACAAATCTTTGGGCAACTCATGGCTCCCAGGGCAGGGTCCCTGCTGGCCCGCTCTGGTGCTAAGGCTGTGCTGCTAGAGGGGCAGGGAGCTGGGAGGGGCTGGAGCGGAGGCCATCGGGGTTTAACAAGCCCCCGCGAGGTAAGGCCTGCTGAGCTGCTAGGGACTGGGTCACCCTGACCGTGGTGGAGACCCTGTGGCCTGCACAGCTGCCTTCTAAACTTACAGTGTGGGGTGCAGCCCTGTGAGGGCACCCACGCTCCACATCCAGTTCGGTGAGGACTCAGGTCCCATGTGCTGCAGCCCCGGCTAGGTGCCCAGGCAGCTGGAGGGCCGGAGGGTCTGGAACACTCACCCTCAGACCCGGGTTCAGATGTAGATGCTCAAAACCTTTCTCGGGCACAGAGCCACAAACCGGTTAGCATCGAAGCCACCACAGCAATGGCCACCTGTGGGCACCATGTGCCCTACCGGGAGCACGCACTGCGTTTACCTCAAACTCATCCTCAGTGTCACCCAGGCAGCACCAGCTCCCGTCTAGTTTCAGATCAGAAACCAAGGAGACAACACGGTCATCCCAGCACTGTCCGGGAGGCTGAGGCAGGGAGATCACAAGTTTAAACCCAGCCTTGGTGCTGATGCGGCTTGGGTCTAGATGTCCCCCAAAGCCACATGTGGTCACAGGTGGGGCTTTTCCAGAGGTGGCTGGATCTAGAACGTGTGACACAGAAGTGCTCTATGGCTGTTCTGAGGATCAAGGCACTAGGATTAAGGCTGTGAGTGCTGCCTGGATAAAATGTAAGGAGTGGAAAGGGCTGTGTTCGCCCCTTGTGGCTTTGCCCAGCAGAAACGTTTCTCATATTTGAGGCCTGTCTGCCATACTGTCCTGCTTTGGAGCTAGCCGATCACAGACTGAAACCTCTACAAACTGTGAGCTAAATAAACCTTTCCTCCTTTAACTTCAGGTGCCGGATATTTCATCTCAGAGAAAAGTAACGAGAAAAGTAACTAAGACAGCAACTTTGTGAAGCAAGAGCCTGCCTCGAATTAAAAAAACAAAAAAGTCACGGGGATGTAGTCCATACTGAAGGCCTTGGATTCAACCCCTGGGCTGTAAAAAGAAAAGAAAGGATCAAGTCACCAGTCCAGAGTCACAGCGCTGCAGAGTGGCACAGCAGGACCTGGACTCCAGGCTCAGCCAGTCCCTGCCCACTGGCCGCCCTGCCAAAGGGGACCAGGGAGCATAGGCCTGGAGCTGAGGGCACTTGGGGCTTCACACGGGGTCCTCTGACGCTCAGGCAGTAATGAACTGAAATTCCACTGAGAAATTCCAGAAGTGCAGCAATAGAAGACACCAGGCCAGCATCTGGATAGAGCCCAGAGTGAAGGCCTCCCCTCCCTGCAGCAGTGATCCTCACGGCTGTGATCACAGTCCCAGGGTGCTGCCCTGCATCTGCTCCCCAGAGAGGCTGAGGAAAGGTGGAGGGGCTCAGGCACATTTCCTGCTGAGAGACGGGCAGAGAGAGGGCCCCACGGCCAGCACTGGGGACTGCCCAATGGCAAGCGAGGACACCTGGGATACAGAGGTCACACTGCCTCCCACGGCTGCTGACCCTTGCTGTGGTCTGTGTTCCCGTGGCCCCGCCCCCAGCCTCATGCAATCATAGACATGAGCAAATCTAGCATTTATGATTGGTTCATCGTCCAGTGCTCGGATTGGTGGTGTGAGTGCCGCACCCGCCCAGGGGTGGAGCCGGGATAGGATGTCACAGCGGGAAGGAGTGGGGTCTCCTGCTTGGAGCCAGCTGACTATAGACTCAAACTTCCAACCTGTGAGAAATAAACCTTCCCTCCCCTAACTGTGGGGGTCAGGTATTTTGTTTCAACAGTGAGTAAAAAGTAACTAAGACAGCCCTGCTCAGAGCAGAGGCCCAGTCCCCCCAGAAGCCAAGGACTTGCTTTGGCTGAGTGGGCTTTGCAGAGTGTTTGCAGCCTGTCCCTTCCCTGCGGGCGGGCAGAGGCGGAAGGAAGGAGGCACCGGCTGACCACCCTCTGGCCCTGCCTGTTCACTCACCCAGCTGCTGCCGCGCTGCTCCTCATGGAAGGAATGTGGGTGTGGCTGTCACCTGCATGGATGGGCTCTGTGCCCACATGGCCACTCTGGGAGCCATGACAGCCCAGGGAGCTGTGGGAAGGTCCTCTGCCCCTCCGCCCCAGGGCCCTGCCTGGGGATGCCATACTGCTCCCCAGCTACAGCACCCCACTCTCTCTCTGCAGAGTCCTTTTCTTCCAGCCCCAGAATCCAATTTCCCACCCCGGAGTCCCTTCTGCTCCCACAATCCTTTCCTCCCACAGTCAGAAGCCCCACTCCCACCCCCAGGATCCCATCTACTCCCAGAATCCGTTCCTCTCTTCCCTGAGGCCCCACCCCCATCCCCAGGATCCCTCTGCCTTTCTGGCTCTCTTCCATCCTCATGCTCCCAACAGTGGCTGCTCACCGGCCCACACACAGCCTCTAGCCACAGGCCTGTGACCCTGGCTCCATGTGCTTGTCCAGGTGGACTCCGGCTCCCTCTCTCAGAGGAGCAGGCCTCCTCCTCTCAGGGCAGCTCTCCCGCCCGTCTTGGTCTCCCTCATCCTCTGGGGTTAGCAGAAGAAGCAGGGGGAGCTCAAGCCCTTCAAATCCAGATGCTTAGCTTGGCTTCTCAGGAGGTGAAGGGGAAGAAATCCCCTCCTGACCCACAGTGACTCACCTCATACCCAGCCTCTACCACTGTGTGTGCAGTGCCTCGGGCCTGGGCCTCTCAGGGCTCGGGGCCTGGGGCCCTGGGAGAGGACTGGCCAGTCACAATCCCCCGAAGGTGAGAAGGTGGGCCGGGGAGACTGAATCCACCCGTTCCTGCATTCAGGGCAGAGCATTAGGGTTAGAGTCTCTGCTACCAGTCGATTACAGCTGCCCGGGGTCCTGGCACCTCCAACCCACCCTCTGCCAGTCTCCCCAGGGCTCCCAAAAGGCCAGATTCACCTTCTCCTCATATGGCATTTTGATATTTCTGTATCACCTGGATACCATGGGAATGTTTTGTTACGTATTATATGACAATCATGAAACTTTCACGTTAAGGAAATATTAACTTACCAGATGGATATATGCCATTTATTTTTATACTCATAATATTTTTCATAAACTAAATTAGCAAATAAGAAAACGATTCCTTGGTTTCAGGAAGTAAAGCCACTGCGGTGACCCTGCCCAGCACAGCCTCCGAAGCCTCCTCTCCGTGAAATGCTTCCTGGAGACAGGACTGTGCATCCCGAGGACGTCAGAGCTGCCCCGGAGGCTGCGCACGGTCCACAGATATTTTGGTCTGGAGAAGTGAAATCGGTTTGCAGACCTCCTGGGTGCCCCTTGCCGTGAGAAGCTCTGCCCAGGTGTGAGGTTTGCACGGGGGATGCAGCATCCCGTGATGCAGCGCGATGTGCAGCAGCCTCCTCCTCCTCCAGGCGCCCCACCCCTGCCCTGGGGCGACTGGTCCTGAGCATCATCTGGACGCCCAGGCCCAGCTGTGCCATCCTTGCCCATCCCCACAGCAGGGCCTGCGCCCACTCCATCAGCGGCCCCTTCCTTGTCCCCTCTGCATCCATCACTACCCCGTCACTACAGCAGGGGACAAATGACAGAAACAGACTCAGACTCATCACTTGCTTAAAGAGAAGCACAATTGTCACATCTTGAGGGCCGACCACGGTTCAGATGACAGTGACGGGGAGGGGGACACTTTGGAGGGACGATTGTAATCCACGCTGGCCCTGACCACGTTGCACAGGAGGAACCTGCCGTCGGTGAGAGAGACGGGAGCCTCTGGTCCTGGCCCTGCTCCCTCCGGGCTTCCAGGCCCGGTACCGAGCTGGAGTCACCCAGGCTGCTTCGCCCTTCTGGGGGCTGCTGGTCAGTGTCCAGCCCATCCCGGGTGTTGGAGGCAATGAACTGCTCTGGGCCGGATCGGGCACAAACCTTCCTCCTGTCCCTTTGCTGGTGACTCCATATTGGTCTGACTGATATTTTATTTGTCCCCTTTAAACCTTATTTTCCCTGGTGTCCATGCGTTTTCCTTTCTACTGCTCAGGCATTAACCGTCTTCTTCCATCCCGCTGATGTGGTATCACCAGCCATCACTGTGGATGTGCAGGGACGCAGATGCCCAGCTTGTTCCTGTCCACTGCCCTCCAGGGAGAACCTGACCTGGGTCCTCACATGGGACCCACGTGGGTCCCCGGGGCAAGGCAGCTTTGGTTTCCTGGCCTGAAGTTGCTGTGGGGTTGATGACTGCACAAAAACCTTTCTCGAGTCACCAGGGCTGCTGGCTTGTAGTGGTCCTCAGGCATTTACTCAGCTTGATTACACACACACAGGTGGCTGGAGAGGGGAGATTTATCAGTTTTTAACTGTCAGTTAGAACAGGAGTATTGAACTTTCTATCTTGGTAGCCTTTCTGAGCAAGGTCAATACCGTGTTATTTTAGTCTGGAGCTGAAGGTTGGTGACATCTGTCACCTGTCACCTATGAGCTGATATTCATAATCCACACAATTCTCTGCCTGTCAGGAACACGCATCCCCTGCCTCGATGATCACCAGGATAGGACAGTGGCTGGAGTTAACATCAGGACCTGGTGCAGGGGGCCAGTGTGGCCATCAGTGGGGTGACTCCTGGGGCCCGAGGTGCTCATGGTTGGCCTGTTTGTCACTGCTGGGGCACTGTAACCAAATGCCCATGCGTCAGCCATGCTGGGCTGGAGGTGATGGTGGAGCCCCCAGCCCAATCCTGCCCTAATGGTTCGCCACGCATGGGCTGCATCTGGAATCTCTGACCCTTTCTCCTCCCCCTTATAGATCAGCCTGTGGGCACATGTGGGGGGTACATGTGGAGAAAGGAAGGGGCTCAGCACGACCCAGGGAGTCACTCTGCACTGGGCGACCAGGGTGCCAGGCTCCTGCCTCAGCCTCCTCTGAGCTCCCGAGCCCAGAGCTGCTGGGCGGCACTCTTGTCGGGAGCCAGGAGGAAGGGTCCCCAGACTTCCTGTTTTGTCCAGGAGCCAGGTCCCCGGGTGGCACCCATGAATGGTGGCCTTGTGACTCTTGTCTCTCCACAGGAGGTAGCCCTGGCTGCTGGGCTGCTCAGGAAATGGGCTGTAGGTCTCCCTGGGCTGACCAAGAGGCAGTCCTCGGGGGCTGCTGGCCCAGCCTTGCAGGGGCAGTCTCCCATCTGGTCTCTCCAGCCCTGTGGGAGAGGCAGCTATGGGTGCTGCACAGTGGAGCCCTGTGGTCACAGACCAGCACCTCCCCAGGAAGGTGGGGAGAGGGGTCTGGGGAGCGTTCAGGAGGGCTTGATTGCTGCACCCCGTGTCTGTGCACTGAGTGTGTCCACCAGTGCCCTTAGGTTTCTGTGACCCACCTGACAGCTGGACAGGGCTGTGTGCCCCTCCCCTCCCCTTTCTCCTCCTCCTCTGGTCAGGGGCCAGGGATGAGCCGGCTCTCGGGCTCTGTGCTCATGCTGGCCCCGAGCTCCGCAGCAGAGGTCTCCCTGCGCACAGGCTGCACTGGGACACTTAATTCGTTTTCATTTTGATTTAAATTAAATGTCGAGCTCTTAATCCAGACTTGAGTGCAGGCTGGCCCTCTGCTCCCAGGGTCCGGTACAGCTCAAGGCTGTACAAGCTGGGCCCCAGGAATGCTGTCGATGCTGAAAACAGGCAGCAGGAGAGGGAGCCCACCTGAGCACCCCCTGATCAAAACGGCGCATAACCTCTGAAGTCAGTTTAAACTGGAAATGGAGCAGGAGATAGCACAGGAGGCGCTGGGCAGGGAGCGGGCGCCCTTCCTCCTCTAAGTTCTGTGGTGAGAGGTTCCTAGTCACCCCCCAGCCAGGAGGGAGATTCTGGAAGTGGCCCAACTGCCCTGTGGGAGCCCCACGTCCTGGGCCATTCCGAACGTTCTGTGGGAGCCGCACCTCAGTCCGGCTCATGGCAGGAGCTCTGCTCCGAACAGCAGCCAGAGGCCAAGTGCTAGGCTGTGCCCACTGCTGGGCACACACGGACTGGGTCACAGAGGATGCCCATGGACTGCTCACCATGGAGCTCGGCCTCTGTGTGAGCCTCAGGCTGACCCAGCAGTGCACGTGGCCTCACCTGCAGGCTGCCTGTCTGTCGGCCCCAGTGAAGGCCACCCCATGACCTACGTCAGGGCGCAGCACCCACACAGGTGGCTGGAAACAGCCAGGGTGGCCCTGGCCCCTCCTCCTGCAGAGAGGCACACACTGGCATTAAACACCTAGACACTGAGGCGGTCCAGCACCTTGGTTCCACCAGACACCTCCAGGGATGGGAGGAATGCAAGGCCAGGGTCCCCGGGTGGGCAGGTGACTCTCTGGGCTGGTCATGCACCCAGGGCTGGAGCAGATCCACCTATCCTGGCCCTCTGTCACCATCTTTCCTCCTCGCAGTGCTGGCTCTCTGCGGTGCAGGGCTGGTGTCTGCCATCCCAGCTCTGCTCTGACCCCCTCGAGACCCCAGAGCACCTAGCTGCTGTGTCCGGCTCCCTGCTCACTCTCCGTGGGATTTCAACCCCAGGCCCCACCCCACAGGTGGCTGGCATGGGGTGGTCTGTAATACTGCATCCTCGTGGACTCTGCAGGACTCTGGGGCAGGACATGTGGCCCAGTGCCACTGACATCTGCGGGAAGCTTCGGGAGGGATGTCCTTTGTCACGGGCTGGTCACAGGGACCCTAAACTTTGCAGCATCCAAAGGAGACAAAAGCCGCCTTCCCCATGCAGACCAACCTGCCCTTCAGCCTAGGTCAGCAGCCAGCACCAGGCCTTCCAGAACAAGCAAGCCCCAGGCTCCAAGCACAGTCTCAGAAGGCTTGGACGAGGACAGCAGGGTGGCTCACATTTTCCTGTGCCCACTGGAGGTTTGCCTGAGATGGCACCTGCAGGAAAGTCTGTGACCCGGGCTCCTGCAGCCAGAGGCAAGGAGCCTGGTTCAGAGCAGGAGGTGCCTTGGACCCACAGGGTCCTCCTGTGCCAGGCCTGTGCTGCACCCCCAGCTGCTCCAGCCGCCGCTTCCTGCCTCACAGCACTGCCGGGCTGCCTCGGCCCAGCAGCTCTCCATTCGTGCTCCCCTGCAGGGCTCACCACCTGTGGGCCGCTGGGGATGGGGCACTGTGGGTTCAGAGACCTCAGGAAGTCACTGCCCTGAGCACTGCCCTGTGGCCCTGGCTTCAAAGCCAAAGATCAGGCACCAGTCCTGCCTGCCACATACTCTGGGTGCCATGAGTGATCCCCTAACAGGGACCCCAGTGCCACTCAGGGCTGAGCCAACCACCAGCTGAACTCTGCCCTGTGCTCTGCACACGGAAAAGGGTGGCGCTTCCTCCACCCACAGCTCATGGGGAAGATGACCTCAGAGTATCTCAGGGAGAAGGGAGCTGGACCAGGGAAGGCTTCCTGGGAGAGGCGTCACGTGGACACACCGATGCATGGGAGGGAAAGGAGTGGTGGGAGCCAGTGAGCCCCTCAGACGCCAGCCACCCACAGGGGTACACGTCTCCTGTGAGTCCCCAGTTTCCACCATGCATTAAGCTTGCATTTTGTAATTAGGGTTCATCCACTTGGCCAGGGAGTGCTGGTCCGCAGAGTACTGGGCAGTAGGGGTTCTGACCCTGACCTTTCTTCAGCAGGTCCCTGACCAGCTCTGGCCAGCAGACTATCTTGCTGCCAAAGCCCTGTGTACAGGGGGCGCTAGAAGCCCAGGAGCAGTTTGCAGGCAGCACTGTCTCTGGGTGCATGGTACGAGCACTCAGCACACGTGCTTGTGCACACACACAAGCAGTGGGTGGCTTGATCTGCACAGTGCACGTTTCAGGCCACAAACCCACATACATGGGAAGTTTCTCTCTCTCTCTCTCTCTCTCTCTCTCTCTCTCTCTCTCTCCATTCTCTCGAGTCGCTTCATCCCATCAGCACCTGAGCAGAGTTAGACATATTAACCCATCAGCCACTGTCCCCACTGGGACCAAATATCTCACCTGTGGCCTCTGGGAGGTGATGTTTACTGGGCTCATGTTTCCCTGGGTTCAGTTCAGGGCTGGCCGGCTCCAGGGCAGGAGCATCAAGGCTGAGGTGTGTGGTAGAGAGAAGCTGCCCAGCCCATGGCGACCAAGAAGCAAAGAAAGCAGGGAAGAGCCAAGGACCAGAACAAACCCTCCTAGGTCACACCCCAGGGATGACTTCCGGCCATACCCGCCCCCCGCCCCCACAGCGTGGTCTGCCTGGATGAACCCAGCGACGTCATGCCTGGATGAGTGCAGCACCTCGTGGTCCAACCATCTCCCCAGCCCCGCCTCGTAGTGCATAGACTTTGGGAAAACCCAACCCTGAAAGAGGGCTTTAAAAGTGGCTGGATACAAAGTAAATAAACAAAAATGAAAGTTTAGTCTGCATCAACTGTGAGCTTTGAGACCTGGGAGTGGATGATACCTCCTGTTCAGAGACAGTCATGTGGGCAGTTTACAGGTCTGGGCAGTGCCCTGGGTGGCACAGAGCCCTGGGAGGAGAAGGTTCAGCTGTGCTGATGAGCCTGTGGGTTTGTGGAGAGGTGCCCTAGCCTGCTAGGTGCCTACGCATCATAAACGTGTGGTTTGTCTTTGGTATTTTATTTTTCAAATATAGAGAGAAAGCAGTTCTGGAGTCTGAATGGAGTTTTCCTGACACTACTAATGGTGTTTAATTCATATTCACTCTGAGATTTTTTTTCCACTTCTGGGGATTGAACTCAGAGGTGTTCTGCCACAAGTTACACCTCACCCTCTAATTTTTATCTTGTGATAGCGTCTCTTCACATTGTCCTGACTGGCCTGCAAGTTAGAATCCTCCTGTCTCAGCCTCCTGTGCAGCCAGGATCACAGATGTGCACCACCACGTTGGATTTATCTGAGACTATTTTTAAGACTAATTGGAAGGAGCACTGCGTCTCATCAGATGTAAAGGTTATTATGTAGCAGCAGAAATGAAGATTGTCTTGGGGCCCAGGGGCCACCAGAGAAATGAAGAACAACCAGAGTTTGGCGTCATAACAGAGTCAGGAAACTGGTACCAAGTTCCCAGGCTGCCTCCTCTTGAGCAGAAGGGGAGCTCACAGTGTTGCAGTCAACATGGCTCGACATCCATTTGGAATAGGAAGGAAGCCAACCGCCTGCCTTCAAGTGACAAATTCAATGAAGATGAACTGTGTGAGACCAAAGCACGGGGAGATCTCAGGAGGAAACTGTGGGTTGCACTTGGGTGACTTTGGAGGAAGAGTTTTCTTAGAATAGGAACCCAGGAAACTGTATTGGACAGTATACGAGGAGCGACGGAAACAGGCCGGCCAGCTCCCGGCTGCTCCTGCTCTGCAGAGCCGCCTCGCTCCTCCTCCTTGCCATGTTCATCTGGATTTCCCTATAAAGACGCTTGTGCTGCTCTTGGTGCCCTCTTTAGATCATACCACACACACGGTACTGATTCTCCACTGCAGGAAATGATGTGTCCTTTCCCCCTTCCTCTCCAGCCCCGTCGGCCTCTGGGTGAGAGGTTTCCATCCTGTCTGTGTGCCGAGGATCAGGGCACAAGGCCGCAGCTCCTCTCACCGCAGTGGCCTCGCCTGGAGGACGCTGTGTCCTGGTGTTGCTGATTCCCTGCTGGTGCGCAGTTGTTCACGAGAGCAGCAGAAGGAAACCTGGCCAGCTCTGTGTGCCCTGGGAGACTGCGCCTGGTGCAGGGCTCTGTGGGGTGGCACCATGGCCGTGCTGGGCCTTGGCCTGGTCCTTACAGTTTCCACCTGACATGCTGTCTGCTGGACCCCAACCTTCTCCTCAGGCTCCATCCCACTCCCGGGGAAACGCATGCAGGAGCTGACCTGTCACCGCCCACCATGCCCAGAGTGAGGCAGAGCACAGACGCAGGGGTTGGAAATGCCACCTCCCCAGCGCCCAGAGGCTCTCACAGTGCCAGTGGGGGGCCCCGGGCCCTTCCTAAGCTGCATGAGCTTACTTTTCTTTCCTCTGGGCCGTGCCCTCTGTGCCTTGCTTCTGCAGACGACACTTTCCTGCTCTCCCCTCTTTCCTAGACCCCGTTTCCTGCTGCCCAGCCTCTCGGGCAGAGCGTCTCACTTCTCTTTGGTTGTTGCTCGACTTTCCGAGCTCCCTCTGTGGCCTCCTGCAGCTCCCCACTCAATGGTCTGGTCCCTTTGGAGCTGGAAGCTTTCCCAGGTTGAGGTCACTTCCTGCCTGTGTGACCACATACAGAGCTCAGTGTGGCAGGTGGGTCTCCCTGACCACAGAGTTTAACTGTCCAGTGATGGGACAGCTAATGTGGCCTAGTCACTGGACCACTGCTTCTGGGGACTTCCTCTGTCAGTTCCCTGCAGGAGTGGGGAGATACAAACCCAGCTGCCACAACAGTGAGCCAGCTCAGAATGACACTGGGGGGCAATGGGCTGTGCTCCCACAATCACCTGTGTTGGGGTCCCTCCTGGCCCCTGGTTCTAGGTGGATCTGCGCCTCCTCTCAGAGTCCCTGCTCCCCCACCATGGTTGCACCATGCAAAGCGGGATCCCCCTAGTCCTCAGAGGGATTTTCAGCCAACCTCACACCTTGAGCCCTGACCTCATGGGTGTCCTGAGTTTCCAGTTGCTGACTTTTCCAGAACGCCATGGCTCCAGCATGGCCACCTGAAGCTTTGTTTTAGGGTTTGGGGATCTTCTAAATCAGTGGTTACTTCTTGTGCCTCTCATGCGTTCCTAACATCTCGTGGACTCTCCCCAGCATCCTCTCATCTTGTTGCTCTTGGGTCTCGGGGGCCCGGGTCCTGCGTTCCTTGGGCATTGGGTGAAGGCAACGAGGGCAGGAAGGAGAGGGCCATTGCCCGCAGTGCACTGCTGACCCCACCTGGTGGTTACCATGGGCACCGGTAGCCCCAGGACCCCAAAGTTCCTATGCCCAGACCTGTACGTTGCAGAAGTCAGCTTAATCTACCAGAGATCCAGATGCAGGTACCCCGAGGGAAGCCAGCTCCTCTTTGTCGGTGTCGCTCCTGGCCGGCAGGAAAGACACACGACAAGGTCTGGCAGTGGCTAAGTCTTTCTTTATTTTCCTTCTCCGCACAGTCTGCCCCGGGATCCTACCCGGCCGAAGCCTCAACCGGTCCGCTCCCCGCGGCTCCTTCCGTGCTTCTCTCTCTACAGTCTGTCCTGAAGCCTCTACCGGTCTGCTCTCCGCGGCTCCTTCCGTGCTTCTCTCTCTACAGTCTGTCCCCAAGCCTCTACCGGTCCGCTCTCCGCGGCTCCTTCCATGCTTCTTCTCTCGTGGCGGGAGAGGCACTCACTTTTATAGGGTTACAGTGGCCAATCAGTTCAAAGCGCACGATGCGGGCTGATTGGCTAACATCAGTTATTGCTAGGCAGACTATCTTACAGAGCGGGTTGTTTACCAAGCAGGAAGCAGGAGATAAGCGCCATCTTAGCACATTCGATGGGAGGGGTAATCTAGCTCAGGCTTTGCTCTTTCCTAGAGGCCTCACGTCCGCCAAGTAAGGCGACCGGGCTCGGCCGCGGCTCCCAACACCTCTTCAGTCTGGGTTTATCCAGACATGGGGCTAAGGACTTCCAGCTGAGAACGGTCACCTGGCACCCAGGCCACAGGAGCTTCTCCATCTATTCGCACCTTACCTCACGCGTCTCAGGAGAGGGCTGAGGATGTGTGAGGCTTCCCAGGTATTGTAACCCCTTTTCCATCCTCCTCACAGTCCAGGGAAGTTTACTTTTGTAATCTCATTGAGACATTATTGGAATCCCAGCAGGTTAATTCCAATCTACCGCCTCCAGGGCAACCCACGGTGGGAATAAAGACACTGAGATTTCCTCACAGTTATGGGCAGCCCCGGGGTCCTGAGTCCAGTCCAGATGGTGGTGCGGACGGGGATGGGGATGGTGGTGGGGATGGAGAGACAGGGAGACAGAGGTGAGTGTGACTCACCACCAGGTCATGCAAGTATCTTCTCAGACATTCCTCCATTCTCCTGCAGTCTGAGCAGTGAGGCAGGTGTGGCAGCTCTGGCTCTGGCAGGGTGGCAGGGCACTGGAGCAGCGCTTCAAAGCAGCGTCCAGCAAAAGCAGCCAGAGCAAAAGGGGGAAGAACGAGCCTCTTCTCCTCCCTTACATTGTATCCAGGGCGGGTGCAGCACTCACAAAATCTCTGTGCCCTCCTCTTGCACAGGCTGAGGATGTGTACAAAGTAAGGACCCTGGCTCCCTGCTGAGTGTCTCAAGTTGACACAGTGCATTCACCTAAGGAGCAGCCAGGCCTGGCTGAGGTGGGACTTTCAGGGAAACACTCTGCAGTGGAATGGGGCACGGGAAGGGAGCCAAGCTCGGGGAGAGACCACTGGTAATAAACTCCAAGGGCATCAGGAGCGGAGCCAGTGCAGGGCGGCTGCACCAGCCAGTGCAGCCAGTTCCCTTCTGCTCTTTGTGTAGCTGGGGTGGCTGAGTAGGGTGAATCTGCAGAAAACAGCTGCCGGGGGCCTCAGTGCCTGCGCGTGATGTGATTATGTCTGTATCTCAATTCCATCTGCCTCCTTCCAGCCCAGACCTACACAGACAATGCCCTGTCCTCGACATGGGCTGCTGGTGGGCTCAGAGGCTGGGCCAGCTCTCAGTTGTGTGGCAGCTTCCTGGCCACCAGCAGTGACTCCCAGGAGGAGCGGAGTCAGGAGCTGCTGGCCCTGACCACAGCCAGTGAGCCTCACAGTCCCTGCAGAGTTCTGTCCTGCTGTTGGGGCTCTTCCTTGGCCCCTGGCCACTGGATGCTGGCCGCATGTGCTCTCAGTGCACTGCCCCACCCCAGGCTCCTAGCCAGTCCTTTATCCCCCACCGCAGCCATGTAGCTCTGGACAGCCTCAGAGCCTAGCATGGCAGCCTGTCTGTCAGACTCTGCCTAAGTCCTCTGCTCTGTGATGCCCCATCCATAGTGTTCTGTCTTCACATCTGCGACCTGTCCCCTGATGCCCAGCAAACCCGTGGGGTCCTCCTGCATCCCATGGGCTGTTGCAGGACTGGCACGGAGAATGAGCCTCACATGAGTCTGCAGAGGGGGATGAGGGATGTGGCACTTGGCACAGAGCACAGGTGGGAAGCAGGGCTGGGGGCATCCCACAGCCTGTCCCAGGTGCGTGTCCCCAGGTGCAAGCTCAGGCTGCAGGTGTCTCCGGGTCCAGAGATGCCCATGCTCATTTGCTTTCCGGTACCATAACAACCCATGAGGCCCGGCAGCCCCACGGAGAGAAAGGGGGCTCTGAGCTCTGGAGGCCCAGGTGGAGGGGTGACCCGGTGGTGGCCTCCATGCTGGCCAAGTCTCCAGGTGACACAGGTGTCACATGGTGGGACAGAAATAAGCAGCCCTGCCCAGGCCAGGGCCCCAATGGACCGGATTCCACAGTGGCCTCACCGTGAGGGGGGGCATCTCCCCTCAGTGGTCAGCCAAGGAGTCCCCAGAAGATGAAGAGCTGCAGCTGCCCCCGACCCCACTGGGACAGCGTGAGGCTCTGTGTGGCCATAGGGACCAGAGCAAGGTGCCTGCCTCCTTGGCATGATGAGGGGTGGGCCTCCCTGCAGGGCTGGGCTCTGGCCATGGCCCTGCCCAGCCTGGCTCCACACAGCAGGCAGGAGCAGGCATCTCTGGGGTCTCCTCCTTAGTACACAGGTCCCCCACTCCTGTCCTTCTGTGTGACTCAGTTTCTCCAAAGCCCCATGTGCTGGCACCTTCCAGTGGCCTCAGGATGACAGCGCATGAGTCTGTAGGGACAGACACTGGGTTCATAATGATTCCCTTAGTTTCCAAAACGCGACAAACACCATGTGGCTTAAAACAGTGGGAATTTATCCTGTCACTGTCTTGGAAATCAGAGTGCAGCCCCGCTGCAGGAGCCCCCAGGGTGGTGGCCCCCTCACCCACCACCTTGGACATCACTCATGATGAGAGCCCGTACCAAAGCCAGGAGAGCAGGAAAGGCCGACACAGGGGGACTCTGCCACCAGGGAGCACGTGAGCTGTGGATGCGTGTGGCTCTCGTGTGCGTGATTAAAAAAGATGCTGTCTGCTGCTGATGCCCTCCCAGCTCCTCAAGTGGGGCATTCACCTAGGTGGCAACGTCCTCACTCTTCTGAGCCCCAGTCTGGAGGCGCACTTAGAATCGAAGCACGGCTAGCACCCCACGCGGGCGCTCAGTCTCACAGGGAAACCTGTGCGCAAAGATGCGGGTGAGAAAACTTTGCAAGCAGGAAGGAAGGAGGAGAAACCACAGAAGCCACTGAAGAGTCTTTCATGAGCTGTCTTCCAGGTCCTGGCAAGGGTCGGGGCACAGGACCATAGAGGGGGGAGCAAGGTGGGTGCCGTCCACACGTGGTGAGTGTGAGCTGGCAGGTGTGCGAACGGGCTGTGCTGCTGCGGCCAAAACCCACAGTGTGGCTTGAACTCCTGCGCACAGGCAGCTGTAAGTTATCCGCGTGCAGTGGTGGGAGCCTGGTGTCCCTGAGTGTGACAAGATGGGGCGGGAGAGAGTGGAGCGTGGTGTGTGGGGTGGCGCCCACCTGCGGGTGGTGCTGTCCACAAACCCTGAGGGCGGAGGACAAAATGAGGCAAAGGAGCTCCTGGGAGCCTGGTCTCACGCCACGTCCAGCTCAGTGGCTGTGTCCCCACACGGGCACCAGGGCTGATCGGCTCTCCAGAGAGGCGTGGGTCTCAGCTCTCCCCCTGGTGACAGTGACATTTGGTGCTGGGGGCTGGAGCTGTACTCGCAGCCCAGGACGTCCCCAGGACTTTGTGGAGCCAGCCATGTGGCTGCTGGTGTCCCTGCAGAGGGCTCCTGTGAGGCGCGCGTGCTTGTGAGTGACTCTGAGGGTGTGGAGGGGCCGGGAGGGGGATGGGGATGGGGACAGGGACAGGGATGGCGCCCACTGCTGCTCTGAGTGTTTGTTTCAGGGGACACCAGAGAGCAGTTCTGCCTCAGCCTCCAAAACATGTCTGCGGTTCTGGCTGAGGGTGCAGGTGGGACCCAGGCTCCTGTCAACAGCACCACTCCGGCCACCGTCCTCCTACCCCGCCAAAGGCCAGGCCAGGGCAGCAGCTCTGCAGTGCAAGGTGGTGGTGAGCCCAGGGCTCAGCGCTGTTCCGGGTTACAGAGCCGGCGTGGAGGTGAATGACGTTGCCTCTTGCCTGTGTCCCGTGCAGTACACACAGCGCTGTGTGTGGCTTCCAGTGTAAAAAGGAGCACGGCATAGTTGTGTCTGCAGCACCACCTCGCAATTCTTCCCCACTTAGCTCCGGGCGGTCGTCGCCTGGATCTTTTTGTGATTTCTTTAGGAAATGTCGCCTCTCCCCTCTCCTCCTAATTCGCTGGCTGTTTCCCTTCTAGGAAGGGGACACTTGCTCCTTCACGTCCATCCTGGTGCCCTTGGGTGTGTTCTCCCAGGGAAGGCAGGTTGACGCATGATTTCCCCCTCTCTGCCAGTGTGCGTGCCCTGGTGATGCTTCTCAGACGTCTCCTGCAATTCATGTGGTCTGCGAGCTGGGATTCTCACAGGGACTCTCCCTGATGTCCAGTTGCCACAGCTATGTGTACGCGTGTGTACACACACACACACGTCTCTGTCTGAGACAGTACACAGTTACTGCGGAAACCCGTTAACTGAAAGCAGTTTGGACGTGCTCTGCTGGAGGGCACCGCCTGCCGCAGACGTCCAGGCGAACTTACAGCTCCTTCCTGGGGGGCAGACTTCCAAGTTAGCGCACATTTTAGTTCATCTATTTCATTTCCCGTTTAATTTTGGGAGGCTCTATCTCTCTCCTATCCATCAGTCATATCTGTGCATCTCTCTCCATCGTCTGTCTGCGTGTCTGTCTACTGTCTGTCTATCTGCAGCTCAGGAATTGAACCCAGGGCCTTGTATGCACCAGGCAAGTGCTCCACCCCTGAGCTGCATGGTAGCCCCTCATTTTTTGGGGGGTTAAATTGGAACCGAGGCACAGAAAGGCAGATGCTGGCCCTCGGGCCCCCTCCGCTGGGCAGCGGCTCTCTCCGACACCTCCGCTCTAGAGAAAAGGGCTTAGCACACACGGCCCTGGTGCCAGGCTGACCCCAGGCCCTCTGACGAGAAGACGCTGGCTCTGCCCATGCCGGTCCCCCTCCTGCAGATCAGACAGACAGAGCCGCTGGGGGCTCCGGGTGAGCTCTGCAGCCTGGCCCCAGAGCCGACTCCCCGCACAGTCCACCCAGCTCTATGCCTAGCTCCTGCTGGGCCCCACCTGACAGCCCCTCCAGGACCAGAGGTTGAGCCCCACAGCCACAGCGCGCATGCTGAGGCCCTGGACAGCACACACTGTGCACATACTGTGCACCCACCGAGCTCCTACCTCCCAACCCGTGCTGCTGAGCTTGCTGCCCACCCCCCAGATATGCTCTGGACCTGGACCTTACCCGGGACCTCTGGTTCTGGTCCACACTCTGGGTTTCCCTGACCCTCAGTATCCTTCTGGCTGGAGTCATGCCCAAGTCCATTCCTGGCCAGAGTCCCCAGCAGGCTGGGTGCGGAGACACCTCCGCTCCAGCACCTCGATGCAGGCACTGACTTCTCTTCTGGGCTGGAGCTTGGGACAGACTCCTTCCCTGGCCCCTGCTCAGCCCCTCCCCCAGAGTCCTCTCTGCTGGACACAGCATGGTGCCCATGCTCGGTGTCCTTGGGCTGAGAGCCACAGTGCTGGGCCTGGCACATGGGCACCTTCAGGCGTGGGAAGTGTGAGAGAATCTGCCAATATAGGCAATAGCAAGCAAGGCCTGTGGTACGCGCCCTCCGCCCCGGGCCGGCCCCGTGCCTGCAGTGCTGCAAACCACCTTCCACAACCAGGTGGGGGGCACGCACCTCTAATACCGGTTTCCTGGAAGCCAAAGCAGGAGGAACATGGGGTCCAGGCCAGCCTGTACAACTTGGCGGACCCTGCTTTAAGAGCTGAACCATGTCTGGGGATATTTAACAGGCACAAGGCCCTGAATTCCATCCCCAGCATTGCCAAAAAAGGAAAATAAAGCACCCACCATGGCACCAGGTGGGAAGAAAGACACCCAGGCTGGTCCACCATGAGACTCTGGGACAAAGCCACCACCGCAGGATGAGGACCCCTCCCTCAGAGCCAGGCATGGGAGGCCCAGAGCCAGGCTGACCTCTGTGCTGGCTTTGGTGCCACTCTGGATGTCAGAGCAGTGATCAAGCAGTGGTGAGCAGAAATACTGACCTGGCACCCAGGATCTGGAGGCAGATACATTTATGTTGAGGCGCTGATGGGGATCACTCCCAGAGCATCAGCAGGTCATACAGGATAAGCAAGCAGGAAGTGCGGAGGCAGAATGGCTGGTCCACTGGGGACTGGTTTATACAGTGTGCATCGTGGTGACCAGCTGTGCACCACAGTGACCAGCTGTTTCTAAGAGACAGGAGCAACCGGAACGGGAACAGGAACTGTTACCTGGGCAACGAAGCAACTGAAGTGTACTGTAGACTTTTCTAGTCACACGGGGAGCGAAGTCCTCTGAGTGCATTTCCCCATGAAATCCTTGGGCAGGCTTTAAAGCAGGGCTCCTGGAGGCCAGGCACGTGGCCTCTCCATGGCGAGTGGTCCGTTGCAAACTCCAGGTCTCTCGGCCCAAGCAAGGTGTTTTCCCAAGCAGGTGCCCAGAAGCTGGAGCCAGACCGAGTCTCTTCCGTATCAGCAGCTAGATAGAAATCTCTCCCCAGAACCTGGCTTCAGGATTAGATAAATTATAAACCCTTCCATTTATCTGCTCATCTCTCTAATTAGACTTCCGAGACCTGATATCTGCTGCAGACACAGTTTTCACCCCTAATAAATGGGAGGGAAGATTGTGCCTTAATCTCCGAGAGCCCTGAGATAAAAGATTTACCCTGTTTACCTTGGATTAGGGAGGAGTGATGACCTTGAGGCGGGAGCTCTTGTTCTCGGAGTAGGAACGGCTGTCGCCTTTCAAAGCAAACCAGAGCCGGCAGGCACAGCAGTGCAGACGCCAAAGCCGTCTATAGTGAGGTCCCGCGCCCATTCGCGTAGCCTAAGAAAAAACTAATCTCAGCTTCTTGCAGCACCCGGAGGCCAAGGCCACAAGCGGCCCACTGTCTGCTAATCTCTGTGCTGTGGGCTGACCCCGAAGATGCATGCCTGGGCGATAATTAGATGCTTAGTGGGCTAATTATTTTGCGAATAAAATCAAACAAAATCAAGTCATTAAGCGACAGACGGCGGATGTCTAAGTCTCATCCTGCACATTGCTGAAGTCTAATTTAGCAAGGGGCTCAGGAGTGTCCAGGGCACGGGCGGTCTCTGCTGCCTGGGGTCTTCTTCCAACACTCAGATTTGCTGAGCCCTGGGGGTTAAGTGTCCGTGGGGGTTGAGGTCAGAGAATCACAGGGTCACTGAGGAGCGGGGTCAGCGGAGGTCCCCACTCAGTTCTCCATGTCCTGGACCCAGAGCAGGGTGGCAGGCACAGAGCTGGGGCCTGGTGCACTCACCACAGGCCTCTGCCTGTGCCCCACGTGGGGTCCCTGCACAGCTCAGGTCAGCGTGACCACCTGACCCCATGTGACAGCCTGCAGGTGATGCCACAGCACCCAGGATGGGCGTTCTGAGCAGCCCTTGACTTTAAAATCAGGCACAGTGACGCCCACAAGGCCAGAGGCCCCGAGGGTCTGTCCCTTCACTCTGGCACCCGGGGCCTCTGAACCCTCCGTGCTCACAGTGGCCACCTCCCTGGCCCGGACACTAGAGGGTGGCACTGGCTTCCTGCTCGGGAGGAGCAGTGCCCGTCCCTGGCAAAACATTTCGGAAGTGAGGGCCAGCTCCCCACGGGGAGAGAGGAGCATGCCCTGCAGGAAACTGCATTCTGCTGTCTTCCTCCTCCTCTGATCCTCTGCTTCTCCTCCTTCTCCATCTCTCCACTTCTTCTTCCTCCGCTTCCCCTCCCTCTTCCTTCTCCTCTCTCTTCTCCTCCTCCTTTCTTCCTTTGTTCAGACAGGGTTTCACCATGTAGTTCCCCTGGCCTTGCCCTCACTGTGTAGCCAGGCTGACCTCAAACCCGCAGAAATCCTCCTGCCTCGGCCTCCTGAGTGCTGGGATTACAGCATGTATACCACGCCCATCTTCTAAATCAGGACATGCAGAAGAGGGCTGGATTCGGCCTCAGGGCTGTGCCTGGGGTCACCAGTGCTAGAGCAGCAGGCTGACATCAGTACCACTTCTTCAGGTGCAGGCTTGGCTTGGCTTTGTGGCCAGAGGTACTGGCGAACGTGGTACTTGGGCGGCCATCTGTTGTGTGTTCCCAGCTCACAGCAGGGCTGAGGCTCCAGGGCTGTGCACAGAGGTGACAGGGCCGAGTGCAGCACCCTTTGAATGCGCAGACAATGGTGTGGCTCCTGCTGTGATGCTCTGGAGCTTAGGGAGTGGAAGCGGAACACAAACCCCCTGTGAGCGTGATCTCAAGCCCCCGAGGGCTCCGGGGACTCAGTCCCCGGGTGTCCCTGACTCGGGTTCGCATCCCGCTTCTCAGCTGGCTGCCCTCGGGTCAGCTGGAGGAGCCGGGCCATCTGTACCCTGGCTGGGCGGGCACACAACCTACTGGATATTGAAGACTCGGTTCTACCTCTGATTTACAAAAGTGACTTCTACGGCTCCTGGGGGCGCGGATGGTCCAGGGTCGCCCTGAGCCTCTGGAAAGCACAGCTTTGGGGACTGGGGGTCACCCACTCCAGTGAGGGTCCCACCCGGAAATTATACTGCAGAGCTGCCCATTGCCTGGAGTGTCTGAAGGAGCCAGGATTTCCCCACAGCCGGGGCTGCAGCAGGAGCCTTGGCGTCGGGGTTCGGGGAGAGGAGAAGGCTGGCCAGGAACCCCCAAAATAGCGTATTTACACTCAGTCCTTGCCCAGACACAGACGCTGTGCTGGCTGGGGTCCAAACTGTCTGTTTTCATACAGTCTGGCGAGTCTGGAAAATAAACATGCCACCCCAGAGCTGCCTGCCCAGAGGAACGCAGAATCCGATTAAGCCATTTCCAGGGAGGGAAGCTGTCAAAGCCAGAATAAAACGGATTTGGGTGGCTCGGTGTCAGCAGCCCTAAGCCATGGGCTGGGCGGGGCCGGCAGACTGCAAATTGGCTTTAACTGCTGTCTGCTCTTTAATGGGATTTGGGGATTTGGCTGTGTGCAATCACCCTGCACCGGATTCCCTCCCTGGCCTCTGAGTCCTGGGCTGGGCCTGCATGCCTTCCACTCACGGAGCCGGAGACTGACACAGGGGACCTCTGCCATGTCACCCAGTCAGGCCAGGTGTCCCAGCACGGGACACAGATGCCCCCCCCCACCCCTGACACCTGCACACAAGGCAGGGTCCTCACTGTCTACGTGGACACGGTAGTGACCCAGACTCACGGGGCGCTCCTGGGGATTGCATTCCAGGGTCAGCTGGGGAGGTAGTGGGGTGAGCTATAAACAAGTGCAGAAACAGAAGCATGAACAGTGTGTGCAAAGGCCCTGGGGCTCACACAGGAGACTGTCTAGTGAGACCTGGAGAGGAAGGGGCTGGGGTCTTCTGGGGAGGATGGGCCAGGCTGGAACAGCAGTGAGGGGCCCTGGCTTAGTCATCTGGAGCCAGGCAGGGACAGGAGACACCCAGGGAGTGCAGATGCTGAGTCCCACCTCACCCAGCAAGGGCGAAGCTGCAAAGACCACTGGCCCTGTTTGCCTGCACACACCAAGGCTCTGGCTGCAAGTGGGGGCTGCGTATTCGTCCTGCCAGGAAAACTCATGTGCACCTGGGTACCAGCTCCCCGTGCCCAGGCCTGTGTGCACACTGTGCGACTGTCCCGTGCCGCGTCTGTGTGTGTGCAGCGTGTGTGCGCCCTCCTTCGCCCCATCCCTTTCTAAAAGCTCCTGCTGGGGTTCCCGTGCGCTGCCCCCAGTGGAGACAGCTTGACGCTGGCCAGGCACAGACAGCATCAGGGAAACCCTGCCTAGCCTGGGCTGTTGCCTCCATGTGGGGCCCCAGGGCCTGAGGGGGAGGGGTGACCTCTCGGGCTCCCAGCCAGGTCCCATTTGGGGCAGACAGAAGTCACCTGCAGAGTCCTCGTCACAGTAGGGCTCAGCTCTGGGGGGCGGTGGCTCCTGGCAGGCAGCCCAGCTACTGCTTCCCTGGCCGCTCCAGGAAGACACGCAGTGCATTGCCCATCCCTCCCCGGGATGCCTGTGGGCTCACAGCAGCCTTGTGGGACAGCATCAAGACACCCTCAGGGACGTCCACACTCATACAGCAAACCTGGACCAGGACGACACCCACTGCGGCCCTTCCTCACGGGGTATCACTCGGACTCTGTGGCACGAGAACCCTGAATCACCCCAAAGTGCTTCCCGAGATGCCCCTCCCCCTGCAGAGGCCAGTGCCACCCATGGCTGCCCACCACACAGCAGCCCTGGGCCAGGTCGGGGGGTTGGCAGCCTTCCCATCCCGAGGAGAGGGTGAGAATCCCCTCGGTCACCTCAGGAGTCTCTCTCCCTGCATTCAGGGCCACTCCTCCTCCTCCAGCAAAGTGCAGGTGGAATCCTAGGATATGGGGAGAGCATGTGAAGCAAAAAAAGCACCCCAGGGTCACCCCGAGCCTCTGGAAATCACTGTTTTCCAGCCAGAGCCTGGGTTGCACACGGGAGGATTCCAGACAGGGGAGCCAAGGCCCTGGAAATCATTCCCTGAAACAACTGTAAGGTATTCAAATCACCTCATGCTGATGACTCTTGGGTTGATGGCCCAGAGAGCTCAGCTTCCTTCTGATCTGATCCCCAAGGGAAACAACTGCTCCTTGCAGGAGGCCTGGCTGAGGCTGTTGGCCCAGAGCCGCAGGGTAGGAGGGAGGCACGGGGTGACAGACTGCAGGCTGCTGTGGTGGGGTGCAGGGCTGCCATGGGCCTGAGCTGCCCCACTGGAACCTGTGTGGCCCTGGACAGGCCTGAGGATCTCTGAGGGTGTTGCCTGCCTCCCCAGGGATTGAACAGTGAGAGCTTCAGACACCCGGACTGAGGTTCGCAGACGCAAAGCCCAGCATCCGCCCATCACAGGGCAGCAGGCCCTGAGCAGGACAGCATGTGCATCCTCCCTGGCCCAGGGAACCACCTCTCACACATCTGTGGTCCTCGGCTGGGGGCCCCCACAGAGCTCCGAACACCCACTGCTACATCTACACACATGCGTGTGCACATGTGTGCACGCGTGGGTGGATGTAACATTTCTGAGTGTCATGCTTTCCTGGCTGGTCCAATGAGGCCGGTGCTGTTGGCCACTTGACTCTGGGATGGCAGTGCCATCGCTGGGGACTCAGCACGGTGGAGAAGTGAGCGTGCTCCTCAGTCCTGCTGTGCTGCCTCGGCCTCTTCCCCAGCTGGGAGTCGGACCATTGCCAGAAGGAGCCTTTGTCCCTGCCAGGCCACTGTCCTCCCTGCCGGGCCACTGTCCTCCATGCTGGCCGTCTGGTGTGGGGATCCCACACAGGGTCCAGGCTTCCCTGAGCCAGAGTGTCTGCAGTACCGCAGCTGAGATTCCGATGGGCCTGCGAGGGAAAGGGCTGGGGTGGGCCCAGGGTCGGTGGCCCTGTGAACATCTCCTGGGGCGCAGGGCGCTGTCTGGGGAGCTCTCCTCGGTCACTGTGCTGTCCACGGCTTCCCACTCCTGTGAGTGTGCGAACCTCCTGCACGCCCTCCTCAGCTCCATTGCTGCTTCCCCACGGGGCACCTTCTCTCCAAGGCCACTGAGCCTCACCAAGGCCACCAAGTACAGGAGGCCCTGGGGCAGGCAGGTCCCGCCCAGGCCGCTCAGGGATGCAGGTGAGGCTGTGGCCAGGGCAGCTTCCTGGGGCTGCAGATAACGGAGGACGGGGGAGGGACGAGGACATGAAGGGTGGAGCATAGTGGGCGGCAAGGGTGCGAGCAGGAGCAGGAGCAGCTCGGGCTGGACTTGCTGTCCTGTCCAGGGCACGGGAGAGAGCGCGGCTTCCTGCTTGCTGCAGTCCGCTCCCACCCGTGTCTGGGGAGGGGTGGCAGGGAGGGGACCAAGCAGAGCCGCGTGGGTGCCAGCTGCAGAGAACGAGAACCTTCGTGTGAGAAGTCAGCCCCTTCACCTCTCCTGTCTGCGCGGCGGGTAGAGAAACCCTGCGTGCAAACCGAAGCAGATGAAACGGCAGGAGAAACGTGCCGTAATCTTTCTGGACCATATTTGGCAAAATGGCTCCTTAAAATGCTGGGCGAGGGAAGTGTTTATTAATGGCAAGTAAACCTCAAAAGTTTCCGAGGCTCGGCTTCCTCCAGATAAGAATCCAATTATGTAAATGCTTGTTCTCCCTCCTTCAGAAATAAAGCTCCGAAGAATAGAACATCAAACTCCAACATGAAATTCCGCCTCATTTTTAACCTTCTGCACGGAGGTAGAATACATTTCGTGCTGGGAAGGAGGAGGACATCGAGCTCCTGCCCGTGCTCTGCCCAAGCCGCAGCTGCTTGGCAAACGTGACTTTGAAAGGCGTGGCCCTGGGGTCGGTGGTGGGGAAGACGGAGGATTATTAGACCCGGGGTCACTGAGGGATTCTCGAGGAACAGCAGGCCAGCCTGAAGGAGGCAGCATCCTCCTCCCCGTGGATCGGAGCCTGGCACAGCTGCTCGGGGCTACCGGAGATGCCAGAGTCACAGCTCACACCTGTGCCTGGCCCTTCTCGTCTCTACAGGGCACGGTCTTCCCTGCACCTGGGCCAAGCAGTGCCTCCTGCAAGACAGAATGAACCCCAAAGGATCCCACAAAAGTGAGACAGACATTTCAGGAGAGCAAACCTCTGCATGCGTGTGTGAGTTCTTCCTTAAGCTCCTGTAAATCCTGATAGGTTTGGTTTTGCTTGCTGTTGTCCGCAGAGGCAGAGAAGCCGCCTTCCTGCCGTGGGGTAAAGATGCTGCCTCGTCGCCTTCGGAGACGCCCCCCAGCCCTCCCTGATGATAACCATAAGGAACCGCACGGGAAGAGGGCAAGACAGGCGAGCCACACTTCAGGAATAAACCTGTGTGAGTCTCTGTGACTATCCAGCCTGTGACTGAGACGCCGCACACCCTAGGGGAGACAGGCTGTGCTTTTATGAGTTGAACTGGGTGGCGGGTGACAGCTGAGGAGATGGAGTGAGAAATGTCTCACTTTTGGGAAATGCGAGAGGAAACCCACCAGCAAGCAAGTCCTAGAAATAACGTGACCCCCAGGAGGGATGCCCGGACCGCGTGCCAGGTAAAACTCTCTGCAGGACACACTGCAGATGAAATAACGCACAGCACACCGGGCTGCACCAGGCTGGTGCACAGAAAGAGAACTTACCCGGGTGCACAGGGAGATATAAAGTAACGAAGACCAAATCTGCGAAGTGGGGCAGTGGACACAGGAAACGACGTGGCGTGGAGTCGGGAGGTGGCACGCGTCGGGGGCCCCTGCCCAGCCCCAGTCTGTCCCCCAGGACCTGTGCCACATGGCAGTGCGGCAGGGAAGCAGCTCAGAGTCCCGAGCTGGGGGACCTCGCCGTGCTCCCTGCAGTGACGAGTTCCCTGGTGCAAAGCCAGGTCAGGGCCTCCTTCCACACGAGCACAGAGAAGGCCGGAAGGGGGAGACTCCGAACCCTGGGCCGTTCCTCCTCCTGCCCGCCTGGCCATGAGGTCAGGGTGATATCCTCTGACGGGAGTGTGGTCTATGATGAGGGTACACTCAGAGATAGCAAGGCCCCAGGAAGGGGGAGCTGGGGTGCAGACTGCAGCACAATTTAGTCTTTAAATTTTTTATGCTCTTTGCCTTTTTAAATCGAGACAGGATCTCACTATGCATTCCAGGCTGGCCTCGAACTCACTTTGTAGCCCATGCTGGCCACAAACTCCCAGTGATCTTCCTGCCTTGGCCTCCCGAGTGTTGGGGCTACAGGTTTGTGTACCACATTGTCTCAAGTACAAGTTTTAGGACCAACATCTTTACAACCAGAAGTCTTTAGAAATCACGGCACGGGCTTTCTGGTGGGAAGGGGGTGACAACAGAGAGAGAAAGTGACTGTGGAAATCACCGATCCAGCATCAGAAAGAAGAAAGACTGAGGACAGCTAAGCGTGGCCCAGGAACCTGGAGACGGCATGGCAAGTCCTGAGGGCTGGCACCCAGAACAGGGGAACCAGCGCAGGGGGAGGCCGGTGGCGACTGGGCAGCACCGATGCCGGAGACCCGGAGACCTGCAGACGGTGCAGAGAGTCAGAGCAGGAGGCCGGGGAGCCGGGCAGCAGCGGGCTTTCCTGGAGAGCAGGCCGAGTGTGCTCTCTCCCCGCACTCATCCTCACTGCTCCCAGTGTGAGAGGAGGCCGGTGGGAGCTGGGTGCTGACCTAGCCTGGAGCAAGCTGGGGAAAGGCCAGCCAGGTGAGGAGATGCAACGCAGACAGAAACTGGGCCATCAAATACGCAGCGACCAAAGCGGATGGTGAGGGCTTACAGTGAAAAAGAATCATTCCAGGGAGACACACTGCAGCGGGTCCCCTCACCTCTCCCCTCTGGCTGCGAGCACACTTGTCCCATCGTCTGGCCACTGTCTGAAGCCGCTCTGGAGCCCTCTTTCCTGGGGGTCTTTACAAAGTGCCATCAAAACTGTGGTGACAGCAGCTGCTGAGCGTCCCCAACAGAAAGGCCGCTCATAAAAACACCATGCTGTCTCCTCATCCTCCTAACTCTGGATCTGTCACCTGTTTCAATAGACTCTGGACATCAAGACAGCCAGAACAGGGCAGCTAAAGATCCCCGGGAAGATCACTGCTGAGCTGCTGTAGAAATGGCACAGGTATGTTGAAAGCCCTGGGGAGCCCTGGGGAGCCCTGGGGAGCCCTGGAAGGGGTTGATATCTGTGTGCATTTTCCTGTAATACTTTGGCCACGTCTCCCCGTCACAGGTGCCCCTGCATCTGTGTGGGGCAGCAAAGCGTACACCCATCCACTGCAAAGCTGACCATGGTGATGTCCTCTCTTCTCTGCCCTTTCCCCAATGCGGTCCTCCCCTTGGTGATGTTCTGGGGTGGTGGGGTGCCATGTGCACTCCTCACATGGTGGCTGCTTGCATGGTGCTCTGGAGATGCTCAGCTCCTGTGCATCTGCAGCTCCCTAATTGCTGCTGAGATGACTCTGGGGCGTGGCTGCTCTGCAGAGGGCTGGGATACCCTCGCCTTGTACAACCAGGCTGGTGTGGATGGAGCGAGCGGCACATCAGGGTCCCGTGGTGCCCAGCTCTTTGGGCCAAGCCAGGGACAGAGTGAGCAGCCAAGGAACGCAGATGTGAGCCTCCAGTGACACACACTGCTCCTCCACTGTTCCCGTTTAAATCTGGGCGTGGCTCAGAGTCAGGATGCAAACAGAGCTAACGTGAGTCCTGCTCTGTCCCCAGCTCATGGCAGAGAGAAACTTAAGCATACACATTTGCTCTGATCGCCCGTGTCAGGAGGAACAGACTCAGGAAGTGAAGTCCGGCCTCTGATTGGATAGCACGTGTCTCAGGAGGGCGAGAAGAGAGTGTGACAGCGATCCTGGTGATTCGTCATCTTAACTGGTGAGAAACACAAGAAGACAGGACCACTTTAGATTCGCGGTGACAAAATCCGACGTTCATTTACAAAGAGGCTCCAAACACAAAGAGGCTCCAAACACACCGGAAGTAGAAGGGAGCGCATGCCTCCACATATTTGAAGGCATCCACAGGAAAAGCCCTGGCCTCACGTGGAGCGTGGAGAGAAGTAGAGCTTCCTGAGATGAAAGCAGCCCACGCCTGCCCCACACCTCTCCCCACACTGAGCCCCAGCCCTCGGCACACTTGCATTGGGAAAGAAAAATAAAGGCGTGCGGATTGCAGAGGGGAGGAGAAAGTTGCCATAACCTGAGGTTACATGATGACCTGTATGGAAAATGCTAAGAAACTCACAGAAGTGTGGTTAGAATTAATCAGCAAATTTAACCAATCACAGGGTAAAAAGTCAGAAGAAGAGAATCACTTGTATTTCTGTATGACAACAACGTGTCCTCAGAAGTTAATAGCAAAACACCAAAGGAAATCTGATGGAAGATGTACAAGGTGGACCCACAAACAACAAAACTTGCTGAAGTTTCCTAAATTGGAAATAACCTGAGAAACGCACTGGCTTCCTGGTTCCAGGGAGCCATTCTTGCTATGGTAACAGTTAGAAAACTGATCTCCAAAGTCCAGCCAGCCCCAGGGACGTCACCCAAGGCCCTACTTTGGAGAAATGGTCAGGCTGAGTCTAAAGTTTCTGTGGAGGCTAAAGAAATGGTTGGTGCTGTATGTAGTCTGGGGTTGTGAGGAGAACAATTACAATCAGAACACGGAATTTACGTTATTTTATGACGGTCACAGAGTTAAACACAGGAAGCACAGGAAACCTGTCCATAACACTAAAGACCCAGGAAAATCCAGCTGAGGGCCTGGATCCCACAGCACGAGTCCAGGTGAAGATCCAGAGCCCATGACAAGGACGCAGGCCAGTCTGTTTTAAGGATGTGCACTGGGAAGGCCCAAAGGTCAGCGGTGGAAGCTAGGACGTCTACGCCAGCGGGGTGAAGGAGCTGTGCTGGTAGGCTGGAGAAGTCACGCTCATAATAAACACCAAGGTTGTCCTGAAAAGCAGCACAGCCATACTCAGTGACATGGACTCAGCGACTGAGCTCCTCTGACTAAGAGAACAGCTGAGCCCATATCAGGAAGCCAGCATGACAAGCTTCTCCTGGAGATTAAACAGTGCACATCTTCCCCTTTGGTGCCAGGAAGTGGTGCTTAAAGTAAGGGCCAGAGCCTCCCCCCCCCAAAGTGAACAGCAGCCTCTCTCACTGACAAAGTCCCAAGCTCCTCTGATGACAATGGTTGAACTCACACGGGGGAGCCATCGTGACAAGCTCCCCCAGGAGAACTGACAGCTCAAACAGCAACACTTAGGAGAACCCACAACACCTCACTGGTCTTCTCCATGTCTCTATTTATGCTGGCAACTTTCCTCTGGGGGGCATCTACATGCAGCACCATGCTCATTTAATTCAGGTGGTGTTAAGTTGACCACCAGTTTTTAATGGTAACAGTAGGAATCATTTTGCAAAAGAACGGAGCAGGAGAAGGACAGACAGGACCTGATCGCAGGGCTTTCTGTGACACCACAGCACTGGCAGCTGTCGTACTGGAATAAAGATGAACATAAAAACCAAAAGCGTGTGCGAGGCAGTCCAGCGCCAGACCCACCGCTGCTTGGTCCATTTGTCACCCTGGGGCCCTGGGTCAGACCGGGGCTTGCCAGAGTTAGTGAGTGGACCAGCGGGCATCTAAGGGGAAGAGGAGCTGCCTGCAGGTCTGCAGCAGACAGGTGTGCAAAGGTGTGAGAGCCACGCAGCCTTCGGAAGGTTATTTCACAGACATTCTAGTGGCCTTGAGTTTGCCAAATGTTCCCTAACTCAGTCCTAAAGGACACGCTGTAAAATAAAACAGCCATCAACTGTAGGTCAGCAGGAGTTTCCTTTGCTCTTTGCAGAACAATAGGACAGAAAAGCAAAGGCTCCTGCTCAGAGAAGCATTTGAAATCCATAGGCTGGAGAGCCGGAGGTGCAGCCTACACGCTCCCGCAGCTCATCGACCCCAGAGTGGGCTGGAGCAGCGGGCCACGGAAGGCGCTTGCCAAGGAGGGCGGCGGTGGGGACGAGGCCCTGGGGTAGGCGCTCAGCTCAGCATTAGACAAGGCAGAGGATGGCGAGTGGCATGTGGAGAAGGGCTCCCCTGTCACCCATCTGCGGAGGTGGGCAGCTGGGACATTCACCCGCCGCTGGTGGCAACGTAAAATGGCACAAAAGCTTTGGAAAACATGACCTGAGGGTTAAATGTGGAGCACCTGGAGGGTGCAGACAACCCGCTCCTGGATGTTTACCCAGATAAACGCAATCGCAGGCAGGCATGCACAAGGGAGGACAGGCTGGCCCGGAAACCAGCTTGCATCCTTCAGGTATAGCATGGAGGCGACCGTGGCCGCCCTGCCAGGGGAGCCCTGTGCAGTGAGGAGTCCAGCGTCAGTGCTGGCTCAGGTGCGTGCACCATCCTCACCCAGCGAGGGGGACACCGGCGTGGAGGAGGAGCACACTGCTTTGTTTCCGGAATCTCGGAGCCTGGACCCTCGGAAAGCCATTCCCACACGTTAACTGATTAGAGACCAAGCAACCTGCCAGCAGCTGGGTAAACACTGAATGGGTTCCACAGATTAAACACCCACTTCAGTGGTAAAGTTTTAAGGTACTAACAGTACATTCCCTGCCGTTGACGTGGTGATGAGAACCCGAGGCAGATGCCTGGCGGTCAGCCGGGTGACTGCTGAGAACTGGTGGGGTCCCTGTCGCTCAAACAGACTGCCTGCCCCAGCACTGCTAGTCCGTCGGACGTGACCTCGAGCCCTGCACCACGGGGCCTGTGCTTCATTACCTTCAGCCACGGAGAGCCAGCCTCAGTGTCTGTCTCTTGGATATCTGCGACCCAGAGCAGGAGCTGACCAGGGACAGAGAGGGACACAGCCCTGGACATAACTGCTGCCCACAGGAGAGTTGGGGAGGAGAGGAAGGAGGCTCCAGGGTGGAGAGAGAGGGCTGGAGCCCAGGGCTGGGGAGGGCCAGAGGCCAGCGAGGGACCAGCGTTTTGGGCAGTGGGGACGAGTGTCCAGGCCCTGCTGCAGTGGACAGGTTCTAGAACTATTCTGGGGTGCTGAAGGAGGCTGGGTCCCCAACCACAGGACTTCAGGGAACAGCTCTATTATTTGATGACAAAGATCAAGTAGAAACCACACCCTGCCCTACACAGTACCATCTAAATATGGGGTGAATGTTTAAGTCTAAAAAACCCCTCAGGTCCACCCTCACCTCCAGCCCACTCACCCCATCCTTCTTGTGCTTCCCGAAGGTCTAGAGGTCCTCTTTCCTGGGTGTCCTCACGTGGTCAAAAACTAAGTGGACGCTGCTGCCCGGTGCTGTCCTATAGACCAGGAGACTCACAAAGACGAGGCGCTGGTCCTCACCGGCTCTGGCACCGCGTGACCTCTGGCTCTTCCCCAAGGTCAAAAGGACCATGAAAGGGACTGTTTCAAATCGACTGAGGACACTGAGGCAGCCAGGACAGCACTGCTGGACACTTAGGAAAGAGCACAGAACCACTCCGGAAAGCAGTAGGACTACAGGACAGATGTGTCTGGAGCGAGGGGAGGGTGCCGAGGGAGAATCCCAGCACCATGTCCTTCGCCACAGTTTAAAACGTTTTTCCAGCCTTCGCTGTATTTTTTTCATACTTTCTACATACAACGAAAAACTTAGACCATCTCAGACATGGGAAGCGCGATGGTATGGCCTAGTACAGGAAAACTACAACAGGATGAGACTGAATGGCGAGCTGGGTGCGGATCAGGGAGGCTGAGTCCTGCCGGGAAGCGGTGGGTGCCCGGCTCCCTGGACCCTGCAGTCCGGTGCAGTCCACAGCTGGGGTCAGCAGTCACAGCTCCCCACATGGTGGGAAGACTCAGCCCAGCAGGAATGCAGATTCCTCCCATGTCACTGGGCAGGGTCAATGAAATTTCAAGCGAAATGTGCATTTTCTATTTTAGTTTAAGTCTATCTGAAGTAGAAAGCTAACAAGCCTGACGTGAAAGCAGGGGGCCCTCCAGGGGGGTGCTCGCCGAGGTGCCCTGTGGGAGTGTGTTGTGGGGGTGAAGGAAGGGAAAAGACCCAGTCCAGAGGGTGCCCCGGGCCACATGGGCACTAGTGCCACAGGAGCCACCTTGGCAGATGGTCCTGAGTGGAGAAGACAAACGAGGATGACCACCCAGAGATGAGTGGACAGAGAGCAGAATCTGCCTGCTGGGCAAAAAGAGGGCTCAGCCTCTGCAGAAAGACGGCTCTGCCCTTCTCTCCAGCAGAGAAGTGGACAGACAGGTGGGCATGGAAGAGCCTCTACCTGCAGAAGAGGCAAATGCCTACAGAGACCAAGGAGGGACAAGGGACAGTCATGGCCAGAAAAAAGGGGGAGAAGCATAAACAGGTGACTCGCGCGAGGCCAGAGCAGCTGTCACCAGACACAAACAAGCAGCTGCCTGGGCACAGGGATTCGGGACGGAGACAGGAAGGAAACACAGGGTCCTCCCGTTGAGTCCAGCAGGGGTGCTGTCCTGGTGGAGACAGAGAGCGAGGGACCCAACCTGCTCCACAGCATCGATGACAGAGCAGGCAGGGCCAGGCAGGACAGCGTGGTGGGACAGGGCAGGGAAACAGAATTGGCCGGACAGAGAAGCCCGAGGAAGCAGCAGCCATCCAGGAGTGCCAGCGCTTCCTCCTGCCCTGCCTCTGTGGTCTGCTGTGCACCACTGTCCCTCACACTGTCCTCGGGCACCTGTGTGGCCACGGGTCCCCGGAGTGGGTGGGAGGCTCTTCCCGTACCAAGAGCCGTGGCCCTGAGTGCCCCCACCCTCACCGTGACCTCCCTGGAGAGCCAGCCCACCCTGCAGGGAGAGAGGGGCCTACACCCTGCCCTGCTCCCTAGGGAGCCCCGGGCCCTCATTGGCAGGGGTATTGACAAGGGCCTTCAAAGTCACAGGTTGACTTGCGGATCAATAATGGTGCAGGAAAAATAATTAAAACTGTCAGATTTAGAAAGTATTAGCGGTACTTAGAGCTTTCTGCCAACTATGGAAAACAGGGATTAATGGTGTTATCTCGAACCCTTCGGAGTCACGGAGCAAGTTATTAAAGCCTTTCTTCAACGCTCACCTGTGGGAAGGGTCAACAGCTGAGGTGCTGGATGTGAGCTGTTTGAGTCCATTAAACCCGGGTGTGGCTGAGCCCCTCGGGCGCCCTGAGCAGGCTGGGACACTCAGGGTGGCCTGTGCTCCAGAGAGAGGGACAGGATAACATAATGGTGGTCATAGGATGAGCTGCAGTCAGCAAGCACAAACCTCAGAGGGCCCTGGTGGGGCTGGAGGCACTAGGAGACTGGGCGTTTGCTCCAGGAGTGGCCACATGAGCGGGAACAGGGTCACCGAGCCCAAGGCTGTGTGCTGGAGGATCTGGCCCTTGCTCCCAGAGACCCTGCCGTGGACCCCACCTCTGGATGAGCCTGGTAGAAGGGCAGGAAGGCACCCAGGGGCACAGCCACCTGCCCAGCAGTTCCCACCCACCCCCAGGGCTTGCCTCAGGTGGCCCCAGGCCAGTCCTCCTGCTCGTGTCACAGGCAGCTGCAGACACTCACCCCACTGGGTCCACTGCCTCAGAGGACCAGGCCAGCAGCCCAGGAGTGGCCTCCCACTCTGCTGCCCTTGATGGGGAGAGAGAGGCCTGGAGGACCGTGGAGGTGTGAGCAGGCCCTCGTGCTGTGGACCCTGGTGCTGTGGTCCAGCACAAAGGACACAGAGAGCAGCCCAGGGATGGAACATGAGGCCCTGACACCAAACAATGGGAGGCCAGTGCAGCTGGGGCTTGCTGAAGAGGGCCACTGTGCAGCCTGGCTGGTTCTGGGGGACACTGGGGACCCTGCCATCTGGGGACAAGACACATCATAAACGGCAGCTTCCATGAAGGAGGCCAGCAGTCCAGACTCCCAGGGAGGAAAGCAGGGGAGGGCTGGGGGCACCTCCTTTGCTGCCTCAGGTGACCTTTGGAGGTGACCACTGCTGCATTCCCCATGCTCTGTGCAGCCTCTAGTTTCTGTAGCCTGACACTCAGCCCCAGGGTGCTGGGGTTGGTGGCTCTGCTCCTCTGCAGAGAAGGCCAAGTGAGAGGTGACAGCACAGGGGACCCAGGTTCAAGCAAGCCTGCTGAAAGTCAGCAGGGGTCACCTCAGGCCTGGGGTCCACAGAGGGCATTGGCTTGTTTACTTATCTTGTGGGCACTACTTTTGTAAATGGAAAACAATACTAAGTTTTTCAGCAAGTTAATAGATATCTGTATCTTTAAGAAAAATCTCTAAATACCCAGGAAAAGCGTGCTATGCACAGAGTGTCTGAAACTGTGTGCTACCTTGGGTCCCCGAGCTGGGGTCTCCTCCAGACTGTCAGAGCAGGATGGAGAGCTGGGCCTCTGGCCCCCTTCCTGCGACTCTGTGTGATCTGAGCAGGGAAGCCCTCGAAGGCAGCTATGCAAGAGCTTCCCTGTCCACCAAGTGGGGGCAAGAGCAGCTCCTTAGGTAGGGAGACCTCTTCTAAGATTCCTCATGGTTACCACACAGAGGTTAAATAGGAAGGTGTGGTGGTGGTGGTGATGGTGATGGTGATGGTGATGGTGGTGATGGTGATGGTGGTGGTGATGGTGATGGTGATGGTGGTGGTGGTGGTGATGGTGATGGTGGTGGTGATGGTGATGGTGATGGTGGTGGGGATCGTGGTGGTGGTGATGGTGATGGTGGTGGTGGTGGTGATGGTGATGGTGATGGTGGTGGTGATGGTGATGGTGGTGTTTGATGGTGGTGGTGGTGATGGTGGTGGTGGTGATGGTGAAGGTGATGGTGGTGGTGATGGTGATGGTGGTGCTGATGGTGGTGGTGGTGATGGTGGTGGTGGTGATGGTGATGGTGATGGTGATGGTGGTGGTAGGGGTGATGGTGATGGTGGTTGTGATGGTGGTGGTGATGGTGATGGTGATGGTGATGGTGGTGGTGATGGTGATGGTGGTGGTGATGGTGGTGGTGCTGGTGCTGGTGATGGTGGTGGTGATGGTGGTTGTGATGGTGGTGGTGGTGGTGATGGTGGTGGTGATGGTGATGGTGGTGGTGATGGTGATGGTGGTGGTGATGGTGGTGGTGCTGGTGCTGGTGATGGTGGTGGTGATGGTGGTTGTGATGGTGGTGGTGGTGGTGATGGTGGTGGTGATGGTGATGGTGGTGGTGATGGTGATGGTGGTGGTGATGGTGGTTGTGATGGTGGTGGTGGTGGTGATGGTGGTGGTGATGATGATGGTGGTGGTAGTGAGGGTGATGGTGGAGATGGTGAAGGTGGTGACGGTGATGGTGGTGGTGATGGTGATAGTGGTGGTGATGGTGATGGTGATGGTTGTGGTGATGGTGATGGTGATGGTGATGGTGATGGTTGTGGTGATGGTGATGGTGATGGTGATGGTGATGGTGGTGGTGGTGGTGATGGTGGTGGTGGTGGTGATGGTGATGGTGGTGCTGATGGTGGTGGTGGTGATGGTGGTGGTGGTGATGGTGATGGTGATGGTGGTGATGATGGTGATGGCGATGGTGGTGGTGGTGGTGATGGTGATGGTGGTGGTAGGGGTGATGGTGATGGTGGTGGTGATGGTGGTGGTGATGGTGGTGGTGGTAATGGTGGTGGTGATGGTGATGGTGGTGGTGATGGTGGTGGTGCTGGTGCTGGTGATGGTGGTGGTGATGGTGGTTGTGATGGTGGTGGTGGTGGTGATGGTGGTGGTGATGGTGATAGTGGTGGTGATGGTGGTTGTGATGGTGGTGGTGGTGGTGATGGTGGTGGTGATGATGATGGTGGTGGTAGTGAGGGTGATGGTGGTGATGGTGAAGGTGGTGACGGTGATGATGGTGGTGATGGTTTTGGTGTTGGTGGTGATGGTCATGATGGTGGTGGTGGTTATGGTGGTGGTGATGGTGGTGGTAGTGAGGGTGATGGTGGTGATGGTGAAGGTGGTGATGGTGATGGTGGTGGTGATGGTGGTGGTGGTGATGGTGATGGTGGTGGTGATGGTGATGGTGATGGTGGTGGGGATCGTGGTGGTGGTGATGGTGATGGTGGTGGTGGTGGTGATGGTGATGGTGATGGTGGTGGTGATGGTGATGGTGGTGTTTGATGGTGGTGGTGGTGATGGTGGTGGTGGTGATGGTGATGGTGATGGTGGTGGTGATGGTGATGGTGGTGCTGATGGTGGTGGTGGTGATGGTGGTGGTGGTGATGGTGATGGTGATGGTGGTGGTGGGGGTGATGGTGATGGTGGTGGTGATGGTGGTGGTGATGGTGATGGTGGTGGTGATGGTGATGGTGGTGGTGATGGTGGTGGTGCTGGTGCTGGTGATGGTGGTGGTGATGGTGGTGGTGATGGTGGTGGTGTTGGTGATGGTGGTGGTGGTGGTGATGGTGGTGGTGATGGTGATGGTGGTGGTGATGGTGATGGTGGTGGTGATGGTGGTGGTGCTGGTGCTGGTGATGGTGGTGGTGATGGTGGTTGTGATGGTGGTGGTGGTGGTGATGGTGGTGGTGATGGTGATGGTGGTGGTGATGGTGATGGTGGTGGTGATGGTGGTTGTGATGGTGGTGGTGGTGATGGTGGTGGTGATGATGATGGTGGTGGTAGTGAGGGTGATGGTGGAGATGGTGAAGGTGGTGACGGTGATGGTGGTGGTGATGGTGATGGTGGTGGTGATGGTGATGGTGATGGTTGTGGTGATGGTGATGGTGATGGTAATGGTGGTGGTGGTGGTGATGGTGATGGTGGTGGTGATGGTGCTGGTGATGGTTGTGGTGATCGTGGTGGTGGTGATAGTGATGGTGGTGGTGATGGTGATGGTGGTGCTGATGGTGGTGGTGGTGATGGTGGTGGTGGTGATGGTGATGGTGATGGTGGTGATGATGGTGATGGCGATGGTGGTGGTGGTGGTGATGGTGATGGTGGTGGTAGGGGTGATGGTGATGGTGGTGGTGATGGTGGTGGTGATGGTGGTGGTGGTAATGGTGGTGGTGATGGTGATGGTGGTGGTGATGGTGGTGGTGCTGGTGCTGGTGATGGTGGTGGTGATGGTGGTTGTGATGGTGGTGGTGGTGGTGATGGTGGTGGTGATGGTGATGGTGGTGTTGATGGTGGTTGTGATGGTGGTGGTGGTGGTGATGGTGGTGGTGATGATGATGGTGGTGGTAGTGAGGGTGATGGTGGTGATGGTGAAGGTGGTGACGGTGATGGTGGTGGTGATGGTTTTGGTGTTGGTGGTGATGGTCATGATGGTGGTGGTGGTGATGTTGGTGGTGATGGTGGTGGTAGTGAGGGTGATGGTGGTGATGGTGAAGGTGGTGATGGTGATGGTGGTGGTGATGGTGGTGGTGGTGATGGTGACGGTGGTGGTGATTGTGGTGGTGGTGATTGTGAAGGTGGTGATGGTGATGGTGGTGGTGGTGGTGGTGATGGTGAAGGTGGTGATGGTGATGGTGGTGGTGGTGGTGGTGATGGTGAAGGTGGTGATGGTGATGGTGGTGGTGATGGTGTTGGTGTTGGTGGTGATGGTGATGGTGGTGGTGATGGTGATGGTGGTGGTGATGGTGAAGGTGGTGATGGTGATGGTGGTGGTGATGGTGATGGTGGTGGTGATGGTGGTGGTAGTGAGGGTGATGGTGGTGATGGTGAAGGTGGTGATGGTGATGGTGGTGGTAGTGAGGGTGATTGTGGTGATGGTGAAGGTGGTGATGGTGTTGGTGGTGGTGATGGTGGTGGTGATGGTGATGGTGGTGGTGATGGTGGTGGTAGTGAGGGTGATGGTGGTGATGGTGAAGGTGGTGATGGTGATGGTGCTGTTGAGGGTGGTGGTGATGGTGGTGGTAGTGAGGGTGATTGTGGTGATGGTGAAGGTGGTGATGGTGTTGGTGGTGGTGATGGTGGTGGTGATGGTGGTGGTAGTGAGGGTGATGGTGGTGATGGTGAAGGTGGTGATGGTGATGGTGGTGGTGATGGTGGTGGTGGTGATGGTGACGGTGATGGTGATGGTGGTGGTGGTGATTGTGAAGGTGGTGATGGTGATGGTGGTGGTGATGGTGTTGGTGTTGGTGGTGATGGTGATGGTGGTGGTGATGGTGATGGTGGTGGTTATGGTGGTTGTGATGGTGGTGGTGGTGGTGATGGTTGTGGTGATGGTGGTGGTGATGGTGATGGTGGTGGTAGTGATGGTGATGGTGGTGATGGTGAAGGTGGTGATGGTGATGGTGCTGTTGAGGGTGGTGGTGATGGTGGTGGTAGTGAGGGTGATTGTGGTGATGGTGAAGGTGGTGATGGTGATGGTGGTGGTGATGGTGGTGGTGGTGATCGTGAAGGTGGTGATGGTGATGGTGGTGGTGATGGTGGTGGTGATGTTGAAGGTGGTGATGGTGATGGTGGTGATGGTGATGGTGGTGGTGGTGATGATGATGATGGTGGTGATGGTGGTGGTGATGGTGGTATTGATGGTGGTGGTAGTCATGGTGGTGGTGGTGATGGTGATGGTAATTGTGATGGTGACGTTTGTGATGGTAATGGTATTGAAAATGATGATAAAAAACAAAATCTGGGAAGGGCTTATTTCTACTTTTGTTTGTCTCCTCCTTTAATCCTCCAAATCTCTTCTTGGCAGAGCTCTGTCTGTGCTGTGCTGATCACATCGAGGCCGCCATCTCCTGAGTGTGTCCCATTCCTCTGGTGCGTTAATTTTGCTGGGATGGTGGGGCATGGAGCCCCAGGCTGGCAGAGGTGGTGAGACTCAGCCATGCCACCCAGCCTGGAATCATGAGCCCCACACCAGTGGGTATTGGGTGCTGCAGGTCTGGGTGTGCAGAGGGATAATAGAGAAGATGTGGAGCACAGAAAGTCCTGTGACATCCCAGATGGAGCATGGTGTCCCTGAGCACCCTGTGACCTCTGCTTATTGGGTGCACCTTGTGATGGGTGATCCAGGCCAGCCTGCACCAGGGACACAGAGCCCTGGCTGTGCCCATGACATGGTGCCACTGCCTGCTGGAGATCCAGCAGATGCAGCTGGTCTCAGGCCAGGGCAGCAGGGGGCTTCCTGGGCTTGGACCCAACAGTTAATCACAGACAAATGGTCACCAAATCATGGCTTCCAAATCATGTCATGTCTGTGCTCGGGTGCCCTGGACGTGTGCCCCGAGCCATCCCACTCTTCCCATCCAGCTTTGCCCGTGCCTCCAGCCGCTGCCCACCTCCTCCTGCCACACGTCCCCCCATGCCCATGTTCCTGTCACAGCAAGACCACCTCACTGGAGCTCTGCAGAAAACTGATGGCTTTGTGTAGGGCCAGACCCTAGGCACAGTGATGGGGAGGGAGCCGGCTACAGAGGACCTCACCACCGCCCCGGGCCTCTCTCCCAGCCTCTGCTCCTCTGAAATGAAACACAAGAAGGATCCTGCAGTAAGGAGGAGAGACATGGTGTCAGGCAAAGCCGAGAGCAGGAAGGCCCCACTGTGCCAGCGGGCATCTGCCCTGGACCTTGCTTGCTGCCCCAGGACCTCAGGTGTCCTGCACCCCAGGTGAGGCCCAGAGGCCCAGTGCACAGATTCACAGCCCCCAGCAGCTCTCACTCCAACCACAGCCAATTCTGCTTTCTGTCCTGAGAGCAGACAGATGCGCATCCTGGAGTGGAGGGAGAAGTGGGGTTCAGGCCAACAGGCTGCACTTCCTCCTGCGGGGCCAGGTGCTCAGCCAGCAGCAGGACAGATGGAGGAGACAGCCACGCCCAATGCCCTTCCAGTCAGCTCTTCCCTGCTGTGAGGCCTGGCCCAGGACCTTCAGTCCCCGGTCATCCGGTCATCCGGTGTGGTCCAGGGCCAGGACCCAGGAGCTGCCCTTCTTCTCTTCTGGGCAACAGTTCCCACTCTCAGCCTCCTGCCGCTGGGGATTCTCAGCTGTGCCGGTCAGAGTGTGGAGTCATCAAGGGCCGAGCACAGAGCTCTCACCATGCCTGGCCTTTTCCTGCAGGCTTGGGAGCTGCTGCCTGTTTTCTTCAGCCCTGGATCTCCTGATGCCGAGGCCCTTGGGAGGCTCCGTCACTTGTGTACCCATCGGCATGCGGGTCACCATCAGGCGGTGCCACTCTGGAGAGAGAGGTGTATCCAGACTCTCTGAGCACCGCAGACGGGAACCAGAGGGAGCTGAGGGAGAGGGGCAGAGTGCCTGAGCTCCTCTGGTGTCTTTGTATATGCATGCACAGCCGCAGGCCCCTTATCATGCCACATGCATGTACCATTTTGCTGAATTGGACACACCCACGTGCAGACGTTACCATGCACAATCCCACGAGACTCTCCTCCCACACACAGCTCGGTCCCGAGCCTCCATGACTGTGTTAACTGAGGCATGGAGAGTCCCACATCCAGCGCTCTGTGCTCTCCACCCCACCCCCAGGCGGGCAACGCTCTGCCCTGCAGTCCTGCCGGCTCCCAGCCGGCCACTGCCCAAAGCACCGGAGTCCTGTGGTGTGGCCTGCTTCCTGGCTGCTCCTGTCCTGAGGGTAGGCCCTCCTTGAAGAACCCAGGCTCCGTGTCTCCAAGGAGGGCCCAGGCCAGCCTGAGGTCCCACGTGTGTCAGGTGAGGGATGCGGTGGCCAGAGCACCAGTTAGAGCCCACATTTCCAGAAATCACATAAGAGCGTTCTTACCCGCACTGTGCCACCAAACGTTTTTCACTGTTGTGTGGGACGTGAGCCCTGCCATCTCCTTATCTAAGAATTTGTGTTTTCTGGCTACTTGTGACTGGGTAAGTTTCTGTGCAATTTGTGGCCACTTGGGAATTTTCTACTAAGCGCCTTTCCATATGCCTCGCCTAATGTTCTTTTATTTGTCTTTAAAAAATCAATTTGAAACTGCTCTTGGTACAGGATATCGGTTCAGCCCGCAACGCTCTCTGCATTGTGAATTTTTCACTATCATTTTCCTTTCCAGACCGCCTGATTTTTTTCTGCTAAACATTTGTTTAAATGGAGTTACATATGTTTCTCCCTTTATTTTTTCTTTCTTTAATGGCTTCCAAGTTGCCAGTGTTGGTTACAAACGTTTCCCAAACCCTGGGCGGTGCAGACATCTGTTTTCTTCTCCTGTCTCACTCCTCGGCTGCCGGATCACAGCTGACATTTGACAGCGTTTCCCAGAGGCTATGGGTCGAAGCCCATCTCCTCCACAGTGGCCGGTGGGCCATCAGCAGAGTCTGCGCCAGAGTGCCCTCCTGTCTTGGTTAAAGTCCCACCATCGATTCCCCAGAGTCCCGTATCTGTCCCGTCCCTTCCTCTCCCCTCTGGGTCACCATTAGGCTCCTAGTTCCTTCTGTCCCACGTTTCTCTAACCTTGTGGGCGTGGCCACTTGGCTCTACTTCCTGTCCCCACTGGCCCTGTGGTGCCCTCCGCACGCTGATCGCATCACAGTTTCTGGGTGGCTTCAGGTCTCTTCCGTGCAGGGGTCTGGTTCAGCCTGGGTGGGTGGGTGGGAGCCCCATGCCTGGTGGCCTGGGCTTCTGGGCAGCACGACCCTGTCTCAGTGACACCGCTGCTACACAGCCATTCTCTGTGATCCTGCTGCCACCCTCCTTGAGCACTCATGGAGTCCCTGGGATGCTGGGACGCTGAGCTCAGAGTGGGACCGTCTACCAGAGACCACACTTAGACTGCGGTTCACAGGGACCATCCCTGCCCTGGGGCACACATCTGTGACATGCTTGCTGTGGGCTGGGCCTGTGAGGGAGGCTGGGGACATGGACAGTGATGTGGATACTGCTCTGACCATCAGAAAGAGCCGTCCTGACCACTTGGTCACGTCACACAGCACAAGGGACATGGGAACAGGCAGGCAGGCCTGGCCATAGATAGACAGGGGGAAACAGGCAACGCAGAGCTGGGGTCTGGGGTAGGGTGGCGGCCACGCAGGACAGAAAGGGACTATGGGACCCTGCAGGGAAGGCATCAAGTGAAGGGCACCTGGCCCAGGCTTGCAGGAGCCCCTGCCCAGAGCCTCTGCTTCCCCAGGGCAGGAGCACAGACCTGGCCACTGAGGCAGGCCACCAGCTGAAGCCCCGGAGACCTCAGGAGGGAGACTCGGCAGGACTCTATTTCAGAGTCTGAACTCAGGGCTTCACTTGGGGTCTGTCCACTAGCTGGCCCAGGGCTTTGGCATGCAGGTGACAGACATCCTGCTGAGGTGACTCACTGGGTGAAGACAGGGCCACCATCCCTGTACCTGTGTGATGCAGGATGGCATCTGGGGTGTTGCTTTCGGAGGGTGGGGAGCCGCCACTCCCCAGCCCACGCCCACACCTCTGTGTACTGCCACACGGCTGGCAGGCGGCTGAGTGAGCCTCGTCCCCCTCCTGAAAGACAGATCCAGCACCCGCCTGGTTTTCCATTCCACTTAACTAAAGCTGAGAACGAAGGGGAACAATTAAACGAACCTGAAGCCACCCCAAATATTATCCATCAAAAATATCACATCCAATCCTGCCGGCACATTCATCAAAATGTCAGTTAGTCCAAACACGGTTTCATCTTATTAATGCTAATTTCTTCACGGAAAGGATGGTGATTTCACCTTTCAGTGGTTATCAAGGCGCTGCAAGGGGCTGTGCACCCTAATTCGGCAGGCAGCTCTGTTTATCACCCACGTGGCCACCGCCTGTTTGCTGTGGTCCTGGGTCCCTCCTTCTTGGCAGGGTGGGGATGACAGTGCCCAGGAGGTGGTTGCCTCTGCCCACAGCATGGGGACCTCAAGAAGGGCTCCCCCCGTACAGTACCGAGGCCCGGGAGCAGAGAGACGGGGCGTGCAGAGATGGGGCGCCCAAGTTTGGTAGCCCCCGGATGCTGTGGGGAATCAGAGCCACCCCAACTCTCCCCTCTCCCCCAGATGCAAACCCTTCATGTTGATTCAGACAGTGGGGAGAAGCAAACCCCAGGAAGGTGATTGAGGGGTCAGAAATCCAGAGCCTCCTTGACAGAAACACGTACTGAAGGCGAGTCGGCAGACCAGGGGAGAACATGGTCCACGAAGAGAGGACAGTGGCTGCGCGGGGAGGAGGGTGCCAGCCTGGGGAGACGGCAAGGTACCAGGCTTCCTCAGGACATCTGCAGGGGGGTCCCCGCAGGCAGACCCTCTTTGACCAGTGTGGCCATGATGTACGCCAAGCCCAGAGGGCTGGAGAGACTCTGGTGTGGGAGGGAGCCGAGGTCACAGGTGGGAGCAGGCGAGCCCTGCAGAGCCAGCGAGGGTGGGGGAGACCTGCAAGCAGCTGGGCTTGGAGGTCACATCCTCAGGCAGAATGGAGGAGGCAGGGCTCCAGGGAGGAGGAGCAGCGCAGGACAGGAGGGTTTGTCGCTGTGGGGAGCCGCCGTCCTGGAGGGATCATTAGGTTTTAGATTCTTAATAGAGATCAACCAGCCAAACCCGCCTCCTCTTGCTGAGGTTTCTGCCTGTGAACTGCCCTGAACTCAGGGAAAACCAGGGGCTGTAAGAGGCCTCCTCACGTGTGTGGCCTGTGTAGACCCTCCATTCATTCCTTTGCCAAGTCGGCTGCCCCCGCAGAGGGGACCCTGGCAGGGCTTACCTTCACCCTCCCGACACCCCTCGTCCTCGGCACCAGGACACAGGGGCCATCAGAGTGCAGGCAGCCTCGCCCAAGTCCCGACAGTCAGCTTCCCTCATAGCTCAGCAAGGCCATGAGAGGACTGAGGGGTTCGCCTCCATGATAGCACTCTCAGGAACACCCTGCAAAGACAAGTGGGCACCTTTCTGTCCTTGTCCACTTTCTTCTGGTACTGAATGGGGGTGGCATTTCTGGGGTACCAGCAGCCATTTGGGAACGTGAGGCAACCCTGGGGACAGAAGCTATTTTGAAACCTTTGGAAAGAGTAGAGGAGGATGGACACAGTCTTCACGTCCCCAGAGGGAGACCCACTAGCCTGGGCTTTGGACCTTTCAAACTTCACTGTCCCACCGTAACCTGCTGCCACACCCCTGTACCCTGCCACGGTACCCAGACCAAAGCACACTGCACACTTTGCAAAGGGACACCAGGTGTGCAGGTCAGTCTGCCCCTCTCAGCACGCTGTTGGGGACAGCCGTCCTGATCAGCAGAGCCCCCTCATGCCCACCACCTCTGGGCAGGCTGTGCTGCAGAAAGCGATGCTTCCTCCGCCCCGCAGGCTCTGCCCTCCTCAGGGTCACCCACCTGGGTGCGTCCAGGGCAGGGACGACCAGCTCTCCGCTGGGGCTCAGAGCCCCCAGCCTCCAGTCCACGTGGCCAGCTGGTTGGGGTCAGAGACAAGTGGGTGTCCTTTTGCCCCACTTTGACAGGCCCTGGGTTCAGCCCCCAGCGCTGCAAAATAAACCAATAAACAAATGTTTTAAGATATGATGTTGGTAATGGGGTGAGAGTGACCCCGTGACCTAGCCTCTGGCCTTTGACGCCCCCATTGCGAGGAAGTTCAGAGCTCTTTGTGTCCCTGACCAGCCTCTCTCCCCTTGTCCACGGCCCAGCCCTGGGCTTACTGGCTGATTGCACGGTACTTTTCCTTGAAAACCACAGTCTTGCAGGTTCGGCCGGCGGAATCTCGGGCAGGTCTGGGGTGCCCTTCCCAGCTCTGCCATGTCATAGGGAAGTTCCAGGTTTAGCGGAGGTGAATTAATCCATCCGGCACTTCATGATTCCTGGAATTCTTTCACGTGCTTTCTAACACAAAATCATAGGTAGAAAATCAAGGAAGGTTTCCCCCAATTGCAGTTCGCTTTTATTTTTGATATGAATGAGAGACCAATTTTGCTGGTTTTCCACCCTGGACACCGTGTGTCCTGCTGGCCTCGCACTCCAGGCTCCCAGATTCCAGTCCTGTGTCTGGCTCTGCAGCCTCCCTCCTGCCCTGGAGGTGGGCTCTGCACGTCCCCCGGCAGGACCTTGGCGTCCTCCTCCCCGTGTCTGTGCAGGACACCAGGTGAGGACAGAATTCTGCACCTGGATTTGGTCTCTACCAGGATTTGCTCCAACCATTGGCAGGTTTTCTTGGGGATTTTAGAAGCCCACAGCCTTGAGCTGACCAGACACGCGATGGGGCAGCATGGTCCCTGTCCTCCTGGGTCCCAGTGCCTCCTATCTCCTCCGTCACTGCCCTGGCCAAGACCAGGGAACCTTGCTTGACTGGGTTGGGTTCCCCAGGGCCCAACACTGGCCCCTCAGCTCGGCCAGTGATGATGCCTTTCCCCTCATCAGTCTGCGCCCCATGCTCCTGGAGGTGTCTGTTGTCGGTCATCCAAGTGTCAACGCCACTTTCACTGTGGGATTCCTGGAAAAGTGGCGTCACAGGAAGCAGCTGCCTGGCTGGGGACCCTAAGCAGCCTTAGCTGGTGACGTGGGCAGAGGAGCCAGGACTGGGTCCTCTTTCCACCCTGTCTCACCCGCTCTGGCCTTGGTGCCAGAGCTGCAGGACAGAAAGGGCTGCCCGGGCCACAGGAGCTGGTGCGTGGGGTGGAGCCGTAGAGGACACAGCCAACCTCTGTCACCAGAAATGAAGCTCATACCTGCGGGGGTGGGAGGGCACAGTGACTTGCACAGCTGAAGACAGGCACGTCTGCAGGCACTGGTGGGCGGACAGGGGGAGACCACGGCAGTGGAGTGGCTGCTGTGACACTGCGGGAGGGCCACGTGCTGGCCAGACACTTGTGTCTCCAAAAAGGGAATGTGCTCGGGACAGAAATGTAATTCCTGAAACATCAGCAGCTCTGCACTCCTGTGGTTCGAAGTGAGCACGCTCTTAGAAGCAGGATGGAAAACAGCCCGAGGAAGCAGGAGTGGGGCTCAGGGAGGCCCCAGGAGAAGGGCAGCCTCCTGGCCGCTCAGTCAGAGCCCTGGAGCCTGGCCACTAGCACCACTGACCTGCAGTTCCTCCACTGTCCACCGCCCATGGCCCCCCAAAGCTCCCCACTCTCCACCCACCCTTCTGGTCCTCCTCAGCCAACTTCCCTGGCGGTGCTTGCGTCCCTGCAGACACGGGCACCCCGGTGAGAGGAGGCCACGTCCTGGATCCACTTCATCTTCACAGCAACAAAGTGTGGGTTGGAGGAGAACCCCGACGCTCTCAGTCCCAGTTGCCTACCTGGGCAGCAGGGCCACAGGTGCTGGACACACTGGCCTGTCCCCAGGTCCCTCCCCCTCCTCTGTGCTGCTGTCACCAAGGTGGTCTGTGGTGTGGATCCTTCCACCTGCTGACTCTGCCTTCAATATCCAAGGACCCCAGGATATGCACTTGGTGCCTGGGGACCCCAGGCCACTGCTCGATGTCCAGGAACCCCAGGTCACTTGCTTGGTGGCCAGTGGCCTCACAAGGCCTCCCTACCTGGCAGGGTCTGCCCTGGGCCCCATCACAGCACAGCCAGGGTGAGGAGCCACTGCCTGTCTAGGCCCAGACGGAAGGGACCAAGTTGCAAGGTGAAGCCGGGGCTCTGTGTAGACACAAGGCTGTTTCGGCAGCAGTGGGTTCAGCAGTCCTTCTTTTGGGGGTCACCTTCATGTCCTCATTTTGATGCTGGGTCCTTCTGAGCCCGAGCTTTACCTCCAGTGCTTCAGACTCAGATGCTGACCGTGAGGAGGTCCAGGAGGTGCCCAGCCTGGAGTTGCAGGGGAAGGACGCTGCCGGCCTCTTCTCCACGCACCCCGAGCCTGCAGGGAGGGCCGTCTTCATTCAGAGATCTGAGAGACAAGTTCTTCATGTAACTGTCAAAAATAATACAGTAAGAAAATAATTCTGAAAAACGGCTTTCCTGTGAGGCATTTTAGCCACGCCAAGGGGCCCCGTCCCCAGGACCCAGCTCTCAGATCCCATGCCTATCTCTCTGCTGCTGCCCCCTGGACCTCCTGTCCTTGTCGGCAAAGTGGTTCCTGGTGTTAACGTCCCCTTGCCCGACACCCCAGGGGCCCCTGCTCACACACAGTGGGGTCCAGCCACGCTTCGCTCCAGTGGCTGGGAACTTGAGCCTTCTCCTGCTGAGGTCTGATCCAGGGTGAAGGTGAACATCTCACACGCGCTTTCCGGAGATCCTTGTCTGCTCATCTGCAGTTTGAAGAAATCATCTAGGATGACCTCTCGCACACCTGGCTCTGCTGTCCTTGAGATGACTTTATGACACTATAGTAAAATATGCTAGTGTCAGTAAAAGCCATTGGTCACACTCAGGACATCCCCAGTGCTGCTTCTCGGTGTGAGAGCCTGAGAGAGAGAGGGAGAGGGACAGAGAGATTGAGAGAGAGAGAGAGAGAGAGAGAGAGAGAGAGAGAGACAGAGAGAGACAGAGAGACAGAGAGAGACAGAGACAGAGAGAGAGGGAGAGAGAGGGAGAGGGAGAGGAGAGGGGAGAGGGGGAGAGGGAGAGGGAGAGGGGGGAGGGGGAGAGGGAGGGAGAGAGAAAGGGACAGAGAGGGAGAGGGAGAGAAGCTGGGTGAGCGGGGTGTCCTTCACACGCTCAAACACTGACCATCTCCGATTCCAGGGCTCCCGCTGCCCTCCTGTGACCACTGCGGCCAGCCTGGCCACTCTCTGCCCTCCTTTATAAGACGCCCTTCTGTAATAGGTATAAGAATGGAGAGCTTGATTGAACTAGGCCATGAAGCACGTACATACCGCTCGTCACCCTCGGCGCCTTGTGCGGCCATCAGGACTGAGATTTTCATTCTGTGTCATTTCCTGGAGCTTTGTGTCCACGTTGCTGTCCGTGTCAGTGGACTATCCCTGGTCACTACCGAGAATTTTCCATGGGGTAGACCTGGTGTAGGGGTCCAGCCCTGTGCTTACCAGAGGGCATGCAGGCCGCTTCTTCTCTTTGTGGGTCACAGGTCCAGCTGCTGTGGATATTGGTAGCATTGCTGGGTCCACTGAGCAAACCCGGGGACCCCCGACTGAGAACCAAGCTTTTAGTTCTCTAGGTGCTCAGGAATAGCATGGTTGGCTGTTCAGAAATTGCACGTTTAGTTTTTAAGGACCCACAAAACCATCTGTGCAGAGACTCAGCCTGGCCAGGGTCCTCCCCAGCACTGAGCGACTCTGCCCACTCAATGCAGCTGTTCTGGGTGGCGCACACACGCCCCCGTGTGGTGTTGGTCTGCATTTCCTTCCTGGATATTTGCATCTGCAGACTTTTCAGTCAGTTTTGTTCTTGTCTTGTGCCTATTTTCTGGCTCAATTCATTTATTTCTTAGGTGGGATCTTCAGTTTGTTTGCTATTCCTTCAGAAAAGGTCTGAACATCTTTTCTCCCCTTAACCTGTGCCTGTTCCCCATCTTCTCATCTGACTCCCGTGGAGTTTTGCAGAGGAAAATTTTAAGTTTTGCTAAGTTTCAGTTCTTCCCTTGTGGATCATGTTTTTGGTTGTCTATGAGCTGTTTGTACACATACAGAACCTGAAGATGTTCTTTTATCTTTTTGGAGTTATAATTTGCATTTCATTTTAAGTCCAGGACCCATGTTGAGTTAGTTTGTTGTAAGCTGTGAATTTTAGCTGAAGGTTCTTCTCTTGCCAACAGATTTCCCCTTCTCCTTACTGTAAGTCTTCCAAACCTTCAGTGTGGGTGTCCTCTCATTTATCAGGCTTTCTTTGAATACTTTTATCAGCACTGAAAACTTCTCAGCATACAGACAGATACCTTGTGTAGATTTTGCTTTTCCGAAGGACTGGGAATGGATGCTGGTTTTTTGTTTGTTTGTTTATTTTGTCTTTTTTTCAGTACAAAAAAATCAAACTCACTGCATTCTGATTTTACTCTCAGTTTTCTTGGTTTCTCTGTTCCTGTAGATTTGAAAATAACTTTACTATTTTGATCTTACATCTTAGACATCGCTGAATCCATCAATTCTAAGAATTTATTTGTAGATTTCTTGGGATTTTCTATTTAGCAGCAGGTGCTATGGATTAAAAACTGGTGTTCAACTTAACACCAGCTGAATTAAATCAGTATGGTGCTGAGTGTAGATGGCCCCCTGAGGAAAGTTGCCAGCATAAATAGAGACGTGGAGAAAATGGGTGAGGTGTTGTCGTTTCTCTAAGTGTTGCTGTTTGAGCTGTTGGTTCTCCTGGAGGAGCTCGTCATGCTGGCTGCCCAGTGCGAGTTTGACCATTGTCAAGGCTCAGGACCTTGTTGGTGAGAGTGGCTGTGGTTCACTTTGGGGAAGCTCTGGTCCTTGCACTGAGCATCACTTCCTGGCTCTGGAGGGGCAGATGTGTGCTGTTTAATCTCCAGGAGAAGCTCATCATGTTGGCTTTCTAGCATGCACTCAACTGTTTTTGTCATTGGAGGAGCTCAGGACCTCCTTGTCGCAGAGGATGGCTGTGGTGCTTTTCAGGGCAGCCCTGGTCCTTATTTTGAGCATGACTTCTTGGCTCCAGTGTTGAGCCCTCAACCTACCAGCACAGCTCATTCATCCCACTGGCATAGACTTTCTAGCTTCCACTGCTGACCTGGCATAGATCCATAAAATAGACAGGCGTGAGCCCTTCTTGTGGGATCTAGCCCTTCAGTTGGACTCATGGGAGGCACTGTCATGGGCTCTGGATCTTCAGCTGGACTCATGCAGAACATTGCTATGGGATCCAGGCCCTTGCTGAATATCGTGGGTCTGTTGTGGACAGATTTCCTGCACTTTCTTGTGTTAACTCTGGGTGACCATCATAAATAATATTATAAATTATGCATCCTGATTGTAATTGTTCTCCTTACAACCCCTGACTCCAGCAGCAGGCATGTCATCTCCAAGTAGGAATAATTTTATTTCTTCCTGTCCAAGTCTCGTGCTTCTCTCTTGTGTTACTGCAGCGGCTGCAGTGTCCCGTGCTGTGCTAATGGAAGTCACCGCCCTGCTCGGGCTTGAGGGAATCACTGTTAAACACCAGCCCAGCCCTGGGATCTGTGCACATTCTTTCTGTCGAGAGCTGTTCCCCTCCCTGTCTGCTCCTAACTTAGCGGGCATCTCGCTCCTGAACAAGGGTGGCATTTGTTGAGATTTCCCTACATCAACTAGTGTAGTCCCATGAATTTTATATTCTTTCTCACTGTAATATGGTAAATAACACTGAGGAATTCCCACTTGGAATTATGTAATGATTTTTATACACATTTAGATCCATGTTTATACATGTTTACAGATGGTCTGGTGAGTGTTTTTGCATCTGAGCTCCTGGTTCCTGGTTTCTCTTTTCACATCGACGTCGTCTACTTTGGATGAAGTTGATGCTGAGCTTGGGTGAGGTACGGGAAGTGTTCCTTCCGCTTCTGTGTTCTGACACAGACAGCGTGTAAAACTCTTTAAAGGCTGGAATTACCCAGTGAAAGTGTCTGAGCCTGGAAGCTTCCTTTTCCTTGGTGGTCGCAGTACGGTGGGACACTTGTGCTGTGCCCGGGGTCAGTGGTCTCCCTTCAGGGCCCGGCCCTGCTGCTTGCCGAGTGGAGGGAGAGAAGCTGTCGGCGGCCTCTGGACCCTATTTTAAGGACTGCAGGCTCGGAAGTGATATTTCCTGCTGCGTTTATGGTATTGGCGGGGTTTTTCACTCTTTATTTTTCCTGATCCTGATACAGGTTTACAGATTTTACTGGGTTTCTGCAGGCCCCGGCTTTTGCTTCTGTAATCCTGTTCTTTGCTTTCGCCTTTACCTTTGGTGGTTCCTTCCTCCGCTGGTCTGTGTTCGGGTCGCTCTTGTTCTGGGCCCTTGAGGTGGGAACTCAGATCATCCGTTTCAAACCCCCATCCTTCTTGTGTAAGCAGTTATATAAATCTGACAGATTTCACTCTCAGCCCTGGTTTAGCTGCACCCCACAAATTTCAGTACACTGGGGTTTTTCTTGCATTCAAGTCTCTTAATATTTTTTGTTCCTTTACGGTTCCCTCTTTAATGTATGGATTATCCAGAGGGTGCTGTCTGACTTCTGGGGCTGAAGGATGCCTTTATTCATTTCTAGCCGAGCTCCTCTGATGCCAGCCGGGTGCTGTCTCCACTCTCAAGCGTGTGGAGGCTGTGCACGGGTTGGGGGCTCACGCGAGTCCCTGGAGCTCAGGGAGGGCCCTGTGCACCCGAGGGTGCCTGTCGGGTTCCGTGTGTCGCTCAGGCCGGTTTCTCTGCCGCTTGCTCCCCTGTGCCCAGGCGTCGTCCAGGTAGATCCGTCTATCACTGCACAAAGTCACCACCGCCCGTCAGGTGCTTGGGCTCCAGGTTCAGATTTCATCAGTGGGTGCTGCTTATTCCTAACCATGTCTACACGGTGTGACTGTTCCCGCCCTTTGACTTGCAGCTTACCTGAACCTGTGCACTGAGAATCGGATGGTTTTCTCACAAGCAGCAGATAGATTGTGTGTGTGTGTGCATGTGTGTGTTTATCCAATCTGCCAACCCTTTGGGGTGTACCAGGCTTGTGTTCCGAGCCCATTCCATCTCGGGTAGTTGTCAGCAGTTGGCACTCACACCTGCCCTTGCCTTCTGTAGCTGTAGGTTTCCTTCCCATCATCTCTCCGCTTCTTGACGTCCTCTGAGTTAAATGAGAGCATCACAGATTTTCTTCACGTATCGCCGTGTCTTCTGTGTGAGCTTTGTTGTTTGGCGCAGTGGTTCTCGGTGTCTCAGTACACGCTGGTGACTAGGTGGCGGTCACGGCCGGGGGCTTGGTGCCCAGCACTGTTCTTTCCCCTCTGCCGCTTGCCGCAGTGTGCTGTCGCCCTTTGATGGCCAGGCATGCCCTGTGAAGGTCAGGAGGAAGGGACCCTGCTGCCCGGCCCTGCGCTGACACCTGGATTCCCCCGTGTCCTTCCTCTCTGCAAGGAAAACGTCCTCCCCGGCCAGGCCTTCAGGGAAGATCCAGGAGAAGCATTCTTTTCGAGTTCCTTCATCTGAGAGTTTTCATTTCTCCCTCATTCCCGAGGGATCGCGTGGCCAGGTGTAGAGCTGGTAGTTAGCAGTGGTTTCAGCAATTGAGAACCGTCCCGGCCCCCAGGTCGCCATGGTTTCAGATGAGGACTCGCGGCTCAGGTTGGCAGCTCTTCCTGGCTGGAGCCTGCCTCCTCCTGGTGCTTTCAGGATCTTTGTCTTTATTATGCAGAACTTTAACTCTGACATGTCTCAGGATGCACGCTCTGGGTGGGTCTGTCTGTCCTGCCTGGCTTCCTCCCAGGTAGATTTCGCGTCTTTCACCAGTTTGGGAAGCCCTAAAGCAGTCCCAGGTTCTTCAGGGGCCTTTTGGCCCGCCCTGCCTGCTTCTGCCTGGGCTCTGGCCGGGTGGATCCGGGTCTCTTGCCTTTGCTTGGGACCCAGAGCTCCATCTGTATCTACTTCCTGAGCCATCTCCTGTGAGCTCACATGGGGAGCTCTGCGCCCCGGCCTCGAGGCTGGGGGCTCCATCCATGACTGAAGCCACCTATGATTTGTCCAGGTTTTGTACTTTGCTTCTGTTTTCTTGTTTTTTTAATAACTTCTGTTTCTTCTGGGAAGTTTCTATTTTCATCTGTTTCATGAGCGTCAGCGTGGGCCGGAGGGCGGCTCAGCACAGAGTTAGCACACGTGAGACCCTGGGTCCCAAACAATCTAAACCAGAAAGGAGTGTTGCTGACCATTGCTGGGCCATTTTTATGGGTGCTTTAAAACCCTTGCTGGGTTGCCCTGGCATCTGGCTCCCTGGTGTGGTGTCAGCCACCAACTTTTGTCCTTGAGGGTGGGAACCTCATGCCCTCCATGCCACCTGTCCCCCACACCGTGGTGTCCAGCCCCTGGCCCATGATGCTGGCCGACTGTGTCCACCTCCAGCTCTCAGCAGGTCACAGGGACAGAGGCTCAGAGTGCGGGGTCAGAGTGAGGCCAGCAGCCTGTGGCTCCCGGTCTCTCAGTCCTTGGCTGGCTCCTGCAGGGCTGCTGGCTTGCCCTGGCCCCATCTGCTCTGGCCCAAGAGGAGGAGCAAGGAGCTCGGGCCACTGTCTCCCAGCTGGGGTGGGGGCACCGACAGCCCCTTCTGCCACCTGGGTCTCCTGCAGCTGCTGCCTCGTGGTGCTTTTTCAGAGGAAAAAGTGTAGACAAGACGGAAGGAGAGGGGAGTGAGCCCTCCGGCCACCTGTTTCCCGTGGGAACCGCAACCTGCCCCTCGCCGGTGAAGACACATGTGCCCAGCGTTGTCCTGGGCATTTCTGCTCCATGCCAGCCCTGCCACCTGCACTGCTGAGTGAAGCAGTAGGAGCTGGTGAGCCTCAGTTTCCCAACACTGGACCCCTCTGGTCATGTGGCTCCAGTCCAGGAGTCTGGGCCAGGGTCCCCCTGCTCACCTCCTGCCCTGCTCCAGGAAGCCCGGGGCTTGGTGGAGGGCACAGAGAAGCCAGGCTGCACATGTGCCCTGGGGCAGGAAGCCATATGTCCTGCGCTTTGGCTGAGACATTCCACACAGCTCACGGTTTAAAGTGTGCAGCACTGGTGTCAGCACACACGGCCCAGAACACACTCATCACACCCATCAGGAAGCCTGCTCTGGATTGGGGCAGCGGCACTGGCTTATCAGAGCCTGAGCACCAGGGGTGGTACTGGCCGTGCCCACAGCTGGGCTGAGGAGGAAGAGAGGGGGCAACAGCTCCCATCCAGCACCACAGAGCCATGCCTTGCACCAGGAATGCAAGAAAAAGCAGAGCCCCCCAGTGAGGGGAGTAGCCACTGGGAGGTGGATGCCTTGGGCTGGAAAAGGAGGAGGAGGAGGAAGAAGAGGAAAAAGAGGAGGAAAAGAAAGAGCAGGAAGAGGAGGAAGAAAAGGAGGAGGAGGAAGAGGAAGAGGAGGAGGAGGAGGAGGAGGAGGAGGAAGAGGAGGAAAAAGAGGAGGAGGAAGAAAGCGGCCTCCCTGCAGTTCTGTGCCCAGTCCTGCCAGGTGAGTCGGGGCAGCCGCACAGGTGAGAATTGCAAGACAGAGCAGAGCCCCTTCCTGGGTTCTGGTGAGAGTGGGGGCTCCCAGAGCTGCACTCTGGGGCCCCCTTGCCCGTAGCCCAAGTCCTTGGGGTCCCGAGAAGGGGCAGGTGAGCAGTCTCAGGGTGCCAGTCCCCTGAGCGAGTGCGGATGCTGAGCCTGAGGCCCGCGGCCCTGGATCGCACAGAGCCGGATGCCCAGCCTCCCGCAGGGGCTGCAGCACCCACACAGCAAACGGGGCGAACGGCGGGAAGTAAACGCTGGGAGCAGTGCGGAGGCCATGTAGCGCCTCACCCCCGGCACACACATTATGCTGTGTTCATCTTTGCCAGCCCGCGCTGTAGCAGCCAAATGGGCAGCGAATCTTCCTGACCACAAAGCCTCCTCCTAAAACATTTCCATACAATGCACATTTTCGAGATTTATCATCTCCCGTGCTCATAACTTAAAATGCGTTAGGCTGGTGTTGTCAATTTTAATAACAGGCTTCCCAGCTAAAATTTGGGCCAACATCACTAGGTCTTCCAAAATTTCATTGCTAGACTTCTGGAAACACTGCATCCACGAAGAAAGTGCATTTCTGGTTTCCTGGAAACCAGGAAAGGCTGCACTGATGGCTGCCTTGAGTTTCTCTCCCTCCTTTGCTTCCCATCGAATCCGCTCCGTGGGTTCGGTCACCCTAAGGGTCCTCCTGGCTGCACCCCCGGGCTCCGGGGCCCCTTCCAGGCCTCTGTAGTCTCAACGGTCTACTAATGTCTTTGATTTGTTTTCTTCTAATTCCCGGGGGGAGAAGCGGGGGCCTCACAGAGGCCCACAGCAGCCTTCATCTCCTGGAAACTAACGAATGTCCATGTCCCCTTGGCCACCTCCTGGCTGCTCCCCTGTGAGACGCCCTCTGCCCCAGCCTCCTCCTGGAGAACTAGGCTCTGAAACGGGCATGAGGAGGAGGCCCCTGCCCATGCTGGAGTCACAAACGCCAACTGCAAGGCCGGAGGAGAGGACGCAGCCTCAGATTCCAAGATCCCCATGGAGAGGCTCAGGCTTTGGCCCCTCGGTAGGAGAGGAGCCCCACAGATGCCTGGACCCCACAGATGCCTGGACGCCGGCCAGCCCCAGGCCCCGAAGGCCACACCTCTGCCTTGCTGCACCTGCTGGGCAGGTGACAGCAGCCACCCAGGTGAGGCCACACAGGACTGGCGCTGGCCTGGGCCTCTCCGTGGGTCCTCGGCCTCCTTGGCAGCCACCTTCAGCATTAGCTTCAGGGGGAAGAGGTCACTTGGGGCTGGGGCTGACCACCCTCCCTCACATGTGGCTTTGGCTGAGGTCCCCAGCTTGCTAGAGAGAGACAGACAGAGAGGGATAGAGACAGAGACAGAGACAGACACAAAGACAGAGACAGAGACAGAGAGAGGCCGTGCTGCCAGCACTGCCATGCCAGATGCCCCTGCCCTCCTTGCCTTGGCCCGGCCTCTGCCAGCACCAGCCCAGGGAGGTGTCTGTGCCCTGCTTGGAAATGCCCCTAGATAGCCCAGCTCAGCCCATAGGTGCTGTCCCATGAGAAGGCAGGACAGGGCAGCTGGCCCTGAGAGTGTACAAACCGCACCACATGAGCAATGTGCTTTGTTCGAAGTCTACCACAGCGGAACAGTTCCCGCCAGACAGGCCCCTCCTTCACGTGGGTGGGGGAGCTTCTCGGAGCCGGCTGTCCCCACGCTGCCTTCACTTGGGGAGTGAGTGTCCTGTCCCCGGGATCCTCTCCTGGTACCTCCCATCCTTACTCCTTTTGTGACTCCAGAAGACCACTGCTGCCCCAGGCTGCTGACCTCTTGAAGACAATTTGGAAAATCACCCTCACTTCCAAGCAAAGCCCGTGGCCCAGGCAAAGCAGCCTGACTATTGCAGGTTGTCTCGAGTCCCCAAGGTGTGGGAGACGGGAAGATCACACCATGTGGTCCCCGGGTGGAAAGGTCTCTTTCATCTTGCCAGGAAGCAAAGAAAATTCCTGGAGAGTGGGCACAGCCCCGGGTCCCTGAAGGGAGGGAGGAGCAGCTGGTAGTGGACCCGGCAGGGCCATTGATCTTCAGAGGGAGCCAGGGCCGCATGTCTGGGTTTGCCTGGGGGTAGCCGGATGCAATGGCCGCCCCAAAGGTCCCGAGCCTTTGAGGCAGTGCTGGGAGCTGCTGGGGGCTTGGAAGCCCTTGGATAGGGACAAGTGAGGGGCAGCCGGAACTGTCCTGTCCCCTCTGCCTGCCAGTGCCCCTCATTCTGGATTGACTGAAGAGATCAGGCCGAGCCCCTGTGGCTGCAGCCTAGGCGCAGAGCTCATCTATCCTCTGGGGGCTCAGCCACACACCGGGCAGAGGAGCCCAGATCCGTTTCCGAGCTCGGAGACAAGGGTCTGCATCTCCACAGTGCCCTGGCCGCCAGTGCCCTGCAAGGACCTGGCTCCTCTCTGAGCAAAGGGCTCAGTGAGCCTGCTGTCTGGGGGTGAGGCTTGGTCTCTGCTGGGGCCTGGGCCCCCAGGAACCAACTAATTTGATTTGCAGCTGCAGATCTGAGGCTGGCTCGCTTTATCCCAAACGATCTCTTATCACAGACAACTGAGCGGTTTCCTGGGGCGCCCGCCCTGTCGAGAAAGCCCACACATTTACCGTGAACTTTAAAGACCACAGAAAGGAAGCGTGCTGCACCCAGGGGTGCGGTATGGGCTCCTTCCCACTGCCGGCGGGGTGTCCCACCTGCAGACTCGGGGATCCCTCAGCCTCCTTCATTGGTAACATGGGAAACAATAGTGGGTTGTGGTGCAGACACTGGAGGCCCAGACTGCAGGACAGGGCAGGCACTGCTGGGTTCTCACCTGCGCCTTCACCATGGTGCTCCTGGGGAGGAGGGGCGGGCGGAGATGCTCCATGGGCTGAACGGGAGGGGAGGAAGGCTCACCGGGACCTCCTCGGCCTTCCATGCTGGGAGAGGTCGGAGCGGCCCCTGCCCCTACACACAGCGGGCGGGGTGGCAATGCCAGCCTGCATTAGATCACAGGCAGCAGGACCAGAACCCACGGGCACTCTGGTGAGCTGGGCTGTGAGACTCCTGTGTGGGGGAGCCATGCTCTTCCCCACACTAATTCATGGATCACACCCAAACAACCTTGACACCTCTGGATCCCTCAGAAAGCCTTCTGGGTTGTGGAGGACAAAGATGCCCCAGATGAGCCAAGTGTGGTGTTGCACATCGGTAATCCCAACACTCAAGAGGCTGAGGCAGGAGGATCTCAAGTTTGTGGTATCCTGGGCCACATAGAGTTTGAAGCCCACCTGACCTATGTAGAGAGACCCTGTCTCAAACAAATAGAACCCAGCTAGCTAGCCCAGAACATTCAGGGGAGGGCTGTGGGGAAGGAGTGGGTGCCAGCGGCTCCCAGAGGCCCTCAGAAAAGGATGCCAGACCCAGCGAAGGGGATGTGACACCATCCCTCTGTCCCACTGAGCCAGGTCCCTGGGCCACACTGTCTCGCTGTCCCCAGAACCCTGTGTTCCCCTAAGCTGGCCAGCAGTGCAGGGGGCTGTGCTCACCCCAGGGCTTCCCAGCATTGTGGGGCTGCACACGCCCCTAGTTGGACCCCTTAGCCAGCCCCAGTGCCCTGCTCTTTACACGACACAGCTGCCCGTGAGCTCTTGGTCATGCAGTTCTCATCTGACCTCCCTGGGGCTGAGCCCCAACCTCCTCTGGCTGCCGGGGTTCTAGGGTCCCCAGCAGTGACCAGTGATCTCTCCGGCCTCCACCTCCATCTTCACATGACCCTCAACCTGCCTCCCTCTCATCTCTCATGGGGACACCAGCCCTTAGGGTTAATGGTGTCTGTGGCCCCTAGACCCTTCGCTTATCTGCAGGACCTTATTTCCAAGTGGGGTGGCCACCCAGTTCAGATCGTACATGGCTGGCCAGGGAGAGGCTCTGCCCACTGTGTCATGTGCAAGGACAGGAAGCCCACTGAGCAGCAACCCCGGAGGAGCGCCCTGCAGCTGCGGGAGCAGGACACCCCTGTGGACAGGGAGGGCCGGGCTTCGCACAGGCACCCCGTCTCCGTGTCAGACTCCCGTGCTCTGCTCCCTGCAGTGAAACTTTGAGCTGAGCACAGCCTGTTTTCCTGAGGAGCCCTTCCATAAACAGCCCCTAAGTGCTGCTCTAATGTCTTAGCTGGGACCACTGTGACAATGACCTGCGGTGCAATGCTCAGATGTGAAACCTCCGCCCATGCTGCGGCATAGGAGGGGAGAGTACCCTGCAGACTGTCCAGCCCAGGGGCCAGCGACATGTGTCACCAGCACAGCCCTTGACTTCTGTCCTCCACCCCCCTGACTGCTGCACCGGGAGGCCAGGAGGGCTGGAGCGGATCATGGTCCCCTCCTCAGCAAAGGCCGTGAGCCCCAGAATGTACAGGGGTCCTGAGTGAGCCTTCCCCACAGACCACCCTCCACATCACCCCGAAGTCCTGTGAACCCTGAGCTTCCTTGGCTGCCCTGTGGAGGCTCCCAGGGAGGTGACTGCTTTGAGAGAGGCCACGCACAGGAGACCCTTCTCATAGGGAGAGCCCTGACATACTGCACCCAGGATGGGGTTCAGGGGGCTCTAGCTGTATTGATTGGAGGCCTGACTCTGGGTCTCCTTGGAACCTGGGAGCCGAGGAGCTGGGGACCCGGACAGGCAGGAGTTGTGGGGACCTCAGCAGCCCCGATGCACCTGGCCTGTAGAGGGAACTGCAACCCAAATGTCCACATCCTGTGCATCCTGCCCTCCAGTCCCCAGCTTCCAGGTTAGTACTGGGGACAGCGGGGGTCCCCATCCCTCTTGGGCCATAGAAGATTCCGGCTCCCCACTTGGATCTCACTGGTCTTGGGCACACACAGATCAAATTCTCAGTGAAGAGTCTGGGGCAGACCGGGACCCTGGGGGCCACAGCCCAGGGGGACCAGAGCTGAACCTCCACAGTGGTCCCACATGTGGCTATTACCATGCTCCCAGAGATGTGGGTTCCTGACCAGTGCTGGAGGATGGGAGCTGGAGGACAGGTTCTGGAGGTGGCTGAACCCATGAAGGTGGGGTCCTGTGGGTGGTGACCCCAGGACCATGGACCATGACTGGCAACGTTCCTTCGAGCCCCAGCAGCATTCAGAAACTCATCTGAGTGGGCAGAACCTGCTGGCTCCCATGGGCACAGCTGTCTCTGGGGCCCAGTGTTCCCCAGGAGGGGGTGCCCCGTGGCCTGGGGCCCTGAGAGTACAGAGCACCTCACCAGACAGGAAGCACAGGGGTGCACAGCTCCCCTAGACCCTGCTGCTCAGGGAAGAGACAGCCATGCAGATAAGTGTGCAAAGGGCCCATGATATGGAGGCTCGAGGAGAAGATGGCACCTAAAGCTGGGAGCCCTGGGGACATGGAAGGCGGAGGAGCCTGGAGCAGAGCAGACCCTCCCCTGGGGACAGGAGGGAGCTGGGCCACCCGTGGGAGCCTCCCACCTGCTGCCCCAGGAAGCTCATGGAACCACAGTGCCCTCATAGCAGCCAGGAGGGACACGAAGATGACCATGAGCGGCCACTGGACTGGTTGCCTGGGGACAGGGTGGCATTGTGGGGACACCAGGCCATCAACCCTCCACCCTGGCTCTTCCCTGCCTCCATCCTGCTGGCCACCACCAAGACACAGTGACACACAGGCAGCTGAGGTCAGAAAGTCGTTAAGCTTTGTCATGTGTCCCTATCAAAGTCACCTTTTCTGGAGGTGCGGCCTGGGGGTGGGAGTGGGGTCCTCAGTAACCAAGTGGCACAACGCAGGTCCATGCCAGACTCTGAGCGGTGGTGACGTGTGGTTCCTCCCCTGCCGAGCCTCCAGATCCTGAGTCATAGGTGGTGAGAACAGCATGGCTCACTTTCCCCGCATCGGATGCCGAGACACCTCGGATGAATGCTGGCCACACCAAGGGGCCGCGGAGATGCCCGTCACACTCCTCCTTCCGCCCGTCGTCTCTTCTGTGATTTGGGAAGCAGGAAGCTGCTGCTGCTGCTGGGATTTGATGTTTTCCTGCTGGAACTCTGGCTCGCCTCTCTTCAGCAGAGTGGACAAAGAGTGCGGGGCCCAAGGACCTGCAGGAGACACGGTGGCCTTAGTGCAGTGCTCCAAAGCCACCTCAAGGACATCTGACAGACAGTGCTATGTGTCCCTTGCTGTATCCCGGGACTGTCCCCACACTGCCGCTGGCCCCCTGGAGAGAGCCCAGTGATAGAACACAATGGCTGATCTCAGTCCTCCCCTCAGAAGGGAGGCTCTGGTCATGTGACCACGGTACAGGCAGGGGCGGAGTCCAGTAGGGTCCCTGGCCAGCACACCCCTGGGAAGACCCTCCTGCTTCTTCCTCCTCCTCCTCCTCACCTGCCCAGGTCCCGCTGAGCATCAGGCAGCTTCTGGGGCTCATGGAAGGAAGTGTATGCGAGGTGGCCAGGTCATGTCCAGGACCCAGTGCCAGAGAGGCTGTGAGAAGCAGGAGAGTCTTGGGCACGTTTCTGCCCTGCATGGCCTCCCTGTCCCCCTAGGTTTCCCCTCTGCTCACACGCTGCCCCTGCTAGCTGTCCAGGGTCATCTGGAAAAATCCAGCTCTTGCACAAATCATGTGCCTGTCCTGCTCACCTCCCACCATGGAGAGGGGGGCTGCAGCAACTTATTGGGGTGCAGACTCCTACCGCATGTTGCCATCTCTTCCTAGTCTCCAGTCTCCCCTCTGGTCTTGTGCCTGTGACCAGAGAGGAAGAGAGGACACCAGAGGTCCCTCACCATCCATGGTGCCTGAGAGTTCTGGCCCAGCTTTGTGTCCACAGCAGCCTCTGTGGGGGAAGGAGAGGGAAGAGGGGATCCTGACATTCAGGACCACCAGCACCCTCCCTGCCTGTCTCTTGAAGGGCCCCTGGTTCCCCTGCACCCTGCCCACCCCGGGACTGCTGGGTGTCTGTGCAAAGCTGAGCTCAACTCCAGGGAAAGCTGGGTGCTCCCGGAGCAGGGTGGTGCTGCCAGGGAAGCAGCAAATATGTGGCTCTGTGTGGCCCAAGACCCACATGGGGCAGGTGCCTGACCCCTGTTCCTGCCAGGAAGGGATGCTCCCTTCCCAGCCCAGGTGCAAGAGGGACCCACTCTTCCCCTCCCCTGCTCTCGGTGCTGGTACCCCAACCTCTCAACCTCCCTCCAACTTCTTGCAGGAAACCAGGGCAGCCAGGTCCAGGCTGGGTGCAGGAAGCCCCACTGACAGCCCTGCTGAGCCAAGGCCCTGGAAGCCCCGAAGGATGGCCAGAAGATCACATCTGCTCTGGAGCTGGGCTAGTGGGAGTGGCCAGCAGGACCCCAGGGCAGTGCAGACGGCTGAGGTTGGGGCAGGCAGGTCCTGGTGTGGGGCAAGGCTCGGGGCAGAAATGCTGTGTGTCAGGGGCCTGGACTGAGACCCTGCGCAGCCTGCCCAGGATCTCATCACCTGCCTCTGGGCTCTTCTGTGCCCTCTCCTCGGGCTGCCCTGAGAGATGGGAAGGAAGCCCAGGGCAGTTCCCGGCACAGGCACAAAGCCACGGCTCACAGGAGGTGGTGATGGGCGGCCTCGGCACTCATGGAGGCCTGAGTCCGGCCGTGCCCTGGGAAGGATGGGGCTGGTCATGAAGCCAAGTCATGACCATCAGTCAGTCCAAACAGGACAGAGCTCCGTACCCCATTCAGGTCTGTGGAGCCAACAGAGCCTGGGGAACCCGTGTCTGAACCCCAAGCATCCCACCTGGTGGCTGGGTGGTCACTGTGAGCTGCCCTGGCAGATGTGCTGATGCCCACACCATCCTGCAGAAGGAGAGTGCCTAGTTCCCCGGCCCGCCGGACTTCAGTCCCGCCCAGGAAGCGGGAGATGGATTTGTTCCCTTGGAGCCAGGCGGCCCATTTCCCTCCACGCGACAGCAGGCTGTCCCAGTTTCCAGGCTCCGGAGACAGTGTGGCCATTAAGAAGGGGGACGGAGCCAGGGAAGCGGAGCTGTTTGGAGCTGCCGGGCAGGCAGCCGGGTCCCGGCGGGAGGCTCCCTCCTGCGGCCGAGCTGCCCTTCTTCCCGGAGCCTGTATCCACTTCCAAGTTGGGCTGATGGCCTCACGCTCTGATTGCTGATGGCTTCTATTTAAAACAGCACCGGAGGAGGGAAGTGGAGAAGTGAGCACAGAGCAGTGCCCAGGCGGGACCCAAGGGGAGCGGAGAATAGAGTTTCCACGCAGTGGGACTCCCGTGGTCAGGCCTTGCTGACCTCAGGTGTGAGCATGGCGGGCACAGAGCACAGCGGTCAGGGCAGCAGAGGCGGAGGAGCAGTGCACAGTTTAGGGCAGTCTGGGAAGAGTTGTGTGATTCTGGAGGAGGACAGGGGCGGATGCACCCTCAGAGCTGCCCTGAAAGGTTACCATGCACCAGCCTCAAGTTCAGAGAAGCAGGCCCCACAGAGGCTGGGAGTCCAAAGCCAGGTGGGCAGGGAAGCTCCCCAGAGGCCTCAAGGAGGGATTCAGGCTGGCCTTGCACTGCCTGGAGGACCAGCACGTAGAGGGACTGGCCAGCCCCCAAATCCTCGTGGTGGTTTGTGGGGGCAGACACCTACAGGAAGCTGGGGTCTTGTCAGGTGGAATGGCTCCATCCCACCCCCCTGCAGTGGGGCTCCAGGGACTTGCTGTACAGTGCCTGGTGCGGTGTTGGGTGTGGGTGTCCTCCTGTAGGGGAGAGAGCCCCTCACATCACCCCTCTTCACCTAACAGGAGAGCTGGGCGGGGCACCGGGCGATGGGCCCAGGCTGGGCAGTGAGGAGTCTCTCCACAGCTTTCTCCCTGCAGGGCACCTGCCGTTCTCCATGGAGTCACAGACGCCGACCCAGCTCTCTGTGCTGGTGGCGCTGGGGCTGTCACATGTCTGACAGGGGCAGCAGGCTGTGGGAACCCAGTGTGGACCAGGACAATAGTGCCACCCAGAGGAAGGGCCGGGTCTGAGTCCGTTGGGGAGTCCACCCTTGCGTGCTGGGCCCATCCCGGGGCCACAGCTCTGCCCTGAGCTGAGACTCATGCCCTTTGAAGTCATAGGCACACACAGACACTCTGTGTCCAGAGCCTAATGGCCTGGCCAGCAGCCCAATCTCTGCCCACCAGACACAAGCAGGGGCCTCTGGGCAGAAGGCCGTCTCCTCCAGGCCAGCTGTCCTGGCCTCTGCTGCAGGTCAGGCTTCCTGAGGCCTGGGCACCCTGCCTGACTGATGGACCTCGCTTGCCTTGTCAGGCCACAGTATCTTGGGAGCAGAGAGGCCACACCGATGAGGCCGAGCCCTGGAGCTGCAGGTGCACACTGCCTCCTCCTTGGGGAGACCTGGGTCAGGTGAGTGGTGGTCAGCTTGACTGTGCTGCCCTCGTCCTCTAGCACTTGCAGGATGACCCGGAAGTGAATGAGTGACCTTAGGAGATGCACCCGGCATCCAGGGAGGCAGCTGCCCTGAGCAGGGACCTGAGTCCACCCCAACAGTTCTGGTGACTGGGGCCACCTCCCTCATCCCCGACAAGTGAGACGTCTGCCCTCCACCCCAACAATGCTTCCCGATATGATTTATGGCCTTATTACCAAGACCTCCTAGAGGTATGGATTTTTTACAATACAATTTACATTTCAGGTAAATTGAGTACCATTCTGCCCTCCCCCAGGATGGGGTGAGAATGAGACTGAGCCTTAGCCCCTCCCCAGGGCCAGCAGGGGCAATGGAAACACAGCCCCTGGCCACCACACAGTCAGGACTCCATGGGTGTCCCCAAGGCCTCACTCAGATGGCCAGCATCCCCCTGGGCCTGGGGGCTCTCAGGGCACCATGACTTTGATGGGTGCTGGTGCCCAGCTTGGGGCGCTCTGCTGGTCCCACCCCACTGGCTGTGGCCCTAGAGCGATGGGGACACAGGACTCCCTCGGAGGCGAGGGGCTCAGCTGTTCTGAATCCCCGAGTGTGACCCGTCGTCCTTGTCACCACCCTGGGAGAGCAGGGCCGGCATGGATCCCCACCTGCCAATAGAAAACCCAGCCCAGAGACATAAAGCGGGCACCGGCGTCCCCAGCTCATCAGCGCTGGAATTAATAAGGCCAAACGAAGGGACGCGTGGAGGAGAGCGCACACGGGAAATGGCTCTGCAGCCTGCAAGTCCCTCACCGTGGTTTAGATTTTACTGTGTGCGTGAATACACCAGATACTGCAAAGAGCTCTTCCCAAGCCAAGTGCTAAATTTAAATACTAGCTATGAATATTCACGATAACAACAAAAACAGGTGGACTCCTGGGGGTTCGCAAAGGAGGTTGAAGCCCAAGCCCTGGTCCTTCCAGCTGAGCCCTGGCCCTGGCCTTTCCCCCTGCACATCAGTGTCTTAGTGCCCAGCAGCCTGGGCAGTGGCTGTGGCTGGAGAGCTGGCCTGGCCCCCAGACCCGAGCTCTGTGTCTCACCTACAACTCAGCCCAGGAGCTCTGCGTGCTGGGCCAGCTGGGCCAGGGGCTCTCTGGGTGGCTGAGGTACAGCAGTCTGGGCCCGGCAGCACAGTGGCCCGGGCCCCAGGCGGGACCTCGGTGAGCCACATGCTGGGGCTACGGGCCGTTTGCTGCCCTGTGCGCCTGCCTGGCTGTGTATAAATCCCATCCCAGAGGTGAGGCACGCCATGCAGAGTCAGGGAAGAAAACAGAAAACAGCAAGGACATGGGCACAGGCGCTCTGAGTGCGGGCAGCTTAGGAAGCCAGAGGGAGGAGGTGGGCACGGAGGGCGGGCTGGGTGGGCGCTTGGGCAGGGCTCTGCTCGCAGTTATTTCCTGCAGCAGCTGCAAGGATTTCTCCCAACTTAGGGGGCTCCTTCTATTTCGGCTCCACCGGGAGGAGCCCCAAATCAGTGGGGCACCGGGCTGCCTCCCTCCTCCCTGCAGAGGCCTCAGGAGAGTTCACTCTGCCTCTGCCGCCCAGTGACTCCGGGTCTTCCCAGGGGCTGTGTACTTTGGCCTCTGCCTCCGTCCCCACCCAGCCTTTTTCTGCATCCGGTCTCCCTCTGTTTTCTCTGCAGGGAACCACGTGATGGCCACTGGGATCTACTGGATAGTCATCCATCCAGGGATCCCACCTAGCCCTGCCTGCTGCCTAGGGTCACCTGCACTGCTCCGGGAGCCAGCACGGGTGGGGTGGGGCTCTTGTCACCACGTTACTGTCCCTTGAACATGTTGTCATTGATACCTTGAATTTATGTCTGTTGAGTGAATCAGGGAACCCTGTGGTACGTACCTGGACCTCCAAGCCAAGGCTGTCTGGTCCCGGCACCACCACCCTATCCTGCTGATCCTCACTTTGCCCAGCCCCTCTGGTGGTCCAGGGTCACTCCAGGCCACCCCAGCAGAATGAAGCCTTACCCTGGGGTATAAGGACACAGGCCTCTCGCCCACCTTGCCCTTCCCGGGACAGAGAGGCCACAATCCCGGGTCTCCATCACTTTGGCCAGGACTGCAGCCCGTGGGAAGGGAGGCTGATGTCCCTTCCTGAGTAGGCCACAGTGGGGTGGCCGTCCAGCTCTGTGGCTGCAGGAGGGGACACAGATGCCCAAGGGACAGGGCAGGAAACAGCAAGCCATGTCCCAGCAAAGCTGAGAGGCAGTGGGGGGCCCACTTTGGGGTTAGCCCTTCAACACTGCTCCTCTGCCAAGCTCCAATTCAGTTATATTTTTACTAGTATCCCTTCGGAGCCCATGGGCTGGCGTTCACCTGAGGGCAGTGCCAGTGCTCGTCACATTTAATTTGTTCTGCTCCATCTCCTCTCCCCTCTTTGTCACCTCGAACTCTAGAGCGCCTTCCAAAAGGTGCAAAAGTTCTGTCTCCCTGTTTTCTATAGTGTATTTCTTTTATTTTGTTTTAAAAATTATTTTATACTTTAGGATTTTCTCTCTCTCTTTGTTTTTGTTACCAGGAACTGAACTCGGGGCTCTGCGCTCGCCAGGCAGGCCTGTGCTGCTGGACGCTATCCCCGACCCGAAGTTTCTCACACAAGAAAATTGATGTGATATTTAAGCTCCTGTGTCTGACTTACTTCCCGTAACACTATGGTCTCAGCGTGCACCCATTTCCTACAAGTGACTCCAATCGATCCTGTATTACGGCAGAGCAGGGCTGCTGATGCACAAACCCCACGTTTTCTTTTTCTGTTCATCTGCTGGTGGGCACTCGGGCTGCTTCCAAGCCCTAGCTAGGGCCAGTCGTGCTGAATATCGGGTGTGCGTGGCTCACGTCACTCTCCTGGGGAGCCACCTGGAAGGGCGTGGCTGGTCAGCGGGACGTGCGGTTTTGGGGCCTGCGTTCTTTCCTCTTTTACTCTGCTCCGCTGACCTCATGCCTGACTTTGTGCGGTGCCACGCTGCTTATCGCCCCAGCTTTGTAGTTTGACTTCAAGCCTGGGAATATGATGCCTTCTGGTTTGCTTTGCTTGCCTGGATTGCCTTCTCCACTCTGGGTCTCTTTCAGTTCCACATAAACCTTAGGGTCGTTCACTCTAGTTCTGTAGGAACTGAGCTTCCCAGTTAAACGCTCACAGCTGCAGCACTCAGCCTTGGGTTAAGAGGGAAAGTGATATTTGGGCAAAGAGCTGGAGGAGCCTGCAAGCGGTTAGGTAGCCTTGCAGATCTTAGGAGCCGGCAGTTCCCTCGGAGAGGACAGCACCCCTGGGACCTCTTGCCTCGGGGTTCCAGTGGCAGATGTATAAGAGGATTCTGCCCCTGGCACTGCTCTGAGCACAGAGGAAGGTCCCTCAGCTGACAAGGCACAGAGGGGTGCTAGGGTGATACAAGGCACAGTGGGGACACAACCTCTGGGTGTATGGGTCCTAGTGTGCCAGTCACCATGGAGACAGAGCACGCCAGCCACGTGACCTGGCCTCTCCCCACTGCCTCCAAGCCATACCCACCCTACCTCACCCCGTGCTGGTGGCTCGAGTCTGTGCTGGACTCCATCAAGTCCCCCAGCCATGGCTCTGTGGTTCTCTGTTACAAGGTCTAAGTACTGGGCAGTGTGGTCTTATCAGGGCCACCCGAGAGCTGACGATGGGGCCGGCTGTTTCCAAGACAAACACGGAAAGGGGTACATCCTCGAGGAAATCGTCAAGGCCCTGGAAAGGTGGAGTGAGGCCTCCCCAAATCCTTCCCCATCGGAGATGAAGGCATGGGCAGTGTCTGTCTCTCCACTGAGGACTCGGATTTCACCCAAGGGCTGCAGCTCGCTGAGAAGCATTGCTCGGGAAAAACAGAAGTGCTGTAAGAATGGGGAGACCTAGTGCTTTAGCTGCCCCGTGCCACTCCCTCCAGCTCTGTGTTACCCTGAAAAGCAGCCACACCTGGGACCCAGTAGCCACTGGCAGGATGAGGCATGTTGGGTTGTCTCCTGAGAGCCCAGACCCTAGAGAAAAGTCATGTGCCATGTGACACACCTCACAGCTTCCGGAAAAGCCTCGTTCCCAAGGCTCGGCCTTCCTGGACCAGCTTGGGAGCATTTGTCAAACACAATCAGCAGAGACCGTTTAGTGCTGCCGCTGCGAGGGGCAGCAACAGAGCTGGGAAAGGAGGAGGCCGAGCAAAGCTCAGGGACAGCGTAGCCCTGGGGGACACAAGATAACCCAAGAGTACAGAGGCCAGCACATGCCCAGGGAGAGCCTGCAGAAGCCCTGGCCTCCATCTTTGGAGACTTCAAGCCCAGATAGGCATTCAAGCCCAGATGGGAAGACTCTGGCGGGGCTGTCCCAGCCAGCCAGCTTTGAAATCATCCCCCGTGGTGTATCCACAGGCCTGTGCAGAGGCTGCGTGGTGACTGGCTTACTCTGTTCCAGGGAGTGTGGTTCCACTACTCACTGATCACTGACCTGGCAGCAGAGAGAGCGCCAGCCTCACAGAATCATCCAGAAAAGCACTGGGCAAACGGCACTGCCAGCAACAGTGCCAACACGCAACAGTAACACGCTCCAGGGAGGAGGGGCTCCTCCCCCTCAGAGAGATGCCTGGCCACGCTGCTGAGGGCGCTCAGGACATGGGCAAACAGGCAGAAGGTGTCACCACGTGCAAGTCTAAGAGCGGCAAGCAGAATGTCCCTGAGGGATCCACGTGCCGAGCTTAGAGACAAGGACTTTTAAACAAGACAATGCGGAGATCTTGGCGGAGTAAAGGAAGCCACGTCTAAAGAACTGAAGCACTGAGGCAGAATGAGCCTCCACAAGCTGGAGAACACCACCCAGATGAAAGACGTTATAAAAGAGAATTGAATAAGATTTTGGAATTGAAAAGCAAACATTTACGAGAGGGACCTGACGGAAGCTTTGGGCTGAAGGAAGAAATAGTAAGTGAACTTACAGATAAGTGGTTTTTATTACCCAGCCCGAGGAGCACAAAGAAAAGGATAAAGGAAATGCATGGAACTCTGCAAAATCAAACATAACAGCGTACGCACGGTGAGATCCCCAACAAGAGAGCGGAAAAAGAGCAAAAGAAATCAGCTCTGAAGTAACGAGGGCCCCACACTCCCAAGCTGTACTGCAAAATATTTGTCTACCCATTTTAAAGCTCAATGAACGCGAAGAGATCTGTTTAGACACACACACAGCAAGAGAAAAGGACTCACAGTGCGTAAGGAATCCTCCGACCATCAGCAGCTAACGTCTCATCAACAGCTCGAGGCTGCTGGGCAGTCCGTGGCTTATTCATCGGGTGCAGGAAAGACCACCCAGCATGACCTAAGACTGAGCCCAGCTGTCTTTCAGAAACGGAGGAGAAATGAAATCCAGTACAGAAGAAATGGAAGAGGCCTCCTCAGCCCTATGAAGTCGTCTTAGAAAAGCCCAGAGCTGGCATCACGCTTGATGGGCAAAGGCATTTTTTTTTTTGTGATAGGAAATGTGACAAAGATCTTCATCTCAAATGCGTCTGATCAGGATTCCACAGGAAGATCTGCCAGAGAAATTAGTTGAGAATAAGAAATAAAAGGTGCTCAGAGTTGAAAGGTGGGAGAGCTGTATGTTTTTGTAGATAACATTCCTTCTATCCACAGTCATGAGAGGTCACTGAAAGCCTGTCACAACCTGTGAAGGACTTTAGCAAGGCTGCAGGATGCAAGACCAATATACAAAACCCACCTGTGAAAACTCAGTTCCATGGCAGTCATGTACAGCCCAAAATGACCTGAAGAAAGCAGTTGTACTTACAATAGCATCAAAAAGGAACACATTCAACAATAGAAAATAAAACGTAAATACCAAAAGCCAGGAAATTACAGAAGAAAAATGTATATGAGGGGCATATCTTAAGCTTCAAATTGACATACAAATGACCTAGGAGAGTCAAAACATTTTTAATCACTTACCAGTTCAACTATTTAAATATAAGATGACCAAAAATTGCATATACTTTCACGAATTTTTATAAGATAGTATAACAAAATACACCGATGAGAATTTTATCAAATTTATTCAATATAAGAATCAACTGGTTGAAGTGACATGTGCCTGGGTGACATTTGGGGCAGCGAGTGCAATAACAAATACGCTGTCTGGGTGACACTGGGGTTGACTGATAAGCGGCTAAGAATGAAGGGCTAACCTTCTCCAGCTTTCAAACAGACCGTAGGGCCACATTAAATCAGAAGAGTGAGGTAATGGTGTAAGGACAGACATCAGTCAGTTAGGTAAAGCTTCACGCACAAAAGCAAATCCTTACATTTTTGGCCCATTGATTTTCAGCAGGATTACCCAAGATATTCAAATGAAAATTATCAGTATTTTTAACCAGTCATGATGGATCAATGTGTATCTGGACACTAAAGGTTTCAGCTGAGTCTCTGCCTCACACCAGACCCTACAATTAACTCAAATTTAATCCAGACCTAAATGTAAGTTTTGCCACTTATACTACAAAACCTCTGGAAAAAATACAGAAGTATCTACGACTTTTGAGTTACACACAATTTCAGATACTTTAGCAAAAAGCATGAACTAGATAAATTGGACTTCAGTATAATTTTTGTACTACAACATCCAAAAGGGAGATGTTAAACCACAGAGGAGCGTACAAAATTCACATGTGTGATAGGGGGTTTAAGGTCTACAAAACCTTTTACAACTCAATAACAGTAGAAAAATAACCGAAGGAAGCATGGCTTTAAATACAGATTTCTCCAAAGGAGATATCCAAATGACAATAAACACATGAAAAATCTGAAATCTGTAAGTACTATGGGAATGCAAAGGCAGTGCTAACGCCTACCTCAGATCATGAGCGTTCAGATAAAAGGGAGACGTACTGAGCACAGGGTGGGAACGTGAGGAACTGGAGCCTTAGTGATTTAAAACATCTCTCCCACTTTGGAAAACAACTTGGTAGTTTTGAAAAACATGGTTACCACAGGGCTCAACGATTCCCCTTGATCTACTGAGAAATAAAAACCTACGCTCCAGGCACCCTTGCCATGAATGTGCATCAGCACTGATCATGGCAACCACACAGAGAAGAAAATCTAAAGGATGAATGGACCAAGAGGAGCATCCCTGTGATGGATTGTCACGTGACCGTCAGTGGTTCACCACCTGCTGGCCAGCACAGGGTGCTGAGTTAGTGTCTTGGTACCAACAACAACAAAACAGAGCCTACTATTTTTTTGGTATGAGGACTTGAACTCAGAACCACATGCTTGCCTCTGAGCTATATCCCCAGCCCAAGCAGTGGATTCCTATGGTGATTAATGTCAGTGTTAGTTGACCCAGCTACCGGGAGCCCACACAGCTGGTTCAACCTTATTTCTGGCTGTTTTCTGTTGTCTATGAGGCGACTCCCGAGGAGAAGTTCAAGCCTGTGGCTGTGGGTGGAGTGCAGCAGTCTGAGCAGGACTGTCCAACCTGCCAAAGGTCTGAGAGACTTGGGGTGGGGCAGGGGCTGGACCCCAGCTTTCCATTCCTGGCAGCAACACCCCTGGCATCTGGACCCTCCCAGCTGTGAGGTCTCCCGGGTCTGCAGTCCGAGATGACAGACAAGGGCTTTTTCAGCCAAGGCCTGGTAAGAAGTCTCTGAGTCTCCAGAGAACTCTGACTAACCCAAGCACTGCCACGGGCCACAGAACTGAGTTTTCCACACAGCGTGCTCAGTACAAATAGCCCCGTCACCGAGGACCACCTGTGGGGGACTTTGATTGTAGGAAGAGCCCAGCGCCTCTGAGTCACAGGGACAGCGCGTGGGTCAGTGGGGTAGGGGCGCCTGCTAACGGATGTGAGCTTTCTCTCTTGGTGACAACAGTTTTATAAATTTAAAGAGTGGAAATTGTTGTGAAGTTCTGTGGAGGCACTAAAACCTCTGAACTTAATAGGTGAAGCTTCTACCATGAAAACTGTGTCTTCATAAAGTCACTTTTAAATAATCAAGGGAAGGCTTAGAAAGGCAGCAGAGCTCTGGATCCCAGCAGGATGACTGAGCAGTCCTGCCTACAGAGTTTAAGAGGAAGCCCCAAAATGCACGGTACAGACTCAAAAGGCGCTTAGCATTTGGGGTGCAGTAGCCAGCAATGGGTGAAGCCCACCGCAGAGCTCACAGCCCAGTGTGCCGTCAGGGGAGGGCCTGGCCCACTGGGTCAGGGGAGGGCCTGGCCCACTGGGTGGGTCGTGGGACAGCGCCTTTGAAGGGTCCGTCTTGCCCTCGGGCTCTGGCCCTTTGGCTCTCTTGCTTCCTCTGCTTCCCAGATGCCAGGAGGTGAACAGCTCCCCAATGCCGCGTCTTCCCACCTGCTGTTTCCACGGGCCGTGACTAACCCCTCGGAAACCATGAGCCGAAGTAACCCTCTCTTCTCTAAATCTCAGGAGTCAGGTATGCTGTCTCAGGGACTGGAAGGAGGTAAAGCAGGGCCCCAGCATGAGCTCATCCAAACAGTGAGCTCAGAATGCAGAAACCACTGGGAGAAAGGAAGATCTGGTGGTGAACAAGAAATCCAACAGTCCCAACAACCAGAGGCATTAGGGTAGCCATTGTTGGTCTCCCGTTATCTCGTTTTGAAATCCTTTATTGATAAGATTATATCCAAAAGATGAGAAGTATAAAACAAAAGAGGCCTTTATTCTGAGAACTCGGAGAGCAAACCAAAACACCCCCAACGGCTGGAGGCTGGAGTCCGGCTTTCTCTCCAGCGGACACTTGGTGTGGGGGGCATATAAGTAGCCTAGGCTTGGGGTGGAACCTAAGGAGGCATTAGGGATGCACAGGTAGCCCATTGGTCTTTGTTTGGCGCCATAGGTAATTTCCCAGGGGCGGGGAACATAGAGTCACAGGTAAATTCCTAGGGGTGGGGGAGATAGGAGCTCATTGGTTCTGCCTCTAAGGCTTCACCGGCTACAGTGCCCTGTCTGGGCCAAAACTCTTTCATTTATTACTTACACTGTTTTGTTTTGCTTGGTCTTATCACTTCAAAATAAAACATAAACAAATAAAGATATGGAGATATTTTAAAAATTCCACCAAAATGCAAAGCTAAGGTCAATACCATTTGAAACAGAATGTAAGCATTATGTTCATATTTAATCATGAGTTTCACATAAGGTATAGTTTATTTACATACAAAGCCATGCCTGCGTTAACAGTGGGCATAAGTTCTGAGAAAATTGTCCTGAGTAAGTTGGTCACAGTGTGAACATCGCACAGCGCCCGTGTTCACACCAGCCTGGGCCGTGAGCATCTGCAAGCTGGGACCCCACGGTGCAATCTGCTGCATCCTCTCACCACTCTGTGCAGCACAACACTGACCGACTGGGCAACACACACTTGTAACACATATGCTCAGAGTAAAGAGACAGGAAAACACGACTGTTCCCATGTAGCAGGTTTTAGCATTGCTTAAGGATAAAAGATCCAAATTGCATATTTTCACAGATATAAAAGTGACCTTTAGAAAGTGCTACCCACATAGTACTATGCAAATAAATAGCCAGGAAGATCACAAAGTGGAGAGAACCCCAGCAAAGCATACGTAAGTGGATTAATCTTCTCCTTTTACATAGCAGGGGCTGGAGAGACTATCGGAAGCTCATAAATCTAGAAACAGGCTTTCAAAAATAGTATCATTTAAAGCTGTATAAGTAATTACCTAAGTAAATAAAGCCGGAACGGGTTTTCCCAGTGATCAGAAGGAAAACAGAGCCGCACTAACAAAGCAAATGAAGATGGAGAGGGAGTAGGATCAGGCGGAGCACGTGGAAGCATCCAGACAGAAACACAGAGCCCGCAAGAGCACGGAGCAGTGCACCAGCCTGCACGCTGCTGAAGACAATATCACGAGAAAAAGGAAGGCACAGGTTATGTAAAAAAGTCAAAACCCGAAGGCACGCAACACGGAGGAGCTACAACCAGAGTAACATGAGCAGACGTGGCTGGGCAGACGCTCAGCAGCTGCTCCCAAGAGGGACCTGAGGAAGGAGGCCTGCAGAGGCCAGGAGACCATGCACGGTGACAAAGAGCACCGTCCCACTCCACCATCGGCACACCTGAAGGGCTGGACACCCAGCGAGACAGGGAAATTCAATGTGGCATTGATCTGGGCTCCCACTGTGGGCAGGAAGGAAGTGACCCAGCAGGCGGCAGAGCCAGGGACAGGAGCAGGCAGAGCCCCTGGGGGTTCTGGCGCTCAGTCCTCCTGCCCCTCTCGGACTGGCCTCAGGCACCCCAGCACCAGCCCCTCGAGGTAGGGAGCCAGGCACTGTCTTTGACCCTTTCTCTCAGGTGGACATTTGCCCCACTCCCCAAAGAGATGACCAAGTACAACACCCCACAGACCACCAAGATTCCTGGGGCTGTGATTCTTTTTTTAAAAATTATTTTAGTTTTTATTTTAAAGAGAATAAAACAAAACAATAAAACAAGACTAGACAGTGAGGACAATAATGGATTTCAAAAACAGGGCGGTAGGAAGTCAGCCGTGGTCACTGTAATGCACGGTACTGTCCTCCGCGGGTGCTCAGACTCCAGACACAGGCTCGCACAGTCAGTCAAACAGCATGCATGCTAAGTTGTTTCTTTACTTTGGGTGCCACCATCTCAGAAATTCAGGAGCGTGGCTTCTAATCTTCCCTGTGTCCGTGTCTTCTGACCTTGTCCTTGGTGAGACACAGGCATGCAGAATTAATGGAACAGTATAAGAGAAAACTGGATTGTGTCTTTACTCCAGAGATTTCACAGGTGGCCGCCTCTCCTCCGAGCTGCTGCGGTGGGCTCATGGGGGACATGGCGTCTTTTCTTTTGGGCCCACAGTGGCTGGCTCATTGCAGGGTGTGGCTTCTTTTCTTCCAGGCCTGCGGCAGCAGGCTCACGGGGGACATGGCTTGTCCTCCAGGTGGGGCTAGTGATTCAGAGAACACCTGCCTCCAGGAGCCCCCACACTCCTCCTCCAATCTGCAAACAGACACAGCTGCCCACACTGTCCCAAGAGCCTTCACGGGGACACAAGATCGAGGCTGCCTCGGGGCACCACGGCAGTGCAGGGTGCAGAGCAAGGCCAAGACTGCGACCCTACCACAAGGGAAAGGTCGCCCCACAAACGCTGAGCCTTTTGACAGCGCACACCTGCACCGGGGTGGGGCTCACGACGTTAACACGGAAGTCAGTGACGTTTTAGAAAGTAGGAAATTTCCAAAGAAGAGTTTTTACAAAGCATACAATAAGTAGACAAAAATAAAATAAAATAAAATAAAATGAAATAAAATAAAATAAAATAAAAGGACTGAATGAGTATTTTCTCCATGTTATACCCTTGGGGCTATACCCTAGCTCCAACCTAGGGTAAGGGATATGAAAGGTAAGTGTGTAACTAAGAATGTCTGCACACACGCACACACACACACAGACACATACACACACACACACACACACACACACACAGAGTCACCCGGGTGTATTCAGGAGGGTGGCTGCAGGACCAGCTCCCACCTGTGGACCCCCAAATCCAAAGGTTCCCAAGTGCTTGTCTAAAATGGCATAGAATTTGCACATAACCTATGGAATCCTCCTTCTCTGCAGATCGTTTCTACAGCACTTACAGTGCACAAGGTAATTTCTAAAGTAGACGTAGCTGCTTCATTCTATTGTTCATTTAGAGAAAATGGGAATGAAGAAGTCTACATATGTTCAGCACAGATGTAATTTTTCACGTATTTCTGGCTGATGATCAGTTGAATTCAAAGAAGCAAAACCCTCAGGAGAAGGCTAAGTTTCACAGACACACATGGAGAAGGGAAGCCAAACGTTCGTTTCAGCTGAAAAGCTGAGTAGACCGTACATGAAATTTCGAGAGTTGTCCGATAACTGCTTCCCCGCAGATCACCACTGCTGTGAAAACGCTGTGTGGAATTGTCTCAGAACCTCAAAGAATAAATAATACATAACTTACTTAAATTTGTGGAATCTTTGGCTTTCTGGTTTGAAAACCTGACCAAAATATCATCAATACGCACGCGATGCTGAGGATGCGTCTCGTCTGCGTGTGGAGAGGCAGGCTCCCCTCGAGCTTGCTGCCAAACGGAACCGAAGAATTCAGGAAAAGGGAAGCACGCAGCAGCTCAGAGTGGCTCTTGGCCCCAGAACAACTCAGGAACATAACTAACGGTTTGTACACGAACTATCCAAACACCAACTTTTAAATATTCAAAGTATATTCTTGATAAAACTGCGTGTTAGAATGGCCTGCGACTTTCACTTTCAGAATCGAGTTTTAGGTAAATATAAGGGTGTCACTGACGGAGGGTGTCGGGGGATTCTGTCCACTTTCTGGGTGTCCTGGAGGACGAGGGGAGCAGGACTCTCAAGAGAAACAGTGGGAGGATGACTTACAGGCTGGGAAGTGTGGGGGTGCCCGCTGGGGGCAGCCAGTTGGAGCTCTGGCCTGGGCAGCACTGGCTCTCTGAGGTCCTGGGTCCTGGGAGGCTCCATAGCTGGGGACAACGGTAGCTGTGGCCCAGTCGAACCCAGCTCTGCCCAGCCGTCAGGAGGGGGCTCCGGCCTTGGGAGGACTTCAGAGGAAGTGCTGTGGTGTCCGAGGCCCATGGGATGCTGTGCAGGTGAGGCTGGCCGCGGGCCTGGTCCCACGCTTTGGGGTTTGTGGGTGCCTGGGGGTCCCCGGGGGACGGGGCAGCCTTTACCTGTCTGCTTACTCATATTTTGGTCCAGCTGTCCGTACTCTGTCTGGTTTCTCAGTTCTTGTCCCCCAGTTTCCCGCCATGTCCTCCTCCTCGTCCCTGCTCCTCATGGTGCACAGTGAACCCAGCGCAGGCCTGGGGCAAAGCCCAGCACCCCATAAGGGTCTAGCACGAGTGAGCCCCGGCCTGGACCTCCACTCTCCCGTGAGGTCACTGTGGAGGCTGCGGACAGTGTGGGTGACAGGGATGCACGGGCCACAGCTTTGGTGCCCTGCGGGGCCAGGCCCTGACCTCTCCCTGTTCCGAGGTGATGAGAGACTCTCTCACCTCCCAATGCTCCCACACTTAACGTGCAGCCCCCCTCAGTTACCTGCACCTTGGAGCAAAAGTGCCCTGTAAGAGTTCCATTCTAAAAACACTTGTGAGGGCCCAGAGCCCTCCGAGCACCTCTCATTATGAGAATCAGCAAAAGGAACAGCCAGGGCCATTAAAAAGAGAGGAGATTAAGGTCCCATCTCTGAAATCCACTGCTAGCTGAGGAAAGCCAGATGCAGAGCGGGGCGTACGTCACCCTACTACTGGTGTTTTTAAAAGGGTGATTTAAGAATATACATGCAGAAGTACAGAAATACTCATACAGCCCAGCACAGATTTCTGGGAGGATTCACAGAAACATGTTTATCACTGCGTCTTGGGTGTCTTGGTGAACTTTGGTGTAAAGTGAGCTTTGGAATTGTCTGACGTATTAGCTGTGCCAAGGTGTTAATTTTTCCAATAAAAATGTGAACAGACACACAGCTGCCCGTATCACACACAGGTGGAGTGGGCAGCAGGCCCACAGGACCCCCTTCCCACCTGAAGGAAGCACTTAGGTACGTGCGGTTTCTCTGCTCAGCAGTGTGCAAACTAGCAGTGTGGTTTGGGAGCACTTGGGAGGCCAAGGCAGGACAATCCCAGTGATCATTTGAGGCTCAGCTACATAGTAAAACCCTGTCACAAAAAACCAAAAAGAGTGTCAGAACTAATCAGCATATCTCTCAGGTCAGTGGTGAGGACGAAGCCTATCCACACATCTCAGGACTGTGTCTCGCTTGTAGTCACGGCTCAGGGGCAGCCGCCCCACATTATTTTGGCTGTGAATATTGATTTTTTCTGCAGTCTGCTCTCTCACAGAAGAGCAGCCCCCCAACAGGTGGGGAGTCACCTCATGGGAATAGGGCAAATACCCTCTGTCTCTGTTCCTTTAGCAAAAGGTCGTTTCAGATCTGGGACAGGGTGAACCCTAACCCTAACCTTAAACCTAACCCTAACCCTAACCCTAACCCTAACCCTAACCCTAACCCTAACCCGTCACACTCCAGCAGCTCAGGGGTGGTGAGGCAGGAGGGGTCATCCCGTCCCAGACTCTCGTGCTGGCCCTGGGCTGGCAGTGCTGGGGTGCAGAGCCACAGGGTGCCTAGGAGGAGCAGCCCGGCCTGGGGAGCCAGAGGGGCCTTTTTCTTTTCTTTCTTCTTCTTTGTGGTGCTGGGAATCCGCCCAGGACCTCGGGCGTGCTGGCAAGTGCTCCAGCACTGAGCTTGCCGCAGCCCAGGAAAAGCTTTTTATTTACGGAAAGAAAGAGAGGAAAGAAACAAACAAATGAAGCAAAACAAAATAAAGACACACTGTGGACACATCACACCTGCCCACGTGGAAGACATGAATGCAGTGTGCACTGGGGCGGGAAGCTATAAACACAGCAGTGGGACAGAGGGGTCCGCGAACATTTCCACACGCAAGGGGAGCCTGGCTCCTGGTGAGGACACTGGTGCCGGAGCCTTGAGGGCGGGCGCGGGGGCTGCAAGGCCATCTGGGCAGTTACGGTCTCATTCCTGCCCAAACCGCGCACAGAACGAGCTCCAGATGGCTCGAGATCTCCACTTCAGCACCAAAACTTTAAAATCTTAGCAGAAAGTGTCTTTTTCAAATTCCTACTCATATTTTTATTTTTTGGGACACAAATGCCCAGAAACTTAAGGAAATAAAGGAAACATTCTGTAGCATCATAATCAAAACTTTTAGACACAAAACCAGCATCAGTGATAAAGCGGGAGATATTTCATCCAATTACACAAACAAAGGTTTCCATCTGGAATATTAAACGGTGCTTGCAAATCAACGAAAATTTAAAAACTGGGCAAAAGACACACACTACAAATCAGAAAGGAGGAAACGCATACGCCTGATAAAGGAGATAATTTTAATTTCATCCATGCTTAAATAACAAGAGGAATTTATATGAGTCAATCGGACTCAAGAAGTTAACCAAGTGCGGTATTCCAGAGGGCATGGGGGGCAGGCACTGTCCTCTGCCAGCCTGAAGGTCACCCGGCTGCAGCCTCATTTCCGGCCTTGTGGGGGCGGTGGTGAGTGGGGTTGAGGACACCAGGGTGCCCTGCTCTGCCGCTCTGGCCAGTGCCGAGTCTGGAGTGACGCCCACCATGCACTCGTGGTGACACATATAACCACATAGGGCCACGAGCTGCACTGGGAGCCAAGTGCCCGCTGACCAGAGACTGGACAAACCAGACCTAGACAGAGTGTCGCTGAACTGGCCCGGCCATGAGGCCTCACCTGGGCAGCGCAGAGCTCGCCACAGAGCACTGGGGGAGTGTGGATTTCAGAATTGTGACAGAGTGCTTCTCATAGCAGTGAAGAGGAGAAGCCCGTAACTAATGGGTCAGCAGTCAGAACGGCCCGGCTCTCACAGGCCGCAGGCTGGATACTTTCTGCAGGGGAAGTGGGGAAGAAGCCTGTTCAGTGCTTATTTGAGCTGTGGAAGCAGGAAACCCAGGTCAGGGGAGCCAAAGTCTGCTCTAAATCCTAGGGACAGAGAGTTGACTTCCACATGGAAACAGCCACCAGACCCAGAAGCTCCGGGGGCAGCCGAGACCCTTTGGGGAGACCCTGCCCCGCCCACCCACAGTGGACAGAGGTGCTGTATCTTCCGGGCTCATCCTAAGGACACATGGGATTTATCAGGGTGACTGTGTCCTAGGAAAAAGGAAGACACATCTTTTAGGGACTGCTGGACCCTGGCTCAGGCTGACACTGGTTGTGGGAGGTCCGAGACAGCTTTGTGCCCTCTGGTCAGCACGGGACTTGGGGGGTCAGGAAATCAATGGAATTCAGCACAGGTCCATCTCACAGTGAGCTCAGGGGACTTCTGAATGCACCCTGTGGCAATTTCCCTGTTCCAGCATGCGCTATGGCACCCCAGGGAAGCCCACACCAGTCCCCAGACCTGTGGGGTCAGGCAGTGGTGGGGGAAGGAGGAGCGGAAGCCGGGAGCTGCCCCTACCTAGAAAAGCCAGTGATGACGGTGCACATGCAGCTGGGGTCTCTGTGTTGGGCAGGGCCACCAGGGAGGACGGAGACACGCAAGGGACTCCCGGCACCTAGGCAGTGAAAGCATCCTTGGGTCTGGCCCGCGGGTACAAATCTGGCAAATGTCAGTGCTTCCATCCCTGACAACAAGGCCAGATCAACTGTGGCCACCCACCACACTGTCCTGCCTCGAGGCGTCACACTCAGCTCTCCTCTGTCCTAATCACTTTCCCTGCATTGGTGACACTGCTCTGCTGACCTAGTGAGGGAGGAGAGACCACCCCAGACTTACCACTCAGCGGGAGTCCCCAGGAGAAGGAGCATGGTCTTCCATTGGGTCAGGAGAGCAAGTGTGGTCTCTGTGGGGTCAGCCACGGAGTGTGGATCGGTACCTTCCTGTGGGCCCTGTGGCTGGCGCCCTCCAACAGGAGAAGGAAGGCCACGCACTGAGTGGGGACTTGCCTGCCACTGGAAGCACTGAGCCAATTCTGCTAAGGGTCAGGAAGTCACCTCCACAGGCACAGGCTCCCTAGGACGTGGGCAGTGTCTCCATGGCCCATCCCAGCCGCAAAGGCCCGTTCTCCCCAGGCAGTGGGTGGTCAGTACTAGCACCACCTGAGCTGATGGTGGACCCCATCAAGGCTGGGGCCCAGTGTACCCTGCGACTCAGCGATTCCCAGTAAGTCCTGCAGGAGATGAGGGCTCCTTCCGTTCACCCGGAAACTCTGAGGTCACACTGTGCAGGCTGGCAGCGCCTGCTGGGAATGCAGGTCCCCGAGAACATCTGCTTTGCCTTTTTACCATTTTGCCCAGCAGTATTCAGAGCAACCAAACAGCATCCCTGTGTTTCTTACTTTCCCAGACATGTCTGGAAGTGTCACATCCAAAGCCAAGGCCTTGCTGCCAGCAGGGGTGGATGAGAAGTTCCCGGTGTGGGCGCTGTGTGTGCCCCTCTACAGACAGCTCATGCCCTGCTGCCAGCACACTCTGACTTCTGATAGAAAGCATTCATGTCTTTAAGGCTAATCAGATTGGAGAACTGATTCCAGGGACCCCAGAACCGATTTATAAAATTCTGCCCTCTAAAACCACTTGGTAATGAAATGTGTACTACTCTGCATTCTCTGGAGACTCTGAGTCCCGGGTACACCTGCAGGCGTATGCGGAGGGACTTAGTTTTAGGGATCGGATTGTGGGGTTGCAGGGCCTGAAGCATACTATGACCTGCTGCCCGCAAGTGGCAGGCCCCAGAGAGCGAGGGAGGTTCCTGCCCAGGTCCAGAGGCCGGACTCCAGGTCTAAGGGTGCCAGGCGTCTGTCTGAAGACATGTGCACCAGAGCTGCGAGCAGGACAGGCTGCACGCCCAGCTCAGGGAATGAGCCGCCCTGACGCAGCCTCCTCCTTTGCTTTCGGTCTATGCAGACGCTCGGCTGTTTGCACCGTGCCCACCCACCCAGCCAGCTTCGCTCGGCCTCCTGACGCTAATGCCAACCTCTGGGTGTGCCCTCGAAGGCACTCTCAGGAGTAATGCTACCCGGATACCATGTGGCCAGGCAAGTGGACACATGGGAGTGACCACCACGTGTCCCACCCCTCCGCCATCAGCCCAGTGGAACACAAAGGTGGAGGAAGACTGGTGTGGCTCTGCCCAACTGCTCCACAGGACCCCATGCCTCCTCCAGTTCTGGTCCTGGTTCTCAGGTCTGCAGAAGAACCAGAACCAACACCATCCTCCCTCCTCCTCCAGCTAGTCTGGGCCCCTGGTTTGTAGATGGCACGAACTGCTCAGTCTCCTCAAGCGTGTAAGAAAATTTCTTGTAAGAAATCTTACATGAGGCCAGAGATTTAGCTCAGTGGCATAAGCACCTGCCTGGCAAGTGTGAGGTTGTGAGTTCGATTTCTGGTACCAAAAAAAAAAAAAAAATTCTTACATTAGGCCAGACGTGGTACACAGCCGTAAGCTCAGCACTCCAGGGGCTGAGGCAGGGGGATCACTGCAAATCAAGGTCAGCCTGGGCTAGAAAGTGAGTTCAAGGTCAGCCTGAACTGCATAGTGAGACCATGTCTCAAAAGGACCAGAGAGACAGAGAGACAGAGAGACAGAGAGACAGAGAGACAGAGAGACAGAGAAAGAAAGGTGGGGGGGGAGAGAAAGAGAAAGAAATCATACAGTTATAAGCTTTTTGGTTCTGTTCTGAGTGTTTACGGTGAGGTTTTGTGCTGGCTAAGAGACGGATGGCTGTTTAATGTTTGCTGCAGCTCAGGTTCCAGGGACTTCGCATCTGTCTAGGGTGCCCTTCTGGGTGGTCAGCTGTGCCCCTTTCAGTCTGGTCAGTATCCCGCAGGCCTGGGGGTGTGGGGGTACGGGAAGAAATCTCACTCGGTCTGTCTGCACTGTGTCCTACACCCTGCCTGTCACAAACGCTGCTACTCCTTCCCTTGGGGGAGACAAGATACTGGAGGGATCTGCAGGGGACAGCGTCCTGCCTCTGGGTGGCCAGGGCTTTGGAGGTCTTTGTCACGGAGAATTCTGGCCACGCTTCGGAGCAGTCCCTCCTCCGCTTCCAGCCAAGCATCTTCATCCTTCTTCACCAGCGAGCCCAGTGAGGCTGGAGGTCAAACCCACCAGGCGGCACCCTCTGGGGTGGGGACCTCTCAGCAGAGTCGCTGTGTCCACAGAGTCCAGCGGGTGGCTCGCTGGCCCCTTCCACACCCAGACAGGCCAGGAAAAGCTTTGGCTTTCAGCTTATGATAGACAGCTAAGTTAGACAGAAATTAGAACCCAGAGAGCAAAGGGCCCTCGAGGAAGACAGCACAAAAAGAGGCAACAGAACGGTGGCCGGAGGGGCCGCTGGGGAGCCAGATCTCAGGATGGAGAAGTAGTGCCCGGCCTCAACCTTCCCGAGAGCAAAGCCGCAGCTTGTCCGTGATTACACTGTAATTAGCATCACCTGGTCCAGGGCCCCAGGCGGCGGCCAGCGCATCGGAGCCACGCTCTCCTCCCAAGGGCGCCTTGGTGCTTTCCACGCTTCCTGGTCATCGGTGTGAGCTGAGCGGCTGCCCTCTAACCCTCGAGGCCGAGTGGAGTCCAACCCATGAGTCCCCGTGTTGTGACTTTGCTGTATCAGTCACCCTTGACAAAGGCTCTCGACTCTGCCTCTCCTAATTTCCAATGAAACTCTCCTGACTTCCTGTTGTGGTTCATGACTTTTCGCCTCAACACTGTGAGACCACGAACCCAGTGCACCTGGCATCTGACAGGTTGAACGTTATGTGGCTCTTGGTGCCCTTCACTAGGCTTTCTTCGTGTAAAGATGGGGCGCTGGGCTCTGCAGGGCTGGGGCGCGGCGGGCCACACAGTCCTCCAGTTACAGGCTCGGTCCTCTTCCCCGGAGGAGGGACAGCATGACCCAGGCTGCTCCTTGTGCTGAGCTCCAGAGGAGCCGTGCTCTGCCGTGTCCTCTGCCATCCCAGCGCCACAGGACCCGGGGCAGCGGCAGCCAGGGGTCCTCTCCTCTCCACCCTGGACTCACCCCACTGCAGCCCCAAGATGCTACCGTGAGAGCAGCCGCCCTGCTCTGGCCGCAGCGAGGGAAGTGGCGTGAGCAGGGCTCAGGCAGCCCGGCAGGGTGGCCCCGGGCACTCGGGGCTGCCTACAAGCCTGCCCTGTGTTTGAACCTCAATCCTTTGTCTCTCGGCTGCCCATGAATATTTATGGCCGGGGACCAGGCCAGCACACCAGCCGCCCATTCACGGGCTTCATCAACACGGCCTTTGTGTACCTGACCTGGGGAGAGAGAGGAGGGGGTGCCCGGCCCTCCCTGGGTCCCAGGGCCGTGGGGACAATGCTAAATGGGCTTTTGTTCCTCTGTTTCTGGCTGCCCCGACTTGGGACAGCAAGCTGGTGGTAAATTTGTTGAGAAATAAAATGGGAGTTGATCCCTAGGCGGGGGCAGCGGGGCTCTGTGATCTGCTCTGGGAGACCCTGCCCTGCCTCAGGCCTAAATCAGCCCCTGGACCCTGGATCAGAGGCGCAGCCCCGCAGGAAGTGCCCGCCTCCCGGACTGGGTTCCTCCTCCCCACATACAGAGGGCTTCTCCACAACAGACCGACCATCCAGGAGCCTGCCAGCAGGCGCTGGGCCACAGCCCTGCTGTTTGGTGTCAGGTGATCCACAACTGCCTCCTGCCGCTGACCTGCGTCCACACGCATGGGCACCGTGTGGCTGCAGGGCAGTGCAGGGCCAGTGCCGGAGCTGGGGCTGTCACATGACTGCACCAAGGACAGGCCGGGCCACATGCACCCCACCTCCAGGAGCTTCCTGGGCCTGCAGACAGAGAGGGCAGCCCCTCTGGGAAGTCAGCCGCTCCACAATGAGCCCCTCCTCTGCTCCAGCACCCTCTGTCACCTTCCCCCCCCACTCACAGTGCCCAGAAACTGGCTTGAGTGGTGACCTCTGTCACTCTGTGGCTCTCCCTCACTGTCTCTGACTCTGTTTCATCTGCTCTCTCTGTAACAGACACAGACCCCGCTCCCTCTTGGAAATCTCTGCATCCTCAAGGTCACTGAGGAGGGTTCTGGGTATGGGGTGTGGGGGCCCAGGGCTCTTTGCCTGGGCTCGGGTCTGCCCCATACCTCTTGGGTGAGGATCCTGGAATAGAGCTCTGACCCCATGTGCCTGGTCATTACCATGCCAGATGGCTCCAAGGACGCCAGGCCCCCTGTCCTCTGGAGAGCCCAAAAGGAGGCAGAAGCTGACCTCAGCCAGGACAGGCAAGGCCTGGAAGGGACAGCAGCCAAGGTGCAGCAGCTCCAGGCCTTAGATGAGCAGCCAGCACCGCCGGAGCGGTGTCTGCAGAAGTCCAGGCCTGCTGACCCAGTGAAGGCTGGGGCAGATTTATTGATAGTGTCCGCACCCGCTTAGGGAGACCACTGCATCTCCTGTCCCTGACTCAGGGACACCTCACTCCTGGATCCCTCCAAAGCTTAAGGGGAAGGCTCAGGGTCAGTATTAGATGTCAGGATCCAGCTCACTTTCCAATCCTTGCGCTCTGGGGTTTCTGATGTGTCATGCACTTAGGAATCTGTGTTTGTCACTATCTAAATGTGCCAGGGGTGGCACAGTGGCAGGAGATGTTCCCCCTTTGGCAGCAAATGGCAAATCAAAGCAGCTCCTCCTATCCAAGCCTAGGACGGGGTGCCTTCACCTCCCAACAGTGATGGCTGAGATCACACCAGAGGACACTTTGTGACTCTGAGTTTACACTGAAGCCTCTGAGTGGGCCAAACCCAGTGACATGACCAGATTGCATACCTCACTGCCCCTCGAGTGCTGCTTCTGGAAGGAAGGCAAATGGCCAGACCCTGGCCAGACCCTGGGAATCCCACAGCAGGAGGGTGGGTGCCCTGGGGAGCTCCCGTCAGCGACAATGGCAGCTGAGCAGTGCAGTCCTGTTAGTGCAGAACTGTGAGAAGCTGTCACTTCAGGGAGGAGGAAGGGGAGAGGGGAGGAAGAGAAGGGCACAGGGGAGAGGAGGCAGAGCAGGATGGGGAGAAGAGGTCGGGAGGGAAGAGGGGCACCTCTGGGACACGTAGTGTTTTTGCTCTTTTCAGGAAACACTGCAGAGGACTCCTCCACACAGGGACCCTCGACCTCCTCCTTCCACCCTTGTGTGTCTAGCTTCTTCCACATCCCAGTCACCCTGCCTGGCTGGTGTCCACTCTCCCTGCTTCCTTACCCGGGCCATAGGTCTTCCCTAGTGGCACTGGTCACAGAGACGCCTGGTCCTGCCTGTGCCTACCTCCAGGACCTGGGCTGATGGGTAGTGGTCTCAAGGCAGGATCACTCTTTGGCTGCACCTGCCCCAAAGTTTCTTGCAGGATCACCCTGAGGCCAGATGTCCACCCAGAAAACCTGGACACAGGAGTATCCATGCTTGCCCACTTCCTCACTTGAGTGTCTCAGAGTCAATGAGTTCAAAGCTGAGGGCTTATTTTACCCCCAAAGTGAGTTGTGTTAGTTGATTGTGATGTCAAGTTGAATGGATTTGGAAACACCAATAGGATTAGTGGAACACAGCTCTGTGGGCATGTCTGTGGGTGACTGACATGTAGGCTGCAAACTGAGGAAGGAAGACCCGCCCCAAGTGTGGATGGGACCGACCAATAGGCTTGCATTCTGGCTGGAATAAGAAGGGAAAGAAGGAAGTCTTCTTGTTTTTTCTTGTGATTGGAGGAGTTCCAATCTTCATCATCACCTTTGAATGGCCATTTGTCTCCAGCTTCTCCCAGCTTCTAGTACAGACTCTCTAGCTTCTCAGCAGACTCTGTGCACTCTGAAGTGAGCACCAGGCCTTCAGCTTTAGACTGGATCCTCCAGCTGTCCAGCACCAGATGGTTATTCTGCACTCTGCCACCCCTGATTCTGCAGGTGGCCATGGTAAACCTAGCTTGTAAATCCTTTTTTATATTATATCATGTTATACCACATTAAATCTGTTACTCGAGAGATCCCTAACTGACCCATCACTAGCCTGTCTGAGAAACGCAGTCACCCAGCTTTGGGGCTTCTGTGCAGTCCCTTCCCTGTGTCTCTTCCTGGCTTCCCTGCATTGCTAGCCATGGTAGCTCAATCTCCGCTAGCTTCCTCTTCTGCTCACAGTATCCTTGATGCCTCTTTTAATCAGCAGCCAACTGCTCATCCCTTCTTCCTCATGTGTTATCTGTTTCTGAGCCTGTTTCAGCCACCACTCTGCAGGCACGCATGCTCCTCTGTCCCCTGGGTGCCCAGTAGGTCACACTCCACTCCATCCTGGGGACACCCTCAGGCTCAGGACCCCTCTGGGCCACCAGAGGCACTGGTCTATGAGGAGGTGGGTGGTGTCAGGTCCTCCCGCTTTTGACACTAGTGATCATGGGTGCACACTGAGATCCACTAATTCACAAGAAACATGAAATGGTGATTTTCTAACATAATGACTTAATTTTCTTTTGTCAGCTGAGCAAGTATCCCACAGAGCCATCCCTTTGCTTCCCTGATGAGGACACCAGGATGCCATGCCCAGAGTGTCCTCACTGTGGGTGACAGTGGCTATTTCACCAATTTCGATCTAACGTCTTTCCAGCTGTGTGCTAGGTGCCCTCTGAGCTTTGCTTCAGTGTCATTATTTGATTGATCCAGACCCATGAGATGGGTTTCGATCAGCACAGTGCTGATTCTGCAGATTAAACCATCTCCTGCCCAGGGCTCCCGTCTCCTTGGGCAGCTGAGAGTGGGCTGCTCCCACTCTCCAGAGCATGGGAAGGAGGTAAGTCAGCACTGCTGTGTCCTTGGCTGATGTGCCACGTGAGGGTCCTGGCTCCCCTCAGCGTCTCCAGGCTGCTATCCAGTGCCACCCCAGGCCAGGCATCCCTGCCCCCAGCTCTAGGCTCTGTCTCCCTTCTCACCACTCATCAACAGTGAGTCACTGCTGGTTTCCTGACTTTTGTCCCCATTATAGCAAAGTATCATGTTTTCTCCCCTAAGTGTTCTTCTAGAGCTTGGTAGCACATTGGGACCTGTGGTACCCATGTCCTGGGGGAAGAAGTGAGCACCCTGGCAGGAGCACTCTGCAAGCCACACTGGCCGCCTCATCAAACCTTCCCCAAAGCCTGGGAGTAGGTGTCTGCCGAATCCCACTTCAGGAATGAGAGACTATTGTTTAGAAATCAAACAAATCTGAAGGGCACAGCCAGATGCTGGCTCCAGAATTTGTATCTTAACGAGGTGCACCCCACCTGCCTGGGCACTGGGCACCATGGGAAGCCACCTGTGGCTAGAATTGCTTTTGGAGAGTGGCTGCAGGGAAGCACGGTGACCCTGTGGGTGGAGTCCAGGCTGGTTGTAGGAATGTGGGGGTGGTGCATGGGATAATGGTTTAAAGAATCCCTAAAATCAACAAACAGCTTACACTTTTCTGGGTGGCTGAGTGTGACTTGTGTGATTTTAAACATCTTTTCACTTCTTTTTAAAGGAGAATCTTCTGGTTTGGATCATAACTGCCCCCAGGAGCTCATATGTGAAGTCTTGGTCCCCAAATGATGGTGGAGGGACTTCTAGGAATCGGGGCCTTGTGGGAGGAAATTGGTCATTGGGGCCGCGTCCGTGAAGGTGATGTGGGAGCCCAGTGGCTGTCCCTGTCTCACCCCAGAGGCTGTGAAGTGGGCAGCTTCGTCCTAGGGTACACTACTGCCGTGCTGTGCTGGCCAATCCACAGGCCCAAGCCACCGTGAACTGGACCCTCCGAGGAACCTTTCCTTCAGCTTATTACCTCAGGCATTTTGTCACACAGACAGAAAGCTGGGTGACACGGAGCTAAAAGATGAAAACGTGATGAGGGGAACAAAAATCTTAAATATCTTTATAAATCCATCCATCTCGAGTCTACACAGAGGAGGACAGAGACGTTTCCTGGACCCTGCTCCCCCAAATGTCATGAGTCTATAGTGGACAAGAGTCCTTCAAACCCATTCCTAGACATGGATTCACCTGCTTGTCACCTCCCTGCAGTAGGGGTCTTCCCTGCAGCTGACAGATGGCTCAGTCCATAAGGAGCCTCGACCTTCTACTTGGAGTAATGCCCAGATCTCTGGTTTATCCTCCAAAGCTTCATGGCTGGAAGCTTGGTCCTGGGGTGGTGGTCTTGGGTCAGTGGGACCCTAACGAGGTGGACTGAGTTCACACTAACTAGCACTAACGGTGCCACTCACCAGGCAGGTAGCTCTTGCAGAAACCCGTCAGCTCTGCCTAGAGTGGGTCTTTATAAAAAGAGCAAGCTGAACACGGACTCTAGTCTCTCCACGTGATCCCTTCCTCTCCCACGTGCCATGTCTCCGTGTGGCCAAGAGCCCTCACCAGAGACAGGACAGAGAGACCTGCGCAGTCTTGGGTTTTCAGCCTCCCACACTGTGAGCGAGTGAATCTCTTTTCTCTGTGAGAACCACCTCAGGGTATTTTGTTACAGTAACAGAAAATGGACTGATGCAAAGCCTGGATGATACCACGTGAGTCTCAGCTGCTTGAGCAAACGTGAAGGACAGACACACTGGGTGTGCTCAGACAGACTTTTTCTTTCTGTCTCTTGTGGAGGAGCTCAGGGATTCCATCTTCTGAGGATGGAGAAGGTGAGAGAATCCAGGGAGACTGTGAGGCCTTGTTCTGAAGGAGAATGATAATGACATGGAGGAGCGACTGTTTCTGGAGATGCCAGTGGAAAGCAAGGGACACAGCACAGAGACCCGGAGAGACCGAGCTCTGCCCAGGTGGGGCAGTACTGGCTTTGGTGTCACTCCAGGGAGGAGCTGCACCAGCCCTTGGGTCAGTGTCTGTGGCTGGTGGATGGGGGACAGCAGCAAGGACAGGAAACCACGCCACACGTGGATGGCTGTGGACGGTAGGAGGGGTGACCTGGAAGATGCCACCTGTCCACGCAAGTTCCCCAGCCTGAGTTTCTTCCCCAAACTCGGGACTCTCTGGAAAGCAAAGGTGGAGGGGACTGGGGCAGCTCCTGCCAGCTGAGGGTCAGGACCCATCAGAGTCCCATCCGTGGGTGCAGGGGGCATGGGAGTGGTGGCCACCAGTGCCAGCACCAGCACCAGCACCAGCACCAGCACCAGCACCAGCACCATTATGGCAAAAACAGTGACAACAGGCAAAGGCAGGCGTCAAGCAACTGACGGACTCAGCCCAGTGTCTGAGCTGCTGGCCACTCAGGTCTGTTTGTTCCCCAAAAAGCTATAAAAGATATTATTGGTGAAAGGCAAAAAATTCCCCAAATTCAGGCTGGCTCTGAGGAACGACGCTTAGGTTGGCACAGATCACTGTGCCCCTGTGCCAGGTGAGCCTAGCTTCTTCGGGGAGAGTCGAGGGGAGAGGGAGGGCACCCACAGCCTTGCCCAGGCCTCCTGCCCAGGTGGCCCCTCCTGGCCTTTTCCAGGGGAGCAGGAGCTGGCGCTGACCTCCCTGGACAGCTCCTGTGGATTCTGCCTGTTGATCTGGACAATAGACAGGGCCAGAGTCACGCCCCAGACCTGAGCATGCTCGGAGAGGTTGCCTGACAAGCAGCCTGACAAGCGGTGTCACAGGGAAGACCAGACCGGCACGGCCAGCTGTGGGGACTCAGGAAGGAGCCAAGAGCCCCAGGATGGGGTGCCCTGCAGGGCTTGCTGGAGGGGTACAGAAGCAGATGCCCGAGCCTCTGGGACCGAAGGCTGCAGCGCTGCTGGCCTGGACCCAGCCCAGCGAGACCCAAGGCAGCGCCTGAGTCTGAGGTGATCTGTAAGCAGCAGCAGGGAATGAATACAATCTGTGGCTTGCCTTAGCCATCAGAGAGGTGTTCTGTAAAAAACGCATGAAACCACGGCTGCCAGAACTACCTCGTCTCCGCCGTCCCTCTGCACAGCGTAGGTGTAAAGCTAAAAAATGCAAAACTCAAATCTGAAGACAAACGAGAGTGAATTCCAATATCAGTTACTGAAATGAACATAAACCCACCCGGCTAAGGGTTCACCGATTTTATTCACTTTTCCCCTGAAAGCTGTTTTGTTGGTGCTTTCTATTTTCTGGTTGCTTATTTGTACTCGGATGTCTATTTCCTCCTCTCTGCTAACCTGGCATTTCCTTGCTGTTCCCTGATGTCTTGCCCTGTCATCATTTAGGCTCCTTATTTGAGAGATTCCTTTCTCACTGCGATGTGGGTAGTTACCACTATAAACTTTCCTTCAAGTATTGCTTCTGTGGATCCTGTAAGCTGCGGGAAGTTGTGTTTATATTTTCATTATCTCAAGATGATTCTTAAATTCCTGTTGGTTTCCTGTTTGACTCAGTGGTCTTTTAAGAGCGTGCCCTTAGTGCCTACGTATTTTTCTTTTTGGTTATTGATTTTTCTTTCTTCAGTTTTTATCTGTGCATACGGGTTACAACAGGTTAAAGGGTTTTATTTTGGTAGAATTGCACGAGTGCAAGCACACGTCAACAAGTCCCCTCATCACCCCAGGTCTGTGCCTCCCCCTTGCTTCGCGTTTTTGGGGGGCTCCATGTGAATGACGTATTACGATCCTATTCATTCCACGTTACCTGCCCTGCAGCCCCGCTGTGATCTCCCCCGTATTCTTACTGCTGTCGGTTTCCAGGCTCGTTTCACTGTGCTCAGAGAGATTCTCAGTGTGTTTTGATTTTCTGTGATTGGTTGGAACTGCTTTGTGACCCGGCGTGTGGCTGACCTGGATGACGCCCTGCGAGCACTTGAAGAATGAGCCTCTTCCTGCTGGGTGACAGGGCCAGTGTGTGTGTCTGGGGCCCCTTTGGTCCACTGCTCAAGTGTGCTGTTTCTTCACTGCTCTGTCAGCTGGACGCCCTGTCCTGTCTGCCCCTGGAAGCCGGTGTTGGAGGCCCTGTCGCACTGGGGTCTCCTACTCTGTGGGTCTGCATTGTTACCCAGGTGGTCGGGTGCTGTGTGCGCACACTGGTGGAGCTTCCTGTTGAGGCTTTGGATTACACCGATGCCTTCTTGGCCTCAGGGACAGCTGTGAGGTGCAATCCTGACCTTGGGTTACCGCTTACGGGGAAAGTCTTCTTCCTCCGCCTGCCTCCAGACCATGAACTTCCTTGAATCCAGAACAGCTTCCTACTGACCCTGTGCGATGGCTCCTGTTCCTCTCTTCCGTTTTGACACTGTGTAGCTTTGTGCTGCAGAGCTCGGTCTGTTCAGGCCGTGCTGGTCAGGCCAGAGCTGCCAACGCCCTCCTGTGGCTGTGTCTGTCTGTCCTGCCAGGCTCTCTTGTTCCTTTCAAACTCACAGCCAACAGGATGGATTGGCTTTCATCCGTTTCTCTTATTTTTAATACTCAAGTGCTAATTTAACAAAGTATTTGACCAGACAGTGCATACATGGCTAAGTCAGGGTAACCTCCCCATTTCACTTCTAAATCACATCTGCCAAGTGCCTCTTACTGGGTGAGACTCACATTGGGCTCCTTCTGACAGTGCTCATTCCACCTGCGACACTGGAGGCGCCCCTGATGGCGGTGGAGCCTCAGCGTCATGCGATTGATGTGTGCAGAAAGTTTGTGTGAAATTTATCCCAGGGATGTCTGTGCAGTATTTAGCAAGCTGAGCCTGGGCTTGCTTGGGATCGCAGAGGAGCTGTAGGAGCCAGAAATAACTTGGAAATGAAAGAGCAAAGGGGCAAAGTGTCCATGAATGTTCTTGAGATTTTGCTTTCAAGCACTGCGGAGTATTAGACTGAAGATGGGCACCTGGGCCAGAAGAACGGAATGGAAAGTCCGGTGACGGACCTGGAGGAATGCGGGCAGTGTGCTTCTCACAAGGGTGCCAAGATAATCTGATGGGGGCATAACATCTCAGCCAATGGTCTGCAAGGACTTTATATTCATATGCAAGGCAGCAACCACAGTGCTTAGGTCACCCCATAGACAAACAGTGGACAGTGGCTGAAATGTAAGTGCTGGCCAAGGTTTCTTAATAAGATTTAGAAACCTCAACTATGTGTATTTTAAATTGATACATGAGACTTAATGAAAGTCAAAATATTTGCTCTTCAAATCCACAAGAAACTGAAAAGGCCTGGAGAAAATCATTGCAAAACCTGCCTGAAAGGCTTGTAGAAAGGCTGGCATTCGGAGTGCGTACTGAAGCCTCGGTCGGGAATAAGGTGACAGAAAGAGCACTTCTGGGGTGGCAGGGGCAGAGCAGATGCTGCAGTGGTGAAGATGAGTCCGTGGTCAACAGGCGTGTGGTGAGATGCTGGCATCATTAGACTTCAGAAGAATGTAAATTGAAGCCGTGAGGAGGCACCACTGTGTTCCCGCAGCATGGTCCAGACTCAAGGACTGGAAGGGCCAGCACTGCTGGGGATGTGGACCCCCCTTCGGGGTCCTCGCACACTGCTGGTGAGGGCGGAGGGGACAGCCACTGTGGGAAGCTGCTCACAGCCCTTATAAAGCTGAGTGTGCACTGCCATCAGCGGCGTCCTGCCCTAAGCCTTTACCCAGCAAACGTGAATGTGCACCACCGTGAGACCTGTGCATGGATATTCACGCAACTTTGCTCATGGTAGAGGCTGCAGAGAACCCAAATGCCCATCAGCTGATGGGGGACGGGGTGAGGGCAGGTGCTCCCACCTTCTGCCGGGTGAAGGGAGCCAGGCCAGGGACAGCAGCCCGGGAAGATACAGACTGCATGTGAAGTCGTGGCTGTGTCAGAGCTGGGGCGTGGGACACAGATCGGGCTTTCGGGCTGGGGCGGGACTGACTGGGAGAGCCTGCAAGGCCTTTGGGGTCACCCACCCTGACGGCCAGACCCAGGCACAGGCGCACTTGGAGTTGGTGCGTTTGATTACACATGAAACGTATTTCAAAAAGCAAAGCCAGGCTACGTCAACAGAATGGCGTGGGGGTAAAATTGCCTGATTAATCCACGTAAGGCAGGAAGGGATGGGAGGAACAGATGGGCTAAACTGAACGTGAAGAGAAAAACTGTAGGCAGAGGAAATCAGGTATCACCTTAAATACAAATGAACTAACTGCTCTCATTAAAAGTCAGAGACAGAACCGGTGAAAAGCAAGACTCAATTTTGTGCTTTTTACAGGCAGTACAATTTGAATACAAAGAAGAGTTAAAAGTAAAAAAAAATTACACAATAGCAACCCCAGTGGCTGATTAATATCAAAAAGGAGACAAGACGTAGTTCCCGATAAAAGGGAGAGAATTTTAAAATGGAAGAGAAAAAGCCCGGCTCATTAAAAAAAATGATCTTGAAGGCACTTCTATGGCATAGAGAGAGGGCAGATCGCATGCTTCGAATACTGGGAGTAAAACATCTTTGGGATTAAAACAGGAACAAAATCCACAATGATGGGGGGTTTCCACAATCTCCTCTGCTAATACATAGATCACAGATGTAAAAGTTATAATAATAAAATCAGGGAGGCGGGGAGGGTGCGAGGGCGGCGCCCCTGACTGGAGCTGCGGGTGGCGTGGAAGGAGCCCTGCCCCAGCCCTGCAGACTCAGCCCCACAGGCAGAAAGCCCAGAGCACAGAGCGCACTTCCAGTCACCGGGGAGGTGAGCAGAAATAAATAACAACATTGTTATGTAAAACACCTCCGAGTTTGGAAATCGTCAGCTAACCTCTAAATAATTCATGGGTCAAAGAGAGAAAGCACAGAGGGTATTAGAAAAAAATTAGACTGGATGGTAATGACTATAAAATACACCAGACGGGGGACGCGGCCAGCGGGGCTTAGAAGCACATTTATACATTTTATTTTTAGATTCAAAAATAAGAAATTCATGAATTAAATGATACATAATTCTAAGGTGAGGAGTTAAGGAGCAAAACAAATTAAACCTGAGAAAGCAGAAGTGAGGGAATAATAAAAATGTCAGGAGAAATTAATGAAATGAAAAACAGACAACAGCAGAAGCAAACAAAGTCGAGGTGGTCGTGAAAATACCAGCGTAGTGCAGGGACTTGGAGAGGAATCTGTGAGGCCGAAGGTGCGGAAACACACTCACTTGGGAGGAATTAGCAGGTTTGTGTCCTGACTTCCAACCTAGCCAAGGGACATGCGCGGGAGAAGGCCGCGGAGAAACTAACAGGGACATGGAGGATCTGAGGTCAAAACTACATGCAGACCTCCAAAATAAATACACCTGTCCTCCTCGAGGGCTGATTAGGGCAGCTGTTTTGTTTAGCAACAGAAAACTGACTGACTCATGTCTGTGATCAAAGTCATAACAAAGGGGAAAGAAAGCAGAAATCCAAGGAGCATCACGTCCACTTCACAGGGCAGGCTCCGTGTGAGGACGTCAGTTTACCCTGCCCCAGCTGCATCCACACTGAAAGCAACATCACCGAAGTCCGAGCAGAAGTTTTTATAGGAATTTACAAGCTGATTGGTTCTACAATACAAATAAAGGCAGGGCTCAGAGTAACCCAGTGACCTTGCAAATGGTCCTCTTTATACATTCGCATCTTCAGGGAGCCTCGGCTACTCCAGGCTTCCCCTGGCCGCCTGGTGGCAGAGGACAATGACCACTGGTCAGTTCAGCCCCAGCCCAGGTGGCTCCCCGGATGGGCAGGGCCTGTGATAAGGACGGTGCCCGGGCTAGGATGAGGGGTCCAGAGCCACATGTCTGAAGACCAGAGGGTGAGGAGGGTAAGGAGGCCCATGGCTGCGGAGTCCACGTGGGGTCTGCAGTCCATCTCCAGCCTGTGCAGGACAGGGAAGCCCAGTGAGGTGGCCAGGCCCGGGTTGCCCATCCACACAGTCACCATGGCAACTGCATCTCTTGTGAAGCCCATGGTCTCCTGGGAACCTTCGGGGAGCGTCTGGTTCTGAGGGCCTCAGAAGCTCAGCCTCCGAGATGGCAGAGGGATAGAGTGGTGAGAACCACCGTCATCCTCGTCCTCTGGCCATGGAGAGGTCTGGGCTCAGCCATCCCCACACCCTGAAGATCCTATTCCTTCTCTATTGCACCCCGGGAGGGTCGGACTGACTGTGTCTCAGCCAGCGCCCACCTTGGTGTCAGCTGCCGCAGAGACTTCCTGTGCCCGCCTCTTGAAGGCTGGGACTCCCTGGAGACTGCAGCCCTTCTCCTGCCCAGAGGCTGCAGACAGTGGGCAGCCAGCTGTGCGGCCTGGGCAGGAGCCTGGCTGAGGCTGCCTGGGTGCCTACCCCGCCTATCTCAGCCTTGGTCCCAGAGGTGCCCTAATTCAGGGTGGGGTGGGTGGAAAATGTTTCATTTTCCAACAAGCAAGAGAGATGTGCTATTAAAGGGTGCTGGGTTCTGGGGAAGAAAGGCGTGGGGTGGCTTTATCTCACTTCTCCTGGGACTCGGTGGCCCTCTGGACTTCAGCCCTCCCTCCTGCTGTTTTCACAGAGTGAATTCCCATCACTGAGCCATGTGCAGGCCTAACGGTAATGCACAGTGCGCGTCACCGCAGGGCTGTGGGCCTCTTTACCACAGGCAGGGGTGCCTCAGATGTGCCCCTTCTCCTTCACTCTCCTGCCAGCCCCCCATCACTCACCACAACTGCCATTCTTGGGGTGGCACGGCTGCAGGCACCTGTGTCTCTGTGCTCTGCTCAGACCCAGCCAGCTCAGGAGTCCATAAGCAGGTGCCTTTTGGAGAAAATGTCCGGATTATGTCATGGGAAAGGGCCGGGGGTGACATTCTCCTCTCCAGACCTGGTGTTCTGGCTGGGATGCTTCCTGTGCTGTCCCCCAGAGGGCTCACCCAGGGCAGCATGAGCCCCACACCACCCAAGGCTACATCTCCACCCAGCATGGGGACCAGGCGGGCATGCATGCCATAAGCAGGGTGCACCAGCTCCTGCCTGGGTAGGATTAATCCTCATCCCCGCATGGACACGTGTAAATGCCCCGCACTCCCGCCTGACAGCTGTCAGGCTGACCCGGAGTCTGCACCATCCAAGACCTCAGCCGACAGCGAGAGGATGAAGGTTTGCAGCCCAGAGCTCTGGCACTTGGCGTTTGCAGAGCTTGGCAGACTTTCAGAGAACAAAATGTTAATGGCAAGACTCCGGCGCAGACCAGGCCTGCCTAACAGCCCCGTCTGGGAGAAGCAATTAGCGATGAATTAATGCGGGCTCCAAGTAAACATCGGCGCAGGATTGATGAGGGCCCAGGAAGAGCTTCGCCACTAGCTGGGTTATTAGGTACCGGAGCAAGAACTCACAGGCACTTGGATGCTGGCTTGGTGGGCAGTGCATTAGCCAGGCACTCAGAGAGAACTCAGGCTCAGTCAATACTCCCGTCTGTGGTCAGTGTGATGGGGGCTGTCATAACTGCATGGACATCTGCCATCTTTCACCCGAGCAGCCAGGGTCCTGTGCTCCTCACAGCCATTTGGAGGCAGAACCTCCAACTGTTTTTGCCCTGCACACGAGGAGCTTCTGGGGAACCCTTCAAGCCTGGAATCACAGAAACCGTGGGTGGAGCTTCTACACACAGCTAGGGCTTCGCTTCTCCTCCTCCACGTCCCTGGAGACAGGGAAAAAAGCCCTCAGGACTGAGTCAAGGGAACCACCAGACTGAGCCCTGAGCAGATTGGTAGGGTGAACAAGCAGGGACCACAGTGGGGGATCCAGAACTGATGCCAGCTGCCACATCTGTGGCCCTGTGCCAAGCAGATAGAAATCTCCTCGTGGGGATGTGCTCAGGTGACAGTGGGGTGATGCACAGGGGGCTGGGGGCAGCGAAAGGCCAATGGCTTCCCAGCAGAACTCGGGGCTCTTGTGACTGAGGATGGTGCCCTGTTTCCAGAGTCCACCCTCCAGGCGAGGCTGCCACTGTGGGGCCAGCACGTGCACAGTGATGGAGAGCTGGTGTGTCCTCCTGGCCCCTGCCCTGGGTCCCTTCCCCCCTCATCAGTGACCTCACTCCTCCTCAATCTCAGGCTTCCCTTTGGAACTGTGAGAAATACATTCCAGATGTTCCCAGGATGCCCAGAGATCAGAAAGTGAAAATGAACCCCCCGCTGCTGAGATGTTTCACCCAGCATTGTCACCAGGAGCACAGGGGCTCCTGAAAGTGACCCTGGCCAAGTGCTGGGCCCTGGCTATGGAGCAGCAGCACCTTTGTCCCCTTGGCCAGTGTCAGGCTGATTTGGGGATGGCAGGGGCGCATCTGGCCAGGAGCAGGTGCGGTATTACACAGTCTCTGCATGACAGCAGCCACCTTCCTCAGCCACCTGCGTCCCCAGCATGCTCAGCCATGTCTCTCCTAGGCTTCCTGCAAATGCCACAGCCTGACCACTCCACTCTGGCCTCAGAGGCACTTGTCAACCCTGCTTGGGGGGCCCAGAGCTGCCCCTGTGCCCTTCAACCAATCTCGGAGCTCTGCCCTGCTGTCCCTGCTCTGTGCAGCTTCCTTCCGTGATGGTCAGAAGGGAGGGGATGCACAGCCCCACTGCCCCCGACTCCCCACCACTGAGACTCTCACTCTGCTCACATGGCAGTCTCTTGTGGATCAGTCAGGGCCCCAGGCTGACAAGCAGCCACCATTGCAGAAGTGACAGTCACCACTCCAGAGGGGACAGAGAGATCCTCGCCATCTTGTTCTGATGCTCAGATGCTCAGCCCAGGAGTGGGACCTGTCAGTTCCGCTCAGGGCTGATGGAGCGGAGGGGAGGTGCATGGCCCCGTGCAGCCAGGCATGAGTGGGGAGCCCCGGGGCAGGAGCAGCACATGGCCTTGACCAAACATGGCCCAGACCTCATCCTGCCCCAACTGGGAGTGGGAACCTTGTGCTGCACGGCCGTGGCTTAGAGCCCTGTTCCAGTATGTCTGGAAAAACGAGGTGTGGCTGCTGGAATGATGCCTTAGGTCTAAACCGTAGTAAAAATAACCAGAACGGGCTTGCAGGGACTCAGACTCCTCAGCAGGGGGGCCCAGGAGCAGGTGTGCAAGAGAAAACAGAACTCAAATTGCTGAGGTAGGAACCCTGGAGACCGAAGAGGAGAACAGTGGAAGCCACTCTGGGGGTGGAGCTGGAGGCCAGGGTCAGCATGGGACTTGCTCTGATTGGCAGCCACAGCTGTGTCTGTCCTTGACATTCACAATACCTCTGGAGCCCCAGTCCCTCCAGGAGATGTCTGCCTGGACCACAGCAGGACTGAATTTGGGGCAAACAGCAGCCTCGAATCTGGAGCCATCCTGGAAGACTCCAACCTGTGACCTCCAGATGATCCTGCTAAAATAGGCTTGAAACTTCAACCAATCCCAGCTACCTTTGTCCCGGAGCCAGTCCCTGATGGCTCCACCCTTTGCTTAAAATTCTGACCAATCCCAGATGACTCCACCCCTTGCTGTATAAACTGTGCTCCTTCCCATTCCCTGGTTGGTCAGAGAGGGCTCTGTACTGGGCACTGGTGCTCTGTGCTTCTGCAACTGCGAGCAGAGACACTAAAATGACAGCCAGAATCTGGAGGCAGATTTATTTACATTGACGGGCACTGAAGGGGATCACTCTCAAAATATCAGGCCTGATCCCTGGTGGTCTGTGGGTTAATACGGGATAAGCAAGCAGGAAGTGCAGAGGCAGAATGGCTGGTCCTCTGGGGATTGGTTTATACAGTGTGCATCATGGTGATCAGCTGTGCACCACAGTGACCAGCTGTTTCTAAGAGACAGGAGCAACCGGAACGAGAACAGGAACTGTTACCTGGGCAATGAAGGAACTGAAGTGTACTGGCCGGAGAGGAAAGCCCCTTTTAGTTTCCCTGGGTGTATTAAATGTGATCTCCTGAGACAGGGCCCAACTAAAAACAGTAACCCTACAACTGTAGTGATCAGGATGCCTATCCTTAGCATGACTTACGATGGCCCCAGTCAAACTCCCTAAGACTGTGTCTCATGACAGAATTTTTCAGAACTTGTTTTTAGGAAGAGACATGATTTAGGCCTGTCTATTCTGTAACACTACTTTAGCAAGGTAGTGAGAGAGTTAATTTGACCTAAGAGAGAGTCCAGTGTGTCTTGCATGCTCATCAAATCTTGGTCAGTGCTTAATAGATTGTTCCATTTTCCTGGGGCAATTGTCCACAGACTCTAAGGCAAAAACCATGGCTAGCAGAGATCAGGAAAGCAAGGACTGGGGTAAGCAGCTTGAAAAGACACAGAAATCACAAGGACTAGATGTGGAGCAATCCTGTGAACAACATCCTCAGGCTTCAGCCAGGGGTGGACAGGTCGGCATCCAGAGTGATCAGAGCAAGGCTTTCAGTGTGCTGCCTCTTCAGAGTGAGCCTCAGAGGAGCTGTCCAGGTGGATTTTCCAGGAGATCTAAGGCTGGATTTCTGAAACTTGTAGAGGTAGTTAATATGTACATGAGTTATATATGTGTACAGGAATTTCTACAGGTATAGCTGGTCTTTTAAGTGGTTACAAATCATTATTTCTTACACCAAAAACTTTTTTAGAGCTTTGTGGCCTGTGTGCTGTATTTAGGTTTTATTTAGTCTAGTTTTTGAGTTATCGCTGCTGTGAATGCAGGCCCAGTATTACTGCCAGTGATCAAGGGTAGCCCATAACTAGGGTTGACTTTTTACAGCAGCACTCTACAAACTTTTATTGTCTTTTCAGTGTGGGTAGAGAATGGGAGGTTGGGGCTGGAGACACGAACTCTGAACCCCGAGCTGGCTGCAGGATTATGGGTGCCAGTGCAGCAGTGTGAGCTCACAGAACATATGGTGGGGGCAGGTCTGGGGGCAGGGGCTGATGTTGCAGTCAGTTGGATCCCCAGAGTGGGGGTCCCTCTGAGCTGCATTATTTTGTGTTATTGGTATCAGGCTTTCAAAGAGCATCTGGAAGCAGTATTAGGAAAGTGTTGGCCAAAATAGCTTTTTCCAAGGTGACCACAGCATATCCAACCTGTTAGATTTCATTTCTAACAGAGCTACTTTCATCCATAAGCAGTTGTATTCAGCAGCTGTCAGGGGGTCCATTTTCAAAACAGTTCATCCCAGTGCAGCATGTGGCACCTGGACAGCTGGGCCCTGGTATAAGGGGAGCTTGTCAGCTTTTTAATCAGGAGGACAGTAGCTATTAGAGCAAAGGGCAAAGGGGAGAGGCAGTCCTTAGGGGCCAAATCCAAGCATTTGCACAGGTAGGCCACTGGGTGCTCCCAGGGCCTGACAGTATGAATAAGTATAACTCAGTGATCCATATTTTATAGAAATCAGCAGCTCACAGAAGTTTTCAGAGCTCTTTTTTTTTTCTTGTAACCAGTTTCTGCCAGATACTGCTGCAGAGCATTTTTGCAGTTTGGAAGCGACATTAATCAGGAATGCTTTTTAAAGAGGAAATAAGGTTTGGAACATCTGAGAGGTTAGGCCGAGTAAGTGGTGAAGAGGGACCGGCTGACAGGAACCAGTCAAGGAAGAAGAAGGCATTTTTAGGTCCACGTGGTGTTCCAGCAGGCTGCGGGCGGCATAAGACCAAGGCAGTGTGTATGGAGGGCAAGCAATCATAGCAGCACTGGAAGCTTGGAGATCTTGAACTGGCTTTACAGGCAGGAGAGATGTATTTCAGCAGTTTGACAGTCTACAAACATTTTGTGACTTTGAAACCTCTGAACATGTAGTTGGATTTCTAGCCGAGTCTCTTGTGGCTTATTTGATATAAGTGGGGTTGCCCTGGTAGGGAGTTTCACATCAGAGGCAGGTGGCTGATGGCCCAATCTCAGGGTCCAGGGGACAGCGACAGAATTGTGGATCTGGTGGGTGAAACAGGCTTGCTCAGAGCAGCCGAATCTGTTGTCAGGGACCCCATGAAAATAGTGGGAGAGCTCCCAAGCCCTTGTGGCTGCATCGTTGATGGCACAGAGATTTCCCAAGGTGACTAACAGTCTATTAGACTGCCCTGTGAGTGGTGGGTGCCTGTTTGTGTTTTCCATGATGTCTGATAACAACGTGGGTTATGGTGTGGCAGTGTGGTTCATGATCAGGCCCAGAGGTGAATGTTTAGTTTATATCTTTGGGAGGAGAATTTTCAGAGCTTCAGGACTACAGTTATCTGTCTCAGGTTGATGTAGGCATTGTTTATCCTCTTGGGAAACAGTCAAAGTTGAAAGTTCAGGGTTAAATGAGAGAGAGGCTGACTGACTTGGTGTTATGGAGATGTCCTCCCAGGCTGTAAGATTGTTTCTGGCAGAAAAGCAAGGGGAAGGAATCCCTGTTGCGTTGGTGATGGAAATTTTTTGACAGAGGGAACTTTTGAAGGCAGAGAGCTCTATTCCATTGTCTACCAGGAAAGTCACAGGATTTCCCCCAACTTTTGTAATGACCATAGGCTCTTGAGGACCCAATTAGATAGAGCTCAGTCTGTCCTGTCTGTTTAGGCCTGGTGGGGCACAACTCAATTGTCAGGGCTGACAGTCTGATTTTTCCTCAAAGTATGAAACTCAGGAGGGATTGCTGACAGTCATCTTGGGTGGGAGTTAGATGATGCATCATGGTGGGGACCTGTGTGGCCAAATGCAGGAGATGGCTAGCTGGAACCAGTTTAATTGGCTGAAGGTAGAGAATTTGGGAGCAGGGAGTGAACCTGAAGGTGTTAGCAGCAAGTGTACTGGTCAACAAGAGTGCCAAGGCAGAATTCTCAAGAACGGGCCTCTTTTTCCTTGTTTTTTTCTTTGACATGCAAGGAGCAGTTTGATTTCATTTTAAACTCTGTGAACGTCTCCTTTTCTATAGTCAGGGTCTGTTGGTTTTAATTAATTAATTCCTATTTTTTATAATCATTTTTATAATAAAAATGAAATTTTATTTCATTTTTATCGGTACTGGGGATCAAACTCATGGCCGCCTGCTTGCAAAGCAGGTGCTTAAGCCGCTGAGCTAAATCCCCAGCCCCTAATTCCTATTTCTGACATCCTGTGTGTGTGTTGTGTAACCTTAAATGATGGCACAAAAGACAAAGAGTGGGCTCCTCTCAGAGAGAGACCATTCAGATGCCTGTCTGGCCACACCCCTTGGGAGGATGTAGGTGGGACTTAGCTAAGGAGGGTTTGTGGTTAACATTATGCTATATGTCAACTGCTACAGAACTATGGGTGAGGGTCCAGTCAGCCACCACAATCAGTGCTTCCCAGTCTTGGTGCACAGACAGAGCAGCCTATTCCTTCTATTGTCCATTCCATTCACTCACATATTCATTCAGCAGGCACTCAGAGGTTAAATATCATAACACCCTTTCCTTAAGAGTGATCTTGCCTAATGAGAGTTGATCAGACTCCTCTTTTGTGCAAAATGAGCAGGACTGATAGGTTAACCAGGCTGCCCCCGGGGCTCTTACTGGAGTCAGGCAGGCAAGCAGGCAGACAGACAGACAGATTGTGTACTCCTATCTTTGGGGTCCAATGTGAGCCACTTTCACAGTGAGCAGGAATCCTCCTCTTGACCACCAAGTGGACTTAAGAAATGTTGAGGATGTGTGCCTTCCTGTCTGGACCTAGAGGAGTCCTTGCTCTATGCACAAGATCCATGACCAGGGATTAAAGAGATCAGCATAGTCCACCTTCCTGGCCAACACACAAGGTGCAATGGCAAGTAGAAACACCAAAATTACACACAGGATTTGGAGGCAGACTTATTTATATCTATAGGCATGATTGGATCATTCTCAAAATCTCAGGCCCTGATCTCTGGTGGTCTAGGGCTTATATAAGACAAGCAGGTAGGAAATACAGAGACAGAATAGCTTGTTAATTAGGAATTGGTTTATACAGTGTGCACCACAGTGATACTATGCTTTACAGTAACCAGCAACTTCTCAGAGACAGAAGGAACTATTAGCTGGGCAACTAAGGAACTGATGCATGTGGTTGAGGAGGAAATTTTCTGTTTCACTGCAACACAGATCTTAACAAATCCAGTGTTGCTAACTAGTGGCATGGATTGCTTGCGAGGACCAGGGCTGGCAACTGGTTTTAACAGCTACATCAACTAATAGAGACCAGAAGCATTTGAAAAGACCAGAAGAGACTTCCAGAGAGCCCTGGAGAGGCTGCTAGAGACTCTAGAGATCTGGCAAGGTCACTATGAGCCTAGGCAGCCAGGAGCTGCCTACTCTGTAACACCAGCTAAGGCCACTGGTTCTCAGAGCTTGTGCCCATTAAGCCACCTGTGAACTCCATCAGAAGGGTGCAAAAGAAGCCTCTGTTGACTAGAAACAGGATCACTCCACACACTTAATAAGCTCAGGAAGAGGATGAGGAAGGCCCAGGTGTCTGCTGCCTGCCCATTGTACCTGGAGAAAGGTTTCAGAGTGGAGGGCCGTCACTGGGCCATGGGAAGCTCAAGGACAAAGTCAAGCCACTCTCACAATAACACCCTGTCCCAGCCACATCCAAGGACAGATGTGCACCATGCCCAGTGCCAGCTTTAGAGCTGGCATCACCAGAAAGCCCAAGGTCTGGACAACAACTTTCACTTGGGGAGGCATGGTGTCCCTGCAGATAAGCTCAGATGATGCAGCACTGGGGTTGGTGTTTTCTGTCCTGTTGGATGCAGAAAACCTCAGGAGCCTCTACCCTCCAACCTGAACCCTTCATAGGGATTTGTTGAGAAGGCATTCAGAGGAGCCCTCAGCAAGCCCACATCAAGGCCAGCAGAGGACTCTAGAGGACTCTGGTATGTCACCATCCTGGGACTTCCTTGGGAAGAGGAGCAATGCTGGTCCAGAGTCTGAAAGCTTAAAGCAGTCACAAGCTAAGAGGAGAAATGGGAGGTCTCAGGGATGTGAGATTTAGAGAATGGTGGGCTTCAGGACTGGCAAGGATTCTTAGGAAAGGGACTGGATTGGTTCTGTTTAGCTATAGCAGTTATAATGGAGAGAAGAAATTTTAGGGAAGCAAGATTCCTCTCAACAGGAAGAGGAATTTAGCAGCCAAACCCAAGGTGGTGGAATTGGCTGCAGGAAGCAGAAGCAATCACCCTGTAGAGCTCTGGCCAGGGCCTTATCAGGAGGCAGATGAAGGCCCTGCAGGGTTGACCCAGGCTCCAAAGATAGAAACACTTCTGGGTGCCAGTTAGTGCCAGCCACATGAGTCCTGTTGACAGGGCTGAGAGGGTGGACATCCATGTGTTCCTTACATTCAGCCACTGAGGTCAAGAGCTTCTGATGTTCCTCTTCCAGGGCCCATGAGAACAGTCACCAGCATCACTCAGTCCTGGCCAGGCCCTGCACTGCAGGTGTGGACTTCCAGTGTCCTGCAGTGGAGAGGCAAGAGCACTGCCAGTGTGTGCTGTGGCTCCCACCCTGAGTGAACAAAACCAGGAAACCCAACCCTTGCTCCATCAGACCCCATCTCTGCAGCTTGCTCTGTGCTGTGCAGATGGGAGAGCCCAGTGCAGTTCTCTGCATGGGGACGCTATGAGGGGACTTGCTGTGATCAGTGGAGTTCCAGTCCCACCTATGCACCTGTACTGTGCCTCTGGTGTCAGTGATGTAGGGCATCCATGTCATCTGTTAAGATGTGGAACATGAGGGAGGAAACCAAGGTCATACATGCTGCCCATGGGGAGGGGATTTGCAGCCCTTGGGGCCAGCATAGGGTGAGCTTGATGGTGAGGTGCAGGAGCCAGGTGAGGCTGGGTCCAGGACAGAGAAGGAAAAGCACCTGGAGCACCTCCCTGCCACCCTTGCACAGTGAGAAGGCTTCAGTTGGGGTTGGGAAGCTGGGTGGTGGAAGGCAAACTTCTCCATAGGAACCATGCAGCCCTCGCTTTCCAGTGGCTGCTTGCAGAAGGTTCCAGAATCCTTTGTTTTATTAGTAATGGAATGTGTTTACAGCAGTGCACATTATTCACAAGCCCTTCCACAGACTGGCACGGAGCCATCCAGCCTTGCTGTTATATTATGCAAGCAGGATGTTCTATCCAGTGCCCACACGCTGTAAACTCCCCTCCCAGGGGCCCTAAGTTGCACCCGAGGGATGCATAGGGCCCCAAGCAAACCACTTTCAGTGCCCCTGAGCCCTGCTGGCGAGAATGATTCATGATGCCTGTTTTCGGTTGGTCCCCAGCATCCTTCACCCTGAACCTGGCTAGTCCGGGTGATGCCTGTGAGGAGGCTACGGGCTCACAGGTCTATAAGGTGAAGGAGCCAGGCCTGCGTGGGGGCACCATGGACAGCAGCATCCACCTGCCAAGCTCCCTTTGCTGTGGGTGCTGAGTCCTTTGGGGCGGGGTGCTGGGGATATCTTGGGTCATCAGGATATGGAATTTGGGGTCCTTGGGGTGAGAGTGTTCGGGGTTCTTCAGGGTGAAGGTTCTGGGGTCCCTCAGGTTCAAGTGTTGGGATTCTTCCAGGTGTGTGTGTGTCAAGGACACATGGAAAGTAAAATTTATCATCCAGGGGTCGTAGTCTATATTTATTTATTTATTTGTTTACTTGCAGTCCTGGGGATTGAACGAACCTATGGCCTTTGCTCTAAGCCACATCCCCAGTCCATTGTTTTTCAAATTTTGTATTTTGAGTCACACTAAATCGCAGTTACCCAGACAACGTGTGATCCTTCTGCCTCAGCCTCTGAGTGCTGGGTTTTCCTTCACACCCTGCAGTGACAGAAGCCACAGCCTTGCGCACAGAGCTGGCAGAGCCTGGAGACATTTACACTAGCGCCCCCTGTTGGTCAGTCACATTGCCAGCATTTCTGTTACCATAGCCAATCAAGAGTCACAGCCCAGAACGTGAATGGAAATTTCCAGAAATAAACCATTTCCAGGTTTAAACCATGCGCCACTCAGGGCAGCATGGGGAAACCTCACCCTATCTTTCTCCTTGGATCTGGGGCGTGGGGTGTCCCCTCTTTTGTGCCATGCTCACTGCAACCTCCTTTCCTCACTCAGTGGGTGAGCCGCTGCAGGACTGCATCGCCTGCACCCAGGAACCCTGACTTCCACTCCATAGCGTGCTGAGGTGCCAGAGTAGCGATGCTGGGCCAGTGGTGGTGGCTTTTCTGTTTCCTTGTTGGTTTTGTCAGTTTTCTCTCCTGGTGCCTCATTTAAAAAGTAAGCTCTGCCCTAAGTGTCCCCTTACGGAAAAACCGAGCAAGTGTAGGGGTGCAGCCATCTGTGTCTCGGCAGCCATTAGGGGTGCACGAAGGGGGACAGATGTCATTGCAGGTCTGCACAGGGCAGTACGTGTCCCAGACAGTGAGCGCCTTCAGCCTCCAGTGGCAGCTGTGTCTGCTTACATGGCAGGTGTCAAAAGCTGGTCACCAAACCTGAGCTACTGGGTCAGGAGTTTACGATCTCCATCCCGCCCCGTGACAGGTGGCCCCACTGATCCTGGGACACAGGGCTTTCCAGCTCCCCAAGAGAGCAGGCTGAGGCTCCATCTCCCACTGGGCTAACTGCTTCTCACCTCAGAGACTGCCTGGGGAGGGTCTTTCGGGAAGCAGGGCTGAGTTAGTCAGCAAAGATCCTTATCCGAGGGAGGGAAGGATGTCCAGGGAGGACTAGCTAGCGGCCGGCTCTTCCAGGAATGTGGTGGGCTTGCAGCAGAAGGATGGCCGGCCAGGAGCGGGCGGTCCACCTGGACTCAGCTGAGGTCGGGTGAAATTAACATCGTGAAGGCCCCATGCATTTCCATACCCTGTGGGTGTTTGTGCTCCGATATTAAGGTGGTCCATTTCTGAAAGACGCTGCATTGCTGTGTGCAAAATAATAATCACTCAGGTGATCATGACAGCGCTGGCCTCCCAGGTGCCGGCCAAGGGACTGGTGGGGACGTGAGCCTGGGAGGGAATTGCCTAGGGGTTAGTTGCTATAGGTGGGCATTTTTCCAGAAGTTTTCCATTTCTAATTCCATCTGCAAGGCAGTAGACCGTGGGAGCGCAGTCAGGAGTCCAGGCTCTGCCTGGAGTCTGTGGCCTCTGCCCTAACACCATGGGTAGCAGGGTGCATGCCTCAGTTTCTCTTTGGTATCTGAGCAGAGCAAGACACATGAGGTTCAGGTACCTAATCAATCACTGGCTCAGTCCTGAACACCAAAAGCTCCAGGACAGGGAGAGAATTGTGTTTATCTGTCACAGTTAGGGAAACTGAGGCACAGGAGGACAAAGTCACTCCCACAGGGACACGAACTGTACATAGGAGACAAGATCCCTGCTTCCAGCCTGGCGTCTCCATCTGAGTGTCAAGGGACAGAAGTGATTGTTCCTCAGAGTGAAATCCGCAGCCCTGGCTCCTCCCGTCCCCATCGTTCCCTGGTCCCAGAGCCGAGGCTTCTCTCCTCCACCTGACAGGACTGGACACTGGCCCCCAGCTGTCAAGTGCAGGTGGCCTGCGGTGAGGTTGCTATGGGAACCAAGGAGACCCTGCTAGCATCAGTCTACCCCCTTCACAAGGTGGCCACAGTAGGGCCACAGCACCAGAGGGTGACTGCTGAGGAGGCCACCAGGCAGCCACAGGGCCGGGAGAGGAATCTCAGGAAGTGCTGAGGACGGTGTCCAGGTCAGGAGGGCTGAGGAGGGCCACAGAGCTGTGTGGCTGAGGGGTGTCCCAGGCAAGTGCTGGACCCGGGGCCACCCACTGCCTGCTCCTGGTCACAGATGGTACCAGTCTCGTGATGTGCTGATGTGGACACTGGCCATGTCCATGGTGGGGCTGGAGCAGCAGGATCCACAGAGAGAGTCCTCCACACAGATGCAGAGTGAGGGACACATCTGAGCAGGAGCGGGTATGTGCACCGCCTCCTGGGGTCTGAGGCGTACATTTCTGTCACCGGGGAAGCTGTCCCTATCCCTGTGGTTCCAGGGGCCCCTTTATTAGCAAATGCAGTGCACACAAGATGAACCAGCACCCTGCTGTCGCTCCTGCAGATTGTGGCCTCGATGGCTTTGGAATGGGGAGGAGATGCAGCACAGCTCCTGTGTCACCACAGCCTGCTGCAGGGAACAGGGCAGTGACTCCCATCACCTGGCCAGACTTCCTGGAAGAGGCTCCCCCCACCCCAGGCTCCTGTCCCAGGAGACCCCTCAAAGGCACCCCAAGGATATCTGCTCTGCGTCCACAGTGACCCTGTGCTCACTGTCTCAGGTCTGGGGCGAGAAGTACGCCTAGGGAGATGGTATCCAGGGTCAGAGGCACCGTGGAGAGGACCCAGGGAGGAGGCCATGGGGTCAGGGTGCAGGAGGCCAGGCTGGATGTACCAGGCAGAAGAGCATCTGAGAGGGGCAACTTGTGCCTCACTGGGTGGTTAGAGCTGAGGTCCAAGGGTTGATGGGGGCAAGGTCTGCCCAGGAAGCAGTGTCAGATGGGCTGTGACCACGCCAGAACCACACAGGAAACAAGCCCACCAGACCCAAGTCCTCGCCAGCCCCAGCTTCTGCTCCCTGTCTGGGATGCGGGGTCACAGCTCTACAGTCACCAGATCCCAGGAGTGACACCACAGAGCACAAGCTGGGCAGGGCAGAGGCCTGGCCTCCCAGCTGTGGCCGCATCGGGTGCCTACCCTGAGGGGCTGGAAGGCCCTGGCTGTCTACAGATGACAGGAATGACAAGCAAGGCGGCACCCGTGGGGCACAGTGGGCAGCCACAGAGGGCATGCCTGTCAGAGCTGAGGCTTCCCGCCATGCTCGGGGCAGCCGAAGCCACATGGAGCAGGGCTTGGCGCTGTCCTCGAGGTAGGCAATGCTGGCCGCACCCATGTTCTCCCCGACTCTGAGCAGAAAGTGGAAAGCATGACACAAGGGTCTGCTGGAGCCCAAGGCCAAAGGCCACAGCTGAAGGACCTTCCTTTCTGCTGCCCGCCAGTCCCCTGGTCTAGCCACACACACCCCATGGCCTCCCTGTCCTGAGGGTGACCCTCTTCCTGTGGAGTTGGTTCCCAGCACACGGAAACGGGGTGCTGATCCGACCCCCATGTTCCTGCCACCTCCCTCGCCTCTTCCCCTGCTGGGTGAATCTTCCCCTGTCCAGGGCTACCTCACTGCCCTGACCCCCAAGGGGCTCGCTCAGACCCAGTCTTGCTCCTGCAGCCCCATGACCCGGAGCAGGTCGCCCAAAGCGGGCCCTCAGCTGCTGGCCTGTTATTAAAATGCCATGGGGTGGGCCCTGGGTGGGGCGGCTCCAGCTGCCCCTCCTGACGTGTCTCAGGTCAGCTTCCTGGGTCTTGGCGTAGCTCTGGGGTGCAGGAGCGGACTGTGGTGTGGTATGGGGAGGGAGAGGTGGGCAGTGGGCAGTGTGCAAGGCTCCTCGCCCCTGAGGGGTTCCTCTCAGAGGAACACAGGGGGTTCCTCTGCCGAAACCCTGCGCATCTGGCCTCTGTGGCTGCTGGCCTCGGCCTGTGGCTGCATCACCCCGGTCTCTGCCTCTGTCTTCCATGCTCCTCACCGCATGCCGACTCTCAGGTCCATCTTCTCTCTCACTGGTCATCCAGGAGGGTTCCGCTCGGGATGCTCAGCTCAGCCACATCTGCACAGACTCTTCCAAATGCAGTCACTCTCACAGGTTTGAGGTGCTAGGAAATAGGGCACCATGCAGCCTGCAACAGGGGCCTGCCCCCTGTCAGTGCTTCCAGCGGGAGACCTGCTCCTCATTCCCATGTCCAGCTGTGATCTGCCATCTCCAGTGGCCTCTTGTCCCCCAAGCCCACCAAGGCTACCAGGGCCTCCTCCTGAGCTCAGAGTTCTGGAGGCTGTGCCCAGGAAGCTTCCAGTCCTAAGGACCTGGCCTTCTCCTGCCCCACCAAGGACCTCATTCCCAGGGCGCCCACCACCCCAGTGCAGAAACCAATGCATAAGCGCAGGGTGGAGGGGACGCATGCAAACCCTGTGGCCAGCGGCATCTGTAACCTTCATGCAGACGTGGGCCCCACAGGCTGGGAGGGGGCCCCTCTGGGGTCACTGGTGAGGCACTGGCCGTGGCCCATTAGCACGCTCTGCTCCGAGGGCCTGATTGAATGAGGTTCGGCATTGGCTTCACTGGTTATTGTAGTTTTTCCATTATTTTATTGTGCAAATTCCTGGTAGGCTCAGCAGAATCTGGAGGCAAACTGAGCAGCTACTGTGAAGTGTGAAAAATTACCCTCCGCTAATGCAATCAAACTATTTGCTTATGGGATTACAGGATGGAAATGAGGCCTCGGGCTGGTGACTTGGCAGTGGACTGCGGTCACCTTCCCAGGCTGCTGCGGTCCTGGGCTGAGAGCTGTGGTCCTGATTTCAGGGCTGGCCAGGACTTTCCACTCTGTCAGAAGCTCACTTTCTCAGTGCTGACAAAACCGTTCATTAGGCACTGACAGCGGTCCTGGGGCCAGGCAGGGCCAGCACACGCCACGCCCATCGTTCCATGCTTTCATCCAGCAGATGCCGGCTCAGCTACCCCAGGCCCAGCCCAGGCTCCATCCAGGCAGGAGAGGGAGGCAGGTGAACCTCTGAGAGCAAGGCCTGCCATGATGACAGGCTGCACTTGGTTCCAGGATCTGTGGGGTCAGAGTCAGTTCCTGTGGCCTTTGTCCTGGACCTGAGCTCAGCACATCACCTGGGTCCCGGTGCATGTGATAGAGCCCCCACAAGATGTCAAACAGTCCCCACACCCAGGCCACATCCAAGACCAACTAGATTCAAACACTGGGGCAGGGCTCAGCATCTCAGCATCCTTCAGACGTCTCTCCCACAGGAGCTTCCTGAGCCACCACTACTGAGAAACACTGTCTCTACCGAGGTCCAGCACCACCATCCTGGAGGGGTTAGAGACCTTGGAAGGACCTGTGTCTGGAGCGGAAGGGGCCATGAGCTCAGGGTGTCTTCTCCACCAACACAGCAGCTCCGACATGCGGCATCTCTGCTCCCAGCCACGGCTGAAGGATCGAGTGGTCAAAAGGTCGAGTGGAGGGGTGGGAGGTGGGCTGTGGCTGCTTAACGGGTGGGCAGTGAGCGGGTGGCACGGCCCTCGGGGTCCTCCCTTCCTGAGCTTACCTCCACTCCAGAGTCTCCTCAGGGTCCACTTCCTGTCCAGGAGCTCTATTTCCTCCCTCCCTGCACCCACTTCTTCTCTCAGAGCCCCACTTCCTGCCAGACCCCAAAAGTTCTCAGTGAGATGTTAATCAAACTCAAGCACACGCTGGAAATGTTTTCAGTGTGACAAACTATGATTTTCCTTGGATGCAAATACATTCTCAAGATTCAAAACATGTATCCATGAAATCTCTCAAAGCAATGAGCTAAAAAAAGAATTGAACATTAGCCCATCCTTGTAACTATGAGAAATATATCTTTAACTCCCCATTCTGATATTCTGTAGAGAACACTGACTTTCACCTATTAAAAATGTTGTTTAAAATCTAGAAATCTCCAAGTATAGTTTCATCAGAAAATTCTAGTAAACATGTAAAAACAAGAAATAAAAAGAGACCAATTTATGAAATTCTTCTGAAAAATATAATGAGACAAACATTCCCAAATTTATTTCACAAGGCCAGCTGTATCAAGATGCCCAAAATATACAAAGGCAGAGCAAGAATTAAAGGATATTCTAGTGCTCCTAAAGGATATAGGCGCAAAAGAAAACTCCTTAATAAAATTTAGCAAATCAAGCAATTTATAAGATGAGTAACACATTATGAGCAAGATGGTTTTATGTTATGAGTGCAAATCTACTTAAATACTTGAAAATAAATCAATGTAATCCATCATACCAATAGGCTGAAGGGAAAACTAACACACAAGCACATGGGTGACACAAATTTTTTGATGAAGTTCAACATCCGTTCATGATAGGAATCGGGTGTCCTCAGCATGATTCATGGGAGCTGCAGAAACCTGGGGACAGTGTCTTCTGCCACGGCAAGAAGAAACGTCTTATCCTAGGGAGGGGCACCAGTCAAGGACGTCTGATCACACTGTGTCTGCTGGCACTCTCCTGTTGCATTTCCAGAGACAGAAAACACCTTTTCCTACGTGTAGATAAAGTCCAGCTTGCACCTAGCTGTCTCCCCAGAGACTCTGTGCTCATGGGTGGAGCTTTTTGGAGGTGGCTGCCTCTAGGGTGTGTGGTAACTTAATGGCTTAGCAGAGCCCTGGGTGTGGGTAATGGGAGCCCGCCCTGGGTGTGGGTGGCACTAACGACAGGCTCTCCTGGGGGACATAAAGGGAGAGCCGGAAGGCTTTGTGCTGCCCCGCCACCCCTGCCTGCGGGACTGTTTCTCCTCTGCCGTGCCCTGAGCCAGGCAGCCCTCCCTTGGATCTAGGGCACTCTGAACTAAAACCTCTACAAACTGTGAGCTGAAACAGGCCCTTCTCCTTTAACTCTGGGTGTCTGATATTTTGTCCCAGCAATGAGAAAAGAAACTAAGACAGGTAATGTGTTTATCTATATCGAAAATTCTATGCACTTCCCCCAAACCCAGAATTACTATGTGAGATTAGCAAAGTTGCAGAATTAAAAGCAAGGAGTTGTTAGAAATTGAATTTTAAAAATTTATGAGAGCTCCAGAAGAAAGGAAGAGAGGGAGGGGAGGAGACAGACAGAGAGCTAAAGAGCGGGGGTGATATTTAGGTGTAAAACTAGCAAACACGTAATGAACCTTTAATCTGAATGCTACCGAACACGGATGAGAGAAATCAAGGGGGCCGGAGACACAGCGTGTCCACAAATCTGCGAAGTCAGTGTATTCAAGATAAAAACTCTCCCTGAATCGCTCACATTTCCGTCATCTCATTTCAAGCCTGAACAGGACATTTTGTTGAAGCACTTTGCAAACGATGTGTGTGCAAAGTGTAAAGGAGTAATCGGATGTGCCTATGCCCGTGTGGTCACAGTGCTGGGGAGGCGCCCAGACCACCAGGACAGAGCCGCGGCCAGGACAGACCTGTCCGGACATAACGCCGTAATCCCAGGCTCTGGATGACTGAGGCAGGGGGCCTCACGTTCCAATCTGGAGGATTTGCCAGCTAATTCATTAAAAAAATCAAATAGGAGGTGGCTGGGATGTCATTCAGGGGAAGCCCTGGGCTCAACACCTAGTCCCCGGAGAAGGCAATGCAGGAGATGAAGCATAAATTGTCAGTGAACTGTGGGCTCACAGGCCGGAATAGTACCGCCCTCCCTGCGCTTTGCACTGTGTGGAGAAACCATTCCACCCCGATGGGTGCGGGGCAGGACGCCTCCAGGGCTGCCTCGGTTCATGGGCTCAGTCTGCTCCACAGTTCTGGGAAACCTGGCGCGTTTGTGTCTGTGTGGGGAAGACGCCGTGGTCTGCTTCATCACCGGACAGAAGAAGAAGGTGGCAGGTACTGAGGGCAGGTTAGGAGTCAGAGTGCGCGGCCCTCAGCAAGGAGGAGGCGGATGGAACCGCAGACCGACTCCTGATTCCGGGTCTCTGCCTTCTTCGCTGCCCTGGAGCTGCGCCCCAGTGTGGAGAGCTCGGGGATCCTCCAGCGCTACCGAGCACCCCAGGAATGTGAGTTTGGTGCCTGCAAAGTTCTCTGTCACTGTCTTCTTTGTCCACCGCCCCTTCGGCCTCTGGCTCACGCATGCCGCATGTCGTAATTGTTCGGGGCTCTTGCACAGCCTGTGCCTTATCTCCATCATTTATCTTCCCGTGCGTCTCGACCTTGGACACGGCTGGGGTTCTAACCCCAGGCTCACAGACGCTGTCCTGAGCGGCGAAGGCCTGGCTGGCGTCTCACCATGTTTCCGAGCCTTTCTTTCTTGCTTCTCAGTTTTGTGTCTCTGCTGACCGTGTGCCTCTGCCCCTCCGGGTCCACTTTTGCCTGTAACTAGTGGACCTTGGATTGTACACTGCCAGGCCCATTTGCAGCCTGGAATTGCACAGCTGCCCTTTCCAGTGCCCCAGCTCCCAGCCTGTGCAGCCCCTTAGCACGGAGACCTCTGTGGGTGTCACCACATGGCCCCCGGGGTCACAGAGAACAAAGACGCTCCTGTCCAAGGGAATTCCAGGGCCCCAGAGAGGAAGCGGGGGCTGGGCCGGGTCACGCCACACAGAGCCACAGTGGCCCAGAGCAAGCATGGCTCCCACTCGAGGGGCGCCACTCAAGGGCCCCTGGAGTCGCCTCCAGCAGGACTTTCAGGTCCCAGCGAGGCTGAAGTCGCTGGACAGCTGTGCTCAGCCTGAGGCCTCAGCTTGCTTGGTTGCAGGAAGCCGCTGGAGGCTGAGCCCAGGCTCATGCTGCCAGCCTTCCAGGAAGGGACTCGCCCACCGAGCAGAGCCTGCCGAATCCCAGACTCGGGGTCACGGCTGCTCACCAGCCCAGCGTGTCCGGCAAAGGCTGCAGCCCCCTCACACTCGTGCAGGCTGGTGGTAGCTGTGCTGTCCCCTCCAGGGGCATCCCGGGGGCCTTTGAGGGCTCATGGCTCAGCTCTGTGCTTCCTGGGCCCAGCGGCGCTCCGAATGCAGACTCTGCTGGGTTTGAGGCAAGAGGGTATGAGGGGCCGACACCCCACTCACAGCTGCCCCCCAGACTTGGGAGCTGGGGCCCGCAATGGTTCCACGGGTGATGCTGGGGGACCTTCCAGAAATGTCCTCTACACCCAAGACGAGGAACTAAAGACCCAAATCACCTCCGAAACTAGGAGAGAAGAAACAGCAAAGGCACCTTCTGGGTTTTGAGAAATGAAGACAGAACACGAATGGACCTTGAACCTAACAACCTGGAAACAGACTCAGAGTCACAGTCTTTCTCCAGAGCCCCCAGGCCCAGGGGGCCCGTTTACGCAGAGGATCCCCCCACTCTACAAGTCACTGGGTTGGCTTTAGGAAGGCGCCTCCCCGTACCTTAAAGCACAGGCTGCTCCCCAGGCTCCCGCTGGCTACCATTGCTGTGCTCGTGTCTTATTTACTGCCCACCCAGTGAGCTCGCCAGCTTGTCTAGAGATTCCAACCCTAAGGTGCTCGGCCCCATGGATAGAGTGGGGTGCCGTCTCTTCCTGTGAAGAGTTGCACTTCTTTTTTTAGCTTCATCTTTTAAACAGCTTTATTTAAAAAGTGTGCCCGTTACACACTTTACAGATGCACAGCGCTGAGCCCTGCACCCTGACAGAGCTGTGCAGCCACGGCTGCGGTCACACATGGGTCATCTTCCCGTCGCAGTTCAGAAGCCCTCTACCTACCCGGGTCCCTCCCCAGCAGTCTGGGTAACCACTGAGCTGTCTGTCTTAATCTAGGAACTCACTGGGTTTTTTTTTTTTTTCTTTCAAAATCGACTCTGCGCACCACAAAACAGACCATACCATACCAAAGAAGTGCAAATCCTGCAAAGTAAGCTCGTATCAGAGCACAGCAGAGAAAGAGCAGAGACGCACGGAGAATGGGATTGCTTCTTTCCTTTCTGTTTTAGCTCTTTGCTTTCCTGTAACACTTCTCCTGTGAGCGACTGGAACGCCTAGCATCCGCCCTTCTGCGTAGCGCCCAGTCACCCACCCTGACTGCGTTGGGGACCAAAGCCTGTGTGTCCCAGGTGGTGGGCGAGGCTGGTGAGGCTCCTGGTGGAACCAGGAAGATCCCTGAAGGGCTCCCACTGCTGGCCGCTTCTGGAGGAGCTGCGGGCTCCTGGGGAGCCATGACTGGCTGATGACATCATGGTGGAGCTCGACCGAGGCGGGCCGGCGAGCATGAAGGAGTGGCTGGTCCTGCGGATTCTTGGTGTTCACTTTTGGCGCCCGATAGACGCATGCCCTGTGTTAAATGGCACAACCGGGAGTGCACACGTGGATGCACATGTAAACACACTTGCGTGCACACGTGCTGGACATTCAGGCCGTGCCCGGTCCCCACTGTTTTCTGGAAAGCTCGGTTTCACGGAGACCGAGACCCGCAGGCAGGACCCTCAGCTCCTTCATGCACGCATAGCTGCAGTGCTGGCAGAGCTGCAGAGTGGCCACGGTGACTCCCTGGGGCCTCGAGTGTGGAGCCAGAGCCGTGCTGGCCAGGACAGGCCCTGAGCACCCCCAGCTGCGGCCAGGTCGCAGGCTCTTGTCCTCAGTGCAGGAATGGGGGCCACAGTGTGACTGCCCCTCCTGCCTGGGCGTGACCCCCCTCCTGGGGTTGCGTCTCAGCTCTGGGCGGGCCACGTCCCATTTCTGCAGCCCTGCCGAGGGTCCCCGACCCAGAGAAGTGATGGTACCTGCCCCTGCCTCCAGAGCTGTGGCCCCAGGTGGCTACATGCTGGCAGTTGTGCCTGACCCAGATCCCAGCTCCCCAGCAGCCTCCACTCCTCATGGGAGAAGGTCACAGGCTCTCCCCAGCTTCTGCTCAGAGGAAAACTTTACTATTTTATTTTTGTGAAAATCACACACACACACACACCCTGAAAAACTTTTTTAGATAGGGAAAACAAAATCCCACCCCAAATCTCATCACTGGGGAAAGGTTTGCCTTGGTAGGAGGCACTTCCTTGGAGAGCTGCGGGGCTGCGGGGGGTCGGCTGGGAGGGAGGAGGTGGAGAAGGGGGGTCAGTCTTTAGTAGTTTAGCTCATCTCTTTCCACTGCTGAACGGCATTTATACATTCAGCTCCAACACTCCACCTTTATACATTCATACATTCGATAACCTGGTGCTGATTCAACAGCACAATTTATTCATTCAGCACTCAGGGATCACTTGTGCCTCTCCAAGCTTTCACAACAATGAATAAGCTGAAAAGAACATTCACATAGAAGTCTGAGGTGGGCATGTGTTTCTGTGTCTCCTGGCAGATTCCTGGAGGGGCAGTTGTGGGCCACGCAGCCCCTGCTTAGCTTCATACGAAGTTGTCAGGGACATTGTTATGTACTTCTGTAATTTTGCCACTTTGCCAAGAGTGCAGGAGTGGATTGGCTGTCCTGCCTTCTCACCAACACTTAGTAGTGCACATCTTTCTAATTTGGGGTCTGGCTGGCATTAATGGTGCCGCACTGCACTTCTAGTTCAGCTTTGGCTGGAGAGAGACGCCGTAGGGAATGTTTTCTGTGCTTCCTGGCCATCTGCATGTCTGCCTTTCTGAAGTGTCTGTCTAGCTATTTTACTACTTAAATAAATATGGCTGTTTATCTTGTAATTGAGTTTTAAGAGTGCCTTCAATATGCTGGTACCAGTCCTCGGTAGATACATATTTTGCAAACATTTTTGAAGTCTTTAGAGAATCTTTTCATTTTTCCCAACAGTGTCCTTTGGAAAGCTTGGATTTGAAATTTGAAGGAATCTGGTTACCAGCTTACTGCTTCTGCGGCTCCTGCTTTATGTAGACAGACAGGAATCTCCAGACCATTCTCATCATGAATGTTTCTTTCACAGCCTGTCTCTCCACCAGGGCACAGACACCAAACTGCCAGATCTGCCAGGCCTCCACCCCCTTTGCTGTCCCTGGCTGACCCCCCTGCTCCCCTGGCTGCCTGACCTGATCAGACACGCTTTCCAGGGTGACCTGGGAGGGCAGGGCTGTCTCTCAGGGATTTATTCGCTTTGTGTACACAGTGATCCCCCTGCACCCGGTTACATTTCCTGTGGCTTCCTTTACAACACAGACAACCGAGGTCTGAAAATAGCAGGTGGGAATTCCAGAAATAAATATTGGAAGAGAGAAAGACCACACTCGTGTAACTTTTATTAGCGTACACTGTGAAGATTGTTCTATCGTGTTCGTCTCACTGCATAATTTATAAATTAAACCTGCCTGAGCAGGAGAGTCAGGATGTGCGTAGCGCTTGATACTCACTGTGGTTTCCAGCATCTGCTGAGGGCTTGGAAAGTTTCCCTTGTGGAAAAGAAGGGCCGCTGGGTACGCGCTTGGGGATTTTTTGCCTCCATGTTCCTGGCAGATCTGGTGGGACTGAAAGTGAGTCAAGTCAGTGCCCTGCCCCTCGCTCTGTGTGCTCTGTGGCCGCGGCTGGTGGCCACATCGACAGGCACAAGAGTGCTGCTGCAGTGTCCCTGACCCTCACCAGGCAGGGAGGCTGTGACCGGCTGCTCTCACTGACCCCCACCAGCACCCAAGGGTTCCATCTTCCTGTGCCACGCCCACAGCAAGCAGACTGGGCCTCTGATCTCGAAGCTCACCAGGCTCCCCAGCCTCATCCCTACCCTTGCTGCTAGAACTCACCATCCAGAAGGATGTGGGGGTCACTTTCAGGCACTGCCTGCAGCGTGAGCGACACCTGTGTGCGGGCCTCTGCTGTCTGCTGCGATGGGGCCGTGTGCGGAGCCCCCGGTTTCTCTTCCTGCAGTCTCACGCGCGCCCCTAGGAGTGAAGCCCTTGTGTCTTGCTGGGCAGTGGGCCCGAGAGCTCGTGTCTCACCCTGGACATTCGGCTCCAGCAGCCTTCACGGCACAGCACTGCTCCTGACGTACCGTGCATTTCAGAGCAGGAACACACCGTGGTGTTTAAACCAGGTTACATGTGTCTGCGTCTCCTCAGCACTTACCATTCATGACGAAAGCACTGGAAACGCTTCCTTCCAGCTTTGTGGGGTGCACAATCACCGGCGGTGAGACAGCACACCAGGGCTTCTCCTTCCTGTCTAGGAAGAGTTACCAGAGTGTGTGGTAAAGGTTTAAGTTGCCTAGAAGTTCATCGCAACCCAGGACGCACTGCCGTCCACACCCCTCAGAATGCTTCCCCTGGCATCAAACACGCTTTCCATCCTCCTCACCACTGTCCGAAGCAGCTCTCTTTCCGTGTCTTTTGAGGTGAGGTGCAATCAGAGCCACCGTGACAGCAGCCGCCCAGAGCCTTCCTGTGGAGGGCAGGCTCCTGCCAAGGTGACTCGGTGTCCCCATCTGCCTGGTTCAAATGAGTGCAAAAATTAAACGTTTCTAATTGATTCAGGGCATCCGGGCAGCCGGGAGAGCTGACTAAGGACCGAAGGGAGGACTCCGGAAGCGGCAGGCAGGCGGCCAGGTGTGTGCAAAGTGAGGGCGTGTCCGCGGGGAAGCTGGCAATGTGTCCTTCATGCGATGAACTTAAAATCAAAACATTTGCGTAGTTTTCAGCCGCACTTCACATCTGCAGCTGTGCCCGCTGCTCCCGGAGCTCCTCAGCCAAGCTTTCCGGCTCCCTCCACAGCCGGCTCCATGGCCCCTCTGTGTGCGACTTCATGATCCACCTTAGTCCACACGGGAGTGAACTGGGCTGCGTGTGTCTGTGCCTGGCTTCTTTCACTTAACTGGGTGGTCTCTGCCGCATTGTGTGGTCGCACGTGACAGGGGCTCTTTCGTGGAGGCTGAGCAGCCTCCCATCGTGCGCGCTCAGACGGCTTCTGTGTCTGAGGTTATGCAGGTGCTGTAATAGCGGCGGGTGTCCAGCTGCCCCTCGGCTGCCTGGGGTGTACACCGGCAGCGGGGTGCGGGGCTATAGGCTTCCTTTGCCCGGGAAGCCAGTGTGCAAACCTCCCCTCTCCGCAGTGAGCACCACACTCGTTACCCGCTGTCGTGTTGTGACAGCCCTCCTGGCAGCGGCCAGGCCGTATTTCATGCTGTCTCGGTTTGCATCTTCTGGATGATCGGTCACACTGAATGTCCTCCCCACACACCTGCGGCCACTGTAAATCTTATTTTGTGGAATGTTTCTTAGGCCAAGGGCTCATTTTCTAGCCAGGTTGTTTCTTCTGGTCGTTTGGATTTCGTTAGCTCTTTGTACATTCTGTGTGTTAACCCGCTTGTCAAACGTACAGTTTAAAATTCCAATTGTCTCTTCACGGTTTGTCCTGCTCTTTCCTGGGCAGAAACTTTGTAGCTTGGTGGAAGCCCATTTGTCAGTTTTTGGTTATTCCCTCTGCTTAGGGGGCCTTGTCCAAAAATTCCTGGTGCGCTTCTTTTCCTAAAGCATTGACCCGTTTTCTTCAAGGAGTTTCATAGTTTCCTGTTTCCACATAAATATTTAAGTCTGTAACCAGTGGGAGACGGGTCTAGTTTCCTCCTCCGCCAGTGGGTGTGCAGCTTCCCCAGCCCTGCTGACCCTCTGTGGTGTCACGGTTGATACATTGTGTCAACTTGAGCAGTTCAGAACTTTAACCAAGAGACTCCGCAGGGAGCCGGGTTGTACTTGGTTAAGTACCCTCAGCCTGTGCAAGAGGAAGGCACAGAGATGCTTCACCTGCCCTGGCTACGAGTGGCCTGCTTACTACAGAAGAGAAGAGCAGGCTTGTTCTCCCCCAGATTTGGCTCTGGCTGCTTTTGCTGGCTTCTGCCCTGAAGTGTTGCCTGGTGCCAGGCCGCCATGCTTTGGAGCCAGCTGATTATAGACTGAAACCTCCACAAACTGTAAGCTAAATAATCCTTTTCTTCTCTAATTTTGGGCATCCGGTGTTTTGTCTGAGCAACCAGAAAAAAGTAATCAAGACATATGTGTACTCAGCACCTGTTAAAATCCATTCCCTGGGCTGTGTGCGCTCACTGGTGGCCCTCCGTTCTGCCCCATGCATGTGTGTCTGGTTTACGCCAACGCCACTTTGCTCTGGTTTCTTTTTATTTGTGGTATAAGCTGAGGTCAGGGAGTCAGTGCCTCTTGCTTTGTTCTTTCTGCTCAAGATGGCTTTAGCTATTGAAGGTCTTCTGTGGTTCCATACAAATTCTAGGATTGGTTTTTCCCCCCAAGTTTGTGAAGAATATCATTGGTATTTTGACAGAGATAGCATTGGATTTTTCTATTTGGGTAGTGAAGTTGTTCTAATAACACCGATTCCTCTAATCCAGTGCCACGAGATGTATCTCCATTTATCCTGTGTGTCCTCCTGATTTAAATCATTGAGGTTTTGTAACGTTTATTATAAAGATCTTTCACTTATTTGGCTGAATTGATGGGTGTTGTTTTAGAACCAGTGTAAGGGAGACTGAGTCTTAATCTCTGTCATCTGAATATTCAGTACTGGTGTACAGCACGACTACTGATTTTTGAAGGCTGATTTTGTATCTACAACGTTCTGAATTCAATTACCCATTTTAGGAGGTTTTGTGGAGCCTTAGGGGTTTTCTGTACAGGACAACATGCCATCTGAAAAGAAAGACAACTTGACTTTCCCTTTTCCAGATGAGGAAAGTTCTCTCCCGCCTGGTTCCTCCATCGGGGACTTTAGGGTACAGGGTTGAATCGGGCTGTGGAGAGTGGGCACCCTCGTCTTTCTCCCGCCTCATCTTAGAGGCTTTAGTGTCCCGGCCTTGGTCTGCAGTTGGCTTATCACAAACGGCCTTTGCTCTGCAGAGGCACAGACTGCACTGCTTAATTTCTCACGGGTTTTGTCGCAAGGCGCGGCCCAGCGGCGGCAGATGCCTCTTCGGCACCGATTAGCTGACCCTGCACTTTCTGCCGTTGTTCCGTGGCGGGCTCCTCACCCTCCTGATGCGCCTGTGCTGAGCTCTCCCTCGGGTGCTGAGAGGACTCCCTCCGTCTGGCGGGTGACGCTGGGTCACCTCTGTGCGCACTGTTGGCCTTGGCTTGCTTGTGTTTTGTTGAGGACTTTGCATCTATCTTCGTCAAGGATACTGGCGGCAGTTTCCTTTTGTTCTGTTGTTTCTGTGGCTTCAGGATTAGAGCTCTGGAGAGTGAGTCTGAAGAACTCCCTCCCGTGGCTGTGTTGATTTAAGATTGGTTTCAACTCTTCTAAAAGCTGGAGGAACTGGGCTCTGAACCCGTTTGGCTTCGGTTTCTCTTTCATCGGAGGCTTTTTATTAGCGATCCGATCTCATTCCTCATTGCTGGTCAAGCTTCGCCGCTGGCATTGCGGCCTTTAATGTTCTAGTTTGCAGTCGAGCGCTTCTTAGCCCAACACGCTGCCCAAGCTCTGAAATTTTTATTATCTCATCAATTTTTAACTCTCTCATCTTCAGCTCTTCTTTTGTCAAAACTGTGTTCTTGTTAAGCCTTTAACTAACTCAGGGAGCGTCTCCACGGGCTGAGCTCCCCTCCAGCTGGCTTCTGTCATGCCTGGTCCCTTCTGTTTCAGGTCATCCACGTCTCTTCCTCTGTGTTCTCTGGTGCCAGCGTTTCCTTCAATATGACTGTCCCAGAGGGCTCGGGGCTGCGCACACAATGCCACAGTGAGAAAACTTTTCCTGGATCCCTGCTCTCCTGGTTTTACCCCGAGTCCCTGGGTTAGTTGGTCCAGTGCAGGGCCCCAGGACCCCACGGTCATCACACAGCCAAGGCCGCTCTATTTTGTCCAGCTTCTTTCTAAAAGATTTCTAGATGCCCCGCCTGGTTTTCCTCCTCCACCTGCCTGGTGCTTATCCTGCCTCTGCCAACGAATTCCTCCATGCAGCCTGGAGACCTGGCGAGGGGCTCTGCGGCTTCCTGCAGTGGACAGGAGGGCCTCTGGTCTCGCCAGCTCTTGTTGTGGCTTTCCGCGGGCTGCCCGTTTGCTTCCTAACCCTTCCTCCCAGCTTGGGAAAGCTGTGGGGAACCCCGACACGTCCTTTCCTGGAAACGTGTCTCCCCCACACAGCAGGGTGGGGAAGCCTGGGTGAGCCGTCTGAATCGGGAATTTTTAGGGTGCTCAATGACTTTGCGAAGTTCATTCATTCACTTTGTCCATTTCTTGTGCAACTGCTGGACTTTTAAAAATGTTTTAAAATATGTCTTGGCCAAGGATGCGTCACATATATGACAGGGACCTTGCGAGGTTATACTGGACCTGAAAACTTCCTGTCACCAGGTGATGTGGTGGCTGGACGCGTTCTAGCAGAACATGTCGATCAGGACTCGCAGTGATGCTGGTGCAGATGTGCCTGCTGTGCAAGTCACAGGAGAGCCCAGCGCAGCGGTGGCATGCTCTAGCTGTGCGGGAGACCACACCTCTTAAGTTTGTGTGAGTGTGGCCTCTTCACACAACGATGGAATCACGTTCCCCGCTTTCTTGAGCTTTGCATGTTCTTCTGTAATGCAGGGTTAACAGCAAGAGCTGCCATCCCATGAGCTCACTGGTAGTGCTGCTGAGGCTCCTGTGCACCATGCGTCCAGCTGCGGGCTCCCTTGTCCCGGTGTTGTGTGGACGGGCGAGGTGTGGAGGGATACATGACGGAGGGAGGGACAGAGGGACCATGGGCCTGGTGGCAGATGGGCGAATGGGTGTGTGTGGAGGCACGGGTGAATGGGGGTAGATGGATGCAGGATGGATGGGGTGGATGGGTAACTGGATAGATGGATGGGTTTGTGGCTGGTAAATGGATAGAGGCTGGGTGTCTGGGAGGATGGAGGGATGGATGGACGGATGGGTTCGTGAATAGGTCAGTGGCTGGGTTGGTGGATGTCCACTATGGAAAGGCTTCATCAAGGCAATATGCTAAAACTGACAAGGTCCCAATCCTCCCAGAATTTACCACAGAGCACAGCTTTATCCCAGGTACAGGGCCTGGTCTGGAAGCCAGAAAGCCCTCGTGGTAAGATGCCTTCCAAAGCTGAGGGGTGTGTGGATGAGAAGGGGAGCTGGGAGGCTTGTTCAGAGCCCCAGAATCCCATGCTGGCTGAGGGTGGTTCTCAGCATCTGAGAGATGGCCTGGACTCTCATGGGGGGGGGGGTTAGGGTTAGGAAATTGGCACAGGCTGATTAGAGACAATAGGGGAGGGAGAGGTGTCGGATGGTTCCTGGATTTCAGGCTCCACCCCCAGGGCAGGGCTGGAACTCCTTAAATACAGGGAGGAGCCTTGAGCTGGGGTTGCACTTAGTAAGCAGGTGCCTTGAGGTATCCACAGGCGGTGCCAGGGCAATGGGCGGGTGGAGCAGGAGGAGGAAGGCGGGCATCTGCATGTGGTCGGAGGTAGGAGTGAGGTCACCTGTATGGGGGAGATAAGCAGATGTCACCTTGGCTTGAGGAGCTCCTTAAGACAGTTATTGGGCAGAGCCTGAGCCATACCAGAGAGATGGGAAGAAAAGGAAGACAGGGAGGAGGAGGAGGACGAGGACGAGGAAAAAAAACGAGGAAGAGGAGGAGAAAGGGGAGGAGGGAGAGAAGAAGGAGGAGGAAGCAGACAGAGGGAACAGGGCTGCAGGGACAGCTGCCCCACAGCACGGAGGGGGTGTAGCAGTGGGAAGGCGACAGGGGCCGTGGTGCTGTCTTCTGCCCCTGCTCTTATCAGATTCATGTCTGCCTGAGCCGCTCCGAGCTGTGCAGGCTGGAACCTTCTCGGCCACCATTTGGGGAGCAGAGGCCTAGAGGCAGCTGGAGCCTGGCGAAGAAGCTGGTCCCATTCTCATTTTTCTTGCTGGCTGTCATTGTGGCAGCACATCTGCTCACACACACGTGCCCATGTGCGCACACACACACACACACACACACACACTTTCTGTTTAATTCAGTGGAGTTCTTCACTCAAAAACTGTATTTCAATTTGTTTCAAATTGATCTGCTGCCAAAAATCCGCTAACTTAACTATTGCGAAAATGGTCACTATGCTGTCTGTACATCCTAAACGTATAGGGGCCATGGTAATGGATAGGATGGAATGGATGCCATCCTAGTCACCCGCTTCATTAGTGTCCGGCCCTGACCTTGCCAGTCATCCCTCCGTCCCGTCCAGAGCTGGCTGTCTCTCCCACCTGAAGCCACCGTGGCTCCCCGATCTCTCCACACCCACACCAGCCACCGCAGCCACCTGCCCCTCCCAGGGCCAGAGTCCCAGCTGGCCCCCAGGACGCTGTGGAAGTGCGCTCCATCCGTTACCTCTCTACCTCCTACCCATCTGTGCACAGCTCCCCTCATCATCGGGCATGGAGCCAAGGCTGGGGCCCAAGGCCAGAGTGGAGGTGGCGGCTCCCACATGCTGTGCGCCATCCCCATGGCGAGCAGGCTCCTGAGGCTCCAGACTGCGGCCAACCTCTGCCCAACAGGGCATAGCTGAGAGGGCAGCTGTGTGACCACAAAGGCCTCAGGCCACATGTGCAGGGCTCTTGTCACCAAGGAGAGTCACCCTCTGTGTCCTGGGTCCTGCTCGGGGGAACTCAGACAACCTCAGGATTATTCCCAATCATGCTGCTGACGTGTGCTGTGTGTCAGGGCCAGGACGGCTGCCCCTATCCTGGAAGGCACAGGTGTTTCCCTTGTCACTGTTCCCCGAGCCATGCTGAGTGACAGTGTTCACACGGCACTCATGCTGTGGTGGAAGCTGCAGGTCATCTGGAGATGACTCACAACCAGGGAGGGCGTGTGTGGGTCAGAGCAGGTGCTCTCTGTTCCATACGTGGGCTGGGACATCCCAGGATTTTAACATCAGAGGGTCCTGGAACCCAGGGCCCAGCGCAACACACACATACACATATGCACACATGCACATGCACATGCACACTCACGCACACTCACACTCTGGAATGAGAGCCGCCTGGGGTGAAGCCCGGCTCTATTTCTTATCACCAGTCTGTGGCAGAGTTTGAGCTCCAGTTGGGACCAGAGGCCTCATGAGGCTGAGGTGACAAGGAAGGAAGGTTCCAGGGCATCATGACTGGAAGGCACCTTTGACTGCTCCCTCCTCCTGCACCTTGACTGGGTGACGGCTTGTCTTGAGCACAGCCCAGCACCCACTTGCAGGACTCACCCTGCTGTCTCAAGCTATATCTAGGTGCTGCGCGACTCTGAAACCAGGTCCCCACGGGACTGGTGTCCAAGTGCCCTGTACCCTGATCCATGGAATCTAAGCCCCCATTACAAGGCTTTGAGAGATCACAGAGTGTGGGATCCTCCTGCTGCCATGCTGTGGCATCTCCCAGCCTCTGAAACAATTCCTGGCCCAGAGCAGAGGGGAAAATAGTGTATGGGTGGCTGGATAGATGGATGAGAGGAAGGATAAATGGAGGGAAAGATGGATGGGTGGGTGGATGAATGGATGGATGAATGAGTGGATGGATGGATAACAGATAGATGGTGGTTAGATGATGGATGGGTGGATAATAGATGAGTGATGGGTGGATAGGTAACTGAATAGGTGGATAGAAGATGAACAGATGAATGAATGGATGGATGATAGATGGTGGATGGGTGGATGGGTGGATAGATGGATGGATGGATGGATAGGTGGATGGGTGGGTGGGTGGATGGATGGATGGGTGGATGGATAGGTGGATGGGTGGGTGGGTGAATGGATGGATGGGTGGATGGATGGGTGGATGGGTGTGTAGGTGGGTGCATGGGTGGATGGATGGATGGGTAGATGGATGGATGGACAGATGGACGGGTGAATGGGTGGGTGGGTGGATGGATGGATGGGTGGATGGATGGGTGGATGGATAGGTGGATGGGTGGGTGGGTGGATGGATGGATGGGTGGATGGATGATGGGTGGATGGGTGTGTAGGTGGGTGCATGGGTGGATGGATGCATGGGTGGATGGATGGATGGACAGATGGACAGGTTAATGGGTGGGTGGGTGGATGGATGGATGGGTGGGTGGATGGATGGGTGGATGGATGGATGGATGGATGGATGGATGGATGGATGGGTGGATGGGTGTGTAGGTGGGTGCATGGGTGGATGGATGCATGGGTGGATGGATGGATGGACAGATGGACAGGTGAATGGGTGGGTGGGTGGATGGATGGATGGGTGGGTGGGTGGATGGATGGATGGGTGGGTGGGTGGATGGGTGGATGGATGGATGGATGGATGGATGGATGGATGGGTGGATGCATGGATGGATGGATAGGTGAATGGGTGGGTGGATAGATGGATGGATAGGTGAATGGGTTGGTGGGTGGGTGGATGGATGGATGGGTGAATGAGTGGATGGGTGCATGAAAGGATGGATGGAAGATGAGTGGATGGCAGATGAGCAGGGAGGCAGCTGGATGTTCTCCTTCAACACCTTGTAGGAAGTGGGATATAACCCGGGACATCCAGCCACGAGCACACAGGTGCCCCGGGAGCGGCACCACTACAGTGTGAAGCCCACACCACGGGTGCTTCATAGTATGCAGATCCCTGGATGCAGCAGTTCTTGGGGGCACAGAAAGACCCTCCTGTCCCTCCTCCCAGAGCCCACCTCTCTAGTGGAAAGTCCCCTTTCTTGTACTCTCTTGTGAGAGCTGGGGCAGGACAGGAATCACACCCTGAGTCCAGGTAACAGCTCACTCATGGCTGCGGTGGACGCTGTGGTCGGGGCCAGCAAAGCAGGGGACCAGGGTGGGAGTCTGAGACCACTTGGAAGCTGTGATCACACCGGCACATTCTATGGACTCAGCCACAAAACTTAGAATACCAGAAAGACACCGACACTATCCTTTAAAGTTTTATCACATTAAAAACCTATGACTTGGGAAACCTAGGCCCAGCAGAAAGGCCTACACCACAGACCAACACAGCCATGTCCATCTCTGAGGAGCTCCCAGGCAGGGAGAGCAGAGGCGGACGGCCCTCCCTGGGAGGTGAGTGGGCTCCAAAGAGTGGAGTGGTCTTTCCACTCAGCCCCCCCCCATGGAGCATCTGCGAGGATGCGGGGTGGGCAGTATGGGGAACCCAGGCCGAGGTGGAGCCCGTGCTGCAGGGTGGGTCAACAATGCCATGAGAGCTGAATGGGCCCAGATAGACACTGATGGTCCTCACTGCGGCTGCCTGGTCAGTGCTAGGGCAGGAAGCAGGCTTTGTGTTTGACCCTGGCTCAATGCTCTGCACACGTGGGTGCCCCACAGAAGGCTGCACACAGCACGAGGCCCAGCAATGCCACCTCTAAGGACCCTACTGTGCTGCTCTCCTGGGCCCGTGGCAACCCCGGGCCACTCTGGTCTCGCCCTGCCCCCACGCAGCACCACTGGTGGCCTGCAGCCCCAGCCTCTGCTCACCCTAGGGGTCTCCTGAGGACCAGCTGCAGATCCTCCCCACTCACAGGCCCCACGGGCTCTGCACCAGCCCAGCCTCCTCAGCAGGACCACAGAGGCCTTCACGTTGGCTGCCCCATCCACCTCTGGCCACTCCCTCTGCTGCCTCTGACCATGAGTCCAGGCTCCAGGTCCTGGTGGCCTCATTCCAGAGAATTCCCTGCCCTTTACAGACTCCGACCCAACAAGGCAGGAGCCAAGGGGCAGTGTATTGGGCTCCCTGCTCCCACAAGTGTATTGGGCCCATAGTGAATGACAGCTCCCAGGAAGGTAAGCAGCAGAGCCAGAGCCCTGGGTGAGCTCTGAGCAGGGGAGTCTGCAGCCAGGCATACCCAGCACCCTGTCCCTCTGCCTCTCCTCTGGGCCCTGCTCCGCCTGGTACCCACTGGACTCACCTCCCTAGGGAGAGGGAGACCTCTGAGCCTCCATTCTGTTCTTGAAGAAGCAGGCCATGGATAGCAGCAGCCCAGAGCATGGCCAAGCAGACCATAACTGCCCCCCGCTCCCCACACATTTCTGTCTACCCAGGGTAGCTTTCCTCCCTGGCCTTCTGGGAACCATGATCTTGCAGGCTCCTCTCAAATATTCTCTGGTGTCAGAGGCTGGGCAGCCCCATGCCTGAGTAGGCATGAAGTTGACCAGGCCCAGCCACCTGGGGCTCTCCTGAGATCCTGGGAGGATGTGTGCTTGCTGGAATGAAGGGCCCAGCACAGGCGGGAGCATTGGGCAGCAGCTGCAAGGCAGTGCCCACATCATCTCCAATGCCCTGTGCTGTGGACATTACTCACGGTTAGTGGACTGCTGAGAGGCCATTCTGGCCCCTGTGGTGGTCTGTCCAGGTGGGCCATCCTCCTGGCGAGCACCAGTGGGCTCCCCTGGGCACACGGGCTTGGACAGCAAGTCCCTCCATGCCTACATGACCAAGGTAGAAAGATGGGTGCAATGAGGCTCAAGGATCCCTCATCTCCAAGCATCCTGGAGGGTTCGGGCTGTGGGACATCTCAGGTCAGGGCTGTGTTCCCATCTGGCTTCGGAGGCTATGGACAAGAGGCAGACCTTTGCTACTGCCCACTCCTCAGAAGAAGCTGCTGGCTGTGGATCTGGGTCGGCTTGGCCGTGGGTTGGGGGGAGGAGTGTTTCTGGGACCCCACACTGCACTCCAACACGCCAGGATCCCCACTCACCTCTGCTCTCATGTGTGGTGATGCTCACACAGGCGAAGCCAGGCCAGGCTGCTTCCATCACAGTCTCTGGCTGGCGAGGCCTCCCTCTGCCCTGGCTATGCGGTGACCCCGAAGGCAGAGCAGACAGCATCCCACCAGCAGCGAGAACCCCGCCTTCCATGCAGGGTCTGTCTTCCCTCTCGGAGCACAGGTCTCCTCCACACAGGAGGCAGGGATCCCCCATCGGAAGGACGGGTGGGAATGTGGGTGTCTCCTCCGTCTCTCTCACTAGCTTCCCCAGGCTCTCCGCTCAGCTCAAGCAGGAGGGCTGAGGGGTCTGGAGAACTTTCCCACAATGAGGGCCTGGGACAGCCCCTTCCCTCCTGCCCTGCATCACAGGAAGGATCATGATGGAAGGGACGCATTGATTTCTGTGAAAAGGAACACTGAGACTTATTGACCCAGGATTTCCTACCGGAGGTCAGTGTGCGCCCCCCGGGGTAACGGCCACTCGGGGGTCAGTCAATATTTGCTCTTTTCAGGGTGTCAATCAGGCTGTCCATGCTCAAGGTTAATCCAGTCCACAGCCATGGGGAGAACGGAGTCACACAGAAGACAGCACAGTGCTGGCTGTGAGCCTGCAGGGTGAGTTGAGGACAGCACCTGGTCAGCACCCAGGACAGTGCCGTCCACAGGGCCTCCGAGGGCAGGCGCCGCTCTCCTAGGGCCCATGGAGCCCCATCGTCCTGGCTGTGCTCCGCATCCCTGCAGTCCAGCTGCGCGTGCCTCCCGGAAACTCACCCTCCCTGTTCCCATTTTCCTCTGGGGGTCCAAGGCCCCCTGCATCCTTCCTCCTGCTTGGTCTTTGCGGCATCTTCCCGGGACCACTCTTCCCATGGGCAGCCTCGAGAACTGCCCTGACCACGGCCTGGCGAGCTGTGTGCCCAGGGAGCCCCTTGCTTGGCACAGCCCACGCCTCCTCTCCTGGTCTCCTACCCTAGATTTCTTCCATCTTTTTCACCATGACAAAGACTCATCTGCCCCACAGAGGCCACACGCACCTGGACACTGGTCCCGGCTCTCTGTCCCTCCCTGCTTCCTCCTCGATCCCTCCCCGCCTCCTCCTCGATCCCTCCCCCAGGTATCTCCCTCCCTCCGCCTGCTCAGAGGCTCCCCATGGCTCCTTCCTCCTCCCCTTCCAGCCCTGCCTCTCCCCTCTCTCTGCCCAGCGCTCTTTACAACCCAATGCAACATCACGACTGCCCTGCAGGGCAGGCACCATCCTGCTGAAAAGATCCATGGGCAGCTGTGACACATCCGCTCCCCGGTCCCGTCCCTGACCTGACTGCGTGGGATGTGGGCCCTTCGAAGGACCCCAAAGTCCACCCTGGCTTTGGCACAGCCAGGTCTCAGTGCTGACACCGTGGCCTACTGACATCTGCCTGAAGACCCAGTTCCACCAGTGAATTGTGTCACATAGGTCACCGTGGCCCTGATCCCAATGCCTGCCCTGGAGAGGTGGGGCTGCTGGGACCCCACCTGCAGGACCAGCTGTTACAGACCCTCCAAGCAGGGCTCAGCACTGGTGGCTTAATTAATGGACCAGTGACCGAGGTAGCTGCTCAGATCCCCAGAGGGGGCCTGGGTTGGGGCTTCTGCTTGTTTATTATTTACATTTTTTAGAGTAGTTTAGGTTCACAGCAAAGTTGAGAGGCGGTGCAGAGTCTCCCATGCACCTCCAACCCTACACACCCATAAGCGCACCTTCACCAAGCAGCATCCCCCCAAGAGTGGCATGCTCCTCAGTGTCTGAACTACTTCACTGTCACCAGAGCCCATGGCGTGCACGAGAGTCCATGCATGGTTCTCAGAGTGCGTGGTGAGGGTCTGCATGAGTTACAATGGCACAGGTCCCTTTAGCAGGTCACACTGAGCAGTTTCCCAAACCTAAGCACCCTCTGTGTCGCATCTGTTCATCCTGTGTCCCTGTAATTTCTGAAACTGAAACGGTTTTAGTGTCCATGATTTTACCTTGTCCCAAATACTACATTCTGTGGCCTTTTTCGATTAGCTTCTTTCACTTAGGAAGATGCACTTAAGGCTTCTCCCTGTCCTCCCACGGCCTGACAGCCCTTTCTGTGCAGGGCATCTGGATGCATCACCTCACCCACGCCCCTACTGAAGGCCGCTTTCCGGTGCTGACAATCATGGAGAAAGCTGTGTGCAGTCTCATGCATTTTTGACACAAGCTTTCGGCTTCTCTGCATTAGCACTCCGGAGCGTGATTGCTGGGTCACACAGTAAGAAGGTTCTGGGTTTTGTAAGGAATCATCTGCTAAAGTGGCCATACCTGTCGCATTCCCACCAGCCATGCATGAGAGCTCCGGCTGCCCAGGTTCTCACCAGGGTCTGCCGTGGTCTGCATCCCAGACATGACGGATGTTGTGTTTCAGATGTTGCTGCTTTGACCAGCGTTTCAGAGCACACCAGGAAACCTGGTACAGAGTGAGGGTGATGCTCCCATTCTGAAGCCCTAGTGTCTCTGACAGACAGAGAGGTGCTCAGACAGCCGTCATGCTCCATCCTCACCCTTTACCATCATCACCAAGGCCTGTCTGTGACGATTCCTTCATCCTTTGCGTCATGTCTGGCTGTGAAGGAAAAAATTACAAGGCACACTGAAAGGCAAAAAAAGAAAAAAAAAAAAGGAGGACACAGAGCAAATATCAGAACCAGACACCTCAAAGTGGTGAGAATATCAGGAACTGGGTAAGAGGGATTTATCAGATCAAACGGAAATTTAAAACAGTGCTTAACACTCCAAGGACCTAATGGACACAAAAGGGGACTGTGTGGAAGAACAGACAGGTGATGTTATCAGAAAGACAGAAATCTCATGAAAGAGCCAAAAGGAAATTCTAGAAACTGAAATGCCATGACAGACGTGCCGATGAGCCCATCCGTAGCCCGAGTCTGCTTTAGAGAGAACCTGTGAACTCGAAGGTATCTAAATAGAATTCCTCAAATCTTGTTTTCTTAAAAGGAGGAAAGACAAAAAATAGATCAGAATGTCCAAGAGGTAAACATATATGATGGTAAATCCAGGAGAAAAAAATGAAAGTAAAGAACAAGAAATTGTTTGAAATAATATTGAGTATAAAATTCCCCCAAATTAATGGCAGACATCAGTCCACAAATCCAGGAATTTCAAAGACCACCAAGCAGAATAAGTGCTCTGAGATTCCCCCAGAGCACCACACCTAAGAGTACCCAAATGTTATACAACCAGAAAGCAAGCCAGATGTGAGGGCTAGTTTCCTTGTCACCAGGACACAGTCCCCCACACCTGCACCTTGCAGAAGAGGCATGGGGGAAGGGTGTGGAGGGGCAGCACCCTGCTCACCTCACAGCGCCAGCAGGCAAAGAGGGAGGGGAGGGCTGAGGAGGGAGACAGAGCCTCCTGGGCACACCCAGGGACCCGCCCCTCCCAACCAGGTGCTGCCTTCCCCAGCCCCAGTAACCCGACGCATTCCAAACACATGAGGCCCTTTTGGGTCTAAACCCTAACACCAAACGAGAACACAGCTCACCTCGGGGGAAAAGGGGATTACGCCGAGTTCCTCCTCAGGAGCCCTGCAAGCAGGCAGAGCCTGGAGTGAAATAGCATGAGGAGGAAAAAGCCCACAAATCTGGAGCTCTCCACTCTGCAAAGCTATCTTTCAAGAGAGAAAAGATACATGTCATTAAAATAATTTGTGTCGATTCTTCTAAGACTTCTCTTGCCATCCCCCAAAAAACACAAAATGATGATATTTCTTGACCCATTCTCTGAGGACAGCTTTATCAGAAATAGAGAGGCAGGCCCCCACCAGAAAAGGAAATTGCATCCCAGTATTCCTCATGAACACTGGAATAAAAACCCTCAACCAAACACCAGCAAACAGAATTCAGCAGCGGATTGAGAGACAGACACCCTCCGGCCCAGTGGGATTTATTCCCGGCACTCCAGGATAGTGCAGGGTCTGGGAACCAGTCACTGCCCTGTATCACCCAACAGGCTGGAGGGAACACACACACACACACACACACACACACACACACACACACACAGGTGGGCCACGCAGGAAAAGCATTTGGTAGAATTCAGCACGCTCACAGTAAAGACACTCAGCAAACTAGAAATGGGAAGACACCAGTGCTGTGTGATAAAACAATGTGCCAGGGGCCTGCAGAGGGCATCACAGCTGGCAGTGAAACGCTGCGCTGTCCCCTAAGGTCGGAGTGAGGGAGGAGCCCGCCTCCCCACGTCCCTCAGAGCTGTTCTGGGTGATCTGGCCAAAGCTGTTGGGCACGAAAATGAAATAATAGGCAGATCATTGTGAAGGAAGAATTAAAGTTGTCTCTGTTCCCAGATTTACAGCACGATGTGTAGAGAATTTTAAAATCCCACCCTCCCAAAAGCTCTCATGCTGAAAAGTGAATTTGTCAATAGGATACAAAATCAATAGATGATATTTAGTTGTGTTTGCAAACACTAATAATGAACAATCTAAAAAAGGTGGTTATGAAATAATTCCAATTATGATAGCAAGAAGAGGAACCCTGAAGAGGAAGAGGAAGAGGAAAATACTTGGAAATTAATTTAAACAAAGAGGTAAAAGACTTGTAAAATGAAAACTACGAAATGATACTTAGGGTAACTAGAGTAGCCTGTAAGAGATGGAAGCACACCCCACGTACATGGGCTCAGGACTCAACGTCAGTGTGTTTTCCAGTATCGCCCCTAAGCAACTACAGAGTCAGTGTGATCGCTATCAAAATCTCAAAGGGTTTATTGCATAAGCAGAAAATCCACCCTAAAATTCACATGGAATGACCTGCATAGCCAAAATCTCCATCAAAAAGAGGAAAGTTACTGTAAAACGCAATACGAAGCCACACCACTGAAACTCACATAAAGAGAGTGCAGATGAAGGGAACAGAACGGCAGGCCTGGAGCAAAGCCCCGCAGAACCTTCAAGGGATCTTCAGGAAAGGCCGCTGCCCCTCAGTGGGCCGTGCTTGGTCTGCATGGAAAGGACGCCAGGAAATCAGCAGACCGCACGCAGAGGAAACGGTCCGGGCCTGTCTAACGGCGTCTGTGAAATGTCACAAACTTAACAACACGCAAACTCTAAAGCCAGAAAAGAAGATGATGAAACGGTTTCTTAAAGGAAGGAAAAATAAAAGCTCCTCACATGAAAAAAGCCTGAGAGGTTTTGTTGTTAGTCGACTTGTCTTAAAAGAAATGTTTCAGGGAATCCTTTAAGAGAAGGGAATGGTGAACTCAGCGCTCTGACCCATACGAGGGAAGGAGAAACCTCAGAGAAGGAACTGGCCAGGGCCAAATGGAAGGACTGCCTTTTATCATTCTTAATTAACCTGATAATGATGCTCAAAAGATGAGTGGCGGGCAGGCATTCAAAGGCAGGCAGAGACAGGCAGCTGGCGTGTGATGGAGGCATGGTGGGTAGATAGATGATGGGTGGGTAGATAGATGATGGGTGGATACGTGTTAGTGGACACAGACAATAAATACATTCTAGAGAGATAGATAAGTGGCACATGACAATAGAAAGATGGACAGATAGAAGACAAATACATAGACGATAGACAACAAAAATAGGTGAGTAAATGGTAGACAGCAGATTAATAAAGCACAGGCAATAGGAAAATAGGTGATAGATTAGACAGACAGGTACATAGGTACGGACAGACGATAAACAGATGGCAGACAGGTGATTCATAGCTAGACAGGTGATAGATACATGGACAGACAGACAGATAGATAGATAGACAGGTATGCACAGCCCAGCCCTGCCTGGAGTAGGAGCTGGAGAGCAGAACGCTGCCCTGTACCCTCGTTTTTAAGGCTGCCGATGTGGGTGGGCAGGACCAGCTTGGAGACAGCACTGAGGCCATGCTGTGGGCACCTTCTCTCTCCTCCCCACCCACGTCCAAGTGTCAGACAGAGACGGGTTTGCAGATGGCATGGGAGTGGCAGGCCGTCTGGGGGAACATGTCAGAGTGCATGGAAACCTTCAGGGTTCCTGTGTAAGAATAACATGTTCTAGGCGGGGCTTCCGCACCCAACGACCGACACAGGGGAGCTGCAGCCTGACGGGGGAGCAGGGACACCGGGAGGAATGATGGGAGGGACGGAGGTGACACAGAGGACTTCAGGGGGAACCGGGAAGCACCCATGAGGAGGGGAGAGAGCTGCCTGCATCCTCTGTTCTTCTCTGAGTGCTCTGCATCTTGGGGAGATCTTGGTGACAGCAGTGGGAGTGGAGGCCACCCAAACTGGCAGTCCCAGGGTGTGCCCGAGCCCGGGGTGTCACAGCCCACCTTCTCAGAGCCCCACTGCAGCAGGCAAAGTCCCTGTACCCCAGCACCTCAGAACCATCACAGGAACTCAGCCAGGACCTGGCTCTGTGCTGGGGATGGGGCTGTGATGCAGCCCCTCCAAAGTCAGGCCAGAGCCCCTGCCTTGGTGAACCTCATAGCTCAGGGCTGTCACCATAGCTCCCTCTGTCCTCCATCTTTTAACCTCAAAGGACAGGGCGCAGAGGGCTCCAAGAAAGTACATGTCTGACCCCAGACAGAGCAGGGGTGCAGAGGTGAGTGGCCACCATGGAGAGGCTGGATGGTGGTGACCTGTGACCCACCTCTCTGTGACTTCTTTTAGAGGTAAGGCCTGATGCCCACACTACTCTAGGGGACATCAGTGCACAGGGGCCCAGGGGCAGGGGGTGGGGGTCCCAGCAGTCCTGGGGGAGCCCTGCCCATTGTCAGCCTCCAGGAGGAGGGTGTGGAGGAAATGCTGAGACACTTCCATCCTTCCATCAGGATCGAAGGCCATTCACACCTCGGAATCAGGCTACTGGGGCTTCCTGGGCACGGGCACCCAAACAAACCCACCCAAGCTGGGGAGCCGTGGACTGCAGCTCTGGGAGGGGAAGATCAGGCGGCACCACTTGGGGTGTGAGGGCTGCTCCTGGGAAACAGGAGGCCAGATGTGGGCAATAGGGATGGAGCTGACTGGTCAGGCTTCGGGACCTGAAATGAATGGGAACACAGAGCCGCCCGGGGCGGGGCACGGTCGGTGATGAATGGGGTTCCTGGGCCCCATCCATCTCCCAGGAAGCCGGCGGCCAGCAAGGAGAGGCCGGAGGGAAATGGGCCAGAATTGAATTTTCTGCTGGTGCTTACTCTTGAGCAAAGAAACAGGCCGTGGAGAATGCATGATGGACTGCACTGGACAGGAAGCAGAGGACTCGGGAGCATCAGGGGTTGAGTGGGATAAATAACTCCCGTTTCCCTGCAGCTGTTCAGTCCCATGCTGGAGGGCAGAACCGGAACTGCAGAGGCCAAGCCACCCACAGCCATCCTGCTCGCTTGGAGGTGGGGGAGGGGGAGGGCCTGCAGCACGCTGATGCGAAGCTGGCACTGCACGGAGGCTCTGTGCCCATAAGGGGATGGGGCCCACCATGGCTTCCCAGGCTCCACTCCAGCTGGACACTGGACATGGGCCACTGAAGCAGTACGTCCCAATTCTGGGTCTTCAGAGGGCCAGGAGGCAACACCTCGGGTCCCTCAGCTCATCCCCGGATGGTGTGAATCCCTCTGGGGCCAACACCATGGAGGCTACAGCAAGAGACCACAGGAGCAAATGTGGTGGTCAAAGAGCTGATGGCCACTGCCCTGGTGACAGTATTACATTCCCTGACCATCCACCAAGCGCCTGGCTCCAGGCATTTACTGAATGTGCTGTTGTCATCTGTCTGCCCAGCCCCCTCCCGCCCAGCCCACTGGTCCCAGGGGCCTCCACGGCCAGCTCTCATCTCCCAGGATGTGGAGGGGGTGCAGGAGGCTGTGGAAGAGGACTGAATGAGAGGCCACAGCTTGGCCACCCTCAGAGGTGGAGCCCCTCAAGCATACATATACACAGCACTTGGCACACGCATAACCAGATGTACCCACACAGGGGCACGCACACAGGCGTGAGTATACACCTACAGTGCACACGCACTCACATGCACCCACGTGAACAGGCGCGCACATGTACGCACATGCAAACACTCAGTTATGAGCACACGTGTGTGCACACAAGGCTGAATCACGTAGGAGGAGAAGGGTGGGCAGGGTCAGCCCTGGAGGGGAGAGGCTGCCAAGGCACGTGGTCCTGGCCCATCCAGGGACGACCTGAGGCCCTGGGGACCCTCTGAGTCCTTCTGTGACCCAGTTCCATTTCCTCCTGGGAAAAGTGGACATGCTGACCTGTCTCATGGATGGGGTGCCCAGCAGGAGAAAGCAGGAGGGGCAGGGAGCTGCCCACAGCTTACCCCAGCCTCTCTCTGTCTTGAGATGCCGGAGCTGCAGGGACGGTCACACAGGGGCCACAGAGCAGGCTACAGTGCCCCCACTTCCTGGCACACAGCCCTGCCTCTGCTCCATTGGATTCAGAGCAGAAACCCCACAGGAGCCAGGTCAGAGAAGGGACTCTGCTGAGCCCTTGCTCTGTCACTCTGTCCCCTGTGAATCTGAGAACTGGCCGCTGTCCAGGGTCCAAGCAGGCTGAGCCTTCAGCCTCCACCCTGAGCCAGGGCTCCACCTTGTCCCTCCCCGCAGGTCCCTCAGGGAGCCCCATGCCCACCTGTGTGCCCGGCACGACTTACACCCAGCTGTGTCAGCGGCCGGCAGGCGGCGAGCACGGGCTCTGAATCTACCTGGAGAACTGGCGGGTTCCGGCCTGCTATCCAAGACCCACACTCTAGTCCTAATCCACTTCCAAAGTGATTTCCTCTATTAAGGGCAGGACTTTCAGCCAGACACCAGGAGGATTTGGAAAGGAGGGAGCCGGGTCTCTGTCGTTTAAAGAAATCTAATCTCCAGGCTGAATGGGTCCACGCCGGAGAGGGAGGCGATGATGCCCCACAGCCCTCGGGGACACAATGGGAGGCCAGATCCATTCACAGTGGCCACAAAAGAGACAAAATGCCCGTGAATAAATTGACAGGAAGTGTGCGAGACCTGCATGAGGACGGCTTTCAGGCGCACAGGAGGAAAACTCAGAGTATATTCGAGCAAATGAGGTTCTCACGGCCGGGGAGCAGCACCCAGTCACAATAGGGTGCACACGGTTGCCTGAGGTGGGACAAGGCGATTTCAGATTCAAACAGAAAATCAAGTGCAAAGGGAGCCGGAAGTGTGGGAGAGGGGGCAGCCGCTCACTCCTGCCCACGGGTCAGCGCTCCTGCCCCCGGGCCTGGCACCTCTGGACATGCAGGAAGGCTGGAGGAGCCACGGCGAGGTGGGAGCGGACTGCAGGGGAGGCCTGGGCTAGCCACAGCCAGGTGGAGCTCTCTGTGCAGCTTGGCGGGCTGCCGGGGAGAGACGGCCATCCCTGCTGCCCCCAAGGGCTGGACAGGCACTCTCCACAGCTGTCCAGTAGGGCCCAGCAGGAGGCCCCGCTGACTGAGAAGAGCCCCTGGCCCCCAGGAAGGCACAGATCCTTGGGCCAGGGGTGCTGGGCTGGGGGTGCTGAGGATCCTTGGGCTGGGGGTGTTGAGGAGGGGGCTACCGAGGCAGGAAGGATTTTGGGGCTTTCAGTAAAAGGCGCTTCCTGGGACCTCCTGAGGCCTGACCCTTAGGGAGGTCCACAAGTCTGCACATGGACTCCGCCCTGGTGAAGCTTCCACCCCTGGGGATGTGAACATCATGACTGTACCCCAGATCTGCACTCCAGAGCCTGGACAGTTGTGGAGGCACATCGGCCTCTGAGGGCTTCTGGTGGGGGATTCCCATCTCTGCCAACTCCTGGGGATCTCAGGTGCTCCTGGGCTTGGAGATAAGACACTCTGTCTGTCTTCATGTGGCTCCTCTCTGTCTCCTCTCTTAAGAGGATGTGGGCCCCCCAGGAAAGCCAGGGGAATCCTTTCCTCCTGAGATTTGCTTTTTGTTTTGAGTTTTTTGTTTATTTGTTTGTTTGCTTTTTTGATTTTGTTTTATGTAGGTCAGGCTGGCCTTGAGCTCTTTGCAGCCCAGGCGGGGAGCTTGCAGGGATCCTCTTGCCTCTGTTTCCCAAGTGCTAGGATCACAGGTGTAATCTCCATGCCTGACCCTCCTGAGATCCTTAAGTTACATCAGCAAAGATCTTTGTGCCCGCCAAGTGCCCACTCAAGGATTTCCAATTAGGACTCGGGTAAGTCTAGAGCCACCAACCAGGCCATGGGCCGGGTCAGGGGCTGCTGATGGAAAGTCTGTCCCGGGGGCACGAACCGGAAACCACAGGGTCCCAGGAGATCAGAGAAGCTCGTGTCCATGGAGCAGGTACAGAGTAAGGGACCCTTCTCAGGGGTCACAAGGGATCAACCAGAGAGTGAGCCCATGAGTGCCCCAAAAGGGAGAGCCCCGGGACGGAGAGGTACAAGGACCCTGAGCATGGAGGTGAGAGGCGGGGGTCAGAGTGCCCCATGAATCACCCCGAGGTGCACCTAGGAGGAAGCCAGTGAGGAGCTGCTGCTGGGGAGGCAGATTGCCCATGGCCCATGGGCCCCCGGGTGTGCATCCCAGGTGGGGGGTCAGGAGTCACTGGGGAGTGCACACCCCACCTTCTTGCAGCACGATGTGGGATCAGCCAAGTGCATACCTGCAGGGTGACAGGAGAGAAACATGTGCCCAGGTGCCAGGCACTGAGCCGCCCAGAGACGACAGTGCATCTGTGACAGGAAACAAGCCAGGCCCAGAGCCCAGGCAGTGTACGCTGTCACTCACACATGGCATGGCCTGTAGTTCTGCCACCTGTGGGAGCCGAGAGCACCACTGTGACCCATCCACGCCCCGCTCTCTGCCTGCTGCACTTGGAACAGGTGCCATCCCAGCTTCGGAGGTTCATGCCAAGGCACTAGGGCTGAATCAGGACTCGGCTGGGAGCCAGGTGGAGCCCCGCCCGGTCATTTCCCTCCCTGGGTCCTTCTGATGCACACAGCGGTCACCGGAGGTTCTGCGCCCTGGTGATCACTGACTCTCTTTTAGTCACCTGTCTGAAAGAAGGGAGAGGTCCTGAACCTCCCAGAGAACGCTGGGCAGAACCCCAGTCTGCAGACACCCACTGCCCACACGACCCATGTTCTGAGTCATGGAGAACAGGGGAGAAGAGGTGACCTGTTCTCCACTGGGCCTTCTATTCTGGAGGAAATAATTCGTCGTTACTCTTCATCTGTTCTACTCCAGCTGAGTCCTCTGTCCGAGGAGTAGCTGGCAAGAGCTCTTCCCGCTGCTCTCCAGATTGTCTCTCATTCCGTTGGTTGTTAACTTTGCTTTTTAATTCAGTGCGATCCTGTTCACTGATTCTTGATGTTAATTTTTGTGCAACTGGTGTTCTGCCCAGAGAGTCCTTGCCTGTGCCTGTGAGCTCAGGAATTTCACCCATTTTCTTTTCCACCAGGCCAAGGGTTTCTGTTTCCACATCGCAGGGAAACAGATCTTTTGCAGACAGGAAGGGGACCGAGGGATGTGGGGGCAGAGAGGAATGTGACGCAGAGAATTCAGATGTGTTACACACACGGGCCAACTGGCCACCATGGGTATAATCAGGGTGTACTGCAGACATGCACAATAAAAATTAAAATGATCATAAAAGAAGAGAGAGAAGCTGTGCTGCAGCCAGGCCTGAAGAGAGGAGCAGGCCGAGCTGGGTTTCTGGGGGCCCTGGAGGTCCCTCTGTGGAGGCCCCTGCTGATGCTGAGGTGGAGCCAGCCACGGGCGCCACGGCTTCTGGCCTGGCCACTCTGACCGCAGTGGCTGCTCTGTCCTTTCCCACGAGCTCAGCCTCCTGCTGCCTTTGCCGCAGCTGCCGCCCCCTGAATGTCCTGCGAGGATGTGGAGCTCCAGAGAAGCCCTCTCCTGCCCACAGCTGTGTTTTGAACAGTCCCGGCGAGGCGGTGTTTGAATGCGGGCGTGCGTCCCTGGTAATTGGCCCTCACGCTTTGTCCTTCACTGTGTGTGTGCAAACCGGGGAGGGGCTGATGAGACTTCTCTTTAAAGGGTCTCGCGGAGGGGACACAGCACCCTTGTTTGTGGCGGGGAATTAATATCTCGCTGATAGTGTTTGCTATTGTGTATCTGTCTCTCTCAATCTAGCCGCAGGAGGTGACCTCCAAATAAAGTTAATTTAATCTGCAGAAATAACCCCGCAATTGACTTTCCCGAAACTGATATTAGATGAAATCTCTGTTCCGCTGAGTCTGCCTGTCATTAGCTATTCCCCGTGAAAGGCCTAATGTACAGCATTTAAAAACCTCCTCTGATGTTGTCAGGTTTCATAAACACACTCTTTTATTAAGGAATTAGCGGCAGTGTGGGGTGCTGGCTTGGTCATTCCGGGCAGAGAAGCAGGACCTGCCCTGAGCACAAAGGACTCCCCCGGATGGCCTCAGCAGAAACACCAACACCCCACCCTGGGGCCCCAGGAGAGAGAAGGGAAGAGTCACCTCCCTTAACCTGCAGTACATGCTTCTGTGTCAGGTTCCGATGGGGGTCAGGCTGCCACAGCCCTGAACACCTGTCCCCTAGGAGCACAGGACACACACGACCTGCTTCAGCCTGTCCACTGCCATCTCGCTGCTGCCCCAGCCTCACCTACAGTGAGGCACAGTGTGGCAGCAGGCACCTGCACCTCCCGGCTACCCTCTGCTTCTGTCCTGGAGAGCCAGGCTGCTCTGTGCCACTCTCGGAAGACTCTGGACATGTCTGTCTCCAGTTCCAGGCACGAGTTTACCTTTGAATCCCAGCTCACATGTCCCTCTCCCTCTGTGGCCCTGGAGCGACTGAGGGGGCCTAGGGCAGGGCTGGCTTTGGGCATTGTTCTGTCCCCTCCTCCTGCCCCAACCTTGGGACAGCAGCTCCCCAGTGTCTCCTATCTCAGTAAAACATGTTGCATCTATAAAATGGGCATGACAACTCCATGAGACCATGAGGATTCCATGAAGCCATGCTGCAAAAAGCTGAGCCACAGGACACGTGAGGAAGGCTCCCCACCGAGGTGGGACTGAGGTGTGAGCCCCGGGGGCCCCTGCTGCCCTCTCCTTGTCTTATCCACTGGCTGTGCAAAGCGATTGCTTGTCCAGGGCCCTGCATGGACACCTGAGGGGACTTGACGGGAGCCCCTGGCTTCCGGTCCAGCCATTGCCCAAGATAATTCCCACCCACACTTGAACTGTACCCCTACATCAATCCCCACAATCTGGAAGGAAAACAGAAAGATATTCCAGTCTTCAGGGTGTCCTGTTACACTTCACCAGCAGGACAGTAACGGAGAGCTTTCTGCTTTTCCTAAGACATTTCCGTATTCGAGTTATATGCAATGTAAACATTAAATTCTTGTGACTTTTATCAGCACTTCTGTATCCTTGTAAAATACGAGGCCCACAGAGAAAACCTCTGCACTCTGGAGCCAGGTAAAGAAGTGTGTGCCTGTCGGCGGTCAAATGCATCCTTAAGAGACATGTGGGTGGGGTGACATAAAACAGGACCCCAGTCTGTGCTGGCTGCAGGAAAATCACTTGAGATGCAGAGAAACGTGGTCAAGAGTGAAGGGTGGAAAAAGATCTGCCGAGCAATTCACACTGACCAGAACAGACCTGGGGCAAGGCCATTAGCAGCCACGGCCAGGCCACTCCGTACAATCCTGATGGTCAGCTTCACCAGGTGAGGCGTCACCTGTGACCCAGAAGAGCACCTCTGGGTGTGTCTGAGCACCCCCTGGTGCACTATACCCGATCCCTGACCCTTCCCCTCTGGTCTCTTCGCCCTGAGGGCTGCTTCCTGGCCACTGTGAAGTCATCAGTTTGGCTCCACCATCCCCAGCCCTAGGATGCGTCTGCTTTGCCGCTGGCTGCTCATGAACTGAGACCACTGACACTGTGAGCTAAAATGTGCTTCCGCTCCTAGAGCTGTGGGTGCTGGGCATTTTTTCCCAGCAACCAGAAAGCCAAGCAACAAACAGTCCGGGAGACACAACTTTGTACATGCAATATTCAAAAATCAGTCAAAGAAATCTGTCCCATCAACAGGCAGAAGAAGAAAGATGTTACAGTCATAACCCTGGATGCAGAAATTGCCTGAAAAACTCCAGCCCCTCATTGTGATAAAACCTCTCAGCAAACGGGGAATCAGGAGAGCTTCAAATTGATAACAAACGTCAAAATATGCACAATTAATGCTATGCTTCATTATGAGGAACGTGAAGGTTTTCTACTGAGATCATGAGCAGGACAAAGATGTCCCCTCCCACCACGGCTTTGCAAAATACCAGAAGTCCTAATTACAGGCCAGGAAAAGGAAATTTAAAAATAAACTGTGGCATAAGAAATAAAACTGTCGGTGTTTGCAAATCATGCGTTTGTATGTGTAGAAAATTTGAGAGAATTAAAAACAGATAAAAAAATCTTCTAGAACTAGTAAGTCACTATGCAGAGTTGTGTTGGATGAGGTTACTCTCCAAAAGCCAACCTTTTCCCACGTATCAGTCGTAAGCAAGTGGAATTTGAAATTTAAAACAATATCCTTTACTTTAGCAGTCCAAAAATGAAACGTTTAGATATGAATCTAACAAAATATCTGTGAGAGTCATATGAAGAAAGTTCCAGAAGTCTGCTGAAAGATAAAGAAGTGCAAGTTATCCCCTGTTCATGGATGGTAAGGCTCGGCATTGTCCAGTTCCTGATCTCTCCCCCTCGATCTAGTCCGTGGGATCCTAACTACAATCGCAGAAATCGTAAGTGTGAGAAATTGACTAACACTTATATGAAGAAGAAAACAAACTCAGAGAACCCCACTCCGTACTGAGGAGGGACAAAGTTGGAGGACTTGCTGTAAAGCTGTGGTAACCCGGGAACCATAGTGTCCGTGAGAAAAAAGACAAGTGGACCAGGGGGCCTAACCGCGTGCTCACAGCGAACCCACAGGAGCACAATCAGCCGATCTTTGACAAAGGAGCAAAGCTGACACAACTGAGCAGGGGCCGGCTTTTCATTGAGCAGAGCTGGGACAGCTGCACACCCACACAGAAAAGCATGGATGCAAACAGAGTTACCACGTCATGGAGCCAACTCCCAGGCAATCGGGCATGTAGAGATGCAGAACTGCGGAACTCTTCAGACACCCGTCGGAGGAAATCCAGGTCACCTCAAGTGTGCCGATGACCTTTTAGGTATTCTGACCTCCAGGGTGCACTCCATGTAAGAATTTATGATCAACGTTATTAAATTCTAAAAATAATTTGTTCTCTGAAAGACGCTGCCATGAGAAAGAAAGGATGAGAGCACTTGGAGGGATGGTGTGGTTGCTTCTGGCCACTTCCAGACCGGCCACTTTCATCACACCCTGCAGCAGCTGTGTCCCTGTTACCCGCCTCCCGAAACGGAAGCTGCTGTGTCGCTGACAACTTTCTAATGATGGTTAAAACTTGGAAGCAACCCAAATCATTACATGAGTGGGGAGCTGTGGGACATCTAGATAGGGAATATTAACTAGTACTGTGAGTGAGCTACTGAACCACGAAAAGCCACGGCAGAAGCTTGAATCACATATTATACAGTGAAAGAAGTCAGCGTGCAGAGTCCAGGCACTGAAGTGTCCCAACCATGTGGCATCTGGAAAGACAAAACTACAGAAGCTGAAAATCTAGCACTGCCCAGGAGTGGGGAGAGGAACTGCGGGGCACAGCAGGCTGAGGGCAGAGGACAGCTCCGAGTGACCCCACAGTGGGAGTCACTACGTGCTACCACGCTCGTGTATGAAGCCAGGGAATGCGCAGCACCCAGAGCGGACCCAGCGGGAGCCATGGATTCTGGCTGAGGATGGCACAGTAGGGCAGGTCGGTCACCCGTGGCAACACCCCCTGTGCCGGGCAGCGGCAGGAGGAGGCTGTGTGTGGGAGGGGACAGGAGACAGTGGGAAGCCTCTGTGCCTTCCAATCCATTGTGCTGGGAGCCTAAAGCTGCTCTAAAAATAAAAATTTAAACAGGAAAATGCGAGACATATCCCATGATTGTCAAAGCCAATCCACGGATTGAAGGAGGAGATGAGTCCAAGGCGTCCTGTGACGAGAGATTTAAACCTGGACACACAAAAGTAGAAACTGCTGACAACCAGAGGCGCTGAAGAAACATGGATTGTTAGAGAAAAATGACAGCTGACCTTTAAAAATAGTGACAAAACCCTGCTGGCTCGCAGCAGAGCGAGGACGAGGAGGAGGCCCTGGGCTGGCGGATTCAGAGTGGCTCAGGAGCACGGGTTTGTGCACCCGGGAGAAGTGTCCCTGGAGAACAAGAAAGCATGAGTCATATTCAGACAAAGAGAAGAGTGAGGAAGCGACACTTTAGCAGAAAGGTATTTTGTTCCCTTGTCACTTGTCAGCTCATTTAAAAAATGAGCCTTGGAGGAGGCTGGAGACAGAGAAGCAGCGAGGAGCCCTGAAAAGTGCAGACCCGAAGGCAAACCCGCAAGGTATTCACCTCACAGGACGCCACAGAAGCTCTGGGCGGTCTACACAAGCGCTCAGACACACGGCAAGCAGACCTGGAAGCCGCGCACGGTTGGGGCTCAGACTCCTGAGCCCCGCACGCTTAGAGACGGGGTAGGATAGGAGCAGTGTCCTGGCAGGCAGCCGGGAGCTCGCTCGCAGGATGATAGGAAAAGAGGCTGTAAGTCTCACAGGAGAGGGGAAAACTGGAGTAATTAGCCAACCCTAAGAAACCAAGAAACGCACAGAAGCAGGGACACAGAGCAGGTGAGTCACTGATGGGACAGTGCAGTGAATCCCTGGTGCCCCGACTCACAGCAGCGAGAGGAGTCAAACGCTCCACCTGCCAGGCAGCTAGTTTTCCAACAGGGAAAACAGTGACTTCCGTATGTGGAGTGTTTACAAGATAGAGATCTAAAATGAGACTAATGTTTGAAGGAAAAAAAGTGGGAAACAATAAGCCACATAAGACACTCAGCAAAACAAAGCTGGAGGGGTTCTGCTGGCGTTTATAAAAGAAGACTTTTGACAAAAAGATGCGCTAGATACAGAGGCGGCTCTCACCAAGACAAGAGACTCCACTCACTGGAGGATGCAAAATGTCCAGCTTTTCTGCATCTGCCAGTCAAACGGTGCAAATTCCTGCAGCCCTAACATCAGGGAGGGGATCACGGCGTCATCCCAACGCTGTGAAGAAAGAAAGCTTACGAGAAACTCAGAGCAGAAGAAAACCTTCTCGGGATGACCCATGATGCCTTCCTCAGCGGGGAAGCATGAAATAAGCAGGTCAAGGCAGCGAACGGCAGGCAGGGTCGGGGTGGGGATGTTTCAAGGGCTTTCTCTCTGCAGCTGGAGACACAGCAAGGGGACTGCTCGTCACTCTCCTCGTCACGCCCGTCCACATCACTGGAGGACCAACAGCAACAAGTCAAGAAAAATAAAATCCATAAGGGTTAAAAAGGAAAGAATAAAACTCACTACATGCACAGGATATGATCCTATACCTAGAACTTAATAAATAAGGCAAATGCTCCTTAGAAGCAATGTGTAAATTTAGCAAGGTTGTTGGATACAAAGTAAATACACATTAAATCAATTATATTTCTCCATGCTATATTCACAAAATATCTAAAAACATAAAATTTGCAAACAGTGAGTCCCCAAGATAACAGAGAAGCACAGTAGCTTCATGACTTCACAGAGTGAGACTTTACAGACACAAAAGCCAAAGAGCATTGACGGACGGAATGAGGTAACCGGTGCTGGCATCCAGCAGCCAGATCTCCCTGCTGGAACCTCACATCTGGGGACCTCACAGACACAAGGCGGTGAAAAGCAGACCCAGGATGTGCCAGCCCTGGAGACATCCTGTGATGGCCTGCACAGGTGGAGAAGGCCGTGGCTCTGCATGAGAGCATGGGACTTCCGGTGAAGCCATGCTGGGTGGGGACCCGGGGGCATTGGGGCAGGAGCCAGGTCCTCTGGGGCTTGGTGCTAGTGCTCATTTGACGAAATTTAGTTCTGAGATATACTGTATTTTATGTTTTGTGGCTTTGGACATTTTAGTCTTCACAATAAAATATCTAAATGGTACCATGTAAACTGTAGCATAGTTGGAAACATGTGATTTCCTGTGCATCACAAATATTGAAACAAAACTATTATGTCATTATTTAAAATGTTTGCAGTGAAAGCAAGCACCCTGATGCCGAGCCACACCCTTAGCCCCTGCATCACCTCGTTCTCTTATTTGTTTTACAACTGAAGTTGAAGCCAACATACTCATTTTTAAACTTAAGCTCATATATATATATATATATATATATATATATATATATATATATTTTTTTTTTTTTTAACAGAGAATGGAACTCAGGACCTTGTGTTTGTCAGGCAGGTGTTTATGCTGCTGAGCTACATCCCTGGCCCCAGTGCTGGATTTGAACCTGGTTCCCTAAAATCACAGTGCAGTTCTTACTCACTGTGCTATGAAGCTTATGTCTTAAGCTCATATTTCTATTGCAACCCTCCACAAACTTCTACCCTGAGATAACAGAATTTACGTTTCAAAGCCTTTTATACATAGTCTCTGCGTAATTCCTTATCACGGGGTGCACAAATGTATACAAATTGATATGTCATTAATTTCCAGCTTCTATTGAGCTTTCGCTGCTAAAAGAGATTTCTGCTAGGCTGAGTTATTATTTCAATTTTCATTAGCAACATTAGATTAAAACCGCAGGAATGTATTATACATTCTAATGACTAATTAGTAAGCAGAAGTTATTTTAATGCATCTGATAGTATGATGAATGAGATCCCTCACGCTGAAACCGTGTCTCCTCAGATGCATGTAATAGCTAAAGTGAGATGGCATTTAGACCGGTTTTAGTCCTAATTTTCATTTATGTTTTAGACTACCAGACTGAGCAGTGTCCCTGTCCCATCAGTCCTGGCCAGGGGGAGTCACTCGGCCTTACTGAGGAGACAGGACACACTGCCACCACACGGTGACCCTGAAAGACACAGGGCTGTGCCTTTGAAAGCAGCCCATACAAAGGACCCCCCACGGGACCCCACTAGCCTGAGGTGCCTGGGCACTGAGCTTCAGGGGCAGCCAGAGGGATGTGGTCAGTGGGCAGGAGGGGTGCTGTGCAGGGCTGGGCCTTGGTGTGGAGGCAGGGCATCCAGAGGTGACGGCCACAGAGGTGTGACTGTGCCACTGTGTGCCCAGTGACACGGTGGGGTTTATCTTATGTGTTTTCATCTGCAGTTAAACTATAAATCTTAAATAAAAATGTTTAAAACCGTGTTGGTCACTTTTCTCTCATTGCTGGAACAAAACACCCGACACCCAAAATGAAGGAAGGGAGGGTTTATTTAGCTCGCTGCTTGTGGAGGTTTCAGCCCCTAATCAGCTGGCTCCAAGGCAGGGTGGTGCGGCCACACCAGGACCTGGGGACAGCCCAGCTGCCACTGTCGGTCACCAGCCCAGCCTGTGAGAACAGCCTGGGGGCACAGGCTGTGAGAGACGTGACAGGACCGTGGGCGCGGCTGGCAGGATTTCAATGACTGCGATTCAAAACCTGAGCTAGATTGTTACCACAGAGCTGTGAAATGTTTGTAATGAACAGGACTCTGGGATTTGTTGACGGGGAATAGTTTTTTAATTAATTAAGTTTATTGGTCACTCCAGGCTACATGACAGTCACGTCCATCACAGGGCACTCGTCCCTGCGCGTGATACACCTCGGTTCTTTATTGTCCCCGCTCCCCTCCCCTCCCTTCCCCTCCTTACTCATCGAAGAGCTTTTCCATCTTTCCTTCTTTCCTCATTTTTCTTCTCCTTCATGCCTCTCCCTCTCCCCCTTCCCTCGTCCCCTTCCCCTCTGCACATTTCCTCCCTGTACCTGTTAGACATTTTGGTCCTCATTGACACTTCTGGTTTCTCACACTACAGAAGCATTGGGACACATTTGCACCTGCTGAAAGGGACAGTTTGGACCTCACCTGAATCTGCAAGGCGTCTGTTACCTACTCCGTGGACATTCTTCCTCTCCTTCCCAATCTACAATATTTTGAATCCTGCCCAAGTTTGAACCTCAGCATCTTAGAACAGGTGTTAGAAAACAAGTCTGCCTTTCTGTGGCTGGCCAGGGGGAAATGCACTTCACATTTTAAAGCATTTTGTCTACAACAACAGCACAGGTGAGGAGGCTGTGAGACCTGCAAACCCCAAACGTCCGAGGCCTGGCCCTGACGGAGCCTCTGCCTGGCACCCCCGGCCAGATCCATGCCAGGACCTCTGCTCAGCCCGGTCAGGCCCCTTCTGCTCTTCACCTCGAAGGCTGCTGATCCCTGCATCGCCCTCCCTGTCCAGCACAGTGACCCTGGGCGTCTCTCTCTCACCCTGGTGTGGCTGGCATCCTGTGTCCTGCTCGTTCCTTGGGGATGAGGTGGCTTTTCTCTCCGGCTGCTCTGAGCCCCTGCCTGTGGCTGGCACCTGAGTCCTCAGGGCGGAGCTCTCCTCTATACTCCGCTGTCCCAACTGTCCTGGGCCTGGGCATCCACATCTGTCCCCCAAGTGCACATGTCACCTTTTGGCCACTGCCTGACCTCTCAGTCCCTCAGCTTCACTGCTGGAACCCCAGCACCATGAGGGCCCTGGGCACTGGCCGGCTGTGTCTCCTGTCTCCCTGGGGATGCAGAGCTGGCCCTCACTGCTGTCCCTGCCCACTCTCTCTTCTGCAGCGGTTTGTCCAGCATCTTGGCTCTGTCTCTGCTGGTCAGCCATGCCAGGCTCTTCTGCTGCCACTGTCTTTCTGGGTCTGCAGTGGTGCTTCTGCATCGTCCTATAACCTGCCTGGCCTACGGTGGGCAGGGCCACTTCTTCCTGTTGATGCCCCAGTAGGACTCCACCCCTGCACCTGCTCCTGTCCCTGGGTCTGAGCTGAGGCCACCCTTTGAGCTCAGCCAACCTGGGGTGTTAGAAGGCCCTCACCCACCCAGCTGGGGGGAAACAGGCAGTGCAGGGGACCTTGGGTGGAGTAGATGATATTGGGGAAGATGTGCTGACCCCAAGGCCCTGCTCTTGTGGACCCCACTCCTCCACGCTCACCCCATCTTCCCACACACCTTCGAATCCAGGGCCCACACCGCAGAGGCTTGAAAGAGTCCAGCCCGTGGGGAACCATCAGGTGGCAATGAGGGTTTGGGGAAGCTGGATCCGCCACCTGCCCCTTCCCAGGCTGTGCTGGGCTGAGATTCAATCTCCCAGAGTCCCTCCCAGAAAGCAATCCTACCTGCTAATCCCTCCATGCTGTGGAGGAAGCTCAGGCGGGACAGTAGTCTACTGCCTGGAATTCACTCAGACACCACAGATGCTCTTCAGACAGCCGGTAAAGAACAAGGGACTCGAGGGGGGTGACGATGGGGACCAGAGACTCTGCTCTTCCCAAGATTCTCCAGCCCAGGCAGCTCAGTGGACACAGCCAATTTTGGCGACCTGTGGCCCTCAGAGGACACACATACGTGAGAAGAATCCCGAGGTCACAGTAGGGCTGCTAAAACAGCCTGCTCACACCTTCTTCCCTTGACCCCTTCCAAAGCTCTTTCCGGACTCTGGGGCCCAGTTGCAGGCAGTGTGATTGCTGACCCCTTAAGCTCCAGTGTTTAGGCCCCAGCCAAGCTGGCTCCAGCTGAGCAGAAGCAGCTGCAGGTGCAGACGAGGTAGAAATGGCCCCGAGCCCGGGCGGGCTCTATTCCAGAGCAGCCCCGTGCACCCCAATCTGCTCACTGATGCGGACTCCTCTGGGATTTGGAGCCCCAGGGACTGAGATGCTGAGAAGAGGAGAGGGCACCCAAACACCTGGGCCCGGCCTCTGACCTTGGTGGCACCTGTGGCAGGTCCTGCCCACTACTACTCGCTTTCCCTCCTCCAGTAACAGCTCACTGTCCACCCCTGCCAGGTGCGGGAGGCCAGGCAAGAAAGCTGCTGCCCACTGCCCTGAGGGTGTCCAGCCGTGCAGAACCACCAGGGAGGGGTCCCGTGGTGCTTGCACCTGCAGCCTGGCAGCAGTCTGCCAGCCCTGCCCAGTGCAGCTAAGCCTTGCCCTCCCCGTAGTTCCCAGCAGGCAGCTTCGAGGCTCCATTAAACACCTCATTGGTGTCTGAGTTCAAGCTGGGGCAGCACTTGGGAAGTGGGGTCACCGTGAGCACCCCAGCCAGGACTAGCAGTGCTTTGCAACCCAGGGATGGAAGCCCAGCACCCCCAACCCAGCCTCAGGACCCCTTTCTTCCCCACCCGCACTCTCCAGGCTGGAGGTCTCCTTGCCTGGGAAGCAGCGAGCCCGGAAGCCCAGGGCATTGTCCTGGGGCAGCTCTCAGCCCCGTCACCGACCAGCTCCCTATTCCCCTCTGGACTCCCCTGGGCCTCCCTCACCACACCCAGTGCCCTCTTCAGACGCTGTCTCTGTGGCACTTGTCACAACCTATCCCTTGGTTGTCCCTGCCTGCGTGGTCCCCTGCCCCCTCTCTGCCCTGTGTTCTGCAGAACAGAGCCAATGTCAGCTGTATGTGCAACCGGGCGGAAGTGTGCCTGCTGACTTCCTGAGTGGGGGAACTTCCCAGGCTGGTGTCAGGTTGCTCCCATGCACTCACTCTTGGCAGGAACCCTGAGCCCTTGCTGCCTCTCTCTGCCCCTGAGCGCTAGTGGCACGGTTGCCTGGGAGCCACCCCTCCCCGCACAGGCCTGGAAGACTCAGGACCGGTGGGAGGCGGGGGAGGCAGGAGCCGTGGGCCGGCCGTGGGGCCGCCTGGCAGCGCATCTGTCTTTGTGTCACTTTGCCTCTGACAGCAGCCCCAGCACCCACCATGTCAATACTGGGAGGACCGGAATGCAAACGCAGCGCCATGCTGTAATTGCTGCCTGAAATCAGTGTCCGCTGCCTGACATGCGTTTTAACCCCTCGACTAATCATTAACCGATAGTTTGCTGCACGGAGATAATATTTCTAATATGTAATGCAATTTGCAGAGTATAGAAAGTGCTTACGGCACGGAGCTGCTCCGAGAGGTCGGTGACCTGGAGAGAGATGGATGGGGATGGCACCCAGTGCAGCAAGCGGGGTCCACCGCGCCAGCGCCCACGGAGGTGTTTGTCTATGCAGGGGACGTATTTGTAAATCAAGGGGAAGAGAAAATCAATGAATTTGCATCTTTTCTCTCTCAAAAGCCCATTAGATGTACTTTATCTAATGTGAGGCTCATTTGCCGTCCATCACTTAGGGTGGTTGCCCGGGTCAGGACCTACCGATAACTTCAATTCCTAAAAGCACATTTCTATGCTAATTTTTAATTACAATTAGTGCCAATGTCAGCTGTTAGCTTTGGTGGCTGACTTAATGATCGGCCTGAGTTCCACCTCTGGTGTGAGACGGGGAGAGGTTGTCGGGGCGAGGATCGAAGTGAGGAGCAGGAACAGCGTCTGGGACCGCGCTGTCGGGGCCTGAGTACAGTGAGGACCACTTGGAGGAACCCGTGGGGGTCCGTGTGCCTTCTCCACGCTGCACCGTGGGCACTGACCCTCACCTCTGCCCTCTACCCTTGAGCCGGCCTTCCTGGTCCACCTGCAGGAGCTTGCAGCCCCCGATGTGGGAGCAGACTTGGCAACACGGACTGAGGTAGACTCAGCTGGGCCTCGGCAGCTTTGCTCCAGCCTCTGGGGTTCGGGTGCACCCAAGGCACCTCGATTCATCCTGGGCCAAGGCCTTGATCAGCCCTGGTGGTCTCTGCAGCCAGGTCAGGAAGGTAGAGGACCGGGCCTGAGCTGCTCTTCACAAAGAGAAGTCCAGAAACGAATCTGCTCATGGCTGCCAAGACCTGGACTGGAAGCCCCGGCCTGATGGTGCTGAGGACCTGTGAATCAACACAGAGCTGGTGGCCTTCACTGGACTTCCTGTTAGGCAGACTGGAAGAGCCAGACCCCCCAGGCAGGGGAAGCCGGGGCTCCAGCAGCAGGTGGCTGTCCCGTAGCAACCCTGCCCTGGCAAGTGACATGTTGTGACTTGGGGCCTTTGCGGACCCTGTAAGAGTCACTCTTTCAAAAGCGCCTCTGAGAGCAGTGTTTCAGGGGTGGCGTCCAGAGCCAGCAGGAGGCTCTGCAGAGTGAGCTTTGGCCAGCCATTCGCTGAGCGCCTGAGGGTTCCTACCCACTGCCAGGGATGAGACCCTGGGGCAGGCCTGCAGAGACAGCAGGGACATCAGCAGGTGGCGTCCAGGGCCAGGACAGAGCTGCACACTGCTGGCCACTAGCCTGGGACAGCAGTGGCTGGGCTCAGTCTGTGAAGTCCCGGCAGGAAATGTGTTAGGCCTTGATGGCCACGGGGCTCTGTCACAGCTGTGAACGCTGCCTGTGTGTCATCCAAGCAACTGTGTTCCAATAAAACTTTATTTATAAAACAGGCAGACAGCCAGACTGGACTGGGGCAATCACCGGCTGACCACTGGGTTAAAGGACTCATGGAGAGAAAAGAACTAGACCCAATACATCCCTGGAGTCTGGCTGACTTAGACACGGTATGGTTGTGTCTGGGTGTCACCCCAGCCTTGTGTGCCCATGGTGACTGGGTTAGGTAGAGGCAGACCTTGTGGGAGGAGGCAGAGCTAGGAGGTTGTGACCCAGAAGTTTCTCCCCTTCCTGTCCACCATGCTGTGAGCAATATCCCTCTGCCACCGATCCTCATACAAAGCTGAATGTTCTAAAAAGTGAGGGACGCCCACCTTTCCTCTATGCCATGGGTGTCAGGCATTGTGTCCAACCGACTGAGCAAAGGCACAGTGACACTGTGGTGGCTTGGCCACCACTGCCCCGCTGGGCCCATCTGGCATCTTCTGTGGCTGGCATGCAGACAGTGCTGGACCGAGAGCAGCCACGAGACCCCAGAGCAGGAGCCAATCCCATGACTAAGGAGACTCTGGGGCTGATTGGAGGATGCCACCCAGCTGGTTCTCCCCCAGATGGTGGCCTGTCATGCGTCTCTCCACCCTCAGAGCCCCTCTCCCGGCATCAGGAGTGGTCTGTGACTTGACTGCCTGCCAAAGAGGGGAGGGACAGAGGCCTTGGGTGTCCAGGAACTGAGCTGTCCAAAGCTGACCACAGGCTGGTAGGGCGACTCCATGGCCTCAGAAGGTGGAGGCACACGGGAGATAAGAGCCCTCATCCTCTCTCTGGTGGTCAGTGGGCAATGCCCCACCCTAGTGGGTAAACTTCTTGGGTGTATCCAATGGGCCCCACTGAGATGGGGTGCAGGGATATGGACGAAGACCGCAGAGGAACCCTAAGAGATCTGCCCAGCAGGAGAACGGCGGGTCCAGTCTGGGCACAGGTTGGAGTCTGCTTTGTCATCCAGTCATAGGGACAGGAGGGACAGGGCCTGAGTGTGGCCTTGTGCCCGGGGCTTCACTTGCCCCAGGCCCCTGCTGAAATGGGCAGGAAACCCCATGAGAGGAGAAGCTCCTGGACAGTGGGACAAGGAGGAGACCAGCTCCCTTCTTCACTGGCCCTGGGAATGGGGGCTGAGGCTGGGCAGTAGCAGAGAGAGGGGTCCTTCAGAGCGCAGAGAGGCTCGGGTGCCAGAGCCTCCCGCCTCCCGCCAGGCCGTGGGCCTCCCGCCCCTGCCCATCCCTTCAGCGTGGGCAGCTCCCCTTCGTAATAGAAGCTGACAGAATGCAAATGAGCTTCTGAGAGAACCAGCAAAAGTGGCAATTTTTCTCATTTAATGTTCAGATGAGATGTCTGTCTCCTGGGCACACGGTCTCATTAGAATTCGGAGACTAATTTTGTCCATCAACATGAGATTATTGGTTTGAGTCAGGTTTAGGGGTGTCTCTAGAGGGGGAAGAACTCACACACCAGGGCCGCCCTGGGTGCTCAGGTCTGCAGAGGCCCTGGATGCAGCTCGGCCAATTCTGCTGCTGCTGCTACAGAGAGCTGGCCCCCGGCATCCTCTCCAGTGTCCTCTCCAGCGACTTCAGACAGCTGGCTGCCCCCAGTGGTCCAAAAGCCACCAGAGAGAAGAGAAAGCTCTGTGTCCCTTCTGGCCAACCCGAGGCTCCCAGGAACATCCTGGGACCTCCTAGCATCCGGAGCAGGGTGGGTGGCAGCAGCCATTGGTGCTGCATGTCCTCCTCCATGATGTCTGTGTCCATCCTCACAAATCCTTCCAAAGATAAACCCTCTTCCAAAGATAGCTCCATCTCACAGCGGCAGACGTGAAGCCCCATGGTGATCACCCCAAACCAATCTGAAACACGCTTGGAACCCAGATCTGTTGGGATGTGGGGTCCCACAGCCCCAGGCCGCCTGGTGCACTGTTTAGGGCACCGCCTGGCAGGGGGGATCAGGCGTGAGTGTGAGCTTGTGGAGTGGTGGGCGAGCTGATTCCTCCTCCTCCTCCTCCTCCTCCTCCTCTTCCTCCTCCTCCTCGCTCACCTGTCTGTATTCCTGCCTCATGGAGCTCCACTGACAAAAACAACACAGGGGAGCCAGGTGAGTGTGAGCCAGGTTCCCCTCCCTGGGGTTCCCTGCACCTTGTCCCCCCCCCCCGCATCAACCTGAGCCCTCCCCTCTCCGCCTCCACCTGTGAATCTGGTGGAGCTGCACCTGCGCCCTGGCTGTGCCGAGTCGTAGGCAGTGACGCCGACAGGTGTCTCCCACCTGGAGGTGCGTAGGAGAGCAGGCGCGGATGCCGTGAAAGCCACAGCCCAGGGAAGCAGCCAGCGCCAGAAAGGCTCCAAGAGGCGATGCTGAAAGAGGCAGAAGCAACCTGCAGGGCGCTGGAGGGGGACTGGTGAGGGGTGCTGGCTGTGTGCCCCCAGCATAGGAATCTCCTCAAGCCACCTTGGGTCCCTCTACCAGAGGCTGATACCAAGTGCTCGCCTGACTCTACAGAGAGAAAAGACCCAAAAGCTGCTCCCTGCTAAGGGGCCACGCCCAGCAGAAAAGGCAGTCTTCCTCAGTGGGGTGCTGTGGAGCAGTGGAACCCGGGTCATTGAGGGGAGTCAGCAGGTCACACTGGGGACAGAACCTCCCTTTTCATGAGCATGGGGAGCCAAACACCCACCGAGTCTCGCTCTGTGTCCCAGGCTCGCTGGAGGAGCCGGCCATCCAGACCAGAGCAGCAGAGAGCTCCAAGGCTCCACTGCGGCCACCGGGCGTGGCACTGTTTGTCGTCTCCCTGGGCAGCATCTTCTGTCCCAGGCTCAGAGCACAGGCGGTGGGTGGAGGGCCACATGGACCCTGGAGGTTGAGGCCATGTGGACAAGGAGGGAGGAAAGGGCACCCATGTCTGCTAAGAGGAGCCTGAGGAAACTCCCACTCAGACTGGGCACCTCAGCGAGGCCACCTGAGGACTCTGGAACACGGGCTCTGTGGCTACAAGTGACTGCAGGGCCATGGGAAACAGGTAGGGAACTGGGCCAGCCCAAGTGTCTCCACCAAGGTCACCTCCAGAAGGACAGGCACATATCACAAGAAACACCACCTAGGAGAGGCTCCCAGGCACAAATGGCCAGAACCCGGTGCGGAGCAGAGAGCAGACAGGTGCGGGACCAGCTCGCAGCTGCATGCCTAGCTGTAGGGTGGCAGGACCCAGGGCAGCTTCAGCCATGCTTCGACGACAGCAGAGGAAGTGACCCTGTTCCACGAGTCAGGGGGCTGGGAAAACCACCCTGCCCACCGGCACACACACACACCTGCAGCTCACAGGATGCAGGTCTCTTTCAACAGCGAGCAAGAGGCAGTGTGAGACTTGGACAAAAACACACGTGGAGTCACTCACAGCTGTGCACAGCTCTGGGAAGCACAGCGTCAGGGAAGGTGCCCAGAGGACTCAGAGCTGGATGGCAGCACGGGGCCAGGGAAGGGCAGCAAAGCACCCAGCAGGTGGCTAGCAGGTGGAGTGTACAGACCACAGGAAGGGCCCAAGCAACTTCAATACAGAAAAAGCTGATTCCAAAAGGGAGGCTCCCACTAGCACAAACGGTAGACAAAGATTAGCCACATAACTGGGAGAAAGATTAGAGAGAGTGGGAGAGATTTTAAAAATAGAGAAGCTAGAGGGAAGTGTAGCCACAGGGTAGAAGCAGAGAGGATGCAGGAGAGTGACGCGATCCCAACACGCCAGGGACGTTTGCAGTTTTCAGAATCCACCACAGCAAAGGACATGGCGAGGAATCCCCCGCGAAACCTCCCTTCGCCCCAAGCACGCTCATCCAGGGGCCGAGCCACTTTCTGAAGCAGCTCTGAAACCCGCTTTCCTGCCTTCAGTCGAGCCGTCCTGGCTGCCTCAGTGTCCTGAACTGATCCGAAACATTTCCCTTTCACAGTCCCTTTGACTTTGGGGAAGAGTCAGAAGTCACACGTGCCAGATCCGGTGGGAGGTGGGCGAGGACACGGTGTCCTGTGGCCATGAGCCTGCCTTTCCTTTGGATGGCACTCGGCTGCAGCGTTCACCTGCTTGTTTTTAATCACATCTTGTAAAGACCCTCAGGAAAGAGACCTCCAGTCCTGCAGGAGATTGGGACACTTACCTGCAACCCTAGCTGTGAGGAGGCAGAGGGAGGAGGATTGCCCCAAGTTTAAGGACAGCCTGGGCTACACAGTGAGTTCAAGGCCAGCCTGAACTGCAAGGTGAGATTCGTCTCAAAAAAAAAAAAAAAAAAAAAAAAAAAAAAGGAGAAATAAAAAAAAAGCGACAGAATGATGGGATGAGCGTGTCTGAGTGAGGGGAGGCTTTTGAGGGCATTAATGACAATGTGTCTTTTACTGAAATTAAGCTTTTGTTTCTATTTGGCATTGACTCTATTTTGATTGCTTGCTGCATCTATGAACAGAATCCAGAAGAATGGGGCCAGAAGGAGCAGCGCTGAGCCCAGGCTGCCTGTCCTAGGACAGCAACCAACCGGAAACCAAGCGAGACTTGCTGAGGTGGCCCTCGGCGAATCCAGTCCGTCACCCCGGAGGCTGTGTCTAGGCTTGAAGGAAAGCGGCTGCCAGGAGAGCATGGGCAGTGGGGCAAGCCCACTTGTTAGCGGGGTGGCGATGATGGATCCTGCGGGGAGGGAGATTTCTGCGGACAGGGGACACTGTGTGTCTGGAAGTGCGTGGGCCACAGGCTCTGCAGACTCACCTCGGGTGGGTGAGGACACACAGCCACTGCACAGACGTGGAGGAGATGGTGCAACCCCCCCGCCCCCCCAGCCAAGCTGTGCAGGACCCTCCTCTGTGTGACCACAGGCAGCAACAGCCGAAGAAACCAGTGGCCTTTGGTGTCCGGGCCCCAGGAGGCGGTGGGACAGGTGCGAGCCACAGCCCTGCCTCTCCTGTGCATCCTCCCTGGGGACCAGCACCGGGCAGGCGGGTCTGCAGGTGGGTGGCAGCCAGCAAGGCACAGGGCACCCTGCACAGCGCAGCACCGGAAGAGGGCGTGTTTATAGATCCAATGCAGAGCCGACCCTCCGTGACAAGCGTGTGGTAACAGTGTGCTGTGACAAAATAAGTGTAGTGCACTAGTCTGGGGGAAAGTCAGAACAGGGGGGCTGACAGGAAGTGGGGACAAGGGGCTGACACAAATGCCAAAGAAAAGGAGGCAAGAGGAGCCACTGCCGGCTGATTCCACCACGGCTCGCTGGTGAGCGTGAGGATTGGGAAGAACAAATGAATGCTTCTCCGCAAACCCCGGGCTTGTGCAAAGACTCCAGCTGTCCACCATGTCCCTCGTGGTGGACAGAGACCTACTGTCCGGTCCACACCGATGTGTGGATTGAGGGCTACACCCACCACACGGGTCAACAAGGGCGTCCTCACCCGTCACCCAGGGTGGAGTGTGCGTGAGATGGAGGGACACACAGGGACGCACAGGGCACAGGGAGCCAGAGCAGGCATGGGCTGACTTTCAGGATGAGAAAGTAAACAAAGGCATTGAACTAGGCAGGGACAGAAGCAACGAGGGGAGGGTGACATTTCTGCCAGCACTGCGTCCAAAGGCACATCAGAAACCCTAATAGAGAAGCCACAAAGGCTAAAAACTTTGACAAACACAAATCACAACTCTGATGAGGCCGCAAAATATAAAAACACCAGTGAGGACAAAATGCAAGTCTTTGCTGCGGAGAAACGGAATGAGGAGCACGCACTGTGCAGAGGTAGAGAGCCACGGTCAGCGCATTGCAGGTGACAGGGGCTTTAAGCCGCACGGAAACAGCAAGAGAGCCCCAGCCGGCTCGAGCTTGGACCCAGAACTGCTGTATACCAAGTGCACCCCCTCAGGGATGGCCCCTGGGGCCTCCTAACACCAGGAGGAGACGGTCCCCCAGTCTTGGCTGAAGGATGGGCCCGAGCTATGGGCCGCACAGGGTCATGGTGACCCCTGGGGAACAGCACAGACCTCCACAGGGGTCCTCGGCGCCCACCCACAGGCCGGGCCTGGGCACAGGCTGCCAGAGCGGCCCCTCCTCCTGGGTCTGCTGCCTTCGCCACTGACCGGGTTTTGTTTTCTTCTTCTTAATGGTGCGGGGCCTCTTTCCCGACAGCCACCCGTGGCTGCATCAACAGTGCTGAAGGGCGTAATGGGCATGGCGAGGGGGAGATAATCCTTTAATGTTTCCCAGAGGCTTGGTGGACGCAGGCTTGGAGAGCACACCTGAGCGCCAAATCCCGGCTTAGCCTCCACTTAGCAGGCGCTGATGAGGCGGCTTTGTGGTGGCTCAGGCAGGGTTGGGAGGGGTGGCTGAATCCAGCCCTGGTGACTGTTAACTCTGAAGCCAAGGCCCCCACCTGAGCAGAGGATTCCCTGGAGTGGGGAGGGGCTCAGAGTCCAGGCTTTAGAGAATCATCAGGGTGAGGACCCAAGGCTGCCCCTGGACTGGCCCCCACAGCCTCTATGTCCCTGCCCTTCCTTCTTCGGCCTGCAGACCTTCCCAACCCACTTTAGGAGTGTGGGGGTGTGGGTGACCTCCTGGGGAGACACCAGGTGACACATGTGAATCCCTGTGTGACCACAGCTGTACCAGTCACCAGCACCATCACGACAGGACCTCCTGTGGGTGCTGTGCTCCCCAGCCACAAAGGCACTGGTGTCCTAGTGGACGGTGCTGGGAGAGGGTCCAGCGGGAGGAGGTGGATGCTGGCTAGTACCTTTAGAGAGTCTGCCTGGTATCCAGAGGCCACGAAGTGATTAGCCTTGCTCCACTCGGGCATCCACCATGATCCTCCCTCCCACTGTGGGGCCAGTGAACATGGACTGAACCCCTTCATCCACGAACCAGCCTAAACCTCTCACCCTTCAAGTGGTGAGTGTCAGGCATTGTGTGTCAGTGATGGAAAACTGACTGATGCACAGGCTTTGTCTGGCCCCTGGATAACCGGGGCCCAGGACTCAGAGCACTGTGACATCCCTGAAGGTGTCTGTGCAGGGTTTCAAAGCCCATGTGTCCCAGAATAATGAGTTCCTACTGCCAGTCCCATTTCTTTTTCCCAGCAGAGGGAGGATAGTCTGCCAGCTCCCTGAGCCTGTTCATGGCTGTCTCATCTGGAATGGGCAGAGGAGGGCAGTGGACACCTGTGCTTGGCACCGTTTGCTTGTCCCTTGGAGGCGCCACCCACTCTGTGTGTCCCCAGGCTTAGGGCACGGTGTCTCTTCTAGGGAGACAGCATCCTTGCCATGCAAGGTGATCTCAGAGGAGCACCCGGTGGTGTGAGGAAGGGTGCCAGGAGCCCAGGCAAGGCCCCAGCACCAGGCTCACCCCACTTCAGCCCTGGGGCCACACTTCAGTGAGCAGAACTCCATACCTCCCCTAGGGGGCTCATGGGGAAGCTGAGAGGTCAGGGACTGGTCCCCAAGGTGGGTCCCCGAGGATGGCACTGACCTTGAGTGCCCACACCTAGCCCTGGAGGAGATGGCGCTGCTCAGTCTGGTCTTCATGGGCTCAAGAGGTAAACCCTAACTTTCCTGAGAGCACACTCCACTGCACTGTCACTGTTTCTTTTAAACGTCAACATGAAGAACTTCATAAGGAACATTTTCATATCATCAGAGGCCAGGATGGTGGCCATGGGTTCCCAAAGGTCAAGACTGCCAGGCAGGCTTCCATCTGCTCTCCTTTTGCAATGTGATGCTGCCATGTCGGGATGACTCTGGGGACACTGCATGGAGGAAATACCTGCCTCAGTGGCGACTTAGAAAGGAGGTTCGTGGCCCCATCAGGCTGGTGTCTAAGAAACGGCAGCACAGTGGGGCCAGAGACCCACAGCCAGACCTCCACAGCTGCCTGGGTATGGTGCCAGGTGCTGTGCCATGTCAGGACTCTGACAGGCTGCTGTGAGCACTAACCAAACTCATGGGTGGGGCCCTGCGGGTCTGTCCAGAGCACCTGAGCTGTCTGCCCCTTGGAGGACACACCCAATGGGCTCCTGCTGGCCTCCAGCTCCCCATATGGCAGTGAAGATGGGCATAGGGGATCAGCCCCTGGGCTGGACAAATCCCTGCAGCCTTTGCAGTGAGTCCCTGTGATGCAGATGATAGCCCGGATGGAGCCCGTGGAAGGTGTGGGCCAACTGGACACCCACAGGCCTACTGTGGACATGCATGGGGTGAGTCTACACTCACTACCCGACCCCACTCTCCCCTCCCTCACATCAGCAGGGTCTGTGCACTGCTTTGGGTGCCCTGGGTATCAGCACTGAAGTTCCCCATGTGCAAGAGTCACCTGGCTCCATGAACACTGTTTCCTGGAGCCCCCACCTAGCTCAGGCAGGCCCCTGAACCCTGGGCCTCCACATGGATAACCCCGAAGTCCCCCCTCACACCTGCTCCACACGTGGCCTCCAGGCCTGGACACTTGTCCCCAACCCCCATCAAGCAGACTGCCCCTGTTTCAACAGGCCAGTCCTTCCCTGGGTATGGGATCACTCAGGGAAAGGCTCGGTCCTGGGGTGGACACATACTGCCCTTGAAGCAGGGCTTCTGTGTCCCATTTAATCCAGCTGAGTCCTGGCCTTTCAGTCTAGGAGAGGATAGTAAAGTGAGCCCCTAATTCTCTGGGGTCCCAATGCCCCAGCTGGGTGCTCCCATGTTCTGAGGGGAAAGGGAGGCAGGCCTTCTGCTCCCAGGCACCCTTCATGGGGTGCACTGGCTTCCCTTCTTCACGTCAAGCCTTCCCCAAGGCGTCTGCATTCTCCAAGGTCCCTCACCATCCTTGTGCCATGGAGGTGACGCCCAACAGCCGTGGGGCCCCTCCTCAGCAGCCTCATGCCCTGCATTCCCAGCAGCCTTTCCGATCCTTCCCACGGTTTCCTGACCTCCTGGTGCAGTGCGATGCCGCTGATCCCTCCCGCCCCACAGCCGGAGTCCAGGTCCCTAATCCACTCAACCCTCTCCCCAGATTCCCAGCAGAGTGGCACAGACGCACACACAGCCATCTGTCGGCGGCTGGCAACTGTGGAGAAGCGATTACCAGAAACCGCTCAGAACACAGAGCCCAGCGCCCTCCCTAATGGCACTAGAGGGGCAGGGACAGCAGTTTCCCACCACAGGGCAGCCTGCAGCGGGCTCTACACTGGCTCTGCCCACGCAGAGGTCCAGACAGTGGTCATAGGGGGCAGTGGTCATAGGAGCATGTGTGCTTGGCCCCCCAGGCAGAGTGACATGTCCCAGTGGGCGTCTCAGATGACAGACAGAAGGACCTGGGTTCCCCGTGTCCTGGGGGATTCCTCCTGTCTCCCATCCCCTTAGTAGCCTGGGGTGCTCCTGGAGATAGGGGCTGTGACAGGTACACAGTGACCCTGTACTGGGGCTGCTGGACTTTGCTTAGGAGCTTACGGGCACCCGTCCAGCTGTGCCCAGCTGGTGTACATTCAGACAAAGGCTAAGTGAAGTCCCTCCCCCTGGCCCGGTGCAGCTTGGAGCACAGTGCACACTGGGTCTCACCCAGCAGGACCTGGGAAAGTGCTGGCTTCCTACAGAATTGGGAGCCGTGACGGGCTTTTCTTTGGCAGGAGCCACAAAATGAGAAGAATCTTTGTCCCTGGGACATCTCAAGGCAATTATGCAGCTGCCCATAGCTGACATGTGTGGCGCTTAATCCAGACACTGTGTAGTACAGCAGCTCTGGCCCCACATCGAGAAGTAGTGATCGGTCGGCTGGGCAACCGTGGGACCCACGCTGGGCTTCCAGGGAAGACAAAGCCACAGGGCCCAGGAGAAGCCACCCGGCCCCTCACTGCCAACTCCTCACAGCACCAAGGCCACGGGACAGCCCTGAGGGGTAGCCTGGCTGCACATGGAGCATGAGGTGTGCCTTGCGGGTTGGGATGGCTGGGGACATGTGTGGCCACCCACGGGGCATGTGTTGCCACCCACAGGGCCACTAGACTGGCTTCCCTCCCACAGGTGGGCAGGCCAGCCATGAGGGCGTGCAGGGCTGGTGTGTGCGCACATGTGTCCCCCCAGAAAACAGCCCGGCAGTGGTTAATTGCTTGTCCTCTATGTCCCCTTAATGTATTGCCATGTTTTCTGAAGAGAAAAATAAACATTTGCCCTACCTCATGGAGCGCAGCGGCGGCGACAATAACAGATTAGAAGCTCTTTGCAGTAACATACTCCAGCGCATTTATTCCATTAATATACGGTTTAATAGTCTCTCATGGGCAGGAGAGGCACAAGAACAGCCCTTACGGCTGCGGCCCATCCATTCCTGGACAGCCCCAGGAGTGGCCCGCTCCCTTCTGCCCCACCCGGAGCCAGCCCCCAGCGCTGCCTGTGCGTCCCCACCTGGGCTCCTGCTGGCCCAGTTCCCTGGTCCTCCCCACCTGGGGTGTCTTTGCCTGGCGTAGCATCCTGCTTGGCCAGCCCGCAGCTTCTCCTGTGCACTGAGCTCCACTCCTCACAGGAAAGACCTGGGCCAGGTGCTGAGGCAGGCCCTGCCGGGCTATCGACTCCCTGCATCCCTGCAGGGGGGCCGCACAGAAGCAAAGCGTGTCCCTCCCGAATCCCCTAAAACCTGATGCCTCCTGTTGAGAGCTTTGCTGGTTTCCAGTGCCCTTGTACATGTTGAAATTCCAGTCCCAGGAGCTTGCTTGGAAATAGAGTCTGCGCAGATGTAATTAATGAAGACCCTGGAGTGGGACTGGACCCCATGTAAGGACAGGTGCCCACAGAAAATGACACTGTGGACACAGGCACATGTACCATGAGGAGGACAGGTGCAAATGAAGATGGAGACCAGGACAGCTCTGCCACCCACTAAGGGATGCTGCAGGCCACAGACTCACCGGACACATAAGAAGCCTGGGGCAGACCCTGCCTCTTGCCTCAGAGGGAACCGGTCCTGCCAGCACCCTGACCTCAGCCCTGCTGTCCCCATCCTGGAGGAAATAAGTTTCTGTCGGTGAATCTGCTTGGTTCCCCTGCACCTCCTCATGGCAGCTTTGGGAAGCTGATAGACACATTTCTCTGCAGGGGGCAGAGGGAGCCCAGGGCTCAGCTCCGGCGAGGAGTACGGCTATGGTCTCCTTGAAGGACCCCAGTCCCAGCAGCACAAAGCGACACGTTCCCTCCGGAGTCCTCTGCAGTCTGCCTTGAGGTTCCAGCACCGGCTGTAGTACTTGTCCAGAACACAGTCACCGATTCCCGACCAGGGTCAGTGTGTCACTCCCTCGGGACAGCTGCAAGGGAGCCAGGGAAATGGAGCTGGGGTGACAGAGAGACCACCTGCTGGCACAGACGGGCAGACAGATAAGGCAGATGGACGCGGAGACACGTAGGTGATAGATGACACAGACAGTGATAAATAGAGGGTGGACAGTAGATCCCGAGATGATGGGTGAATGACAGATAAATGGATAACAGATAAGACAGAATTAAGCAGATAACACAGTTAATGATATAGAAAACCCAGTTCCGGGAGCCTCCTCAGAAGCCTCCACCATGTGGACGCCACCTCCTCCCCTCTCTGCTTCTGTGGTTTGGACTCCGAGCCTGGGCTGCAGATCTGGTGTCTGGGGCACACTCGGATGCACAGCCCGTGGTCCTGACCGCAGATGTAGGCGGATGCACGCTCCACCCTGTTGCTCTGGCCCTGTTTCTTGCTGAGACCTCTTGGGCACTGCCATGTTGTCCCAAAACAGGTGTTTCCCAGTCTAAATGTATTCCCAGGAGGATGAGCTGGGCTGAGGCTTTGGAATCTTGAGCGAAGGAAAGAACCCGCCTGCCATTTCTGCTGGAAAGAGGTGAATTCAGGTCTTCGGCCTTCCACACGGTGAGCGCAAGTAGAGGACTTCAGCAGAAGCCGGGGTCTCAAGGAAGTCCCACCCAGGCTCTCCCTGTCTAGCTGAGGCCTCCTGGTGCCTTCTCCAGGGAGTATGCAAGGGAGGGGAGTGGTCACTGCCGGGGCGAGGCACGGGCTTCTGGACTGCACGGGGTGGGAGCTGGCTCACATCAGACAGACCTCCCCTCTCACCCACTTCTCTGAATCAAGGACTGCCTGGGCTTCTCTCCCAAGCTCCAGAATATTTTTAATTACGTTAAAAAGATAATAAAATGACACTCTAAGAATGCTGCAACAATAATTTTAATGATCTGGATGACATGGAAAAATTTCTCGGATAATAAATTATAAAATTTGACACAGTATGAGATGGAAAATCCAAATTATCTTGTATCTCTTAAATAGATTAAATCCATAAGGACAAAATTATTCTGCAAACACATTTCAGGGTTTGCTCATAAAATAGGTCACAAATAAGGAAGAACCCCCTGGGGTCTCAGAGTCTCCTCCAGGGAACAGAGCAAGAAGGCACGAGGGCTGGTGCGGGGTGCAGACTCCTAGATGCAGGGCACACATTCTGTCTCCTCATGCCAGGCTCTTACTCACGACATCTCTTAGAAATCCAACCAAAATGTAAAGTGAAAATTTAGAAAACTTCTAGAAGAAAACACAGGTTAGAGGGTTCTGTGTCTGAGGTTAGACACGATCCATAAAGGAAAGTCAGTGGATGGGATTCAGATTAAAATTTCTTTACAAAAGATGCTGATGAGAGGCATAAAGGCAAGCTGTGCCCCGAGAGGAAAGGTTTAAAAGCACAGATCTGAGAGCGAGCACCTGCCTACAAAGGGTATCTGCAATTCTTCCGTAAGAAGACAGCCTGATGAGACAGCAGTGAGCGAAAGACCTCCAGCCACCTCAGCAGAGATGGGTACAGCTGGCAAAGAAGGTTCTGGAAAGATGTCCAACGTCATCAAGACAGATGTGATCTGTGATGTACGTGTAATCGTAAATTAATTGAAGCAGCAGTGTGCTAGTGCCCACTTGCCCAGGAGGAGGAGGAGGCTAAAATCCGAAGCACCAGGACAGCAGTGCCAGCCAGGACACTGGAGCAACAGGAACTTGCCCGGCGCTGGCACAAATCGAAGATGGTGCCACCACTGGGGAAGGAGGTGTGGCTATCTCTTACAAAGCTAAAGATAGGCTCAGTGATGTGGGAAAATTCCCAAGTCAAACCGAAAGGAAGACTTCACACCAAGAGATAAGAAGTCAGCGTTTAATATTTATTCTTCATGCCAGTGGTCTCTTGTGGGATGGTTCCCATAGGCAACAGCCCTAAGTTTGCAGAGAGCTTAGTTTATATAGAATTTAGAAGCAGAGGTACAGAGCACGTGATGAAACCTCACATAACTGGTTACACTCATTGAGTCACATACAGACAGGCAGGCTGGACAGATTTGTTAAAACAAAGGAATTGTTTTTCATAACTAAAGACATTCTAGGGACAAGGGAGGGGCCCTTGCAGGGCCAGCCCAGGGTGCCCTAAGGCACGGACAATTACTCTGACGCAGTGCCCATCAGCGGTGAGAGCCAGGCTGCAGACACTGTGAAGGGCAACTGAGTTCAGCAGGAACTTGGTCAGAGACCTCTAATTGCTCTCTCATTGAATCATGAAATACCTAGAGGTCTGCTATTTTATAAATGTGTTCTTAGGTAACAGCTGTGCCCCAGCCTCCTGTGTGACCCAGCTGCACCCTACGGTGCACTCACCCAAATGTCTCCAATGGTTATGTCCCCACAAACACCAGTGTGCAGACACTTGTCGCAGCTTTCTACATCATCTCTCCAGATGCAAAACTACCAAAATGTCACAGGAAAGGGGCTGGTCCCCAGAGACTGGAAGGGACAGGAGGAGGGCGAGCATACTACAGACAGCTAAGCTACTTAGCAAGATGTCTGGCAGTCAGGTAGGGCTGGCCCTCAAAGGGTCAGTGCAGAATGCAGCTGTGGTTGGAGGCACAGCCACTGGAGGCCAGACTTCAAGAAAGCAGGAGCCACCCCACTTCCTACCCCTCAGGACAGCAGCAGTGACACACTGTAGCATACGCTCTGGATCAAAGGGATCAGCACTGAGGACTGTGTGGGGCAGGGAACTGTGATGTGGGACATGGTGTGGTGCACCTTTAAAATCCTGGTGACTTCACAGTCCCGGAGGGAACCTTTGTATATGCAATTGTAAGCTTTGTATTCTATTGAATATAAACAAGTTGAAATTGCATGCAGTTACAAGGGTGTAGCCTTGATACACACATGCTGGAATCACTAAATCAATCTAATCGATGTATCTTGTTCTGAATATTGTTATTTATGATTTGTTTCTCACTGGGACTTTCTACTTTCTGACCATCATCTCCCCTGGTCCCCTGCCCCAGCCCCTGGCAACCTCATTCCTGGTCTCGGCATCTACGGTTGGATCTCTTCCAATTCCACTGGCCAGTGGGAGAGGTGCTGTTTGCTTTCTGTGTCCGGCTACCATTGGCACAAATGGTAGCGTTTCCTCTCCTTAAGGCTTCGTGGGTCCCCTTACAGATACCCCAGGGCAGAGACCACAGGCTTCCACCCATGCATCCACAGACACACGGGTAACTTGACTCCATAACTTGGCCACTGTGAATAATGCTACCAAAAAAATCAAAACAAACAAGCAAAGAAAAAAAAAAAAGGAAAGAGAAACAAAAACAAATGGGATTACTTCAAATTAAAAAGTCATCTGCACAGCAAAAGAAACAAGAGTGAAGCCAGAACCCATGGACGGGGAGAAAGCACTGGCCCGGCTTAAACCCGACAAGAGGTGAGTATCCGACCCTGCAAAAACCCAGCTTCGTTGCAAGAAAACAATTCGCCTGATCTAAGAATGAGCCTTCAATTCATTTCTTAAGTCATGCAAAGAGGCAACACAGATGTGAAGAAAACTTTCCATAGCTCCATAAACATTAGAGAAGCATAAATTCAGACCACGTTGAGGTATTACCTTACTTCTGTGAGAACGGCTCGCACCAAACAGACAAAAGGTAACAAGTGTGGGAGTGTGGAGAAAAGACTCTTGTGTTCTGTGGTGGGAACGTAAGCTCCACATCCACTGGGGAATGTATGGAGACTCCTCCGAAACCTGAAAATAGAGCCACCATATGATCCAGCACTCCCACTCCTGGGTGCGCATCCAAAGGGTTTTAAATCAACACGTTAAACAAATGTATGCAAAACTTGAAAACCCCACTGAAGTGATCTGAGGACTTCAGGGTGCAAAGCAGACTGTGAGGAGAGAAGTGGACTGGGGACTGACCGGAAGCCACATCCGTGCCCCAGGTAGATGGAGTGTGGGGGTGGGGCTAGGTAACCGGAAATGGGTGGCGTCCACAGACAGAGGCAAAGGAACAGCAGAACCCACAGAGCGCTTGCCTGATGGGGAGCTGAGTGGGTTTCCCCTGCTAGATGTGCTCTGTGGCTGACCAGCTGAGTGTGCATGGCTGACGGAGGGGTCAGTTCTCACTGCTGGCATGGCAGAGGGGTCAGCAAAGGGAGAGCAATGGCTCAGAGCCAGAGAGTCAGTGGGACACTGGCTGGGCCTGAAGCCACACGGAGACACATGTGTCCATCCTTGGGACAGACAGCCCTCAACTCCCCATAGAACCAGCAGCTCTGCCTGATGAGAGCTGGGGCGCACCTGAGGAGCCCCCTGAGGCCGGGTGAGGGGCTCCACTCTGCACTCAGACTCAGGCTGCTGCTGTGTGGTGCAGCTGGTCTGCCTCCAGCTACGGAGCGCGTGGGGAGGGTACCAAGTGAATCTCGAGCAATGGCCACCTACATGGTACTGCCCTGTACACCGGAGGACTGTCAGGGCCACCGAGGACAGCAGAGCCCGAGCACTGGGGAGCCCGAGCTAGAGGAGTCCAAGAAGACCAAAGGTGGCAGAGCCAGGCTGGGGCCAGGGACAGGGGAAGGAGCTCAGGTAAAGCTCGGGAGAGTCGGGGATGCTGAGCCCACCCAGCTGCTTCTGGACAGTGCGGGTCCCTGCAGGGGCTGATGGAACGCCTTGGTATCCCAAGGTTTTCCGTAAATTGGAAAACTGTTCTAACAGCTAAGATTACATTACAAATCAGAGCAAAGACCCAGCATAGCAGCCACGTGTGGAATCCGCCTGCCAGGTGCTGCCGTGGCCGTGGCTTCACAGGGCTTTGCAGGTACTGTGTCACCAGGCTGCACCTGGCATCCCAGCCCTGCCCATCCGTGATGGCCCAGGCACTGCACCCCGACAGGGAGCTGGGGCAGCCCGCTGAGCTGCCTCTTCTCTGGGGCTCAGGCCCCTGCCGGTTCTGAATTTGCCTCCCACTCTGCCCCACCTTGCCCCTCACCTTGCTCCGAGGCCTTGAGGGTTTGGATCTCCGGCCTCAGCATTCTCACTCCTCCAGTTCTTCCTTCTGTGGCCTCTCGTCCTGTCCCCGACTCCTGAGCTGACTCTGCCTCACCCCGGTCAGCCCAGGCCTCCCCTCCACTGGGCACATCTCCTGCTCCCACACCTTGGTGTCCGGCCACCAAAACCCAGGTGTCCTGTCCCAAGGACAGTGAAGCCCACTGTCCCACCCACAGGGCAACCCCAGGCCCTGTACCAGCAAGGTGAGTATGCTGTCCAGTAGTGGGAGTGGGCAGCCAGCGTGACAGAGGGTCCTGGAAGGCCCTTGGCCTGGGGTGGCAGCCTGCGGCATGAACAGAAATGTACCATGAGCGCCCAGAATCTCCATGGCGCTGCTCCCAGCGGGGACCACAGCCGGCTCCTCAGCGCCCCGCAACTGCTGTTGCTCACACAGTGCCCAGCTGTCCACAGGGGAGCACCGGGTCCTCAGGGGACCTGAGAATATGAGGAGCTGTCCTGCCCCAGCCTCTCATCCCATTACACCGGGTCCTCCCCAGAGGGAAGGCGCCACACAGATGCCTGCTAGGTGAGGTGAAGTCCAGGGGAGCCGCAGACAGGAGCTTTACAAGAGAGGATCTGGGAGACGCTCAGCCTTGGGGCCCCCAAACCCTTGGCCTCTGCACCCTAGGTGCAGCCTGGGGCAGGAGGGGAGCTGCAGGCTGGGGAGGCTGAGGCACAGGACATGGTGGTTATGAGTGACCAGGACGTGGCCTGTGTGTGACCTTCCAGGCCCCACCCCACCCCTCCCCACCCCAGGTCCTGGCATGGGTGAAGCTTGGACCCTGCCCTGGCCTGGACACTGGGGGAGGAGTATTCCCACCAGCCTGACAGCACAGATTCGGGTCAGAACTTAGACTGCACTGCAGAGAGTGACAGCTGTGTCACAGAAAGCCTGACTCTGTGGTCTGAGACCTATAGCCACCGCAAGTCCCAGCTGCATATGTGCTGCGTGTGTGTGTGTGTGTGTGTGTGTGTGTGTGTGTGCATGTGCGTGGCTCTCGCCCCCACCCAGACATGCCAGGAGCGAGCTCTGAGACAGCCACATCCTCCAGGGGCAGGGGAGGCCTCGGACAGCAGGGGTCTCGGGTTCTGCACAGGTGCTCTCAGCGTGCCTCAGTCTCCCCCTGAAGTGTGTGGTCAGCTGCCTCCTGGGCTTAAGGACAGCAAGGACGAGCCTTCCCCTCCCTGCTCAGAGCCCTGCCCAGCACACAGCACCCTTTCCCTGGTGGCCAGAGCCCCTTGACTGCCACCTAGAAAACCTCCAGGGACTTCTCGGCTTTGACCTTGGGCCAGAGCTTCGTCCTTGGTCCCGCTAATTCTGCAGCTTCCATCTTCTTGGAGTGGGTGGTCCTGGGTCCTCCAGCTCTGGACTCCCTGGCCTCTGGTCCCAGGAGCTTCCTCATCAACCCTCTGTGTAATCACAGGCATGCTTTCTATTGATCTGCTCCTCCAGAGAACCCTACCGAATGCTCTGTGCGTGGGTTCAGAGCATCCAGAAGACATCACCTAGCAGCGGCCAGTCCCTGGCAAAGAGAGGTCCTGTCACCCTCGCAGGCCTACAGACCACCCCTGCCTCCTGTCCCGGGGGTAGGTCAGACCCTGCCACTGGGGCTGTGATCCTGGCTGCCCAGCACAGCAAAGTTACACTGGCCGTTGAGGTTGCTAAGTGACCCCCAGAGGCAGGGGACAGAGAAGATGACTCTGGTGCAGGGACCTGGTGGGGCCCCCGTACCCACCTGCCTGGCTGCGGTTGGTGAGGAGGCCCTCTCTGCTTTGAGCACCCAGCTGCCCCGCGCCTCTCCTCGCCCCAGGCTGGTCCCAAAGGCAGAGCCCAGAGCCCAGAGCCCAGAGCCCAGAGCCCAGAGCTGCGGCCGCAGCCAGCTTGTCTCCCTCCACAGCGTTGGCCTTTCTTCCAGTAGTGCGTGCTGTACTGGACGACGTGTGCATGGTGGGAGCTGCTGTGTGGACACAACACTTCCTAATCCTTTTCCCATCTCTTCCTCCCCCCTCTCTCCTCCCCTTCCGGTTTGCGCAGGACCTGGCTCCTTGCTTCCTGTCACCTGGCCCTTGTCTTATTCTTTATCCACGCTTTGGGGTTCTCATTTCAGAGTCACCCCGTGCTGCTGAAGCTCCTGTGTCTGGTTCACCTCACTAATTCGGGCTCAGTGTGCACCCGTCTTCCTGCACAGAGCTCCCGTCTGTCCTTCACGGCACAGCAGTGCTCCAGTGTGCAAATACTGCGCTTTCTGTACCCACTCGTCTGCAGATGGCATCACAGCTGCTCCGAGACTTAGCCAGTGTGGGCTGCATGCTGTCCATGAGGCCCTGTCCCAGGCCCACGGCTCTCCAACTCTGAGTGGACAGGGTGCTACCTGCCTTCCCACCCTCATTCCTCACCTGAGGCCAGTCGGGCAGCTGGGAGCTGGGAGCCCTACTCCACAGACCTCAGTGCCCTTCAGTCCCTAGGTCAGCCCAAGGGGAGGACACTCAGAGGGCCTGGATGGCACAGAGGAGCCCAAAGCACAAATCAGGGGCACCCAGGGTCAGTGGGTCAGGCCCCGCACTATGGAGCTGTCACAGAAGCTGGTGTCCTGCGTGACCCTCAGCACCCCTGTCCTCCCCTGCCCTCCCAGAGCCGGAGGGCTGCCTGGTCACATAGCCTGGAGTGATGGCGTCCGCCTGAGCCAGAAGCTCCAGCCTGGCTTGCTCTGTGAATGAAGGCAGAAGTGGGTCCTTTTCCCTGGCTCTCCAGGCATCACCAATGCTGCAGGCCCCTCCGGCAGGTGGCATGAAGGCTTCAGGGGCCAAACGCTGAAGAATTCCTGACTGCCTGGCACCCGAGCCCTGTGCTTAAGTGCTATGTGCGGCCCCTGAGGACAGGGCTCTGCCGCGCAGCTGGCCTATTGCTTCTCTTGGATGCCCAGACCCCGAGGCCCATTCTGACCACACTCTGATCTGCTTGCATCACCTCCAGGGGCTAAAAACCCCACCGTGGTCCTGGCGCAGGCAGAGGCCCCGTCTTGCTGTTTGCCTGATTGTGTTTGCTTCCCGGCTTCCCTACGTGCAGTTGCAGTAAATGAGCTCCTCGGTGCCTCCTTTCTGACTGCCCCAGCTGCCTGCAGTGTGGACGTGGCCAGGAATCCGCAAATCCACAGAAGAGTCCCGGAATCTGCATATGTCGGGCCCCTTTGATTCCCCTGCTTGGGGGATTTGACGGACAGCGTCTGTGACCCCAGCTTTGGTCTGACCCTGGGGTGAAGCTGGCACCTTGTTGTCTTAGTCCCATTTCTTGATGCTGAGATAAAATACCTGGTGCCCACAGTTAGGGGAGGAAAGGTTATTGGGCTCACAATTCATAGAGGTTTCAGTCCACAGTCTGCTGGCTCTAATGCAGGGGAGAACAGGAGATAGGAGAAACAGTTGATGGTGGGCAGGGGTACCAAAGCAGCAAGGGATGACCACGGCTCTTTCTGTCCCTTATGCCCTGTCCCGGCCACTCAGGGTGGGCAGCACGCACATCCTAGTGTCCTTGGTGCTAGCATTGTGCTGTGAATCAATCCCAGCACCACACACTCTAGATCCGGCCACCTCCGAAACAGCCCCACCTATGTCCGAGTGAAACTTTTGGGGACATCTAGACACAGCTGTACCACTGGTGCTCACTGCCATCCCCTGCCCACCGCCTGTACCCTCACCCTGCGAGTCTGCTTTTCTGGTCCCTTGGCAGCTTCCTACCCAGGGCAGCCCATGGTCGGATGATTACTGGGTCAGGTCCTGCGGGATGGAGTCTGAGCTCCAAGTGCTCCTGGTGTGAAATCTCCATTGTTAGGCACTTGATGAGTTTTATGAACAGACAATGCATGTCTTCACCAAGATGATTATTTTCTTAATTTTGAAGTTAATAAGCCAAGATTCCTCTACATATTTTATGAAAAACTCTATCTTCCATTTAATGAGCTAATCAAAAAATAAAGCGTGTAAGGGGGACGGTTTGGCTGGTAACGTGAGGAACAGACGTGAAGGTGAATCCTGCTGGTGCCGACCAGACCATGGGGTTCCTAGGATGGGCTCAGGAGGGCAGGGGGGCCCCAACGCTGGCCCAGATGCCCCGTGGCAGCACACCTCCGAGATGGGTGGCAAGCAACTGGCCTTACCCCGGAGCAGTATGCCCAGCGATCAGCCACTTCATCCACTTACGGGTCCGTGCACTTCAAAGACCTGCACCAAACACAGCGATGGGCTCCGAGTCTCACCGCACCCCAGTACAGGGTGCGCGCTCCTGTGGAGGAGACCAGCACGGGCAGAGTGGACCACACTGACCAAGCTCACTCACCAAGCTCCTGCCTCCTCGTTTGTTGATCACCCATTTAACATCGAGGGCTGCAGAACCAAAAATGTGCCTTCAGCGTGGAGCCTTTTATTCCTTAGCCTGGAGCAGATATTCCTATGGAAATGCAAATTTCTGGGAGCAAGGTCTCCCAAGCAGCCCCCCTATATCCTGCCTGAGAACTGAGAGGGGGTCACACCTGGCAGGGGGAACCAGGCAGCCAGGGTGTCCTGGGAGGGCTGTTGGCAGCTGCCCTGAGCCTGGGCCCAGCGTCCTCCAGGCCCCACCATGGGTGCACTGCTAGCCACAGGGGCAGCCGGGCATTTTAAATGGCCCCATAATGTGCAGGGCCTATTTGCATAAATGGCCCATAAACATAGGAAACCGTGTTCAAAGGCAATAGTGATCAAAGACACGTGAACTAAAAACCACAGAGAGAGTGATGCACTTTTCTGTTTAGCAAAACGGCAAAGATAACAGAGGATCACCATCCCTGCCTGGATGCCCCGCAGGAGTCAGCTGGGAGCCTGCCAAGGTGCGCCCCTGCCTAGAAGGAGCCCCGGCGGCCTGCAGCTGGGTTAGAAGGCGTGGGCCTTTGTGTTTCCACCCAGAAATGCCACCGCTGGGGGCCACTGTGTCCTGAGGAGCCACTGTATGTCCCAGAGTCACCCTAGCTCAGAACCTGCTGGAGGCTTTGCACCCTGCAGTTCACTCTCAGCCTCTCCAGAGGCGGTGGGGAGTCTGGGATGAAGGGGTCCCCAGGGCCATACACCCCAAGGCCCTCAGGTTCTGTCACCTCTGGGACCCCGCATTTCCTCCATCCTCAGCAGGTGGCTATGTTATACCTGCCACAGCCTCCTCCCTCCGTCACCCTGTCTCCAAGTGCCCCTCTCCTAAGACACCAGTATGGGCCTCAGGGTCCACCCTAATTGAGTGTGACTGTGCCCTAACCGAGGGTCATCTGCAAAGACCCCGTTTCCCATCCAGGCCACAATCAAGGTGGTCAACTGCAGAACGTCCTTGACGCTTCCAAACTCCTGCTCTGTGTGTGGGGATCCCGGCCACACGTCACCACCATCTGTGGGGACAGCAGGGCCCCAGTCTCCCTTCAGAGACAGGGTGCTGGACAGAAGGCCCTGAGTCACCCCCACCATGCAGAGCCAACAGCAGGTGGGCAGGGGACTCTAGCCCGACACTAGCGGGGGTTCACCACGGACTCACCCCCTCTTCACCCTCCATGCACTCTGACCTGGCGGGGACCGGCTCCCCTCTTTCCAGCCAGAATCGCCTTGGTTTACCTCACAGTTTCATTGCCCAGGTCAGGAAGCCTGGATGGTAAAGCGTGGCTTCCTCTCGCCCTGACTTTCTAAGGACAGCAGCGTTGCCCGCGCCCCAAGGCTCGGCCTCCTCTCTCCCTGGATCCATGCCAATGCCTCTCCATTGCTGGATGCCAGGGGCCCTCCTCAGCCTGCTCCCAGCTGGGGGTGAGATGGCTGTGGTGTGGCCCACAGCAGGCACAGCCCCCTGTCTGGGTCAGGCCGGGCTGGGTACGGGGGTCCCTCCAGTGGCCCCCACTTTTCTGTGCACTGTCATAGGATTGCGTCTGAGCCTCACTGGTTCTGCCCAGGAGCCCCAGCCCATCCAGGTTTGGCTTGTTTTGTTTTAGCTCACCGTGGTCAAGCCTCATCTCAAAAGGTTAAGTGGAAACTTGCAGAAATAAAAATTCATATTTTAAATAACTTTATGCCAGTGTATCGCTGCTGATCCGTCTTATTATTGGTGTTACTGCTCCTAGCTGCACCTCGTGTGTAAACTAAAGCTATTCACAGGCATGCAAGGGTAGGAGAGGCACAGGACCTTCTGTCCAGCACCCTGACTCTGAAGGGACCTCAGGCAGGGCTCACATCCCCTGGGGGCCTGGGGACAATCCCATGCATTCCGACTTCAATCTTGTCAGTTCAGACTGAGCTAAGACAGAGGAAAACCAGAGAGGAGTATGAGGCCAGGCCAGGCCACTCAGACCCATGGGCAGACACAGTCCAGCCCCAGGACCTTGGGCCACACAGTCACCTGTAAGCCCCACGTCGCCCAGGGCCTGCACACGAGCAGGAGTGGTGGTGGGAGCCTGGTGCTGGCTGTGGGTCTCCTGCCGCTGCCAGGGAAACAAAGGCTCTTGTTCTGGAAGAACAATAGCGAAAGCAGATGGACAGAGGACCCCTCAGGGGACAGCCATGATCCTTCACCCCAATCTCAGGCAGGGCACAGGATGTGACAAGTGAAGCAGGCCATGGTGGCCACGTGACCAGAGTCAGGGGAGCCCCTTCATAGTGAGCCCCCGGGAGGCCGACAGAGACAGAGTCCTGTCTGTCCTTCATACCCGCCTGCTGCCAGGCTGCCCACTTCCTGACCTCAGCGCCTGGAGAAGAGAGAGGACGGGGCCCCTCAGGCAGCCACTCCCACCAGGCAGGACTGTGACCTCCTGGGAGAGGAAATGAGACGGCCATGCAGAAGGATGCCAGAGAGAACACAGGGAGAAGGCAGACTGGACGCCCAGGAGACGCCCCAGGGAGCCTCACTGAGAGGACATAAACGTGACCTGGGGTGGCGGCAGCCCTGCCACTGGGACACTCACACCAGCAGGAACCTCCCGTGCAGCTCAGCCGGCCGCGGTAAATTGTTCCTCCATCAGTCAGACAAGGTGTATTCTTCCCAGTTTCCTCTTTTTTCTTTCTTTGGAACTCCAGGCTCGAGCCATCCTCCTGCCTCCGCCTCCCCAAGAGCTGTGGCTTCAGGCTCCACCAGCCCTGCTCTGGCTTTCTCATTTCCTGCTCTTTCTCTTCCTATTTGTCCCAGGTGCCCTGTGCAGGTGCAAGCTGGAGCTTTGTCCCAGGGGCTGCCAGGGGCTGCAGGCCTCAGGATCAGCTCAGCAGGCGCCAGACGCGACCCCCTGCCAGGTAGCTGACTGGGCACCATGCAGTACCCCACGTACACCTTGCTACCTGTCCACCCGGCCCTAGGAAGAGCCTGTCAGTGGCTTCTGCTCCATGGAAGGGACAGAATGGCTCCTGGTCTCAGTGAAGTCAGCATAAGCCATTCGGAACGCGCAGGGACACGACCACCCAGGGAAGGTCTCCCGCACCTTAGAAGCCAGGTGCAGCCATGGGGCCCCTCCCAGGCTGGCACCACAGGGATCCGCAGCCACAGCTCCCTGGTGCAAAGAGCCCGACTGGACCCACAGGGTCATTGGCATCCGCTGAGCCAGACACTTTGCTGATGCTCAGTTCAATTCCAAGCAAGTTGTGCAGAGTTCTACAACACCCAAGGTTACAGGAAGATAAAGCCAAATGGTCCGATTTATGATTTTACACCAGCCACTACTTCTCTGGCAACGGCACTAGCCACGACAGGCGGATTCACACATCTCCCGGTCAGAGCCCTGCCCTGTCTGTTCCCTTCCGGACCCTCTGGGGGCTGGAGACCTTGGCACTGGTCCTGCGAGTGAGTCTCCAGGGGCCCTGGGCCCAGCCTCAGCCTCTTCCGCGGCTGAGCCCCACAGCAGCCACAGGGCCCATGGTCCTTGCTTAGGGTGTGTCCCTTCTGTGCCGAGCCCAGTGCGGTCCTCTCTGCCAAGCCATGCAGCAGTCCCAGTATCCGAGTCTCTGCTGGGCAGAGCCTGGAAACCCCTCCGGGCCTGTGCTCTGGTCTCTGGCCTCTGTGGCCCTCAGGGTCCAGCCTCTTGCTCTCCTCTGGTCTGAAGCTTCCTAATCCTACAGCAGAGTTCTCAGGGCCGCCCACCTTGGTGTGGGGAGCAGCTCCCTCAGCTCTCACTTCTGGGGTCTCAGAGGCCGAGGGCCCCACTGCTCACTTCTGTGGGAAAAGCTGGCTTCTGGATGCAAAGTTGCAGCTTGAGTCAGGAAGCCATGGGCGGGGGGCAGGGGGCAGAAGGTTTGGGATCCTATAGTCTCTTTCCAGGAAGGGCACATTCCCTGGTGGCACAAAGACTTTCCACAAAGCCCTGCTTCTCCGGGGTCCCCTCGATTCCTCCAAGTGTAACCATGGGAACCAAGTGTTCACTGTGGGCTTCAGGGAAGCACATGTCCAATGCACAGCAGGGATTAAATGTCCCCTCTGGGGGCCTTCCCAAGCTTCCTATCACCCATAGCGCGCAGCCCTGGCACCCACTGCTAACTGAGCACATCTCTTGTTACAGCCCCCAGGCCCCAATATCCTAACCCAGCACCCCAACCCCACACCTGCACACCAGTGCCCCATCCCCGGACACCATCCTCCAAGTCCAGCCCAGCATCTGCACCCAGCACCTTTGTTGTTTTCCTTCTCTACGGTGCTGTTTGCCACCAAACACACTGAAGGATGGAAGCTTCCAGAAAGAGTGGGTCTGGGCATGTTTACTCTATGCTGCATCCTGATCAGGCATGAAAGACCTAGAGGATGCCAGTCCACAGTGAAGTGGGTTCGTGAACAATACAGGAATCCAAGCAGCCAAACTGGTAAATTTGAAATTTAAAGAGCTGAGCTTAGGACTACTCGCATAGAGGCCCCTGTTACAGAGTCCCACTGAGTGGCACTGAACTGGAAAGTTACAGAGTTTTTAAAACAGAAAGCCACAAAAAAAAGATATCCTGTCGGAAATAATTCAGCTAGAATCTTACATTAACTTTTGGTTGACACCTGTATCCTGCTTCTTTTGTTGAGCGGGTTAAGTCTCCTGTAGGTACAGCTTGTTCTGCTTTTCTCTTGGGATTTGTACCCTGAGTATTTTTCCATCCTCTTGAGTCAAATGACAGGGTACTAGTCAAATGCAGGGCTCAAGATGGCATCAGTTATGCCAAACTACAACACGTAGGTGATAGAACAAATGGAAACTGGGTGAGAATCGTCTCTGCATGAACCAAAAGCACAAGAGGAAGCCGAGCTCTGATCAATGTCACATCAACATCATGGGCACTGTGCCCAGACACACACACCTAGGAACACAGCTACAGACACATGGACACACACACAGACACACGGATACATACACAGACACACACGGGTACACAGAGAGCCAACCACAGACATATAGAGACACACACAGATGCATACTCAAACCCAAGAAAGACATATGGAGATGCACATGTAGACACATACACACACACACACACACACACACACACACATTCTAACACACTCACTGACCCTTTAACAACCATGAGCCAGAGGGAAAAGAGGAGCTATTAGCTGAGCACACACAGTGGACCCCTTTCCCACTTTGTCTTTTTGAACACCTGGCCTGAAAATAACTCTCCTCATCCAAACAAAAATAAAAATGACAACACAAATGGTAGCAATATGAAAGAGTAAACAAAGCATATATAACAGAAAATTTTGTCCAGAAAAAGAATGAAGAGTAGAATCACATGGATTTAAAGATCCTCACCTTAAAAAATATTACAGTGAATCAGGAAACCAGGATCTTAAAAACCGGGATATGTAGATACACCAATAGCCCCTGCAAAGCAGTGACAAGGCCCCCAAAATTGTAACAGAGGAGGGTATATTGACGTATCATAAGGATAAACAGTGCAGCCAAGAGGGAAGTCAGCATGAAAGACTCGGGGAAAATAAAATTATTTAATTTTTTATCTCAAATACAACAAACAATGCAATAGCTATTAAAGACAAAGATTTTATACACACACATATTTCTGGATCTACTCCCCTATCTATAGAAAATGTAGTCACTATCAAAGGACAATATTGAGCCGGCTTAATACTTTTATACCCAGCGAAACTATCCTCCCAGTGCAATGTAAGGGATAGGTCTCCTCTCATAGGCAAGAACTCCGTGACTTTTCTGAAGACAACATGCATAGGTAAAATTTACCCGGTTAAGAGCTTTACAGCAAAAGAACCGAGAACAGGCTTCGTATGAAGCCTCCTGAACTAACACTAAGGCTGTAAATTGAGGCAAACCGTAGAAATGATGGATAAGGAGGGCAGCAATTATCCTAAGCTAGAATGGTGTGGAGGTTGCACAATTGAATAATAAGTGGGGGAAAGGAAGCGGAGGAGGGAGGCACACTGAGCTCATCACGGTTCTCAACACGGCAGGCAGGTCAACAGGTGTGTGAAGCTCAAGAATCAAATGGAGACATAATCATATTACCTAGGCATTAATGTGATTGGTGGAATACACGAGAATAATCCTGTCACAGCGATGTTAAGCACATTCTGTTTGCTTCCCAGGCTCCCAGCCCTCTGATTTGCAATTCATTTTGGCCAAGAGGGAAGGGAATGCAGGAGAAGTCAGAGGTGGAGGAGAGAGCGCCTGGGTGCTGACCCCAGCCAGTCTCTCCTGAGAGGTCCCCCAGCTCCTGGCCTTGGTCAGAAGGTCACGGCACCTCCCAAGGGGACTGCCGGACCCGCCATTCTTAACCTCCAGGTTCCAGTGATGCATTTGGACTTAGTGTTGACATCTTTCTGCATGAAATTCAGAGAGAGAGAGACAGAGAGACAGAGACAGATAGACAAAGAGACCGAGACAGAGACCAGAGCCAGAAAGGAGGGAGGAAAACACAGAATCTCATATAATGTAGAGAAAGCCATGCATAAAGTGGCATGTAGAGTGGAACACACAGAATGTTCAAGTGCAACGAGTAACAGCAAATGTAATTTTTCTTAAAAAGGTGTACGCCAAACACGAGACAGATCTGCAGGGTCAGAGAACACTGTTTCAGAGCAAAGGAAAGGACAGTCTTGGAAATGAAGCACAGTGGAGCTGTGGTAGGAGCAGAAGCAAAGCTCTGGGGGGCGAGGGGGGTCCCCTCACAGCGGGAGCCCGATTCCGGGGGCTGTTCTGTGTGCCCACGACATAGCTCCGACTCCTGAGGTTTTCACAGCACTTTCTCAATACATCAAAATGGCAAAACTGGCTTTAAACATATAGAAGATTGAAACAACAATTACAAATCGCACACGTGAAATACAGACTGTAGCATCTCGTGTCTCCAAGTTTCAGGATGTTCTTACTAATGAGGCGTAGACACTTAAGAGAATTGACCTGCACAAACCTGTAAGACAAATCTCAGCCTAAGAAAAATACTATCCGTGGAGCAGAACATATTTTGTGAACGTGACATTGCAATTAGTGGTGAAACACCTTCAAGGTCCCCGTACACAGATGCCCACACCATGCTATGCCCATCCATGGGATGCCACTCTGCAGTCAAAAGGGACAATGATGGAGGTGCCAACTCACATAAATCTCCACAAAAAGCCAGTCCCAAAAGGTGACAGACCATAGGATCGCATTTGTGTATGCATTCATAAGCATATAGATTTTATTGGGTACTATATTTATTTTTTGGGTCCTAGGAATCGAACTCAGGACCTCACACTTGCCAGGCAGGCAGTTAGGCTGCTGAGCTATATCCTTGGCTCTGTATATATTTTTTAGATGACAAAGTTTCAGAAAGAGAAGAAGACAGGTGAGTGGTTGCCAAGGGCTGGGAGAAAGGGTGGCCCAGTGGCTGTGAGAGAGCACACGGTGGTAGAGATCTTTGCGACTGGAACCACTTGGTCTGTGCACTGCATGACTGGACCTGGGAATGCACACAAAGAGTGCAATTATGTAGAACTTGGTCCATGTGTTTCTGTGCCCCTGCCCTCCCCCAGGACAGTGCAAATTGAGCTGGAGATGACTGAGTCACAGCAGCAGATTACATCACTCGGTGTGGTCCTGGAGGAGGTTCTGCAGAACACTTGCACTGAGGGAAAGTGGGCCGGGACTTGGGGGCACCCTCCGTGCCACTTCTCACAGCTGCATTTGGAACCACAATCGTCCTCACAAAAATTCAGTCACGATCCCTTAGTCAAAACAGTGGAAACACACTTTAAGGTGGCACGTGGGTTAAAAAATCAACCCCACCTTAGCAAGAGGTGGAAGGGTGAGCAGTGCAGGACGCCCGGCCCCTGTCAGGCGGACAGGAGTGCTCTGGGAGGAGCAGGGGCTGCAGGGCTTCCTGAGTCCCAGCGCCCCCTTTAGAGCCATTGCCTTGGGATCTAGGCTCCAGCATACAGATTGGGAGGAACCTGTCACGTTGCAACCACAGCAGATGGGAAGAAAATGCCCAAGATTTCGAAGCTGAGAAGCGTAGTGATGATCCAGCCCCAGGCAGCGAGCTGGAAGAGTGTGAGTCTCCAGCTGTCGTCAGCAGTGTGAGGACAAAAGTGGTTTCTCTCAGGGAATTGAAAGTAGGGAATTAACGGAGAGGAGAAAGGAAGGGAGGAAAATAAGCAGGAGGGGTGGGAGAGTGGGAGGGAGGGAGGAAGAGGGGCGAGAAAGGAGGACCTGGCAGCCGGAGGTGCTGCCCTGGCCAGGGTGAGGCTGGAGGCTCTGGCTGGAGCTGCCGAAGCCCGGTGCAGAAGTCAGGTTCCAGCCTTTCTCCCGTGCCCACAGTTTCTCCTCCACAGGTGGATCTGCTGAGGTCTGAGCTGGGGTGTCATTGATGGCACAAGTGACACGTGGGTGCGATGTGCCCACTAAAGGTCACTTCTGGGGAAGCCGATGACTCCCAGAAGTAATGCCTAGAGAAACTGATGGGGGAGGAGGTAAGGGAGGAATTCCCCAAAAAGGGCTCAGGGAAGCATCCTGGGGTTAACGTTCGATCAGCGACCAGCAAATTTTTGCCCAAATTGCCAGGGCTCCCAACAGGTCTGCAGAGCCCTGCTGCTAACTACCAGCCACCTCCCCGAGACTGTCAGCGTAGAGACAGAGTCCAGCACAGAGGACAGGAGCCCGCCATGCAAACAGAGAGGGTCACTTGGAGGAAAGCCACAGGGCAGGGGAAGCAACTCCCCAGACGGCCTTGCCACTCCAGAGGGAGAAGGAAATGGTACAGGCACAGAGCAAGAACAAGACGCTCTACAAAACCAGAGGAGCACTGATAACCCCACAGCTGCTGGGAAGGGAACACCTCTGCGGACAGTCTGTCAGGCAGAGCTGAGCTGTCACAGGGAGCTGATTCTCCAGAAAAGCAGCAGAGAAAAGACAGGAAGCACGGGAAACAGGCAAAAGCAGAAAGAGAAGACCATGGAGAGGCCTCGGGCAGCCCGGGGATCAGGATCAGGAGAGAACCCCGAGGCGGAGGTGAGGGGCTCACGGTACGGGCACCAGTTATTCAACCCAGAATGGCCCACGGGAAGCTCACAGTGGAGAACTTCAAACCAGAGCACAGCAAGACATTCCCGGCCTCTGCCTGTGGAAAATGTCAGGCACGAGGACCGAGGCTCCTGGGCTTGGCTTCTCCACAGCAGCACAGGGACCACAGTTCACGGGAGCGCTCCCCCAAGAGGGACGGAAACGATGTCCAGCCAAAGGTTCTATCCCCAAGAAGACCCCCAGACGTGCACCGCAGGAAACAAAACACTGGAGAAACAGGGTCCCTGAAATGGCCTCCCTGCACTCTTCCTCCAGAAACCCAGTCAATCCTGAGGAGGCCAGGCCAGGCCTCGGGCCCCCAGGGTCCCCATGCGGTGATGGGATGGCCAAGGGACGTCCCACAGGGACAGTTTCTCCAGTGTCCACTCATCACCACTGGCACACGTCTGAGATGCAGATATTTTATAGGCACAGAGTAAGAATGAGACGCTCTACAAAACCAAAAAATAAAAGATGAGGGCATCCTAGGGTCAGCCATGTGCCCGGCCAGGCCCTTCCTGTGGGGTGCTATGGCAGCGTGCTCACGGGTCCCCTTCCTCTCCATGACCAGAGGTTCAGATCAGCTGAGTGGATGCTGCCTGTGAGCTGGCGGACAAGCCCACTGTCCATCCTGTCACTCCTGATCGGCAGACAGCTCCTGCTCAGATGGACTCCCAGCGGTGGGTCCAGGCTGTACTGGCCAGCTCTCCGGCCTGCCTTGCTCGGCTCTGGCAACTGCACAGACCTGTATGGCTTTGCTCTGTGGAGCTACTTATGTGCCTGAGGCTCTCATTTCAAACCAAATGACGACCTATCGGTGTCAAATCTGTGCGTGCATCCCTAGACCTCAACACTGGAAAGACACGCCAAGAAACAATTTGTGAAAATTCAGGACAATTTTACCTCTGGAGAGAGGGAGTCCAAAGATGAGATTGGTATCAGGACATGGGACTTCTAAGCTGATGTTGGGGTCCCTGCTTCATGCGGGGCCGGTGGGGAGAGGAGTACTTCATTCCTTTCTCTTTTTACAACTGTTCGTGTATGATTCTGAACGGATGATAAATTTTATAAGGAAGACCGTAAAGATAAGAGAACTAATTCTACAAGAAAATTTGTACCAATACATGGAAAAACTTCATTAAACTAGAAATAGTCTTGGAAAATTATAACTTAAAATGACCCAAAAAGAAATACCGAGCCTGAATAGACCTATTACCATCAGAGCAAGAGGACCGGCGTGGCGAAGCCCTCGGTGTCATATCTTGAATTTCCGAAGGCATGGGTGGTTTTATAGGCGAGTTCCACCAGTCGGCGCCGAGATCATCCCATTTCATAAGAAATTTTCCAGACAATAAAAAATAAAAGAACTCATTTTATGACAGGAGTCTAATGTGGATTCCAAGCCAGGCAAAGACAGTATAAAAAAGGGAAATTGTAGGTCAGTATAATTTGTGAGCATAGACTTAAAAAAATCATAACACTAAGACTTCAAATGCAGTAACGTACTGAAAAGATTACCCATCATCAAATTATGTTTTCTTACAAGGATGTGCTAACACCAGGACTCTAACTCACTCTAAATACCGCACAATTGCTGGGCTATGAACCATTGAGTTATTGATATGAATTATTGGGACTGAAAATACTTTGTAAAAATTTTATACCATTTTTAGTAAAAGTTTTGAGAAAGCTATGAGGAGATAACTTTCTTAACCTGATACAGGTCATTGTCAAAATTTACAGCAAGCATCAAGCTCCAGGATAACGCTCCAGGCACTTTCTCTTTAGAATTTGGCACGAGTTGAGGATGTTCCAACCCAGTGGAGTAAGACAAGAAAAATAAATGGAACCTGAAAGAAAATCATTGGCATTTTATGGCTATCAGCATATTTAAATTAATAAAGCATTCCAGTGTTCCTTTGTTTAAAAACAAAGTGAACAAAACCTCCAGATGTGGATGTCTGTAGTGGAGAAGATCCACCTGAAGGAAGAGATGCACCACCGTGCCACATTTCCTGTGTCCAGGATGGAATCCAAAGCCAAGCTCGTATGTAAAGAACTACAAAAAACAGCAAGAAGGTGGGAGTTCTGTGTACGCCTCACCTACCAGTGGCTGAGCCTGAGATCAACTGTTATACCCCGAGTTAAAGGCAACAGAAAGTGCATTCGAATTAAACAAAAAGGTAGGAAATCTCAGAAGATAAATAGAAAACATTCTTAAAAGGATAAAGCCTACCACCAAAAAACCTCTGAAATAAAACCTCACTGGATTACAACAGAATAAAGGCAATAACACAGGAAACTGTCAAGATAAATCAACAAAATTAAGAAGAGAGATGTAGAAAGTGAACAGAGCCTCAGATAATTGAAAGCAATATGAGAACCTCTAGCACCCATTCTCTTGGAATTCCAGGAGAATAGAGGGAAATTTGGACAGAAGCTCGTACTTGAACACTCAGAGGGCAATAACTTCTTAACTACAGTATTTGAAAGACTCAAATTTACGGATTCAAGAATCTCAGCAAATTGTAAAAGCTGAATTTATTAATTCAAAGAAAACTGGGTGTAAATGCATCAATAAAATTTCTGAAAATTAAACACAGATTCAAAGAAAGTCTTGAAACTAACTAGAGAAAAGTGATGGATTGAGTCAGGGGAAAAAAAGTAGATGTAATAACACGCTTTCATCAGAGTCGACAGCAGCCCGGAAACTGCGTCTTATCATCTTTGGAGTGAGAAAAACAGGGAAAGAATCTCAACCTGCAAACCGCTGGCCTTCAGCAGTGGCCTCCAAGAGAAAAAGCAAGCTCAGGGTTTTCAGACACAGACAAAGGAGAACGCACCATCCCTGCACCCTCCCCTAGGACAGGGCGAAGAGCTGAGATGAAATAGGATGGGGATTCAGGTTCTCCAGGGGCAAATGATGAGCATTTGAAGTGACAGATGCTGGGTAAATATTAAGACTCTGTCCCCTTTTTTTTCTTTAAAGTGAATATATAGGATCATATAAAGTCAAAATTATTGTATTTGCCTTAAGGGGTCCGTGATAGTCAACGATGTAGTACATAAGTCAGCTATAACCCAAAATTCTGTGCTGAGGGAAACAGAACGTAAATCTGCAGGAGCCCTGGTTCTCCAAGAGCTCGATCTGGAGCAGACTGTGAGGCAGGAAACAGATTGACTCTGATCAGCAACCTAAGAACACAGCGATGCCCTCAGAAGCAAAGGGTAACGGGAATTAAACCCTAAAAGTGCTTTTCAAAACAGAAGAGAATGCAGGACCAGAGAGCAAAGTAACAGTGAATAGACCAAAGGAAAAGGGACAGTGATAGACTGACGTCACTAGCTGTGTGTCGGGGACACGCTGACCGTCAAGGTGGGGCGGCAGGAGCGGGACCCAGGCCGGCGTCCTGCCTGCAGAGACACTCTGTCCTACGGCGTCGGACAGTGGGCAGAAAACGGATGAAGAAAACACAGCCTCTAAAGGATGACAAAGGGAAACGGGCGCGGCTGTGCCAAGCAGGCAGACTGACTTCGTTCACGGCATGACTGGAGAGGAACACGGGTAACAGCAAAGGGTCCGAGGCCAGGAGGAGGTGGCCCTGACCCACCGCAACAGGATGCTCAGCTCCGTGAGACCAACGGTAATAAAATGACCAGCGTAAATGCACAGCCCTACCACGGGAGCAGGGGACTTCGGGACCCGATCCTCGGCGATCCGTATGTCAGAAAAGGAAGATGCATCAAGTCAAACAATCAGGCAAAATGTTTTACCTACTTGACATTCAGAAGCATTCACAAAAATTGGAAAAACCACATCAAAATGGTCAGTTTTTCAGTCCCAATAGGTCTTATCATTTTTCAGAAATGCAGTAAAGACAGAATATTTGAAGAGTGTTATCAGCCGCCCTACCGGACTTGACATTCATAAGACACTACCGTTCACAATTAAAAATACGCATGCATCCGTGGTTCTCCACGATCATACAGTGGGCTGTGCGACACTTAGCCAATACACGTTTTAAAATATTAACACGAAATACTTTCTCTGATCACAGTGGAATCAATTTAAACATTGCTGACTTTACATACCTGGAAAATGTCCCAGTGCTTGAGATTAAATGACAATTCAAGGACCACAAAGAAAAAGAAATGAGAAAATTAGAAAACCTTTTGTTTTATTTTGTTTTGCTTTTGAGACAGGATCTCGCTGTGCAGTTCAGGCTGGCCTTGAGCTTACTTCGTAGCCTGGCTGCTCTTGAACTTGCAAAGATCCTCCTGCCTCAGCCTCCCGAGTGCTGGGGTTACAGGTGTGAGCCACCAGGCCTGAGCATTTGTTTCTCTATGTTTCGAGGCTTCAAGTTCTTCTCTTCTAACTCGTCAGAAAATAAACGGTAGCTTATTGGGAGCAGGGCTCACCCCGCTGCGCTGTGCACCGGGAGGGCTCGGTCCCCCATCTGACTGTGCTCTTCTCCAGCAATCTCTGTTCTACATTTCAATAGGCCAGGTTGTAGCTTCCAAATATTCGAGAGAACACATGGTATTTATCTTTTTGTGTCTGGCTTCTTTCACTTACCATAATGCCCTGCAGCTCCACCCGTGTTGCTGAGAATGACGACATTTTATTCTTTGGAGGCTGGATAATATTCCCAGGTGGGTAACAAACGCTCATTTTCCTTCGCACCCAGACTGGCTCCGTATCCTGGCTATGCAGTGTGGCGCTGCCATCGTGCAGGTGAGCAGGTAGCAGTCTGAGGTGCTGGCTCGCTCCTCGGGAGTCACAGCCGGCAGTGGGGGAGCTGGATCACGTGTAGAGCTATGTTTAGCTTTTAGGGGAAACTCCACACGTCCTCCAGAATGTGCTGATTTACATTCCTCCCAGCAGTGACACACGCTGTTCCCTTTTTTCTCCACTTCCTCAGCAACATTGTTCTTTGAAACAGCCATTCCGCTCCAACCGGGGAGCAGCACGTGCCCACGGTGGGACAGATTTGCGGTTCCCTGATGGGGAAAGACGCCAAGCACTTCCTCACTATTTCAGCCTCCTGTGTTTCTTCTTTCAGGAGACACCTGTTCAGATTGTTTACCTGCTTACTGTTTACTGCTTACTGTTTACTGTTCGGCTTTCGGTTGGATTATGTGGGAGGTTTTTGTTGATGTTTTGAGTCCCTTGCACATTCTGGATCCTAGTCCTTTACCAGTGAAGTAGCTAGAAAACAGTTTCTTCTTTCCTGTGTGCTAGGGATTAAAAACTGTGAGCAACTTAATGCCAGCTGAATTAAATCGGCATGGTGCTGCGTGTAGATGGCCCAGATGAGGCAAGTTCCAGCACAGAGATACGGAGAGGAAGAGCGGGGCGCTGTGGGTTCTCCTAAGTGGTGCTGTTTGAGCCGTCGGTTCTCCTGGAGGAACTTGTCATGTTGGCTTCTCCAGTGTGAATTTGACAATTTGTCATTGGAGGAGCTCAGGACCTTGTGGTGAGAGTGACTGCTGTTCACTTTGGAGGAGCTCTGGTCCTCACATTGAGCATCGCTTCCTGGCTCCAGAGGGGAAGATCTGTGCTGTTTAATCTCCAGGAGAAACTCGTCACGCTGGCTTCCTGGCATGTACTCGACTGTTCTCATCGTCAGAGGAGCTTGGGGCCTCCGTGTCACTGAGGATGGCTGTGGTGCTTTTCAGGGCAGCCCTGGTTCTTACTTGGAGCATGACTTCTTGGCTCCAGCATAGAACCCTCATCCCACCAGCACAGCTCCTTCACCCCACTGGCCATAGACTTTCTGTCTTCCACGGCTGACCTTTGGGCCTTCCGAGCACAGATCCTTAAAACAGACTGGTGTGAGTCCTTCTTATGGGCTCTAGACCCCCAGTTGGACTCGTGAGAGGCATATTCATGGGCTCTAGGTCTTCATCTGGACACATGCAGGGCATTGCTGTGGGATCCAGGCCCTGGGCTGAATATTCTGGGTCTGTAGTGCTGTGGACAGATTTCGCGCACTTTCTTGTGTTAACTCTGGGTGACTATCATAAATAACACTATAAACCCTGTGCCCTGATTGTGACTGCCCTCACAACCCCTGAGTACCGCACTGTGTGGGGTCTTTTCATCTGGAGCTCGTGTCCTTGCTCTGCAAAGCTTGGTGCTCAGTGCCGTACCTTGGTCTGTGTTTGTCTTTGCCAAAGATTTCCTAGAAATCATCGTTTGGGCTGATGTCTGGAAGTGTTCCCTGTTTTCTTCTAGTAGTCCCATGACTTCGGGTCTTGCGTTTTAGGTCTTTGATCCATCGTGGGTTGATTTCCCTACAGGGGAGGGAAGGCAGTAGTTTCCATCTTTTCTCTTGGTTATTGGGATTGTTCAGCACAAGCTGATGAAAACTCTGACCTTTCTCCCCTTCGTTTCTGGAATCACTGTTGAAAATCAGTTTGCTGCACATGCAGAGGCTGTTTCCTTGATGTCCACTGAGTCCACTCGGTCTCCTTTTTATGCCAGTCCCACATTACTTAGAGAGTGCAAATCTGCTCCGTTTTGAAGTGAGGTGTTGTGATGGCACCAGGTGTTATTTTTGCTCTGCCCGCCGGGAGGTTTTGTGTTCTGGGATGAAGGTAGTGCGTGAAGAATGTCCTTGGTATTCAAAGGAATCGCAGTGGAAGTTCACGTCCTTTGGGAGTAAGATCTTCCAATTCACAGATGCGGGAGGTTCCATTATTCTTGCGTATTCTTCAATTTCTTTCATCAGTGTTTTGTAGAAGCCTTTCACTTCCTTGGTTAAATGTATTCTGAGCTATTTAAATTTTTTGTAGCTATTGCTAATGGGATTGCTTTCAAGATTTTTTTCTCAGCAAGCTGTGGATTACAAAAGGCTACTCATTTCTGCATGTTGATTGTGTACCCTGCAATCTTATTGAATTGCAGTTTATCAGTTCTGATCATCCTTTGATGGAGTTTTTGGTCTTTTCAATCATGGAGTTGTGTCCCCGGCAATCTAGGATAGCTCGGATTCTCTGCCTTTCTTCCTGTGGCCCAGTTGTTCTGGCTAATAATTCCCACGAGAGCAGTAATGGTAAACAGCCTTATCTTGGTCCAGATCTAAGCAGAAATGTTTTTGGCTTTTCTCTGTTCCATAAGATGCATGTCACGGGCTTGTTACACATGACATTTGTCATGTTGAGGTTCTATCCTTCCACACCCAATGAGCTCAGCGTTTTTATCTCGAGGGTGTTGACTTGTATCAAATGCTTTATCTGCAGCTGTTGTGGTGATCATTTGATTGTTATTCTTCCTTCTGTTGATGTGATAGATTACATTTATTGATTGTCATAGATTAAATTATCCTTAAATCCCTAGAATGAATCCGCCCTGATCATGGTAAATCTTTTCAGTCTGCCATTGGCTTTGACTTGCTGGGGTTGTGTTGAAAACTTTTGCATGTACGTAGCAGGGTAATGCTGGTCTCATTGAATGAACTTGGTAGTTACTTACGTATCAGTATTTTAATAACTTGAGAAGAATTTGGTGTTAACTCTTCCTTGAAATTTAGTAGCATTCAGTGGTAAAGTTACCTGGTTCTAAGGCAGACTTTTTTTCTTTTTTTGAGGGGATACTGGGAATCGAACTCAGGACCTTGCACTTGCCAGGCAGGGGCTGTGCCGCTGAGCTATAGCCCAGGCTCTGGTTCTAAGATTTTCTTGGTTGAGATACTTTTTATCATGGCTTCATTTTGTTATGTATTATTGGTCTATTCAGGTTGTGCAAATCTTCACGGCTTCATTTTGATAGGTTACATGTGCACAGAAATTTATCCACCTCTTCTAGGATTTCCGATTTATCGGCACGGAGCTGTCCCTAAAGACTGCCTGCTCCCAAGGGCGACGCTTCTTTCCATCCTCGGATTTTGTGTCATCCTCGTTAGCTAGCTAAGCTTTGTGTGTCTCCTCACTTGTTTGCAGTCCTGGGGCCTGAAGCCAGGGGCTCTGGACTGCACTGTACCCAGGCCTGTTTCTTTCATTTGAGGAACGGTCTTGCTAAGTTGCTTGGGTTGGGCTTGAACTTCCAATTCTGCCTCAGCCTCCCAGAGGCTGGGATTGCAAGTGTGAGCCACTGAACCTGATTACATTTTTAAGAAGTTTTTTTGTCAATCTTTTTTCTAAAAACCCTCTTCACTTCATCAACTCTCATTTATTTTACCTCTATTTCATTTCTACTCTGATCTTTGTCCTTTCTTTCCTTTAGCAATTTGGATTTGTCTTCCCCTCCTTTTTCTAAATCCTTGGAGATAAACAGGGTGCTTGAAATCTCCCATTTTTTTGACGAAGGTGCTTACTGCTATCAAGCTCCCCCTTAACACTGCCTTTGCTGTGCTCCTAAGGTTTGGCTTGCGGTGTTCTCGTTTGCAAGGTTTCTGAACAGTTTACCAAGCTCCTGTGAAGAGGAGTGTTTGCTTCTTTCTCAATGTGTTCACTGTTAGTGCACAGGATGCTACTGATTTTTAATTTGGTATCTGCCACTTCGGTGAATTTGTTCACCAGCTCTAAAAGTCTTCTGATGGTGTTTTTTGGGTTTCCCACGTAAAGGATTATGTCTTCCACCCAGCAGGACAGTCTGATTCTTTTCCAGGCCCTTCTATTCTTCTCCCTTGCTGACTGCTCTGGTTAAAACCTCAAGTCTCTCATGCAGCAGAAGTGGGGGCAGCCCACACCCTTGCCAGGCTCCTGATTTTAGAGGGAAGGCTTTCAGCTTTTCCCTATTTAGTGCAATCTTGGCAGCGGTTTTGTCACCAACAGATTTCATCAAATTTCCCCTCTGATTTCAGCACAATCGGGCAAGATGAAAGCTGTTTTGATTTTTTGAGTTTTGCAGTGCATTACATGGAAAATTCCCTTGCGCCCATGAGAGGAGTGTGAATTCTGCAGCGTTTGGACAGCATGTTCTGTTCAGAAGGGCCTCTGCGGTCCAGCTGGTCTGCCATACAGTTTAACTCTGAGGGCTCTGCTGATTTCTTGTCTAGACACTCTGTCCACGATGCAGATGGGGTGCTGACATCTCCGACCGTTACTCTTTTGGAACCTGTGCTTCTCTTTAGATCTATCGATACTTGCTTTGTAAAAGTGGGTGCTTCAGCACTGCGTACATTTCCGATTGTTCTACCTTCATGTGGAACTGACCTTTCTCGTATCTCTTTGAAATTTTTGCCTCGAGCTTATTTCCTTATGGAAGCACAGCTCCGCCTGATCATCGCTCGCTTCCCCTTGTGTAGAACGCCTTGGACCAGCCTTTCCTTTATCTGCCTAGGTTTCAGATCTTGTGCAATTATTCAAATTGAAGTATTTTAATTCATTTAATTGGTTATATAGAATTTAAATTTTTATTAAAATTTTGTTTAGAAAGTATTTACAAATTTAAGGGTTTCCCCGATATCACTGTCTTTGATTTCTTGTTTAATTCTCTTCAGTTCTCATACAGAGAATGTACACTATGTGAACTTCATTGTTGCACTGAGATATGTCTTTTTGACGACCATGTTGACTATTTTAATTCATCTTCAACATGACTTGAACAGGATACATACAGAGTTAACACCCTAAACCCATTGAGATGACGAAAAATAATAAAATCTGCTCAGACAGACTTGTCATCACCACTTTGGAAGAAAACTGGCTTGTGTCTGTGTGTCTCTACCATGGAATCCCGGCTCCCACCCTGATGTTTTCTACCATAGCTCGTAGCAAGCTGCAGGCATAAACTTAGCACCTCAGTGGACGCTGTCCACGTCATGTACTCCCTGGCCTCTGACCCTTCTTTCCAGGGATCCTCCCAGGGGAACAAGGAACCCTCTGTTTTCAAGGACAGGCCATCCGGTCTTCCTTCCCACCTGTCAGCTTTGATTCCAGTGTTCTGGAGCTCTGTTGTTGGGTACACACACATGTATTACTTTTATGTGCTTGAGCTTTATTGTGGTTGAATGCTCCTCCTCCCTGTAGTGACATTCCCTATGTGAAAGTCTATTTTGCCTGATATTAACAGCTGACCTAGATTTCTTATGCTTATCATACGCACGGTAGCTTGTTTACCCGCTGTCATTCTGAGGCATGTTATGCTCTTGCTCTTTAGCCTGTCCTTCGATCCTGATGTTTTTGCTGAGGGGTCCATCACCTTCTAGCATGCAGCTGATGAGGCGCTGGGATGTGTGTGCTGTCTTGCTGCTTATTTTCATTTGTGTTGGTTTGCACACTCAGTTCTTTCTTTCTGCCTTGTTTTGCTGTCATCCAATATTTTTAGGTAGTTTTTGGAATCATTTTCTAATGCTATGGATTGTAGTGCATGATCTCAATCAATTTAAAGTTAAATTCAATTAAGTCTAGTAAAGAACAAGACACTTGCAGGGGAATATTTTTTCTTGACTCACCTATCATTTGGGTTGCATGCTTTTGCTCCAAACAGTGGTGTGTTCTGAAGAAATTACGAGACTACACGTGGACATACATTTGTATTATTATGTATGTTTTATATTTATAGTTACATCATCCTTCAGCGTTGCTTGCAGTTCAGTATTACCGGCTGCAAATGTTGTCAGCTTCATTTCACTGGAATGTCTTTGTCCCCTGCTCATTCAGAGGATACAGCATTTTGGGCTGATGTCCCCCACAGCCCTTTCTGTGTGTCCCTCCAAGTCTCTGAGAAGTCTTGCATCGTGCTGTCTTTCCCCTTGGGGACGTGCATCACTTCTTCCTTGCTGTTTCCAAGAGCTCATCTTCCTCTTTGTCTTTTGGAGATCTGACTCCGTGGGGATGGATCTGAATGGTCTTCCGTTATGTTCTCGTTGTGTGGGAGGCCTTTGTCCTGTATTTCTTCAATTATTTTTTCCATGTTGTATCTTCCCTGCACTCTTTCTGGGTATCTGATTACCCCATGTTGGACCTCTTGCTGTCCCAAAAGTTTCTGAACTTTTAAAATTTTTCTTCAATCACTTTTCCGTCACTGTCTCAGACTGAACAATTGTGCTGATATATATTTGGGTCTACTGACTGCTGTCTTCAATCTACGGTTGAACTCATCAGGTAATTTTTCAATTTATTTTATGATATTGTGTTTGTTCAGCTGTAGAACTACTATTCTTTTGCTATAGTTTTTATTTCTCTGTTGAAATTCTCTGCCTACTTGCTCATGAACAACACATTCTCCTTGAATAATTTGGCCTAGCTTGCTAATAGTGTGCAGACTCTCATAGCTTTGAGCCTCTGGCTAAACCCAGCAGGAAGCTGACTCACTGGGTTTCTTTCCGATGTTTCCCCTCGGGAGCAGCAGGTGAGGGCTCTGCCGAGGGTGCTGCCACCAAGGGCTGTTGTTTGGGCCCTTGAGCTAATCTCACAGCGGTGCTGACTGTGGGGCGGTGCTTTTACTCAGATATTGGGGCTCTCAAGGTGTCTCCTTCTGAGACGGCCCCTGCGTTTCCCAGTGGTTTCTCCTCTGATGCCTCAGCCTCCCCTCTCTGCGTGGACTGCACAGGTTGCAGAGTGAGTGTGGCGGCCAGAGACCAGGACTCCTGCAAGCAGAGACCTGCCTCCCTCCTCCCTACCCCACGCTTACCTGTGTGTTGTTCAGCGGTCAGCTGCGCAAAGTTGCACTCCGAGCACACTCTCAGCCTATCTGTAAGCCTCGCTTACAAGGTCCCCTTATATTTCCAGCTTTTCTGGGTTCTGTAAGGCTGCACCAAAGCCGGGAGGGCCGAGTCTCCCCGTCACCACAGGTGGGGTGTAAGGAGCAACCTCAGCCGAAAGCCCAGAGTGGCAGCTCTTCAAGCTGCAGCGGCAGAGGAGCATGTTCCTCTGTGTCCTCGGCCTCTGCTCACTTTCCAGTGCCTTCACGCAGTGGCTCTGAAGGGCCGCATTTGGACGGCACGGTTGTTGCCCAGCGATTCCTTCCTGGCCCCCAACATTCACTGCGCCTGGGTCAGCCTTTAGTGTTTCCTAGGGTGAGTGTTTTCATTTATTTTTCTGCAAGCATCTTTACCCTCATCTAAAAAGCATCTCTTTGCTAGATGTAGAATTTTTAATGGGAGAGGAGAGACTTTTCTTCTGCAGAACTTTTAAGACACGCAGCTGCCATCTGGCCTCAATAGCACCCCAGTCCCTGCCCACGGTCGCGTGTCCAGCCTCCGCCCCCAGTCTTCAGCGTGGGCTGGGCTGCGTGCCTGGCCGTCAGCGGGCTGCCTGGCTGGAAACCGGCTGGCTAGGGAGATGGGGCAGGGTTCTTTCCTTTGCTCCCCACAGCACTGCCTGGGCTGGTACACGGGGTGTGGGTGAGTGCATATCATGGCAGGGAACTCCCTGGCAAGCTGGGATCCTCAGGCCTGGCCCACGTCAAGCTTGCGCCATTGGCTCAGCCTGAGGAGGTCTTACAGTCCGGTTACCTCCTCGTAGGCCGGGTCAGTGCCATTCACTTGTGCCCAGGACCCTGCTGGCCTGCCCCATGGCCAGCGCTCTGCTGTCCCATCATATGTGCACTGAAACCTTCCAGAGCCCACAGTCTGAGCAGAGGCAGGTAAACCCACGTAGTGCACAGGGAGGAGGCCTCCCCCTGCACCAGAGCCCTGCAGGGCCCACGCACCCCTCCTGTGGCCATGGTCACTCCACTCTACTCCCACCTGCTCCTGGGCAGCTCGACTTCGTGTCCTCAGTGATTTACTCTGTGTTACTGCTGCACCCCAGGAGAGTACACGGGCACCTGACCACTCTGCCAAAGCCGCCCACCCCATACACTGAAACCCACCCATTCCTTCTGCCGCTTCCCCTCCCTCCCCACCTGTCCAGGCTGCAGGGACAGCAGGGGACATGTAAGGTTTCTGGAAGAGCCCTGCCCATGCCCCTCCGCCTGACCCTCCAACCTTGTCCAGTGGGCCCACCTGAGCCCCGAGGGCCATACCACCAAGGACAGGAACAGCGTCCTGAGCGTGGTACACAGCCACTTCCTGAGGACGAGAGCTTGGACCAGACAGTGCAAGGCAAAGTTCCTCTGCAGGCTAGGACTGACACGCAGAAATGCACACTCGTGTGTACACAGGCATGAGACACAGACTCGCGGTGCACATGGAGACACACGCAGGAACACACACGCAGACACGGAGACACAGCAGACACACACCGACAGAGGTGCACACACGTGGAAACACATGTGCACACACGCACGCATGCAGCCTTTGAAGCCAGTGTGGAAAGTGAAGGCGCCCTCTCATGATTGCAGAGGGAGATGCTGCTCTCAGCAGGCCTCACTCAGTGGCCCCGCAGGACTCCTTGACCTGCGCTTTCCCGCTGTCCTGGGCCTGATGCCCGGGCGGTCTCCCGAAAGATCTGTGCGTACTGTGCTGGGAAGACCCAGCCCCACTGGCTGACCATGATGGCACCTCTCCTCACAGCGGGGCTGCCCTAAGTCCACCCCACACCCACATCGGAAAGTGGCTGTCCTTCAGGACCCCACGGAGGGAGGCTCAGAGAGGAGCGAGGCTCTGTGCTGGGCCCTGGGCCCTGCAGGGTCCCTGACACACTGGCCAGGCCCTGCTGGGTTGCTGTGGCTTCCTCAGGGAGCAGGACCGGTGTCACCTCCCAGCAGGGCTCTTCTTCCCCTAAGCTCCAGGACTCCATGGTCCTCCAGACACAGGTCAGAGGCTCACAGGGGACACTGCCGTCTTGGCCATGCTTTGGTCAGGCCTGGGACGTGCCTGAGAGTCCCTCTCTTACACTCCTCCCCACACCATGCATCCCTGCCCTCCCCAGTGGCTGAAGTTATGCATCAGAATCCTTTGTCCCTGGCCTGCACACCTGTCACAGAAAGATCTCCTTGTGGACCCCCCAGTCAGGATGACTCTCCGTCCACACTCACCTCTCAGAAGAGGACAGTGCTCCCTCAGGTCACTGTCCCCGAGACTGCTGGCCCATGAATGGTGAATGCGCCCATCTGCGCTGGCCTGGGAGGAAGCCACATGGGGGAGAAGGGCAGTGCCGGCAGGTCCACCTGACCGCCTGGCTGCTGGGGAAATTGCTCTCCGACAGTGCCAGGGAAGGGGTGAGCCAGTGGAACTCGACAGTGGACAGATGTTATTCCAGACTGCTTCCCTGTGCGAGAAGGAAGAAATTCGCTACATTTAGGGTGCGGGATCCCTTAAAGGAGCTGCAGAGACCAGCCAGCCACCGAGGGGCCAGCGGGGACTCCTGGGCCACTGAGCTGAAATGGGTGCCTGCAACCAGCAAGAGGGCAGAGCCAAGCTGTGACAGGCATCCCGCAAACCACTGCAGACTGCTCCAGCCTGGGGCCAAGACGCAGCTCTATGGGAAGCAGCCTGTGTGCATCTGCCCCAGGGGCCTAGAGCCAGGGACAGCTCTGGGAGACAGTGTGGCACAGGGCAGCACCAGCCTGTGTGCCACTCGAGCCTGTGGCCCAGGCACACCTTGGTGGTGTGTCCCCTCTTCCACCGGCAGGGGTGTCCCCGGGCCAGAAGGAGCTGGAAGGAGCCGTGAGCTGCATGGCTTGTGCAGGCTGGGGGCAGGTAAGAAGGAGAGGGCTGAGGGGGCAGCAGGGCTGGGTGCAGGGCTGTCCTGGTCACCCGAGTCCTGGTACTTGCTGAGCAGACTCCTCTCCTGGCACCCCTGAACCCTGAGCAGGTTCCTCTTCTCTCCATACTGTGGCTCTGCTCTCCAAGACTGAGGGAGGGCAGTGGCCAGGGCCCTGAGGGTGGGCCTGAGGAGCTGGACCTCTGTCCAGCCCAGCTTCAGCCCGGTGACCCCAACAAGCTCAGAGTGGGTCCTCCCTCACCACACAGCCCTGAGGGAGCCATGACCTGGCCTCTTCTTGCTGGGCCAGGCACTCAGGGCCCGAGGTCTCAGCTCTGCACAATCAAGGGGCAGAGCTGAGAGATGCAGCTGCCCACACGCCCAGACAGCGCCAAGAACAGGGCAGCCGTGAATCGCCTCACAGTGGGCCTGGAACAGGGAGAGCCGGGGAGAGGGGGAGCAGGGGCTCACGATGTCCCCGGGTGACAGTGATGTCTCCTGTGCTCATCATCTCTGCCACTGTGTGATGGAAGCCTTGGGTGTGACCAGGGGCCACACCGCACGGGGGCATCTTGAGACAAGGTTCCCTGAGAAAGGCACTGGGCACTCCAGGGCGAGTGTGCATGCTCACACTCATACAGGGTCACACACACACTGATACACACGAAAGCATGCAACCACACATGCACGCGGTCACATTCACATGCACCTACATTCACACACGTGTGCAGAGACACCCATACACACAGACACACTTCTACACTCACACAGACATCTGTGATCACAGGACCACACGGTCCTCTGCAGCTGCTTCCGGCATGGGTGGCCTCTCCCTGCATGCCCCCCTCACCGCGTGCCCTCACCGCCCCGGCATCCTCTGCACACTGAGCTCATCTCCAGCCCAGAGGGGGCCTCCAGGTGTAACAAGGCCCACAGGCTCCATGTGGGAACTCCTGCCCTGGCTCTTCAAGCAGGCAGACACACCCCTCAGCAGGTATGGTCACCCCACCGGGGCCAGGTGTGTCCCTCAAGACGTGCGGTCACCTTGCAGGCCGACACTCCTGTGACCCTCTTGAGACGTGAAGCTGAAGCTCAGTGAAGCGAGTTGTCAGGTCCCAGCCCGGCAGGTGACATCCAGATGCCCCTACAGCCAGGATTCGAGGTGGCAAGGGCAGGGCCGCAGGTTTACCTGTGCGCCCTCCCTTCACGTGCCGCATGCCCTGCATGCCCTCTGTCTCCAGAGAAGCCTCCTGACCTCCGCTCAGTCCTGTTCCACTGCACAGACTGAGGCCCATGGCGGAAGTGTGGTTCAGTGCATCCCGCCATGGAAAACAGCGGAGCGGGGCCTGAGCAACTCTGTACCACGATGGTCCACACCACGGGCCCAGGTGGAGTGGATGGAACTGGAGTCCTTTTCACTGGACTGCAGAGCTGGCCACCCGAGGACAACACCTCCAGCTGCTGTGTGGCCCTGGCACCTGAGGGATAGAAGGGCTTACCTGGCCCCTGCAGAGCCCCAGAGGGGGTGCCGTGGTGACTGCCCACCCCTGGGCAAGGACACTGAGGACCACAAGCTGGAGCCGTGAGCAACAAGATGAAGACGGTGCCCCCCTCTCCTTCCCGTTAACACCTGGGACAGAACAGGCTTGCAGCTGGTGCTGGACCCCGAGATCCTGCAGGAAGCCTCCTGGGGACCTGTCCCAAGAGCAGCACCCCAGGCCCCCTCTGTGGCCAGCCCTGCTCATTACACAGCAGAACCTAGGCCATCCTGATCGGCGGGGACCTGCTTTCTCTTCACCAGCTGCTGGATCCTAGATTCAGTCAGAGGAAGGAGGCGGACCCGCCACCCCACCCTGCCTGACTTGGTCCTGACCGGAGCCCTGGGTAACTCACCAAGGCAGAGCTTCTGCAGAGGGGCCCTGGGTGGACAGACAGGCCATGCCTGGGCTCTCGGGACAGCTACAGCACACTTGGGCTGCCCCTCTGCAGGTCTTGTCCACCTGCTCCCATTGCCCAAACACCAGTGATGTCTCTGAATCAACCACAGGCCACAGCTGTCCAGGTCAGTGCTTCTAAAGAGTATCTGGACTGTGACCTCCTGGGGAGGGCCATACGTGGGGACCTGGCAGCACAATGCTCTGGACCTCAAGGTCCTTCAGTCTCCCCTGGGAGCCCCAGGGCCCTGAGGGGGGTTCCAGCTCCATGTCCTGAGCTGCATATGGTCAGCTTGCAGCCCCAGGGCACAGGTGGCAACACCCAGCATCTACCCTCCCTTGGGCTGCCTGGCCACAGGAGAGAAATGAAGTGCCACCTTCTGCCCAGCCAAGGCACTCTGAGGTGTGGGGTTCACACCAGGGACGTGGGCACCCCATCCTGTCCACTTGCTTCAGAGGTTCCCCTGTGGCTCCGTCCTTGCACTGCGGAGGGATCTCTGTGGCCAGGAGGCTCTGAACCTGTGAAACTGGGTCTGTGTCACCTGCTGTCCCCACCGGCCACTCGGGCTGTGGCCCTCTCCCAGGAAGCCACGGCCAGGGAACAAAAGCCATGCTTATCAAAGGACTTTTTCTTTATTTTTATAATTTAGCTGAATCAACACAAAATTGAATACTGTAAAACAAGGGAAAATATGCTGTCACATCTTAAGTCTCCCGGTCTGTGCCCCAGCGGGGTCTACACCTGCTTTCCGTAGAACAGCGGGGAGGCGGTGGAGACCCTGGCAGGTGGGCATGTGGGGACCTCGAATCCTGTCTCTGGAACAGGAGCAAGGCCGGCCGATGGAGTGGCACACAGCGGGCAGTTTGCTTCAGTCACCTCTTCTGCGGTGATACCCACTCGCCACCTCCCCTCTGTCCAGCACAAATCCCTTCACCATGCGGTCACTGCGCTGAGCAGGGCCGCAGTGTGGCCAGCACTTAGAGGAGTGGGCCTGCTCCCCCGGGGCCTAGCCTGTGGGTGCTGGGACAGCGTCTACACACATAGTTTATGGTTCTTGTTACTTTTTATTAGCATAGGTCTAGCATATACTCGTGTTAATTGGACTCATAGGTAGTATACTTCAGCAGACGTCAGGAAAAGGGAGAAAGGAAGCCAGGGACCATCAGTGGGGTGGGGGATCAGGCCTGCCCCTTCCCCTCGGCCAGCCCCGCAGTCAGTGCCCGCCTTGCAAGACGAACACAGCGGATGGTGTCTGGGCCCCCGTACCCTGCTTCTGTGCGTCCTGACGCGGACACAGAGGACTCTGGGCCCCCGCAGGAGGAGCAACAGGCTGCAGTGGGCCTCGAGACCTCTGAGTGGCAAAGGAGTGTGGGAAAGGGAAAGAGGACCTCCCAGAAGGGGCACAACTAGATTACTGTACGCGCACTGCCTCCCAACACACAGGGCACGGCGGGGCCACACCGCCACCCCAACCGCGTAGAGAAACCGCTCTCCTGGGCAGTGGCCGGGAGCCCACAGGACACGGCCGTGGTCCTTGGCTGCCTCTCCTGCAGCCCTGCCCTTGTCTGCCGGAGCCCTGGGTGCCATGCAGCTCACCACAGTGTCTCTGCAGACACCAGGGTCCAGCCCCCAAGCTGGGGACCGCTGGGGCTCCCACATTAATGGTTAAATAGGATTTTTCTACAAATATACAACATATAAAAACTGTTAAATATATAACTTTAGGCTTTGCAAAATACATTTAATGATCTCTTTCAAACAAGTGTTACTTCAGTTTCCTTTAATTTGCTTTCTGGAGCTAAATGGCGTATCGGATGAGACAGCAGTCACGGGAGACCCAACATGCTCTTGGCGAATACTGGATTATCCAACTATCAAAAATGGAGCTGTAGAAGAGGCATGTTTAACTGTTAAAACAGAAAGTGATTTTAGTATGATCAAGTCGGTAAGCACGGAGGAGGTGGAGGCGGAGGCGGAGGAGCAGCAGGCCCGTGTGCCCAGGAGTCTGCGCTGTCCGCGTGGTGGCTGTCGCCGGCGGTGCTCTGGCCGGGTCCAGCAGGGTCTCCGCGGCGCTGTCCTCCCGGCCTCGCCATCCTCCTGGGGCGATGCCGCATTCGTGAGAGGGGGCCTCGCCTCGGCCACGGCACCCTCTCCTCTGCGGTGATGCCCGCCAAGAGCCGCCCCAAGAGCCGCTGCAGGTCTCTGCCCGTGCCCGCCCCGCCCGCCCTAGGACTCTGACAGTAAGGGCGCGTCCACGTTAAAATAGATTTTGCTCTTTGGTCTATTGAGTATACTGAAAGTATAAGAAAATAAAAGCAATTCAGACAGTCTGGGGCCCAAGGAGGGCGGCTCCGGCGCCAGACAGTCCCGGCCCGCGTCGCGGCTCCGCTGGCTGTACCGTGGCTTCCTCCGGGTCCCGGTCCTCTGGTCCTCGTCCTCCTGCTCCGAGGTCAGCAGGGCTGCTGCAGGGCGGGCGCGGCCAGGCGCCACAGGCCGAGTATTGCTGATGCCCAGCGCTGCCCTCACCTGAGTGTCCAAGTCCTGACCTCCTGGGTGCGGCCGGGTAGCCCAGGGTGCCGCGTGAGTGCCAGGAATGAGGCTGTGTGGCACGGGTCGCAGGAGCCAGTGGGCGGGCGGCAGAGGATGGGTGACATCCGCGGAGGAGGGGGCCTTGGCCGAGATGCGGCTCTCTGGGGAATGGAGACCACTGCTGGGCCCGCAGGGGCTGCGTGTGTCAGGAGACCTGGGGAACAAGGAGAAGAGCATCAGCCTCAGAGGACACTATGGGCCTGGAGACTGGCCCCAGGGACAAACGCTACTGGGAGGCTGTCCTCGGTGGGGACAGTGTCCTTGCACAGGGCTGGCCTCTGTCCTGTGGGGAGTGCAGCGGTGTCACAGCAGCCCGCCTTCCCGAGGTGCCTGCATGGGCCCTGCCATAGCAGCTGCAGCCCAGCGCTCACAGAGCTGGGAAGAGGTCTGCCCAGGGACCAGCACCTCCTTTGAGTGGCAGCTGGGCCCTCAGCAGCTGAGTTCCAGATCCCAGGGGGACAACAAGGGCCAGCAGGCCGGGTCCTGCTGCCACAGCAGGTCTTTGCGTGGGGGCTATCACTGCAGATCCGAGGGAGGCTGAGGCCCTCCTGGCTGGAGGCCACACCTTGGACTCTGTCTTTGCAGGTCCTTGTGCCCAACCAGCCATAGACCAGATGGAAAGGGTCTGGATGACCGTGTGTCTGCGTGCCGAACACGCATGGCCTTTTCCTCTCTTGTCATCGTGCCTGTAGCGACACAGGATGGCCAGCACCTGCAGGGCAGGCTCACTGTGTCACACCCTGGGGCGACTCCCAGCGGGTGGAGGAAGTGTGCGGGTGGACCCTGCACCACCTGTGGGAGGGATGTTAAGTGCCCTGGGGCCTGGCATCCAGGGCCCCGCAACGGGGCCCTGTGGACCCTGGGGTACTGTGCACACCACCGAACATGCACAGGGTGCCCACTTGCTGCCCAGAGCAAGGGGTCACAACTCATTTCCTGTCTTCATCCAGGGCCACTGAAGCACCAGGGTGAAGGGACTGTAGGTGCTGAGCAGACCCCCAGGGGGGCCCGGGATCCCACCTAGGAGCTGGCCCATTCCTTGTCCAGGACCACTGCGCTCGTGAGCCAGATGGCCCATCCCTGGTCCCTGGAGGGCGCTGCAGGCTTGGCAGCTGCAGCAAATGGGCAGGGAGGCCCCGTGGTCCCCACAACGTAAACCTCAGCCAAGAGCCACAGGAACAGGCTGGGTCCTTCTGGAAGGTGTTTTGTCAGGAACACGGCTGGGCTGGGTGGGGCACTGTCTGAGGTGCCCAGAAAGCAGCCGGAGCTGTATAGGTGGGGAAAATACGTTGGTTTACTCCTCAGGAACTTGCTCTTCCTCAGCTCTGTCCTGAGGCTCCCCCACCACCCCCATCACCCTGCACTTTTTGAATGTGCACGGTGAGTGGATCCCAGAGACTTGTGCTGCAGACACGCCTCCACTCACAGCTCCCCAGCTCAAGAGCTGCCCCAGGCCCTACCCAGTTCAGTTCCAAGTGCTCCCAGTGCCCTGAGGCCACTCCATGCTGAGGGGCTTTGCCCTGGCTGGGCCACTGGCCTCACCCACTCTCTGCTTCCTGTGGCCTGGCCATGGCCACTCCTCCAACAGCCACCAGAACTCTCCACCTGCCTGGACCCCGTGTCTGTGCCACAGAGCAGGGCCACACAGCCTGGTCCACGCAAGCCAGGGGCCTGCACGCACAGCTTGGACACGCCATGCCGTACCATGGAGTCAGCCATGGCCTGGCTACCACTGGTGGGGCTTCTTAGGCCCAAGTGCCCTGGGGCTGCTGCAGGTGAGAGGCACACGCAAGGCACTGCTGTACAGTGCGGTTCTGTGGGCAGAGGTCTGGCCTCAGGCAGGCAGGGTCATCCAGGCCTCTCTGAGCTCGGGTTGGCCATGGTCACCTGGCAGCTCTGTGGCCTGAAGCTGCGTCCCCCGATAGCCTTCTCCCTGGGTCTTGGTCCCTCTGGCTCTTTGGCTCTGTCTCTCCTTGGGAGCCTTAATGATATTACATCTGCAGAGACCTCATTTCCATGCAAGGCCCCCACTGGCCTGGTGGGCTTACCTTTGGGGTCCTTACCCAGCATACCATGGGTCCTGCCTGCCCTTCCTTCCTTACCCCCAGAATGGCTGAGCTGTCCCATTTGCTCCTGTTTCTCACCACCGGCGCTGACACTGATCTCCACAGCTCACCCTCTGCCTCCTGCTCCCTGGGCACAGCCTGGAGAGCAGCGCTGCCCCCGTCCCTGTTCCATCCCCCGGCCACACTGCCTCCCTCTGAGGTGGGCACTGGTACACTCACATGCACTCCTGTGGCCCATGGGCTTCAGGAGTTACCGATTTGCCTTTGATCTGCACAGTTGTAGAACTGCTCCTTTACAGAACTACGGAAATACGGAAGCGTACACACACACACAACCAATGTCCACACATCTCCACACCTACGGTGCAGCCGACCACGCACTACTCCTCCCCCGTCAACATGACTGTGTGTGTCAGGAGAGGGCCAGCAGCCGGGCCCTGGGACCAGAGGATGGGGTGGATTCGGGCGGCCTGCAGACCGCACCCTGGGCAGTGGCTCAGCGTGAGCGCTCGGTCAGTCAGCACTAGCACTGCGCAGTCTGCCAGATGCACAGCGTCCTCCGGCTGCACAACCGCGTTTTCCTGTTGCTCCCTCTTTGTGTGTGCATGTGTGAAGACAAAAGCACAGTAATTGTCCAGCCACATTTCCAGCCACTGCCACGTGGCTCCAAGTCTGTGTCGTGCACTCGAGGGAGTCCTGCCTGTCTCCCTGAGGTGGCCCACAGAATGTCAGGCCACCCCGCTTGTGCCTCGAGTGTCTCCTGAGGATGCTGCAGGCCTGTGTCCAGCCTCTTGTGTTTGTTCACGCGACACAGGATGTGGTGACGCCTTTGTGTTGTGCAGCCACCAGTCTCTCATGTGGCTTTCCCCCCTGTGGACAATCACTCGATGTGTGTGTTCTGGTCATCTCCCACTCGGCCTGGCTCCACCTGGAATCTCTTGCTTCCCCCAGCAGCTGCCAAACCTCAGCCACGCTGGGGTCACCCCACCCACCTCGGCCTCTCGCCCCTCCTCAGCCTGTGAGCCTGCCCTCCTGCTCCGGGATGTCCCGTGGAGGGATAGCCACCAGACATGGGGTGAGTGACCCCAGGTTTTAGCTACTTAGGTCGGCTAAGCCTGGAGTTGAGGGTCAGTGGGATCTGGGTCTGTCTTCTCAGGCCGGCTACCACTGAATGTCCCACCCAGCTGGACAGAGACGCCACCTCGAGTCTGGCTGCATGGGGACAGGCATGGTGCCACCGGCATCCTCCTGCAGGCTACAGGGCAGGGAGGACCAAGAGCCTCAGGAGAGGGTGGGCTGCACTGGCCAGCAAGGCTGGGAGCATGAGGACCATTCATGCTTACATCCTGGAGTCCCCCAAATGGGACCTCAATGTCCACAAGGCAGCTTGGAGTGAACAAATGGGGGAGAGACCAAGGAAGAGAGGGACTGGCAGAAAAGCTCGGCAGACACTGAGTATCATCCCCAGAAACCTGCCCTCTGCCCTGCTGTCCTTGCCGGGGTGGTGGCTGCCTGCTGTCTCAGGCTTCCCCTGCCCATGTGCACGCTGGGCAGGGCCAGCTGAAGCTCAGCGGCCGCCTGACACCAGCTGCCTCGAGGCCCTGCACTCAACCTGGCAGGAAGTCCGCCCTGGAGCCCAGCACTGCCGAGCCTCGGTTCACGGCAGGCCTAACCAGGGTAGTAGGGAGGCTCTGCAGAGGCCAAGTGTTTCCAAAACCCTTGGGTACCCTCAGGGCCCACGGGTCTCTGCACCCGGTGCCAGGGGCAGCTCTACTTGTGGGCCCACTCAGTCGGCAGCTAAGCCCTGAACTCCCACTTTCATGCCAAGGCAGAGCATCCCTCTGAGGCTGACCTTTTCGGGCTACCTCCAGCCTTCCCGCTCTCTGGTTTCATGGGTGGGGTCCTGGGCACAGTCCCTGTGACACTTTCCAGCTGGTCCACTAAGACACCGAGTGCCCAGTGACCCAGGCCCTCAGTTTATGGGCTGTGTCCTCCCCATCTGTGGCTGGTACTTCGACCTACACTGTGGTGCTGGTCAGAACTGGTCCAGATCTGCACACTTGGCTGCGGTCTCCTGACACAAACCCTTCTACCATGATGGCTAGCGGTGTGGTGCTGGGTGACATAGACAAGAAGGTGCATTTGGGGAACTTTCCTAGCTGTGAGTTCTGTATGGGTCACTCAGCGACCTCACTGAGGTGGACGACAGTGGTCCTTGTGCCTGGATGTGGCAGAGTGCCACCCAGGTGCTCCTGCCTGTCCTGTGCATCCCTTGTTAGATGCCCCCTTGATCCTGAGGTCAGCTGCACTGAGGCACAAACTGCTCTGCACCAAATGTTGGCCAGGGAATCCCCACATCAGTAGGACAGATGAGCACCAGGGCAGTGAGGACCCCGTGGTCCACCTGGGCAGGGTGGGGTATGGGACCGGAAGTGCTATCCCAGGGAGAAAGCAAGCAAAGGCAGGAGCCTTGGGGACCTTTGCAGTGGTCACTGTCTGGCGATCTGAGCCCATCTCTGCAGGTATGGGGACATACAGGCCACCCTGTGTGGACCCTGAATTCAGTGCACCAACCAGGGCTGGGCTGATCATGCTTTGGGGCACTGCTGTGAGGACACGAGACACCAGCCTGCTTCCCAGTGTGTCCCAGTGGAGGTGCAGGAACTCCCACGCCTCAGCCCCGTGCCTTTGCTCCCCTCGCTGGTGCTCTCAGGGACAGACAGCATGCAGCCACTCTGGCTTCTCCAGACCCAGCTGCCCTGGGCACTGCTGACCTGAGCTCCAGCCCTTGGCCGTAGCTGTGACGTGCACCAGCTTCCCCCCGATCCTGCCCCCTGCTCACAAAGACCATAACGGGCACAAGGCGCATCAGCCACCAGACAGTCTCTGTCCCAGTAAGACACCTGCTGATACAAAAACCTGAGGCAACTTCCCTGGTCATTTCCTTGGCTACACTGAAGGCAGGATCTGCAAATATGGTGATGCACACAGCTCATGGAGCCTGGTGACCAGGGGCCCATGGGCACGTGGGTCACCCCCTTATTGTGGAGCCCAGCGATCAGAGGAGCATCAGCCAGATGGGTCAGCGGAAGGCATTTTCCCCGGTGCTGAGCTTGTGCCTTAAGAAACTGGACTTGCAGACTTGGTTCAGTGACCTGGGAACTCTATAGGAGGATGCTCCTAGAGAGCACTGGACCCCACCATGCCCTCTGGCCACAAGAGAACTGAGCAAGCCGAGTTAGGGGCTCACAAACTCCAGTCTATGGGCACATGGGTGTGCGCAGGACGCAGAAGCCGCAGGTGTGTTTAGGACACCTCTCTCCAATCCTCAGGGCTCTGTCTGCAGAGGGCTTGGCCTGGAACCCCCAAGGGTAGTTCCCCAAAGCCCAGCAGTAGGGAGGAGTCATGCGGGGGGGGGGCTGGTTAACACCAGGCCTCAGGCCTGAAGTCCACACTTGGCATGGCCCAGGGACGGCACCTTGGGGACCTCTACCGTGGTCAGGCACTTCCAAGGCTCAGGTGTGAGCTCCACCTGCTCCTCCAGAGATGATGCTGCCCCACAGCTGGCCTCAGGCTGGAGCCGTGGGGAGCAGCAGCCCCACTCTAACATCTGGAATCAGCAGCCTAACCTAGGGCACAGGGCTCCCCTCAGTTTTTTGATGCCACCAAAAAGCATCAGGGACTAAGAGACACCACAGGGCAGCCCCTGCCCGAGGCCAAGGACCTGGATTCCGAAAGTGCACCTGGCCCAGGGTGGCCTTGCTGCAGGGCAGGATGGGGCTTTTGCTGCAGACAGGACCTGTGTCCACAAGCTGCCTGCTGGCAAATGCCAGCCCTCGTACACAAAACTGCCCCCAAAATCAGCGTGCAAAATACTCCCAACTAATCAAAACGAGTGCTGTGTCTGGTAAGATGGAGCACACTGCGGGGAAAGCCTGCTTGGCGGCTGAAGAGGCACTGAGGTGGCGGTGTTGGCTGAGGGCCACCCCCAGGATCCCTCTTCAACCATCAAAGCGGCATCAATCTCCCTCATGCTCCGCTCCCGCACGGAACAGTGAGCTTGGGCAATGCCCGCTGCAGGAGGGGGTCTGCCAGGCTCCCTCCAGGTGACTCTTCCTGTGGGCCCACAGGCGCCAACTGTTGCATTCTCCCCAGTACCCCTCGGACGACTGGACTGGGCTTCATTCTCTCTCTGGACCGGAGGACAGGACGTTACTTGGAGGCAGTCCTCACCGGTATAATCAGGTTAGGATGCAGTCATAGCAGATTGTGGGGGGCACTAATCCAGCAACTGGCATCCTTATGTGAAGCGAAGACCTGACACAGAGCCAGACAGGGTGTCCGGGTGCAGGTGAAAATGATGCAGTCCTCACCAAGGGGCATCTGGAGCCACCAGAAACTGGAAGAGGCAGAGGGACCCCTCCCAGGAACCTACAGAAGGAGCCGTGCTCCATCTCACTGTCCTGTCCTGCCTGGACCACCACGCCTCAGGCTGAGACTTTCTGGTCCCAGGACTTACAAGAGAGGAGTTTGTGGCTCAGGCCGAGGTGTCAGGCAACCTCAGGGAACACATGACCTCCACCTCCACCTTGCACGCCCTGCTGGAGTTGGCTGGGATTCATGCTGACAGATCCTGCATCTGGGGCTTGACACAGGAGTCTTTCGAAGCTTTTCTTGACTCTAGGCACAGAGCTTGCACAGACGATGGTGTGAGCAGGGAGCACGGAGCCCACCCAGCCCCCAGCTCCCAACACTGCAGCTGGGTGGGGCGCAGGGAAGCAGGGGTCTCCTGTGTCCCGCGGAGGTAGCTGTCCATAGGAGGTGTCTGCAGGCCCTGACCCTGCTGCCTCGCTGCCTGTCCTGCTGGAGCCCCGGCTCCCCACCCATCTGCTGGACATGACGGAATGCTCTACTTCTTGAGTGTTTGAGGGGAACTGGCAGTCAGGAAGAGGCAGACCCCGAAGAACCAGAGCAGGTAGGGTGTCTCCATCTGTACCTGGGGGCACAGCCAGGCGAGTCCTTAACCCTTCCCTGTACCTGCGACCCTCAGCCCTCGCTGCCCAGCCTCTGCCCCCAAGGGACCCCCACTGTGGCATCTGGGGTCCCACAGTTGTGTCCAGCAGATGAGCAGGCAGCCCTGAGCTGGCCTAGCTGTCTGTGGGGCCAACACCTGCTCGTCCCAGCTCAGTGAAGGGCTGAGAGCCGCTCTCTCCCAGGGAGGCTGAGGGCCCTGCAGCTTCCTCCATGGAGGGGACCTGGGGACAGGGCCAGGCCTCTAGGCTGAGGCTGTGCCCTTGTCACTTCTCTTCACCCTTCACGTGGTTGTTCCCCTGGTTCAGTGCCACCCGGCTGGGGAGGCCCCACCGTCCTGCAGCCTGGGGCTGCCTGCATCAGGGCTGCTCTGCTGGGGATCCATCTGCCGGCCCAGCAGCTGCCCCCAGGAGTCTCGACACAGGAACAAGGAAGGACACAGCTTTGTAGCTCCAGGTTGCTTCCCTTTCTGTCCTCTGCCCTGATGCTGCTTTGAAGTCCCAGTTGCTTTACAGGCACTAATCCTGCCCAGCCTGTGGCCCCTCTGCCAGCCGTGATCTCAGGCCCGGCTGGCACCCCTGACAATGACTCCGGGGGTCTGGCCAGCAGCAGCAGCTGCCTCTCACATCCCCAAGTTCACAGGCGGCTGTGGTCAGGGGACTTGAGAAGGCAGAGACAGCAGAGAGCTGCGTCCTGCTGTGGTTTTCTGCCGCCCTTCAGATAGAGCTGCGTCCTGTTAGGGCCTCTGGGCTTCTGAAAGCAGCGCCAGCCTCTGCCTTCCCAGGCTGCTCCTCGTGTCCAGGTCCACTCTCAGGACACACGGACACTCTACATGGTCATCATCACCATGTGGCTGGGCTCTGCGGGGAGGCCCAGGCAGTAGAGAGGGCACATTGCGATGGACCCGCCAGGCTGCCCATCAGTGACAGCAAGATCCTGAGTCCCAGCCTGCAAGATTCCAGCCAAACTTAACACACAGCAGGGCCTACACATTGCATAGGCAGCTGTGCTGAGGTGCAGCTCACAAGCTGCACAACTCAAACTGTCCCACCTGTGGGGCAGTGTGCTCACAGCAGGGCCTCTGTTACTGTCCTCATGGGACACGCCGTGCCGTGGGCGGCTGCCCAGCCTCTCCCAGCCTCTGGCAGCCCTGCCTGCTCCATCTCTCCAGATGTGCCCCTTCGGGGCCTTGCATGGAAGCAGCCTCACAGCCCACACCTGGGTCTGCTTCCTCCATTCTGCATGATGTGCTCCAGCACACCTGTGGCAGGTGGTCGGCACTCCACTCTGCCCAGGTGTAGGCTGCTCAGGGCTGGTGCCTGCTGTGAGCATCTCCACCCACTCTCTGGGCATCAGTGCTGGCGCAGGCGTCAGGTTCATGGTCTTGCTGGGCAGAACTGAGAGTGGCGGGGCTGGGATGTTGTAACCTGAAGTCTCAAAGTAGCCTGCACATGCCCCCTGATGCCACTGCCGGCCACTGCTGAGAGGCCGCCGGGAGGAATGAGATGAAGTTAACCACAGTGGGACCTGAAGGGCAGCCCCTTGCCGCCTTGCGGTGACTCCATTTTGCATTTAGGAATCTGCATCAAGCTTTGCCACCCGGCCTTGTGCAGAGTCCTCGCAGCAGGCAAGAGCCCGGCTTCCATCTGTGCCCAAGTCCCCCTCCTCCTCACGCCGGATCCCTGGATACCTGTGGCGCTGGGAAAGGCGGGATGTATTCAGTGGAGGAACACATACTTGGCATCTCCTCTCTAGGGTTCTGGGGGTCAACCTAGGGCCTGTGGGTGCCAGGCCGTGCTCTGCCTGAGCTACTACAGATTTCTGTGCTCTGCTCTTTGCCTGGGACCATTACGAACCGCTCCACATCTTGGTGCCACAGCTCCCGGCCAGCCTTGTGGTCTCGGGGACACAGTACGCTTTGCTCTGCCCTGCTCTGCGCTGAGTGGGGGCATTCGGGGCCGGGGCACCCAGCACACTTCCCACCTGGGGCATCTTCCGTTTTCCAGGAGACCTGTGCCTGGTGTTGTCAGCATCAGCCGTTGGCTTCTCGGGCTGAGTTTTGCTCACTGACTTATGGCCTTGTTAAATATTCACCTCTGCTTCCTGCTTCCTCTCCCTCAAGTCTCACCATCAGGTTCCGGTCTGTAACCTCTAAGGAATTTAATCTGGACCTTGCAGAGGTAAGGACCTGGCTTGTAGTTTCCCCGAACACAGACTGGTTTCCCCCAGCACCTTCTACTGGTCTGAAAAACACCTGCATTTCAATCGATTCTCATGCCCATCAGGGCACACTCCAGAGCTTCCCAGCCCACCTGTGGGTCAACAGGCAGAAGACTACAGGCACAAGAGCGGAGTCTGTCCTGTTTCATTTCTGTGCTCCGCATGACCTCCACCTCCGGAGGAGCACAAGGGCAGGGCAGAGAGCTCAGGCCTGGCGCAGCCGCTCCCGACACCCCTGCTGCAGGTGGACACGTCTACACCGTGGGGCCGGACACAGGTTACACTCCCTGCAGTCTGCTCTGGGAGGAAAGTCCCTGAGCTCCTTTGAAACCCGAGGAAATGCAGTTTAGTTTCCATGGTATTAGCAGGCTGCTGAGCTCCATCCTTTTCTCAAGCTTTTACTGTGACCGGGGTCTCTTGAGTTGCCAGTGCTGGCCGTGAACTCACGATCAGCCTCAGCCTCCCGAGCAGCTGGAGTTACAGGTGTGCACCGCCAGCACCTCTGGAAGCACAGACACCCTCAGGACAGTTAACCAGGCCCCGTCTTGTGGTGTGGCATCCTTTCATCTATTTGCTCGAGTTTTTTTTTTTTTTTCTTCAGTTCTCCGGGTAAGGCTTTGTGTCTTGCAGAGCTGCCGGCCACTTCTTACTCACGTCAAGCTTCTTGTGCGTTTTCCGTTGCTGTGAACAGTGCTCTGTCTCCTCTCTCTCTCTCACTTTTATTTTGCCCATGTATTTTAGATGAAGCGGTACATTTCCATCCCGTCTGCCTGCAGCGGTTCCTCCGTGGTGGACGTTAGCATCCTCCTAAAGCCGCCTGTGGAATCTCTGGTTCTCGTATCCAGCACCACCGTGACTGTGCAGAGTGGTCAGTGGGCTTCAGCTCTGGTCCTGCAGCACCATGACACCTGCAGGGGATGCTGGGGGAACAATGGGCAAGGCCACCCCAGGAGGCTTTGGCTACCAAACAGCTACGGGATCCTGCTGATGTTGGCTGGGGGCAAACACCGCTGCAGAGTGCAGGCCGTGGCCATCTATGAGAACCTTCAGTGCACTAGGAGGAGACAAGCCTCCACGGCCATTACTGGCCAATCAATTCTTTTATTAGCATCTGGGGCATTTCCACTGAGTTTCCGGGGCTCTGCACACCTGTCTGCCTCATCTGTGACTAGTAACAGATCATTTTCTTAGAGTAAACACTCACGTTTTGCAATCACCCAGAGGGCCCAGCAGCAGTGATGACCACAGCACTGCCCCGGGCTGGACCCCAGGAGCACGCTGCTTTGGCTCCAGATGGATACTGGTCTCCGGGAAAGGCTGCCCTGGCCTTTGAATCAGGTGAGGACAGCAGCTGCTGGCCTGCCACATGTCTCTGTTTAAGGACGAAGTATTCTGCCGGCCTGCTACCTTCTCCGGCATGTGTCCAATCTGACTTTTGAACTTGCACAGTGTGTCACATCACCCTCACTGTTTGGGAAGATTAAAAGGTGCTCCATCTCCTATGTGGATGGTGGCCCTGACATTCTTCTTCTGAAGGAAGGTAGGGTTCAGGGTGCGTTGTTTCCTGCAGGGTGACTTGTGTCCCAATCACTACCCACCAGGAGAGTGCGCTGGGGACAGGGCCCCAGGGATCTGTGGCCCTTGAGATAAGGCAAAGAGCAAGGCCTGGGGGACACTGGGTGGACTCAGCACAGGGCCTGAGACACAAAAGTCCCTGTGGAAGGAAATGACCTTGCGGGTGCTTGTTACCTCTGTGGACACTTCTGACATCGGGCTGCACCAGCTCCCCAGAATGGGGTGACTTTCCACACTTCCTGCTCCTTGGGAAGAGACACTCTCCAACTGAATCTGCCCAGAATGTGCCTATCGAGTCACCTGACTCTGGAGATTTGATGGGAGGATATTAACAACTTCCCACTTTGTCAGTTGTTTTTGGTAATTTTCCCCTTAGGAAAATCACATATTTAACCAAAATGTTCGGCAATTGCACCAGCTATGTACGTATTTCAAATAGTTCCAGACCCGTGGTACGCTGTGATTTTTCCTTTCTCCTCTCAGATTTATTTTCTGACCTTAAAATAATGACAAGAAGCAGAGGTTCAAAAAAAAAAAAAAAAAAAAAAGCCCACATTTTACAGAACCATCGAAGAGGCAATGGTAAATTCTAGAGATTTCTTCTGCAAATGTATTAATACCGCAGTTTGTTTCATCCTTACTTGCTATTTTGTCTCCTCCTTGGAGAGTGGCTTTGCCCTAATTTAGGATCATTATTTTTGTTTCGGATTTAAAGACTGGGCACGTAAAGACACACAGGCGCCGGGCGTGGCACCTTTTCCCGTCTGTCAGATGCACGGTGCCTCATTCCTGCTTCCTGCCAGCCAAACAGCTGAGCTGTCTGTTCCAAACCCTGCCACTTTCTGCCCACTTGGTCCCTGCAGCAGCCCCCGTAGGCGATGTGGGGACCACTTTATCCATGGAGAAACCAAGGCATAGATAGCTCAGGTCACTAAGCCAGGAGCAGTTGCTCTCCCAGAAGTGGACCCCAGCAGATGGACTCCAGACCCTCATGTGACCCCGAATGGGTGTGGCTCACTTTAACCCAGGGGTTGACAACCATCAGGTGAAGGTTCATGGCGTGAGAGGAACTGGGCCATGCAGCACCCTTCATCCAGCTGCTTCCCATGGCCAGCATCGTGCTCTGTCCAGATCAGCACTGGCATCGGTCTCTTTGTTCGTTCATTCCTGTGAGAAGCTAATTCCTGAGGGTCTGAGGTGGAGCTGAGGCTGGGATGCTAGAGATGGGAAGCGGCTGCAGAAATGGAGCAGCAAAAGGAGATTGCAGAGCAGACCAGGCACAGCAACCCACTTGGTCAAAAAAAAAAAATTCCATCAATTCCAGACAGGACCATCTAGCTGCAGAAAAATGTGTGGCAGGGCTCCCACTGATTCTGCCCTGTGGTGAGTTGTATTTATTTCATTATATTGCAATGTAACAATAGTAGAAATAAATGCACAATAAATGCAATCCCCCAATCCATGGAAAAACTGTCTTCCCTGAAACCTGTCCCTGGTGCCAAAATGGTTGGGGATCGTGTTCTACCCAACACATTCTAAGTGCTAGCTTCTAAGCCTGCACTTGTCATTACAGTCTGGATATGTGTATAGGGTGGACTAGAAAGTCACACACTGATTCTTTAGGAAGGTTTAACTCATGACTTGGTGTACAGATATTTTTGTAGAGATTTCAAACGTGGCAGAAAATTAGAAGCAGTCTTGTTTGCCATCGTTTCAACCGATGACTGCAACTTCACTCTCAGGGAGTTTAATAATCACAGTCTTTTTATTACTGCTACTGGTAGTGTTTACTTGATCTTCACACACATTTGAGAGTTAACTTTCAAACTAAAAGTCGTGTTTCTGATCACATGATTTGGCACTGCCTGGGTAATCTACGCTCATCTGAGCTAATCTGCGCATGCAGGCGCTCACTGCGACACTTCATTACTCTGGCTTAATAGTTCAAGGTAATGCATAAATATGTAAATAGTAAGTGTCAATACGTGATGTCACATTGTGCTCCAGAATAAACACATGCCAGTTACTGTATCAATGTGTGACAGCCCATGTAACAAATTAACGTGTTTTCTCCTGACTTCCTTTCCATTACTTCTGCCTGGTATCTCTCCCTCTCTCTTTTGCTTGCTTGCTTTTAACCTCTTTATGTGTAGAGTGTCCTTAGAACACGACTATTCTAAGGCTATTCTGCACACCCGCTCTGTTAGTCTTTGCCTTTTGGTGACAGCAGCTAGCCCGTTGCATTTATTGTGGTCAGTGATACTGAAATCTTGTCCTGCACACCGTGTTCCCCCCTGATTTCTGGCTGTGCTCCTTTCCTGGTTTATCTCATCTCTTCCCAGGTGCATGGATTCTATCTGCCTTTTTGACTGCAGTGGTTAGTGTGAATCACGCCTGTTCCCGCACACTGCTGCTGCAAGGCCACTGCTCTGAGGATGGAGCCCGTTATGGGTCCTTCTGACTGTGCAGAGGTGAGGTGTGGCGTGGTCTGTTTCACCCTGATGCTGCTGTCCCCTCCACCCAGCCCTTGTTAATTCCACCAGAGGGTACGAACCAGGGCATTATTGCAAAAGATCTGCTTTTTACAAAGTGCAGAATTTATTAAAAAGCGATGCTGTGCATTTCGTATTCACTTTTGTAGTCATAGCTACGGGAATTATTTATATCCAGCCGCCTGCACTTAATTGGTATCAGCAGTGACCATTAATCTTCTTACGTGTGACCTTTTCCATCTTTGGCTTTCGCGACTGATGCCTGTCTTTGTTGACTTGAGTGCATCTTTTCTTTCCCTTTTCGGGGCCGGTATGTGGGTGGCATACTTTCTAAATCCTTGCAAATCTGCTCTGTTCCCTTTTATCAAAACAACTAGGAACAGGGCTCAATTCCCCGGCAAAACTACTTTTCCATCAGACCCCTGGAGGGGGTCCTTCCTGTCCCTCCTGAGCTCAGAGGACTGCGTGTGGTGGGAGGGTCTGCAGATCCTCCTTCGAGTATCTTCTGTATTCTCCCCACCCCAGCTGGGTGCAGCCGCCCACAGCTGCATCCCTGATGTCTGAAGACGCCACGTGAGACACGGGGCCAGGAGGACTGGATATTTCCCACTGGCGTCCCTGCGGCTCGGCAGACAAGAGAGACGCTCTCCCGCCCGTCTTCCAGCCCTGCACTTAGCCTGCCTCGGCCACGCGGCCTCATGAGCGCCCACATGCTTGGGCCGGACATCCACCCCGTGTCCTTGAAAGCGCCTGCTTTCCTCCCTGGGTTCCATTTCTCTGCTGTTTCCGACCAATTATCTCCTGGTTTTAAGATTGGTCTCACGTCACTTCTGTGATTTTCCGCATGACAGCTCTGTTATGTGTAACCTCCAGGACATATTTAAATTCTTCTCCTCTGTTTTCAGCACCCTCATAGTGTCTCCTGCTTCCCCTGGCAGGCCTTCGGGCCCGTCCTGTGTCCAGGCTCTGCATCACTGCAGCTCCCTCAGCCACTGGGGCACCCAGAAGCTGCAGCGTCCCAGAGGCCGCAGGGTCACCATCGGTGTGAGGGACGTCTTCAGGGCCAGGCTCCTTCCTGTCAGCAGTGTCCTTTGTCTCCGGCTCTTGGCTCAGTTTCAACTTCGACACCAGCCTGGAATCCAGGAGGCTGGGGAGCACTGAATGCTTCCACCCTTGGGCCTGTGGTTGGGGAGGGCTGACCTGGGAGCTGGGGTGTCTTCAGGGACCCCAACAGGTTTCCACCCGTGGGAGAAGCCCTTGCTGCACTCTCTTGGTGAGGCTTCTGTCCCCCTGTGGGGATTTATGCTCTCCAGGGAGTCATGCAGGTGAGGGAAGAGGCTCTGGCTGACCACGCCCCTTCCAGCCACGCTCACCAGCTCTCCTCCCCGCCAGCACCCAGCGTCTGCAGGATCTCCTCTGCCTGCCCGTACGCTGCCCACGCAGTCACCAGGTCCCACAGCCAGGCATAGACACAAGGAGGGAGCAGAGACGTGGGCAGGACTGAAGGTCACTGTCACAGCCACACTCCGGGACACCCACTGCTATCGGGCCCAGGGGCATCTACCCATACCTTAGCCCGTGTGTGTGCCTCTTTTCAAGTCCGATGGGAATGGTGACCATCGTTTCCAAAGCACACCGGCACCTGGAAGCCGGCAGAGGCTGGGAGGCAGCACTGTCACTCCTGTGAGCAGGGGACCATGGGCTCTGACTGGCAAGTGCCACCTGTCTGTGGTGCAGCCCTGGAACAGGCACCTCATCCCATGAGGTGAGCCAGGCTGCGGTGGGGTGGGGTAGGGGGGGGGGACACCCAGGGGACTTGGCTGCCGACCTGTGATGTCCGAGAGTGGGTGAGTGCATGGCTTGGGTGCCCTATCACCTGCTTAAGCTCTGGTGTAATGGGGAGTCGACATTTACTGTGACAACCTTTCCATTTCATTTTTAAAGACTGGTCCTTAACACGCATCTCTGCCAAATGATGTGTCTCACCCCACTGCAGCACACAGGGGCCATCGCGCTGGTAGCTGGCAAAGCCCACAGCTGGGCACACCAGCCACAGACACAACGACACGAGGTCTGCCGGCTTAGCAAGGAGCAGCCTGGGTGCAAGGATGCCAGCCCTGGCCCAGGGTCACAGCCTCCGGCGGGTCAGGAAGTGGCTGTGGACCCTACTTCCACCACGTGGACACTCGTGTCCCCACCTGACACACACGACCTTATTTTTCCAGCACAGCTAAGGATGGAGTTTACTTTTATCCTTCGTGAGAAAATAAATCACTGAGCAATTTCACCTCAGTTATAAGGACATCCTAAGCCAAAGGAGTGAAATGTATCTCAAACATCTGGCCAACTCCACCATCACGATGGGGCTTCCCAGCCTCCCAGACCGGCAGCCACTCATAGGTAGACACAGCTGGTACAGACACCTGGACAGACACAGCTGGAAGCTGCACCTGGGCAGACACACCTGACCTGGGCCTGGCCAGCAGATGGCAACAACCACAGGGTTCCTTGCAGAGATCTTCACATAGGTGCTGACTTTGCTGCAGAAGGTGACTGAGCCCACGGGACTTGAGCAGCATCCTCTTTAGGCAAATGGAACATCACCTCCCATCTGTCTAGGGAACACTTCAGATCTCTGCCCCACGCAACCACGCAGCCCTGCAGCATCAACTGGACCCACCAAGATCTAAAGCTGCCCCCCCAGGGACCCTTTTGGGGTTCAGCCATTCCCTGCGATCAACAGCCATCTGCCTCAGCCCTGGTGCCAGCGTACACCAGCCCGGCCACCAATCCACAGAGAGCAATCACGCTGCACGGAGGTGGGAGAGACTCAGCACACGACCCAGGCCCTGTCCACCCAGCCCTGGCCCTGACCTCAGGGCCATGTCCAGGAACAAGGCTGCTGGGGACCTCTGTGGCCCCAGGGACACCCTTCCCACACACCCTGAATGACACGGCAGCCTCTGACTCCCACGCCCCACTAGGTCAGCTTCCCTGAATGTCAACTATTTGCCGTTTATGTATTTAAAATGACTGGAAGAACAACTGCCTTAAGGAAAATTGAGACTAATGCAGCATGATTACTGCAAACAGCGAGCAGCTCAGAATGTCGCCATTACTAAAAGTGGCTGCAGAAACACCGTGGGCTTGGCCAACCGGCCCTGTTGTTTCTGGGCTCACTTCTGCCGAGAATGTGAAGGATGCTCCTGCTCGCAGGGCGGCTGTGTGGTGCCGCACACACGGCTTTGTTTACTCACCGAATCTATTAAAGTGTCCCGCTATTATTGTGGTGATGAATAGCAGCGATTCAAAAGAACACAAAATGGATTGCAGACAGGGATCAGAGTAATGACTTAGTGTTTTTCATTGTTTGTGCGGAACAAAGATTAGTCTGGGAGCAGGTCTGGGCTCCCGGGGACGGGGCACCCCTCGCCTGCCTTGTCTTTCTCGTGTGGCTCTCTAATCCTCCGCTGCTTTGTTCTTGGGACGTCACATTTGGAGACAGTCTCCATCGATCCGCAGGGCCAGGTCATAGGTGCAGTGCCAGCCCTGGTCCGCTGGGGACCAGAAGGGACGGTCCTCCCCCTGTGCCTGGCGGTGTCTTCCCGTGAGGTTTTCTGCCCCGTGAGCTGCCGCTGCTCCCAGTCAGTGTGCTGTGCCGTGGACGAGAGGTGTCCTGTTTACCCTGGGAGCAGCTTCCTCTGGGCCTCAGCTGGGGCCCCTCCTCAGGTCCCGGAGGACAGGCAGCCGAGCAGGTTCAGGAATCCTGGTTCCCAGGTGTGTGTTCAGGCCAGACTGGAAGCTTAGGGGCCACGTCTACCTCCTTCCCCACAGGGGGTTCCCATGCGAAGTCCCCAGGTGGTGCCCACCTATTCACATAAGGAGCATCGCTGCCCTCTCCTGCCTATGCCAGAAGCACAGTGACATGTACCGTGCCCTCGGGGGCCATGGCTCAGTACAGGGACTGCTCCTCACATTGTCATCCCACAAGCTGCCTGGAGATGGTTCCAGGGTGCTCCTTCCTGCCCGGCTCCTCCTTGGGTTCTGCAGAACTTCCAGAGCCCAGCTCTGTCACCTGTGTCCCTCTGCTGGGCCCCAGGAAGAGGCCAGTGTTAAGTGACTGGATTGGCCCCTCGGTTACCTGGACGTCTGAGAGCCCAGACCTGTGCTCTGCCACCCTCTCCTGGCTGCAGAAAACTCCCTGGAAGGCAGTGCAGCTAGAACCCTGCTCACAAATCCACGCTGGCTCAAATGTCACAGAGAAAGCAGTCCAGGGACTGGTGCTTGGTGTGGGGTGCTCGGTGTTCCCCATCTGCTTCTGCTGTCTGCTGTACCCAGGGCCATGGCCTGAGTGGTGGGGACTCTGCCAGGGGTGGAGACACCTGCCTGGCAGGACAAAGGACATCTCAGAGATCTTCAAAGATGCTAAGCACAAAGGACTGGGCGGCGGATGCTGCAGGTTTCAGCCCAGCGAGCCCCGGTCCACCTCGCTGGGCCAGAATCAGCTCCCTATCACTGGTGCTTCAGGGTAGACCACGCTGGAGTCTGCAACACAGGCTGGGGCAGCTCCCTGAGAGCAGAGTGCGCATCGCCACACCCCAGGACTCTTGGCCGGGTTGCCATCTGCAGGGCTCACAGCAGAACAGGACCGCACGTCTTCCTTGCTGGGAACACAGCCACCAGTCCCAGCCTTCAGGCATCTGGCAGAGGCCAGGCATGGGGAGCACGAGGCTCACCATGATGAGTCTGAGGAGTCCGAGTTGCCATGAACAGGAAACAGGCTACAGCGTCCCTGACCACAGCAGAGGGAGGAGAGCCACCTGGGGACTGAGGAGTGGGGGGTGGGGGTGCACAGCAATCCCATCCATTGAGAAGCCATTGGCCTCCACTTCTGGGGTGGCCCGCAGGGCTGGGAGGGCACCTGTCTAGGGCTGGGGCCAGCAAGGTGGGGAGGAGGAGAGCCCGGCAGGGCGGACGCTGGGGTGTGGTTGGGTTCAGCAGTGGCCGGGGTGCTTGCCAGTCTTTTTCATGTCCTCCCCAAGGGTCCTATTCATCCTTGGGAGCCCTGGACCTGCCAGCTGTGTGGGGACTGGATGTGACTTCGGGTGGCCTGGGGAGGATTTAGTACAGGCCCTCACACAAGCCCACCCTGGCACCTGCCTGTGGCATGGCCTTGTCACCGAGTCCAGATGCCCTGTTCTCTCTGATGCAGCGCCCTCTGCAGTCAGAGGACACATGCTCCTCAGCCTGGCTGGACTCCCGAGGACTCAGCTCTCCACAGCATGCAGGCCCACTATGCTCCAGTCGCCAGCACCTTCCTCCCAGCCGTGTGCCCCGCTGGCTGGAGCCTGGCTCATTCCCGGCAATGCCCTGGGCCCCCAAGCTCCTAGGAAGCCAGCTCTCTTAGGCACGGGGTCAGAGAACAGGGCCTGTGTGTGCACCCGCTTTCCTGTGTATAGCCCGCAGCCCTGCTGAGGACCCATGTGGGGCTCAAGAGTGAGGACTGCGCACCTGGGAGTGGAGAGAAGCCAGGCTGAAGCCAGGCGCGCTGTACACATTCCCAGGCAGTTCAGGGACCGACTTGCACTTTCCTGGGAAATCGTGCATTTCCCTCCGTGACCTCTCAGGCAGTTGGAGTTCATGCACAAACTCCTGATAGGAGAATGCACAGGGAGCCTTTTCGCTGGCCCTGGGCTGTTCCATGAGCCTGGGGGATGCCCTCTGGTCCCGGGCCCGTTTGTCTTTAACTCTGCCCCGTTCTTCTGGAGGGACACCAGAGCCTATCATGGGACTCCGGGAGTGAAGCCTATGATGCCTTCACCCAAAGGACCTTTCCAGGGGCTAGGCATTCCCACACAGGAACTGTACCTGAGTGCTGCAGGACCTGGGCCTGGAGCCCTGCAGCTGCAGCCCCTGCAGCTGGTCCTGGTGGGGCAGGTCCCGGAGACACTGTTGCATGCTGAAGTCTATGTCTTTGTGACCTACTTTTTGCTTCTGAGCTTTAGGACATTTTCCCATCCCTAGCGGCCTGAGACTTCACGCAGAAGCTTTTGCAGGACTCTTTTCATTCCCTTGGGCCCGAAGTGCGTGCTTTCTCTCGGGAAACCCACGGCTTTCAGAGCTGGGATTATTTTTAGAAAATATTTCTTTGATAGGTTTTTCCTTTCTTTTTCAATTTTTCTCTATTTTTGGATTTTATATCCTCCAGACCTCCCAAATCTATCTATTTTTTTCCTTTTTCTTCATTTCTTTTTTAAAATAATCTACTGTCAGATTTCTTCAGTTTCATGTCCAAAGATTCAACAGGAGTTTTAAAAATTCTGCTGTTCTGCACACTCCTATAAGTGTACCACAGGTACACACATATGTGTGCATGTGTGTATACACACAAACACACACAGATACACTTCCCAAAAGTGCTTCCCAAGGCTCCTTCCAACAGTGCCCTGCGCCAGGCATGTTCTGCCATAAACTGTGGCCTCACACAATCCAGGACTTGGGCAGAGCTTGGGAGGCCACCTGGGACCTGGGGCGCAGGGCTGGGCCGGGCTGACTTGGGCAGCTGGGCAGGATGGAGAGGGTGGGCCAGCGGCAGAGCTCTCTGCAGCCTCCAGCACGGCAGCCTTTGGTAACCCCACTTCCCCTCTTGGTGCAGCGGTCCCAGAGGCAGCATCCAGACACCTGTCCACCGGTCCGGCAGGTTGCAGAGGCAGCTGAGTCACAAGGAGGGGAAACAGGTGCCAGCACTGCAGGCAGAAGGGCAAGGGCTCTGTGGCACCCTCAGTCTCTGTCCTCCTCTTGTCCTGGACTTTCTCCTCCCACCTTTCCAGGGGCTGCGGCGCTGGTGTAACTTCCTGAGCTGGTCCGAGCCATCTTTTCTCCTGCTTCCTGCTGCCTCCTCTGCTCCTGAGCTCCTGCTATCTTGTCTCATTGTCTTCCTAACCAGGCACCCTTGGCTCGCCCTCCATGTTCAGGACATGGCACTAAAGGGCCAATGGGTGGCAGCCAGGCAGCACAGGAGGGCCCGTTGGTCCCCAGCTCACAGCACCACAGGTGTGGGCGTGAGTTTGGTGGGCGGAACAGTGTCCCCCACAATTTGCATCCACACGGAACCCAAAATGCTGACCCCATCTGGAAAGAGGGTCCTTTGGATGTCATCAAGGGAGAGGACCCTGTCCTGGACTTAGAAGGACCCTGAATCCAGCCACCAGCAACTTAGCAAGAAAAGGTGATGATATCTGGCACACAGGAGGCCATGTGGAGATGGCAAAAGAGGCTCAAGAGACGTGGCCACCAGCCACATCCTTTGAGGCCACCAGCTCCATACCCCGGGAGCAGGCACACAGAAGGTCCCTGCCTAACCCACTCTTGGGATGGGCCTGTGGACCTCCAGAACTGCATAAATCCTTTATGGGAAGCCACTCAGCAGGTGGCCATCACTCACAGCAGGCCCAGAACAGGACACTCACACAGGAAAGTGTGCAGCACTAACCAAGGCTGCATCTTCTGGTTGCTGAGTGCCTCTTGCATCCCGGAAATCCATTTTCACTTGAGGCCTTGGTTTCGAGACCCCTTCCAGGCCCTCTGTGTCGGTGTCTCAGGGGCTCACGCTTAAACTCAGGCTGCCAGATTCAGCCTCTGTGGCTCAAGGTGGGAAGGGCCAGGTCTGTGCACAGGGACTGGCCACCTGGGCGTCGGTCACCCACTCCTCCCTTCAGACCAAGCCACTGGTGTTCCATCTGCTGATGCAAGCAGATGTCTGTCACTTCCCCATGAGGTGTTCCCATCACCTCACAGGCAGCTTCTGAAGGCAGGTGAGGGCGAAGTGAGGACCCCGAACCCTCACCGGGGCCTGGTGCGAGCGTGCCACGACGGCTCTGACAGGCAGTGTTCCTGGCTCAGGCCCAGTGGGCTCTGGCACCTCCAGCCAGTAGGTGGACAGAGTCAGAGCACCTGCTGGGTGTTCTGGAGCAGAGGTGCCCAGCCTGTCTCCACAAGTGGAGAGCGCCCGAGGCTCCACGTTCCTTCCTGTGTCTTTCCTGGGACCGGCCCGCCCCTGCTCTGAGGAAGCTGCAGGAATCACTACAGCTATTGTCCGCTGGAACTGCTGGACAGGGCAGGGCCCTCCCTACTCCAGCCGGGCTCTTAGCTCCCACCCAGGCAGGGAGCCATGGACGTGGATGGGTGCTGGGCAGTGCTGGCAGTGCTGTCCAGGCAGGTCCAGGACAAACGTGGTTTTGCCAGCTGATTATTCCTCAGCTGGCCTGACCTTAGGGAGCCCTCTACGCTGGCAGGCCGGGGCTTGACTAGCACACAGATCAGCAGCTGGCTTAAGGTGCAGTGGGGGCAGAGGGCAGAGGGCAGAGGGCTGGCTGGGCCAGGGCATTTCGGGGTCCAACATGTCCTCAGGACAAAGCCACAAGTGGCACCCCAGTGCACTCTGGGACCTTGGTTGGGCCACAACACAGATATCCAAGCTCAGGCTTCCTAGGGGCCATTGGGGGCTGCATGTACCCCAGCACCTGCCCAGGAAATGTGATTGCACCTTGACATGCGAGATGATACCTGATCCTGAACCAGACTCCCCAGAAACCCTGCTCCCCAAGACTGTTGTTTCCGGTCATGTGGAACTTAAGTTGGGCTTTATAGCCTATGGGAAAAGCAGATGCCAGTCTAGCTCGTTTCTTCTGAGTCGCAAGATCGAGTGGCTCTCAGTCGAGCACTTTGCGGTCCGCAGCACTGCAGAAATGTGCATGGCAAATACGATGGGGTATCTAAAGGCCCCCCAGGGAGCCCCTTCACTGACCTCCCAATGGCCAGGCACATGGGACCGCAGTGCACCTGGGCTGCCAGCCCTGCTACCAGGACCAGCAGCGGCCAGAGCAGAGTGGACTACGACAGAAGCAAGTGTAGGGGCCCGAGGACCATCCCCGGGACTGGGAGCTGCCACAGTGCAAGGAGGGGAGCTGCTCCCGCCCTGGTCACCAGGGTCACATCAGACAGTGCAGAGATGTCCCCAGGACTGTGGCTTCCCATCTCCCATGTGATCCCAGGCATGTGCACCCCGCTCATTAGAGGGACTCCCCCGTGACCTGACTCACTGGGCTTTAATCCATTTCCCCTCCTTTCAAATGCTGATCACGAGTCGCTGAATTACTTTCACGACCCACTAATGGGGTGAGGACCTGCACTCGCAGAGAAGCAGTGATCTCGGAAATACAGACGTCAGCGTGTGCCCGTCGGGTTAATCAGTGAGTCCATTCATCACGCTACTTATGCGGGCCGGGAGGGACAGGGTAGGGGGCTCCGAGGCACAGGCAGGCCTGCCCTTGAGGGGTGCCCCCTCCGGGGACACATAGAAATGATGGGGTGACAGGAGGAGGTCTGGAGTGTCACAGCAGTGGGCTCCCTATGGGTGGTCACAGCCAGGATGGGGAGCAGTGGTGGCCGGAGCGGGGTTCTGACCCAAGCCCTGGGCACTGCAGGGCACTGGGACGGAATCACCAGGCTTCTTAGAACCAATTTATGAGAAAACCATCAACTCTCGGAAACCCAATTTATGAGGACAGGGAAGTCCCTCAGCCCTCATTTACTCAGTCTAAGGGGTCAGGAGGTGACCGTGGCGTGGGATGGTGAGTTTCAGCTCTACGTGGCCTGGCTCCAGAGTTCAACCTGGCTTTTAGAGAGCTGGCGAGCAGGGCAAGAGGCCCAAAATCTGTGTGAGCCGGGTCCTGCAGCCCCTGAGACAACTACACTGCCCATGCCCCTGGCCCCAGGGTAAGCCCACTTGGGGACACATCGCCAACAGTGCTTGGGGGCCAGACTGCAGCAGGAGGGCCAGGGTGCAGGAAGGAAGTCCTGTCCTCTGAGGATTCCCTGCCAATGCGAACCCCGCCTTCCTGGCCTTCCAAACAACTGGCCATCATGGTCACTCAAACTGACTGGCTGCAGCTTCCATGGCTGGACTTAGCAGGCCTGAGAGGCCACGGGAAGTTGCCCAGCAAGTGTCCACAAGGTATTCTGGAAGTCAGGCCCTGGACAATCACAGCTACTGCCACCACCCTCCGGGGTGCCTCCTGGAGGCTCGCAGTGCATCCAGGATCCCGGGTGGCAGCCAGCCTTGGCCTCACACCCCTAAGAGCAGGAGCAGGCCCAGGAGCTCCTGAGGCAGGGAGATGGGCCAGTGGTCCTTTTCTTCCCCTTGATTGGTTAGGAGGAAGACTCGGTTAAAGGACTCACACAGCCAGAGAAGAGGCCACAGGCACGGGGAGAAGACAGGGGTAGGGGGAGGCCGAGTCCCCATCCCGGTGTGCAGCAGTGTGAACTTGATGGTGCCTGTGGCATCCACTGGGCTGCACCAGGATGCCCGAGCCTTGTGTAAAACAGTGCTGTGTCTGCACAGGACCCTCCACACCCTGCCACAGCAGCACAGCTGGGCAACAACACTGCTGACTCTGAGGACATAAAGGGCTAGCTGCCACTGGAGCCCACTGACCATCTTTCTCTGGTGGCCCGGGAAAGCCGCTTCCCATCCCTGCACTTTTGGGGAGGCCTCTGTACCCTGGAGGTACCCGATTGCCAGTCTGGAGGTGAACCTGGATTAGGGTCGGGAAGAATGAGCTCCTGCCTATCAGGCTGGCTGGGAAGCAGTGACTTCAGCGAGGACCCGAGTGGCGGTCACCTGCCCTGTGAACGCACAGAAGCCAGCTCACTTTACGACGGGGCTTTGAAGCATGGGGACCTTGGCATGGAAACTGGACAGGGGACCCCAGCAGCCTGAGTCACATTGCCGTCTGTCTTGGGAGTGGAGCTGGGCTGGGCCGAGGGGTGTGACAGGTCCTGGCCCTCTGGTACTCCAGCAGGGCCCGCATCCAGCTAATGACAGCTCGTGTGGCAAGTGGAGGACGTCGGTGCCCTGGGAGTGAGACCTCTGCAGTCCTGGGAAAAGGCTCAACAAGCAGTGAGACAGAAGTGCCTCCCTCCCTAGGTCTCCAGCTGGTGGCCGGGCTCAGGGACACAGGAGCCAAGGTTGTGCTCGATGGGGTCCACGGCGCTGCGGGCAGACTCGGGGCAGAAGTGTCTGACCACGGTCCCTGGCTGCGTGCGGCCCTGGACAGCTGGTCACACAGCCTTGGGACGGCAGGAAACTGCTGCCTTCCCTCCCTATGTGACCTGGGAGGTATTTTTCACAACTCCATCACCCCGTGCTTGAGCGTGGACTGCAGAGGCCATGGCAGAACCTGTCTGAGAGGACACAGCCCCACATACACCCCTGAGTCCGAACCCCTCTGGATCAGTCCTTACACATGCGTATGTGATTGCACGGGTAAAAAGTGGGGTGACCGTAGCCGGCTTCACCCTGCCTACACCTCTGCGCCTAGCTGCTGCTAACAGGCGGACCGTGAGGCTTCTAATTTGATGATTAAACTCAGACCGGCAGCATTAAAATGACAATGCTGCGTAGAAGTGTAATGGGCCAAGTAAGCACAGCTCCCTGGATGGTCCTGGTACTACAGATTTTATGGTGGCCACAACAACTCCCCTTCCCTCAGCTGGCCCAGGCCAGGCAAGAGGGCGGACACATCACAGAGCCCCGGGACACCAGGAGGGGACAGGGCCCGGAGGACAGCATGCTCCTGTGTGGGCCCTGGCCTGCCCCCTGCAGTCCACCGTCACGACCCTCTGCCCCCACGGTCCCTGGGCACAGCAGAGCGAGACCAGGCAGCAGGACAAGAAGAGGTGTGGGGCCCCGCCCACCCACTGCCACACACACAGGGGGCTGCTGAGGACGACTTCATGCCCTCTGTCCCAGCCTGACCTGCCACCTGGCTGCTGGCCTTGCGACAGTCCCAAGCCTGGCTGAGAAGGCTGGGGAGACCCCTCACCGTGACGCCTTACTTCAGGGCACGGAAGCATGGCCCACGTTCTTGGAGGGGCCAGAGGTCATCCAGGCTTGTGATGCCTTTATTGCTCACCGGGTTCCCACCATGGAGGGTACAGCCTTTCCACAGGGGCTGCAGGGACCTCCCTATAGGGGCCACAGGGGTCCAGGGTCCTCTCGAGTCTCACCTCCTCTACGAATGAATTTGGGGGCTGCACTGACTTAGCAGAGAGGCCGGCTGCAGTCATGGTCCCTGTGTGTCCAGATGCAGACCCCTGGGCCCTCTCTCAGGACGGGCCTCCCACTGTCTGGGGCTGCTTCTCACTGGTCCCTGTCTTTCTGGAAGTACTTGCATGGGCAACCCTGGCCTGAGAACCCAGATGCTCTGGAGGTTACCACCTACCTCGGGAGCTGCCAGCCAGGAGTGCCAGGGTGGGAAGGAAGCAGGAGGAAGCCTGGATGCAGCACTGCCCCGGGGGCAGGGAGACCCTGGATTCGGCACTGGTGTGCACTGGACCCGGCATGGAGCCAGCTTTGCTCACACTGTTGTGCGGGAGACCCAGGAGCCTAGTGGGCTGCGCCACTCCCAGACAGCCACAGTTAGGGAGGAACTCCCGGCTGGCACGGGCTGAGGGAATTGCCCCCACAGCAGGATTCGGGACAACCCACTGGACCTGAGGCTGCAGCCCTGACCTCCAGCTGCGGTGGGGACACATGCTGTGGCTTCACAGCCCCATTCCGAAGTGTGCTCAGAGCCAGGTGGTTGTGGCCCTGCCTGGGTACCTGCAGCTAGAGTAGCCTCTGGGGTACGCGGCTAGGACAGGCCACGTGGGTCTCACACAGGACTAGGCAGAAGGGGTGGCCTTAGCAGTGGGCTGCAGCCCCAGCCTGTGCAGTCCCTGAAGAGGACTCGGGTGCTTTCTGGCCCCTTCCTAGGGCTCTAGGGCTCTTGCCACCACAGAGACTGATCTGGCAGGGGGACGGGGGTCCAGTCTCACCTTCTCCTGAGGGGAGAGCCAGACTGGGGTGGCATTAGCCACTAGAAGAGGTCAGCCCCGCAGCCTGGCACTGGAGCACCCAGAGGCACCCATTGGATATCACAAGGGAGAACAGCTCACAGCATCCGGGGAAGGAATGTTCGAGAAAGGCCCCAGAAAAGGACCCCAAGCCAGCCACGGGGGAAGAGTGCTTCCGGGGACCCAGTCAGCCACAGTTTCTTTAGAGGAGCTAACAGCACCTGGCCAGTGGGATGAAGAGGGACTAAGTGTCCTTATGGTCAGCAGACAGCCACCACACCACACCTGGAGAGCAGAATCCTGCAGAGCCCAACCCAGTCCTGGTGCTTTAGAAAGGTCTAGAAGCTCCTTCTCAGGTCGGGGGAACCTGACAGGTCCCCCACGTGAACCCTGATACCAGATACCCTCCCCAACATGACAGCAGCCCTCCTGATGGTTCTGGGTCCGCTGCCCTGTCCCTGAGGTCACCAAATGATGACCGTCTGATCTGGGTCAGGCTGCTGGGGCCACAGTCCTAGGGCAAGGCAGGGAGCAGAGGAGATGATGGTTCTGCCTGATGCGTGGCCACTGCTGCCGCCTGCCCGTCACAGGCCCCTCCCAGCACCCACAGCCAACAGCGGGCCACGTACCGTGGTGGTCTTTATCCGCCCTCCAGGCTGTGTGCACGTCCAGCCGGACCGGTTGATGAGCAGGTCGCAGCCCTCCCCCTCCAGGCAGGGGAGCATGTCACACCACTGCTTGGTTCTGATGATGCGGGCTGCGGAGAGAGGAAGGACACAGCAGTCAGCATGCTGCCCGCCTGCACACACGGACGGCCTCGAGGGCCTGAGTCCCGGCACCGGCTCTCAGCACTGGACATCTCCGGAAGCCCTGGGCAGCTCCTGGTGCGGCCTCATATGCCAGGTTCAGTGACTCCAGGGACAGGCAGTGGGAAGCTGGCCTGATACTCTGTCCTCTAGATAGGGGATGGTCTCCCAAGCTGGACTTTGCTGCCCTGTCACCACCAGCACGGAGCAACCAAAGGTCATGGCAACGTTTTCAAGGAGCAGCTCCAAGGGCCCTTCCCTGAGGGTGCCAGGGCTCGATGCCAGGAGCCAGGCGGGCAGGACCTGGTTGAGTTCACAGTGACTGTGTCCCTACCCTGCAGCCATGCACTGACCCTAAGGCGTGGTCCTTGGGGCCACAGGGCAGGGTGGAACTGGGCATTGGTGAGAGACAGGTCTGTGGGAGGTGACCACTGACTTGTTAAGCCCAGGGACCCTGAAGCCCAAACCGACTTCTTCCCTGGGCCTCCTGGCCCAGGCACAGGAAGGCCAGAGATCAGGTTGGGAAAGGAAGCCCGGAACGAGGAGCCCACAGCGCGGCCACTGATGGCTTCACTGTAACCTTCTGTCCAGAACCTCCCAAGAGCACTAGGGAACTCCTCACACAGGGAAAAACATCACCTCCATCTGAATGGGCCTCTAACCACCTCCCCGCATGATTCCCAAAGCAAGACCCACAGAGGCACACTGGACCCTAGAGGGACGCATGCCAGGGCTGCTTCTGCCCAGGGTTAACTCAGACACGCGTGCCTGCACTCTTTGGCTTCTGCCCCCAACTTCAACTGCCAGGTCAGAGAAGGGAGAACACAGGAAAATAACAAACCATGAAAGCCTGAGACTGATGCCACGTCAGAGGAGGTGAGGGTGGCGGCACTGGTGGCCACCATGGCTCACTGTATCTGGTAGGCATCCCCGTGTGGAAGGGCTGTGAGCTCCCACGGCTGGGGCTCACCTGTTTCTAGCGCACACTTGAAATTCCTCTCCTCTGGATGCCGGTAACTCAGGAGCTGAGAACTTCCCGCCCCCGCTTTTGAGTTCCTCCTTCTTGGGGTTTCCTGGCCCTGGCCTGGTGGTGCACAGAGCCCTGGGAGGCTCCTGGGCCCCACAACTGCCCACCCTGCGGAGACTCTGCTCAGGAGAGAGGGGACCAGAGCCCCTCACTGCCTGGCTCCAGCCCGGTCCTCTGGCAACTTCCCAGGCTCCTGGGATCCCACCCCTCTGGGATGCTCTTTTCTGCTTCACTTTTTCCTTAAAATAAAATAATAAAAGCCACAGGACTCTCCATTTGCATAAACTAGAGCTGCAGTTCCGCAGGACAGGTGGTTACTAAAATTTCTTCTTTGATTTCTCCCAGCAGGAGAGGGAGGGTCGCTACACAAATGCCTGCAACAGTGTGTGAACCCTGCAGACACCAGGCATTTGAGCAGCTGTACAGGGCTCCACTCATGAGGAGATCCCCACTGTCCCTGTGCCTGGGAAGCCTTCATTTCAACCAGCAACCCTGGGGTTCCACTTTACACCAGGTCCTGCCTCTGGCCCCTGACTCAGGGACCGCCCCGGAGGAGCAGTGGGCTATGGGTGACAAGAACAGGGACAGGCCTGCGTCATCAGGTGACATCGCCCAGCAAAGGCCTGGAGTTCTTATGGGGGATGGGGTCTGGGAAGTTGCAGATCAGCCTGGGTGGTGGAGGGAGGGACCTGGCGGCCTCGCCTGGGCCCCAGGAGCAGCTGCAGATGCGTGCAGAGCACGGGCACCTCGGGGTGGGTTAGCTACGCCTGCTAGGTGCAGCATAGAACCTGAGGACTGTGTCACCCACCCCACCTTGGCACCTTCACATCCATGTCCAGCCAGCTGGGCCCTTCACAGGCCCCTGCTACGCACGGGTGCAGGTGTGTACACGGGTACCTGTTGTGTGCACGTTTATGTGTGCACACACGAGCCTGTAGGTAGGGCGCCATATGTGGCCATGCATCCTGGCTGCAGCATTGTGGCTCAATTCATCCCTGACCCACGGCCCCAGACCCTACCCTGGTTCTGCCCTCTCAGGCCCAGGCCTTGGCACTGCCCTGCTCAGCCCCAGCCAGGCTGACTAGACAACCAGGCCCGCTCTGTGAGTAGCAGGCTCAGCATACACCCTCCCTCACACACGCAAGCAGCTCTCATGATGGGACGGACAGGAAGGACCACTGGCCTTGCCCAGCCTCCAGACAGGGGTGCGCCGGAGACCAGGCCTAGGGGATGCTGGCCGCAGTGCCCAGCACTCAGGTCCTCTGTTAACCTTGGGGTGCTGTGCCCTGCCTGGCCACTTCCTGCTGGAGGCAACAGGAGGCACAGCACTGGGCCACCAGGTCCCTGGGACAAAGGGCCTTTCATGCCCACGCCTCACAAAGCCATGTCATGTGAGGACAGCAGAGCAGGCCCCCAAAGTAGCAGCGAAACTCAGAGCAGGCCGAGCTTCCTGAGGACAGGCGGGAAAAGCTGATGGCAGGCTGATGGCAGGGCTCTGTGGAGACACTGTCACATGTGACAGCCACCACAGCTCCTGCGTGGACAGTGTCAGGAATGGGTGTCTCCCATGTCTTGCGTTCTCTCCACTGGTCCTCAGCCTGGGCACAGCAGCGCCCAGCACCTGGAGGACAGAAAGAAGGGAGCCCCATCCTCAGAGGAAAGGAGGCTGCAGGCGAGTGTTCCGGCTGGCCTCCGGGGCAAAGCGCATGGGTTCTGCCAGGCCTGTGTCCACCAGCCCTAAAGGCACCGCCAGGTGCGCTGCACAGGCCTCTACGATCTGGCCACAGTCGGCAGGGAGCAGGAACACACACATATTGTGCACACAACACCCACCACACACAGACTATATATATACCACTCCCAAAGGCGCGCACACACAAGTAGAGCACATACACAATTGCACAGCAATGCACACGTCCACACGTGTTCTCAGCCATCCACACGTGTTCTCAGCATGTACTTTTGCAGGCAGCAGCTGACTAGATGTGAGACCCTGCCCGGCCTGCATGGCACACCCTCGGGGCACAGTTGCTGTCAGCGACCACAGGGCAGGGAGAACTGGCCGGAGTTGCGATCTGAGGCCTGTCCTCAAGGGAGGGGCAACCCACAAGATACACTGGCAATGGCCACTGAGGAGGGCTGCCCTGCACCCGGGGTGGGGCCCTGCTTCTTCTTTCCTCCGATACTGGAAGCCTGGTGACTTTGTCCTCCACCCTGGTTGGTTCCATCACAGGAGAAGGCCAAGCTCCATGTCGGGCTGTGAACTTCCTTCCGAGTTTTCTCCAGCGAACTCAGGGCCTGCCGTGGCCTGGAGGTTCTGCCCTGGGGCCAGTGCTCTAGGCGAGAGATCCTCCCCACCTGCCCTTCCGGAGAGTGTGTGGCCCACAGCAGTGACCAGAGCAAAGCAGGTGTCTCCTGTATGGTCCATAGTGGGCCCCTGCCCCTCCAAAGCTGTGCACACCACCTGTGCAAGCAGAGGATGTGCCTGTGCACACAGGTGTGCCTGGGGCAGAGGTGTGTTTAATCCCAGTAAGTGGGGACCCACCCATTCCTGGGACCTGAGGTGAATTCCAGCAGGATGAGGGGGGCCCAGCTACACTGCTCCAGGGGAGGCCTGGGTCACAGTACCCAGCATGACATGCAGCTATCTCTCCCTCCTCCCTCCGCGCCCAGGGCAGTTCATTAGCAGTAAGTGTGCAGTAAACGTGCAATGAAATTTCTTTCTGTTCGCAGCCCCTGCAATAATTGGATTATTCCCGTTCAAAGCAGCGCCTGATCCTGCTACAAGGCGAAGCTGTCCTCACACAAATACACAGGCCAGTAAGCAAGTTATCAGAAAGCGCCACAAAACATGCCTTGTGGGCTGGCCCTGAGTTAAATACAGACACAGCCACAGAACGATTAACATGCTTTCAGGCCACACCCTCCGAACGTGAGCCAGGCGTGAGCTGGGACATCCACACCGCAAGGCAGCAGGTACTCCTGCACCCTGGGGCCCAATCCCGGGGCCTGGGTCTCTGAGAAACATCTGCCTTGTAAAATTAATGCTGCAAATTTAAATTTTATTGGTTTCGCTGTTTTGTTTGTGTTTAATTTGTAAATGGGTTTCAGTTCATTCCGGTTTTATGGTCTGGGAGGGCTCCGATCTGCATTCGTTCATATTTGCAAGGTTATAATCAAGACAATGTAGGTCAGCAGTGGCTGCAGGGCAGGGAGGGACTGCGCTCTGAGGGGCCTGCACACTGCCTGAGTCCCAGGCTCTGGGCACCTGCCTGCTACCAGGTCACAGCAGGCTGGTCAGTGGCATGGGGCACCGCTGGTGTCTGCTGCTCGCTGGAGAAGCCTGGCCTGCTGCAGGTGGGGCACAACCCTGCCGGCCCAGGCCCGCAGGAGCCCAGCTGGGAGGCAGCCTGGGCTGCAAAGGAATACACAGGAGCCACCTGCCTGGCACGAGGAAAACTCTGGAAGGCCCACATCTCTGTCCCCACCCGGGGAGAACACTGGCATCCGGGGACAGTTCTTTCGGGCTCACACTGCTGATTCCCTGCGGCAGAAGCACAGGAATTGGAGAGCAGGCATTTGGACAAGGGTGAGGTGCGGGCAGACAAAAGACACTTGGTTTCCTATGGAGAAGCGGTGGCATCTCCACCCCTGGACTCAGGACTTGTAGTGGGTGCCATGGGTAAACACCCTGTCACCTGCAGCCTCCTGCAGTGAGTAGACCTGGGTCCCAGGCAATCAGAGCACAGAAATGGGTTCTGCACGGTTTTCCGCCTGTTCACAGCTGGAGTTGGTCAGCTGCCTCTGTGTCCTTCAGCCAAGTGGGGCCCGAGAGGACACAGATGGGCAGAGGCTCAGGAGGGCACTGAGCCCAGAGCTGCTCTGCCTGCCCCGCTCCACAGAATGTATTCCTGAGGCCTCAAAGCCTGAGGATCAGGTTGCAAAGTCGCCTCTGCTTCCCATTCTGTGTAGAATCCCTGTGTAGGTCCCAATAGGACCAATCCAGCTGCTTCCTCTGCAGCAGCCAACTAAGCCTACAGATGCTCTCCCCTCATTACCATCACCACCCTCATCACCACCTCATGGTCACCCTCACCCTCACCAGCATCACCACCACCATCGTGACCATCATCACCGTCACCACCAGCATCACCACTGTCTTCACCGGGGTCAGCAGCAGCTCTCTGGATGGGCTGCTTGCTTATGCCAGGTAGGTGGGCTTCCTTTTTTTCTCCACACTCCAAGGCGGCCCTCATAGTGTCTGCAGTGCTTTGGTTTCTAGGTTTTGGGGCACTTTGCTGGCATCTTGCCACCATCCTCAGGACCAACCTCAGGATCTGCCTACACACAGGGGCCAGGCTCCCACTGACCTGTCAACACCAGGAAATGCAGTGGCTTCTTCCTGTCTCTCCAGGGAGCACAGTCCTAGACTGCACCCCTGACCCAATTTGCCTCAGGTGCTGCAGGCTTTGCCCTGGGCTTCGGAGGTTTGAGGCAGCCCGTGGTAACCAGGGGCAAGGGAGGGCCCCTGGGCTGGGCCACAGCCTCAGGGCTCAGTATCTGTCCCGGACCTTCAAGGAGGGGGGAACCTCTGCACACGACACATGGGGCCACACAAACTGACCCTGGGCGCTGGGGCAGGTGCTGTGCCATGTTTCCAGCTCTGAGGGTCTCAGCTGGCCTTGACCTGGCCAGACCTCCCAGGCCCAAAACCCTGGAGATGAGACACAGGGAGAGGGATGGGGAGCCTCGTTCAGATGGGCTCCAGATGTGGGGTTCCTATGTGTGGGCCCAGGGAGGAGTTCGCACTTGTCTCTCAAGCCTGGGCTTCTACACTGAGGACCTCCTGGGGGTCAGCCCTGCAGGAGGCAGGCAATATGCAAGGTTCCAGCCTCCAGGTCTCCTCAGGTCCAGCAGGGTCCTGCCTGACAGGACACGGCTCTTTCCTGAGGCTCAAGCCTCTCCCTCAGCATCACCCAGAGAGCCACATCCCCAGGGCGAGGGAAGAGCCACAACTCTCCCCACCGTAGGTGCCACACGGAGGCCACCACGACTCGAGGACCAGGAAAGCCAGCAGAACAGGGCAGCCTTCTCTGATTCTTGAAACTCAATGCTCAGTTTTTTAATCACTTAAGAAAAGAAAAATCTTCAAAACCCGGATTACATCTTAAAATTAGACAGCATTTTCTTTCTACAACTTCTAGACAGCATAATTTAGTGAGAACAGTCCCGATAATTATTTTTTCTTTAAATAGTTACAGTAGAATGTATTAATTTTCAAGATGGTTCTCTGATTACAGTGATTCATTAGCTGCCTAGAACTGTCCCCACCAGCCCTCAAGAACGGGGCCTGCTTTGTGATTAGCACAGCGCAAAACACTCCAAATTCGGGTAATCAAATTAGATGAGAGAAGGAGAAAACCCAGCCCTGCTGCTGTCACGAGCTACCTGTTTCATTATTTCATTAGAACGGAGACACGCAAGAGGCAGGAGGAAAAGACTCTAATCATCTTTCTCCAGCAAATTCCTCAGAACTGACAGCGGCGGGTGAAGAGCGAAGACAGGAGAGACAGCAGTTTTCAGTCTGACATTCACGCAGAGAAGCCGCTCCGGCTGGTTCCGGGGCCCCAAGCCCATGGCTCGCGGAGCTGATCTGTGGGAGGGTGGTCTCCACGGTGTGGCCCACACAGTCACGTGTCCCCCACGCAGACAGGACACTCTGCCTTTAAAGACACAGCCTAGGCCAAGCCAGGTGCGTAGAGGGCTGGTGCTAGGTGTCTTTGGGAAGGGAAGAGGACAAGACCCAGAGTGAGGACCTGCTTGCAGGAGGATGGCCAGTTCCTCTGGGAGACACAGGCAATGGACACTGAGGCTCAGAGTTCTGCCTGCTCCCGAGGGAAGCGGGAGCCCTCACTAGGACTTAAGACTTGTCATGTTTATGGGAGCTTCAATGGCAGGTGTGTGAAATATCCATCCACCCATCCATCCATGCATCTATCATCCATGCATCCATCATCCACCCGTTTACTCATCTGGTAATCCATCATCCATTCAACCACCCGTTCACCCATGCCTCCATCAGCTGTCTGTGCATCCACCGAGCCTCCCGTTCAGCTTTCTCTGTCTTCCATCCATCCATCCATCCCCATCCATCCATCACCCTTCTACTCATCATCCAGTTCTCTCCCACCATCCACCCACGTTACCCAACATTGATTGATCCTCGGGTGGGCACTGTTCCTGGGACAGGGACGGATGAGACAGTGGGTCTATGTCCTGACCCCCCGGCTCTGGCCCAGATGTTACTCTGTAGGAAGTCACTTCTGCAAACTAAGCCTGAGCTCCTACTCTGGGAACGAGGCTGTTAAAAGCCCCTACTGAGAGTAAGCTGAGGCCGAGGAAGAGGGCTCTAGGGCAGGCTACCATGGAGCTGTCACCCGGGGCCAGCAGGTGCTGCTGTCTGGTGCTCTCCCAGTGCTGACCACCTGGTTAACTTTCCAGGTGACCATCAGCCAGCACACTTGCCCATCTGTGTGTCTCAATGACAACCTGGCATAAGGCAGCTACACCCATGGCCTGTCCATGATCACTTATGATCTCAAGAGCTCAATGTCCTCACACCTCGGGCTGCCCACGACAGCTGGTAGGGTCACTGCCCATGAAAGGCTGAATTATAACTGCCCACAGTCCCAAGGGATGGTACAGGGGGGAAGGTGAGAAGCAAAGAGATGACACGGCAGGTCCAAGTGGACTGGAACTGTCAGGGCTGCGCCCCCCAGGTGTCTCCACACCAATGATGTAGCCATGTCACATCTGAGTCCAGCGGTCTGGAGAGAGGTGAGTGTTCTGCAGGTCACCATGAGGAGAGGGGTGGGCACGGCGTCAGCAGGAGCAGGACTGAGTGGCTGTGACACAACCTGGAGGCACAGCTCTGCATTCCAGAGGAAAACAGACTGCCCCAAAATTCTATACCCAGCTGAGGTGTCCTCTGCCAGGTGATTTCCACACACCGACTTCTCCACCAGCTTTGGGGGAGGGGCTGTCATTGTCTGGTGACCAGGGCTGGGGATGCCCTGAACCCACCTCAGATATCAGAGCCACTGCTGCCCTGTGTCCACCTCTCTGGATCTGGGTTAGCTGCAGTGTGGGCCGGAATGGCCGGTTCCCCTCCAGGAACAGCTGTGGTAATGCCTCCATGACACAGGCATCCAGAGGTGCTGCTTCTCTAGAAAGGCTGAGCAGGGATGAGGATGTCAGGACACCATGATGCCTCAGAGAGAAGCAGCCACTGGAGTTTCAAGCCACCCAGATAAGTACCTCTGAGCACCTCAGGGGGCCTTCAGGTTGGGATCACCCTGAAGTGAAGGAACGGTTGGCCAGGCTCCGGATCAGGGGAAAGTGTCACCCTGGGCACCAGCGGGCACTGGCTGAGGCCCTGCCCTCCCGGGCTGCTGGCTGCAGTTCTTGCTGCTGGGGAGCCCCACACGGCGTGTGTTTGCAGGGACTCAGTGCTTGCTGCTACGGGCTTCCTGAGTCCCTGGGGTGAGCAGGGGCCTCTGGTGTTTCCTCATCAATCCCCAGGGTGACACACCCCCCCCAATTTATGGGTCATGGCAGCGACGGTTTGACTCAGCAAGTTTTAGGGTTCTTGTGCCAGCAGCTGAATGAGTGCGCCCCGTCACAGCTTCTGGAAACGCTGTTTCCTGGACGCATTCATCACACAGAGCCGGGTCACCAGAGGCCCATAAAGCCTGCTGCGAAGACACTGCATTTCCTAACAGCCTCCATCACATGAAATGGCCCTCATACAACTCAGGAGATGCTGCTGCGTCAGGGCCCTGACAGAAGCCTCCGCCCAGCGCTTCCCTGCATGCCGATGAGGCGGCAGAATCCTCAGGCCATTAAGCAGCTGCTCCTAAGTCCTCTGCTGTCGGCAGCCCCGACCTTGGGTTCCTCTCTGCTCGGGCCACACTGGCTGCTGTCCTCTCCCTGTCCCTGTCAGCAGAGGGCTCATCATGGGTGGTGGCTTGGGCAGGGACTGGCACGATGCAGGCCACCAAAAAGCAATGCGAGTGTGTGCTGACCAAGTGCCCCAACCTGTCCCCAGCACCTCTTAAGGAGTCAACATGCAGCACGCTCCCCCGGCGGGAGCCTGAGCTGAACGGCACACTCCAAGTTCACTCTGTAACCAAATCACAGTGACCTCTTCTGAGCAAAACTGCCCTAGGTGAAGGAGTTGTAACAAATACTGCATTTATTTACTATAAAAACCACTATTAAGGATGGCCAACTTGCACAGCGCACACAGTGATTATCGGCCAATTACAAGATTACGGGCGGCCGGAGCCAGCCCTGAGCTGTCCCCAGGGCCAGCCCGGAGCTCTCACGAGCTCCTGCCCCTGCCCCCCACTACACGGTGCCCACACTTGTTCTCAGCTTTGCCCTTTGCCCTCCTGCAGAAGGGGCTCCTGCTGGCTTCATGGCCGGTGGGGTTACTTGCTTTGTGCCATGTCACCAAGACATGGCCAAGGACATGGAGGTGGGGCCAGAGGACAGGGTTTGGTTTTTCTGCTTCCAACTGACTGACTGGAAAAGCCAGCTCAGGCCCTGACCCAGCCTGGCCTGGGTCTCCAAGACCTTGGCTCTCGATGAGGAGTCCTGAGATTACTGCCGGGCTCTGGGCTTTGGCTGCTCCTGTATGAAGCAGGAGACACAGGGCTGGAGGATTCTGGGAGAAGGTGGCCTGCCTGTGTCGGGGATGCTGCCAAAGGGACTACTGCCCTGCTGGCACCTGGCTCTGGGCCACTTGGGGCAACACTGTACAGGGAGAAAGGACACTGCTCACCTGGGTGGGAAAGGAGGGCCCCTTTCTTGTGACAAACCCAAGAAGCTACAAAGGCAGGGTGCTCTGGTCCTGTGGACAGCTCTACGGGAGGACTTTCTGCCTCACGACTGGACACCTGTGGGCCAGCGATGCGTGGTCAGGAGGTGTCCCTGTCCTCCCCAGGGCTGCAGCATCACATGAAGGTTAGGGTTAGGGTTAGGCTTAGGGTTATGAGACCTGGCAAGACAGGAAGGCGGCTGCCTGGGCTTGCGAGGAGGGGGGGAATGTGGCCGAGCCTTCCTCCAAGTGGGTCTCCCCACCTCCAGCAGGTGAACCCTGCGGCCAGGCCGACCTGCAGCTGCACCTCATTCCTAAGCACCCTAAGTTGAGGCCATGCCCGTCTCAGCCCACTCACACTGCTGGACAAACACTGCCGTCTGTGTCTCACGGGTCTGAGCACCGGAAGTCCAGGGTCTGGGCACTAGCAGAGCTGGAGTCTGTTTCCCAGAATGCTCCTTCGGACCACATCCTCGCATGGCAGAAGGCTGAAGGGACTGTGCCCTCTTCTGTAGGGTGTTGCTCCCCTGGCCCAGGCCCCCTCCTAAGGCCCCACCTTCTGCACCATCTTTTGGGAGGCCAGGGTCTCAGCAGGTGCATTTTGGGAGGAAACAGACATGCAGGCCACTGTGACGCCCACCTGGATGGTGAGGTCTTTTTCTCGCTGTGACCGATCTGTAAACTGGGAAGGAGTTAACCCAGCAGCAGGCTGGGCTGGGGATCACTCCCCCAGGATGGAGCTGGAGACCGGAACGCAGCAGCCCTGGCAGCGGGAAGCCGATTACTTCTGTCAGGGGACTTGGAATGGAGGAGAAATTGAATTAAGCGGGCGGCGAGCCACAGTGCAGTGTGGGGTCCTGAGCGGCATCGATATTCAAGTGAAGCCTTGAGATAAATAAATATCAACAGGAGAGAGGCGCGCGGGCGGGCAGGGGTGCGAGGAGGGGAGACTGCCGGTCTCTAAGGCGCTGTGGCCGTGTCAGGACCAATAAGGCGGCAAATGCATCACGGTCACAGTTACAGCTATTTCAGGAAATGTAATTCTATGAGAAGTTTTGCAATCTTTCCTCTCTTCTTCCCGGCCCTTCCTCTCACCCTGGACAGCGGCCCTTCCAGGACAGGATGCTCCCTTCTTGTGGGTGAAAGCAGCAGGCAGGTGGACAATCACGCATTAGGCAGCAGTAACCAAGCCGACAGCCGCGGCTGCCAGCCTGCCTCAGCAGGCTGCTCCCAGGCCGTAGCCGCCAGATCTTTGCTGCCCGGCTTCCGGTCCCTGTGCCCTGCCGGCCTGGCCACGCACCATTTCCAATGAAATCTTTCATGCCACTGAAGCTTTCCAGAGGAGAGGGGTCCCTTGCAAGACTGCTCCCTGAATTCCTCCTTCTCACTCCTTGTGGGGTGGGATGGGTGGACCCAGATGCGTGGCTGGGTCCTCCTTCCAGGAAAGGCTCAGCCGAGGTGGAGCTCTGGGGCTCTGGGTGACGCCACCCTGGTGACTTGCAATGCTGCATGAGTGGCGAAGCCCAGAGCACTCACTGCACTGAGGACCCTGTGTGAACTGTGACCTCAGCTCGTCAATAACACGAGGGTTCCAGCCCTCCGTGCCTCTCCTAACGGAAAGCACAACTTCTCAGGAATGCAAGGTTCTGAAGCACACAAATGCACAGCTCAGCTCCAGGTGGACACTACACAGCCAACCGCATGGCCAGGAGCTGCTCCTGGACTGTAGAGAGAGCTCAGTACCCTTCCCTTTGAGGGGGGCATAGCCCCTGGGGTCCTCCCCTGGCTGCTCACTCACATTTGATGGGGACAAATCTCCTGGACAGTTCCTGGGATGTTGTGGGCTCTGCCTCCCCAGGGGCACAGTGGTCCCTGAACTTTCTCCCACAAGGCCACAAGAAAGGCCAGCAGGCCAGATGACCCTCGAGATTGTGGCAGTCCCACGCCCTGTGGAACTAGCCATGCTTCCCAAGATGGGGTGGGAGGTCAGGGCTGAAGGGACAAAGCAGGGGACGGGAAAGTGGGAGCAAGGCCACCTCCCCGCAACAGTCCCACCTTGGGAAATGAAGCGGAAGCAGAATCCCATAGTCTCGCTGTTAGCATGGGGCGGGGGTATACATAGCAGTCAACGTGAGCTCAGCCCCAGCTCCAGCTGATTAGACAGGGCGGAATGATTAGCTAATTAGCCGGAATAGAATCGGCGAGCAGTCCCATCTCCATTCTGCCTCAAAAAAGCGTTTCAGACCTCACATAAAATCACCATGAGTAACGGCTGGAACTTTGCAGTAAATGCTGCTGGGTCTGTGGGATGCCTGCATGCAGAGCAAAGGAAACTGGAGAGTGGTCTCGGACCCCTGAAACACGAAGCCCACACAGAGCAGGGGCGAGAGCTCGGAGGAGGGCAGGAGGGGTGCACGGCCTTGGGGTGATGCAGCTCAGGACTCTAAGACATGGGTGTTGGGGCTGGACCTGCGGGGGTTAAGGACTTCTGCTTGCTCCATGCACCTCACTCTGCAAAGGAAAAGGGAGCACAGAGCAGGTGTGGATCCAGGTGGCGGGGCTCAGAGGCAGAGGACGGCGAACTCCTGCCACTTCTAGCAAAGCGATGGCAGTGGCAGGGACCCAACCGGCAGGACACCAGCTTGGTCACTGGCTCTGTGTTCAGGATCACGACACCGTGAGGGATGGGCGCCCAGCAAGGTGCGAGGAGCTCAGCCTGCTCCCCAGCCCTGTGCAGCACAGGGCACGCACACCTTGGCAGCGTCGATGGAGGCTGATGCACAGCTCTGCCGTATGCAGACGCCACAGGTCACCGTGCAAGGCAGTGCGAATGCCCTCTGCATGGCTGAGGGAAGCCACGGGAGGAAGCTCTCAGACCGGGGAATCTGCAGGGCATGGCGGGACCAGCCAGCGGCACGGAGCTTTGACGTCGCCCTGTGTGTGCCCAGTGCACGTCAAAAGTCACAGGTCTGTAAGAACAGACCCTCCCTCATTTTGGATTCAGTGTAGATCACCCTTGGCTGACTTGTCCATCACAATACAGGAAAGGAATGCATTGATTATGGGTCACAGTGAGAAAAGCGTCTACCCGGATGCATACTGATGCAAACTGCCATAACAGTATTTTTGATCTGAAGTTGGCAGAATCCAGGGCTGTGGGGTCGAGGACAGGTGGTTAAGCTGTCTCTTAGACAACAGGTGGTGAGGCCTTCATCTTCCAGGGCAAAGCAAGCCCGGGCCAGCCCAGGGTTGCTAGGGCAGGGATCTCCACGTCCACAGCCCCATGTGGCTTCATCACACTGGGGGAGTCTGGAGACCCCGAGACTCAGGTGATGGTGCTGGTAGGGAGGCGACCGGTCCACGGTCACTCGGGCAGCGAGGTGAAGGGTTTCAAGGACAGCTGGGTAGTCCGCAGCCTGCCGAGCAGAACACAGGCACCCTGCCCTCCTGCAGCCCATGCATGGACAGAGCAAGCAGCCCGGTGCTGCCCGATCCTTTGGTCCTGGGTGTGGAGACGCCGTGTCTCTCCCTGGCTCCCTGGGTCCGTGCATCCCATGGGCCTTGCCCACGCGGCCTCGAGTGGCCACACACTGCCAGCTGTCTGCAGTGCTGTGGGGAGGCCTCTGCCCTGGGCGCTGCCTGCCCTTCCTTTTGCTAACAGCTGCCCAGAGACCAGGAGGGGGAAAGGACGACCCCTCTGTGGCCACTGACTGTTCCACCCTGGGCTCCGCGCCCTCGGCTGCCTCAGTCTCCCCCAGTGACTCGCTGCAGGCCATCTCCCTGTCTTGCTGACAGCCCCAGCCCCACTCCTGCTGGGCACCACGCAGAGAGCCCACGGGTGAGCTCCATTCCTGGCCCTGGAAGCCCGAGCTCACGGCTGCCCCGCTTCCTGTCCGCCCAGCCAGAGCCCGGTGCCCTGAGCTCCCCCAGCATCAGGCCAGCCTCGCCAGCCGCTGCCCAGGGCCGGCTCCCAAGACCACACCAGCTCAGCTCGCTGCACCCCAAGCTTTGGATCCCGGCCACCTCCAGAAGGACCCAGAACGCGGGCCAGCCCCTCGTCAGCCAGCTCAGCCTCATGCCATGTCACGCCACGTGCCTGCCTCCTCACTGACACGCGTCTCCACCACCTCTTGCCTCGACCCAGGCCTGCAAGGCTGGCTTGCCTCAGGAGGCTGTGAATTGCAAGCTTCTTCCGGCCATGCCCCCATTGGGAGGTCCCTCTCACTCCCTTTCCAGCCTCCTGCTGAACCTTCCTGTGGGGCAGGCCTGGGCATCACCATGGACTTGGGAACCCCAGGCTGCATCCCCTGCTTGGGATGGCACACAGGAGAGTTCCTTCCCTATCCAGGGGCCAGGCCTGCTCCATGGGGGGAGAGAACCTAGCACCGGACAGGTGAGGATGCCACAGGCAGGGATGACCCAGGAAGCCCAGACCTCATACAGGTGGGCAAAGCTGTGCCAGGCAGTACTGCAGGGTGCTGACTCTGTGGTCTGTGCCTGCACTCAGGGCTGCTGTGTAACCTCAGCAATGAGGGTGGCCAGGCCCATGGCCTCTGTGTGTCCACGTGGCTGTCAGCACTGATCCTCCCTGGATGGATCCGTCCCCACGCTGCAGTTCTGGGGCGGGCGCGCTCGCCATGTCTGAGGCCTGGACTCCTCCCTGAGCACCCCAGGACTGGATCTGACAGAACCTTTGAAGACAGAGTGATCCCTGTGGGTCCCAGGGTGCCCGAATCGGGACAGTGTGCCCTCCCCAGGCAGCTTCACAGTGGCCAGGGCTGGGAGGAGGTCGGGCCAGGCCTTTGCCCACTTTAAAACCTCTGATCAACACAGCAATGAGATCAAATGAGACTGTTCGTCTACACCAGCCCTGGCTGTGGTTCATTTGTCATCAGTCATTTAAACCAGACCGAGATGCTGAGCAGCGTCAAAGACACCGTGGGGTTTTCCCTCTACTGAGCGGTGCGTGCTATGCACAGCGGAGGGCACAGCTGCAGGTGGCAGGTCCTGGCCCTCGGGCAATGCACAGCAGAGCCCTTTGCCAGCCACCAGGCTGAGAGCCTTCCCACTTACCGCAGGGCTCGGAAATAGCACGGAAGAGGGACAGCACGGAAACACTGCTGCCTCCTGCTGGGAGGACACTGCTGCCTCCTGGGAGGCTCCCTGGCTTGGCGTCCCATCCACCCTCACTCACCACCTCACTCGGCTCCTCAGGCAGGGGCTGTGGACCGGGTGGACACAGCCCAGGTCCCTCTGTCCTCTCCTAGAGAGGCCAGGACAGTGGGTCAGGCAGCAAATTTCTCCCTCACAGCTGGTCCACAAGATTTGGAGTCCCATGGCTGGATTCCAGCTGCTGGGGTTCAACTCCCCATTCATCCAAAGCCTGGTGAGAGACAGAGGCCGTGGCTAACACGCTGGGCGGTGGATGTGCTCACCAGCAGGCTGCTGCCTACGTCCTCTGCAGGCATGGGGCACAGCCCCAGGCTTGTGGGCTGGGAGGTGCCCTCCCTGAGCAGGGCTCCCAAACACCACCTGACTGAGGATGATGGGCTCAGATGCCACACTGTCCTGGATGCTGTGACCCCTCCTCTGGGGCTCTTGTCACCGTGCCCTGAGTCCCCAGGGCACCCCAGTCCTTCACGCCACGTCATGCCCCCCCCCACGTCTCCCTGAATCTCCAAGCGTTTTTTTCTCCTTGTATATGGATAACAGGTCTGGAGCCGCTCAGAGCTGCAGATGCATTTGCGGGAGGGACAGTGGCTTTCTGAGTGGCACCTGGCCGGCTGGTGCTTCCTGGTGTGCACCATCCCCACAGCGACAGCCATGCTTCCCTCAGCCCACATTTGGGAAACCACTCGGAAGCAACACACCGGCAGCCCCGGGGCAGAAGCTGGCACCATGTGAACCTGCGTGCGCCAGCCTCATTGAGCACGCACCACACTCTGCCATCTGTGGCTGCCTCCGAGGCCGCGGCTGTCACCATGCTCATCCACCGCGAGAGCTGGGGCAGCTGCTGAGCACTCTCACAGGGACTGGGACGCGGTAGCAGGACCTTGCTCCCCTGATACAAGGACCCTCGTATGCCCTGTGCCAGGTGTGGAGTGGGGCAGAAGCATCTCAGTGCTCCCCATCTTCACTCACTCTTCCTAGGGTGATGGGAGTGTCCCCACAGGGGCTGCCACCGCACGCCGGGGCTGTCAGTTCTTGGTTTCCTGGAGAGAATTGCGTCAAAGCCTCGCCACAGCTGTCTCTTCTCAGAGATGCTCATTATGCTCGCTCCTGATTGAAAGCGAAGCTGAGGGAGTTGGTGGTATTACATCGGAGCGCAGAGGGCATGATGCACGTCATCGATACATCAGGGTGAGGTGTCCCTCTCCTTCCTGGCAGCCCAGGGGACTGAGGTCCCAGTCAGCAGCACCTGTCATGCTCCTGATTCAACAGACGATGTGCCCGTCTCCCCTTCCACACGCACAGAGCTCACGCTCTGCGTCGCTCTGAGGGCGTTCTCTTCTCTTCCTGGTTTCTAGCAAAGCATGTCACAGTGGTTGACTGTCGGACAAAGTCCACCCAGCCCTGGTGTGCGGCCCTTCTCTTCCACTATAGGATTTTGCTGAAGTTTTCTGGTGGTCTTTGCTGACATCTCTGGTACTGGGGCAACCCCAACCTCACAGCCTGGGCTCTCCGAGAGGTGCTCCCCACTCTTCCATGCCTGGAAAACTCCGAGGAGGACTGGGGTTAGATTTTTAAGTGTGTAGTCCAATTCCTCAGGGGAGCCATCTGCTCCTTGGAAGCTCTGATGACCCAGGGCGCTTCCCATCACAGGACTACGCAGACTCTCAGCTTCTTCCTGTGTCAGTTCTGGCTGTCTCTTTCCAGCATGACGCCCGTCTCATCTCCGTTACCTACTATGTTGGTAAACAGCTGTCGTATGCCTTGATATGGAGGATTCCTGCTCTCTCCTAGTAGTCATGTCAGCCTCTGTCTCCTGGGTGTGGACACCGGAGCAGAGAGACCTGGGCTGCAGAGGCTGTGCAAGCTGAGTCTTGTCCTCTCTGGGGCAGCGTGTGGCAGGTCCCCCCGTTGCTCATGCAGGTACCTGGAGTGGCCCACGTGGTACATCTGCAGGGGTCCTGGGGCGGGGAGACCCACAGCAGAGCTGGGGGCCACAATGCAATGCTGGAAACTACCCTGATGTTAACTGAAAGAGACCTTCAGTAGCCCGCCCTGCCCCAGACTCCACGCACAGAGGAGGCAGTGGGGGTGATGTGGGGTCTTGGCACAGCCCCTCCAGAGCTGGTCCCTGCAGCACCTGCCCAAAGACGTGTGAGTGCAGACGGGTGGTTTTCAGAAGACTTTTCCAGCACCTGGAAGGGCATCCAGGTCTTATACCTACATGCCCGGCGCTGGCAGCCCCAGCCCCTCCCTTCTCTAGGTTTGTGCTTCCTGTGCCTCTCATGTCACTGTGGTCAGCACGTGGCTCCCCTCACACAGGTCCTTGGGTGGTGCACAGTGTGGCCAGCAGGTGTGGGGCTCGGGAGACACACTGCATGGGCACCGGGCGCAATGTGCCCACTCCCAGGCTGTCACGGCCCGTGTGGGCCTGAACTCCCCAGCCTGCTCTGTGTGGGCACCAGCATCCTCTCCCTCCGTCCTGTGCCGTCCCTGTCCAGACCCTTGTGGAGCAGCCGGGCTGGATCTGCCCCGTGCCACGGACCCCGCCAGCTTTCAGGTCTGCGCGGATGCTGCTCTGCTTCCTGTTTGGATAAAGCCCAGTGCATCCGCTTTCCTTTCGGGCTCACAGCTGAGTGTCTTCCCTAGACACAAGCTCACGGAGATCTGGCTGCTCCTGCTTGGAGGCTGACAGCTTTGGGTCTTAAGATCTCTGTCCTTGGTCCATCCTGAGGTAACCGGCAGGCAAGGTGTGAGCCAGGCTGGCTTGCTTCCAGCTTGCTTTCCCTGACAATTGTCAGCTGGATGGACTCACACACACTGCTGGGGACTGGTGACCCAAAATGCTCCAGGCCAGAGACAAGGCCATGGAGGTTAAAGCCCAGGAAGTGCCTGTACCCTTCTTCCACAAGAGAAGCTTTTCTGGTGAGCTCCTCTTTATCCCTCAGTACCCCACTTAAATGTACCCCGTGCCAAGGTCAGTCAGGAAGCGTCTCTACTCCAGTATCCTCAGCACTGCAGTTCTCTGGGTCAGGGACTTTGAGAGCTGATCTCCCTTACATCCCTCCAGCCACGAGCCTTACTCGAATGAATAGAAGGGTTAGCCCATTTATGCACAGCTAAGAAGCCCACAGAGAAGGGAGTAATCAAGTCCACAGAGCTAGCTCGCCCCAGCCCTTCTTGCTGTCGTACTGTCAGAGTCCCCAGAGCCAGCACAAACCATCTCGAGCTCAACCCGCCTGCCCCTAGCTCTGGCCCAACCTGAGGCGCCGGAGCTTTCTGCAGGCAGCAGACACCATCCAGGGAAGTTTACGATTCACATAGGGCAAGAAACAGGAGCAGAAATTAAATCAGACGGTGGCCTGGAAAATGCCCACAGTGCAGAGCACGCTGGCTGACTGATTTGCTTGGTCTCCCTGGAAAACAGCGAGGTTTTAATTTGGGTCTTTGGATCTGGGTCCTGCGGCACCCGGAGCCCTGAGAAAGGGGCGGACGTCACTCGCGAAGGCAGGGAACTCACCACCCTGCTGCTGCCCTTCCCAGAGGATCCCTATCTCCAGACTGCTCCCCAGTATCCCCAGCTTGGACCCCAGCCCTGACTCTGGTCCTCAGGAATCTCTACCTTTGCTCCCAATCCAAGCCTCGGCATCGCCCACTCTCCCTCACATCCTCCTGGGACTGGGAGACTTTTTCAACCAAGGCTGCTCCACACCAGGCATGGGGTGCCGCACCCCAAGGCCACCTGGACTGGCACATGCTGCTGCAGCTGGCCAGGCACAGAGGGCACCTGGGGCCCTGCCTGCTCTAGTCACAGGGCCCGGGGTTGGCTCTGATGCCTGATCTGATATCACCCTGGGCCTGACCCAGCCGGCACTGGGTGCGGAGTTCCTGGTCTGCTGCTGCAGCCCTGTCCTGTCTGGTCAGCACCAAGTCCCCCCACGTGGCCACCAGTGCAGCCTCCTTCACAGGCACAGCTTACACTCGAGGCGGCAGCCAGCCACAGTTTCTGTCAGGCACCCCCGGGGTTCTGTTTCCCGTCAAGGTTCAGGGCAGTGCCTCCCATGGCACCAACACAGCAGGGGCTGGAACTGAGGGGCCCAAAGTCGAGGGCCTGATGCTACCACCAGACTCAAAGCAGTGGAGCCTGAACCCAGCTGGACAGAGACCGAGGCCCACATGCTCACCGGCAGCCTTGGCCAGAGCCACGTGCAGCAGACGTCATGGGCACTGGGGACCACGATGGTGGGACACCTCCACTGTGCTCCCTCCCCTACGGCAAGACCAGCGGGCCCAGCCACAGTCCTATGCCCAGCGAGTGTGGCACGGAAACGCTACACAGCCAGAGCTGGATCCTTGCCACCAGGGCACCCCGGGGGCCTCCATGGTGAGGAGATGGGCGCGCTGCCCACGGGGACAATCACCCATGTGGGAGCCCGAGGCCAAGGCTGTGCACAGAGCCCAAGCCAGGGCAAACCTGGAGCCCCAGCGTTGGAAGGCGTGGGCCAGTTCTCCTCTCAGGAGCCTCTCCAGCATCTTCTGCCCTCCTGTGCTTGGCACCTGCGGCCGGAGCTCTTACCGTCCACGCAAGCGGGCCGTGCCCTCGTGGTCCCTGCAATCTGCCCCTTCCTGCACGCACAGCGAGCCGTCTGCCGGGCAATCGTCCTCCGCGGCTGACTGCTGTCCCGGTCCAGGGTCACAATCTCACAGGTGCCAGCGGCCAGCTGACCTGCAAGAGAGAGGTGAACTGTGGTGAGCTGAGTGGCTGCAGAGGCAGCTCCCCAGCCTGAGGCCTCCCCAGCATCCACTGGAGACAGAACAGGGCCGAGAGGCCTGGCCCTGTAGAGAGTGTGCTGCACAGCCCGAGTTGGGCCGGCCACAACCAGCCTCTGCACGTGCCCTGGTCTCGGGCAGTCTTGGCTTGGCAGACAGGAAATTAAACATGGCCCCAGCTCAGTGCCGGCGGAAATCAAAGGGCCAGATCACAGAGGAGGAGGGAGCCGTCCCCCTCCCCATTCAGGGCTGGATGGGAGGACCTGACTGTAAAGTGCTGGGCTCCAAACCAAGTGGTCCTCTGCGTCAGTGCCCACGCCAGTGCGCTGCCTGCATAGCGCAGGTTCCGGGAGTCAAAAACAGGCCACAGAGCCAGGGAGGGCCCACTGTCCCCCCTGCCACAGGTGGGGACCCAGTGGGGCTCATCAGCATCAGGAGGTCCAGGCTCCTTCCACGTTCCAGAGCATATGCAACAGAGGGGGACACAGTGCCCAGGTGCTCACAGGCACAGAGGACTTGCCACATGCCAGGGAGTGGACGCCGCACTCATGGGTAGAGGAGCCGGAGCACACACGGGTGTGGTCTGCACACCTCTGCAGACACCAGGTACACAGGGGCACGCGGGTGCCCAGAGGCACACACAGCCCAGGCAGGTCACCAGGTTGTGCCCACCCAGACACCTAGGAACACCCATGCACCATGCCCTGGTCAGTGTCGGCACACAGAAGAGCCATGTTCCCTCCCGAGGTGTCACTGCAGTGGTTTTCCTGGCATTCCTCTCCCTTCTTGTCTCCCGGGGACAGAAAGATGCACTCCACCACCGAAGCCTGTACCCCGGGAGCACAGAGGCAACGCCAGGGAATTCCAGTGGAAAGGAACCCCCTCCAGTGTAAACCATCGCCTGCCACAAAGTGTGCCTGGCACCAGCACCAGGGGCTGAAGAGTGGCACTGAGCCATGAAGACAGTGCAGTGAGCAACAGTGGGCTGTGTAGATGAGAGATGGCCGCTCTGGGGAGGACCAGGGTGTCCGCGCATCTTGTAGGCGAGGTCTTAGCATTTGCTTCTGCCGGGGGGCATGAGGTCCCGAACACACGGCTCCATGACCCCAGCCTGTCACTTCTAGAGCCCTGCGCCCCCATTCACCACACCCTCTCCCTTTCACTCAGCCAACAGCAGGCACATACCGCTCGCCAACCCCCATGCAGGGCATGGCAGAGGTGCTTGGGGCTGGGGACTCCTGCTGGCTCATGGGGCCACACAGAGGCACAGCGATAGGACTAGGGGGTCACACTGAAGCTCAGCACGGGCGATGTGGAGACCACGCCACATCTCCGCCTGCCACTCTGCTTCTGCCACCACAGATGACCTCACGTGGACAGCCAGCGCCTGTGTATACCTGCCTTGCTGAGCCCTGTCTCCTGGCCCAGGGGGGCCCAGCCTCGGCTGCAGCAGGCATCTCCCACACCAGCAGGGGCAGCAGGCAGTGGATGCCCAGGTCCTGCAGCCCAGCCTGGGGGCTGGGGTTCCCATGTCTGGGGGATCCGGGAAGCCCAGGTTTTCTCCAACGGCCCTGGACATGCCCAGCCCAGCCCTCTGCCCTGGGTAGAGCTGTCCACAGTGGACAGAACCTGTTCCTGCAGTGTGTGAGTGATAGGTACACACTTTCAGAGGACAGAGGGGGCAGCGAGGGCTGCCCAGGACACTTCTTATACTGTCCCGCCCAGCAGAGCCCCCACCATGGAAAACCAGCACTGCCACCTCTTGGGCTGTGGAATTGGACTCCCCCCATCAACCTGCATCCACAATTTATCCTCTGGCCAAGGAGCAGGCAAATAATACATATATCAGCAAGTGGATGGTGAATTCAGTGGCAGCAGGGTAGGGACCATGAGGCTACCTGGCCTGGCTGGAGGTGACAGGCCACAGAGCAGGTGCATGGGCATGTACTAAGACGTCATAACCCAGGCCACATGTCCACCTGACAACCTGCAGACCAGCGCCTTGCAGGGCCCCTCTGTACCGAGATGCTGTCTTGGGCTCTGTAGGCTGGCTTGGGGTCTCTAGCTGGACCCAGATAGCTCAGCAGAATGTCACCATGTCCAGGTCCACTGAGAGCCAGCTGCCTCCTCTGAGCTGGGACCAGCCTGGGCAGCCCTATGAAACCATCCATCATGCTAACCAGCCCAGCAAGGACTTCCTGGGTGGCACTGTTGGGGTTACCACTCAGCCCAAACATGCTGGTCACCTGTCCCGAGTCTGTGGTGGCCGGCAGTCTCCAGCGTCCTTCGCCTGCAGCAGTTTGGACCAATCTCTCCCTATCACCTGGCCTCCTTGCCAGTGTCCCCTGCCTTCTTACAAGGACATCGGTGGCCCTGGATGAGGGCTCTCACTGACTCCTGTGATGTTGATATGATGTCTGCGGAGACCCTGTCTCCATGCCCACAGTTCCTGGGGTAACACGTGATCTCACCTCACTGGGCCCCAGCTCAACTTGTGCTGGACACAGAGCCAAGCTCTGAAGACATAGCCGGGTTCTGTCAGGACCCAGCCAGGGCGTACGCCTGCAGGGCACCCCCCGCACCCTCCCACCCAGTTCCTGCCTGTCTGGGTTTATTGCCAGCTTACAAGGGTCTAGGGATATGTCCCAGGCCTCCTGACCAGCCCACTCTCAGCACTCTCATCACCCTGTACCCCACGCTGCCCCGTGCCTCCCTAGAGTATCCGACCCAGATCCACCTCCACCACCTCCTATCTGGGCTGCCGCTGGAGCGTCCTTCCTACTGTCCTGGACCAGGGCACCATGACCACCCTGCATGGTTGTGCTGCACCAGGAACAGTGGGCACTGAGCCTTGAGAACCGAAGGACAAGCACTGAGCCACACCTGCTGCTGTCCTGGGGCCCTGCCTGGCTGCCCTGGACACAAGACTTCCGCATCAGGCGATAATGCCTGCAAACAGGCACCTCCTGCAGAGGCTCAGGGGGAAGCAAAGGCCAGGGTGGAGTCCTGGGCAGGGTGCGGACACAGGGCCCAAACAGAGCCTGAAGAAGCCAAGGTACCTGGGGATGCGAGGCAGCAGGTGTCCTGAGACACCCGATGGACATGGCCACGCCAGGGGGAGACACATCCAGCAGGCCACATGCTGGAACGTGGCTGGAACATGGCACCAGTGCAGCCAGGTGTGGGGGCCAAAGCCAAGGACGTGGGAAGAGAAGGAGGGGACTGTGAGGTCTGCTGCTGGGCTGTGGGAGCCAGTACTGGCCTGGGGTACTGAGGGGTTTCACAGCCTGTCTAGCCGCTGCAGGGTCTGCTCCGAGCACATGAAGCAGCCCCATGGGCACAAGGGAACGTCCCCTGCAAAGCGCTCGCCTGGGCTGTGGGCTGAGCTGAGTGGAGGGGTGCCTGCAGGAAAAGGCAGCCCCTTGTGGGGGACCCTGAGGGCCTTGGCCATTTTGATAGGGGCGGGGGCAGGGCCAGATGCTCAACATGGCCCTGCAGCAGCCTCACCGCTGGGCGCCCTGTGTGTGAGATGTGTCCTGGAGGAAGCCCAAGGCTGCGGCAGGGGCGTTCTAGGGCGGTGATGGACAGCCACCCGGGTGTTCTCTTCCTAGAACTGCAGCGGCGTGGCCTGGTAGTGACAGTCGGAGCGCGAGAATAAGAGGTAGGAGAGCTCTGTCCCTCGACAAACCCTCCCGGGACAACCAGGCTGCATTCGGGACCTCCTGTGTCCCCTAACCAGGCCGGGGACACCCTTCCTCCATGCTGTGTGACACCAGCTGCTCTAAGGGAGCCAGTAACCACCAGCTGCACTGCCTACTGTCCTGCCACCCAGTGGGCATGCCAGGGTGGTGCCAGGGTGCCATCAGGGCCCCTGTGTCAGGTGCATGGACATCCAAGGCTCGAGCTGGGTGAACCACCCACAGGGTGTAGTGTCCCACAGTGACAGAGATGTCTGCGCAAACCTGGACAGGCAACCATGGCCCCATCAGATGGGTGAACACCTCCCTTCCTTAAGGTGCAGTGGCCTGCGGCAACACCGTGGCTCTGGCCTGGCATGGGCAGGTGCACATCTACCCCCAGGCAGAGTAGGCACAGCACTGTCCTTGGTCCCGGCCACTGAACAGGAGAGGCCTTGTCCCCAGGTAGTGGTGGGCAGTCTGGCACAGTGACAACCTGACACTGGGGCCCAGTGACAGCCTGGCTGATGTCCCGAAGTCTGAGAAAACGTCCCAGGTGGGACCCCTCTGCCTCTGCTTGGTTCTGTCCTGGACTCCAGGGCTATCACTGAGCTACAGGGAAAGGTCTGTCCCCTGAAGCCCTGTCAGGCATGCAGCCCACTGGGTCTGAGATGAGGGGCCTTGCTGTGCATGTGGGCTGAGGGGACTCCACAAGACTGTTCACAGGCTGTTAGGGACCTTGTGGTCTCCGGGACCCTGGTGGCCGTGAGCAGGAAGGCTGCTCTGTTTCCTCAGAGGAGGAGGCAGTGCCCAGGGACACAGCCAGGTACAGGGCACACCACTCCATGGGTGCCTTGGAATGCCCAGTGTACCCAAAGCCAGGGCCGCAGCAGGTGACAGGAAGGACCAGAGAGGGATGGGTGTGCCAGGCCCCTTTCCAGGCAGCAGGTGGCAGGGCAGTGTCCACACCTGGACAGGGTTCCGGCGAGCACAGCCCATGCCATGGTGCCAGGTGAGGCAAACAAGGGTGGACCTGTGCAGTGGCATAGGTGACAGGGAGAGCACGGGGAGCACGGCCCAGGCAGCATCTTCCGCCCAGGCACAGACAGACATCCATTCCATCCATCGTGGCACAGCATAAATCAGGGACAGTGTCCAGCAAGAGGAATGATGGGATAAAGACTGAAAACGAGTGGCAGGTGCAGAGGGGGGGTGGCATTTATCCCCCACAAATGTCAGCCTGCATGTGGATTAGAAGGAAACCAAGGTGCACTGGGGTGGGGGTCAAGGGGGTCACAGGCTCTGGGGCACAGGCTAGTGCTCAGCAAGAGGACGGCTCTGGCCGTCTGGAGTCACAGGACAAAGCAGTTCCCGACCATGCTGTGGCCCTGTGTCAGATGTGCCAGGAGGTGCACACTCACAAAGGTGCACATACACGCACAGTTGCACACTCATACTCAACATGAGCATACCTGTGTACCACGTTCGCTGTGAGTGGCATGCACACGGAGCTGCCATGTGCCCATCCCCTTGGCCCTGTGTGCGGCCAGCCTTTCCTGCCCAGTGGCTGCTGCAGCATGCACTGCAGGGCCTGTGAATCTTGGCTCCCTCTGGGGTCCCAGAAGTCACACCTGCTCCTGCCCGTGTCCCAGTGTCCAGAACCTGCCCTTGCTGGTCCCTGTCCTGTGTTGGACACCACCATCCCTCTCCCCCATCACCCTACTGTCCCCAACACCCGCACTGGCCTCAGAGCTCTGCCTCCCCTGCGGGCCCCGTGCTGACTGTCACTGGCTCGTGGTGGGCACACTGGGGGACTTGGGGTTCCGCGGTGGCCGGGGCCCTGTAACTAGCAGGGATGGCGTCAAGGCCCGACACTCTCCACCGCAGGACTCGAGGAGATAATGAAATAGTCAGCTGCTGACAAGGTAAGTGACTACTACTCAGTTTTATCCCTGATCCTATAGACAGACGGTACAAGGATTAAAAGCACAGGAAGGAACGCGCCTTAAGATCCAGTGAAGTATTAAACTCTCAATATTTGCGTTACAATGCCGTCGAGCTCCTATTAAAATCCCGTATCTAATTCTCCATCACGGCTCAACTTCAACAGAGCCAATTAGGTTCATGCGGGGGATCAGGGAGGGAGCGAAGCCCTGCATGGGCAGGCCTGACCAGGATTATCCCAGCACGACAGTGTGGGAGGCCAGATAAAGAAATTAAGTGAGTCTGGGGTCTGCAAGAGGGCTCCCCAAGGCCGGGACCCACGCCAGCCCCAGCTGCTCTCCCTATGCATGCACTGCCCTGGCATTGGGGCCCAGGCCATGAAAGATGCCAGGGTGGAACAGGAGAGGACCTGGGGCGGGGAGGCCCTGGTCTTGCTCGAATGCTGAACAAGGGTCAGGCAGATCCTGGCCTGGGGCTGAGAGGGGGACAGAGACAGAGAGTGACCGATGAGAGAGAGGAGAGAACGTAGCAGAGAGAGAGAGAGGGGGGGGGCAGGGCCCACAGCAGTTGAGGTGATGCCAAACAATGTGGGGGCACAAGCCTCATCTCCCCAGCCTTGGGGGGCAGTCTGTGTGCACGGCCACCCTCCTGACAGCATAGCGTCTCTGACCTCGGGCTCCACGCCCACAGGGCCGAGTTCCAGAGTAAGACAGCGGCTTGGAAAAAGAGGGTTCCAGACAGCTCCTCCATGCAGGGGTGCAAAACAGGGCCCAGACAGCTGGAGCGACTGCAAGATGGTGTGACACGCAAGTGGCCGCCCCACTGCCATCCACATTTTGTCCCACAGCACCGGCCACAGGCAGGAGGCTTTGAGCCTCGCCCTCCAAGAGTGAGCAAGCTCGAGCGCTCTGCTGTCCCTGCCAGCGCCGGGAGCTGGGGACTCATCTCTCAGGTGACTCATGCCCCGGAGTCCTGCTCTGGCCAGGAGCCTGCTCCATGCTGGTGCGTGGCCTTCTATGGCGGTGGTGGCAGGGACGGGGGCACTTTTACTGTTCTCCTTCAGGCGGATGGAGCTGCATGGGGATGGCCACTGCCACTTGCCTGGGCTGTCCAGCTGGCTCCCCGTCAATTATCCCTGTTAATGTGCATGCTAACGAGGCGCTGCCCGCCTGGCTGGGCCCAGCAGCGGCCCCAGGGCCCATCCATTGCAAGCTGGCCCAGAATGCTACTGGCACAACATCATAAACACCTAATTACACCTCAGTTTACGACTTCATAAAGGTCAATAAAAGGCACCCCGCATCCCCTTTGCAGGGCACAGCCCACAGCAGTGCAGGAAGGCATGGATCAGAGCCCATTGCATCCCGCCAGTAATGGCAGGGAGCAAGGTAGCGCCTTGGCTTGGGGCCTTGGTAACCTGGAGTCCCCACCCCTCCCTAGTGGCCACCACCATAACACTGGGCAAAGAAACAATGCTGCCCATCAAACTCTTCTCCGCCAGAAACAGGCCCATGGCCTCGTGTTAGAGTGCCCGACATTCCCATCCCCTGACCCCATCCATACACAGCCCCACCAGGTGGCCCTCAGCATACAGGACAATCCCTGTTCCTGGCCGCCCCGGGCTTCACAGGCAGCACTGAGCCCAGAGAGGGCAGGGCTCGAGCAGAAGTGCCCAGCTCAGGACCCTCCACAGGTGCCCTGCACATCTCTGCCAGGGCGTCCAGGATGGCTCTGGGTGTGGACAAAGGGGCAGAGTCTGAAATCGCCCAGGGAGTGACCCAAGAGTGGCCACAGGACAAAGTGGGTGCTAAGGGAGGGCAGAGACCGGGGAATCGAGGCCAGGCTGGGCCGAGGGCCCACTGGGTGGTCCATGCATCCAGGGCTGCCTGCAGTACACACCCAGGACGCCTTGCTTTCTGGAACAGTGTCCCCGTGATCTTCAGTGCATCCTTTTGTCCCGGAGCTGTTTGTGGGTTCTAGGGGTGCGGATGGAAGTGGACTCAATGCAAGCTCAGCAGCAAGGGCCTGAGGGGCAGGGATCTGGGGTGTCAGGGAGGCCACCTCGAGGATGGCTGTCCAGCCCCCTCCTCACAGGTGATGTGGGTGCTCCCTGTGGGCCAGGCTGGGGGTGAGGGAGGGCCCCTGCCTTGCCAAGCTGCCAGGTGCTCCCTACAGACCCCAATGGTTTCCCTCCTCAGGTTCTGCTCATGTCAAGAGAGGCGACACATGTGGCCCCGGGGCGCTGGGGACACCTGCTGCCCAGTGACGCAGACACCTTCATTTCCAGCGCCAGCGCTGCAGGGCAGCTGCTTCTGTCCACGTTAGCACCTAGCCTGGACTTGGAGGGCGAGCAGAACCTGGACCTCTGGCCACACAAACGCTGGGGGCAAAACTGCCCCCGAGGTGGCTCTGTCTTGCTGTCTTGGAAACACTCCACGAAGGGACCCAAAGACGTGGCTGGAGACTGCCACGTCTGTCACCAGGCTGGGCTGGTGGAGCAGGAACAGGGCTCATGGAGGGAGGCCAGGGGCGGGCTCTGCAAATAGAGGGACAAGGACTGGCCGGCCCACGGGGCTGGGAGCTGGTGTGACTGGGTGCGCTGGGGGCACGGGAGGCTCCCTCATGTCCCCAGGAATTTCCCCCAGGCCACTGCAGAGGTCACCCAGTAACATGTGCTGACGAAGGCCCTTTGCCCTCCTCGAGGCTGGGTCTCAGTGTCTGAGATTGACCTCACTGTCAGTCTCGACCTTGGGGACACCACTGGGGCTTCAGACCCAGCCTAACCTAGCCAATACGGACACTGCTTGTCTCCTTGCCATGCCAGTCCAGTCCCTGGGGACAACAGATTCCGACCTGTCCAGCACCATGCCTTCCACTCTAGCTGAGCCTCAGTTTCTCTGTGTGGGCAGTGGGAGTAACAAACTGAGCCTGTGCACCTGCCTGCCAGGTCCCCTGGGTGCACACAACAGAGATGCCAGTTCTGGGCTCCCCTCTGGACCACCCAAGCCCAGGTGCAGCACCAGGCAGCCTTGGACCTGACCAACCTTACTTTGCCCAGGTTGGGAGGTGGGCAGGACAGCTTGGGGTGCAGAGCTCCTGCCCCAGCTCTCCACGGGTGTCTGATACTTTGTTCTGGGGTGAGCTTAGGAAGGAGCCTGGGGGCAGACACCACAGGGCCTGAGGCCAAAGCTGCAGTTTCCATTCTGCTGCCCACCTCTCCGCCTGCCTGCAGGGTCTGGTTCTCGGGCCCCCACATTCTGTGCTTGGGGTTGAGTTGATGATTCAAGGAGGCCACCACAGCATCATGGCGGGAGGGGGAGGGAGAGGCGGCAGCTAGCACTGCCACAGCCTATGCCTGGCTCCTTGGGGACAAAGCATTTCACACCCTGGGCTGAGAAACCAGCACCTGGCACAGCACCTGCTCAGCACCTGCCATCTGCGGGCACCTGAAGCCCTGCCACCACCCTATTTTTATGGAAACTGAGCCATGTCCAGAGGTCTCTGGCTGAAGCATCTCAGACATGCACAGTGGTGCTGATGCTGAGTAGGTGGGCAGTTGTGTTTTGGAGTCTTGGTGATGACCCTGTGGGTCACAGGGTCGCTACCTGGGAGGGAATCTGGTGCTGTTCCCCATGAAGGAGCCCTATAATGGTCCCCAAAACACTGCTTCTGATCACAGTGCTCGAGGAGCTCGGGGTCTGCAGGTGGGAACAGAGGAGAATCTAGACACGACTGCACAAGCTTCACAAAAATGAGCTCAGAATCTACCAGAAGCGCAGACTTCTAAAAGTTACACAGGAGAAAAATGTGACTTTGGATGTGGTGATGAGTTTTTAGATAAAATACCAAATGTATAATATGTGAAAGAAAAAAATGTGATAAATTAGACTTTACTAACATTAAAAACATCTGCTCTGCAAAGATACTGTTAAGAGAATGAAAAGACCAGTCAGAGCCTGGAAGATATTTGCAAACCACGTATCTGATGAAGACTTGCATCCAAAATATACCAAAAAAAAAAAAAAAAAAAAAAAAAAAAAAAAAAACCCTTGAAAACTCGTCAATATGAACACGGTGACCCAATTAAAACACAGGCAGGAGATCACCAAAGATACTTCACCGAGAAATGGCAGAGAAGCACAGGAAAACATACTCAATGTCTCTGCCATCAGAAATTTTCAAATTAAAATAACGAGACAAACGCCATACACCTCGCAGGGTGGCTGAATTCCAAAATCCCCAAAATAGCGGAGGCTGGCGAGAATCCGGAGCAACAGGAACTCTCGGTCTCTGAGGGGGTGACACAGACGGCGCGGCCTCTCGGGAGACAGCTGGCAGCCTGTGCAGTCCCTGTCTCCTACCGCACGACCCGAAGCCACGCTGCTCTTGATTCAGCTGGTAGATCTAAAGACTTCCTCAAACTCAGGAAACCGCACCTGAGTATTGGTGGATTTTGTGATAATTCCCCAAACCAGAAGCAGCCAAGAGGCCCCTCCCAGGTGAACGCAGGGCCCCAGTGTGGCACGAGTGACTCAGAGCTAACAAGAAAAGGGCCCAGCCACCAGGTGAGTGGGGAGCCGGCCTGGGTAGCTCTGCACTGCACGGCATAGCCACGGCACTCTGGAAAGACACCACGACAGGGACAGGAAGATGACATGTGGCCACCACTCAGCGGGAGGGGAGAACAAGTGGGGCTGGGGACAGCAAGGCCCTCTGTGTGGCGTGGAAATGCTGGGCCCCAGCATCAGAGGTCGGTCACGTCCCACGGCAGGTGCAGCCCGAGTTCGGAGCTCAAGCGCAGCGTTTTCCAAATCATCGGGACCCCGAGGGTGGCACTGGGTTTACACGGCCTCAGAGGGATTCTGACTGCGCTGTAAGTGGACAGGGCTATCGCACTCACTGGGTTCTGCCAGGAGGACATTAAGGTAAGAGGCACGGTCCCTAGCCCAGTACATGGGCACACAGAGCTGCTTCCCCCAGATCAGTGCCAGGCGACCCAGCGCTGTGACATGCATGTGCTTGTCTACCCAAGGGATGAAGGGCAAGCCACAGGGCCAGGTTTCCAGGCCACAGGGGGAGTTTGCGGATAAGGGACAGGAGGGCATGGAGGGTCCCGGGGTGTGGGGGTCACTGAGGGAGCAGTCAGCATGAGCTCCTGTGTGGCGCGATGCGGACACAGATGGCCACGCACCTGCGCATGTGTGTGATGCACGCTTCATCGTGCACACATGAACACTTGTTCCAGCTGCCAAGAGGGCTGAGGTGCAAGGCCAGCCCCAGGGACAAGGAGTTCTAATGCTGAAACCCTGGCTGGCTTCCCGCACCACAGCAGGAGGGACTGGGGCCCCCTGGAAAACGCCTGTTTACAGGGCTAAAGGAAGGAACGTGTGGGAGGAGCCTGGCACACCTGACTGTGCCAGAGAGGAAAGAAGTGTGCAAAAAGCAAACACACTGTGGTGATTGTGTCAGAGGGACACAGGTGGACGGATTCCCAGCAGTCCGAGCTAATGAGTAAGGCACTGCTGGGTTAGAACCCAAGTATAAAAGATGCACATACGTATCAACCATGTGGACACAGGTACGTGAGTGAATCAGCGAATTCTGGGGACCAGCAGAATTCCACACTACAGTCACTTGGCCCCCAAGGAGGTGATCTGAAATCCCTTGTCGCCCATGGTTCAGGCTGCACAAGCGGCTTCCTCCCAACGTGCATCACGTGGCTGGAGGCAAAATCAGCCTCTCGGGGGAAACCTGGTGACCGTGGCTCACACGGGTCACTGAGGATGGGTCAGCTAGCCCAGTGCCTGGACGTGATGAAATGGGAAGAAGAGGCAAGTCACGTCTGCAGCCTTCCCAACGCCCCGCAACCCCAGGCCAGTACCAGCAGAGGGACAGTCCCTGGAGCACCTGCCCAGCACTGCTGGAGATGTGAAGGTCATCACGGATGGAAAGAAACCAGGAACTCAGGCCGGCGGGTCCAAGAAGAGCAGGTGGGTGCCTAAGGCCACGTGGCGTGGACCCTGGGCAAAGCAAGGGCAGCAAGTGAGAGGAAGGAACTCTGAGGAAGAGGGGCTCTCGTCAGTGACCCAGCGCAAGCCCTGGCCCCTCGGGGGAACCCCGGGCAGCCTCTCACCCAGTCACCACACTCATTATCGAGGTACATGGAGAGGCTGCGGGGTGGGCCGGACTCCAACCATCTCCTACACATCTCTCCGTACAGCTAAAACTTTTCCAAGAAAAATAAAGTCTATCACGAAATCTCTAGGAGACATGAAGAATGATCCGCCCTGCTAATGTGCACACCGAGGGCCTCGCAGCGCACGGTGCCAGCCTCCGATGCGGTGAAATGGGGCGTGCACACGCCCGCTGCTCTCTACCCTCCTCCCACCTGTCTCCAGGTTTTCCAAGAAACACTCCAAGCTCAGGGAATTTCACATCATTCCCCGCTCGCTCAACAACCGACCACCTCCCCCCCTGTGCCGACTGACCGGCCCTGACCTGGAGAAGGCTCCTTGGGCTTCAAAGAGCCACTCTGTGGCTCCTCCTACAGTCCCCTTACAGGGACATCACGGGCACGTGCTACCAGGGAGCAGCCCTACAAATGCTCCTGTCACCAGCCCTGCAAATGCTCCTGTCTTCCAAGGTCAAAGGCAGCAGCTGCCGTTCGAGCTTACCTGGGCCCTGCACGCTTCCGGAATGGGCTTCTGTGGGTCTGGGCTTGCTGTATGCTGAGTAATGACAGGGACACTGTGGTGGGGGGAACAGCTGGAGATGAGACTTTCCTCAAATGAGCAAGGCACAGAATGGGGCAGAGGTGGTGTCTGCAGGCCAAGTCATGAGCATGACCTCTGTGCCCGCCTGGCGAGTGGCACTGCTAGAGGCCTCATCCAGCTCTGGGGCTGGGGAGGGTACCGCTGTGGTCAGAACAGTCCTGTATGAGACACCAGGCCAGGGCAGGGCAGGCCCTGGCTACCCTCTGGCCCTAATTCCTCTGCCACCTGCTCCCGGAGGCCTCTCTGGGCTGCACCATCTGTAGGCGTTCACAGCATCCTACCACCTCATGTGACAGGGGCCTCTCCTGGCCACCCGTCAGTTCCCCTGAGCTTCTCCTCGAAGCCTGGTCTGCTCCGCGGGACATTAAAAAGCTGACTCTAGCAGGACGTGGCTAGGCTGTGGGGGCGGGGGCTGTGCCCCTGGAGCAATCAGGTAGCTGCTGGAGCGAGCTGGACCCCGCAAGGCTCAGGCCTCCTGTCCTACTATGCACCTCTCCCACCTGCCAGGCCACGCGTCTGCCGAGACGCCGAACCTACAGCTAAACAAACCTCGTTCCCACACATGTCCAGCCGGAGGGACTGCGCCAGGGCCATGCAAAGTGGGCTGAGGGAGTCAGTGTCTCACCCTAACCCTGCAGGCCCTCGCCCTGAGTCTCCCTGTCCTTTCTCCCTGAGCCTCCTTCCAGTTTCCCTGCTTTTAAACAAGGCTCTGGGGCAGGGTGTTTGTTTGTTTGTTTGTTTGTTTGTTTGTTTGAACACCTGAGTGCCAGAACACAACCCTTGTAAGAGCCCAGGCTCTGGCCCTAGCGGAAGCACCACTCGCCACTGCTCCGTGTCCCCTTATCTGAGCCGCTGAAGGATGAAGACGGTAAACATTTACAGCACCCACAATCAGCAAGGTTTTCAGTTCCTCATCTCGAAAACCACTGCTGGGCTTCAGGCTGTCCCCCCGGTGGAGTAAGAGGGTCATCAGGAGTTTCTGGGTATTTTAGACTACTCCCCTCAAAATAATAAGGGAGGGTGTGGAAGGACATGCTGTGCTACAGGGACTCAGAGACTCCTGGGTCTTGGCTTCCAACCCCTGGTCCTTTGTGGGTGGCAGGCATTTGACTGGGTGGATGTTTGGTAAGTGGAATGACAGATGGAAGGATGGGTGGATTGGATAGAAGGATGGATGGATGGATGGATGGATGGACAGAATGGAAGGATAGATGAATGGAGGAAAGATGGATGGATGCATGGAAGGATGGATGGATGGAATGGGAGGTGGATGGATGGAGGGGCAGATGACTGGATGCACAGATGAGTGGGTGAATGGGTGGAAGATGGACCAAATCAGAGCCAATCTAACAAGGGACTAGGGGAGCAGCTGACCAACAAGTGCTCAGGAGTAGGAACCTCTCTGTTTTTATTTCCAGTTAGGTCCTGAAATTGGACCTAACTGACTGTGGGTCCCTTAAGGAGATGCTCAACTTCACTTTACTTTTTAAGAAAACAGAGAAAGTAGCAGTCCAATTGCTCCCAGAGGTTGAGTTTCCCTGCCTCAGCTTGCAGGCGAGCCCCGGCTCTAGTAAACACACTCATGCATGTTCCTTCTCAACCCTGGCTAGATGCCAGAGACCTCAGAGGGCCACAGGTACTCAGCCTCTCGAATCTGGATGGCCAAGTCCATCTGCACATCTGCAAAGTCCGCAGTCAAACCACGGTCACATCCCCACTTTGGCCCACTTCTGAGGGCATGGCCTGGCCCCAACTCATGTCATAGCCAGGGACACTGAGACCTGCCATGGAGGTGTCCCAGGCTGCTCTGTGGAATGGTCCTGGCACCTGGTCAGCTTAGCAATACATTCTTCCTGCCTGGCCCCAGCCCCAGCACTGTCTGAAATGCACAGCCAGCCTGCACACCTCTGGCCTGGCACAGGGAATGGGTCTGTCCTGAGCTCCAGCATAATGCACATCCATAGTGCCCCGTTGGCCTGCATGGGGATCATCTGAAACATGGATTGGTTGGGTGGCAGGGAAACCTGTGGGTAGATGTTTAGATAAGTGGGTAGATGGATGGAAGGGTACACACCTGGGTGGAAAGAAGGATGGATGGATGGATGGATGGATGGATGGATGGATGAGTGGATGGATGGATAGATGGATGGATGACTAAGGGGAAGGAAGGATGGATGGATGGATGGATGAGTGGATGGATGGATGGTTGGATGGATGACTAAGTGGAAGGAAGGATGGATGGACAGATGGATGGATGGATGGATGGATGGATGGATGGATGGATGAATGGACTGATGGATGGATGAGTGGATAACCAGGTGAACAGAAAAATGGATGGAAGGATGGATGGATGAGTGGATGACTGAGTGGAAGGGTTGATGGATGGATGAGTGGATAACTGGGTTGACAGAAGGATGGATGGAAGGATGGATGGATGAATGAGTGGATGATTGAGTAGAAGGATAGGAAAATGGATTAATGGATGACTAGGTAGAAGGACGAATGAGTGGGTGGATGGATGAGTGGCCAGATAGAGGAGCGAATGACTGGGTGAATGAGTGGGTGAAAGGATGGACTAAAAGTGTGGCAATGGATGGGTAAATGAATTGGGTGGATGTCTGGATAAGAGGGCTGATGGATGGATGGTGGAGGGCACCAGTGAATGGACAAATGGGAGGAAGAATGGATGCACATGGTGGGGAACAGCTGACCACCAAGCACTCGTGGGTAGGAGCCGTTCCATTTTCTCCATGTGTCTGAGGTTGGTGAGTAGGTGTCCCTGAAGCAGGTGCTTGATAAATAACCACACATAGGACCAGGATTCAAACACTGCAGGACGGAGACACCTGGGTGGCACAGACATGGGGTGTGAGGGAATAAGCCCAACATCCCGTGGGCTCCAAGTCACACAGCTAAGTTGCTGCGAACGCCCACTAGAAAGCCACGGGCAGGGCTCTGCGACACTCACTTGGAAATCAGATTAAATTGTTCTCAGCAAAAAAGAAAAAACGAAACAAAAATGGGGAACAAGGGAAACTGTTCCCTTCTCTGAGGAGGCGGCCTTAGCAGAGCTGATTAAAAACCACCTCCCAGACTTCTCGAGCATCAGAAAAGTCCAACTCCAAATTGGGCCATCTTGAAACAATGAGACCCAAGTACGGGAAACTCTATGCACAAATAAGGGAATGGAAAGGAGGTGAGCCGCTGGCGAGCTGCAGAGGGCTCTGCAGTCACAAGAACAAGGTCGCTAGATTGGTGACCCGGGAGGGACAGGGTGCATGAGACACGGGGCTGTCTGAGACAGGAGGGAGACAGGGGTAGGGGCAGGTGACAGTGTTGGAGCAGAGGGTGGGCAGATGTCCCTGAGCCCAGCCCAGCATGCAACCTGGGACCTCACCCCAGGCCTGGCCAGGGCAGCTGAGAAGGGCACGCCCTGTGGGAACACACCATCCTTCTCAGCAGGGGTCACACTCCACCAGAGCTTGCTGAATGACTGCGTGATCCCTGACTCTTCCTAGTACTCCCTTGGTACCCAGAATTCCCAGTCCCGAGGAGCCCCTGGTGCACTGGGGAGGAACAGCAGAGACCCCAGCAAGCACCATGAGCAGTGTACCCCCAGGACCCTTGCAAACCAGACCTGGGTGCAGACAGTGGGAACTGGGTGGACTGAACTCGCACAGTGGAAGGGGCTGGGCTTCAGTCTGAACTCACTCGGAACTTTCTGGAACTCTGGCCCAGATGCCTGGCTCAGGAGAAGACTTGTGGGTCGCATTTTCACTGCAGGACCAAGTCAGGCTCTTGTGCTTGGCCTGAGAACAGGCAAGAGGAGGAATGTGTGCAGGTCCAGCAACAGCGGGTGTGGCTTGGGGATGGCAAGGGACGAGTCGAGCCTGCCTGGTCTCCCCTGCCACCCAGGTGTCCCCTAGCCGGGCCCAGCTCAGTCTGGACTTGGCTTGGTCCTATGTGTGCAGAGCTCTCCCTAAGGGCTGTGCTTGACAGAGGCCACAGCCAGGGCACAAGCAGGAATGGAGGGGACCCAAGATACACAAGTGGACAGGCTGAGCTGGGGACTCAGGAAGAACGCTCTGCAGGGGACGGGGACCACAGAGGTGAGGGCAGAGGAGACAGCAGAAGCTTCCTTCTGGCCCCCTTGCCGTCCATCCAAGGTCCCATGTGGGCCACAAAGCCAGCTGCTTGCTCCCTGCTGGCCACAGGACTCATGAGAAGCCAGGATGCCCCACTGTGCACAGAAAGCCCCCAGGGCCCCCAACTCCCTGTGGGTGGTGGCATGAGCTGCCTGATTGCCAATGATGAACATAAGGTGCCAGTCGGTGCCCAGCGCCAGGTAAAGTTGTCCCGGGCATCTTTATGAGCAGGTAAATCCTGATCTGGTTCCATAAAGCATTTACAAGGGTGGTTGTTTCAAACTGCATGCAGAGCCTTCCCCACTCGGCATCCATCTGCAAAGGTAAACACCAAGTCATGTGTGGAGCCCACTGTGGGGTGCGCTCTGGTCTTGAGGAGGCCGAGCTGGAGAGGCCTCCAAGCCCACCCCTACTAGCCTCTCTGCAGCTGGGCATGCGGCCCTGGCAGGAGCCAGAACCACCTCCGAAAAGCACAGATGCCTGGCACTTCCTGCCAGCTTCCCAGTTTCCACACAGCATGGTGTCTCCACACCCCACCGTGGCTGCAGATCCCTGGGTTTGATTCCTGGCACAGCCACTTGCCAGAGGCCTCCAATTGTGGGCCTGGACAGTGTGAGGCAGCAGCTCCCGGCAGAGCTTGCAGAGCCAGTGCCAGAGGAGACACCTTTATGCAGGGGCTCACGCCAGGGTCCCCATCACCACGCACCCAGCAAGGACACACTGGACCCACACACCACGCCCTGCAGTGTCTTCCTGATACAGCCCACCTGAACTTTCCATCTGCCTCCAGGAGGCCCCCAGAGCAGCCATAAATCCCCAGGACATGGTGACAGGCAAGAGCAGCAGCCTGTGCCACGCTCCACTTCTGCCTCTCTTGTGGGTTCTGCAGCCTGCATGGTGATGCAGTGAGCAGTCACAGGACTTCCATGAAGGGTGAGAGCGCTTGTTGGCATCCCAAGAGGGACAGCACCTGATGCTTCCATCCATGGTGGCTGAGGCCAGAGAAGGCCTAGTGCCTGGTGTGGGCTGCCTTTGCAGAGCTGAGATCACGGGGTGGCTTCTTTCCTGCCTTGGACCCTTCCTTGCTCAGGTCTCTGGACAGGCACCCTGCAGGACTTCCAGTTTAGAAACCAGTAATTCCTCCAAATTTAAAACAAGTGAGTCTCACCAGCAACAGTATATCTATGAGTACAAAGTAGTTAGCAGAACAATGTATCTACGAGTGCAATGTATCTATGAGTACAATGTATTTATGAGTTTGATGTATCTATAAATGCAATGTATCTATGAATGCAAAGTACCTACCAGTACAATGTATCTATGAAAATAACATGTCTATGAGTATAACTATTCATGAGTATATCTGTCTAGGAGTTCAATGTGTCTGAGTACAATGTATCTGTGAGTACAATGTGTCTATGTGTACAATGTGTCTGTGAGCACAATGTGTCTATGAGCACAGTGTTTCTGAGTATCACCTGTCTATGAGTACAGGGTATCTACTAATGTGCCACGGCCTTACGGCAGGGCCTGCCAGCTGCAGCTTAGGGCAGACAAGGAAAGGCTGGAGTCAGGTCATCAGAGCACAAATGGAGGAGTCAATGCTGCGCAGACAGATGTGGGAGAGGGACGCAGTGCACAGCGTGATTACCAGCGAGGCCTGTGATGCCCCGATGTGAACAGGGGAGCAAGAGAAACTTGAGCACCTGCCTTGCAAACCCCAGGCTGCTTGAGAACCATCTGCAGGGAGAGCCTGACTACAGCAAACCAGGAGCTACTATCCAGCAAACACACAAAGATGCAGAGATCACTAGCTGGGAATACGGTGGGACAGGGATGGTGGTGTCATCGCTTGCAAACATTCAGTGTGTGTCACAGTCACATCAAACCAGAGCCAGCCCGGAGAAGCAGGCTACCCTTCATTGTGACCCTGTGCCTGGCTACCCTCTGCTCACTGTCACAGCCCATAGATGGCTGGCCGGGGTTCTTGTAAGGGCCTTACGTGCCACATCAAGACATCCATGTTCCACAGAACACCAGGAGGTGCCAGGAAAGGTGGAAGGTGGGATGCAGATGGCAGGATTTCCAGAAAGACTCAAGGGCACAGCAGGCATATGGACATACACCTTCCTGTCACAAGAGGGCCATACAGGCTGTGGAGGGGGACCCCGCCCAAACTGAGGGCACAGAGGTCACCCTGCATGGGAAGGTGGCTCAGCGCATAGGAACACTGCCAACTGGAAGGGGCAACATGCGATCCAGTGCCTTTTGAGCTCCCTGAGATGTACATGGACCGTGAGGATGATTGGCCATGGTGAGTTTTACACTCTCACTTTTAATTACACATTAAAATGCAAATAACACAGCAATACACTCATGCAAGTGCGTACTGAGAATCAACCTAGTTCTCAGACTGCATACTTGTTCGTGCAAAGATTGAGACTTGTTAAGGAGAAACAAACACATGCTGAGAAAGCACTGCCCAGGCCCCTCTGGAAGAGACTGCGGACTCACCCACCTGGAGGCTCTGAGGGGCACCGATCCCACCCACCAGTGCTGGCCATGCCCCAGTTCCGCTCCCTGGCCCCTGTATGCCCAGAGCAGGACCATGGTCACCTGAAATGGGCCTTGTGCCCAGTACAGGCCACACCCACTGTCCTCTCTCACAGCCTGAGGGTTGAGTGTCATCACAACTGAGCCCAGGACTGGGACCTGCTCTGTGGGGCTCAGTGTGGGAATCTAGGGGCCTTCAAAAGCTTGAGCGCCTTCTAGGAGTAGCTTGGATAGGAGACGGGGCAGCCTGTGCTGCCTCCAGCTGGATTCATATTTAGTACCCACCCTTTGGGGCAGGGTGGATCCTTCACTTTTATTTTACTTTTTTTGAAGATGGAGAAACTAAGGCACAGAATGGTGTGTGGCTGTGAATGGCATCAAGACTCCATACGGTTTCTGATACCCGAGCCTCCTTTTCCCACGCCTGGCAGCTGCAGGTGCCCACCAGGCTCCTGACCCTTGGTGCTCACAGGCCATGCACTGCACTGTGGAGCTGAGCCTCACATCCGGCGCAGTCCTCTTGCTGTGTGTGACCCTCACTCAGCCCCGGTGTGCGCACCAGCCGGACAGGCCTCTCCCTGGGAACCCGGGGCTTCCCACTCACTGTCTGTAACCTCACACTGATTCCACGCCCTTCTCAGCCTCGGTCTCTGCTTCTAAAAGCCAGGGAAGGGTGTGCATGCAGTGTCTGCCAGTCTACACATGCAGGCCCATCCCACACACTTGCTGGTCCACACAGAAGCCTGATTCACACATCTGCTGGACCACGCACAGAGGCCTGAGCCACATAATCACTGGATCCACGCATCCACCAGTCTGGGCACAGAGGCCCATTCCCATGCCTGCCAGGCTGAGGCACTGAGGGAGGGGTCCCAAACCTCAACTTTACCAACTGCCAGGATGGCTGGGGGGCCACTGCTCTAGGGTGGAGTGGACACCAGCCACAAGGGATAGAACCCAGCAGGGGTCAGGCATGACATGCAGAGACCACACTGGTAGGACCCAGCTTCCTCTGCCTGGCAGGTCACTATCTAGCTGGGTTTGCATGTGGGCCTTCTGTGGACAAGCAGGTTTCCACAGCCAAGGGCATCCTCCTAGGGTGGCACTGCAGCAGTACCCCAGGAAGATCACCAAGGACACCCCGGACAGCTAGTTGATAATTACTCCCCCCACACACACACATACCAGGAAAGGCTGTTAACAAAGATGGCTGTCTGTCTCACACGCATCGCCTTTACTGGTTTTAGGAAGACCCCTGAATGGCATCCCAAAGAGAATGAATATGATGGACCCTAACTAGTAGCAAGTCTTTAAGATCTAGGACAAACGCGTGGTCATGCTGTGAAGTGACCACTTCAGCTCCCTCTAAATGAATGGGGCATGGGAAGCCCTGCACACAGGCAAGTCTAAAACAGCCCGGAACTGCACCTTGGGCCCCCCTCCATGAGGGACCTGTGAGTCCCTTGAAGCTGCTCAGGGAGCCCTGGGATGGACCCCTGGCCGCCCTGCACTGAGCGAGCAGGCCCTTTCTTCCTCTGCTCCCACGCTGGCCCTCCTGTATGTCACACTCTGTCCTCAGTCACCATGAATGCCAGGAGGTGGGCGTCACTTGCTCACCTGGGGGGCAACCTCCTCCACCGTGCCTGGGACATTACTCCAGCCACCTGGCGGAGGCACCAGCTGTTGCCAATGTCCCCGATTCACACAGGCTATGCCCCTGTTCTCTGCTGGCAGTGGGACACCTGTGATTAACCCCATCCAGGTGCAGCCCCATCCCTGGCTGACTCAGGCTTCCAGGAGGAGAGGCTGACAGCCCAGCCCCCACATCCATGGTCCCTCAGAGCCATCTCTGCTTGTCCCAGGACAGAGCCTAGACTCAGGTGCTCAGTGCAGGTAGCCCACCACCGAGTCCCAGCTCCTCAATATGCAGCCCTCCTAGGATAGGCACTGCCCTGCCTATGACCAACTTTTCCCACGCTGGGCCTCACTGCCCAGTGAACCCACATGGTGCCTGGGGCAACATCCGCCCTGGGAGAGTCACACTGCAGGTGTTCACTGAGGGGTGACGCAGAAAAAAGCAGACATCCAGCCACACTGACACGATTGGGACCTCACTCAGCATCCGGGACAACCTAAGAGATGCAGAGCTGCAGCGCATGACACGGGCTCCCTTGGACCCTGGGAACAGGGCTGCTGGGTCCACACCACAGGCCTGGCTTTCCCACGCAGCCTCAGATGCCACCAGGCACGGAGAGCCATGGTGCCCGAGAAGCTCTGAGACTGGTATGCCTACCGTTCTGCCCCTGCTGAAGGCACAGATCTTAAGAGGCAGAAACGGTGCATGCTCTGGGGGTGAGGGATCAGTGCAGGACCAAGCGTGCATGAGAAGGGAGTGAATCAGGCAGGGAACCGTGCTTCAGGACGGGCTGGGAGCAGCTAAAGAAAGTTCTGGTAAATGACAGCGCAGAACCACACAGCACAGCGGGCCGGGTGTGGGGCCGGGTCTCGTTCTGAGGCCTGTGAAGGGGGCACAGAGGAGGGCACGGTCGGTGGGCAGCCTGGCTGCTTCCTCCTTCCCCACCCACAGCCTCCACAAGCACCTGCCACTAAAGCCACTAAGATACACAAGGCCTGTGGGCGAGATCTGGCCCTGCTGAGTCCCTGCTTGGGAGTCACCTCTTCCCTTCCCTCACGTCCCTTCCCTCCCCTCCCCTCCTTCTCTTTCCAGGCTGGGCACCTCCCAAGCCAGCCCTGGCGCCCACTGCGTCCGAGAGGACTGACCTCCCCAGACCTCCAGAGGTGAGGGTTTGCTGTGGGTGTGAGGACCCCTCGGTGGCATCCGTGGATGCTCATGCACCCACACCCAGCGATACATAGCACAACCCTGTACTCTCAGGAGAACAAGACCCAAGCCCAGGTCCACAGAGACCCAATGCCACACGATCTGAGCAGGAATGCCCCACTGTCTACGCAGTGCAGGTGACCAGCTGAGGGACACAGCCCTGGCTTGGTCCTTCTGGACTGCTTCTCCCTGCCAGCCCCAATGTACTGACCCTAGCCCTATCCAGGGCTCCACCCAAAGCAAGTGACCCCCTTCTCTTGCTTTGTGTCTCCCCACACTACATGTTGAAGCCTTCATACACGGACCTCTACTCATGACCTTGTTGGAGACAAGGTCTTCACAGATGTGACCAGGTTCGGTTGAGGTGCTAAGGTGGATCTTAACCCAGGATGATCGGTGACTCTGTAAGAAGAGGCAACTGGGACCAGACACATGGACGGGAGACAGACGTGTGCAGACAAGCAGGGACAGGAGTGGTGAGGTTAAAAGCCCAGGGACAGCAGAGCCACCAGCGCTGGACAGAGAGAGGCTCAAGACCAATTCCTGCAGGACAGCCTTCCCTTCTGCTCTGGCTTCCAAGCCCAGGCGCCCCAGGACACTCGCAGCATTCTCGGGTGGCTGCTCTCAGAGCTGCGTTGCTAGTGGCAGGACAAATGTGGACGAATCCGTCCTGGGCCCAGAGCTGACACAGCCACAGGGGCAGAAGAGGGTGGTGCATGTCTCCTCTGACTCCACAGGGTCCAGTGACACAGCAAGGTCCACCAAGGTCACTTCAACTAGAAACATGACCAATGTCACCAGTGACCACAGCCCCTAAGACACGGTGCAAGGTCCCTCCACAAGGTCCCCAGGAAATACTGGGTGAGCACCCCTTGGGAAGGCTTGCTGCTGCCACAGGCTGGTCACGTGCTCGGCCTGTGTGGGCCACCCTGCTCCTGGTAGTGGCTGTGACATCATCACAGCACAGTGCTCTCAGGAAGAGCACTCAGCAGATGAAACTCAGGTCACACAAGAGCAGGAAAGAGGAGCCCCACTCCAAAGCAGGGCCAGCTTAGCCCTCGTGTCCACACTGGGAAGACGAGGTTTCAGGACAATGTCCTACGGGGATGCCAGCCCAAGTGCCCGAGGGTGGGTGAGGGGGGAGCACACCACAGTGAGAGATCAACAGGGACTCAGGAGCAGACACACATGGGCCCTGGCGGGGGGGTCTAAGGAGAGGCCAGAGCCCTCTACAGTCCTGGGAACTGCAGCCCTTCTCCTCCCATCCCAGGCCATGCTGCCCCTCCAGCCCCAGCCCCATGCTGCTCAGGCCATCCTGTTCCCTAGGCCTGGAGCCACGAGTGTTCGGGGACTCCCCAATCCCAGGAGGGGCAGAGTCCCCCAAAGCAGTGACGATCCACCTCCCTCGGGTCAGTCCAGGACATCAGTGTGGTCAGGAGACAGCAGAACTCCCACCCAGCACTTCGGGGCGGAGCGGGGGAACAAGTTTTGTTCTTTTTTGTTTCTATTTTACTAAAAAGGTGGAGACAGTCCACAATTGACCTGGAGTGGTGGGGCCCTATCGGGGAGTCTGGGCGACATCCCACAGCCACGCTAGCTGCCCCTGCCTCTAAGAGGGCCTCACCCCTCAGACCATAGTGTGGGCCTCTCCTGTATCCCTAGAACCGGCACAGGGAGCCACACAGCTCAGACACAAAACCACAGCTTCCTTGGAATCTCAGGAGCTGGTCCCATTGCAAAGTGGCCACAGCTCCAGCTCCAGTAACATGTTTACTCACGGTGTGGCTTCTGCTGAAAAGCAGCAAATCTGGCAAGAGAAAGTAAATTGCAGCACCCCTCCACTGCCAGGCAGGCCTGTGAACCCTGGGGTCTGGACTCCACTCCCCTCAGCACGGACGCCCCAGTGGCCCTGGGCTCACCGTGCACCTGCTTCAGCCACTCCCTCCAAGCCGGGCACATCACAGACTTGCTCAGCTCTGGCTGGTTCCCAGCAGCCCGGGGACCCCTCTGACAGACTCAAGCTGCTTCCCAAGGGTGGGCTGGCCCCACCCAATGGTCCCCGGCTGTCCCTCATGAGGACGTCTATCCTTTAGCTCTCTGGATTGTCCTGTGATCCAGGACAGTAATGGGTGCAGTTCCCTAGTTTCTCCATGGCCCTGGGGATGAGGGGCTCGAGTAACCTCCAGAAGGTGCAGCAGAACACAGTCCTGGCCGCTGACCAGGAGTGGATGATGGGCGGTGGCTCTCAGGGAGGTGCACCTGCATCCACACGGAGTCCTCGGATGCTGCCTGAGCTGACTGGTCAGTGCTCTGCTGCCTCTACTGGCCCGGGCTGTATACCAGGAGCACTGAGGGCCCAGAGCCCTGCGAGTCCCTGGCCAGGCGCAGCCTGGTATTAGTGCCACCCACCTCACCTGTGCATGGGGACCCAACACGGCGGGGGCTGGGCACTGACACTTCAGCCTTGTGAGCAAATTTTAACACAACCAAATGTGCTTCTGGGTCAGAAAGGCACGGCCCAAGTTTGGAGTCGGAGCAAGTTCCAATTTAGGCATCTGCCAGGCTTAGCTCTAGGCCTGGCCAAGGTGTTAACCTCTCAAAACCTCAAATATCCCACATGTGAACTGCCTGTCTAAAGCCCAGAGGGGCTGTCAAGACACAACAGCAGGCTGAGTGTAAGGCACTCAGACACAGAAGGTGCTCCTTATCACAGTGGTGATCCAGCATCATCACCACCACCGCCACCATGATCGCAATCATCACCACCACCATCGCCACCACCATCACAATCACCACCTTCACCAATCCCCACCTTCACTAGTATCTCCACACCATCAACATTACCTCCCTTCCCACCAATATCCTCCCACTACCACCACCATCACCAACACCCCCGTCATCACAAAACGACCGTCACCATTACGATGCTCTCCTCACACTGTCACCATGGAACACCCATCTGCTCATCTCCAGGGCCAAGCACACACATGCTCTCTACGCAGAGCAAACCCTTCCACTCCAAACACAGGGGCTTCCAACCCAGGCCTTAAGGGGCTCCCGGCCTGACCCAGCCCCTCAATCATCCCCCAATCCTATCCTTGCAATCATTAGTAGAGTGGCAGGAGGCATCACCCCTGGGATACATGAAAGCTGACAGCACCCAAGCTGCAGGTGCCTGGCCACCTCCCAGATTCGCTTACCCTCCAGGAATCAGAGACAACAAGGAAGGAGACCCGACCCAAAGTCAACCAGCAGAGGACAGACAAGACAGAGCCAGAAAGAATCCGAGTGCAAGCACCCAGCTGGTGCACTCAGGGTGCCCATGTGGGCAGGTTAGACAGGGCCTAGGTCCTTCCTGGATGCAACCTGCCTCCCTGCATCCCATCATCACATCCCCTGGCCCACAAGTCCAGGTACCTGGAACACCACGGAGACTGCAGCACTACACCGGCCCTGTGTGAGCGCTCGAGAGCCCCATACCTCCACCATTTGACGCACGACAAGTCCTCAGACACACGGGAGGGTCAGGCAGGATGCTGCCAACCAGGAGGAGGCCACTCTGCCACCCAGCACAGAAGCAGCTCCATCAAGTACACCTCAGAGAAGCAGCGGCCTCAGGTCCCCTGGCACTGAGGACAGGGCATGGCAGCATGAGAGGAGAACAGGATACAGGACCCATGTGAGGCACTGCCCACGAGAAGCCACGCCAGCGGCCAGGAGGCTGTGCAGGCCCTGGCATGGCTGTGTGGCCGTTCTCACGTCACCCAGCCACCCGGGCCTGGAAAGGAGCAGGCTGGTCCTGCAGACCCACTGCCTTAACTACCCACAACACTTCTGGGTGGAGGGAGGCCCTCCCCAGGTCTCCTCAGCCTCATGGGCATCATCTCGCACCAAAGGAGGCTCCTGGGACTCCCTCATCTGGCTGTCTTCACGTGACACTGAGGAGCTGCAGGATGTGGACCCCGGTGCCTATGTATAAAAACCTCACTTCGTGCTGGACGGACTCTTGGCTGAGTGGCCACGTGGGGCCTGGCTCTCACTCCTTCCCAGGTCCTCAGGCGCCTGCCTGTGCCAGCGCTGGGCAGCTATCTGATTCCATAGCTGTGGGAGGTGCATGTGATCCCCTGGGAAGTGGCCATAATCAGAGTCTGAGAGACACAGGCAACTAGCAGATGACATCTGTCCTACAGCAAAGATGGGCTGGTATCAGAGGAAAGTGTCTTATGGCCTAGATAAGATGGTCCCGCAGAGAACAGTTCCCAGAGACTAATCCCCTTTCCCACTGCTGGACACAATCCCTGCAACTAATCTGGCTCATGGCCTCAGGGGATTCAGTCCACGGTCGTCTGGCTCCATCCGAGGTGGGAGCAGCAGATGGAAACGTGTGGAGGAGAAGGCTGCTTAGCTCGCTGGGGACAGACAACTGAACAAGGCAACAGTACCAGAGAGGAGGGGGCAGGAACCAGACATAGACACGGGGTCACACCTCCACGCCCATACAGACACACCTGAAATTGTGCCTGCCTCACTAGTCCCCCGGGCAGCCCCAAGCCACTCATGTTGACACAATCGAACTGAACCACCACAGCGAGGAAGAGGAAAAGAACAGAAATTGTCAGTGTGTCAGCACAGCAGAACCTGCACAGAGAGAACCTACCACCCGAGATACTGACTGGGGGCTGCGGGTGCAAGGGCCTTACTGGAGGGGGCACCCGGGGCTGTGAAGGCTCATGTGGTCTCAGAGCCTGTGGCATCCTTGTCCTGTGGTGCTGCCCACACCGTGGGCCTCAGAGGCTCTCAGGGGACTCACAAGACACATTCCACCCCCTGGCAGACTCCATGCAGCCTCGATGCAGCACACACAACGGAACAGCGGGCGGCTGGAAAAAACGAACGAGGGCACTTCCTGCCCATTCTGCTTGGAAGAGAGTCAAGACGGGGACCAAAGTGCAGGGCCTGGGCAGTGCACAGCTGCACGTGTGCAGGTGCAGGGCACAATGCTGCTCCCAAGAGGGGTCTAGTATGTCCCATGTTCCCAGTTGGAGAAACGCAGCCATCGGTGCCCAGAAGGTACCGGGCAGGGATGCTGCCAGCCTCCTGTGAGCCTGGGTGCCCTCAGCAGAGAACCACCCAGCCCCACCCTGCAGCAAGTCCAAGCTGAGCACACCTGCTCCGCAGGACACACAGGCAGCTGAAGTAGCTGCGGGCCCGGCCCCTGCAGCACCTGGATCTGAGCAATCAGGGACAGCCCGGGTGGCAGCAGCAGTCTGCCCACCACGCACCCTGATACTCCATACCTGGGAACACAGCCAATCCCACCTTAGGGTTTGGAGTGCTGGTTCTGCCCTGCAAAGCTCAGAGAGCATCGTGTCCAGTCTGGCCAGGATCTGCAAGAACGCCCAGGCTGGCCTGCCCAGGACATGTGGACACCCTACATCCCTGAGACAACGCAGGAAAACAGACTCTGTCTCTCTCTCTCTCTGGCTCTGGGATGTGGCTACTGTATCCTTGTCATCTGCAGGGTGACAAGAGTCTTCTGGGAAGGTGGCTGGGCCCAGAGAGCTGTCACCAGAGAGCAAGGGAAGTTCAGATCCCTGACCCCACCTCCAAGGAAGGAGCGGCAGCTGGAGAGGGGTGAGCACAGAAGGCTGTGACTCAGCCAGCTATGCCCTGTCATACCCCGCCCCGCAGATCCATAGCAGGGCACCAGGGAGCCAGGGTTAGTGAACATCCTGAAACCTGGGTGCTATGCAGCTTGATGCCAAAGGGGGCTGGGCCCCCGGACCCCATGCTCTGCACCTCTCCCATGTGACTGGCGCTGGGTTCATCTTTTCCAACCAATGTTCAACAGGAAATAAAGTTCCCTGTACACCAAAGGCAGAGGGAGGAGTGGCGGGAGCCCTGGTCAGGCCAGGACGGGAGCAGCAGCGACACGTCTGCACATGGCCACCTCCTCTGCGGTGAGTGTCCGAGCTGCACTGACCGCATGGCAGGCGCTGGCATCCAGACGGTTAGCGAACAGGCCTGCATGGGATCCAGGAGGTCCCGTGAGCAAGGGGGGGCACTCTGAGGAGTCCCACATAGCTGTCTGCGGATCAGGACTGGGCTGGGCCCCGGAATAGCAGGGCTCCCAGCACTGGCACTGGGAGGGGACAGCCCTCTTGATGGCTTTTCCTGGCCCGTGCTACTGACACCGTGCACTCTCACACCACCAGCCCTTCACCACAGCCACCCTGGAGCCACCTCCATGTCACAGTGCTGGGTCCAACAGTACTGCGTGCCTTAGGGTGCTGCCCTGACTGTTTCCATGGGGACGGCCACGTGGATCTGGGCTCTCCGCAGGGCAGACAGCGCAGCACATCCAGGATGAGGGCTGAGGCCCCTGAGAGAGCAGCCCCTCAGCATGACCCTGGCGGAACATGTAGCCCTCAGGTCTGGGACTCACACCTGCCAAAATCCTGGGCGCGGTGATCCAGAAGGGTCATCTCTCCCCCACACTTCCGGTTGGTTTGGACTTCTGCAGAGCCCTGGGAACCTGGGGGACGTCTGCCCCCTACGGAGGGCCATGGACTCCTGCATCACCCCTGTGGGTATCCTGGCTGAGGGGAAGGGTCTGCAGTGCCCATCAGACGTCATGGGGAGGAAAACGAGGATGAGGACAGTGGTGACGCCCAGATGCAGGAGTGGGACTCAGAGCTCACATGGGGGCTGGGACAGCCCACAGGCAGCAGGGGCAGGAGGCCTAGGTGAGGTGAGAGGATGGGAACCACAGATCAGCAGCCCAGAGGGACATGGTGGACAACTCAAAGGGCCAGGGCTGGCCATGTCCACCCCTCAAGCAACATGGGAACATTGCTGCTGGTTTAGGAGGATTAGAAATTGAATACCAGTTTTTACATCAATGTTAAAAAAAAACAGGTTATAAAATACAGTGAGGGACTCCTGGCTGTATGCAATCTGATGTTATAAAACCATACTGCAAAACACAGCAGGGTGAGTGACCTGGCCACTAAGGACGGAGGGGCAGCCGAGAACACCCTCCAGCCATATCCCTACCCCGGTGGCCCCAAAGTACACACAGAGTTTGCAGGGCTGGTAGGGCAGAACACGTGAGTGAAGTCTCGGGGTGTGGCACCCAGCCTGCAGAGCGCCATCAGGGCCAGTATCACACAGGACTCCTGGAGGTGATGTACATGGGGCAGGGTCAGCCGCTCACCCCGATGGCAGCGCAGAGCTCAGAGCCCACAGCCCAGAGCCAGCCAGGCAGCAATGCCTGCAAGGTCCCCAGGAAGGCACCTTGGCCTGAGCCCCAAGGCTGCAGCTCTGCCCACTCCCCTCACCTTTTCTGATACAACTTTATCAGGGTAACGCATAGCAAAACATTGTTTTAATTAGGTAGAAAAAACCTACTGGAACAACAACCACGATTTCTACAGATTAGCCGAGCTTTGAAGAGCTCACGATCCAGGCTTGTTAAACCTGTGAAATCCAGGCGCTGCGTTCAGATCCATTTCAAAGCTCCGGAACACGCTTTTGCAACACAAAAGTTGAGCTTGAAAGCGTAATTCCACTAATTCCCCTGGAATGGAGCTTAAGCAGAGCAGAATGAGAGATAATGAATGTCCTGTTACAAATCACAGTGAAAGCTGCATTATCATACTTAACGATTTCTTTTGCATAATCTTGCCACTTAATAAGACTACAAGGTATCATGTACGGGAAGTTTTAATTTATTCAGCTAGTAACTCAGCCGCAGTAGAAGCAATCTCAGTCCTTAAAGGATTAGCACACGGTGATGTCCGCATGGCCCTTTGCAGGCACTAATTCAACAGCACGTGGGGGCCTCAGGGCTGGGGGGACAGGGAGAGACCACGTCCCCTGCCAACTGGGTACCCTGGTGCTGGGCAGGCTGCCGGCTGCCCACCTGCACTTGATTCTGGTTATGACTTCTCCTTGGCAGCGGCTGCCCCAGGCACCTGTGCCCGGTCTCCACAGAAGCCACCTGGCTGTCCTGTTAATCCCGGAGCTCCCAGCTGGACAGGGTGCAGTATGGACCTGTCTAATACATGTATCTCCTGACCTTCACTGAGTGACCAGGGCAGTCCGCCGCTGTCTGCTGCACCGGCTCCTGAGAAACTGGCTGAGGCCCAAGAGTGACTGCACTTGGAGAAGGCCCCTGAAGTCTCAGCCCATGGGCAGTGCCAGCCACGCCCTCTCCTTAGCCACAGCAAGAGCAGTGAAGTGTTCTGCTCCCAGCAAGCTTCCCTGGGTCCTCAAAGCTGCAGATAGAGCTGGGTGCACAGCTCCTGGCATGCTGGTCCAATTCCAAAGCATGGCTCTGGGCTCACAGAAACTGACTCCACAATCCAGCGTGGACAGGGGTGCTCCAGGGCACATGGGGTGGAGGAACCCAAGAGATGCCCAGGGCAGATCACAAAGTGCTGGAGGCAGAGAGAGCAGAGCATGGTGGTCATGACTCCACACAGAGCCGTGGCCCACCTAGACAACAGGAACAGAGGCCCAGCTGCCGTCACCACTGCCATGTTCCCAACTGTGACAGGTGGCTGCTCCCGGGAAGCGGCATACACATGTATGAGTACCCGTGCACGCTTGCAAGAGCACTTGGTGCTGGGAACACAGATGTGAGTCTCCCTGGCTGCACTGGGTTCCTTCTGGGTGCTCAATGCAGGACCAGCTCCCTGAATCCCCGGCAGGACAGCAGACCCCATGGGCATACACAAACCCAACAGCACAAGGGTTTGCAGGCCCAGGGCTGTAACCAGAGGCTTCCGCACCCTGGCAGTTTCATGACTGGCCTGTCCACAAAGTGGAGCAGTTTTAAAGTGACTGGGCGGGAAAGAAGAATCACCTGTTACTGAAGGGATAAACAGAGTTGACCGGCACTGGGTGATGATTTCTGGATGACTCCAGCTTCCAAATCATGGCACTGAAGACCTCAAGAGGAACGGTGACAGTGGCCAGGGAAGCTCAATTTTGAGTCATTGACACCAGCATGTCACCTGCAGTGCTGAACCACGCATGGGCCCTGGAGCCTTTTCCTGCAACACAATACTCAACTGGCACGGCCCGCAGATGCTGGCCAACCCCAGTGGCCCCGCCATCCCTGCGCAAGGCCCCGGGGTGCCAACCCCACAGCCTGGCAGAAGCCCCACTAGGTGCAGGGCCTGAGGTTGCCCCACCTGAAAAGCCACTTCCTCCTCCCACGTCGAACTCAGAACCCAGGTGGCCAATGTAAGTCACTCCCTGCCCTGTGCCTTGGTTTCCCCAAGGGCCACATCTGATGCTCTTCTGCCTCTACAGCCGTTCACCTGTGGTGTCCTGGGGAGCCAACCACGAGGCTCTGCTTAATAGAGTAGAAGCCACCCTGGTCTCTCAGGGCTGCGGGCTGCAATACGGCAGGGAAAGGTCTCAGACAGCCCAAAGGTGACAGGGCTCTGGGCAGGACGCTGAGCGCCCACCATGCTGGGGCTGCTTCACTGCTAACAAAGGGACATTGCACCTCATGAGGCTGCAGGCTGTGAGCTGTTCCTCAGCTTCTGCAGTCCCCTATTCCATGGTCACGTCAGTCCCATCATGTCTCCCTAGATCGGGGGCTCATCCACAGTATCCACTGACCATGGCAGCAGGCACATGATTCTTCTGATGCTCCAGGCTGGCATGTGCCGGGGTCACTCAGCGAGTGACAGACACCCTTGTCCTCCTCATGGGTCTGGCTCTGCATGGAGGACCTGCAGGGCCCAGATCACCCCCACAGCCCTGGAGAGACTGAGGTAGGAAGCACACAAGCCCTCGTCACACCCCACCATGAAGAGAGCTGAGACTGGACCCTGGTCTGTCACAGGGAGTGGGTATCAGGGACCTCTGGACAGAGCCAGCAGGCCCAGGAAAGGCTGTGAACCCAGTGCCCTGAGCACAGAGTGCACAGCAGTCTCTAGTACAGATCCAGGTGCCAGGGGCAGGGGCCACCATACTGGACCTGCTGGACCCACCAGAAAGAACCTGTGTCCACATCCAGACGGACACTTATGGGGCAGTGGTCCCCTGGACCACAGTGGATGTCACCACTGCCACCACCTTTGCCAGCTGAAGGACACTCATGACCCTGAGTCAAGGTCAATGGGTTGTGGTCAGGCCAGGGTTCTGCCTCCCGTGCTCCTGTGCCCCACCCTGCAGGCCTCCCTGTCTACTCCCCCTGGGCCTCTGCCACTGCTTCGCCCACCCAGTGTCCCCTCCCTGCCCCAGGAAGCAGCCCCTCCTGAAAGCAAGGCCCTGCCCCGACCTTCCTGGGGTCAGACGCAGGCTCCCTGGCAGGGCACCCCTCGGCTCCCACTCCTTCCCAGTGCCACCGCGGGAGCAGTGCACAGTGCCCAGCATGGTGTCCACTGCTGCATCACTGACCAAGAGAAAAGAGCAATGGCTTGGTTTTGATTAGCGTGAATTAACAGAACAAGTAAACTACAGGAGCCCGAGTTAATAACACACTGGCTAAAGCGGCCACAGTGTACTCCAAGGGTGCACTGGATGCCTTCGGGGGCTCGGACACAAATGTCAAACTGCTTCCCACGATTTCCTTTCCCAAAACAGAGAAGACATGCAAAGCAGAGTTAACCTCCATGGTCACAGGGCAGTGGGCTCCCAGAGGCACCGCTCAGGCTCGTCACAGGGAAGACCCAGGCCATGGGCTCGGCCCCAGACAGCAGGCTCAGTGCGGGCAAGAGTGACCATACCAGACTGGTGCTCAGGGGCACCTGGAGCTGCAGTGTGGGAGGCCCTGGCAGAGCCTCGAGCAGAGTGCGGGGCAGCTCCTCCCTGCCTAGGGCAAGAGCCTGGTGTGTCCGAGAGTCCTTCGACTGGAAGCCACCTGAGACCTGGCTGTTACGTGAGCAACTGAAGGGAGGACCCCAGGGCCCAAGGGGCTGAGGTCCAACCCTCAGAGCAGTCCCCCCAGGAGAACGCTGTTCACACTGACACCAGGTGTCCCGGCGGCCAGCCTGGCCCGAGACTGGGGTCCTTGTTCGAGGTTGGAGATGGAAAGAGGCACGGAGGGACCGAGGACAGCTGTGTGCGGCAGGCAGAGACCCGAGTGACGCAGGCCCAGCCAAAGACAGGCCCAGCCTGCTGGCAGCCCCTGGGGCCCGGAGGGAGGCCGGATGGACAGTCCCATGCTGGGACACTCTCCTCTCCCACTGATCCTGGCCTGGGCAGAGACGCGCTCCTTCGAGGGAGGCCCAGTTGGTGGCAGGTGTCACAGCAGTCCCAGGACACATGCCAGCTCTTCTGTCCTCAGCACCAGGGTCTCGTCACCCTCAGCTCACCCCTGATGTGTCCTCCACAAGCCAACGCCTGGGGACCCCTTGTCCTGTCCACAGCACTCCAGAGCACCCACTGCCCATCATGGCCTGTGCCCGCCTCTCTGTCCACAGCTCCACTCAGTCTGACTCGATCACCGGGCACTTAGTGGGTGCTCAAGAAACCCATTCTTGAGCACCCACTGCTGCCCCTTGGGCAGGCTAAGCCTCCCGGAATTTACCGTCTCCACGCGTCACCTGACTGCGAAGACGACACTTTCCATCACCCATAATGGAAAACCGCACCATTGCCATAAATAGAAGGTAACCATAAAAGTAAACACACAGCTATTAAAATGAAAAATGCCCCTCCGCGTCCCGCATAAAACCTGCTTGCAGGCCAACGGTGGCGCATGGCCCTGACAGGGGAAATGCTGAATTTACGGGTGCGGGGATGTCACGAATTTCCGGGCTGTCCACCCCGGTCCCTGACCTCTGGGGAAAACAGCTTTCACCTGAAACCCCACCCTCAGGTGGCCACGTGCGAGGGATGTGGGGTCCCAAGGGAAGAATTGAGGCCTCAGCTTCGGGAGCACTGGAGTCAGTAGCCGGAGCCCTGAGACAGGAAGCAAAGGGCTGGGGCCCCCGCCAAGAGCTTCATACTGGAGTCACACACTCGGGCGGGGCAGAGCCCTCCCTCAGGGCTGCAGGTTCCACTTTCCTTGTGCCCACTACTTCCCCTCGGGGCTCCCGGACGAAGCCCCACAAACCCACTGTGCTAAGGACAAGCATCGGAGGTCAGAAGCTGAGCCGGCGGCGTCCCCAGGCCCTGCTCCTCCCAAGGCTCTGGGTGCGGGTCCTTCCTGCTCTCCCGGCTCCCGGTGGCCCCAGCAGGCACCCAGGGCAGCCTCACTCCAGCTCATGCCCCGCCTCCTCGTGTTCCTCCCCCAGCCCGTGTACGCTTGAGTCTGCCTCTCAGGCCCAAGCTCTAGCCACTGGACTCTGTGTGCACCCTAACTAGAAAGACCTCACCTGGAGATCCCTGGCTGTGCCCAAAGACCTGTTCCCCAAAAGGGGACTCACTGAGCTTTTGGGTGCAAGTGCCTTTGGGGACCTCTGGGCAACCCCTAGGTGCCCACATCACACTTGTGCAGGTATCCCAATTCCTTTTGGCTTTTCATGTATAATCGTACCAAGGAGTTCCCCCGCCCCCGTCCCTTTCCAGGCACCCCACTGCCATCACCAGCCCTCAGCCCAGGCCTGGATACAGCAGGCGCTTAATACATGCACACCAAATGGAGGCAGGAATGTCTATCAAGGTTGTCCCCACGGCAACGGGCAGGAGGAGCAGGAAGCTGTCACCGTGCAGGCGAAGGCGTTCCCGGGGGACTGGAGGTCTGAAGACATTCTGTGGCTCTGCAAAGCACGGAGTTATTTATAAGCGAGGTCTCGGGCTCTCCTATCAGCGGAGCGAATCACAGGGCCCGCTCGGCTGCCTCTGTAATCGCGGGGAAGGGAGGTAATTGGCTAATAAAATCTGCCTTCTCCGAGGCAGACGCTGGCTCTGAAAAGAGTGTGTTCTAAAGGCTGCGTGACCTCTTCTAAATATACCTGGGAGGATCACATGGGCCCGACTGGCTCCACGCAGCCCAGCAGGACAGGCTTGGGGACAGGTCTCCCATGACTCCTGGGCTCCTGCCAGCTTCCTCGTAGAGGGTGCCTGGCCTGTCCAGCCCCTCCAGGGGCTACAGAAAGGAGCACCCAGGGGAAGTGCAGAAGGCACGCACCGTCACCCATGCCACGCATCCTGTGGGGAAGGGAGACCACAGCCCAGGGGCCAGATGGGCACCGAGGGCACCAGCACTACCCAGGAGGACTCCCTTTGAGCCCCCAGAGGACCGGGATGGCACCCGACCCCTACTCAGGACAGCATCCCTGATCAGCTGATGGCCCAAAGATCCCCCCTTCCTGCAGACACCCTGATGCTGTGTGGTTCTGGGGATGTGTGGCAGGGTCAAGAGAGGGCCCAGGCCTCAGCTCACAGTGGTCTCAGGTCCCCAACTCCCAGGACCAGGGCCAGGACCTGCATCTCTGACTGGGGTCTCCTCCAGGGCAAAGTCCCAAAACACACTCCCTCTGCGGGCAGACTGAGGACAAAAGGTGACAGCGGAACACTATCACCACGGTCGTCACCCTTGTGGGCCACCCTACCCCAACCTGCGCTGACTCCAAGTACCTTAAGAATAACACTGGCCTTCCTGGACCTCCAGTGACCACCAGGCAGGACTGTCTTCCCGAGTCAAATGACACCTGCAGAGCTCAGCCCCAGGGGGTGCTGCAGGGAACCCACCTGCCTCAGCCTCACCTCTGTGCAATCAAGGTCAGCCCCAGGCACCAGGTCCCTGGCCACACCGAGGCTCCAGCTTCTCTGGAAGGGGAACTGGCTCTCAGAGGGGCCGCAGCCTGGAGGGAGCAGACCAAGGCCTCCTGCATATCCTTGGGCCCCTGAGACCGCTGAAGACCAGGACTTGTTTTCAGAAGTTCCAAAGTCAACGAGGGGCAGACAGAGGGTTCTGTTTGGAGCATCTGCATGGAGTGGGTGAGGGGGGTCTGGGAGCGAGAGGAGCCCTTGTAGCTCAGCCAGAGTCAGGGAAAAGGTGCCACCCCAAACCTCCATGAGAACCACAAGCTAGAGGACCTGGTGTCCCGGGGCTGTTCCTGGTGACGCCAGACCCTGCAAGTCTCCAGCCACGGACAGGGACTGCAGAGTCAGCCACATACAGGGTAAGCTGCTGCCGCCTTGCTGGAGCACCGTACTGACCTTCTCCAGCGCCTCCCCAGGGCCACAGCTTTCCTGGCAGGGAGGACAGGACAGCCGCCCGTGCAGCACAGGGTCTGCATGAGCACCAGAAGTGGCGAGCAGGACAAGCCGGGGGCCCTCCTGGAGCAGCACATTGCTACTCATGTCCAGGGACTGCGAAGGCCTGCAAGAATCCCACACGAGACCCAGGAAGACCAGGCTGCTGTGCACAGCACATTCCCACTGCACAAACTGGCCACTCTCGGGAGAACTACATGCAAGGATCTAAGTGACCTGCACATAGCACGCGGCAAGGGGACATCGCTGACAACACCAGGGCAGCTGGCATCCAGACCAGGACCTGGGACAGCCTGGAGACAATGTCACTGGCACTGCCCTATCCTCTAGGGACAAGCCACCACCCGGCTGGGAGTGGCAGGCCTGGCCACCTCAGGATCCACTCTGCCCCAGGTCCCCAAGGCATCCGGGAGCCACACACAGGATAAGACCGCAGGTTCTGAATCCCTGTCCTGCTTTCTAGGAAGACGATACCTCCATGTGGGGAAGGAACCTTGAAGTGGACTGGGCAGGGTCCTGAGGTCTGTCAGGAGCAGTGAGCCTCCTGCGCTTCCTGAGACACCGTGCATGGACTGGGCTGTGCTGGAGGAGCCAGCACTGGTCATCTCCTGTGCATCAAGGTCACTGCCGTGCAGAGCAGAGCCAAGCTCGCACCTTTGGGTCCCACCAGGGGTGCCCAGCTGAGTGCCCAGGACCTCGGTGGGAAGTGGGAAGGATGGAAGGGGTCTCTGCTGGCTGGGGATCATGGTCCTTCCCACAGAGGGGTCCTGTCCCCAGCCCCTTGGTGGCACACAGTCAAGCCTAGCACCTGAGAAGGTGGGCCCTTGCATTTGTCCCGGGGACTTACTGAAGAAGTGAGGTATCCTCTCCGTCCCCCCTCCTCACGCCCCTCCTTCCCCTGCTGCCTGGCACAACCTCGCTCCCGGGCCCAGCCATGGAGGTGAAACTCATCAGCAGCATCCTCAAGGACGCAAGGCTCCTGTCGTCTCAGCACTTAGTAACCAGGCAACCACCTGGAGGAGTCGAGGGGTCCTTCACTTGGCTCCCCAGGCCTACCTGGGGGGCCTCCCTGGACAGCAGGAGGCACTGACAGTGGGTGAAGGATGTCCCCGCCGCCTAGCACTGAGAACTCCGCTGGGCACAAGAAGCCTGGGAGCCCTGGGGCCTAAGCTCTCACCGCCCATGCACGCTTGTGACTCCTTCCGGCTGCCCCTCCAGGAGCAGGCCCTGGCCCCCAGGTTGCCTGGCCACATTCACCTCCTGCTGGGCACAGAGACTCACACGTTTTCTGTGAAGTCCCTCTGTACAGAGGAAGTTCTGGGAGCTGGGCCACCTCCAGGACCCCAGCCCAGTGACAGCACAATACAAGCTGGCCAATCCGTGCTTGGAGGACAGGAAGGCAGGCTGGGCACCCAGGCCCAGGCCGAGCCCTGAGAAGGGCTGGGTTACCACTGACAGCCCCAGAAGAGGTGCCAGAAGCCCGAGCTGGACATCAGGCATGCTGTGAGGGTGGACAGGGCAGCTGTGGCTTATGTCCTATCCCAATGGTGCCTTAGTGGCTGCAGCTCAGCTTCCCCATACCCCTTGAGACCACCTGGGCTTCCCCAGTGTGGTGTGCCTCCAGCATTCCTGGACAGGGCAGGACAGGGCAGGATCAGCCACCGAGGCTCAAAGCCCACCTTCCACGCCCTCCTCATCTGTGGCCTCACCTGCCAGCCTTTGCTCTCTCCAGGTGATACCTGCTCATCTGTGGACATACTACACATACAGCACCCCACTGACATCACTCACGAACACATATCACACCACACCACAGGTCATACACCCACCACACACCCGCCCTGCTCCTGCCCTGCTCCTGCAGAGGGGAGGTGCGGGCCCCGGCCACTCCAGGGTGCAGAGCCATCTGGCAGGCTCAGCACTCACAGTGGCAGGGACAGGCCCACCCTGGGGGCAGAGGACTGCCCTGCTGCAGGCACCCTACACGTCCCTCCTGCATCATGGGGCTGGGCCACAGGTATGCGGTGTGCATGGCCTTGGTGTGTGCATGACGTGATGCACGTGGGTGTGTGGTGCATTTGTGGTGTGTGTGTGTAAGCGGTATGTATGTCGTGTTCCTTAAACATGGTGTCTGGTTGTTAGGCACTACAGTGTGTGTGTGTATGTGTTATACATGTGTTGCATGCAGCATTGCACATTAGTGCCACTTGTATGTGCAGTGTCTATGCGGGCTATGCGTTATATGCGTGTGTGGCATGTGTTTAGGCATGGCATGTATGTGAATGCAGTGTGTACATGAGGTGTGCATTTGCAGGCCATGTGCATGCATGTGTGATGTGTGTGCTGTACACATATGTGTTGCACTGTATGCATATGTGTGGTATTTGAGTGTGGTGTGTACAAACCTAGTGTGTGAATGTGTGTAGGGTGTGTGCACCTCTGTGATGGCTGTGTGACATGTGTGTTTACACACAGCATGCGTGTGGTGTGTGCATGCGGTATGTGGTGTCTGTAAACGTGACATGTCTATGTGAGGGGTGTGTAGCCGCGTGCGGGGTCTGCCTGTGTGATACCTGTGAAGTGTGGCCAAAACACACAGTGAGGGTTCACCAAATTTTATTGTGTATTACAGTGAAAGAAGTCGCCATGAATCTTCTGGAAACCCTCTCCCTTGCTTGGACACTGCCCACCGTGCTGACATCTTCCTCAGCAGCTCTGGAGTCCACTTTCCCGAGTCTATGCAGTTGCAGGGTCTGGGCTGCCTCCAGGGCTGGCACTGAAATGGAATGTTAACTCTTCTTAGTCCTTTTAACCCTGGGGAAGAGCCAGAAGGTGCCTGAGGCCGGAGCTGGTGAATGGGGTGGATGAGGTCACAGGGTCGTGTTTTATTCCACAGAAATTGCTTTCAACATTTTTAGTTGATTCATGTCACTGAGGTAGCTGTGAAGGACACTCGTGAAAGACAACTCCTCCACCAGCTTCAGAAAGGGGCAGGAGCTGCCTCCCGTGCCCAAGCCAGGGCCACTCTGAGGAGGGGGGCTCACAGCAGAGTGTTTTTCACTGTAGCAAAAACCTTCAGTTCCGTTTTCACTTCGTATTTGTGCTATGCACTTTTGCAGGAATAACTATATACTTGCCGTGGGCAGCTGGTCCATGTATGTTACACAACCTAGTTCTTTCTATGTCTTCTTTAAGCAGTCACAGCTCACAAACATGGCACGTGCCATGTAACATGTGTGGGAGGAAAGTGCACTGGTGTGTGCAAAGGAGGTGTGTGTGGCTGTGCATCTGAGAGGAGAATCTGTGTGGTGTGCGTGTGAAATGTGTATAGATGTGGAGTGTATGTTGTGCCTGACGTGTGTCCCGTGGTCAGGGCTCCAGCCCTGGGGCCCTGGCAGAGTGGGTCACCAGCAGGCTATGCCCACCAGAGCCTGGCAATCTCTCAGTGCCCAGCAGCCCGGTGCCTACTGTTAGCCAAGACGGGACCCAGGGGCCCAGATTCACTGGCGACCTCGGCTAAGGGCAGCCCCTCCCCGAGGGGCTCATGTCTGACAGCCCTGGCCACGCTGAGACTGCCCGGGATCCAGGGACATGTACCCAGAATGCAGGGGTGTGTCCGCCCCTCATGAAGCAGCTGTATTTCAGATCGAATTCAGTTAGGTAGCTCACACGCAACTGAACAAACACCTCCGAGTGTTTAACTGCACAGGACGCCGTGTGCTCCACACAAATGTGCAAAGAAAGACGCCAGCAGCCAACTGCTTTGATGCCCTGGGGGGCTACTCCTCCAGGGCTGGGGGTGCGACCGCCTCTACCCCGCTCCCTGTGACCCTGTACGGTGCCAAGAGCCCAGAGACGGCAGAAACCGCAGCGTCCTGAGCCTCAGTGAGCAGCTGACGTCCTCACCTGGAAGGCTTCCAGACACAAGTTCCAGGGGAATAAGACACACGGACGGGTCTGCCCGGTGGTGCTGCAGGGCGATGGCCCAGGGTCACAGAGCAGGCGGATGCGTGGTCCGGGCCCTTGAGGTCTCCCCCGTCCTGTGCTGGCAGCCGGGCACTCAGCTCCTGCTCCAGCAGGCTGCACCAGGCGGCGTGTCTGGAAGTCACCTCGATTACCGATCCCTTCATGCTTTAACTTTTACAGTTGTCAGACACTCAGCTGATGAATCCCATCACGGTGAGTGTGGGTTTTATTTAGATTCTGTGTCACACAAGAAGCGATAGTAAACGATGATAAAGGAGCTGGTTATTTCTAACACCTTCCCAGCGCCACCCCTGCCTGGCGGCCGTTCACTCGTCTGGCCTCTCCACATGGTCTGTGATCAGAAAAAGGCCACATCGGGGTCACAGTACCCGTCTGCCCGAGTTGCTCAAGCAGCCCTGTCCTCAAAAGGACCCTGCAGGCAGCAGCTGAAACCCCTGGGCAAGGCTGAGGCCTCTATTCCTGCAGCCCAGAGTCGTGCAGGCACCAGGCTGGGTGGAGCCTGAGGCTGGACAGGAAGACGGTGCTGGGTCCAACTCGGAGCTGGGAGTGGGACTCCCTCTTCCCTGAAGGCTCAGGCCCGGAGCCATCCTCCCCCCCTCTCCTTCCACAGCTATCTCAGGCTCTAACAAGCTGGCGCAGCCTCAGGCCCCCACCAAGAACAACCTGGCTGCTTCACACAGGCTCGGGGTTCTCTGAGTCTGCACCAGCCCGGGATGGTCCCCCACGAGGCCCTGGCTACTGCCAGGCCTGACTCCCCAAGATGCACACAGGTCTATAACAGGAGTGTTCTTTATTGCATTTGGTGGACATTATGGACTCTTGGTGCTAGGAACTCCGCGATGTCACCAGAGTCCTTCGTCTGTATTTTAAGAAACAGTCTGGTCCATGTGACAAGTATCCGAACACTCGGCGCTGGCTGCTAACCTCATAAGGTGGCACCAATTAACAGTCATTGCGCAGAACCTGCCCAAGCACCGTCCAGGTGCCCCTGCTCACGTGGCCCTGGAGGCTCGTAGCTGACGCTTCACTCCTAAAACAGTGGGCTCGCTAAATAAATGAAAGTTGGATCCTGTTTACTCAATCTCAGTCTGCCCTCTGAGCAGCTGCTGAAGACCAGCACACCAAGGCGACACAGACAATGCTGAGGAATGGAGGGGCCAGGCGGCCAAGATGCAGACACTGATCTTCCCCACGAGCTCTGGGTTCAACACGCTAAGGAGGCTTTTGAGTAGCACACTCGGCCCAGGGAACTCATTCCCTGCCATCAAAGGATTTGCAGAGAGAGTTAAACCTCAAACCCACAGCTCACATCAAGCCCTGCACACACAAAGGTCCAGCCATCGAGCTTCTGACCCTGTCTGTCTCCCCCGATACCCTCAGCCTGGGCCACCTCCGCCTGCCCGGGTGCCTGGCTGTCAGCTGCCTGCTCTTAGTACGGTCGGTCCTATGCCTCCTGTCACACAAAGTGGCCACATCAAGGCTCGGCAGAGTCCTGGTGCACAGGACTCAAAGACTTCAAGAGAAAGATGTTAAAGTCTTTGGAAGACGGCGGTGGAAATCTGTATGCTTCAGCTGTTGCCGTAAACTCACGATGCGGTCTTGAGACTGCACACAACTGAGGAAGAGAACGGCCTCCACCCACCCCATCCCGTTTCACTTGTGCCCTGCTCCCCTCCCAAGAGACTGGCTCACAGGACAGCATCCCAAGGTGCCCAGCCTGACCCCGTCTTTGCTAGCTCACAGTCACCTATCATCTGCACACTTCTTCCAGGAGCACAGAACTGTTGTCCTCCCCAAGGAGAGTCAGAGTGTCCCAAGGGCCAACGGCAGCACCGTCCTGCTCAGGCGGTCTGCCCTTGGGTCCCCCACTGCAGCCACACTCTTCCCAGGCGGCCAGCTGCCTGCACGGCCACACGGCAGGCAGGACCTGTTTTGATGGAGCCTGGACAAGCCGAGGCTGCAATTAGGACCACAATTGGCCTCTCCGGGTTTACAGCCCTATTCATCTTCCCAGCCAGGGAGACAGAGCAGCCAGGGGGGGACCAATTAGCCGAGGGGTGGCTGCATCTCCACACAAAAGGGGAAGTGTGGGCAAAGCAGCTCCCGGACCCCTGTTCTTTGCCCTGAAAAATCAGATTCATAGAACCGGCTGTTTAAACAGCTTTTTCCCGCTCCATCCCCAGGCAACAAGTCACACTTGTCCTCGCTGCCCACTCCCTCTCTCCTGCTGGCCTCTGGGCAGTGGGTGTCCACTGAGAGCCACCTCCCAGCCTCTCTCCAGACCCCAAGACTGCCCCAGGGCTCCAGCACACTCAGCAAACACAGACTGCTGCCCCTCCCTGACCTTTCAGACTGATGCTGGCTGCCAAGGACACTAGAAGCAGGCAGCAGAGCAACGGGCACAGAGTGGACACCAGAGCTTGCACGGCCGGAGGGCACAAACCAGCTTGGACTTTCCCAGACTGCTGTCCAGAGAAACCCGGGCCTTCCCAGGCTCTCTACAACCCAGACCTAGGCACACACGTCTGCCCACGGCAAGTGCCGGGGCCCTGTGTGGGGGTCCCACAACCCACTCTCAAGCAGCACAGCTCTCCAGGACCCTCTGGCTCACAGTGCCTGACACCTGGCCACCATGAGACAGGACCTTTGCCCTGCATCAGAGACAGACTCCCAGAGCACTGCCTGCAGAAGACCTTGGACCCTGGGTCCCCACAGGGCGGGGACTCCTGCCCTCAAGCAGCCAGGTCCTCCCTGGGTCCCTAATACACGTCTGTCCCACAGCAACATGCATAGACGCCTGCATCTGACATCCTCGGAGAAGTTCTGGGATTGATGAGGAGCCTGCTCTTTGCAAACAAGAACACCCCAGAAAAGAATAGGCAGGAGAACAGAGCAAGGAACTGTGACCCAAACTATCTCCTGAAGTATAGGGACACCCCCCCCCCCCCACTGCAGAGTACCAGTCACCTAGGGTTTAGCAGACCCTGGCTGAAGAAGCCCTCTGGGGACAGCTGGAGGAAATGCCTCCTTAGCAGGGAAGACAGCCACCCCAGCCGGGGTACTACCACCATGGGCAAAAGGCACAGCTGCCGAAGTAGGTCACCAAGCCGGCAGAGGCCTGGCCTCCACTCCAGGAGAGGCCCAGGGAGCCTCGGTACCCTCAGTAACCTCGGGCAGCCTCCTGTGTGCACGGACGCACAGCCAAGGCCTGCACAGGCCAAGGGGCACCGGCTGGGAGCTCACCACCTACTTGCTTGAAGCAGCCTGCAGCTCATTAATTAGGCGAGAAGCGGCAGAATGTTGCAAGCCTTCCTCTGTAGGAACCCGTGGCTAATGAGAAGGAAGCGCCATCCTTAGCAGGCCAAGGCCACACCAGGCAGTGCGGGCACCACTGTGGGTAAGGGTGCCATCCACACAGAAAGTGGGTGCCACCCCAGGAGCTGGGCATCTCACTTCCTGCTTTCTACCTGGGCAGGACAGGGCCAGCCCAGGCCTCAGGGCAGCCCCATCTGTGAAGTTTCCAGTAGGGTCCTCAAGGCGTCCACCAACTGCACCAGCCAGCACACCCCATGACAAGCGCGGGGAACAGAGCTCCCCAGCAAGGGTCCAACCTTCACCATTCATGCTTCAATGGCGACCCCAAACTGGGACCAGACAGCCCCGCAGTGTGGAAAGGACCAGAACTCAGTGGGGGACCTGCACACCATGGATGTAAACACCCTGCGCTCCTAAACCGAGCCCGAAGTCCTGACCAAGGGCAGAATAAGGCTTGGGGCACAGAATGCAAGGAAGCTCAGCCCCTAACACCCATTCGTCCCCAGATGCGCGCCCACCAGCTCCGCTGGCTCACAGCCTGCCCCAGCCCAGCCTGCCAACGTGTAGCGCTGGTGCCATCTACCGAGGGTCAGCGGCGTGCAAGTGAGCTCCGCGGCCACCGAGCGATGCAGGTCAAGGGACCAGGCTCCGGGCGGCGGGGAAAGAACCGAGGCCGCAGAGCGCCTGGGCCCCGCGCCACATCCGCGGCCCCAACGCCTTCCTAAACCACACCAGATGCACAGCGGCGAGTTCCGGGCCGGGTCCGAATCCGAGCCCGGGAAACGAGTCTGAATCGAGTCCAGGAAGCCTCGTGTCTCCAGTCGCCGGGCCCCGCAGTGAGATCCGCGGAGCCTGGACTGAGCGGCGATGGAAAGCGCCGGAAGCCGCGGGTCGCCGGGGCTCCGCGCGGGGGACAACGCCGGGGACCGGACGCGCGGGTACATTTACCTTCTTTGAGGAACTGCGCGTGGATCACCAGGACGAGGAAGCAGCAGAGCGCGGCCCCTGCGAGTGCCCAGAGCGCCTTCAGGAGCTGCATCGCGGAGTGCCCGCTTGGCCGACGCCCCCGAAGCCGCGCAGCGAAGGTCCAGGCGCCGCATCAGCGCCCCGCCGGGTGCAGCCTCCGCGGCCGCCGGCTCGCGCCCCCCATGCGCGCCGCGCCGCGCTCCGCCGCGACTGGCGGCGCCACTCCGGGAGGCGATCTCTGTCTTTTCGGGCAGGGGGAGGGGAGGGGAGGGGAGGGCGCGGGGGAGGGCCCGCGGAGGGGGCGGCGGGCGCGGGGGCGGGGAGGTTAGCGGAAAGTCTCGGGCCGCGGCGGCCGCCGCTCCTGCCACTCGGCCACCATCGCGGGCTGCGGGGCGCCGGGGGCCGGGTTGAGGGGGGGCGGCCGCCGCGGCCCCATGAATCGGCCCCACCGCCGCCCAGAGCCTCGCGGCCGGCAGGGCCCGGACGGCGGGCCGCGGATGGCGCAGCGGCCGGCGGCGCGGGGCTGGGGGGTCCGGTGCGGCCCGGCTCTGCTCCGCCTGTCGCCCCCCGCGCGTTTGGCGTCGCCTTCCTCCTCCTCCTTTTCCTCCTCCTTTGGGTCCTCCTCCTTCCGCGCCGCCGCCGCTGCCCGCGCTCGCCCGGCCCGGGGCTCAGGGGGCCGCCACGCCGCCGCCTTCACCGGCTCCGCGGGCCGGGGTTGCTCGCTGCGCGCCGGGCCGCCGCACCATCGCCGCCGCCGGGGCCGCAGCGACCCAACTTGCGCGGCCCGGATCTCCGCGCCGCTCGCCTCTGGGACGGGGCCTCTGCGCGATCGGGAGCCCTCGCCGCCGCCGCCGCCACCACCACGGCCGAGATGGGTCCGGGCCCTGAGCACCGGGGCCGCCTGCGCCGGGGTCGCCGCGCCGACAGGTGGGGCCGGCGACGCTGCGCGCCTCGTCGCCCGCGGGACGCCGCCGCTCTGGCCCCAGGGCGCGCGCCCGCCGTTCGGCTCGGCTCCGCTCGGCGCGGCCCCTTCTGGAAAGGCGGCGGGAGGGGAGCGCCGCGCGGGTCTCCGCCAGCCCCAGCGCAGCGCCGCGACGCCTCGGACTCTGGCCCGCGCGCCGCCGTCTGCGCTCCGCCCGGCCCGCGGAGCTGCCGATGCGCACTGGGCCGCGCGGGGGACCCCGGGGACCCCGGCCGCCGTGCAGCGCCCCCGCCTGGCGCGCTGGCGGGTCAGGTGGGGCTGGTCCAGCCAAAAACTGCGGGTCGGGCTCCACCTAGGTGCGCAGGAGCCTCACTGCAATGCCGGCCGCCGCTGGCTCTTGGAGAGGGAGCGCTCGGCCTGAAGTGGCGCCCAAGCCCTAGTACCCCGCAGTTTCAGGAGAGTCCTGGCCCGGAGCTGACTCGCAGCTGGACGGGCTCAGAGCAGGATTCTTTGATCACAAAACGCACATCTGCCTGGAAACGCACTCGCGCGCGCACATATGTGCACTCTGGGCCCTGCTGTGTGCCATCCTCCTCCAGCAGCCCCAAAGCAGACAGCTGTGTGTAGATGGCCACCAGCTGCTGGCAGGGAGCACTTCGGTGCCGCCCCCCTCCTCCATTGCCTGTGCACCTCCTCTAGGAAGAGCCTGTTACTTCTGGCAAGGATCCCTTTCCTTCCCACCACCACACCTTAGAGTATGGGCACTGGGATCCGCGGGCGCTCAGCTCCTGAGCCAGGTCAGCAGGCCTCAAGATACCTGCAACCATATTGAATTTCAGTCACCAGCACTGGGCAGAATTGGGGTCGGGCCCCTGCCTGAACCTGTGCCCTGGTCTTTCTGGGGCGTCCTAGAGTTGAAGGTCCCACAGGGCAGCAGCCTTACTGAGAGGCTGTGACCTAGCCTGCAGGTGGAGGTTAAAAAGCCAGTCCTGAAGGGCTCTTAGAGGTCAGAGCAATTGAACCTCTCACAGTACATGGGGGTAAACTGAGGCCTGCAGAGGCGTCATACCTGGTACAAAGTCAACTAACAATTCAAGGGCAGAGCCAGGACTACCATCCAGTGTGGCGCTGTTTGCCTGACCTGACTCAGTTGTGTGTGCACCTGATCAGACAGAAAGTGACTGAAAAGCAGTTCTTTACCTCTGGATGCCTTGGCCCAGCCCCATGCCTTGGCCCAGCCCCATGCAGCCAGCTAGAAGCGACAAGCCCAGACCCGGAACCCTGCCTGGAGAGGCACCCCAGCCTCCAGCAGCCAAGCAGCGCAGAAACTCGGGGCTTGCCCTGGGAGGGCCTGCAGTTCCCTCCTTGTGCAGCCCCTCTCCAAACCTCACTTCCTGTCAGTGCTCCCTGCCCCTTCACCCCCACAGGATCTGCAGCAGAGCTCCCCCCCCCCAGCCTGCAGGATGCTGTCCTCCCTGGCTTGCAAAGCCTGACCTCCACCAAGGTCGCTGGCCTGCCCCAGAGCAGGCTCTGCACCCGCAGGCTCAGAGCCACAGGAGTGCTCATCCCACAGGCACAACCTTGGCCCCAAAAGGACCTCAATCAACAGAGGAGCTGCCTTTGCCATCTCCTTTGTCCCCAATCAGGCACATATGATCTAAAACCTGGAAAACCGAACAGTATCTTAAATACACTAGAGGAACTCCTAAAAAACTAACCATTAGGAGGAGCCTTCTGTAAGGGGAACTGGCAAGAAGAGAAAAGAGGTTCATGAGGAGAAGCAGGCTTGCTGATTTAATTTCACCAGGTGGGATGTGTGGCCTACTGTCATGGAGACTGAAAGTCCTCGACGAGGAAAAGGAAGTCCAGGGCAAACTGGAGAAACCTATGCCTGGCACCCTAAAAGCCAACCCAGAAAGCCCGGCACCCCTTTGGGCAGTCAGTCAAGGTGACAGCATGAGACCTCAAGTGGAGGAAACCAGCACAGGCTTCCGGGGGGACACCAGTGCCCCTGACCAGAAGGGCTGGATTGTAAAGACAAGAAAGCCGCGATGGTGCTGAGAAGAAAGTGGGCAGCCAGGGCACAGGGCACGAGGGCCAGGCACTGGTGCTGCGTGGGGAGATGGGGCCACCGGAAGGAGCAAGAGGGGAAGACACATCCCTGTGACACGGACAGAGGAGAGGTGCGGCTGGGGGCATTGCAGGAAGCTGTGTTCCCAGAGGTCCTCCTGGGCAGGTGTGCCCGTGCCAGGTGCTCACCAGGTCTCTAACTGAAAGTTGCTGTGGCTTTCACGAGGTAGTGAACACAGTGGCAGAGCCGAAACTGTGACTGTCCCCAAAAGAAATCATGGGTATCTTCCTATGACACCGCAGCTCTCATCGTTCTCAGCATTCTGCTTAGGTCCTGATCACTTTGAATTACAGTCATCTTACCGACTGACTTTAATGTGATGTTTTAATACAGAAGCAAACATTCTTATATCAAAATAGGTTGTGTAACACTTGCTGTGTTTTAATACAGTTGGCTTTCTTGGTAATCTTACACATTTTCAGTTTATTCTGAGAGTGTCCGGGCTTTAACAGATGGAGAATTATTCCCGAGATTTGCTGTCCTAGAGAGAAAACACCCAAGAGTGAGCCAGGCCACGGGGCCTGAGGACCTTGGCCCTTCATGGGAAGCAAGGCCATCAGCCCCACGGTGGCCTGAATCTCTAAACCAGGACCGAAACTGAGCGCCAGCCCATCCCCGGGGGCCCTGCCCAAGAGCCCTGTGCCTGCTCCCAGGGGCACTTGCTCACCCACGTGGCCTGCCCATTTCCAGAGAAAACTGGTGGGAGCCCACAGGAATCGCAGTCCCCATGACCCCTGAGCTGTCCCTGCACACGAGCGTCTGTGCTCGCGTTCAGATGGGGCCCACACAGGGGTGTCAGGCATCTGCAGAGCCGGCGCCTGGGAGAGGACAGGCTGGGGTGAGGGCTCTCTGCGCCTGGTTCTGAGAGAACACAAGCATTTTGGGGAAAAGTAACTAACTAGCATCACTGGACACCATCGGAGAACCATCAGCCTCCTGTGAACAGCAGGAAAGCAGAGAAGACGGGCTCCGAGACCAAGGGGACTGGCCAGCTTCAGAAGACGGAGTTAGGCAGAGGCGTGAGTGCGCCAGGTAGAAAATCGAGTCTCAGAGCAAAGAGCTCCCGGAAATGCGATGAGAGGAAACAGAGGTGGAGGCTGCACACAGGTGTCCGGCAGCCTTGGGCAGAAGTCATCGAGGAAACAAAGGCAGCAGCGAGGGGAGCCCAGATAAATGGGCTCACACCTGCAGACTGCAGGGCCGGAAGTGCTCGGAACAGACGGAGGGCAGATCTGGATCTGGGCATGACTCGAAAAGGCCACTGACCAGTCTGTTCCTTCTGTGAAGCTCGACATAAACAGACCTGGGGCTTCTCCTCCACAGCATTGGCTTGTGGGAGCAGCTGGCAGTGACCAGCATGCCAGGACCCCTGGAGCATGACCTTTATTTGTGCCTCGGCAGACAGCGCCGAGAGCCACCTTTCTGTCACTGACCCCACGGATGCCTGCCCAAGGCTGCGGCCTGGCAGAGAAGGGAGTCCGGGATTGGATGTGGCAGTGGCATTCAGAGAAAAGTGGCTCCCATGCCTGCTGAGAGGAGCCAGGGAGACGCACTCAGCTGGACAAGGAAAGGGTCCCCTCCACCGATAAAATGTTCACTATAAAACCCCATCATTGCCTTCTCCACAGTCCAATCACAAACCGCACTCACGGACCAGTGCTGTGAGGGACACTTGTTTCTGTCTGAGTTCTACAGCCAAAGTGTTGACAAAGCTCCAAAAAGCTAAATGAAAATTCTCCAGCCCTGATTATTAAAAACACTGTGTATTGATGGGGACATTTTCTTTCCTTCTAGAAGAGAAAATAAGGAGGGGCCGACCAGAGCTGTAGGTCACAGAGGAAAGCCATGTGTACCCCGAACTATGCTCATTAGAGATGAAGAAATCAAAGTCCCTGTGGTCACCATCAGAAGGGGCAGCAGGCTTTAACCGGTTTGCCCTTAGAGAAAGGTTGGGTATGGGGGCGGGGCCAAATCTTGGTTTTCATCTGGACCCGTTTCTGCTTGTGTATCGTGGGATGTTCTGTAATTTGAGAAAATCTAGAATCAGAACGAAAGCTACGTATTGTGCGCACATTGGAGAGAACAAGGAAGTAGGGTTCCGGAGTCTGCCAAAAATGTATGCATCAGGAAAAGGAAAACATAAATGTTTTAATACTAGATTTATAGAGGCATCGTGAGGTTAGTGACAGTTACCTTTGGCCTCTACAATTATAAGAGGTGCTCACAGTGGTGAGCCTCCAGACATTTATTAGTAGGGCGAGCTGCTGAGGTCTGTATGCACTTTCTGGCAGTCTCTGTATTTTGGCAACAACAAAGCGAAACCCCCGTCTGTGTAAATGGGTGTGAATGAACACACATTGTGCATTGCAAGACCACAGGTGGGGGTGGTGGTGACCAGTCAGGGAGGAGGAAGCTGCGATGCCCCAGGTTGTCCACTGGGGGCCAGGGCACAGAGGCAGTTGCCCGGACACTGGGGCGGCCCTGGAGGCTGCTAGCAGTCCATCATCGACCTCCAAGTCCACTGACAGCCAACCTACTCCTGAGGCATAGAACAGGAAGGTGCCCAACTTGCTGAGCGCCGGGGACACTGCTCACTGAACTGACATGGTGCAGGGAGGGAGCGGGCAGGAGTGGGCCAAGCCAGGCAGACTGCTTCCCTGTGCCACCCGGCCGGTGCTCGGAGGAGGGAGCAATCAGCACCCACAGGCATGCTCTCTCCGCAGCCCTGTCCCCTGCCACTGGCCTGGAAGAGCTCACAAGAGGGCAGTACACACCCGAGAGGGCCGGATGGCAGCCAGGGCTGCTGGAGTTTTCCATGGAGGTCAGGTGGTGCTGCTTCAGGTACCTGGCGTGCAGGGGCTGAGGCGGCAGTGGACAGCGGCACGGGCACCTTCCCGTGGGAAGCCGTATCAAGGACCAGCGCCCCTTCCCGCAGGGCCAGCTCCATGAAGGAGGGTGCCATCCGGGCTCAGGACAAAAGTCACCACTGCCAGGCATCAGCAACTGAAGGTGTGCGATATGCATATGTCCACATGTCCATATGTGGATTTTACAAACTGGTTACATATTGTGGCCATGCCCATATTTGTGTGTGAATGTTTGCATGCATAGGGATAGAGGTGTTCGCATGGTCATGTATCATTGTACGTGCTTATATGTGAATGTGTACACTGACTATACATAGGAGCGTTTAGTGTGCATATGTGTATGTCTATGCATGTGTCTGTACTGTGTTCAAGTGTGCATGTGGGAGTGTTTGGGGGATACATCTGAGCATGGGTGTGGGAGAGCCTGAGTATACATCTCTGTTAAGTCTGTGCATGTGTGTGTGTACCTCCCTCGAAAGCCACCAGGAGATGTTTTCAGATAGGATTCTCAGGGGACTGTGGTCTCTTCTGCAGCTTGTAGTTTCAAAGATGGGTTTGTCAATATCAGTGGAATAAAATCTTTACTGGGATTGGGATTGTACACATATGCACACAAACACGTTCACACATGCGTGTGACCGCAGTACATGCTCATGGGCCACCTGCCAATGCTGCCTTACCCTGCCTCTGGGCTGTGACCCAGGTCACCCCTGGACAGCCCAGTGTCCAGAGAACACAGTGGACTTGGGGCCTGTGACCCACCGCACCCAAACCTGGGCCGATCCACAGCTGCTGCCAGCCAGGACCTCCCTTTGTGACACACAAGCTCAGGGACATTTAGGGTCTGGCATGGGAGAGCCTGGGGGTCACTGGGCAGCCCTGCAGTTGGAGCTCACAGGCCAGGGTGCCAAGCACCCAACTCTGTGAGCCAGGCTCAGCCACTCGGTCCCTCAGGGACTCAGTTTCCCCGTTGCCAAAGGGGGCTCTGGTCCTGCTTGAGCCACGAAAAGCAATGCAGTGTCAACCCTCCCCGCCCTCAGGGGAGCCCCTGCACCTCCAGGTTGGCTTTCTGGGGAAGGTAGGAGGTGGAATTCAATCTTCCTGTTTTGATTTTTATTTCTAGAATGCAAATTAGTGCAGCCATTGCAGGGAAACGAGGTGAAGACTCCTCTAAACAGTGAAAGCGGCACGATCCAGCTCTCCCACTGTGGAGAGGCACCCAAAGGACACATGGTCAGTACATCCAAAAGCCAGCCACACAGCCGTGTCCACCCAGCACTATTCACAGCAGCTGGGACATGGGGTCGGCCAAGCGCCTGTTGGAGGATGCATGGGTGAGGGAACAGGTTGTGTGTGTCGTGGAATACTACTCACTCTTTAAAAAGGAAGAAACTCTGTGCATTGCACCAAGTGAAGTCAGCTGGGCGGGACAAGAGTGCATGATCTGACTCTCATGAGGAGTATAAGCAACATGAACTAACGGAGTGCCCAGTAGCCTGTGGTCAAAGCATCAGCTCTGCGGTGCACCAGACCCCTTGAGACCCTAGCACACACTGTGGTCCTCCCTGTCCCCACACCAAGAGAGCTGGCTGCACTGTGGACCTGCCAGGGGAGGTCCCTTACCTGCAGGGAGGACTGAGTCAGTGGGGACTCGTAGGGGACAGACACGCTTCCTCCTCCCCATGCAGTGCCAGCTCTTCTTGCTGGGCCCTGCCCCCGCCCTGGCAAATCCCAGAAGCCCCTGGAGCGGCTCTTACCCCCAGCCATGACCAAGGTTAGGTACTCCCCCCCTCGAAATGTTTGCTTCGCACACCAGCACACCCTTAGCCAGACCTGACATCCCATTTGTGCAAAGGGGTGACTGCCTTCTTAGATACTTCTATAGGAGGACTGGGTGGAAACCATTGGTCAGCGAGATCGCCTGGCGGCCACTGGTCCTTAGAAGCAGGTGTGGGGACACAGAGGCCTCCACCAGTGCCCATGGCAGAGGACCGGACTCGGAGACCTCCTAAACCAGGTACGGCTGCCCCCCACCCCAGAAGCAAATGCAAACATGTTTCTGTTTAAGAACAGTGATCCACTGCTCAGGTATCCTGGCAGAAACATCGTCAAGCTGAGGGTGTCCAGCCCCAGGACACTCTTCCAGGCGGCACTTGTGCATGTGGAGAAAGGCCCTGTCCACAAACACAGAAGACCAGGGACAGCTCGTGTTTTACCTGGGGAAGGGGCCCCAGGAAGGTTGGCACAGGAGGGACCACTGGCAGAGGAAGAGGAAGCAGGCCTGACATCAAGATCTCCTGGCTGCAGACCCGCCCTGCAGACCACGCCCCTCTCGGAAGAAGCCAGGATATCTTCGGAGGCCCCTTCGTCTCTCTCCTCATCCATCTGCACCTCACCACTCACCACCCGTCCTATTTATCCATCCATCCATTTCTGTATCGTCCATCTCTCCACCCATCATTCTTCATCCATTCACCCACCCACCATCTACCCACCCATTCATGGGTAATTCTGTGGAAACACTTCCAGGATGAAAATTATTACACCCATCATGGACAAATAATATGAAGCCTCCTCTAAAAAGCTAAAAACAGATCTGCAAAGGTTCCGGCTCTCACCTCAGGGCATGCACCCAAAGGGAAGAAGGCCAGCACCTCAAAGAGCTACCCACACAACCACGTTTATCAGCACTGTTCATAACACCTAGGATGGGGAGTCAGCCAGTGTAGGCAGCATTACTGAATGAGTACTTGAGGAAATGTGGTGTAAACATAGTGGAATAGTATCCATCCATTCACTCAACTATCCACTGATCATCTACCCAGCTCTCCATCTGTCTGTCCCTCCATCTGTTCATCTGTCTCTCCATCTATCTTCTCATCCATCTATCCACTTATTCATAGTCATCAACTATCCATATACCCATGTATTTACCCATCTATCCATCCATCTACCAACCCATCTACTCATGTATCTACCCATCTACTCACCATCCACCCATTTATCTATCCGTCTCTCTTCTCACCCATCCACTCACCCATCTAGTCATCCACCTATCCATCTACGCATCTGTCTATCTATCCATCTATCTACTCATCCCATCCCTGACTTTATATAGGCAAGGAGCATTCAGGAGAATAAAGTCAGGATCTGCCATCCTGAGCTCATTACCTGAAGGAGGCAGAAACTGCTTAGGACATTTGTGCTCCCAGGCCAAACTGAGAGAGAGAGAACAACATGTGGGTTTCTGGGGTGTGCCCAAGGTGGGTGGGATGGGGATCAGGAGACCCTGTGGTGGTCTGCAGCAGTGCAGAGCTCTGAGGCAGTAGCTGGTGTTCAGGAGCAAGGACCAGTGGGTAGCAAGGCTTCTCTGCAGACACCAAAAGCCTTGTTTTCCCAGGACCTGAAGACTGCCCAAAGACTGCCCAAAGACTGCCTGAAGTGGGCACAAGCCCCCAGCTGAGCAAAGCAGAGTAGGGTGGGCAGCCCCAGAGACTTTTCCATCTTGAATGCTGTGGGAACTGGGCCTGGTGCACTGCTCCGCCGCTGCTGTCTCAGCAGGGAGTGATGCTCTTCAATGCCCAAGTGCCCGGGGTGGGCATGGGTACCCACAGCCCCTCCCTGGCCCCTGAGGGAAGAGCGTCACATCTGCTACGTGTTGTGGGATCAAAGCCCCCACCCTACAGGTTCTTGGCTGTGACATGGTCCCCTTGCTGGCTCCCTGGGGCCATGTGCCCCTGGTGCTCTGGGGCCCTGGCTTACCTCCCACACCTCTGACACCTCCTCAGGGAAGTTCTGCCCAGTGTACCACCATTGCTGCCATCCCGAACACCAGGAGGCTGCATGGCCAGGGCAGAGCGCAGGATTCATGCCTGGGATTCCAGTCCTCTTCCTCTGCCCTTCTGAGCCATGGACTCAAGCATGAGCCACCCTCTTCCACAGGGCGCTGTGAGGACTTAGGACACTGTGCAGCATAGGAGGTGTCCCGTGGCTCAGGGAGGCTCCAGGACCTTCCAGGACAGCCTCGCCCACCATGACAGTCATAACAGGACAGCAGTGCCAGGGTCTGACCCACAGGGCTGGGCCTAGAAGCTGCCTCCCGCTCCTGGCCACTCTGCCCCTGGACCATGCTGGTGTCAGGAGCCACACCCGCTCCTGAGAATCCCTCAGCCAGTGCTCACCAAGGGGTCCAGCCTGCCTGGGAGGGGAGACCCAGGGCTCCAGCTGCACCTTCCCCAGGCACCCTAGTGGGCTGCCCTCCAAGTGGACATGAGATAATAGCTCTGCCCTCCCAGGCGCAAATGCCCAGCACAGGTCTAGTAACCCCCACTGCTGCCTCATAGCTGGCCCTTTGTCTGCCCCAGAGCCAACCAGAGAAAGTCACATGTGCCCTGAGCCACCACAAGAAGCCTCATTCCCAGGGCCACCCTCATTTCCATGCTGAGACCCCTCAGTCAGTTCCCCTGTCCTCTCCCACAGTTGGGCAGCACGGACCTCTGCTTGTTTCCCCCAGCTGTCTCCTTCACATACACCCAGGTAGAGTTGAGCCTTGGTGATGAGTGACCACCACTGCCCACTCTGACCCACATCCCCACTTCCCATGTACATGATGGCCAAACTCAACAATCCCCCTGGGGGAGTCTGCTTTTGGGGACCTATGTGGATGCTGCCCTGCTGCCCGGTGCATGCTTTGTAGAAAAATCTGGTAAGAAGGACTGTCCCCAGCTTAGATGGCTCCAAGTTCTGGGGAGAACGGACCGGAGGACCCCAGCCAGGAGCCTGCCTGGTTTGGAGATGAGGGCTGGCCAGAAGGGCTGGGCTGGGCAGTGTGAGCAGCAGCCTACAGCAATGAAGGGTCGCCGAGCCAACTGGACACGAACCTCAGAAGCCGGTGTCTTCCCAGCACCCCTAATCTCCTGCTCCCCTGCTTGGTCCAAAATATGTTCTTCAGAGGAAAGGGCCACTCCTGCAGCCCATGGGACACGGGCAGCTGGGGTGCAAGGAGAGCATAGGGGCTGCAAGCCTGGCTCCTCCCTGCTGCCCACGGTGACAAGCAATCCTCCCCTGAGAGGTGCTGCAGGGCCCTGGGGCCAGCGTCCCCTTCCCAGGAGAGCACCGCCCCACATCCCATATTGAGGTTAACTCGTGCATGGCCGGTGCCACCTTCTCTGTGCCCGAAGAACACCGGTGCTCAGCCATGGTGCTGCCCGAGAGGCAGACAGAGCATTCCTATCTGGACGGAGCCCAGCCCTCTGATCCTACAACACAGATGCCCCCGCTGTTCCCCTGGGGAGATGCGCGGTGAACATGCAGAGGGGTGAAGGCACCCGCCTGAGGCCTGCAAGAGCGGCAGCTGGCACAGTGTGCTGAGGATCGGGAGTGGCCAGAGCTCAAGGGCTGGCTGCTCAGGGAGCGCAGGGAGTGGGAGCTGCCCGGCGCCATGGGTCACAGCAGGGATGGCCTTGGCCTCCAGGAGGGGAGGGAGGCAGCAGGTACAGCAGAGGCCCGGTGGGGTTCTTCTGGGTCCGCAGGGCCCTCTTGCTCTGTACCTGGCAGGTCTGTCCAGAAGAGTGTTGTCCTCCCTGCCCCATTCCCTGTCCATCTCTTGATCACGGGTGGCCATGAAGGGAGTAATCATGACCTGGCCGTGTCCTCAGACTCCTCAGGGCTTTGAGGCTGTCACTGACCCTCGTAGTCCCTGTGGGCGTGGAACCTCGGCCTCCTCGCCCCAGATGCCCCTGCTGTGGGACAGTTGAAGCTTGCTCGGGACCCATGGCACCCCAGGAACTGGCCTCACTGCAGCCCTGACACGTGGCTATCATTCTTAATCCTCGAGAAAGGAAACTGAGGCAGACAATGCTCAACGACCTGTGCCCAGCAGGTCAGCCAGGGGCTGTGAGCCGAGCTGCTGCCCTCTGGTCCAGCCTGTGCCCTGCAGCTGCAGATGGAAATGACTTAGGCCCTGGGTGACCTTTTCCTGACGTGGGTGGCCCGGACTAGCCAGCAGCCTGAGCAAAGCTGGGCGGGCGGGAAATCATCCACTCTCACCAAGGTCGGAGCTCAAGTCGGTTCCTTGGGTCTGCGGCACCAGAAATGGCTTATTGATTTCCAGCTCCGTGGGGGAGCTTTGTTTGTGGAAGTAGTTCATCACCGCTGGCCAGCGTCTGGAACTTTCTAACGGGGATCTGGGTCTGCACATCGCCATCACCCTGTGGCCACAGTGAGGTCGACCATCTCAGCCCTGAGGACACGGGAATTGCTTTGGGGACAGGAGCACAATGGCCAATGCTCTGGACACTGCAGTGCCCGGCCCTGCGAGATGGACAGGGACAAGGGACAGGCCTGGGTTTACTTTTGCCCCCTAGAGGTGGCGGGGCAGTGACTCCGGTGGAGACTGCGTCCTGTCCACTGCAAGCCTGCAGGCCAGCTTCTGCTGCTCACCTCTGTTGTGGTGGACAGCATGCACCGTCACCACAATCCCAGGGTCTCCTCAGCCCCGCACAGCTGGGCCCCATGCTGGATGCTGGACACCAGAAGGAAACAAAGATCCTTTAAAAACACCAAGGGGAGGGGGGCTGGGGATTTAGCTCAGCGGCATAAGCACCTGCCTTGCAAGCAGGCAGTCGTGAGTTCGATCCCCGGTATCAATAAAAAGGAAAAAGACAAAAAAAATAATAAAAATAAAAATAAAAAAATAAAATAAAAACACCAAGGGTTTTCCCTCCCAGGACACTGCACCATGAAAGCAACCACTGCTCTGCCCCTCCCTGGGTCTGCTGAACAGAAATGTGTGGGGTCCAGTGACCAGAGCCCCAGGAAGCTACCCTGGATGGCCTGCTGGATAGGCTGGAGATGCAGGTGGCCCCAGGCAGTGAGAGGTCCCACCCAGGAAAGGGAGGGGCTCCAGGAATGAATTGAGATGGACAGCACCTCCTGCTAAGAGCCGTCAGGCCCCTGACCATCAACAGGATGGCTCTTCCCTGCCAGTGGGGTGGCCTGCATCCTGCACAGCAGGGAGCTGTGGCCTGGGCTGGCTGTGGGCCAGGCATGGCTCCACCAGCCACAGAAACAGGACCCTAAGCCAGGCGCTGCGGTCCTGACCCAAGAGGGTCAGGCCCAGCACCCTAGATAATGCCCACTCTCCTTTCCCCTTCTGAAGGTCCAACACCCATCACTTATCAGCAGCTATCACCACCAATGATGGCCTTGTGCCTGGGCCCTCAGGACCTTCACCACCCCCTGCACACTCGCCTAGTGCCTCTGGAAGTCCTGCTTGTCTTCAAGGTCAACCTCCAAGGTCATGTCCCTAGCTTCCCTGGACAGCACAAACCCATGCCAAGCCTCTGGACACCCTGGGCGGCTCCTGAGTAGACAGAGACTTCCCTTTCCACCACGGTCCAGGCCCAGGCTCAGAGCAGAAATCCTGACAGGCATGCTCATGGCACCATGCAGGGTGGTAGCAGGTGTCATGGAGACCTTGGGACCTGGATGCTAACCCCCTCCACCTGCCGGGCATGCTTCGCAGGCCACCTCTGAGCTGTCTCACGGCTTCTCACACAAAAGGCGACCCAGGCAGTGTGGGGCCTAACAAGGCCCACAGGCTGAGCACCGAAGCCAAGGTGCTGGCCAAGGACATGGCAAGGGTCTGTTCTTGGGGAGCAGATGGTGCCTTCTGCCTTGATCCTTACCCAGAGAGGGAGGGGAAGGGGGGGAAGGGAGAGACTGACAGAGGCACAGACGGACGGAGACAGACGGAGAGGGAGGCAGACAGGACCAGCTTTCTCGAGGCTGCTCTTCCCACGGCGCTAACCCCAAAAGGAAGGGTCCACATTGAGATCTGACTTGCTCTCCAAAGACTCCACCTCCAAACACTGTCCCCTCCTTCCTGGTTAAGGAACGCACTGGGGACACTGCTCCAACCAGGGCGCCTGCTCCCCACATTCCCTGGGATCCTGGCGGATGACTGGATGCCCGGGGCTGGACCTGGCCTCATCCCTAAGCCAGGCAGGTTGGGCACTCAGTGTCTCTACCCACTGAGGCACTTGCTTGGGCCAAGGCACCTCCCTGTTCACCGGGACATGGCTAGTGATGCACCTCCCAACACATCTCCCTGCTTCCTCCCGAGCCCCACAGAGGCCAGAGCTGGGTTTTCAGGGAAAGCCAAGGTGAGGCCTGGCTGGTGCCCGGTGTCAACCCATCTTCATTACAAGCACGGAGGAAATGGCCCTGTAGGTAACCCGCCGCTTGCTTGCAAATGCAGATGGTGGCCAGCCCAGATACCCAAGAGGCGCACTGGCTATTAAAACACATTACGTCGGTTCCGGAGAGGGACGCATTCAAAAACAAGATTTAATTTGTCTGGGTGTAAAGCCCGTACTTTAAGCACACCCAGGGCAAGCAGCAAATGAGTGTGTGCCGCAGAAAGGCTGGTGACCATTTGCTGGCTCCCCGCAAATTGAACATAAGCTGGCATCACGATGCAGCCACAGAGCACAGGGCGTAGTAATGACGGATCGGGATGTGGGGACAGTGCGTGGCGCGGGGAGCAGGGGCACAGCCGGCCCTGGCCCATCTGGGAGCACACGTGCCCTCCTGCTCCTGGGGCGAGTGCTGGCCCTCCGGATGTGCAGAACCCAGTGATGGTGGCCGGAACAGGGCCGGAGTTCAGGAAGCTGGGGAAGGGGTGGCCCTTGTGACTGGACCTGGCCAGGGCTGGGCTGGAGAAGACCCCTGTGCCTGGAGGCAGCTGTGCTGCTCGGGGACGGTGGCTGGTGTCTGTGTGTGCCTGCTGCTGGCTGCATCCTGGGGACCCTATGCCTGGAGGGTAGGGAAGTCCAAGACACTCCCAGCCTCCGGGGATGTGGATGCCACCCTCACACTACCCTGGTCACTTAAGCAAGAGAAACGCCGCCCCTGGTGCCTGGAGGCTGAGGTTATTGGGGTTGGGGTTTCCCCTCTCATGTCTTCTGAGGCCTCCAGTCATGCTGGGCTGGGGTCAGCACACATCACCTCGTTACCTTCATTGACACCAGACAGACCCTGCCCCACACAGAGCTGTGGGCCGGGGTTAGAACCTGAGCATGTGGCTCCAGGGCTTCACATCTCCGACACCACCGCTGCCTGCCTCACCCTGCGCCCCCAGCCAGGCTCTCTCCCCGTGCCCTGTGGGTTCTCCCAGATGACACATGTGGCCACAGGAGGCCCTGCTGGAGCCCATCTTCCTCTGTCCAAGCTGTCACTGCTGGGTCTCCTGGGACTGGGCAGGAAGAGACACAAATGAGCCCCAGTCCCTGAGGCAAGGTGTCAGGGGCTGCAGGGGCTCCTAGATCCCAGGAGAATGAGTCATGGACAGCAGGGGCTGCTGGGTGGCATCCAGGACCCAGGCCTTCTCTGCTGGGACCCCAGCAGCCAGCTCAGGGGGAGCCCTGGGCCACAAATGGGAGGGAGCACAAAGGGGCAGACCTGAGCAGCACCATGGGCAGCCACAGGAGTTGGCACAAAGCCTATGTGGTGCCTGGGTAAGGTGACACCCACCAGAGTATGCTGGAACCAGTGTGCTGACCAGTGGCGCCCATGCACCTAGAATGTCTTACACCAACATGCAGGCCAATTCCCCACGGCTGCCTTGGCAGAGAGGGGCGTGATGTCCTGCCATTCAGCCTGCATCGGAGCGTGTACCTTGGCCCCAGGGACTCAGCCAGCAACACTCACAGTGGGACTCTGGCAAGTCCCAGTGTCCCCATAGCATCCTGGATGGTCTCCTTGGCTAGGGCTGGTCCTCGAAGAAGCCCCCGGAGCCAGGCAAAGCAGGACCCTGGCAGTCCAGTGCAGCAGGGAATGTTGTGAGGTCTACCCTGCTGCTCCTCATTCCGTTCTGGCCGATGCTCCGGCCACAGCAGTGCCTGAGCTGTCACTTCAGCCCAACCAGTTCCCGAGGTGTGACCCAAAGAAGTGACTGCAGACCTCACACCTGGACATGCTTCAGGCCTATCACCCTGGCACCTCACCACCCAGCACAGGGACAGGGCAGGCTGGATCTCTGCAACTTGTCACACACAGTTCTGCCATGACCTCCAAGAGGGTGAACTGTGCACAGTGACCCCTACAATCTCACTGATGCCCGGTCCCAGGGACACTGAACAAGACAAGCGTGAGGGGGCTGAGACCTGCAGGGTCTCTATCAAACCCTCCGGGTCCCCTAGCTGCAGGTGGTAGCCAGTCCTCCCTCCCTGCAGTCAGATAGGAGACATTTCCCAGGCACACCTGGCGTTCTTACATGAGACCCGCGCTCACTGTCTGTGGTCATAGCTGCATCGCCAGGTGCTGTGGATGCCCTGGGTCCTCAGTGTCCAGCCAGCTGGGGGCTTCAGCTTCCTTCTCCCAGGGCGAAGGTGTGCCAGTGTGGGCTGGGCTGAGAAGCGTTTCTCTGGGCTGAACGCAGATGGTGGAGGCTGATTTGAATAAATCTATTAATTATCTGCAGCTTAGCATGCATGTGTATGTGTGCACTCTGCAGCTTCTAAATAATGTAATTTCGGAAGCCTCAGCATCTATTACATTTAATTACTTCTCCCCGTGGTGTGTAGGATCGAGATGCTGTGATAACAGTGCCATCCCAGGAGCCCAGCGAACCCCATGGGGCCACTCTGCAGGAGGGCAAGAGTGGGGGAGGGGGGCCCAGCCCTCCCCAGGGACCCCCCTGTTCTGCTGCCCCCTGTGGTCTCCCCACTGCATGGCACGCTTCCATCCTCCCCTCTGTGCCACAGGCGGGACCTTGGTAAAACCACCAGGCCCTGTTCTCCACCAGCAGTCCATGGCATTGGCCAGAGACCCAGTTGAAGCTCTCTGTGGACCCAGCCGAGAGCCAGCACCTCCCAGGTCCAAGGCAGCGGTCAGGGATCAGTGGGCAGGTGGGGGGAGGGCAAGCAGGGCAGCATCTACCCCCTCGGAGGTGGCCCCAGGCTGTGGATCTGGGGAAAGCAGCTCCCGAGGGGCCCGGCCTCACCTTGGCAAAGGCACCCTTGCTGGACTTTAGGGGCTGCTGACTCGGGGGTACCCACCTGGCGGGGGTGGGGGACAGAGAGGCACTGCCAGCACGTCGTCGGCGTTCACTAACCTTCTGCCATCTCCCACTCTCTCTCTCAAGACTTGCATGTTTTGTTTTGTATTTTCTAAGGCAGGAATTGAACCACACCTTCCCACTGGGCTACATCCCAGCCCTTTTTAGCTTTACTTTGAACAGGTCTTACTATACTGCTGAGCTGCCTAGGCTGGGGCTGAACTAGCAATCCTCCTGCTGCCACCCCAGGGATCTGCATTTCTGAAAACACAGAGGCTCTTGGGTCTCTCCGTGTGGGCGTGAAGGAAGCACAGAAAAGGCCAGAGGGGCAGGGTGGGGCCCACTGCAGGCAGGGACCTCCCTGCCACCACGAGGAGGGCAGAGAGGATCGGCTTGCCCCGCTGGGCACCATCACAGGTGGGATGGGGGGTGGCCCGCCCATCGCTCACCTCGAGCACCCATCTGCGGCTCCCTCGGGAATGGCTGTGCTGAGCCCTGGGCACTGTCCAAGAACCCTGAGGATGGAGTAGACACCTCTTGGTCCAGCACCTGCCAAAAAGCACCAGCATCCCCGACTCCCTGAGAGGCGACCCTGTCATGTAGCTCCTGGGGACTGCGGGGCCGGCGTCCTCCTGGGCCATGTCCCTCGGGGAGGACGGTGGCCCAAAGCGAATCTCTCCATTTATCATTCCTAAATTATATTCCAGACACCTGGGAAATTTTCAAATAATAATAATTTGGAGGAGTAATCTGTTAAACAATAGCTTTTAATATTCATTTGTTACTGGCCATGAGTGGCCGTAATAATCTGATGATTAAGCCAGGGTGACCTTCACTGAACCTCAACAATTCTCATTTGCATCCTCATTAAAACGACAGTTTCAGGCTCATTCTTTGAAATCTGTGAGGCTCTTTTTCCAGAATTTCCAGGCCTCCCTAAAGAGTAATTAACTCGTGTGATTAAAAATGTAATATGTTGGGAATATTTTTGACTTGACGAAGGTACCAGGTTAAAAGTTTTAATATATGCTGTATTAATCATAAATCGCTTTGATTTAAAGAAAAAAACCTTAAGAATGAGAGGTAAATGGAAAAGCCTCGTTGCCAGAGCGGGATTATGCTAATTCCGCTCCTATCCTAAGTTTTATTAATGGGAAAAATGATGAGCCAAACCAGCTGTCAAACCCGGGCACCTTTGAAGTGACCAGAAATGTGGCTCTCGAGGCCCAGGTGAGGGCCTTGGAGCTACCAAGTGCGGCCAACCGAGCGTGATCACATATTCAGCGCACATGAAACCAGAGTGGAGAGGCCACTCGTGCTTGCCCCTGACATACGGGACTATCTGGTGAGTGCCAGGTGCTTGGCTACCCGGGCAGCCCGCCACCTCCACACCCTGAGGAGAGGTGAGGCCCGGGGGCCACACAGTGGGTGACGACGTCCCGCCGGGCTATGGTGGGTGAGGGTGAGCCCAGAGATCTGCAGGATCCTGCTGGCAGGCCGTCCTCACCTGCCCAGGCTGGGGGAGACAGGGGCAGCAGTAGGGAAGCTTGGGATGGGGGGACAGGAGGGACAGGATGGGCCACCCCTCTTGAATCTCTGCTCAGCAAAAATGGGCGCTGGCCTGCCACCCTCCTATGTGAAGACCACAGAGCCTTGTGATTGCCCTCCAGGCTCCCCTGCGAAGCACGGCTCTCCGGGAGAGGTAGGGCACCTGTCCACTCCATCTCCCACAGCGCACCCCTGTACATGCACCCTTGGGCCCCAAGTGCTGTGTGGATGGAAGCCAGTTGTCCCCACCCCTACCCACTCCGGCTCCTCAGGCTCACTGCCCAGCCATCCTTGGCCATGGCCCCTGGCTGCTGTGGGACCTGGCCCAGCCACAGGGCACCTCCCACGGCAGCCATAGCACAAGGGATCGGCATGTGTGGGTCTCCATGAAAGGGGAAGCAGGCCAGGCAGAGTAGGAGCAGGTGACGTGCTCATGGTGGCCTAGGGGACATGGTAGGATGGCACTAGGAGCCACAGAGACCCGAGGAAGGATGCCCTGGCGGAGGCCTCAGCAGGCCAGGCGGGCAGGGAGGCCTAGAGGAAAGGCTGGGGGCAGCACAGTCCCAGAGGTGACGAGGGTGCAGAATGTGAAAAGGTCCCCTTTGGACAAAGAGGTGGTGTCTGGAGCTTGCCTGAGCGGGACAGAACTAGGCAGGAGAGGGGACAGGTCACCATGCTGGCCTTCCATGCAGGGTCAGTGACAGCCCAAGGGGCAGGGACAGGCCTTCCTGCCACATGTATCAGGATGACCTGCAGTCTGCCAGCCGGCGTCTCTCCCCAGGGTCACACACAGATACCTGCCCCCAGCGCAGGGCCAGGCCTCGGCCTGCGGCTGTGAAGACAGTGTGTACCCCAAGCCAAGGAACAGGGAAGGCAGGGACAAGACAGGACACCAACGGCTGGGGCTCCTTGGGCCACGAGCAGGCAGGCAGGCCCTTGTAAGGATGATAAATATTTATTTAAGGTTTTTCCAGCTGTCAGTGTGATAAACGGACCTTTGACAAAATCGATGACTCAAAAAAGCTGAGTTAATCTGCAGGGGACCCTCTGAAAGGGCGTCCCAGGCTGCCAGTGACACAGAGCCCCCCAAGGGAACTTGGGGTGATCGATCCAATTAGGTCAGAGCCAGCACAGCCGGTTGGGAAGACGCAGCATCCTCAGTGAAGGGCCAGACAGACGCCTCCTGCCTGGGGTCCGCACATCTCGAGGGTCAGCTCCTAGAGGCCCAAGCCTCATCTGTGCCACGCTGCATGCCCACTCTGTCCCCTGGGCCTCTAACTGGCACCGTGGCAAGTGTCACTCAGCCGTCAGGCCACCTCTTCCCTGGAGCAGTGGAACCTGGAATCTTCTCCCAAGAGTCCAAGTCCATTCCTCTGTCCCTTCAACCAGGACAGCAGCTCTACCCTCTCCTCCTCCCTAGGCTGCTGAGTACATTTCAGGACGTCACCAAGTCCAGCCACTGAGTCCTCCTAAGTGCAGTGTGCACAGGCCAAGCTCTGGCAGGTTCAACACTGCTGTTCCATGGAACTGCCCAGGACCAGGCGTCCTGCAAGTGTCCAGCCTGACTTGTGTGCCCTGCAGACATGGCCAGCAGATCTCCGTGCCCAGCCCAGGGCTCCCAGGCAGCACGCTGAGAGACTGAGACTGGGTCTCCAGGGCATCCTGTGTATCCGATGCTCCCTTGCCAGCCCGGGAAAGGGAGCAGACACTTCTCCTTCCTCCTTAGGAGGAGACCGTTCTCCTCCCAAGGACATTTTAGGGGCTTCTTCCTGACATTCTTGGGGTGCTGGTCCCACTCCCAGGTCCTGGGGAAGTCTGAGCCCACGTGGAGAAGTATCCAGCCCTGACACAGTGACATGTCAACTCCACCCACACTGGCTGAGCGCATAGAGTTCCAGGTGCTCCAGGAAGTCGCAGGCCTGCCCCTGCTGTCAGGCTCCCCTCAGAAGCCCACCTGGAGTGGCCATCTCCAGAAGGGTGACTAGTGCCAGCCTGGAGGGACAGGAGCCAGGGCAACCCAGGAGGCACCTGTGCCCGCTTCCCAGGGAGTCCTGGAGCCAGCCAGGTGTCCCTTTTTCCAATACCACGGCATGAACAGGATGAATAACTTTTAAATTCAAATCAGGGCCACTCTGTGAAATGCACAGGCATCACTCACTGTGGCCAGGTTCAGATGAGAATGAATCTGGAACTAGAAACCCACCTCCTGCTCTGTGGCGTCTGCCTGTGCCCATGGGCCAGGGATAGTGAGTCTGCAGCCTGCTGTGCACCGTGCTGACAGCGGGTATCAGACTGGGCCTGGGCCGGAGGTCCTGGGGTGCAGCCGCAGTCCTGTGGCAGGCACTCTAGCAGTGGTGGGCAGGGACTTGAGGTCAGTGTGGGCCCTCAGACGTGTGTTACCTACATCAATCATGGCCATGCAGGACACACTGCGCAGCCTTTGCACTGTCCATCAGAAAACTCTTCTCCAGGTCACTCTGATCTACAGAGAATCTCTGGCCAGACGGCTCCTGGCGGAGTGGGTGGGATGGCTTCACGTACTCCACTCATGGAAGGCGGTGTGTTCAGGGACAACAGTCCATGTAGGTGGAGAGGAAGCCAGGCCTGCAGCAGCACCCACTGCCTGCTAGGTAGAACGGGGGTGGGTAGGGCTCCGAGATAAGGGCTGGGGTGCCCCTGATTGTCGAGAAGACTGTTGCTCCTCCTGCTTCTGTGTCCTGGGCCCCAGCCACCTGGCTCCGTGGCCAGCAGGACTCACGGTGCACAGCACCAGCCGGCCACATACTTCTGGAGTCAGGCCTGTCCCTTGGGAGCAGCCCCACACCCACCCTCAGCCTCAGGGGGCTGAGATCAGGAGAAACCAGCAAAGCTGCACCCTCCCCTGCAGGTGAGCCCTTCCCTTCCTGCTGGGGCTAAGCAGGGACCCACAGCCAAGGCCACCCCAGCCACCCAGGCACAGGGGCACTGTGACCACGGAGTCTTTGGTTTATCACAAAAGTCTGTGACTGCAGATGACCAAGGCAGGCACTTAGAATACTGTACCAGCTGGCTGAGAAAGGACCAGCCTGACTGAAGGATGTGACAGGCCACGCCCACTCAGTGTCCTTAACCACGCCCACCCAGCCCAGCCACACCCATTCATCCCTCAGCCACGCCCACTCATGGTTCCATGAGCCTCAGGGAGCAAAAGAGATGGATGGTCCAAGGAGATTCCAGAACAGGGTAGTGCAGTTTGTTCCAGCAAGAGTGCCCTTCAAGGACCAGGCCCCCAGGAGTGGCTGTGGGCTGCAGCAGGGTATGGCACCCTGTGTGCTGTGTGGCCCTCTCGGGTCCCTGCCCGGACTCACCACCCCCTCAGAAGGTACAGCCCCACAGACCTCAGTTTCTCCCTTCTCTGCCTGCACTTGTGCACGGGGTGGAGGAGAAGCCTGCTCCCTCCTCCTATCGCCTTCTGTCTCAAACTGAAGCAGCAGCGCCCCGATGCAGACAGGGACACCGAGGTCCCCCAGGTTCCTGTCAGCAGGCCCAGGGCAGGACAGAGGCACTGCTGAGGCTTTCAGGCTCAGAGAGGGCGCGAAAGCAGCCCAGACGAAACCTGTGCCGCAGAAGGAAGTGCAGTCCTGGGGTGCCTGCGATGCCTCCGGTCACCTGAGATCAGGGCGCATCCCTTCCCCTGCCCCTGCCCCTCACCCAGGTGAGGGCTAAGGGACATCACAGGTAGTGCCACACTCTCTGTCCCGCCTGGAAGAAGCTGAACACGGAGCACAGGCTGATTAGGGAGGCCCCAGAGCTCCAAGTACACCTGAGGGTTCCAGCCAAGGGCCTGACCCCCGGGGCCCCCATGCTGGACGGTCCCTGTGTAGGTGAACCCAGAGGCCCCCAGTAAGGGCAGTGGCCAGGTTTTCCTGTGAGTGGTTCTGCCGAGCCGCCTCTGCCTCTCACGGGGAAACAGAGATACCATCAGACATTTTGATCGTTTCTATTTCTGTTTCTACACTTCAATTTTGGCAGTCTTCTCTTGGGAGCTGGGGGGAAACACATTTTTCTCTACCATTTTTAATCTTCTTTTATTTATCAAACTTAGCTTCTCTTTTCGTGAATTAAAACAGCGACTTGGACAGAGTCTGGAAAAACAAACTCTTTTCAAACCAGACTAAGATTGAGTTTGGCTAGCCAATGACTCCGGTCTTTCCTGAGCGGCCTCCGAGGGTGACCTTCCTTCCTGAGGCTCAGGGTCTCATCCTGCACCTGGACTGGAAGCCTCTGCAACCGAGGCTGGTCTGTGGGTGGCTCAGTCTGTGGTCACCCCCTCTCTGCCCCTGCACCCTCAGGGAGGTGAGCTGGAGGGCAGGAAGATGAGGCACTCCTCCCTCTGCCCTCAGAAAGGGGACAGCATCGTGGGGGCCTCAAGGGTCTCCAGGGCCACTGCATCTGCTGGCTGAGGCCAGTTCTCCCCAGCCCTGCAACCCTGCACAGGTGCACATGGTGATGGAGCAGATAAGGGATCCCACACAGGCAATGCCCTGGGCACTGGACAGGACAGGACAGAGGGCCCGGCACTGCCCACCACCCGTGCAGACCCTAGGAGTACAGCTCTCCTAGGGCAGCCACTTAGCATCACTCTCATACACACACTGCTGCAGGCTACCCACCCAGGCCCAGGCACAATGGAGGCCCAACTCTGGCCTTAAGTGTGCCTGGCCTGTGTTACTCTGGCCACCAGGAGCCTCAGGGCAGCTCTCTCAGGCAGGACGTAGTGTCTCCTCCCACTCCAGGTGGAGACAGCCACAGGACATCGCATGGCACTCATGACCCCAGACAGCAGCGGGGTACCCTGCCCTGGCAGACTCAGGGTGCTGTGGACAATGTGCTTCTAGAAGAGACAAGTCAGAGTATGGGTTTCCCCCCTCCCCCTCCAGGGATCTGTAGACTCCGATCCTCACCTCCTTCCTTCGCTCCAGCCACTGGACCATCTGCAGTGGCCTCCAGAAGTTCTCCCAACTCCGCACTGCATACAGCCCTTCTCCCCAAGGATGCCCAGGCCTGGACGTAGGGACCCTAAACACTGCACGACTCCCACTATCAACACAAGACCCTCGACTCCATGCCAAGAGCACTAAAAGGCAGCAGCTGGCAACCAAGCGAGACAAGCGTGGTGGGAACATCCCACGGCTTGTTGGGATATGCCGGCTCTCAGGACCTCAGAGTGTGACAGCTGCTGTCACCGGAGACAGGAGCAGCCCCCAGACAAGCGCCACCAAGCCTTTGCACAAGGACGAGGGGTAGCCTCCAGGAAACCAGTGAGGGAACCCCAAGACCAAGGGCGCCAGGATCAATGGTGGCCACAGCCCAGGCTGGAATAAGGGACCTCAGAGAGCAGATGAGAGGCCAGAGGAGGGGACAGGAAGGGGACAGCACAGTCCACACACATAAACCATTTGCTTACGACAGCCACTGGGACAGGAGACACCACCTCGCCACTTGGAAATCTCTGCAAGGGGTGGTCACCTTCTCTGTGGGACTTCTTGGTCCTGTTGGTGGGCTGCTGGGGGCTGCTGGGCAGCTGCCCTCACCAGGAGACAAGTAACTCCAGGAAGGGTGGTGGCCTCCTGGCTTCCTGCTACTGGCTGTTAAGGAATGTAGTGATGTCCCCAGCGGGCTCCCAGGCAGGGCTTTGGCAAGGTGAGTGGATCGCTGGGGCTCAGCGCAGACTGATGTTGGAAGTGGAGTCTGGGGGGAAGCGGAGGTTCCCCGGGGTGTGACATGGAAGGTCCATCTCATTCCCTGCGCCTGTGTCTTCTGCCCCCTCTCTCTTCTTCCTGTGTTCCATGCTGTGAGCAGCTTGCCCGCCATGCCCTGCTGGGGAGCCAGCCAACCACCGTCTGAGACAGGAGCCAAAGTAACCTCCTCCTTTGACTCGGGGGTGTCAGGTCCAGCATCTCAGCAACAAGGGAGGCACCTGGGGCAAGGAAGGGGGTGCTCCACTCTCCATGTGCCCCTGGACACACTCCGGCACTTCCACAGCATCCTCAACCCAGGCCACGTCCAGTGATTCTGGTATGTCTGGAACTCAGGAGCACCCTGGTATTGGCCTCCCCGAGGCCCAGAGGGACAACAAGACTTAGAGAGGGAAAGGAGCAGGAGCACTGGACACAGCTGGCACAGTCCCCTGCCCTGGAGGAAGCTGGCCGGTGCTAATGGAATTAGCACCCCACTTCCTCTCCCGGGGGGCTGCTGCTCCTTGGACTCCAACCTCACATTAGCACTTGGGCACAGAGGTCTGTGTATTCCTGTGAAATGTCGCCTGGTCACATGGCTCTGTGCCGGGCACTCTGAGGGCACCTGCAAGCCTAGGACAGCTCCAGGGTGAGGAGGGAGCCTGGAATGATCCCCAGGCCAGCACCAGTTGGCATGCTGCCCACCACCCTCCCACAAGCAGCCATTAACTTGGGAGACAATGCCTAGGCCCCGAGGTGAGGAAGAGGAGGCCCTTGTTCTGTCGCCTGGGGACATCAGCATTCGACCTGTCCATTGTGACCCGGGGTGACCAGCAGTCATTCAAGGTAGAGGGATAGGAGATGGTCGTTGGGTCCAGGGCTCCATGAGCGACATGACTCGGAAAGCCATGATCAGTCATGAAGACTGGACTGATAGGTGGGCGAAGGGCAGGAGCCTGCTCTCCTGACCCCAGGAGCACTTGGTGTCACTCCCTGTGCAGAGCTCGGAGCCCAGCGAGCTCAGGTTTTGGGTCCCCACGAAGCACTCAGGGGACCAGCTCATCCCTGCACATGGGGCTTTCTCCAGCTGGGGTCACCTAACAAGCAGGTGCTCACCTTGGGGGAAGCCAGCCTGTCCTGGCTTAAGTGAACCCCGAGGGTGCAAGTGTCCCCCAGGCTGGGCCCAGCTCAAGCCCAGGACAGACCAGGGGACAGAGTGAGGGTTCTGTCAGGATGGGCCGCTGTCACCCCAGGAGGATGTGCACAGGAGGCTGTGGGTGGAGCTGGGGTGGTCGGGTGCCTGGATGACTGAGAGGCCAGCTGGGGGTGCTGCTCCCCGACAGTGCCTTTACCACCTGCTCTTCCTGGGCGACATCTTCTCCAGAGAGGCTGCAAAGGTCACTTCCCCTCCTTGCAGGCCAGTTTCATAGCCACAATTATGTTTTATGATCCTTTTATGAAGATTTTTATCTTTCAGTTCCACAAATGTTATTGCAAAAAAAATCACTGGAGCCCCAATCTGTCCAGGAGGGGATGGGCTTGGTCAACTCGAGCTCAGTGACAAGCAGCATGCCTGACTTCTAGGGCAGCCGAGGCAGGCTGCAAAGCCCGGTTCCCCTGAAGTGTTCAGGGGTTGTGGGCGCTTGTGCCAGGGCGGGCGTGGAGAGGAGGTGCTGTCCCCCAGTCCTCTCCTGTAGGATGGCATTGCCACACTGCCCAGGAGGTGGGCAGGGCCCTCCCAGGGGCCTCTCAGACACTTCACACAGCCATCCACTGCAATGCCAGCCTGCACACAGGTGAATTCGGGGTTTGGGGACAGCCCAGAGCCCAGCAGGGAATGGTCCATGGGGAGCTGTTCACACTCACAGCCTCCAGAGGTTAAAAGAATACAAAGGAACAAAGCAGCCCTCAGGCCGTGCACACCACCCAGGCAGCCCAGGTGGGAAGTGCTCCAGCTTGCCACGCACCCATCCAGGGAATACAGGGTCCCAGGGTCCCCATTTGGTGCTGCCGACAGGCTGAGTCTGCAGCCAGACTTCCTGGTCCTCCAGACCAAGTGCTCTTGGGTGCACACTGAGGCCTGGGCCCCTTTTGTTCCCCTGTTTGAGCCCCACCACAGGTTCCTTCGGGGCTGGCACTACAATGCCTCAAACAAAGCCTGTGGTGGGCAGGCACAGCTTGGATGGCCCAGCTGACAAATGCAAAGACAAATCCATCACCTGAGGGCTGTTTTCCCCAACTGAGGTCTCACAGTGCATGAGGGAGCTGAGTGCTGGAGTCATGAGGCTGTGTAAACAAGGGGTCAATTTGGAGATGATTTTAGGGCAGCCACCTGAGCAAGATGCACAGGAGGACATCGAGACTGGGGTTACTGTAGAGGACACACTGGGGTGACCAAAGTGGAACCCTGCATAAATCTGCCATCCAGAGCAAACAGAGAGGTCAGGCAATGTGGTGGTCACTCTCATGGACTCCAAGGAGCTGGACCTAGTGGACTCAGGGGCTCCAGGGCAGGCAGTGCCCACGCCACCAGCCTTCTGAGGTGTCCTGGCTTCCGAGAGACACCTGCGCTTCCCAGGTGCCTGTGCACACAGCATTTTCTGTCCAAGCCACCACCACCTATGTAGGTTGCAGCTTCCTGTGGGAAAAGCCAGGAACCAGGTCCGACAGCACAGTCCTGGTGCTGACAGGCAGGGACACCAGGGTGAGAGGCTGATGCAGAAGGGGCACTGACGCTGAACGCTCCCCTCAGCTGGGTGAGGATGAAGGGTCAGTTCAGCTGCTACTTTCGGTCACAAATCTCTCCAATTCCAGTGCTTTCTGGGGCTCGGGTCCTGGGAGTCACGTGTCAGTGGGGATGGAGAAGACCCGGTCAGCTGCACTCCTGGTCCGTGGCCAGCTAGCTGGTGGCCGGCTGAGCCTCTCCTGTTCCGGGGCACTTCTCTCTCCTAGAATCAGCCCAGCCCCCTGTCCCCCTCCGGCCCCAGAGTCCCATGCAGAGGGTGGCCTGGACCTGAGTCCTGCGTGGCGGCAGCTTTGGAACTTGGAGGGTTCTCCTCTGCACCCCCCTGCTGTCCAGTGTCAGCTGTCCTGTCACTTCATAGAAGTGGGCACTGGAGCCGTCCTGCACGTGCCTGCCTCCCACGGTGTCTGTGATGGGCTTTGGGGCTCAGATACCCAGCAGGCGATGGGCCAGGTGCTGCGTTCCTCTGCCAAGTCCCTCGGGCTTCAGTCCTCACTGCCACTGGACATTCACGGCCATCATCAGCTGTCCTTGTGCAAGAAAAACTCCACCGGGTGGAGAACAAAGCTGCACTGACAAACTGTCTCTGCGCAAACCTAACTGTGCGTGTAAGAAAAGCCCTCACGATAACGCTCTGTTTCCTCCCAGGTGCCAGGAGGGAAATCAGAGAGGTTTTCCTGCCCAGGGATGACGGCAGGAGCCGCTCCCAGGGTCCTCAGCTGCCAGCACTCTCCGTGCAGAGCTGCTGCAACTCGACAGAGGGGCCCACATCCCATCATGGCGCTGTGATTACCTGCCAAATAAACCAATTTGGGAGCTCACTGGGGTCTTTCTGGCCACCTCTCTGGGGTCCTGGCTGAACTGGCCTTATCTCCATTTCCCTACAACCAGCCTCCTCTGAGAGGCAGAGAAATGTCATTACTACCAAGAAAGCGAGGTCGGGAAGTGGCAATTACTCCACAGGACGGCAGAAGGTCCGGAGGTGCTGCTTTGATGGAACCTGGCCTGGGTGCACCGCAGGCCTGAGGTCTCCACGCCGCACATGTCCACACCCCTGCTTTCCAAAATCACCAGGTAGTCCCCCCACGATAAACCTGCGCACACCTACGGGAGACCTGCTGCATGCTATAACACACACCAATGACACACAGAGGAGGATGGGGTGAAGAAAAACCACTCAGTGTGTTCTCCAGTGACCCAGCTGGACCCCACACCACCTGACCACATGTGCAGGCAGGAGGGTCTATTACTTGCCCTCTGACATGTGGCCAAGCCTGGTGACTGAGTTTGGCTGGGGAGTGTTGTGAGAATGACCCATCATAAGCCTTGCCTGAGTGTGTGCATTTACACCTGTTATCAGGCGTAACTGGTATCAGGACAAAACCATGTCAGAGGGCCGCTAGCCGAGGGCAAGCTGGAGAGGCAGAGAACATCTGAACCCCCAACCCCTTGTATTCTGGGGCCCAAACAGTGGCCCACCTGCATACCCACACGTCAGGAAATCCATGCTGCCTAACCAGGATTACTTGTTAGGCAGCATCGCTGTGACAGTGGCTGACTGTTACACTGTTTCAGACCCTCACTCCACCCGGGTTCTGCCTCTCACAATACCTCACAAATAAAACTGCATTCCAGAGTTCAAGAGCTAGAGGCAAGCCAGGACCAAGGACTGAGCCGCCAGCCCTTCCTGCCACGCTCTGCTCTGACCCAGGTCCCAGAGTGAAGCAGAGGAGTGGGGACGGCTCCAGGCTCCCCTCAGCTAGAAAGGCCCCCCAGCTCCGAGGCTGAGAAATGGTGCTCACATCCCTGAGTCAGCTCAGGCCACCCCACCCTCCCCAGCCCTAGCATCTCACAGTGAGCGGAACCCACAGCCCCAGAACAACGCGTACCACTGCCACCGCCTGCCCGCACCCAGCCATCTGGCTCCAACCAGCAAGGCCCCGAGTCCCGCAGCCTGGAAGCCAGCTGGCTGTCACTTAGGGGCAGCTGCTCCCTGACCACAGCCACCACCCAGAGCTCCTCCAGGACAGTCCCCAACCAGGCCTGCTCGAGAAACTCCATACCCCTTTCGGCTTTCCTCCCTCCTTACAGACGCGTGCAGGACTGTGTACAGGCGTGAACCGTCCTGGACCGCGGGGAGACGCTGGTGTGCGTGTGCACATTGCGTGTGTCCCTCAGCTGCTGCACACAAAGACACTCTGTCCTCCCAAGGCGCAGGGACAGCAGGGCCGGAAGCCGGGCGGCAAATGAAGACAGGCACGCGTTGACATGGAAACCCAACAGTTAAAAATTCTTCCGGCGGCTTCGAAATGTCAGACTTTGATAACCAGGTTGGAGTCCTTGTTCCACCATCGCGCAGTGTTTGGCAAAACAAGCCCCTCCACGATCACTGACAACGTGTCAGTGCCGCGCGCAGAGCCATCTGTCCGCCCCGCCGGGCGTGTGCTCGTTACCGGCGCCGGGCCCCCGCGTGGACACGCTGTCAGCTGTGAGGACGGCGCCACGTTATGGACACGGAACTTGTTGGCGAACAAAGGGGGAACGCTGGTGTCCTGGTGTGAGGAGGGAAAGCCCTCTGACAGACGATTCTCTCTCTCTGTTTCACCACAGAGCTCAGGGCTGCTGGCATCCGCCTCCAGCCAGACTCCGAATTCCAAGTCCTTGCTAATTAATTGAACTGCGTGTGTGTGTGTGTGTGTGTGTGTGTGTGTGTGTGTGTGTGTACATATGCATAAGCAGGGCTGCACGGAGAAACAGCCCTGCACCCACATATGGACGGTCGCCTGTGCCCTGAGAGGGCCAGGGGCAGGCAAGCTTGGTGCTGGAGGGTGCGCTGGTACAGTGGGGCCACCAGCGGGAGACCCAGGGCATGTGTGCTGTGGCCTGGAGCATGCAGGTCAAGGGACACGTGCATGTATGCCTGTGATGCGGTGGCGTGTGTGTGTGTGTGTGTGTGTGTGTGTGTGTGCAGTGGTGCGTCCCATGTGTGCACACATGAGTGTGTATGTGGTGTGTTCCTGGGCCATTCATGTGACTAGCACACACATGCACGCTTGCACACTTGCACGCAGTCACCTGGCCTTGGTACGCATGTGTGTTTAACCCCAATCTCACAGAACGCGGAAATCTGTCACCACTCCTGAGCACAAATGTTACTGATTCCCTTTCGTCTCACTGTTCTGACTATACGAGCCATAAGTGTGCATCTCACATGACACATGGGCACATGTGTGTGTGCTACAAGAGACCTACCTTCAGGACACAGGCTCAGAGAAGGGCTGTCATCCCCACATCCACCCGTGGGAGCACCCCACTCCCAAGTTGTAAGTGCACACACAGCATCCCCACGAGGATGTGGCCCTGGAGCTGACCCTCAAAGGGCTTAGGACCCCAGATCTGGGGGTGTTCTAGCCATGCCCCAGAAGGACCTGCATGGCACAGCTGGAGACGAGCCACTCAGCCTCAGTGTCCACCAGAAACCTCCCACTCTCCCAGTGGTCCTTCCCCTCAGATGTCACAGGCCAAGGCCACCTCATCCCTTCCCTGAAGGCCCCACCTTCAGCCCAGACCTTCCCCAGCTCCCTAGCATTCTGGGGGCACCTGCCGCCCTGCTCCAACCCAGGATACAGAGCAAGGTCCTCAATGGGGACCTGCCCACCGCAGTAGGGAACCAGGCTTCCTGAGCCCTGCTGTGGGTCAGGACCCAGCCAGGACACTCTCCCCAAGCCCTGGGACACACAGTGCTGCCAGCCTGGGACGGGACACTCCAGGAAGCAGGGGGGTCCCAGCATCAGGCAGGCTTCCCAAACCGAAGCCCTAGCCCTGCCTAGCTGTCCCTGGGCCCCTGACATGCTGCCAGAGCTGGCCATGGTCACCCCTGCAGAAGTCCTCAGCAGACCCCAGGGGACCAGCTTGGCTCTGCCTCCCCTGCCTGTCCTTCCCGACCTAGCCCTGTCCTACTGCCCCTCACCTGGTCCTGCTACGCCCGCATTCCTGCCCCTGCTGGGAGAGGCTTGGCTGGGAGTCGGGGAGCAGCCTGTGATCACCCTTGGTGCAGAGCTGCCCCCAGCCCCTGCTCTGGTCCTGCTGCTCTCGGAGCCACTCTCACTGCCTTGACCTAATTTCGTAACCATGTTGCAGGACACGGGCTTCTGTGCCCAGTGAGGAAGGACAGGAGGGGGAGGGACAACAGTGAGGGAGGAAAGGCAGCTTCCCTGGGCCTTGGGTCACACAAAACCTGCTCCAGGCGGGCTGGGGTGGCCGGAGGGTGGTTGTGCATCAGCAGAGGGCACTGGCTTGGTGTCACCTCAGGGCCTGCTTAGGCTATGGGAGTGACACCAGGCACCAGGCCCAGACCCAGGCCCGTCCTTGACAGCTTGGCTTCCCTGTCTTCCCTTGACCTTCCCTGCAGGAAGGTCACCCCCAGGGTCAGGCCGCAGGGACCCAGGCCGAGAAGGCCAAGGTGCCTCACAGCTGCCTGAGGTTCCGGCCCTGGCCAGCCGGCGCTGGGATAGACTTCTGGTGCCAGGAAGAAGAGGGGTCAGGGGCATGGAGCAGGGGCAGATGGGGACTCGTTTGGGCAGTGGAGCCAGGAGGGGCTACACCACTAGGGCTCAAAGCCTTGTGCTCCACAATCACACTTGCAGACATACGTGTGCACATTCGCAGGCACACACATACATCCTTGTCCATGAGCAAAGGCACATGCACGCACACATGCATGTCCACAGTCAGGCACACACTCATAAGCACACGTGTGCTTACACACATGCCTGCAAACACACTCCCCTGCAAATACATACACATACCTCCAGGGGTGCAGCACACATGTACACACTCACATGCCCACACATACACATATACAGTCCCATACAGTCCCTGTAGGAGTCCCCTCAACTCCCCAAGGGGCTGACATCAGGCCCTGAGCACCTGGGTGCATGGCTCCCCTCCAGGGCCTGGGCAGGCATCGATGGCCTGGGCTGCCCTGGACACCATGGGGCATAGGAAGCCACCCTTGGGGGAGCCAGGACTGGCAGAGGGGGGATCCTGGAGGCACATAGGGAGCCAAGCCCCCTGGGGACACTGTGCATGTGACAGCCTCGTGTCCCTTGTCACTCCGGAAATGCAAGACTGAAGAGGAGATCCTGGCCTTATCGTGCTGGCTGGCCGGACCTCACTCTCGGGCAGCTGAGCTCTTGCCACACCCCAGCTTGGGCCCTGGGTAGGCCTTGGGCAGTACGGACACCTAGGGACACGCTGGTGGTGCTGACGATGACAGGGAGACACCCAGCACCCCAGCCCGGAGGCCCACGCACCACACACCTATGCAAGCCTGTGCCTCTTCCCTGGGCCTCCTGGTCTTTCCAGAAGGCCTTGGACCTGGCGGGCGTGCGGCCTGGGGCTGCTCAGGGCCTTTCCCCTGTTTGTTCCAGGAGCCTTCCTGGGGCCCACCCTGCTGCTCGGACTCACCCTGGGGTTCCCTCCTTCCACCCTGGTCCTGCGGCACCTGGACCCTCCAGGCCTTCGGCCGCTCTGGCTCATCAAGTTCCCCTCTAGACCGTGTTGGGCTCTCGTGTGAGCTCACGTGGCACAGCACCGTCCCCCACACACCTGGCCAGCACAAGGCAGCGGTTGCTACATCACTGCTAAGGACACTGGCATAGCCACACCTCGAGCCTGGCAGGCAGGACCCACAGGTGGGTGCGGCTCCCTGCTCCTGCAGTCGCCTTCCTCCAGCAGCCATCCTGTACACTCAGCTCATGGACACAGACACTCGCCATGTCCACACAGACACCACACCTGCCCTGTGCAGGCTGCCCCACTTCCCAGCATCCTCGGGGCAGCAGGGGCTGGGTTCATAGGCAGATATGCTCGGACTATGGCCAAGCCCCCGCCAACCGGGTCCGAGGTCCCACTCCGTGCTCCCTCCTCAGGAGGGCTGGGGGCCCAGGCTGCTGCTGACCACATCTCTAGTCCGATTTCTCCCAAGCCACACCTGACTTTGCAGAGCAGAAACAGCCAAAGTTAAGATGCACCTCGTGAGGGGTGAGACCCAAAGGAAAAGCCAAAGGAAAAGAAATCACTTTAAAAATTACAAGGACAAGGCCACATCTTGTCCCTTTCAAGGCACGCGGGCCCGTCCCACCGGGGATGTCATTGTTAATTCTTCCTAATGACACATTCAAGAAACAAAGCAAAACAAAAGAACCATCAGCTCAGCATTTAGGACAACATATTTTGACAGTGTATTTTTAAACTAATTCCTCTCCTCCAATGAAAGTGCCATCCTGCAATCTTTTTAAGTCTATTCAGTGTATACCAACATGATTATCTCATTCTTCTCCCGATAAAAACTCCCTGATACATAATGGTCGCGTGATCAACATGCAGATGCATTCACAGGACACTGTCTCTCCTTGTAAGGACCAGGGAGGAGGGGACAATGCGGGACATGCCTGTGGCGCCCAGGGCGGCCAGCCTGTGTGGTCCACCCTGCCAGACCAGCACAAGTACCACTGATGGGAGTGGGCCCTGCACGGATGGGTGCTGCTCCCCAGGATGCCGTCTGGGCCGGGGATTCTCCCAGCTCTCGGGCTCTAACCGCGGCTCCCAGATGTTGATGGGACAGCACAAGCCAGGCTGGGCCACCTGCTCTCTCTGTACCCCGGAGGGCTCTAGAGTCAGCCTAAGGGACCCCATGGGCAGGTGGGCCACTGTCCCAGCCATGGTCAGGTGCAGGAAGATTCTCAAGGCACCGTGCCATCCACAGCAAGGGAAAGCAGGGCAAAGAGAGGCCAGATGAGCACATTCCCCTATGTGGGGAGCACCAGGAGAGGCCAAGGACACATCTCTCGGTGTCCCTTGGGTGTCCCTTCACGAGCCAGTGGACAAGTACCAGGTGCAGTGGGTGCAGAGGCCCTGATCCCACAGAATCAGAGTTCAGACACACACCCCTGGCCAGTGGTAGCACCCGCTGCAAGGGATCCCTGGCCCTGTCCACAGTGCTGGGTGAAAGGGTTAGGGGGTCCTTTTCCTCTGAACCTTCCTTGTGGGTGTGAACGGTTACCTGAGTTGCTTGGGCCAGGCTGTCCCCAGCCACACAGGGAGAGCTGTGCCGCACACCTCTGGGTTCACAGGCCAACACGGGGAGGCATCCTCACCATGACACAGGTTCCCACCCCTGTGCCTCCCAGCTCTACGCTGGAGTGTTTACTCCACCTGCATTAGAAACCCGGATCCCAAAGAGACAGAATTCCTGGTTCCCACAAAATCCACCAAAAATGTTCGGCAGCTTGGTTCACAATCAGCCTCTCACGGCTTCAACAGAGCCTGGTCCACGAAAGCCTCTCTGCACCCCAACACTTACGCTCCTCCAATGCCCCACAGGCTCCATAGAGGCAGAACGAGATCTCACCAGAGCCCACCGTGCCCCCAAAGCTGCATCTTGGCCAGGCCCCGTGCCCCTAAGCCCTCAGTAGTGAGGGCATGTGGGTGGCACAGGCTGGTCCCCCTCTTCTGGAGATGTGACAGGTTCCTGGAAAGGAGGCAGGCTGGGCTACCCAGGAGCCTGGGTCCCTGAGGGATCTGCCTGTCCCTGACGCAGACCCTGCCTTCCCTTACGCCATTCTCAATCCCCTGGCCCTGCTTCTGGCCTCTGCTTTAAGGACAAGAACTTTGCCTTTGGAGGAGCAAAGGACCACCTACCAGACAGACCCAAGTCTACCCTGGGCATCGGCCTCCAGCTGTCACCCCCCCTCTCCTCCCTCCTCTGCAGGGCTGTTGGGCTGTATGGCCCTAGCTGGACAGGACACCAGATGGCCCCAGGATGAGGGCGGTTTGACCAAAGGGTGACACAGCAGCTCATGAAATGCAGCCCCTGAGGAGCCCAAACTGGACTGCTGTGCACACTGAGGAGCCTACGGGCCAATGTAGCTGACTGGGGGCAGCAGTTAACCCAACATCGACGCCTGCAACCTGAGTAGAGGAACCAGACTCAAACATGCCCAGTGGCCGAGGCCCCAGGGCAGCCTGCCAATGGTACCTCTGGCAGGTCCTGGGGTCCTAAGCAGAGTTACTGGGGAGACACGGGTGAAGTGGGGCATGGACGGGGTGAGGACAATGGCCAGCCCTCAGAGGGGCGGGGTGACCTGTGGGCAGCCACAGATTGGAGGTGACCTCGGAGACAGGCCCAGGGGAGCAGCAGCACAGTAGAGGCTTCTCTGGGAAGAGGGGCACTGTCCCCTGTGTGGGGACTCCGCCTCTCATTGCCAGGGGCTGTTGGGAAGCTGGTTGGAGGTCTCAGGTCCTCACCCCAGAATGGCCAGTGCCTCACCTGGCATCAAGGGCTAGGACTGGGTCCCCTTTAAGAATCAGCCCTGCACTGTCCCTGGGCCCTGCAGGGTGGGCTGCTGGAACTAGGCTCAAACCTGGCTGGTCGGGGGCTGCCACTTCACCGGAAGTCCTGCCTGTCCCTAAACACCCCAAAGGGTGCTCTTCCTCCTAGCCCAGGAAACACAGGACAGGGCCCCCATCTACCCCCATGATGCCAAATCCACTCAGGGTGGAGACGATGCCTGGCAGAGATGGCGCCCAAGCCCACTCCACAGCAAAACCAGTGGGTTGTGAGGGAGAGGAAAATCAGGATTCCTCGGACAGCAGGGAGCAGGGACTAAAATAACACCAGGACAATGAGACTCGCAGTTTCATGTGCCCACCCGTCTTCCATCAAAGGCCGCCAGGCGCCCTGGAGCAGGCTGGGAGCATGTGGGCGGGGCCAGGCCACAGTTGAACAAGCCTGGCCTCTGCCCATCCTCCACCCTGCAGCCGTCCCTTGGTCCACACCCAGTCTGGCTGGACCCACCCCCTCGGCCTGCTTGCAGTTGCCAGGGGTAAGGAGGATGTGGGCTGGGCCCTTTGCAGTAGCCTGGGGCTATAGTACCCACTTCACCCCCAGTCTCTGCCCAGTACATGAACAAGTCACATGGATGCCCCGAGTGGCACGGGCCGACTCTTGGTTCTGTGGCCCAGTCCTACACTACATGGACTTCAAGGCAAACCAGGTCTGGTGAAACCCTGCACGCCCCAGCACTGCTGGCCAGCAAAGCACTTACTTTCCTGGTCACCTCTGAGAGCCAGGATCCAGCCTGACCACAGAGAACTATGTGCCCAGTACATGAGCCCCTGAGGCTCTGTTCCACAAGCACAAGAAGGGAGACCAGCAGGCCCACTGGATCACCAGCCCCAGGCTGCCCCGTCCACCCCGAGCCGTGGTCACCCTCTGAGGGACCGCAGGGCTCTGGCCTCCTGCTGGGAAGGAGCTTGCAGGCACCATTGCTCTCTGGGCTCCCACTCGGGGCTCTCATCTAGGCACCAGGCAGCCCACCACGCCAGGGGCTTTCTGACTGAGCCCGAGGGCCAGGCCAGCCATCCCATGTCACTGTCACAAGGACTTGTGGTCAGGTGATCTCTCGACTTGACCCTCGGGCCCAGGAAGTTGTGGAAGTGGGGACACCCAACAATTCAGGGTGCCAGGCCCTGCAAGGCTGCAAGATTCCAAGTGGCTGCCCTCTGCTTCCCTGCAGGACACGTGAACTGGGGCTCTGTGGAGGGACCTCAGGTGGCCTCGCAGGCCTTGTGCTCGCCATGGGCAGCATCAGCACAGCAGGAAAACCCTCTCCAGGGAGGGAGCAGAATCCACGCTGCCTGCAGCAGGTTTGCGGCTTCTCATGTTGCAGGGCTGTGCCCAGGCCTCCCCAACCTGGCATCAGCTCTTCACCCAGGGGCAAGACCTGAGCCAGGAGTGGCTGCTCATGGCCACACAGGGCTGCTGTGTCCACCTTCCTCCCAGCCAGCAGATGCACGGTCCGGAGCTGCCACAGGCTGCCCACGAGCTGGAGACCCGGGGATCCCCAAGTGCAAGCCACAGAGGAGTTCACAGGCCCCAGCTCCTGCACAGGAATGACAGCGGCCCATTGCGCACGCTGCCCTGGCCAGGTCTCTGGGCAGTGCCAACTCAGACTCTCTGAAGGGCAAAGGCAACCATGGACAGGACAGGCAGGAGCCAGGCCTCTCTGCACCCACCGCCCTGCCCTCTGCAGAGTCCTTGCAGGCAGGAGGCTGCACTCCAGATGCGCCCTCCCAGCTCTGGCCTTTACTCTCTGTGGCCACAGCCTGAGGAGAAGCAGAGACCCTGGTGCAGAGCTGGAGAATCTGGATTCGCTCAGCAGTGACCCCACCTCTCCCGCTGAGGGCCTGCCTCCTGCCTGGTGCTGCTGTCTGGGATGGATCCCTGCACCCCACATTGGTAATAAACACCGTTCATCGCAGACACGACACCCATCCTAGAAACAGTGCTTTAGAATTTTCTGTTTTGTTTTTATCGCTGGCTTAATGATGACTAATGCCTGGGTGATTATCTTGTGCTTTTTCGGTGTGGCTCCGGGAACAAACAATATCATTAGCATTGCAGAAAGGGAGAGGAACAGGCAGGGGAGAGGGAGAGGTAGGCAAGGTAGAGCTGAGAGAGTCAGGCCTGACCGCTGGCCCAGCAGCACCTGGCCAGGCAGCCCCGGAGGCCTGCTGGCCTCCATCGGGAAACTTCCACGGCTCTTGGCCCAAATCAGAGAGCTTCCCAAGGCATGCTGTTTAAAAAGCGCCCAGATGTGCACTTAAGAGCAATGGCCTGGTGGGTAAATAAGGCCCGAGGAGCAGGGTGAGGGGGAATCAGTGAGCCGGGCAGGGCAGGAGGAAGCCACGGCGGCCCTCCTTACGCACCCCGATGCTGCCCCATTACAGCTGTGGTGGGAAGCATTCACCAGGCAATTAGTTTCCAAACAAAACTCTGTCCACCCACGCGTGCCTCGCCCCACAAATGGGCTTTTCTGGATGGAGGCAAACCCCACTGGCCGCCCAGGGCAGCCACACAGGAGGCAGCAGGAAACACACAGGATCACACTTGCTTGACGGGTCCTCACCACACCCCTGCACCGCCCAGGGCCAACCCCACTGTGGCCTGATCATGCTAGCAGGACCCGTGGCGTGGAGCTCTGATGGGGCCAGGATTCTGCAGATGGCCTCTCCCAGGCCCATGGCCCCAAATATGAGGCAGGAAAGTAGGGGTAAACCTCTCTGACTCCCAACACCTGGGCTCGTTCTCTCTGCTCCGCTGGGGGCCTTTCTGGAGTGTCCTCGGGCCCTTATACCACGTCCAGGCCTCTCTCCAGGACCCTGCTTGTCAGGGCCACCTGCCTGGCTCTCAGGTCCCAGGCCTCCCTGACCTCATGGCCCCCACAGTGATGCTGACCCCGGCCCATTCCCGCTCCCCCCATGGTGCTCATCTCCTGCCACAGGGGAATGGTCACTGCAATGTGGAGACTGCCCTCCCCACACCAGCACCACCTCGCTTGGACCACAGGCTGAGGGCACAGCAGGGCAAGGAGGGACGGGGGCAAATGGATCAGGCACAGCTGTGGGCTGTCCGGGTGCCAGCACGCTGGACACTGGTGCCTGCCACGGGCTCAGGTGCTGCCCTGGGCTGGAAGCTTGAGCCAGCGGCCTGGCGGGTGCTGGGGGTCCACCTCCTCCAGGGCTGGTGCTGTGCTGTGTGTGCTTCTGGGCTTGTGGGTGCAGCACTGCAGGCCCCGCCTGCTTCCCCCGAAGGCTTCTTGGGGCCGCCTTTTCCTCTCCAGACACCAGCCACTGGGTGTGGGGCTTGCCCCACTCGTGCACACCTCCCCTACTTAACCACATCCACAGCAGCCCAGTTCCAACACCCACTGCATCTCAGCTTCCGTGGCAATAGGTGGCTATCCCAGTTCATGGCACAGCGAGGGCAGGCGACAGGTCCGTGGCGGCACAGTGGTTTTGTGGCCAGGAAAGAATTCTAGGGCTGGGCAGCAGGAATGGGGCCCGGCTCTTCCAGGTTACTCTCGCGGAAGAGGCTGCGGCTGTCCCGGCTCCATGCCATCCCTCCTCGGGTTCTGTGGAGCACAGCACCCAGGTCCCGGCTTCCGGGGAAGACGCTTCTGCCTTCACCTGGAGCTACACCAACCAGGCCGGGGGCCGGAGTCCCCGACCGCAGGCCATCCCCTGGGACGAGCCCTCTTTGGGGACCTGAGGAAGCTGGCTCCGGAGAAGCCACCCCCTGCACAGGACTGCATAATAAATAGATTAGGGCGTTAGGCACCAGAGTTATTAAAAGCGAAAGATTCTCCAGGAGAAGGCAAGGGATGCTTGGAGCCTCTATCTGCTACAAATATGTAATGAAATTTAAATTGAATCTGGTTTAAAATCATTTACCTTTTGACATCATGTATCAGTACACTAAGCATCGGTTGAGAAAGCAAATAACCTTTCAAGCTGAATGAAAAATTACTCTGTCTCTTTTGATTCCATGTTAATTTTCAAATTTAAACTACCCCATATTCTCCGCTTGGGGTCTATCCTGAAGGCTTCTGACTGTGTGGGGGGCAGGGTGGGCAGGCAGAGGCCAGGCAGTACTGGGGCACCCCAACCCCCGCTGGAGACCCCATCTTCCCTCTGCCCCCAGCGGCTGACTGGTGGGCACGCCGTTGTCCAGCCCTGCAGGATCAGGCCCTGGGAAAGCCTGGGTTCGTCGAGCTGTCCCGGCCTGCCTGGGATTCAGCAATGCTGGAGACTGGGCTGGAGGCCGGAAGCCCTTAGCACTATGAGGCCTGGGACTCTTTTACTCCTGGAAGGCTCCGTTCCTCATTAAGAGCCACTTGGGTTCTCTGGAGCCAGGAAAAGGTGCGAGGCTATGCCTGCCTGGGGACAGGGCGGGGCAAGCCCTCTGCTCCTTGGGGAACCTTGCGAGCATCTCGAGGGGCAGAGGGCAGCCTGGGTCCTCTCTGAGCTGCTCTCTGCTCTAGCAGGTGCCCTGCTAGGAACCAGCTACAGGGCAGCAGTGCCACTGTCTAACATCATGGCAGGCACAGGCTGGGTCCCCAGTTGCACAACACAGACTCCTAATTTGGCAGGAGACTGATGCCAAATTCCCTGCTGTCCCCAGACACACGAGGCACGGTACAGGTAGTACGACCCTAAGGTGGGCCCGGGGTCTCCCGTGAAGTCAAGGGTTGGTCACACTGCCCAGCCCCTCGGGACGATGGCTGGCGTCCAGTGACGACGAGGGGCCTGGGACCCCGCAGATGCCTGCTGCTATTTCTTAATTAGTGCGCAGAAACAAAGAGGCCTTTCACAGCGCCCCTGCTGTCACATGCCAGTGTCTCGGGCTGAGGAACAGGGTGCACTGTGCCAGGCCTCTCCCCCATCTCGCTGTGCCTGCCCAGAAAGACAGAAGTGGGGGTGAGCATGGGGACGGGGGAGAGGCAGTGGTCAGGCCCATCGGGTGTGGTAGCCAAGGGCCCAGGCTGGGAATCACAAGCCTGTGGACACCGCACACGGAACACAGGAGTCAGGCAGAGCAGCAGCTGGGCTGGGTCCTGCAGCACCAATGGAGAGGGACCACAGGACAGTCGTGGGCCTGCATTGGCCCGGAGCCAAGCCCACGGTCAGAAGCCCGGATATCCATGCACTGGACAGATCAGCCCCAGCGTCCTGCAGAGCCAGGCGGGCTCAGGCCTGGGGGCCTGGCAGTGCTCCTGGGGCATCCTCTCAGGCACACACCCACTGGGGGCCTCAGCACCTCAGGGCATCAGGAGGTCAGATGAGCGGCAGGCCCAGGTCACAGGGCTACCCCCACTGGCCCTTCAGGCTGCTGCTTGGAGGGCCATAGGCGGACATTTGTCTAGTGTAGATGCGTCTCTACAGCTTCCACTCTAAAGCATCTGTGGGCTCCGGGGTTCCAGGCAGAGGGGCTGGGGCAGGGACTGTGTCACAGGTGCCAGCTCTTCCTGGGTGGGAGGCGAGCGCGTCTGGGGTCTGGTAATCCATGGTGGCATAAGCAGACACACTTGCAAACAGCCAGTTTGGTTCCGTGGCTCTCACCTTACTAAATAAAACACAGGGGCAGCCAGCAGCTCTCTACAGGGCACGAGGCGGGCTCCCTACACGAGGCAGGCCTGGCGCTGGACTTCCCAGGCCACAGCACAGTGTGGCTGTGAGGACGGCATGCTGCCTGCTGCCCACTGCCAACCAGAGCCCTGTGGAGCGTCCACTCCTTTGTCTGAAGGTGGTGGATCCTTAGAGGCCAAAGCTGCTTCTGAATCCCGGTCCCCAACTGCAGATATAAGACAGCAGTAGACAGGGGACCAGGGTGGGGGCAGCGCCCACAGCTGCACCTGGGGGAGTTCGTGGCCATGGACTCCCACAGTGTCCGTCCCTGGCTCTGAGAAGTGAAGCTCCAGCTTCTCTTCCTGCTGGATCCCAGGAAGTCACCGGCAGGGTCTTCGGTGATGCCCGCACACCATGGCTCCAGTACAGGGACGGGCTGGGCTGGGAGGAGTCACACGGGGCAGAGGCGGGCGGTGCCGGGACCTCCAGCAGGGGTATTAAGGAGAGCCGTTAATATGTAGTTAAAGCGTCCTCAATCTCCACCAGCATATGCTGTTCCACCTAATTTTGATCAACTTCAATGTAAAAATGTCTCTGCGCCTCCACGCGGGCTTGCGCCATCTGGTTTAATTAGTCCTCGGGTAGCGCACCATAAAGTTAATGGCAGGAACATCGCCGGGCCAATCAGCGGCGGCTGCCGGGCCCTACCTCACCGAGCTGGTTTCTCCTCCACCCGCTGACAGCAGAGGTCAAGGCTGAGGTCCTGGGCTCCGTGGTGGGTGGGTGGGTGCTGGCTGGGAGGGGGAGCCTGGTGCGAGTGGGCGCAGGCCCTGGCATCTCCTGGCGAGGCTGGGGCTCTCTGTGCCAGGCTACCTGTGTTCAGGACACCTGCTTGCTCTCAAAGATGACGGAGACATCCACACAGCCCTACCAGGGGTCTAGGGTCAGGAACTCATAGAGGCCTGTCCACTGGCAAACGGTGCTTGTGATGCCTTCCATCATGCCCAAACAGGTGCCTGTCCCACCCACAGCCAGGGACCCTCCTGCCTGTGCAGCTCCTTCCGGCCTCTGATTCCCAGGTCCTGCAGAGCAGAGGTCTCTGCTTCTCGGGATGAATGGAACACTGTCCTGTGGGCAGGGGATGGTGCAAGGCGCAGGGCATCCCAGGCCCAGCACCCAGAGGTGCCCAGCTGTGAGGAGGACCAGGCAGAGGCTGCAGGAGCACCCTTGGAATGGGTGGCTGGAAGGTCAGCGTGACCTTGAGCAGAGATGTCCTGAGGGAAGGAGGCCCCCAGGGGACAGAGGAGACCCCGGGAGACTGGGTAGGCACAGGAGCGAAAGCCTTGTGATCTGCAGTTGCCGAGCTGCAGGAGAGGCGGGTTGGAGACAGGGGTGACTGTGGTCTGGGTGACTCCACCAGGTGCAGGCCACACCTGGCATGACGCTGCTTGCACCAGCTCCTGTGGCCTCTGCTTGCTGCGGCCAGCCTGGCTGAAAGCCATGTGACATGTCCAACACGGAGCCTCTGTGGTTTCCCCGTGGGGTGGAAATGACAGCGGGCCCTCTATAGATTTGTCAAAGTGCCACCACAATACCAGAGCAGCAACCCACTGGGGTGGTTTCAGCATTTCCAGATGCTCGAGATCATGACAGACCTCAAGAGCCACGCAGCCAGGGGTTTCCCCTTCCTGCCTTGTCCACCAGGAAACTCAGCGCTAGAGTCTACATCAGGGCCAGTGGGTCTCTACAGATGGAGCTGGCGGCCCTCATGGGCCGAGTCACCTGCTGACAGGGCAGACGTTTGGCTCAGGGAGTTCGGTCCTGCCCAGGATCTGAGGAGGCCATCAAGTAATTCTCCACATCGCTAAGAAAAAGCTCCCTGGATTCTGGCAGTTCCTCAGAGCTGCCAACTCCACTCGATGCCCAGACAGCACCCATCTCAAAAGGCATAGATAGATCGTCCTCAGCTTCCCAAAGTAAATGCACTCAGAGGTGACAGGATTTTCCATGAACTCAGTCTGACAACACTGAGGTCTGAAACATGACTAGGGCCAAGGCCGGGGCAGCCGGAGCCCACCTCATCCTCTAGGGCGCATGGTGGCACAAAACGAGAAGCCCCAGTCAGTGACCCGTGGGCTCCCATTCCTTCCCCACAGCCCCCACACACACAGAGGGCACACTCAGCCCTGCAGGGGGACCCGAGGCCGCACAGGAAGGGCTGAGGCGGAGGCGATGCCAGCAGATAGGGCAGGACGGACCTCTGCGCTGGGCACTGTGTGGCAGCTGCCCACGAGCCTCAATGGTCCTGAGGGTGTTTCCAGTGCTGCCCCAGATAGCTGTGCCCAGAGAGGCTGAGGGGCAGCCCGACCCAACAAAGTGATGGAACCGAACCTGCCCCCCAGTCTCCAGAAAGGGATCCACTGTCTCTCGCCCTCCAGGAAGCCCTCCGAGGTACAGGGTCTTGGCTGGGGCCAGTGCTGGCCCTGAGCCCACAGTGGGAGTATCCTGAAGACAAGGGTGACCACAGGGAGGATGGAGAAGATGTCGTGTGGCTCCTTGGCCTCCATCCTTCGCCCCTGCAGCCCAGGCTCAAGCTGTGTGAATTAGCACAGATTCCTGAACACATACAGAGTCCAGCTCAGTCCATTAGTGCTGGGCTGCTTTTGGGGAAGTCTATCAGGTAACCGATGCTGCGGGAGAGCTAATTTAAAAACAGACGAGTGAAGTATCTTAAAGTGAGAGGGAGAGGGAGGCCAAAAGGCAGAGGGAGAGGCGCCACTTGTGGGAGGCAGCGCTGCATTTCAGGCGACCTCTGATTCATTAACATTTTAACTGCTAAAAGATCAGAACAGGAAAGCCCTCTGGAGCATGCTCAGATCCCCCCAAAAACGGAACGCAGAGGCTTCAGGCTACGGGCACGTGCTAAAGCAACTTGCCTGGACACTCAATAAAACACAGCACACAGCAGCTACTGAAAAGACAGCAAACCCGCTCCTCTCCAGCTCAGCCCTAAGCCCAGGAGGAGGAGGCCCTGAGCCAGGGGGCGGTTTGTCCTCAGCCCCAGGGCCAGGATCCTCTCTCCGCTCCTGTGATCCATGGAGCTTACAAGCACATCAGGGAACACAGCCTGGTTAGGGCTGCTACAGGCCACCTCACACGGGAATGCCGTTTGGTCTCGGCTCTCGGGTCATTAGGGGTGACTCTGAGCAAGGCCACCTACGGGATGGGCCAGCCCCTCCTGTTTAGAATTCAAGACCCCAAGAGCAGGCGGCCCAGGTAAAGGTAACAGGACGTCCCCCAGGGTAGCCCTGCGCCCCACACCTGGAGCTCCTGTCCTGTCTGTCCTCGCGGGAAAGAACCTGGAGACCATTGCCAGGCTGCATATGGATACAGCAGGAACCTGGGGTGCAGAGGCACAGACAGGGGAACGGCAAAAGAAGCACTTTCTGCCCCACACACTTGTGGCCTGGTGGGGGCCTTCCTATCGCTCCCATCACCCACCCTGTCAGACCTCTCGGGCCCTCGAGGTGCCCAGCAGGTGGCAAAGGTCTCTGCCAGATGCTCCCCTCAGCCTGGTGCACTGAAGGTACCTACCCATCTCTACCCCGTTCCATGCCCAGCACTGCAGCTGGGAGAGGAGCCCACTGCCCAGCACTCCTACGCCCCAGACATTACTGGGCAGCACTTTTTATCCGCATTATTCAGCCCTCTCGGCCATTCCCGCCTCGGCCTCTACCTCTCCACCATCCCAGGAACCCCAGTGCTCCCTGAGGTGAGCCTGGCCTGGGATAGCACCTTGTAGGGGTGCAGAGGCAGCCAGACTTCCACTGAGCGCCAGTGGGCTCGGTGTCAAAGGCAGAGACTTAGTGCCAGCACAGATGAACACATGGGAAACCGGACACTGAATGGGTCTTAGGCTTCCTGCCCAGGACAGCCCAGCTCACTGGCCTTGCACAGCAGGCATCCTGCACGTGGCCCCAGAGCCACATGGTTTAGAGTATGAGCCTGAGCCCAGCCGCAGCAAGAGGACGAAGGAGAAGGCCCCACATGGTGCGGCAGGGTGGGCAGGAGGCAGGACCAGATGCCTCGGGACACCTACCAGGGCTCCTGGGGCAGGAGATCCCCAATGGGAGTGACAGGGTCAGAGTAGCAGTGCCAACCAAGGATAGGGTCTCTTGTACCAAGCGAAGATGAGCCTGACCTTCTGGGCTGCGAGGCTAACCTGGCCCTGAGCACCCCTGTACACGCCCCTCTTCCCAGGGCGCCATCCAAGTGAACTGTGAACACTCTGCACCAGCGATGGCTCAGCCACAACCACCGTGCAGGCCCCTCCCGGAACCTCCAGTCCTGGCTGCACACGGCAGTTGGCTCTGGGGACACAGGGCACTGTCACAAAGAGATGGTCACAGGGAGGAGGACACAGCAGTGTGAGCTCCAGGGGTCACTGCAGTTGGCACTGCTGGCCACCACAGCGGAAGAGTAAGGGGCACTGTCCACCTTAGCCTGGATGGGCAGGGACCGCATCAGCCTCAGGTGATGACCTCTGGGTCCACGCCAGCTCACCTCATATTGTGGGGGAGCTGTGGTTTCTAGCCTCTGCTGACCAGTGAAGAGGATGGGCTACCCCTCTGCTTCCAGCTCACGGAGTAAGACCATGTCCCACAGGGTCCCTTCTGGAATGATCGAGGCTCCCTTCCCCTCCTGGTGCCAACTCGGGGCTTCCACAGATGCTGACCCGGAGGGCTGGACGATGAGTCTGAGGGTGTGGTCACACTGTGGTCACAGTGCTGGGAGTTACCAGCAGGGCCCTGGGGAGTGTCCAGGCTGAGTCATACTCTGTAAGACATGTGTGCAGTCCTGTGCTGCTAGCCATTGAGCGTGGCCACACCATGCATGACCCAAAAGCACAGGAAGCCCCATCTGTGCCTGCGCCCTGAAAAGATAGAAACCAAAAACTCCAGCCCAGACGAATGTTGGTAGAGGTGCCTGTCAGGCAGGAATGTGAGGGTGCTGGGTGGGTCTGAGCCCTGACCCGTGAGGAGCCCTCAGGAGCCTGAGCTCAGCCAGGGCAGGGACAAGGCCAGCTGTGTGCCACTGGGGTGCTGGGAGGCAGCAGTGGCAGCACAGGATGGGAAGCAGCCTCTGGAATTTCCTCCCAGACTCCAGACTCCCCCGAGATCCAACTGACCCTAAGGGCCTCCTGGAGATGTGAGTGTCGTCAGGCAAGTGGGCTCAGGAGGAGAGCAACTGACGGGCTCCATTGTACCAGGAGTGTTCGATGGCGTGCAAATGGCTTCATCACCCTTGACGACGCTGTACACCGCACCGGCGAGGACAGAAATAAAGACACCGGTGCTTCCTCCTCCAGGAGGCACATCAGGCCCGTGGACACCTCCCCTCTGCAGAAAGCCTTTCCAACATCTCAGGCGGCCAGGAGCGCTGCTCAGAGCTGGCGGGGACGGAGACCCCCTGAGACCCCATGAGGCCAGTCTGCTGGGGTGGAGCCCAGGTCAGGTCTGGATCCCAGAGCCAGGAGGAGCAGCAGCAGGTCCTCGGGGCACCCGCCATCAGGACACCCACGAGGCACACTCTGCCTCAGCCCCCCAGCGGAAAGATCTGGGGGAGACACCACAGTGCAGCTACAGTAGGAGAGGGGGTCCCCATGGGCTGCTCAGCTGGCCCCAGATGCACGGAGAGGGATCCATATGCCACAGCACTGTGTGAGAAATGAGCCAGAGGGCAGCAGGATGGACCTGCAGGGAGGGAGCCCAAGGTGGGCTCATGGGAGCCTTCTCACCCGAGGAGCTGCCAGGGTGCCTCACACTGCAGCCAGCCTTCCATTATTTGCAATGAGATCAGAACCAGAGGCCTCCTGCCACCCAGAGACACTTTCCAGAGCTCACACCCTCCGTTTCCCTCTCCTCCAGCAGCGGCAATCCAGCCACGCCCCCTTTAACCACGCCCCCCAAAGCCTGAGTCAACCCCCCAGAAGGCCATGCTCCCAGTACAGGTCCTCTCACCCAGGTCCCACCAGGAGCTCTACTTCTTTCTCTCCAGCTTGCTGACTACAGAGATGGAAATGCCCCTTCTAGAATTTTCTATCTGTGCACACAGGAGTTGGGGGAGGCCTAGCGGAACCAGCAATGAGGCAGCTATAGTGTCTCTAGAGGGAGCCTGTAGGATAGGATCCCTGTGGCCAGCAGGTGCTGGCCTGGCTCCTGTCCATCGCCTCACGGCTTGCATGTCTGACCCTGTATAGGAAAAAAGGAGGCCTCAGGACAGAGCTCCCCCCTCCTATGGGGACATGGCCACTTGAGAGGGTGAGACCCCACCCCAGGCCCGTCTGGGGTGACCCCATGCTTCCTCACAATTTATTTATTCATGGGACGCTAAGCAGGCTCTTCCTTCTGTGTGGGACGGCCCCCACCAGCCCTTCTCCAGCCCACCTGGGCCACAGCTGCCCAGTGGACGCCAGGCATGGGCACACTGCCTGTCCCTGTCTGTGCCCATGGGGCACAGAGAAGCCCTGTACTGCCTGACTCAGGCAGCGGTGGGGGACAGCAGAGCACGGCAGGCCCTCCCCTGCCCCACACCTGGTCAGGTGCCCCTGGCTACCATGTGCCCTTGAGCCTGTGGGGCTGGGGCCTCTGCAGATTTGTTTCAGTTCACTAAGGACAGGGGCTTGGGGTACCATCACACCATGCAGCTCGCAGCCCAGAGGGCACTATGGTCAGGAAGTGTTAGCCTAGAGGTTGGGATGGGCAACAGAGTCTAAGGTGAAGGCCATCAGAAAAGCAGGACAGGGCGGGCGGGGTGGGGCCGTACACTAAGTGCGCAGCACAGGGGCCGTGGTTCTGGAAGAAGGGAGGGAGTGTTTCTTGGGGCCACCCCAGGAGACGGGTCCAGTTCACTGCAACTGTGCCTAGCACGTGATGGAGGTGAGTATCACCATCAGGATTATACCTGTGAGCAAGGCAGGCTGGGACATTGGGGAGAAGCTTCCAGAAGCCATCACAGAAGCTCCTCCCCCAAGGACAGGTATCTGGTGGGGATAGGACTTTGTGCTTGGGTTCCTTCCGGCCAGGACAGAGGGGCATGGCTTCATACCTCAGCTAGAAGGTGCAAGCTTGGGAGACCCCTAGCATGGTGACAGGAGCCAAGGGCACGGCACAGCAGTCACCCTAAAGGAAGCCAAGGGGGCTCGGGTGGTCACCCTGGAGGAGAGAAGGACTACCAGGCACAGGACACAGGGACAAACTGCAGAGGTGGCTTCAGACACGGACGAGATCCAGGGCCAGGGTGGCAGCCAGCAGTCAGGTGCAGGGTCCGCAAGCACCCAGTGCTGGCCAGGGTGCTCTCCCGTGCGCTCAGCTCTGCTCTGTGCCTACTGCCGCCACCCCACTGCGAGACCCGAGCTCCAGGACAGCAGCTGTCTTGCCCACATTTCTGCCCCAGGGCCTGGCACCTGAGAGCTCCCAGCCTCCACCGTGCCTGCCACTGGGCCTGCCGCTGGTTCCCTCCAGCCTGGTCACCTCCCCATTGCCAGGAAGGACAGCCGCAGAGCCATGTCCCTGTGAGGGATGACGGGCCTTCACCCAGGACACTGTCTGCCAGGCCCGTGCTGCCACTAGAGCAGCACAGAGTTGGCGGATAGTGATCCCAGAGCAGGCCCCAGCCCCGCCTGGCTGGAGATGAAAGCATCCAGCCAGCACTCTCAATCGGTAAGCAGACATTCCGGAGCTCCCAGGAGCGATGCCTCGCATTCCCTGGACGGAGGAGGAAGAAGGGCAGGCGCCTAGAGCCCCGCAGCCAGCCACCCAGCCTTCTGGGGAAGCCCAGCGCCCAGAAAGCTCCATCAGCTGCCAGGACTGGGTTAGCACACATTCCCAGCAGAGCACTCTGGGCAGGAGGAGCAGCATTTGGGGGACTCCAGGGGCCTTCAGGCCTTGGGGTATCGCAGGGCCTTCCCAGAGATGCCGGAAGAAGGCCCTCAGCGGCCTGCAGCGCAGCATGGGGGAAGGGCAGCCACCTGCCCTTGGGCCCTGCTGCCCAGCACCCTCAGGCCCTGACCCAGCAGCCAACACCATGCACCCCGCACCCAAACCCCAGGAAGTCACGTGAGCACTCCAGAGCTCGCCATAGCGGAGTCCCTGCAGCCGCGACCTGTCCACTCCTCCCGTGATGGCTGGGGCTGGGCTGTCATCAGCAGTGCTCTGGGTGACAGGTGGCAGTCTGCCGAGGTCATTAAGTCCAGAGTGCCACATTTTAATGCAAAAACGAGTCCTTCTCAATCAGCACAGCTGGGATGCTATATAAAGAAACGAGGATTTTAATGTTTTGCTTTCCTTTCCTTTCCTAGTGCCACATTATCATAACATTTCCCCTAATTACACCCATAAAAGTCACCTGAAAATACTTCACACCACAAAAGTTGATCTGCATATTTCACGCCATGGACACAGAGCAGCAGAGTCCAGAGTGCGGAGTCCCGGGGACCAGAGCCACCGGGCTGAGGCCCTTTCGGGGTTTGGGTTCGAGTGTTGCCTGGCCTGGCCCAGGGAAAGTCCAGGGGCCAGGAGGAGGTCGCTGTCCTAGAGGCGTCTTCCCTCGGGAAGTCCAAGAAGACAACCCGCCTGTACCGCCATGGTCCTTGGACACCCAGCTCAGCTAGTAAAAATCCCACCGGGAGAAGGAACCTATCTTTATGTCCTTGTTAAAAACGGCACATGTTGTGCCAGAAATCCATCAAATTAAAACACAGTAGGAAATTTTTAAAAAATGGAAAAAAATCCCAGACAGTATCCCTTCATTAAGGCTTCACCATTTCTACTTTACCTTTCCAAGAACACCGGAAATAAAAACTGAGTCGCAAGGAGATGCTTACTCTAATCTCTCTTAAATATGCCATAAATTGTATTTATAAAAGAAATGCCGCATCGGAGTGCCTATGCTTGGTTAGTATTCTAATGGATTAAAAACAACTCCAAAATTGTTTATAATTTCTCCTCCTAGTTGCAGCTGAGGACAGGAGATTTAACTGGAAGACACAATTCCACGCTGAAGGGATTTATTTAAGAAAAAAATGCACCAAATGTCCTGGTTGCCTGTCCTGCTCCACAGGGCTCCCTGGTGCTTCGAAAGGAGACTGTCCCCACCACTGACCTGCCAGAGTGTGTCCCCCACAGGGCCGGTGCTGTGAACACTAACGCACAGAGCTCTTCGCCTAGGAGTTAAACACTGCCTGCAGGTGTCAAACCCGAGGCTGCGGTCACACGTCACAGCAGCGCAGTCTTCTCCACGGTCCTCACAGGTATTATGTCCAGCACACCACAGCCAGCAGGTGAGGCAGAATCTCAGGGACCAGCACAGCAGGCAGCCACCCTGGCCCTGGCACAGAGGCCCCTTCCCACTCGGGAGCTGGGAGCCCGGTCCGGACCGGCTGGCCTCTGAGTCCTGCACACTGGAGGTCGTCAGTGGGTGCTGGCTCCTCCACACCACCACCCGAGTAGTCCCAGGCCCAGAACAGAGCCCAGCAACTTTTGCCTCAAGCTTGTCACCTCCTAAGTCCACTCATGCAGGCTTCTGGCAGCATCGTCTGCCAAAGAAGTGGAGCCTGTGGCCAGCGCGCTGGACACGCACCATGGAGCGTGCACTTTAAAGGAAACCACGCAGGGCCCCCTTCCCTTTTTGCTTTTCCTGGCAATTCTTCCCCAATAGGAGAAAATGACAAGACTGTGTCACCATAGCAACCAGCCTAATTGGTGGACTGCAGGTCTTTCTCTAGCCAGAGAGTGGCGCTCAACCCCTTAAATGTGAATCTCAGCCTCAGGCATAGAAGGAAGGACTTTAAACCCGGCCAGAGTGGCAGAATTCCCCTCAGAGAAACCAGGCCAGGAACTAATCCGGTTTCCTCTTAGCATCACCAGGAAGTGAACACCTCACATACTGCGGAGAAACACAGAGTCAGGAGGCAGGAGGACGGGATCCTGTGTGATTCTTATCACTTCCCCAATTAATCCGATACAAGTACATTTGCTCCATAACCCGGGAACATGCGGGGTAATAAAAAACGCTCGCTGATAGCAAAACAATTTACAAACAAAGATGTGAACTATTTTCCTGCATCCTAGACATCCTGGGTGAGAGGATGGAATGCACAGGAACTGTTCATCATTTTATTTGCTTTATCAATTCTAAGAGAAGAGAATTTTTGTTTTTTCGGTAGGCTGCAATTCCAAGCTGTAAATTACTATTATGTGTACCCTGTATCTCAGTGAAATGTTTTAATTTCTCCAAGTGCATTCCTGGGGTAATGGGGTGTGTCCAAAATGTTATCTTATTGTCAGCTAACCCACTCCACAGAGCGGGGAGGAAAGAGCTGTCAAAACACAGCTCACCCAAGCTGCTGTCGCCAAGAGCGGCCGCGCTGGACATTTCTAACAAATGTCCTTGCTGTGACAGCAGAGCAGCTCTCGGCGTGGCGGGGCCCTTGCAAGACGGGCTCTTTCTCCCTCTGTTCTCCGAGCGGCCGGCAGGGCCAGGTCTGCACTCCGATCCAGCTCAGGAGAAGAGGCAGCAGTCTCGGACAGGTGTGAGCCATCCATCGGGGACAAAGTGACGGCGCTGGGATCTGGGCTGTGGCCGGGGTGGGGGAGGCAGCGCTGCCTGCGCCTGGTGAGGGGGTCGGGGGCATGTCCTGGCTGGCTGCGGTGCAGGGCTGAGGCCTCGGGCTAGGTGGCATGTTCTTAGCAGCAATTAGCATCTGGCTTCTCTGCACCTGCCCAGCTGCCTTCCAGGGGCCCGCCTGTGGTTCTGGGTTCTCTCAGAGCAGGCCCAAGGACACCGTGCCAGAACCAGGGAGGAAGCAGTTAGGGCAGCAGCGGGAGCTCCCGCAGGACATGGTCCTCCCAGCACTGCTGACCCGGCCCCTCCTCCCATGAAGCCACTAGGAAGTGCATTCAAAAGCCACCTCCTCAGCTCTAAGAGTTTACCTGCTGTTAAGCCGTTCCACATCACCAAGGGATGTGGACCCCATGCTCAGGGGTCCACATAAGGAGCCCCTGAACGCCTCCCCCAGGACTGGGGGAGGGGCACAGATTCCATGTACACCCCCAGGCCCAGCAGCCAGCTTACCAAGTGTGATAGAGGGGTAACCCCGAGAGCAGAGTCCCCATGAGTAGCTGGGTTACAGCTCCCCTTGCCTGACCCTCCCTGCCTTGGGGACCCTCCCCAGAGGACCCACAGCAATCACATTGAACGCACAGCCCAGGTCAGAGAGGACAAGATTTCTGCTCAGGGTCCTTTGGTGCCCTGGACTCTGGCAGCCGAATCTCAGAGGCCACTGCAGTCCCACTGCCAAGACAGCAGAAGGCTGAAACCAGAGGAGGCTGGAGATCCGTACTCAGAGGTGGCCCAGCCCAGGAGGCAGAGAGAGGCTCAGTGCCGGCCACTCTCTGTCTCTGTCTGTCTGTCTGTCTGTCTGTCTGTCTCTCTCTCTGTCTCTCTCTCTCTCTCTCAGGAATCCATTTTCCCATCCCTCCTGCACCCATGGGCAATACCCTGACAGGTGTCTAGGACCCGTGCTTCCTCCTGGGATGGAAAGGCAGCGGCAGCCCCGTGCCCAGTGGTCAGGAAGCGGACAAGCCCCCTCCACCCAGCCAGAGCCTGTGCCCACCCGCCCAGAAGCTGCCAGGACGCTGATTACCCACCCCAACTCTGTGCCCAGCACAGACCAGCCCTGCACTCAGCCCCCAGCTGGGAGCTCACCCCCACTGCACACCCACCCAACCCCCAACCCTGGCCGAGGGCCACGCAGACCCTCTGGCCCCAGCTCCGTCCCACCAGACCCTCTCGCATGCCTCCAGGGTGGCGGGTTTCCTGGCGCCCCCCCCCCAACTCCTCCCGTTCGGAAGGCACCAGGAGCGGTTTCCCGGACAGACAGAGGCAGTGCGGGTCCAACCAGAGCCCGCGACCCCCCAGGAGCCCGCTGGGGCTCAGCCACCGCGGCCCAAGTCTCCGGGAGCGGAAGTGCGGCGGGCCGCCAGCGCCGGGCACAGCGCCCCAGACCCGGCCGAGTCGCTCGCGTCCGGATCGCCGCCGCCCCCCGCGCACCGCCCGGCCGCGCGGCTGCTCGCAGGGCCGCTGGGCCGGGAGTGACGGCGACAGGCGACAGGAGCCGGGCGGGCACGGTGGGCACCTCCGTGCTGCTCCACCCGGGCCTGGCGCGGGGCCCTACGGGGCTCGGAGGAGCGGGAGATGCCACCCCAGGGCGCCGGGAGCGGGGCGCAGAGCCCAGCCCGGGCCGGCGGGCCGAGGGGCCCCGGGAGCGGCGGGGACAGGGACGGCGCCCCGCTCCAACTCCGCGCCACTCGGCGGCCGGGGGCGCAGGCCGGGCCGAGGGCCGCGCGGGGCCGGGCGCGGTACTCACTGCAGTAGGCGATGAGCAGGCTGGCCAGGATCATGAACGCCCAAAAAGTTGAGGACATGCTGGGCAGGGCGGTCGCATCTTGCCGGCTGCTGGTCCTGGGCGATGGCGCCATTGAAGCCGCGGCGCCCGCGCGGGGCAGCTGCGCGTCTCAGCAGCCGGCCCGGCCCGCGCCCCCGCGCCGGCCTCCACGTGCGGGCCCCGCGCGCGCCATCGTCCTCCGCCGCCTCCGCCGCCGCCGCCGGGCCCGGCCCCGCGCCTGCCGCACGCGCCCGCCCGGGGACGCCGGCCCGCGGCTCTGGGCGTCGCTGCGCGCCCCGGCTCCTCCGCGGCCCCGGCTGCAGTGCGCGCGCACACGGCGCGCGGGGCCCAGCGCCGGCCCGGGACTGGCGGGGGAGGCGGAGGGACCGGCGCGCCCGAGCTGTGCCTCTGGATGGCGACAGAGACGGCCGGGCGCCGTGTGGACAGGTTGTGGAGCGTGAAGTTTGTGGGCTCGGCCTGGCAGGCGGGAACCTAGGCCTCCCCTGGGGTGGGATCCTGGCCCCGGTTGGAGTTTACTCTAAGCAGAGCCTGCCTTGGGCCCTCCACGGAGCACTGCGGCTTGGACCCGCGGGTCCTGAGGCCCTGCGCCATGTGAGATCCTGCACACCCGGGGTAGACACTGCCGGGCATGGAAGCCCATGTCCCTCTCATCCTCTTCACCGGGGACACTGTGCTCATCTCTGGCGATCACCTCTTAAGTGACTCCACTGGTTGCTTCTCTCCTGGAGCCCGGACAGGTCAAGCTCCAGTGGTCTGTGGTTTCACAGTGCTGGGCTGGTAACAGGGTTTACAGTGCGCTCCATTTGTGTAATTATTACCTGCATCTTGGCTTCATTGCTATAAACAAGCTGTGGGTGGACACCCTTTGAGACCACTTGCCACTGTCCACGTCCCATCCCTGAGACAGCCCAGGGGATAAACTGCCAAGTCCAGGTGGTGCTGGGGCCTGGGCAGGTGCCTTTCCTGTGGATGCCCACTCCCAGGGCCCATGCCTTCCTTCCCGGCAGCTGGGAGCCCCTGCTAACAGAAAGCACCACTTTGGGGTTCCCAGGATTGCCCTGTCCTGCAGGAGCAGAGAGAACTTGTGCCCCAAGAGGTCTTCTTGGACCTGGAAAGGCAGCAGGTGGTCACCAGCATAGTCCCTTCACTTGGAGCCTTGGTCTGCAGACCATGCCGCAGAGGGGCACATGTGCACACATGCACAACACCTGTCACACATGCGCATTGCACACTCAAACACGCTCATGCTGTCTCTCATTCACAGCCATGCTCACCCAGAACCATCCCAGGACCCCAGGGGAGCCGAGGCAGTGAAGGGCTCCTGACAGTGTCCTCGCTGTGAGGTGGCTGTGTCCCCACAGGGTTCCATGTCCTGCGTGGATGTGATAAAAATTTGGTCCAATCATCTTCCCAAGAACGGCTTGACCCTGCTCCCTTTCCTGCAAGGAGGACACTGCGGAGCTGGGCAGCGCCTCGGAACAGCTCCTGGGGTGGGCTCCAGGGAGCCCACCGTGGGTGGCCAGATCTCCCTGCGCAGGTTCCTGGCTGTGGTTTCGGCCTGTTTTCCTGCTGGTGAGAACATGACTGTAAAATGCCGCATAACCCATTCCACCCTGTGCACCCCAAATTCCTGTTCCATGCCAGGTGCTGCTCACTTGACCTGTGCTACCGAGAGCCCACTGGATGCCAGGCACTGGGGGCCTGGAGGCCACAGGACTTGCATTTCCTGTCCCCAGGAACTTGCCATAGATTTGAGAACAAGGAGCAAAGCAATTGTGTACACTGTTGGGGTATTTGGCCCGAGATCAAATTCCGGGGCCCAGCAAGGAGTGTGTCGCAGAGGATGTCCAGGAGACTCACTGCACATCACTCGGTGTCCTCCTCAGGACCAGCACTCACATGCCATACATGAGTCCACACACAGGCACACGCAACGGACGCAAAAGCCTGACAGGACGGTTGCTCTCACAGCACTCTCGGTGTTTTCCACCCGAATTCCATTTTTAACCTGCTGGCAGCTCACCTGGTAAGGGGTTTACCACGGTTTTCTGTTCTGGCATGGGCACGATGTATGTTGAACGGGGTAGGGCACCGGGGAGCTGTGCTGCCCCCAGGTGGGTGGGCGGTGGGGAGAGGTGTCTAAGCAGGGGGAACATTTGGGTGTGGGAATGAGGCCAGGGCACTTACGTGGCTGCAGCCTGAGGGCCGCTGGGGCAGGCTCAGGGCACCAGAGATCATCTGTGCCATGCACCAAATGTTCCCACAGGAAGGATAGGCATGAGGCCTTTGGTGCTGTGACAGAACGCAGGACAGTGGGGAGTGTGCAAGCCAGGGAGGCCGGGAGGGCCAGTCCTGCATCCCAGAGTACCAGTGGGCCCCAGGGCTGGGGGAAGAGAGGAACCGCAGAGCTGACACAGGTCCACCTGCTGCAGAGACCACATCCAGGGCTCATCACAGAGATGCTGCCCAGTTCCCAGCTCACTCAGCTCCATCCAGACCTCGTTTCCAGGGCTCTGGTGAGACAGACCAGGGGGGAGATTGAGGATGGGGATGAGCAGAGCGCTGAATTCTGTTGCTAGGAAACGGAAGTCTTGGTTCTGGATCCCAACACGCACTACCAATCGACAGTTTGTTGTTGGTGGTGACGGGCTGGTTTGATTAGCAGCCGGAATTAACAGAGCCCTGCGCATCAGAGCGCACTGCAGTTTATTGGAGAATTACACTGCCACCGTAGCCCCAAGTCTGAAGCACAGGGCAGCAATTCTTGAGTCCTAGGGGATGTCCTCTGGTCTTGGGGCACCTAAGTCACAGTAGGTGCTAAAGATACCTGACTAGGGAGGCCACCCTGCCCGGCGGGCCATGCAGGTTGCCCATGGAGAGTAGAGGGAAATGGGCATCTCCCAGAGCAGCTGGGCTGAGGTGGGAGGTTGCCCGAGGTGCACACTGCAGTCCCCCTCCCTGAGCTGGCAGCTGGCATCTATGTGAGACACTGGGTTCCCCTGTTGAGATGACGTATCTTATGCAGAGGAGGTTGCTGGCCCTGTTCTTAGGGAATCTGGACAGATCTAGGTACAGCAGGTTGCTCAAGGGGCGAACTGTGTCCCCACCACCTGTTCCTTCTCCTGGCACAGGCACAGGCTTCCCATGAGGTCTTTACCTCCCCACCTGTGTGCCGCCTCAGGGAGAGACTGTCCTGTAGGTTCAGGGGGTGCCACTTTCTCTCCTGACTGTGAAGATGGGGCTAGGTGAACTCAGCAGCTTCCACAGGGGTGGCCCTGGCACAATGTCCTCCGTGACCAGGCTTCCAGCTGGGGTACTGGGGATGTGACTCTGATGCCCGTTGCAGTGGAGTGGGGCTGGCTGCGAGGCACACCTCAGGATCTGTGGGATCAGCCACCAGCGAGCTTTTGTGCTCAGAGGAGAAAGCCTCCTCATGGCTCCAGCCCCAGACACAGAGCGGCAGGCTGGGCAGGATCGGGCTGTGGAGCAAGCAGGGTTGGTCCTGCCCGCAGCACTGCAGCCCAGACTGCTTCCTCGAAGAGTTAGCAAGAGAAGCAAACGTGTGCCACAAAGGCAACACATCGGTTGTTATCTGTCATATTGATTCAGTCTTAATACTAATAATTAGTAGTGTTTTCGCGTTCCATGTCTAAGCCAGCCCTCGCCCAGTGGCCTTACTGAAGGTACCTGATTCCATTGTCCCAGCGGAGCTCTGGAGTAAACCAAACCTGGGTTTGTACCGAAAAAACCCACACAGGGAGAAGCAGCAGGTGAGGCTGGACCCCAGCAACCTGGCCCCCGAAATGTGCTGCTGGGCTTCTCCTGATTAAACTGAGCTCTTTGTAAAAATGTTCCGAAATGGAGACAACCAGCAGAAAGCAAATAAAATGTTCCTGTCTTCTGCTGCTCAGAGTTAAGCGTGCTGTGCCATCTTGTTGGTATCCCTTCTTTCAGAGGAGCTCTCTTTCCGCACGCTCCGCAGTGTTTTCCGGCTGCTGGTGGTTGTTATTTCTGTGGAATCTGTCTTCGCAGGCCCCGGATGGGTGTTCCTGCCATGTGCAGGGCTGTGACACGGGAACACCACGTCCATTTCTCCGGTCTACTTCAGGACGGCTGGGGCGGCAGGCGCTTCCTCTCCCCAACACCTCCAAAGCGAGCTGGCTTCTGCTGAGCCTGTTGGAGTAGTTACAGTTATTTATAGAAATAATTATAGAACTGGAATCATCAGGTCAAAAGAAGGACGTGTTTTAAGGCCTCATTCCAAATGAATTTCCCAAACTGCTGATATTAACCGGCGTTCCTGCCGACGGCTCTGTGGCAGGACCCATCTCGGTGGTGGCCATGTAACAGGATCCCTGACGTGGGCGGTTTCTTAGGTGATAAAGTCAAAAGGAGAGGCAGGTCCTTATTTGCATTTATGCTGCTGGGGACTGACCAGACCCCAGATACCTGTGGGGAGAATGGCCGGGAAGAAAGAAAAAGGTAATATTCAAGGTACGAGGGTGGGCGGGAGGAACCCGGCTCCAGTGGGCAGCACAGAGGTCTCCACGGCTGACCCCTTTTACCAGCAGGCGAGGAGCGCAGGGAAAGCGCAGTGTCCGGCAACACAGTAAAAATGGGGCAGTTAGTGGAGACCGCGTCCTTCTCCCGGCCTTGCCGTGCCTGCCTGCTCTAGGTCGCCCTCCGCCGATGCGGTCTCGCCCCGGGAAGGCTGCGGTCAGCAGCTTTCTCTGCAGCCCTCTGCTTGCTTCTCTGCCCTAAAGCAAGGACGCTCCAGGCTCGAGACCGCGGGACCCGTCTCACAGCCTGGCCCCCCACAAATCCATCTTCTAAGGGCGCAGGGTTTCACGCGTGTCATTTTAACATCTTCTGTCCTTTTCTAAACATGTCCTGGTGTTTCGCCTTTTTATTATCGATTAGTGAGAACGCTTTCAATTTCTAAACTTGATTTCTTAAGTTCTGTGGCATTGACAGCCAGAGAACCATGTAAATAAGACTGACAGCTGTCACCACGTCTCCCTTCACACTCCGTCCTGTTTCGTTCATTGTCTTTGTCGTGTCTCTGGTGCCCGTTGTTGTCGCGTCTGGAGATGAGAGCACATTGTCAGTGCCAACCTGGGTTCTGGCCTTTTGGACCTTTTGCTGTTACGAGCAGTTTTAAAGGCTAAGGACAGGTCTTGTGTGGAGCTGGCTCATGCTGCAGTGGGAGGGCAGGTCCAGTAGGGGGCTCCCAGGGAAGGCTGAGGGGCTGAGACCAGGAATGGGCTGGTGCTGTGGCCCTGTCCGAAGAGCATCTCCAAGCAGAGCGTGCTCTTTCTTGGGCCCTACATCCTTCCTATTAAAGCCTTCACCTGGTGAGCGAGGTGCACCTCATCCTAGAGAGTCATTTGCTTTACTCAGACTCCACTGATGGTTTTCCTCTGTCTGGCTTTGGCTTTTGGAGATAGAGTCTCTGTGTAGCTCAGGCTGGCTTTAACCCACTACCCTCCTGCCTCAGCCTCCCAAGTTCTGGAAGTACGGGTGTGCAGCACCACGTCAAAACAGATTCTATGGATTGAGGTGTCAGTCGCATCTGTAAATGACCCCATAGTGACATCCGGACTGCAGTTTGTCCTGCACATGACCACAGCAACACGGCCATCACAGAGGAACAGTGGTGCTCCTTCCACCCGTGTACTTCACGGGGACAGTTTGGCAGGTCTGACGTGTGTGTGCAGAAGCCTAGGCATGATCAGGATGTGCAGAGACCCACGGCCACCACTGATGTGTCCATGGTCCTGTGCTGTCACTCCTGCCATGTCCGGCTGTGGTCTGCCACTTCATGCCAGCTTGCAAACACTGGTCAGCTGCCTCTGGGCGTGCACCGCCCAGCGTGAGTGCTCTGAGACCTGGCCATGCCGAAGCCTGTGGATGACCCCTGGCTTCCCACTGCCCACCGGGTGCCACTCCGGGGATGTGCTGCTGTGTCTGTGCTTCGACGGTGGTGGATATGTAGATGGGTACAGTACAGGCTATGAACACCCACGCACACGTGTCTTCCGTGTTCTCGCCCTGCCGGGTGTGGCTTGTCACACTCTGCTTACAGCATCCTAGTAAGTGTGAGGAGGTATTCTGGTGGTTTTTACCCGTCTCTCCCTGATAACTAAGCATACTAAGACTTTACATGTTTATGTGCCTATCTGCACTTCCTATCAATACCAGCCTCTTTTATGGAGTTGCTGGCTTTTTGATGTGGGGAAGTTCTTTCATCACAGGTCTTTTATCAGAGAGGTGAATTGCGAGTTTTCTACTGGTCTATGACTTGTCATTTTCCATTCTATTGACAGTGTCATCAGAAGACCAGCAGGTTTTGATTTTGATGAAGTCTGGTTTACCCGTCAGTTCCAAAGTGATCTCATCTTTTCATGACCTGCTTAAGAAACACTCTGCTCCTCCGGGGTCATGAAGTCACTGGTCAGTTTCCACCGGAAGTTCTGGGGCATCAGCTTTCACACCGAGGTCCCTGAGGCACTTAGAGCTGGCTCTGGTCCTGCCGTGAATTACAGCTACGAGTGTAGCTTTCCTGAGTGTGGATTTTCAAGGCTTCCGGTGCTATTTGCTTGAAATAGTATTTTTCTCCACTGAATGACCTCCGCGCCTTTGTTAAAGAGTCGCCACGCCTATTTGGGTAGGTGCAGTTTTCTGTGTGTTGTCATGATTACCATGATTTTTATAGTAAATACTGAAATCAAGTAGTGTTGAATCCTCTGTTTTTTCTTATAGCGTTTTGTTTCTTCCTGATAATTTACGTTTTCATGTGAATTTCAGAATCCACTTGTTGATTTTTATAATAAACCGCTGCTAGATTTTCAATTGGAATTCCATTTAATATATGAATATTAATTTAATATTCCTGTGAAATGACCTAAACCCTGAATCAACTTGAGTGTGGATTGGGATCTTAACAGTTGGAGTCTTTTGACCTATGGATGTTGAATCTCTCCATTTCCTGGTCTTTTTCTTTCATTTCTCTCAGAAATATTTTGTAGTTTCTAATCTGTGGGGTCTTATCAGCTTCTGTCATCTTTGTCATATTTTCTGCGTTATTTTTAATGCTACTTTTACATAAGTCTTATCTCAGTTTTTATTGTTTCTGTTGTGTGGAGGTACGTTGGACTTTTCACATACATTGTTTCCTGCAACTTCGATAAACTCAGCTCTTAGATCTAGTAGTGTTCATGTTGCTTGCATCAAATTTTCTACACAGTCCTAAAATCTCTGAAGAGATTTTCCTTTCTGATCACAGTGCGTGTTATTTGTTTTTCTTGCTTTATTGCACTGGCCAGAATCTCCAGCATAATGTGGATCATCGGCAGTAACAGCAGACATCATGCTTGCTCCTGGTCGTAGAAGGAAAACCTTCAGTCTCTCAGCATGAAGCGCGCTGTGAGCTGCAGGTGTCCCACAGCTATCCGTGTAGGTGAGGAAGCTCCCTCCATCCCGGTGTTTGGAGAGCTTTAATATCAGGGATGGCTATTGAATTTTCTAAATGCTTTCCCCATATTTGCTGAGATCACCCCATCGTGTTTTAGGAGTGTTTTCATTTCCATTCACTCATAAAAGACATGTTTGACTTCTCTTTTGGTTTACTCTTCGATCCATAAATTACGTAGAAGTGTGTTGTTGTAGTCAGGGGTTGGGAAGAGAACAATTAGAATCAGGACATGGAGTTTATAATATTGTTTTATAGTGGTCACCCAGAGTTAACACAAGAAAATGCAGGAAATCTGTCCACAACACCAAAGACATAGAATATTTACTCAAGGGCCTGAATCCCACAGCAATACCCCACATGGATCCAGATGAAGACCTAGAGCTTATGACAATGACTTCCATGAGTCCAGCTGGAGGTCCAGAGCCCACAAGAGGGACTCACGCCAGTCTCTTAGAGATTCGTGCTGGGAAGGCCCAAAGTTCAGCAATGGAAGCCAGAAAGCCCATGCCAGGGGAGTGAAGGAGCTGTGCTGGTGGGATGAGGGTCCATGCTGGAGCAGAGAAGCCACACTCATAACAAATACCAGGGCTGTCCTGAAAAGCACCATAGCCGTGCTCAGCGACACGGAGGCCCCGAGCTCCTCTGATGGCAAGCACAGTCGAGTATGTGCCAGGAAGCCAGTGTGACGAGTTCGTCCTGGAGACCAAGTGGCACATGTGTTCCCCTCTGGAGCCAGGAAACAGTGCTCAATGTGAGGACCAAGGCTTCTCCAGGAGAACCAACGGCTCAAGCAGCAACATGTAGGAGAACCCACAATGCCTTAACACCTCAACGCAATAGTTTCTTCTTCTCCAAGTCTCTCTTTATGCTGGTAACTTTCCTCAGGTGGAGCATCTACGCTCAGTGCCATGCTGGTGTAATCCAGCTGGCATTAGGTTGACCACCAGCTCTTAATCCATAACGTGTATCATTCTGTCTCTAAATGTTTGGAGAATTTCCAGGAGACTTTCTGTCATTGATTCCTGAGTTCCATCTCGGCCAAGAGCATACAGCATGTGGCATGGCCTGAGCCCTTCAAAATCATTGATTTGCTTCACACCAAGAGGGTGGTCAGTGTGGCCGGTGTTACGTGCGCACACGCGGTTCCTGGTGGAGAACCTTCACATTCCTGTGAGACTGAGCTGAGCCCGGTGCTGCCCACATCCTCTGTCTCCTCAGCTGTGCTGGCTGGTCCTGATGTCAACTTCAGTGGATGAAGAGACTCCTGGAGCCGTGATTGGACAGGGAGGCCCTTCCTGTATCCCTGGGTAACTCACCGGTGATTCCAGCCAAACTGGCCCCTGGGAGGCGGGCCTGTGCAGGGAGTGTGCCATGTACACCTTGACTTGGAACACTCGCTGGTCCCCGCCCCTTCCTCTCAGGCTTTCCTGCTCTCTGCTTCCTGGCTGCCGTGAATGAAGCAACTAACTGCCCCTCGGCCAGCCAGCCTGCATGGCATTTCTGCCTCAGAACCAGCGAACCGTGAACAGAAATTTCTGAAAATAAACATAAAGTTAAGTTGCCAGTGTTGAATATTTTGACCCAGTGGAGGAAACTAACCAGACAGCAGGGATCTGCTGCTTGCTTGATCTGTCAGCCATTGAGAGAGGGTTCTTCCTGTCCTTGCCTATAAACCGGGGACTTGTCTGTTTCTTCTTACATTACGTGGGTCTTTGCTTCAAACGTTTTGAAGTCTGTCCTTAAGTGCAAGACCATTTCTAGTTGTGTTCATTTGATGGAGAGTTTCTGTCACTATAAAATGACTGTATTTGTCCTTCCTAATATTTTTAGGTGAAATCTACTTTGCCTGAAATTAATATATTTCTGCCTTTGTATATCAAGTCAGTGTCTATCTTTATCTGCTGTTAGATTTGCGTTCATGTTTGAGATGAGATTTGCAGAAACAAGTTGAGTCTTGGTTTTTAATATAGTCTCCTTTTAACATATTATTTGGACAATTTGCGTCTAATATTGATTACTTAGATGGTTAGATTTAAATCTACACAGTGGCAACTAGTTCATATTCTGTAATCTTTTCTGTTTTCCTCTTTACAACTTTCTGGATTCTTGTAGATTAATATTTTTATGATTACATCTTATGTTTCCCTTGACTTATCCACCGTGACTCTTTTATTATTATTGTTTGCTTCTTACCTCTAGATCTGTTGTACAAGCTGAAGGCATATTACTGTATCACTTTACTTAGAGTGAAAGTAACTCATGTACGTATCATTTCTGATAGCCGCATCATTTGCAGTACAACAGGTTTCTTCCCTTTCTGCTCAAAGGACTACTTTAAAACTTTTCTTGTATAGCAAGCCTGCTGGTAATGAATTATTTAATCTTTTGTATATCTCAAACATTCTCATTTCACCTCATTTTTTGGGAGACACCTACGATAGGCACAGAATTCTCGGTTGACGTGTCCTGACCATTTCAGGGCTTTCTGAAGCCCGGTCCACTCTCTTCTTTCTTGCATCATTTTAAAAAAAAAATGCTGTCTTTCTTGTATTTTTTCTAGTATATATTACATGCTCTTTTCCTCCAGATATTTAAGATTTTTCTTCTTTTAAAATTTTTGTTAACACCTAAAATTGTGTGTGTTCATCATGATTTCAAATGCTCAACACAATGGAATGGTTAAAGGAAGGCAGCATGCATTTCCCTCGCTCAGTTTTTGTTTTTGTGTTGAGAACGCTTAGTACCTGCTCTTAACATCCGCCCTCAGTGTTCTTCAAGCGTGTTATTCACTATACTCAGCTTTTTCTACGATGCAGCCCTTGATCTACTGCTCCCCTCCAACAGAAATTTTGTACACTTAGCCCACATCTCTCCAAGCCCCTCCACTGCCCCAGGCCATACACCACAACATTCTACTTCCGTGAGGTTTTTATTTTTAGATTCCACATATACTTAAAACCATGCATAACAGATTGAAGAAACAGCCTTCAGAATGGGAGAAAATATTTCTAAGCCATATATCTGTTAAGGATTAATAGTCAACATATATGAGGAACTCAAACAACTCAAAAGCAAGTAAATTCATAGCCTTGTTTACAAACGCACTGAGGACTGAACAGATACTTCTTCAAAGAAGACACAAATGGCTAACAGGTGCATGAAACAATAGTCACCATCACAGTCATCCGGAAAATGCAACTCAAAATCACAATGAGGCACATCGCAGACCAGATAAAACAGCTGCCATCAAAAGGTCAAAACTGCATTGTGGAGGGAACACACACGGGTTCAGTCATTGTGCAAATCACTGCAAAAGCTCTTCAGAAAGTTAAAGACAGAGTTACCGCATGGTCTAGCTCAGCACTCCTGGACAGATATGCAAAGGAAGTGAGGTCAGTATGGAGAAGAGACACTGCTCCCCGTATTCACGGGGGCCCTATTCACATTAACCAAGGTCTGGAATCGGCATAAGTGTCCCTCCTGCACAAGTGGGTACACGAGAGAACACCATGCAGCCACAAAGATGCAGAAAAGCCTGCCACTGTGGTGAGCGGATGTAAAGGAGGTAATCCAGGCACGGAAAGACTGTCCCTTACTGGTGGTCTCAATGAATTGTTTGGTGTAGTTTTTGTTCACATTTCCTATGATTGGGGATGTTGGAACCTTTTTAATTTGTGGATTTATAATTGTTGTCAAATCTGTTCTCAGCTGCTATTTCTTCAAATGCTTTTCCTGTCCCCACCACAAGGACACCATTCCACACTGCTTGGAATTATTCTCAGCTCTGGATAATGCCCGTTTGTTATTAAAATTACCTTCCCTGTCTGTTTCCTTTGGAGTAGATTGTGCTGCTGCCTTCAGATCCACTCGTCTTTTGTCCGTTTTCTGACTTGCTGTTAACCCATCTGTGGGCACTTTTCTTAATGTTGGAAGTAGCTTACTCCTGTGGAATTTCTCCGGGACTTCATATCCCGTGTCTCCAGGTTAACACTGCGAATGTGCGAATCATTGTCTCCCTGTCTTTTAAGATGTCTTTGCCTGCTGGTTCAGTCATTTCAGTCAGTCTTGAGTTAGTTCCGATGGCTTTATCTCCTCGTGTGGAGATTTCCGTGGAAGAGCTCTGCTGATTTTCCCCCCGCGCTGGAGACGGGCCCTCACCTACTAGGCAAATGCTTTCTACCGCGCTGACTCCAGCCCCCGATTTTGTATTGGACGTCAACAGTGTGATTTTCCCGGTGATGCTGCCTATACTTGATTTCTGTAAATCTTTTTAAAGGTGTAATTTCAGGCGTCTTCCATCATCCATAGAACAGTACTGAGTCTCCTGATTACCACCTCAGAGCCTCGAGGCACCCCTCAGACGCCCCTTTGTTCTGGGCCATTTGCCGCAGCCCAGAGTACCTTCCTCTGCAATGCAGTCTCCCACTCTTTTGCTGTCTCTGGCTTTGTCTTTTACACAAACGAACGTCAGTATTGAAAACTTTTATTAGAATATGTTTGCGACGCATAATGAATATACTAATTGTGGAGTGTAAATCTTCTTGGGCCTTGCTGTGGCTGTCACTGACTTTCACAAGCTGCACGGCTCCACTGGGGGTAGCCCAGCGGAAGAGAGCCAGGGAACCAGGGTGGTCTAGGCTACCGTGTCCACACTATCTGTGACCTTCCCATGGCCTCATCTTCTGGTGCTGTGTGCACATTTGGGCCTGTCCCTTCTGGGCCTTCTGAGTGGCTCTGTCCCTGGCCTTCTCGTGCACGCACCAGCTGGTCCTCAGCTGACCCTATGAGCAGCCCGTGCGAAGCCAGGGTCCTCTCTAGCCAGCTCCTCTTCCTGATGCTCTGCTCATCTCCGCTCCTCAGCTCAGAGACTACCGGGCAGCAATGGGCCCGCTCCTCCCCGTGTCAGCCTGGACATTTTCCAGGGAGGCGGGGTCCCCAAGTTTATTTCTACCTTGGGTGTCACTCTCCTCCCTAGAGTGATGTCCTCATTCCATTTCTATGAATCACCCTCTTTGTGTGGCTTTAGGAGGGAGGGGTTTTTCTTCACTGTAATTTCATCATGTTTGGAAGCAAACCCCTCTGCCATGTATATATGTATTTTTTCCTAATTAAACATGTGTTACCCTGTTAAATGGATGGTAAGTGGCATCCACTCAGTTACCCAAAATTGATAGATGTGGCAGAACTGTCCCCTTGCTGGCTGAAAGGAGACAGAGCAGAGCCCTGCCTAAGAGTCCTCAGTGCTGGGGACAGTCACGGGGAGGTGACACGTCAGGTGGCATCCAAGGCTCAGCTTAGGCATGGGCTCCAGAGAGGGGCCAGGGCCATCTCTGAACCGGGGAGGGAGTTTGGGGAGGACTGAGCTGAGAGGGCTTGCAAGGTGCACAGATGTACAGTGTGTGGCCAGGTCTCAGAGAGCTCCGGCGGGGTCTGAAGTCAAGGAGTGTGGACAGGAGCTGTATACGAGGCTGAGCCCCAGTCATGGGGGTCACGGGCCTGCTGGATCCCCGGGAGGATGGGCCTCTGCTGAGGTTGGGCTCAGGACTGGGGAGATGCAGGGTAGAACCCAGTGCAGGCCACTGACCCCAAGGGTCCTCTAGGCCGTGAGCAGGACGTGGGGGTGGCTTTTTAGGTTGTGCCTCAGATAGGGGCTTGGGCCTTTGACAAGTACTGACATGCGCGGACAGGATGGTGTGGACGGGTGGCCTGCTGGAGGGGGAGTTGGGACGCCTTCTGCTCTGGACAGCAGCTTTAGGCAAGGACCAGCAGCCACTGCAGGACTGAGGGGAAACGCAGGGATGGAGAGGGGGCCCAAGCAAGCAAGGGGACCGGTGCGGAGATGAGAACCTAGCAAGGGTGACAGAGAGTCATGGAAGGAGTCACAGGCACAGAGGGACAGGACAGCCACAGATGACAGGCCCTTGCCATGGCTGAAAACACCAACTGTCAAAAGACAATTGCTAGATAATTGGGGAAATCTTAGTCTAGACTGGTTATTAGATAATATTCTGGAATTATTGCAAGTGTTGTTAGGTGTGATAATGCCATTCCAGTTGCATAATAACCGTGTCTATTTGCTGGTGCTTACATAGTGCTTAGGGGTGAGTTAACGCAAAGGGAGGAGATGAACTATGCACAGGTCCAGGGAAAGTGACCAGGAGCAGGGATGGAGGGAGAGAGAGAAAGACGGAGCCAGCTGGGAAGGGAGCGAGGGAGGCGAGAGAGAGGGCAGTGGCAGGGGACAGGCTGCAGGCCATCCAGGTCCAGGCTGAGCTCACTGGGCCCTCCTCAGGCCTCTCTGCCTGCCCATGCAGGAGCGTGCAGCCGCTGCTGCCTGGAGGCCAGCTCAGGGACGCTGGGCTCCATCCAGGTTCCTAGACAATGGGACGCCTCTGATGGGGCCGGCTCCGCAGGAATTCCCTTTCCAATTACATTTCATGTGCCCTTTACAAGCACCCTCTAATTTTAGAACTTTCGGGAAATGGTGAAGGTGGCACAGGGATGCCTGCAGCCAGCACGAGCATCAAGGGGGCCCCCGGGAGGCCCTGAATTCCTCGCCGAGATCCATGTTCTCCAGGTCTTGCCCACCGTCTTTCCCTTGTCTTTTCTCATCACTTTTGTTAGGTGTCTCACAATCCACGGTTTCATCCATCTGCCCACCTGTCTGCGTGATAGAGCAGGAGCGAGGACCCCCGGGGGACCCCGAGTGTGTGGATCCCGGGAGGATCACGGGGCTCAAGCTTGGGGGCTGGTGCCTGGCTGTGATGCCGCTGGATTTCCTGTCCTTTTCTTCTTGCTTTTTAGGTGCTGCAGAGAGAAGCACTGGCTCCTCACCGCCAGCTGGTGGGTGAGCCGCTGGTCACTGCCCTGGGATGTGACCCTTGGACAAAGGACTCCCAGATGTGGGCCCCCAGAAGGGACGTGGCTTTCACTCTGCAGTAATGGACTGGTGGGGTTCAGGGCAGGGCTCTTGCCTTGCAGCCCAGAGCGAACCCTTTCCAGCCAGGGCTTCTGCCTGCTGTCCCCCGGGGAGCACAAAATGGCAGCGGTGAGGACAGACCGGAGGCTCTGTGCAGGCCCTTGGCCCTGGACATCTCTCCTGCTGCCCAGCTGTCCCTGGCCTCTGACAGCCCCACCAGGAATGGATCTGGTGCCTTTGCCCGAGCTTTTGGGAGCAGACTGTCCATCCCTAACTCCAGGGTCCCCAGTCCTCCTGCGGGCTGGCCAGTACCGTGATCCAGAGAAGCCGACTCTACGATTTTGGCAAAAACAAACAAACAAATAAAAAAAAAACTATTAGGAAAAATCTCTGTTGCCCACTGTCACCGAGAGCTGTGAGAGTCACATGTGGGACCTGCCTCAGTAGGGTGTTGGCTGCCCTGGGTCCCTAAAACCAGCCCTTTGGGTTTTGTGGGAGACTCTTTTCAGGTCTTGTGACTTTGCTTATGCTTTTCCAGTAGGAGGATGTGGGTTTGCATGTCTCTCACTCACCAAGAAAGGTCCACAACAAGATCATTGACCCAGGACATGCTCAAGGACACAGCAAGATGCCCATCCACACAAGGAGTGGACAGGGCAGCTGAGGTCCTCATAGGCTGGCACAGGTCCCTTCCTGAGGAGCCTCTGCTGCCCCCACAGAGACGTGGCCCTGACCAAGCACGGTGACATGCCTGTGCCTCGTGGTCTGGACAGCGCCCACCAGATGAAGAACCACTCCAGACACAGACACGGGCCATATGCTGCTGTGCTTGGGGTAGATACTGGCCCCCACCAGGGTACCAGCAAGGTCTGCTCCCTTCTCGAACCTGAGACCTGGGTTTGTGAGTGGTGTTTTCCAGAGGAGCTGCCTTTTGAATTATCACGTAATTAAGATGCTAATGGCCCTTTGCAGAGCCTTCTCCTGGTCCTGGCTTCTGGAAAAATAAGGAACGCCCCGCCCCTTTGTGATGGTGCAGACACCAGCCTGGAGCGCAAAGCCCTTCACTAAATCAGTGTTTGCATCTTGGTTCCTCTTAGCCTGGAAGGAATTTATGAATGCACATTAATTTTCTGTTGTGCATGTAAATTTCAGGGAATCCTGCTCACAGCCCCCTTTCCTCTATTCCTTCCGGGGTGTTGGTGGGTGCCCAGCAAACCACTTCTTAATCAAGATGTTAAGAACTTTGCAGATCTCACCCAGAAAATCACGGGGGTACCCTAAGACCCCAGCAAGGCCTCTGCTCAGGAGTCTCCAGCAAAGCTGCACCCAGCCCACCAGGAAGGGGTCTGAAGGCCCCTGTGCTGTGCCTGGAACCATCCCACTCACTGTCCAAATGGGTCCATGCCAGGCAAAGCAGCATCAGGTTGATCCAGAGCCGCCACAGGCAGGGAGAAAGCCAGTATCTCCCCACGGGCCTGCCACAGGCCGAGCTCCAGCTGCAGGCCCGTCTGGTTAGAGAAACTCTTCGCTCTGTGCTGGGCATAAGTCTGGGATTTGGGGTCCAGGAACCCAAGATAAGACTCTGCTTTAGGAAGGTGAGATAAGCAGGACATGGTAACACATCCTTGGAATTCTAGTGTTCTGGGAGGCTGAGGCAGGAGGATTGGAAATTCAAGCCTAGCCTGGGCAACTTATCCTCCTAACTAGCTAGTGTGTCAAAAATAAAAGGTGAAAAAGAAAGTGCTGGAGATGTAGGTCCCTGCAAAGACTCTGGGTTCAGTGCCCAGTCCTGCAAAAATTATTAAATTAAATTAAATTAACAAGGTAAGATGGGCACAACCAGCAGAGGACAGGAGCCAAAGGCTGAGGGCTGCTGCCTCTGTAGCAACGGGACCTGCCTCCTGTAGCAACGGGAAGCTGAGGGGCCCTCTACAGACCCCAAGGAGGGAAGAAAGACAGGGAAGGGGAGGGGAAGGGGCGCTCAGGGGGAGGGGAGGTGATGGGAGGGGAGGGACGGGAAGGGTGCCAGCCCTCTACCTATGTCTGGGTAAGGTGCACTTCTGTGCCCACAGATACAGGCACTCCCATGGTGAGGGAGCCCAGACTCTTCCTCCCATTTGGGGACACACAGGGCCACTGTTCAGAGAGGGCAGGAGCAAGGTCCTAGGGTCCGGGACAAGATTGCAGGCCGTACCAGCCCCTGACCTAGGCCTGCGGGAGGTGAGGGATGAGGCTGACCCAGCATAGCTGGAATCCCAGCTTCCCATTCTGTGTGAGTATGCCCTGCTGGAGGCGGTCACCAAAAATGTGCAGTGGCCCAAAATCTGCCATGGAGGAGGCGGAAGCCACTGTTGGCACTGCTCTGCAAGGGGTCGAGCTTCTCATCCGGACTGGTTCCCAAGACCCTGGGCCCAGTGACAGCACAGCTCTTGCCTCCAGTGGGAAGAAGGCTCCCCTGTGGGTCACACCCTATATTCTGGGTCACCCCAGGCCCCTCAGACCCAGCTGGACATCAAGCAACCAATGCCTAGTGCCTGTCTGAGAAACCTTGTGGCTTTGCTGACTGTTCCCAAATGCTGTTTTCTCTGTGCAGTGTTAAAGTTTCTGTGTGTTTGTTTGTTTTCTCTTGCTGTTGTTGTTTGTTTTAGTTTTGTTTTTTCATGATAACTGCTCAGATTTTTCTAATTGGTGGCCTCACTGCCTGCAGACTGACCTATGTCCTGCAATGGGAAAAAAATCAGCTAACCTTTAAATACGATGCTTCTTTCATTCTTTTTTCTCCGTCTACCAAACAATTATGTCCTCTTGATTGTTCTAACTTTAGTCAAAACAAGGATCCAAGAAAAATTACCCAGAATCCTGTGGCACCTAAAACTCTGTCTCGTTTCCCAGTGTCCTCTTCGGTCCTTGTCCCTGTGGATGTAGAATCCTGCACGTTTCATGTTAGCTTGCAATTATTCTTTCCTACTTAATTCAATGAAATAAGTGATACTCCTCTTGCTCTGCGGTCTTCATGATCTGTTTTTATTTGAAGATTTCTGAACAAAAGACGTAAAGTACTTGTGGCTTAATATACTCTCAGTCAAAAACAGCGCCCAGGGCATCCTGCCAAGCCAAGGTGGGAGCCCAGCGTGCAGGGACCCTCAGCCCCACACTCGCAGACGTGACAATCGGTGTGCAAACTGGAGAGACCTCAGAACCGCATCAGCCACTGCCAGACACACAACCCCGGAGTCCCCAGAGAGGACACCAGGCCCGGTGGGTCCTCAAGTCAGAGTCGGGCCACGTGGATGGGTGGACTCCTGCTCAGTAATGGCGACCGCAAGTATGCAGCTGGCACCGCCTGTCGCCAGGGGCACAAGGAAGAAAGAAGGCGTTGACTCAGGAGAAGCCCGGAGACTGCGGTGTGGGAAGCCTGTCTGGCTGGCCTGGAAGACCAGAGGAAACAGATGTGGTATCTGGGATGTCCGCAGAGCCTCTGGCAGCTGGTGGGGACCTGGAGGGGACTGTGAGGGGGATGAAGGAGTCTTGCTGTCCTGAGACCCTCGCCATGCAGCAGAGGAGGAGGAAGAGGAGAGGAAGGAAAGGAGGGGAAGGGGAGGGGGAGAGGAGAGAAGAGGAAGGGAGAGGGGAGGAGGGGGGAGGAGAGGGAAAGAGAGAGGGAAAGGGAAGAAGGAAGGAAGAGCAATAACTTCCAAACTGCTCCACTTCAATTTGCCTGAAGATCAAATCAGAGAAAGGCATAAACAAAGAGAATCCTAAGAAATATCACCAATCGCACCAACTCTTGGATGCAAATTGGCTCTGGGTAGAAATTATCCATTTCTTCAGACAAAGACAGAAGCTTCCAAATAAATATGTTGAAGGTGTTTAGAGAGATAATTGAAGGTAAAAATATATTTGCAAATGAATAAAAAAAAGCAGCAAAGTAGACAAAATGCTGTAGCTGGTTTGGCAAAGAGGAGCTCCTTGGAGAGGAACTGAAAAGGAGGCGTCCTAACAGATTTAGCGGAAACAGGGCTGGTGGCGCCCTGGCCACCCCCGGGCAGCTGTGGAGAGAGCAGCTTGTGGAAGACAGAGCCGGGAGACTGTCCGAGACAAGCAACACCAGAGGCGGGCACAAAAGGTGCCCCTTCGGAGGTAGGGGAGAGGGACTGGGAAGTCCACATGACAGAGGGAAGTGGCCGTGCAGAAGTTCAAGACAGTGCTCAGGAGTCTTGGGGACAATCTTCACCGAGCTCAAGGTCAAATGATGCCAGGGCGGTGATGACAAAGTGCAATTATGAGGAAAATCTTTGAAGAAAACCACTGTTGCCTTCACCTTTGTCCTATAAGCCAGGTACTTTGGCACTCTGGGAGGCTGAGGCAGGAGGATTGCAAATTCAAGGCCGATTTGGGAAACTTGGTAATACCTGTCTCAGAATAAAACATAAAAAGGATTGAGGATGTAGTTCAGTACAAAGGCCCTAGGTTTAGTCCACAGTACAACAAAAAAATCAAAACCAAAACAAACAAACAAAACCCTCCAAATTCCCGTAGCTAACTTTCCCATCCCCCCTCACCTACCCCATCAGCTCTGGCGCCCTCAATCACTGTTCACGCTCAGATCCTCTGAGACTCACCTTCAGATTCCACGTGCGCAGTAAGGCTCCTGTGGGTAGTGATAATTATGGTATATTTTTAACGTGCCAGAAAAATGGATTTTGAATATTTTTGCAGAAAAAGTATGTGTTGAAAAGACAGACACGCTTACCTTGAGTTGAACACTGCACAGTCTGTTCATTCTCCAAGCCATCACACTGTGCCCCGAAGTATGTACACTTTTTAATATGTCAATCAAAAACAAATCTTACAGAGCCAGCCCTGCTCCTGCATGCGTGCAGGGAGCCACTGGGACCCTCCTGTGGGCAGCCGCTGTGGGCTGCGAGAAGCAGCCGCTCTCACCTTGGAGAGCCACGTGTGTCTGGAGAAGTTTATCCCTGCTCCACTGGCTGCCGAGGTTAGGAGAAACTCGGATGCCTGACCCGTCCCCTACATCGTGGGTGGGGAGCCAGTGCAGGAGGCACCTGAGAGCACGCAGACGGCTCGTCCAGAGGACGCAAGGAAAATGTCCAGAAGAAGGAGCAAAAGACAATCTCAGGGCGCCAGCCACACAGAACAAGCCCAGGAGACAGGGACGTGGAGGAAAGTGGGAGCCGCACACCTGAGATTTCTGCAAGGATGGAAACTGAAGTCAAGAGACTCCTTACTGAGGCTGTAAAAGAAATCAGATCAGAAACGACATCTGAGGTAAAAGAAGAAATGACAAAAATAGTGGCAGTGTTACTGAGCGAACCTAAAGAAGACACAGATAAAAGAAAAAGAGGAGCATGGGGGAGGGAGGGAACCCTTGAAGGAGCAACATGGAGAAGGACTGGAATGCGTGAGAGAGACTCAAAGAGACACCCAGGAAATTAAAAACGCCATTGAAAGTGGCAAAGCTGCTTGAGAGAAACTGAAGATGGACTTCAGACCTTGAAGACAGGATTGCAGCTAGAAACTATGAAAGGAAAGATCTAAAAATAACAAGGAACCAGGAAATCACAACTCAGTAACTGTAAGGTGATGCAAAGAAAAATAATTTAATACTGATGTTTCAGCAAAAAAGCAGAAGTCAACACAAGTGACATAAAAAGACTACTGACAGAAGTAAGAACAGAAAACTTCCCAAGCATGGCTAAAGGACCTGACATACAGACAAATGAGGCATACAGAACTCCAAACAGCCATAGCCAAAACAAATCTACACCCAGACGTATAATAATCGGGATCGCAGAAATTCAACACAAGAACAGAATATTAAAAGCTGTTAGAGAAAAGAAACAGAGCATCTCTAAAGGAAAACCCATCAGAATCACAACAGACTTCTCATTACAAACCATCATTGAGTTGAGAAGAACTTGCAGTGAAGCGTTACAAATTCTGAAAGAAAATAACTTCCAATCCAGACTGATATAGCCTCTGAAACTATCTTTCAAAATTAATGCAGAAATAAGATACTTCCATGGTAAAGAACAACTGAAGGAATTCATGACTACCAAACCAACCTTACAAAGAATGCTGAAGGATATTCTAGAAAGAGATGAAGATGACCAGGATTCCAGGAACAGTGGCAGAGGGGAATCAGCAAGAGGGACAAGCAGTTTAAGGGAGGGCAGTGTAGGGAGCCAATTGCAGGAAAAAAAAAAACAAGGCAGAGATGAGCTAGTGCATGTTGGCCATAACCATTAATGTGGATGACCTCAATTCACCAATAAGAAGCAAGACAGGCTGAGTGAATCAAGAAACAAGATCCATTAGTATGCAGTATGCAGGAAACATTTAACTTGAAAGGAAATTCATAGACTGAAAGTCAAAGTGGAGAAAGCAATGTTCTATACAACAGGAAACCAGAGAAAAACAGAGGTGGCTCGCCCATCAGCTGCAGAATGGATAAGAAAGATGAGACATTTTTACACAATTGAAAGCTACTCAGCCATGAAGAATGACAATTCACAAGGCTCTTGTAGGTAAATGGATGCAACTTGAGATCATGCTCTTGGGGAATGTTTCAGATTCACATAGGTGAACACTGTGTCATCCCTCTAGTATAAAAAACTGAAGGAGTTAGTGGGATCCAAAATATACAATAGATATCGTGAAGAAAGAGGAGGGAACATCTAAAAAGGGAAGATGGTAGCCATTATTAATTCCCTATTGTCTTGTTTGGAAGCCCTGGATTATTTTCATTCTTCTGTTTTGTTTGATTTTACTGTGTTTCATTTTCTTTGATTTTATTATATCTGACGATATGGGCAGTTATTTCAACGATAACAAGATATATTAGGGTACCCACTGTTGGTTTCCTATTATCCTGTTTTGGAGATCATTTCATTGCTTTGTTTTGATTGGTTTTATGTTGTTTTGCTTTGTTTGCTTTTACTATGTCTGATGGTATCAGCAGCTGCTTAGAATAACAAGAGGAATTATGAAAACCATTGTTGACTTCCTACTATTCTGTTGTGAAGTCTTGTTTTCACTGTTTTTATTTTGATTGGCTCTATTACATTTTATTTGGCTTGGTTTCATTCTCTTTATGGTAAAATAAACAAGTAAATAAATATTACAAATTTCCATATAAATGTTGCCTCTATCTATCTAAGAAATTAAAGCCATAAAAATAATTGAAAGAGGGTAAAAAACATGTACTAAAAAGTGAAGATCAAGTTGGAAGTATCCCTTAGCATGGAGAAAGGTATCTCCCACACATAACCAAGAGTCATAGTCAGAGATAAAATTTTAATACATTCTTTCTGAACTCAGAAATAATATCAAGAGACAGCTTCAAGTGCTTACTTTTAAATTTTATTAGATTGAAAACTAAGCAGTAAGGCAAGAAAACACTGAATTCAGAAAGTATAAAAAAATAAAATTCTGTTAATCTGCAGAAGACCTAAGTTGCATACCTGGACAAAGAAACAAAACTACCAAGACAGTTTGTGGCTATACAGTTTTAAAAACATCAAAATTATTCTGAAACAACAAAAGAAGTAGGCAATACATCAAAGAAAAAGCTTTGCCCTGTCAGTACAAACAAGGTTTTGAACTGGAAAGAATATGTACTTAGATCCCCACTGAGGTCAAATACACAGAGCTGTGGGAATTCTCATTGGTCTACACACTCAGTCCTCTTCAGTCTAAAAATTAATGTGGTTCCAGCAGAATTTTACTCACTACCTAAGAGCTTCTGTGCGCTTTCAACTCCGAAAGCTCCTAGCACCTCCCATAGTGCTATCGGGAATCAGACCTTTAACACGTGAGCCTCGAGGACACTCCAGACGTGAGCCACAGCATAACCCATGTTCCTAAGTGCTACAGAAGCTCATGGGCTTGAATTTGAATTTCTTATACAGCACACTTCTTAAAAGTGGTTCTGAGTTCACAGGGCTTTCGGGTCCTGGTGGAAGGCAGTGCAGTCTTTCCTATAGTTGACCCACAAACCAGGTCAGAGTCTGCCTAGAATGACCCTTTGAAATCACCCTAATCCCAGAGGCACAGAGCCTTCCATGGCAGGGACTGGGAGCTGCAGTTCACTGTTACCCCCACAGGGCCAGCAGATCTCTGTTAGCATGAGTTGTAACACGCGTGTCCCATATGCTTATGTTTAAGAGGGACCAGCACAGCTGGGCAGGACACGATATCTAGACATTAGAGCTTAATTTAAAAACTTATTTAGTAGGGGCTCAGTGGCATAAGCGCCTGCCTTGCAAGCAGGCAGTTGTGAGTTCGATCCCTGGTACCGATAAAAATGAAAAAGACCAAAAAAAAAAAAAAAAAAAAAAAAAAAAAAACTTATTTAGTAGCCAGAAATGGAAAGTGTAATAACTGAAATGGAAAGCCAAAGTGATGGGTGAGGTAGTAGAGTCTGAAAAGGGCTGAGCAAAAGAAGCTCTGAGCAGGTGCATGGTTTCCAGTGTCTTGCTTGGATTCCACAGATGCCGGTTGGGACAAACCAGTCCACAAACAGCAACCACTGGTGGGATCCAGAGAGGACTCATGGAGCCCTGAACTGTCACTAAGAATCTAGCCAGGCTCTCCCTGTGCAGTGACAGGTGTGTCTCCAGGAGACAGGGTCATGGACATCCAGAGACCACCCATGTGAGATCCCAGCCCAGACCTCATAGATCTGGGGCTCCTTTGGTGAAGAGTACACACTTTTATGATAAATTTTAGATAGTAAGTGTCATGGTTTACATCAGTGCCCCCCAAGCCTCATGTAATTATAAATGACCAAATCTAGCATTTGTGATTGGTTCGTTGTCTAGCACTCAGATTGGTGGTGTGAGTGTTTCACCTGCCCAGGAGTGGAACCAGGGTAGGATGTATTGGGCAGAAGAAGGTGTGTCTCTCTCTCCTGCCAGTTCATGCCTTGCTGTTTGCAACCAGCCATGCATGGTGCCCCACCCCCTCCTGCCACCCTTTCTTGGAGCTAGCTGAATATGGACTGAAACCTCCAAGAACTGTAAGAAATAAACCTTTCCTTCCCTAACTTTGGGCATCAGGTGTTTGTCTCAGCGACAAGTAAAAAGTAACTAAGACAGCAAGATACACTGTACAGCAAACTATGTTCCTAGGTTTTACGTATTCTTAGTACAAACCCCACGGTAAACGTTCATTTTAGTGGCAGTCTGGATTTTGTTTAGTGTTTCTGTGAGTGAGTGGGGACTGCCCAGGACTAGTTGTGCACCCTGGAGGCAGTGCTCAGCACAGTAGCCACAGGACCACAGAGAGCAGCTTCCCCTCATGCATGTGTAGATCACTGGCCAGCTCATGGGGAAAAGACGGAGGCTTTATTCCTGCAGTCTTTATGTGAATCCCATTGATTGTGAGTAAGACAGTCTCTTCGCAAGGGTTTGCTTGCTTCTTTTTGCTGGAAATCACTGTGTATATCTTTGCCTGGTGTTCTTTGGGTATGCTTGTGTCTTATTTTAGATTTGTACAAGCTTATTATAAAGTAAGGACAACTATTCTCATGGATCTTCCAAACATGTCTGTGTTTTCTGTGGTTTTTGACATTTTCAATATTTTTAAAAACAACCTTTTCATGTTTCGTGTCATTCAGAAAACTGCTGTCTTTCCTTCGTTGCATCTCCCTTGGCACCCCTGACCCCATAGCCGGGGCTGGCTCTGCCCCCCATGCTGCTCCCCAGATCCATCCCCACACATTTCCGTAGGTCCAGCACCTCCTCCAGGACCGCTGCCGGCGAGCACATCTCTCTTCAAGCAGTGTCCTTCCTCCAAGTTCGCTCTGCTTTCCTGTATAAATTTTAGTACCAGGGAAAGAAGTACCTGCTGGCGTTTTGAATACTAACTTGCCGGCCACTTTGTACAAACTCACGTACTTACTGTGTTGAGTCTGTTTATGCCATGAGTACGGTGTCTCTTCTCACTTATGCAGGCTTCTTTGATTTGTTTTCTTTCATTCTTCTCTATTTTTAGTTCTGGGACTTGAACGCAGGGCTTTCACACTAACCTATGTCTCCAGCCTTTCTTTTAAATTTTTTTTTGAGAAAAGGTTTTTCCATGTCACTAAGTGTCTGCAAGGCTGGGTTCAAACTTACGATCCTCTTGACTGATTTCTTCACCTTATGCAGAAGGTTATACATTTCCGTGCACAGAATTTCACATTGACTGCTATTCCTCAGTAGCTTACCCTTTTATTTCTTTCGTAACCTTTTAATTTTCTAATCTTTTAACTTTCAGTTGTGCATTGCTAGCATATGAACATCCAGTTGATTTTGTATATGTGTCTTGTATTCTGCAACATTGCTGGACTCACTGATTAGTCGAGTGGCATCTTCTATAAACTCATTCTATGGTGGTAACTTGGTTTTCAGCTCTGTGTGTCTGAAAAAGCCTCTTCTGTCTTCATTTTGAAAAGACATCTTCTCTGGATGCAGACCTCACATTGACACTTTATTACTTTAAAGATGTGGCTCCGGCTTTGTGCTTGGATGGATTCCGATGATGAATCTGCTGTCATCCTTACCTTTGTTCTTCTGTGTATGATATACTTTTTATCTGACAGATTCGAGACTTTTTCTTTGTCAGTGATTTTGAACAGCTTTATGAGGATGCACACTGTAGTTTTCTTATTTTTTGATCTCGGGGGTTCATTGAGCTTTTGGAATTTGGGGGATAAAATTTTCCCGAAATTTGCAAACAATTCAGCCAGTAATTTTCCTTGTGTGTTCTTTTTTTTCACTCTGAAGACAAAGTGTGCATTTATGCTGCTTTCAAGAAGTTTTTTTATAGCTCACCAATACTTTATTAGCTATTTCATGCTTTTTCTCTTTCTAGTTTCTGTTGAATAATTCTATTATTACTTTTTCAATTTCACTAATATTTTCTTCTACAACTTCTAATCTACCATGCATCTACCCACTGTGGGTCTCATTTCAGTTTCCATGGTGACTTCTGTGTTCCTCCTTAACGAGCTCTAGCTTTAGTATTCCGAGCATATGACAACTAACTATAATAACTATTTTTGTGTCCTCTGTTAATTCTAATTTCCATGACCTACATAAATGATTATTTTTTTCCTTCTCATTTTGGGCTGAAATTTTCTGATCTTTTGTGTACTTGGTAGATTTTGGTTAGATGCCAGACCTTGAAAAGCTTACCTTGCTGAGTGATGGGCGTTTTTATATTCCAAAATTATTCTTGGGTTTTGTTCTGCTGTGATGTTGTTTACTTGGAAACAGTTTAATTTTTCCTCTCTGGAATTGTTTTCCACATCTGTGAAGCAGGAACAGAGCAGCGTTTGGTTCAGGGCCAATTTTCCCCCCTTCCTGGCTCTTGGACTCCTCTGCCCAGCACCTCCGAATCAGGAGTAGCCCAGGTAACCGATGTGGATGGTGTGGTATGAGTGCTGGGTTTTGTTCCCCTGATCTTTCTGGGCATTTTCCCCTCTATTTGGGCTGCTCGCCAGCCTTATTCTTTGATCATTTTGTGGAATTCTGCAGCACGAGGGAGGCCCCTGGAGAACCACAGCTCCTCCTGAGAGCTCTGTCCTGCAGACCCCACAGGGAACCATGAACCCTCAAGCCTGGTGACTCAGCCCAGAATCCAAGAGGCTCCATGTGGCGTCTTATGGACAGTGGACTGGGAGGACTGTCCACACAGGGAGCAGCTAGGAATGACCCTTCCACCCCCTCTTTCTCTTATCTTTGAGGTGTGCCACCCCTGTCCAGCATTTGGTGTCTTGAAAACCATTTTTTTCCTGTATCTGATCTGGCTTTGTTATTTCAGGCAAGAGGCTGGATCTGGTCCTGCTTATTCTATCTCAGTCAGAAGTGAGCAGCAACTCTGTCTTCAGTACTGAATTACAGGAAAAATTTTGACAATGCAGAAAATAAATATGCATGAGTCCATGCGATATAAATAAATGAGCAAATAAACAATCGGGCAAGGAGAGCCAAAGCTTTGTCATGGAAGAATTCTATGATGCTATGCACACCCCTCTCCGCACAGGGGTTCAGGCAAACGTGCTTCCCTTACCCCAGCGGTGGGCTGAGCATGGTGACTGCTTTCCAAAGAATGGGCTCAAAATATGGAGAGAAGAAAAGCAGAGTTCTCCTCCTGGGCAGAGGGGAAGTGCCAGGAGCCACCCCAACAAGGCGCAGGTCAACAGCACTCTGATGCTTGGGAGGCCAGGACCCCAATATGGCACAAGAAGAGCCCATCTCCCACCATGGTGTTATTTACAAAACTCAGAGACTGACACGGCAGGTGCAGGGCCAGTCTTCAGGATGTGAGCCTGCGCTCCCCAGACTATCACAGCCATGTGAATAAGGAAGTGGGGGGTGGGGGCCAGGGTGTGGAGACCGGCCCCGGACATGCTGTGGGACCCTGCTTAGCTGCTAGGACAGAAAGCAGACACTAGTGGGAAAACTGGCGAATAAGCTGGAGTCATAGTTTTTAAAAAAGATTTGAAACAAAGGCAGACTGCAGCCCAGAAAGGACAACACTGACTCGTCAATAAATGGGGTGCCATCAATTGGATATCTGTATGGAAGAGATCACCTTGATCCCTTCTTTCCGCCTTACCTAAGAATCAATTTCAGATGGATTACAGGTCTAAATGTGAAAACAAGAAAGCTTTTAGAAGAACGCAGAGGAGTGTATCTTTGCAATCTTAATGTAGGCAGACGCTCAACAAAACCTGTGCTGGGAAAACGGGCGAGCGGAGTTACATTAAAACTAAGAGCCATCGTTTATCAGGCCCCTCCATCACCAGGGGCTCAGGAGAGGAATGACAGAGACGGGAGGTATTCACGGCCCATGGATTCCACAGGCAGCAGCTGCCACATCATATAAAGAAACCCAGATCAATAAGGATAAAAGACAAGTGTTCTAGTCACCCTCTTGTCACTGAGACACAACCCCTAGCACCTGCGGTTTCAAAGAGAAGTCTACTGTGGCTCACAGATTCAGGAGTTTCAGTCCATGGCAGATGGGCTCCAACATGGTGGAAGGGCCTGGTGGAGGAGAGCTGCTCACCTCATGGAGGCCAGGAAGCAGAGAGAGAGAGAGAGAGAGAGAGGAGGATCCAGGAGGGAAGCACACCCTTCCAAGCCACTCCCACAGTGACCCACCACTTCCGGCTAGGCCCCACCTCCTCATGCAAAAGTATAGTGGCCCCCGTGGTCCAATTCTCTTCCAAAAGTCCAGCCTCTGAGTGCAGGATGCCTTGGGTGATGTCTATGACAACAGAACACAGGAGATGTTTGACTGTGCCTGTCACAAATGAAGCCTGTCTCACAGGCCTGTGCCCTTGTGAACCAGCCACAGTTGTCACCTTATTTGCAGGAACAGGGAACCTGGGAAGCACAAGGGGCAGGGAGGATGAGGAGCAGCTCCAGTCCCTCATGGTGCCCATGGGGTGTTTGTTCCCAAGCTTGGCATGTGGCTGTCCATTCTCAGGCTAGATCCTATAGGAATGGGTCCCCCAGAGCCAACCTTAGACACTCACAGTGCCATGCAGGTGTCCCGAGGAGCCCCCTGCCTTGCTGGGCAGTAGCACAGTGCAGAAGCATTGGCACACTCAGCTGGGGACGGAGCCACATACAGCAACAGGGACACAGTCACAGCACCACCGTGGAGGAAGCTCAGGCACCATGGAAGTTGGACACAGGAGACACACTATCATTCCATGACATGAGGAGCTGATGGGGCCCAAGCAGCATGTGAGGGAAGGGTGGGCTTGGTGTCCCCCTTCAGGAGACAGATAGTGGTGGTGGTGTGGAGGGGGGCCTGGAGACTTCCAGGGACAGTCGGGTCCTTCATTGTATGGCTGTGCTCTATTTTCAAGAATTCCACAAGCTGCACCCTGGGGTGCACCCCTGCCCTGCAACCGAGAGTTGTGATGAGAGGTGTAAAAAATACACCATGTGTGGCTGTGGTAAGGCCAGGTGGAGGACCCAGGGTGATTATTACCTTTCCTCTGTGTTCTTGACTTATATTTGAAATCATTTTTTAAAAATAAAATGTGTCTTTATACAGTGGGGCGTGAATATCTCCTACCTTGCCCGCACAGGTCCCCCTTTCCCAACTGCTGATGTGAGTCTTCTGTCCCAAATTCCATCTTTCCTTCTGGAAGATTCTGAGCATTTTTCTAGAGAAGTTCAGGACCAGGGAATGCCTGAAGAATTACCCAGCAACAGTGACGCCTGGAGCTGACGTTTTCCAAACTAGGTTCCGGATGTTGGGGTGCCCTTTTTTCCCCCACAGCCCCTGCACTCTGTGCTTGACAAGAGGCAGTTTAGAGCCATAGTTAGAGAAGCCACCCCAGATCCATGCCTGGCCCTGCCTCTCCCCACCTGCGAGGAGCAGGCTGGGTTTCCAAGCTGGCTGTGCCTCAGTTTCCCTAGGTTCAGAGCTGGCTGCAGTTCCCTGGACAAAGTGGACGTGCACGGGGACAGCAGAGTCGGGTCTTTCTCTGGTACCCCAGTCACCTGCCTGGCAGTGCAGTGACTCCCTTGCTTGCCTGTTGACTCGGGGCACGAGGAACCCAAAGTGGCTGGTGGCCTCTTAGCTTCCGGTTCAGGGCTTCCCCGGTGACCACAGTCCTCTCTCCAGAACTGAGACATTGGGATCAGCACAGCACCAGCTCTTGGAGACAGGAAGGGACATTTGCTGGTGGATCCTGAACCCTGGTTGCTGCAGCGAGAGCACTGTCTCATGGAGAACCTTGCCCAGGCCTGCAAGGCAGTGCCACCCTGCTGGTGCTGGGCTGAGCCCTAGAGCCTCTCTGAGTCCCGTCTGTCCAGCCAGCTGCTTCAGGACAATGGAGAACATGACAGAGCAGCATAGCCCAGGAGCACGAGCCCACCGCCACAGTGCACTGATGCCTGAGCACCCCCACAACGGTGCCAGCTTGGCGCAGAGGCTTGGTATCGGCTGTCAGCAGATTGGGCATCAGCAGTGACGGCAGGCAGGTCAGCCTCAGCAAGCGAAAGTCAGGTTTCTGAGTCCATGCGTCACCCCCATCCCTGGATGGAGGATGCTGTAGTGAGCTCCAGGCCTTCCACTGGATCTCCGGGTCTCCCAGCTGCAGGCCCTCTGCCCACCTCCTCATCCGACTGAGTGGCTATTGGAAGCCAAGCCTGTAAATCCCTACCTATTTGTGTATCTTGTGTTATATCAGTTTCTCTAGTAAACACTGACTGATACAGTTCATAACTGGCTGGCCCCAAGGCGGGGTGGCATGGCACAGGGACACAGCAGACACAGGGCATGGCACAGGGAGACAGGGACAGCTGCCCACGGGTTGGGGGACAGGAAGCAGAGTGTGAAGAGAGGATCCTGGAAGGGAGACACATGTTTCCAGTCGCATCCACAGGGACCGCCTCGTCCAACAGCAAGTCCAATCTAAGCCCCGTAACCCATCACCTTCCCAAAGCCTGGCCTTCGAGTGCAGGAGGCTTTGCAGAGACGCCTGATATAAATCGTAGCTGCAGGGACAGCGCCACAAGCCTCACACCACTGGGCTCCAGGAAACCTGAGACAAAGCCTCCGAATTCTCATCAGACCCTCCCGCCTCTGACAAGCAGCGGCCCTCCAGAGTCCACTCAATGGCTTCCTCTTGCTCACCAGGAGCCATCAGTCTGGGGTCAGCAAAGTCACCGACCAGGGTGTTACCTGGTGGACAGGGAGGGACAGAGGCAGGAGGCAGACAAGTGGCTATGGACTGAGCACCAGGAGATGCTCCAGCAAGGAAGACACATCCGGCACAGCAGCCACAATGCAAGTGGCCCCTGGTTAAGCCTCTGGGAATCCACTGCCATTCTCCTGCATCCACCTGTCATCTGCAGGCCTGGAGAGGGGCCAACAGGACAGTGTGTCCACCACCACCTGCTTCCTTCCAGGCCTCAGTGGAGGCACCGACCTCTGCAGTGTTCACAGGAAAGTGACACTGGTGGCTTCCCATTTCCTCCCCTCACCTTTCTGACCATTGCAGCCCATGCTGCAGGTGAGGGGACCAACGTGGACTCTACCGGCACCATAGCATGGATTCACTCAGCCGAGGATGTCTGCTCCAGGGACCCTTTGGACACCGGGAAATAGGCACCACTTGATCTGGGGGCCCTCTGGAGCCCTGGGAGATGGGGTGAGCCAGCGCCCTGTTGACCTGGCTTCCACAGCCCCCCGTCTGCCTGGTGATGCAGGGAGAATCACAAGAAACACAGAATCTCGGCAATGGGGCCTGTGCTTCCTGCAGGTGATCGGGCCTCCTGATCTTCAGGGCTTGAGTCTGGGAACCAGCTCGATCCTGGAGACTGATTGAAGGGCTGTGACTCTGTTTGAGTGATTCAGATTAGGCTAGTGCACTTGACCTGGAGTCCTCCACTTAGGCAGATCAAGCGCGTACTTAGCGGGCTGCCAATCTCCTTCTGCTTCACTGCTCGCACTGTGCTCTCTGCCTGTCAGTCTGAGGTTGCTGGACCTCTGCTGTCCACCACAGCTACCAGGCCCATTTAGGCGCTGGCTGCTCACGGCTGCCCCTTGGCCCCTGCCATACAGAGATCCAAAGACTCTATTGCACTTAGGTTTCTCTGTCAAGAGTCCTGCGGAAGTCCCCACCCCAGAGTCTGCCCCACAAGGCGGGCAGCAAAGCATTTCTTCGGCAGTTCCGCTCCCCTCACAAATCCACTTCTCGGGGCTGTGGCGACAGCTGTGTCCTCTGGACCCTCCCTTGCTGGGAAGGCAGGCCCAGTGTTCAATCCCAGCCTCTAAATCACTTGCTCTGCCCTGAACCAAGCTACTGGTTCAACCCTGAACTGGTTCTGACTCTCCCTGTGGTCTGGGCTTCACCCACCCAACTCAGTAATCAGTGCGGGGGGATCCCACATTACACTGCACCCCAGTATCCCACAGAAGCTGTGACCGTCCACTGTGCTGCACCAACTCGCCTGGCTTTAGAGCCACCCGGTGGATTAGGCGAAGCGCTCCGGCTGGGTCTGAGCGGGCCATGGAGGTGTAACCTGGGCCTATGTGTGGCCGCTGGCACTCTCTTTTCTGGTGCTCTTCCCTTCCTCTTTTCCACAGCTGCCATGAGCTAAGTCAGTTTGCTCTACCAGGCCCCTCTGCCATGATGCCTTGGAGCCGGCTGACCAGGACCGGACTCCCTGAAGCCCTGAGCCAGGTCACACTTCTCCTCTCTGAGGATGTGGGAACTGGCACCCAGCTATGGCGAGGTGATACAGGTGTGCATGTCTCTGACATGACGTAGTGTGGCACGTCATGATATCGCTGTACTCTTCCGTCCGTCTGTGCAGGACTTACACGTCATGCAATGTGAATACGTTGTACAGAGTTGTCACACTGTGCTGCTTAGGGAACAGGGATACAGAGTCTTCCTGTGTTTGGCAGAGATGCAAGTGTTTCGGCCTAACAACACCTTTGGTGGGAGGTTGGTTGGATCTGTAGACGGGTTGCCCGTGGGCCCCCAGGGCTGAGTGCCGGGACTCCAGGAGCTCTGCCTACTGAGCCTAATCAGCACACACAGCCTCACCCAGCTCTGTCTTCCTGTTAGACTGTTACTCACATCCTTGATACCCACTCTGTGTTTTCCCAGGCTTAGAAGACTGCATGTGTGCCTTGTCCTGGGTCATGCTGTGGACTTCACCCTCAGAGGCTGCTGGGTCTCCTTGAGGATATACGGGAAAGGGGTGGACATGGCCTGAGGAGGAACAGCACCAGCTCCCAGGCCACTGCCTCCTTCTCGGCTACCCCTGGCCCAGCCCCTGAGGACAGGGGCTCAGTGAGTGCCTTGCTCGACCCCTTGCAGGATGGGGCTCTGGCTTGGGTTTCTGGCGTCTCCTTTCTTCGGCTGCAGGGATGAGGGCAGACTTGGAGCTCACACATCCTTATGTCCTCAGGCTCAGCCCTGGAGCCTTGGGTCCCACCCTGAGCTCCCCGTATCGCCTCTCTCCTCTGTGCAGCAGCCAGGACAGCAGCCAACCTCAGGGCGCTCAGCAGGCGGTGGGAACATTTTGAGGCCCCACATGAGGACCCCACAGTGATGCATACGCATCTCTGGGCACAGCACTCCACAGCCTCCTCCCTGGAAACAGCCATTAGTGCTTCCAACAAATCAGGCTGGAGGACAATTTGGAAAAACTGAGAGAGGAGAGCAGTTTAGAAAACTAGAAATAAAGAGGAGGGGCTGGGAGAACAGTGGCCGGGCGGCTCTGGGGCTTGTGACAAGGGTCAAGGCTTCCGGGGAAGGAAGAGGCCGGAGTCCAGGTGGACATGGCACTGCAGCCTGGGGACACAGCATCCCCTTCCTCTTACAACTACTTACCCAGCTGACTACGGAGACCCCCGCCCCCCACATGGTTAGGGCAGGCTGCTCTGCTCAGAGCCAGAGGCTCGCCGTGAGCAGTGATACCCAGGGTACCCCCTGGCAACACCTCCGTCAGTGTCTCTCTCTCCGTGTTCTCAGAATAAAGGCCTCTTTTGTTTTATACTTCTCATCTTCTGGATATAATCCTATCAGGGAGACTTCAGGCACTGAACAGGGAGAATCCCAGAAACCTTTGTGGCGTGGCTCTGGCATGATGGGAAGAGATGCGCCTGGGTCCTCACCAGGCCTTGCTATGAGTTGGGGAGCAGGTTCTGTAAGATCTATATACTGCCATCCTGCTTCTGCTCTTTTTTGAGGACTGGTCCTCCTCAGATCCGGCTTTTCACACCCTTGAGTTCCAGGGAATACAATGGGATGTGGGATTTGAAATTATTTTGCGTTCGGTAAAGGCTTTGTGAGTTGATGCTTTTGCTTCTCTCCTGCTGTGTGTGTGTTCGTGTGGGTATGTGCTTCTGTGTGTGTTTGTGGGTTCGTCTTCCTCCCTGTATGAGCTGCTTAATTAGCAATCTCTGTTGGTCCTAAGCTGTGGGCTTTCTAGACCATGCAGTGAGAGTTACTGGGTTTTCTTGTCTGCAGTGGAGAGGAGTCCTTCCAAGTATCCCTCAGCCAGCATCTTGTAACCTGTGGCTTCTCCCCTACTTAACTTCTCCGCCTGCAGGCTGGTGATCAAACTGACCGCTTAAGTACCCTGGGGAGTCGGACCTTTGAAATGCAGAGTTGATGTGTGTTATGGAAGCATCCTAATTTCTTCAGGTAACCTTGGGCAAGTCAATTAACCCCTCGGGCTTGCCTGTCATCTGATCTGGAAGACAGAGGGTCTGTGTGAGGGTGTCAGGGCCTCCCCTGCCTGGAGGCTCCCAGGCTATGTACAGTTAGTTCCCTGTGCAGTACACAGGTTGAAGCCTCCTGGTATAGGGGGTGCACAGGAGAACCGCAAAGTAATCGTTCAAACAGGAACATGCTCTCCTAAGACTGATGCATGTTCTCAGGTAGAGAATAATTACTATCCTCAATGAACAAGAATACCACCCAAATTATATCAAACCCAAGCAAATCCCTTGATTATGAAATACAGAATGTGATTCAGTCCAATCCTAGCTGCAGAGTGCTGTGTTGTTGGGGTGTGGGGGTGACAGCAGAGAGTCTTCATTGTGGACTCGCTGTGTCGTGGAGAGACATATGCGTCCTGGCATCACCTCCAGCCCTCTGAAGGAGCTGTGTGGGGAGATGTTTAATACTGAGCCCTAATAGGATTCTGTGCTCATTATTCAAGAGCAGGCATGGGCTCTGGCCCATGGTAATTATTAAAATCATGTTTATGCCAAGTAATGCAATGAACGTCACCTATTTTTGACTCGCCTGCACACGGAAGGTGGGGGAGGCAATGTTTTACATCATATCAATTGGATTTAGGGAGTGTTTGTGTCCAGCAGGAGCAGGAGGTTTGGCATGGTGATTGGTGGCACAGCCAGTGGACGGTTGACTGATGGGCTGCTGTTGCCTCACAGAGCCAAAGGGACCACCACTCTTTGCCACCCAGCCCAGTCTGGGGTGCAGGGGTGAGGTGGCTGTGGCTTCAGGATGAGATCTGACTCCCTGGCCTGGGCTCGGGTCTGCAGGCTCCTGCTGGCATCGGATCAGTACTGGCAGATATGAGTGGGGCACTGAATTCTCATGGTGCAGGCGCCTGGCCCGGATGGAGGTGGGAGAGTCAGGCTGGGCCGTGGGAGTGCACGAGACCACACAGGACGTGTGTGCCTGCATCCCAGGAAGGGGTAAGAGATTGGGTTCCTGGAGGGGAGGATCCGATGGCTCCCATCTCACCCCATGCCTGGCACCTTCCCTGGGAGTCCCATGGGTGTTACCCTGGAGAGGGGCAGCCACAGCCATCTGCACAGGGGTCCATGGCCATTCTAAACCCTCCCAGCTGATGGTGCTAGGGGCCAATTCTGCTGGCAGCGGGGTCTGCCCCCATCTTGGGTTGCGAGGGGCACCGAGTTCCCCACTGCTTCCACAGCCTGACTGCTCACTGCCCTTTGCCAAGGCAGAGAGGAGGCCTCTCTGCTCCCACGACCTCCATCCTGGAGGCTGCTGAGTGGGCTCCTATGGAATCAGCAGCTGGACAAGCCCTTTCTGGTGGGCCTCCTCCCGCTCCCCCTCTCATGCTCAAAGCACACGCAGTGGCCCTTAGGTGGCCCCGCCTGCAGAGGGCAGGGTTTCTGGGTGCTCAGACAAGAGTCCCAACCACAGCAGGAGGGAGGAAACCAGGGCCTGGAGGACCTGCAGGGGCTTGGTGGGACTCCTCTATACCCCGGGGCTTCACTACGCCAGGATCCGGCCCACACAGAGCGTCCCCAAGCCCTGGGTGGCACTGACACCCTGAACAAGCCGCTCTCATTATTCCAGGCAGCTGTGTACCTGATAAGTGCAAACAGATTTCTCTCAGTAGAAAGGCCGCTCGTCCATGGCTTCAATGCCTGTGTCAAACGCTTCTGTGGGAAGGCTCCCAACGTCATGGCCCACCTGGGGCCGGTAGGCGGCAGAGGCCACCGTGTTCCTTGTCCGCAGCAGAAGTCCAGCGAGGAAGACACAGAGTGGGGAGTTTGCAGTGAGAAAGCCAGGAGGCCAGGGCCGAGCTGGACGGCTGCTGACCGGCTGGGCGGCTTCAGGCGGCTGAGCATCCCATGCACAGCGTGGGCCCTGTCCCCACCACAGGCTCTGCAAGGACTCAGGCTCCAGATCCCATAGGCGGGCGTCACCTTCCCCGAATGGGGGTTGAGGGTGCGTCGACCCCAATGTTCGCTCTTCGGTAGCTTCTCCCCTCCTCAAGGAAACTTTTAATAGGAAAAGAATATAACAAAGCAAAAACTCAGTGCTAACTATAGAAATCAGATAAAAGGCAAGTAATATTGCAGAGCTGGTTCTTAATCAGTAAAAAGTTCAAAAATAGATAAATATTATACATCCCGTCAAAAATTTAAAATTAATTACCATTTTAGTATCATTGAACTTGTCAACGAATTTGATTACTATTCTCAATTATAGATTTTTGCAAATTATCCCCCCTTCCTCAAAGTACAAGTGACATTTCTAATTGCAGATCTAAGAATCTGTCTCCCAAAATAGACGGAGAGGACAAAAATAAGGGTGGCAGATAATGACAATTCATCACACAGCGTCAGGCACATTGTCCAGGGCTGCAGGCACCCAGAGTGGTGCTTAGGGACCTCCCTCAGCTGGCCTCTCGTCCCTGCTCACTGGAGAGGGGCCTGGGGCCAGGCCTGCCTGCCCCAAGCGAGGGCCCTCTGCAGACCATGAGAGCAGAGGGGAAGGCAGAGGGATGGGCTCCCCAGCTTGGCACACACAGAAGCGCTAAGTACCTGCTAAGCCTCTGACTTCAGCCTTGACTGTCAGTCGGAAATGGTGCCTACTCCACCTTGCCCCAGGCAGAACAGAAACCCCTCCTTCTGGGCCATTCCAGAAATGCTCCCTACCCCTTGGGGGACGCCTTGCTGGAGTGCTGACTCTCCCCGTGTGGGCAGGGTTCCCTTCATTCTGCACCAGGAGCTCCATGCCAGGCACCCCCACGCAAGCTCCCATGCAGTGGGTGGTCCTCATAGGCAGGGTGGGCACGAGGAGGAGGATGCCTGAGCCCAAATTCTGGACCCTCCACTGCCCACTCAGTGAACTCTGGCATCCCAGGGGAGGTGGTCCACCTGTGACACGGAGAACTTGATAGGACCCTCCTGCCACTGACAGTGTGGGGGTTACAAAAGAAATGCAGAGTCAGGGACCCCAGCACCATCCTGCGGTGGGGGGCAACTGAGGATGCTTCTTGAATGAGTGGAGGACGTGGACAGTACACAGCTGAGGTGTGAGGACACCCAACTGTCCCCACAGCCTCACGTTTGAGAGTCCGTGGGACTTCCTCAGTCAGAGCTGGCAAGCTACAAGGCAGGCCTGCAGGTCCAGGCTCCGATGCTCCTGCACTGTTGATCCCAGGGCTCCACTGCGCACCTCACCCGCACTGCAAGAAGGTTTTGGGGACAGTTTCTGCTGTGATGGAAAAGGCAGCTGCATCCCCTGGTCCCAGTGGTCAGAAACATGGGACAGACAGTGCTTTTCAGATCTGGACTGGCGTAAGTTCCCTAAACTTAGTTCCTTCTGGCACGGTCACCCTCGTGGGCCAGGGCCTGACCAGCATGCCAACCATCAGGCTGTAGGACAGAGCATGCAGGGGAAAAGGCTATGTAGGACTGTGGAGTACAGCATCATGGGAGGAGGGGTGTGTGGGGCTGTGGGGTAGAGCATCATGGGAGGGGCCTGTGGTGAAGAGCATCATGGGAGGAGGGGTGTGTGGGGCTGTGGGGTAGAGCATCATGGGAGGGGCCTGTGGTGAAGAGCATCATGGGAGGAGGGGTGTGTGGGGCTGTGGGGTAGAGCATCATGGGAAGGGGCTGTGGTGAAGAGCATCATGGGAGGAGGGGTGTGTGGGGCTGTGGGGTAGAGCATCATGGGAGGGGCCTGTGGTGAAGAGCATCATGGGAGGAGGGGTATGTGGGGCTGTGGGATACAGCATCATGGAGGGAGGCCTGTGAAGCAGGGCATCATGAGAGGACGGCTGTTAAAAGCTAAATTTGGGCTTGTATGAAATCTGTGAGGAGCTGAGAATTCAGGAGGCAGCCAGCAAGAGGAGGTAGCAATCCCCCTACCATGGATGGAGTGGCGACCATGGAAGACTGCATGGGCTGGGTCTGCTCTGGGTGGCATTTGCTGGGATCATCTCTAATGTTCATTTAGGTTCTTTGTGTGTAGGCAGCCTAATGTGATGGAGTCCTTAGCAGGGAACTTGCCTGTGTGGAGCCCACCCTGCCTCTGTCCCACATTCATGGCTGCACGCACTGGTGAGGAGCACGTCTCTCTGGACATCAGCTGTCCACACCTGCACAGGGAGGGCTTGATTCAGCTCCAAATCATTTGCGTGAACTTGGTTTCCTAAATTTTCAGCTTTTCCCTTTCCATGTACCCTGAGCCCTGCCCAGGTACCCAGCATGTGCCTGAGTCTTCCTTGGTGCTGTGAGGCGGGGCGGAGGGGCTGTGTGGGCAGAGCCCCCTGGGAACCAGTGGAACCAGCCCAATGGACAGACAGACTCCAGCATGCTCAATGACCAGCGTGCCCAGCAGGATGGAGAGGCAGGTGCTCAGTAGTAGCCCCACCACCTAGTCCTCTCCCAGGGAGGACACGAGCAGCAGGCATGTTGGAGGACAGCTGTGTGGCGAGGGTGAGACAAGGATGGTCCAGGCTGAGACAGGGCCTGGTCACGGATTCTTGCGGTGTGAGCAGCCCACTGTGGGAGTGTTGCCGGGTCCAGGCTGTGGACTTGGCAGAATTTCTGGTTCCAAGGGACCTCGCCACGTTGGTTGCTGGTAGGCATGAGGGAGAGAGATCCCAGCGGGGTTGAGGGGTGTGGGAGGTGAATCCCAAGGTCCTGCTTTCCATGTCTGCACAGGCACTCTGCCCAGGGCACCATATTCCTGTGCCACACTGGGCATCGCCTACCAGTCCTGAGGACCCTGCGGTATCATGGGTCTGGGGGTGGCTGTCCCCATGAGGGCATGGCTCCGTGTGCAGGTCAGTGTGGCCCAGGGGCCCTGGCCTTGCACCTGGGCCCTGGCTGCCAGGGAGGCTCCAACAGGACTCCGAGTCTCAGAGTCACAGAGCAGCGGCCGAGGGCAGCCGCCGCAGTGGACCGGCAGACAGTTCTGACTTTATTACTCAGCCTGGCTCGGCCATTTCATTAAAAATTAGAATTCTTGCTTAATCATTTTTGTGGCTCTGACTCACATCTGATGAGAGATTTTCATGATCACCCATAAATTTGAATGCTTATTTAAGAAAAAAAAACCCGCAGTGGAAATTTATGACAAATTGCGTACATTTTCCAGCCCAGCCTCCTGCTGCCCGCACACGGGAGCCCTGTCCTTAGCAGAGGCTCCGAGGCCACAGGGTGGGTGCGAGCCACCCAGGCCTTCGAAAGAAGCCTCACTTTTGGGGTGCTGCTGTCACTGTGTTTCGGAGCAGAGGACATTGCGTCTCTCCAGGTTCTGGCACCCATACCGTCACCATCTAGGGGGCTGGGTCAAGAAGACCAGCACAGTCTGTGTGGACCGTAGTGACTGGTAGTGACTCAGGGGTAGGGCACAGAGGACCATCCGACCCTGGTCCCTGTGGGCTTCCATGCTGTCATCCTTTGTCCCGGCCTTCATTTGCCAGCCAGAACTGTGCCATGAAGAGTGGGGTGAGCCGGGTCCCCTCCCTCGGTGGCCCCAGCTGCTGGAGGTGTTGGATGTAGCCTGTTGCCCTCAGTGCCATGGAGCCCTTAGCCAGGCTCAGGGACCCCCCTCTGGGTATGGTATGGGGACAGCATTGCGTCCCCCGGGGTGAGGGGTCTGCACCCCGGAACCTGGCTTCAGGTTGCAGGAGCAGCAGACCTTTCTGCTCAGCCGGTGTTTGCCCCTTCACGTGGCAGCGTGGTTTTACTTCTGTTTGCCTGAATCCTTTGTCTGCTCCTCTGGTGTTCATGGGTTATGATGGACAACTTGTCCCATTTTCCCCAGGACTCGGCTTTAAAACCTGAAGTCCCAGGCCAAGCAGAGTGGTCTGCCAGGCTGTCTTGAATACAGACATGAATCAAGAATGTCAGGGTGGGCGTTTTCTGCCATCTCTTGGGGACACCTGTGCTCTTGTCAACCTGCAGGCTGCAGTCTTCAGGGTGGCCTGACTCCGGGAGGCTGCCGTGTTCCAGGTCAGTCACGGGGACAGAGCCCCACCATGTAGATAGGAGCCCATGGGCTTGGTGACGGCGGGGAACAGCGGACATGGACGGGACACCCATGGTGCTTGGCGTTCTGCTGGCTCCTGGAAGACACAGCTCACATGGGAAAATGGCTATGGGTCCCAGGAGGACCTGGGTGGTGCTGGTGGCAGCGATGACGTGGGACCAGCCCAGGCTGCTCTCCTCCTCACCACAGGAAGCTGTGGGCGGCCACCCTCTCCGTGTCTGGGGTCTCCTCCCTGTCCCTCTCTGTCACCGCCAGTGCAGACCAGGTGCTGCGGGTGGGAGTGGGAGTGACACCTCTTCCTGAGTGTCCCTGGACCCCAAGGGCCTGGAGTTGCTGGCTGGGGCACTGTGGCTGTCTCAGGGCGGGCTCTACAGTGAGTGAGGCCATGCTCTCGGTATGTGGGCATGTCACCACCTCCTAGAGACAGGCGTGGCACACCTGCAGTCACTCACTGAGCCCCCGAGTCTGGTGGGTCGTCCAGCAGCACAGCCTGTCCTCCCTCAGTGTCCTCGGACCCAATGTCAGGAAAGCATCCAGGTGCAGCAGGGGTGAGCCGGTCCAGGACACAGGCTGCCCCCCGGGATCCCAGGGGTGGTGAGAAGATGCTGCGGAGCAGGACGTGCAGGGGACCGCCACCCACTTCCGGTCTCACCAGACAGTGGTCGTGTGGTCATCCAGGCTGGTGCAGCTGCAGAGCCAGCACCCTGGAGCTGCCCACTGCTCTGTGCCTGGGCCCAGCCCGATCGCTGGCCCCTTAACAGGCAGGGTTCAAGCCGGTGCTGATGGGACCTGATGGTGTTGCTGATACAGGGCAAGTTTGCCTCGGAAGCAGGGCCAGGCCATTTTTCATTAAGTAACGTAATTTGTGGCACTGGTACGTGGGGACAAATGGCTCTGCCGCGCTGAGAGCCAGAAAAAAAGTAATGTAGTGTTGATATTCATGGGCTCGTGCCACGCGCCAGGAATATTCCTCATTTTGACTTAAATGTATCTTCTGCCCACTCAAAGCAAATGCAATTTTCCTTTTTATGACTGCAGGTTATTTACATGGGGAAAGTTTAAATAAGGCCCGCACCTCCACGGCCGCGCTCCTGCCACGCTGGAGGACAGGTCCGGCCTCCCGGCTTGGGAGGATGGGGCACTGTCTCCTCCTGAGGGATTCGGGGGGACCCCTTCCTCCTTCCTCTTCTCTTTCCTCCTATTCATTCTTTCCTCCTATTTTTTCTTCCTCCTCCCTTCTACCTCCTTTCCCTCCCTCCGGCCTTGCCTTCCTCCTGGCATCACTGTCCAGCTCTTCAGTGTCCTGGGGGCAGTTCTCTGGGCTCTGCAGAGACCGGGAGAAGCACAGGTCCCTCTGAGAGGCCAGGAGTGGTGCTGGCAACCAACTTGGTCACTTGGGACTTGCGTCTGAATTGGGTCCTGTGCTTCCCTCCCGTCACTGGGGGTGCTGCTTATGCCAGGGGCAGGGCAGCACCTGCCACATTCTCTGGTGCACCAGAGACCAGGCCGGCCCTGCCAGGGGTGCCTGCTATAGCAACCTGCCCTCCCACGGCACAGGGGCCTGGCCAAGGAGGGGTGCGAGCCTGTGCCCACCCTTCCGGGCCAGAGACTGGCAGTGAGGACCAGGCTGAGCTCAGCCCTTCCCTGACTGCAGGACGGTGTCATTTGCTCCTGACCATGACTATGGGGGAAACTCAGGAGAGGGCAAAGGTCAGTGGTCAAGACTTTATAAGCAGCAAATGGCGAGGCTCATTTCCCTGAAGGCCCCAGTTGTCCACACAGGCCATGAACGGGAGACAGGAACTAGGCTCAGGGCTCAGGACTTAGAGCTGGGACGTGGCACTCAGGTCTTCTCGTAGGGAGCCCTGGTCCTCTCTTGGTGCCCAGGCTGCCCCTGACATCTGCCTCCACTGTCTGTTGGGGCTGCAGGGTGGGTTTGGAGTCCAAGGACCTGCGGTGGCCTGGGCAGTGCCTGGCAAGTTGCTGGAGCAGACAGAGACACCTTGGAGCCTCACAGCCTTTCTGACGAGACAGCACAGGATGAGAAGCACAGGAGGGGTTGTGAGGAGGAGGAGAGGGAGGAGACCAGCATGCTGGGGTCACAAGCTCTGAGCAGGGCCGGCAGCATGGCTCTCTCTCATTCAGCTCTGTCACCAAGGTGGCTACTTGGAGTGAGGTCCCCTTGGACAGCAGTGGGACTCCCTGGGCAGAGTTGGTTGTAGCAGGTTTCAACGAGGACACAGGGTGACATTGAAAGCTCCTGAGACTGTAGGGGACAGCCGTGTCTGGCGAGGAGAGGCCAGGATGCCACTAACACCCTGCAGGCCCGGAGAGCCTGTGGCTCACCTGATCTGTCCTACAGTGGGCAGTGTGGGCCGTGGCTAGAGGGGGAGGCACTGAGTGGGGACAGAAGGGACCAGCTTGGGCCAGCAGGATGTATGTCCTCTGCCACAGATCTGCCCTGATCTCAGAAGGGCGGCATGTTCTTAGAGGCCTCAGCAGCATGGAGGCCTCAGGACGCCTTTACAATGTTCAGGAAGGGCTGGGAATATAGCTCAGCTGGGCAAAGGGCGGCTGCCCACGATGAAGCTCCACAAGCAGCAGGGCCAGCACTCCAATCCTACCTGTGCCATCCTGAAGTCACTTTGGAAGAGCCACTGAAGGGTTCCCACAACCTCACTGAGAAAGTTCCGCAGGGCAGGCCATGCAACACAGGGACCTGTGACCAAGGGGGTCTCTGCGTGATTGGCTCCGGGGACCATGTGCTCTCCAGAGACCCTGACAGTCACTTCCCGGTCCTGCAGGCGAGCACGGACGGGAACCTAGGTTGTAGGCTGCTGTGCAAATGTGGAATCTGCTGCCTGTGTGGCAAATATTTCCCTGGTCAAGGGCACCTGTTTGCTCCCTTCCTGCCCGACTGGCCACTCTCACTGGAGCAGATGCCCATGGCACCCTGGACAGAGTGGCTGTTTGGAAGTCCAGTGGAAAGCTGTGCATTTCTAAGGAACAGGCCGGTCAAGGGCCATCGGGAACGGTCAGCACGGAAGGGGAAATGTGGAACCGAAGCTGCCCTGCTGCCCTGCCTGCTGCCCTCATGGCGGTCCCTTTGATGCAGGAGTCACAGCTCTTGGATGTTCCATGGCTAGAAGGGTGTGTTCTGCTCCCCACTGCTGGGCCCGCACTGCATCCCCAAACACACATGCTGAAGCACCAGCCCTCAGGACGTCGGGAGGTGGCTGGACTTCAAGGCAGGGCTCCCACTGGGGCAACATGGTAACTGAGGTGGCAGGGTGGGACCTCATGAGAAGAGCTCAGGACACAGCCATCGGAGGGACAAGTTTGTGCAGACACAGCAGGAGGACACCCTCAAGGGAGACCAGGTCTGCTGCCACCTTGACCTTGGACACAGGGCTTCCAGGACAACTCGGACACTACTGTGTGCCCAGCAAGGACAGCGGGCTCAGAGCTCAGGCCTGCACCTGGCCCCACTCCTGACAGGTGGGTAGGTAGTGACTCTACAGTCAGGCACGGCCACCCTCTTGGATAGAGTGCCCTGGAAGTGTCCACTCTGATCAGAGTGTCCAGTGTGCCAGGACCTGGCTATGAGGAAAGCGACGGGACCCTCACTCTGTGGCAGTCATGATGGGTGCAGGACAGGTGCTGCCTGTGGGTGAGGGCTCGAGCAGTCACTCTCTGTGAATAAGCAAATCCCGTGATCGAAGTTCTCAGAGCCCTGGCTCAGGGGATCTGTGATTTTCCCTCCCATAGAACAGGAATTGAGAGCCCAGCATGAGCCTGTCTGTGAATTCCCACGAGAGCCTCCTATAGTACGGACAGCCCTGCCCTTGTCCCTGTTCTCCAAGGGGACACTGTGGCCAGCTGGACTTCCTGCAGAGCTGGGCCTCTGGAACCCTCCTCTTCTGTGGGGTCAGCTGTAGCCCAAGCTGTAGGTGGAAGAAGTGTCCCAAATGGAGGGCCCTGCAGCCTGTGGGCAGCCAGAGACACGGCCAGGCATGGGCTGGGGTGAATCAGAAGGGAAGGGGTTGGGGGAGCAGGATGTCCACTGTGGCATCTCCGGGCTGAAGCCAGGGTTTGACATTCACAGCATGGCTTGGGGTGTTTGCCGTGGGCTTGAGCCCTGGGGCCCGATCCCTCTCAGGAGGAAAGTGTGTCCCAGACACTGTGTGGCCCCAGGAAGATCCGTGACTGACAGCAGTGTCCTCCCCTACACTGGAGGACCCCCAGACACTGTGCCGAGGACTCTCCAGTACCCTTCCTCAGGGAGGCTGAGGTCTGAGTCTGTGGCCTGGACCCACTTGAGAAACGGGCCAATCCCAGCCTGTGCCCCTCCAGGACCTGGCAGCCTTGTGTCTGTGGTCACTTTTTGCCCAGCACATGTGGCCCCTGGAGCGGACTCACCCTTGCTCTCTACAGGCCTCCAACACTGAGGACTCAGTGGACAGCATCCCGTGGACCTTGTCCTGGACCTTATGCCACCCTACCCCTGAGGTCCTACAGTTTCTTCTGTCCTTCCCTCCACCGTGTGACCACCTCCCCGCTCCCCATTCTATGTCCTGTCTTTTGCACCCTGTGCCCCTCACCTCCCAGCCAAGACCACACAAGTTTCGTTGAGGAAGTTCCTGGGGCCCAAAGCCCGAGGGAGGGTCAAAACCACACTGTAGGAGAGGTTTGACGCAGGCCTGCATACTTACTGGGGTTTGGGTCTCTGGGGGACTTGGAGAGTGGGGGACCTTTGTCTGTGGGTGTCCTGACACAGCCGTCCTGGCTCTGTCTGCTTTCTCCGTTCTTGTTCCTAGGTTACCGTCCTGTCCTGGTCCTTGCTGAACTCACAACTCCAGATCCTCCTTCACACCTGTGGGCGGGTGGGCCCAAGCCGTCCCTGGGGGTCAAGGTGGAGCAGGACAGATGGGGCACCTGGGCACACAGTGAGGAGCAAACGCCACTCTTATGTCAGAGAATCTGGGAGACCAAGTGCTGGCCTGCCGTGAGCCGGCACAGAAGCCCAGGGAGCAGCAAGCTCAAATGCAGGAGGAACCCGTGAGATCAGACCGAACGCTGATAAGGCCGCTTGGTGGCCAGCCCACGTGTTCTGTTCCCACCTCAGTGACTCATGTCTGTCACCCATGTCACAGGTCACACCCCTCATGAGGGAGGGTGCACAGAGGTGCACAGAGGCTGCGGGACTGATCCAAGGGGGAGAACCGACACCAGCACGAAGCCAGGGGGACAGTGACAGCAGGGCTGGCTGTGTCTCCCGGCCCCAGGGGCTCCTGCTGTGGGCTCCCACCAGAGAGCCAGGCTCCAGGACAGCACCCAGGCCCAGGGTGGGGGAGCCAGCAGAGCTTCAGGAGAAGACACAGGTAAGACTGTAGAGGGCTCCCATCCTCGGGTCATCAGAGACCAAGCTGTGGCCCAAGAGCCCTGGCCTGAAGGAGGGTGGGGAGCTGTGTGATGCCCAACCAGTGTCCACTCAGCTGGATGCACCAATGTGGCACTGGGTCTCAGGACACTGGGCAGCCACTCCCCAAACCCAGAGGGTACCCCAAAACTCAGGACCGGCAGGGTGGGGTGCAGCCCTTAGCCCGAGGGTCCCAGGCCCATCTGCTCCGCCCTTTTGCAGGCAGTAAATGATAGGCCTCCGTTGGGCCTGTTTCCTTTAGTTCTAATGCTCCTGGGGTCTCTTATTTTATTTTTGGGCAAAATTAGATGAGAAGAAAGCTCCTTCTGTATGACAGTCACTTCTGCAAGAAAAGGCAAATCAAATTATTCCTAGGAGGCTCTGCTCCTTTCACGAAAGAAAAAATACAATTTGTACAGAGTGTTCCCTCCCTGAGGCTGGACACCCTGCTGCAAAGGAAGGGCCTTCAGTCACTGGGGAGGGCTCCACAGCATCCGTGACACCGTCCCTACATGCGGAGGCATGGTAGTGTGTTCACGTGCATGTGTGTGCCTGTTCACACGTGCAAATGAGTGTGACCCCAGTACGTGTGCATGAGTGTAGGTACGGGTGTGCACATGCCTATGTGAGTGTGTGTGTGCCAGGCTGTGTTTGCAGGTGTGGAAAGGCCTGAACATCTGTGGAAGGGCAGCAACCTGAAGTCCGGGGATGCCACTGCCCAGAGAAGGGAGACCCACGAGAAATCTTCTATCTGCTTTGTAGCAAAACAGAAAAATAGAAATTCCAAGTCTGCTTGTTAAGTCAGATGACAACCCCAGCTCTAAAACAACTGCAGTGGGGACCCGAGTGAAAGGCGAACCCCGACATGTGACCCCCAGTAAACGCAGGATGAGCCCCGAGGCACAAAGCACCTGCTCAGGGCTTGGTGTGGCGCCCATGCCCTGTGCACAAGTGGGTCATGGCACTGGCTGGGACGCTGCTCTGTGCGGCCCCCTCTGGTACTGTGGAGGAGCCCAGCACCAGGCCTGCCTCTGTCCTCAGCAGAGCCAGGAGAGGGCAGAGCACAGCTTCCAGCTCAGGCCTCCTAGGTGCTCCGAGGGGCACAGGCTGGCTCTGCCCAGGCAGACAGGGTGCAGGGTTCTCCCTGCCTCCTTCCCAGCAGCTGCCTCACCCCCCCTCCATGCTGTGGCCAACCAGTGCCCAGAGGCTTTGCAGTTGTGTGACCTGGGGTGGAGAAGCCGAGCTCAGATCTTACAGGGACTGTGCTGGCCCAAGCGATGGAGTCCCAAGCACGCGGAGTCGGTAGTGAGTGGTCCTCCCCAGGCAGGCTGCCTGCACCACAGATGCACACTCTCCTCCCCTTCCTGAGGTCCAAAGCCCCGGTGGCCCTTTGCCTCCTGACCAGCTGGAGCTCAGAGCTCTGAGCATCTCAGTTTCCTGGCATCCTCAGGGTCTCCTACCTGGGATCCTCTCTGCCCAGCAGACTCATGGAAGCTCACAGCTTCCCTGGAAGCCAGGTGCAGCCCGGGCCCAGCTGGGTGCCTGCTGACCACCTTCTCTGCTCTGCTCTGCAGGCTCCCGCCCTCCATCTCTCCTGGTCCATGATGCTGATGTGCCTGGGCCACACTGCTGCTGTGGTGGGGGCCCCTTTACTGTCCAGATCTTCTGGTTCCCACTGAGGGTGCCAGGAAGGAATAAGTCCTCCTCAGATGCTTCTCACCATGGGAGATGTTATTTTTGCTAAGTACATCTGCAAAACACATCTGTTAATTTTCTGTATTTGTTTATCCACAGTAAAAATCTGAATTAGTAAGTGTTTCACACTGCAGCTCACAAATAAACAGGAAAGAGACAACACAGCAGAAAGCTCAGGGCAAATGGGCTGGCATGTTCTTAGGCAAACGATCGGACAAAGAATAGGAGGAGAAGACATGAAGTTGGCTTGGCCAGACCACGTCCCCCAGGAGAGCAGGGAGCAGGGACAGGGAGTGGAACCCGGCTTGCTGGGCTCCATTGTGCTGAGGTGGGAGCCCTCTGGGCAGTAAGGATCACAGAAAGGTGGTGACCACAGGCTCTGGGCCCAGCTGCTTCCAGTGAGAGTGGCGGGACCTGAGCCTCCCTGGCCCAGGCTGATGTCTCTGTCCCAGCTGTCTCCCCCTGGTCCTGTCCAGTGGTACCCACAAGCCCACCTCACAGGAAACCAAGGCTGGCAAGGAGGGGAGCATGTGTTCATACCTGTGTACGTGGATCCCAGTTACCAGGATGCTTGGAGAGAAGCATCCTTTCCACACCTGCACCGGGTGGCAGAGCCTGAAGGACCCCGTGGTGCTGCCCCAGGGGCTTGGCGCTGGTTGGGGACGATGCAGGTTGGGCCCCACTGGGTGCCCTCCCATGAGGATTGGCCAGGAATGTGTGGGACGTCCCCCAGAGCACAGCCATCACACAATGTCCACGGCCAGGGTGACACAGCCCTTGGTCACTGGGTGGAAGGTGCACACCCACTGGGCAGGGGAGTGTGGCTTTGAGGGTTGTCACCTCCACAGACCCGTGTGGTGGCAGCTGAGCAACAGGAGAACCTTTCTCTCTATATGAAGAATTACACATCTGCAGAGCTAATGACAGGATGCTCTGTCACCCTGAGATTAATAGTGAAGGGACATTTTTTTCTTTTCTTTCTTTTTTTAACTACAGATGAATGCAGGTGAAGGAAGAGGCCACCATTCTTCCCAAGGAGGCAGAGACAAGCTCTCCAGCACCGAGGGCGCAGAGGGACACAGGGTCACAGAGCGAGAGGCAGGCAGGAGGGGGACAGGGAGCTGTGGTTCACGGAGACTCTCCTGGCATGGATTCCAGCCAACCTGCCTGCTCCTCGAGCGGCCAGCGTGTCCTGGGGTCATGGGGTTGTCACTCCTGGCCACCTTTCAGGTCCAAGCCCAGCTGTCCCCTCCCGTGCAGGCCAGGCCGATCCTGTTCCATCCTGTCTGGCTGCAGAGTCCTCCCATTTTGAGGAGAGCTTGCTGTGCTGTGGCACCAAGGCAAAGTCCCCTTGTTCATCAGGGCTCTGCACCCAGCCTGGCTCTGCACGGAGCACAGGGCTCAGGAAGCAGCAGGACCCCACCCCAGGCCCAGGCTGCAGGGACCAGCGTGAGTTTCCCACAGCTGCACAGCACAGGGGTGATGGCCAGAGCATTGAAGCCTCGATCGGTCCCACAGGAGTATGTGTGATGTTGGTGGTTCGTGTATCCGTTAAAAATCAATCAACCAATCATCAATCAACAGCCTCCTGGCTCTGTGTCTTAGAATCCTGAAATGCAGGCGTGGGCAGAGCTGGCTCCCTGGGCCCAGAGGTAGTGTCTCCTCCCTCTGAGGCCCCATACTCACCCTCCCTCTGTCATCTCTTCCGCCAGCTTCCTCTGCAGGCTCCTTGGGTCAGGTCCTCCCCACTGAGGCCTTCTAACTGTGGTCTCTGCAAAAGCCCTGTCTCCAATGCCCTCAGCTCCAGAACCTGGAGCTCAGGATGCTGAGGGGAGTTTTGGGGACACGGTCTCACTCATCACAGCTGAGGATGGTCATGCCGGCTACTCAGGTTGAGCTGTCCACAGTGGCACATGGGCAGGGCCACCTTGGGCTGAAGATGGCAAGGCTGGGGACATCGACAGAGACATCTCAGGAGGAGGAGGGAGGAGCAGGGGCAAGGGGGAAGAGGAGGGGAGGAGAGGGAGGATGAGGAGGAGGAGGGGAAGGAGCTAGAGGATGGGGAGGAGGAGGCATCACTGCGGCTGCTGTTCAGGCAGGAGCCAGTGAGGATCCCCACGCTGGTGACGCTTCTGCTTCTCAGACAACGTACTCTCGCGTGTGCGTGCCATAGCAGCCACCGAGTTACCAGATTGTAATATTAGATCTGGCCCCTGCAGGGATCCCATCATCCATTACATAAACAAATAGCACAGACTCATTAAGTTATTAATATCATATGGAGGCACAATCACCCTGTTTACATCTGTGAACAGATTTATGAGTAATACCACCATAAATCACCCGGAAGCCAGTGCACGCTGGGATGGGAGGGCTTCCCGGGTTGGGGCCTGGGCGGCAGCCTCCTTGTGGACTCTGATGCCCACCAGCACCCACCTTGGGTCCCGGGCCTCCCGGCCACCCGCCTCCCCACCACGGCACTGTGGTGGCTCTTGCCCTGGCTTCTGGTCACCTGGGTGGCATCTCTGTGAGCGGATCCTTGTGTGGAAAAGACAGCGTGTAGGTGCTTGGGTCGCTCCTTCGGGACTCATGTACTTTTTAAAATATTAAATTCTAAGGCCGTTAATGTTGTGACAGCGGGGATTCCGATCGTGGGGAGCTGATGGCGTATGTGACGCCTCTCCACTCTGCTTCTCCCCTCCTGCTCCCCGGCATCCCTCGGTCCTCCCGCTGTTTGAGAAGATCCACCTGCCTTGTCCTGCTGTCTGCCTTTCATTTTGCTCCTTACTTAGAGTTTGGGTTTCTCATGGAAGAGAAACCATACAATATTTAAGTGTCCCCGTCTGATCTAGTTCCCTTAAACTCCCAGGTCCAGTTGTACCTATTTTCTGTGCGTGCCAGGGTGCCCATGGGTATAAACACCACGCTCTCTCTGTCCATTCATCTGTCCATGGACACTCAGCGCTGTTCAGAGGGGACCTGTGCCAAGGGCTCCCACCTGGGCTTTTCCACACTCTCAAGCCAGGCCTCAGTTTACCGTGGGGGGGTGCCTCTGGAAGGAGCCCCTCCCAGCCAGTGTGGTCTGGGGACCCTCCTGACACTCTGTCACTGCTGCCCAGTTCACAGGAAGGTGGCCCTGTGCGTCCTCAGCCCCACAGGGTGCGTGGACGCCCGAGGCCTCCTGGACAGTGGCAGGGGCACGGGCTTTGCCCTGGCAGGGGCCCTCTGTGGTATTCCGACTACCTGGGGATGGGTTCCTGGTGACAGGGGGTGACTCTGTCACGCTGTCCTGCCTGCCCAGCCTCCTCTCCCTTCCTGTCACCCCTGCCAGGCCTCCTTCCCGGCCCATCCATGTTTCTGCCTCTTCTCTCTACTCGAGAGGTACCTGTTCCTTTGAAAAACCTGGATGCCACCTCCTCTCACACTCACAGCCGACTCCACTCCACTGTGGGTGCCTCTGGTCCACCTGAGCTCCCCAGGCACGTCCCTTCCTCCAGGCAAGACGGCAGGGTCCCTGTCACCCAGGACCCCTTCCTGCAATGGAGGAGGAGAAGCCTTCTTGCACCTGACCACTGCCATCCTGAGGACAGCTCAGGGCGGGCCTGGGACCTGGGGCTGGATGGCCTGTGACAGGCAGCGGGCTCACGAGAGCGACAGCCGGTGCTCACCGAGAATGTTCTTCAGAATTCAAAGGCAAAAACCCAAACATTCGGTTAGTGCCTTCCCGGCCTCAGTTGGGTTGGTGCAGCGGGGTGCAGAGCTATCAAGGCCCCTGGCCGGCCCCGCCTGGCTGTGTGAACAGGGCGGCTCATCTATCATCCTGCTTACTCAGGGCGCCAATTTAATTACGCAAACCTGATCCGAGCCTTAATTAAATTTTTAAAAATGTGGCCTGTTCTCTGCGGGAGCAATGGGGATGTCTTCCCCCGCTTCCTGCTGAATCGGCTCCTGTGAGAAGCAGGCTTGGGGAGGCATCAGCACTGAGGGTCACCAGGCGGGGCCCTTGCAGGACGCTAGGCCTCATTATCCCAGCACTCCAAGGCCCTGCGCACACCTCTGACAGTCGCCTGAGGACCAGAGATGGCCAGGACAGCGGCGCTGTTTGTCAGTTTAATATTGCAGAACCAACAGCCTGAATCTCTGTCAACAGCCATTATGTGGAATTGTACTGTGTTCCCTTTCTGTGAATCCAGCTCATTTCCCCGTGTGATGGATTCGGACCCCATCCTACTGTTTGCCTTCTGGGGTTCAGCCAAGGACTCCCCCGTCCAGGATGCGGTGTCTGGACTCTTCTGCAGGGGCGCCCAGACCCCACTTCTGTCTGGGAGGGATGGAGGGAGCCCGGGAGGGACAGAGGCCCGGGTCAGCACCCAGTCCATGCTCCCAGCCCCATGGGTCACTGCAGAGTGACCCATGAGCCACCAGAGGACCCACTAGTCCCTGAGCCCCGAGGTCCCAGCGCCCCTTCTGTGTGGGTCTGGCTTCCTACCTATGATGGACCTCAGGGAGCACAGGATGGGGAGACCACACCCACGGAGGACTGATGGGCCGCCTGTCCCTGGTCTTGTGGATTGTGGGGTCCTGCCCCAGGGGGCCCACAATGCTGTGGGCTCCTCTCTGCCTGGGATGGTGAATCACCAGGAGCTGGGGCTGGCCCTGGGCCCTGGGCAGGACGCAGGAAGCCAGGCGGAGCTCAGCCTGGCCACAGCAGACAAACAGGGGAGCAGTGAGTGCAGTCCCCAGCCGGGAGGGGCAGCTGCTGTCTCTGCAGCCCCAAACCCCCACAGCCCCTGCTCTCTCTGAGGCTCTGCCAGGTCCCTACAATGCCCTCAGAGTCCAGCGCCTCCCTGCCTTCATCCCACTGCTGTGCACCTCCCTGCCATGTCCACCCGCCCCAGGACCTTCGCTCCTGCCCTGCCTCCACTTGGCATCCTGTTGGCAGCACTTTATTTGGGTTCAGTGGCTCCGTTCAAGGGGTGCCTTGGTTGCCCCATTCACAAGTGCACTTCTGATCCCACGGCTGTACCCGGCCTGCATCACCTGTCCGTCAGCACTATGGTCTTAATCATTTCCCTCTGGCAGGGACAGGACACCTGACACCCACAGTTCAAAGGAAGAGAGGTTTTACTGTTTGGAAGTTTCAGTCCTTGCTTGGTCGGCAGCTCCAGGCAGCGTGGGAAGGGTCTGGCGCAGGAAAGCAGCTCACCTCATGGCGGCCCAGAAGCAGAGAACAAAAAGGAGCCAGGGAGGGAGACAAACGCTCCCAGGTCATCGTCCAGTGACAACCTCTCCCGGCCATCCACACCTTCTGCCAGCATGTCAGCCACCCATGCCCGTAATCTAGCTACCACCTCAGGCCCTGAGTGTGATAGCAAGAGCTTCAGGGAGTACCTGGACTAGGCCACCGCAGCTGCCCCTCCGCCCGTACCACGGTCTCATGTCCCTACAGAATTCACTGTGAAACTGAGGTCCCCTTGGGGCATTTTTTCTGGCTGCAGTGTTGGGAGCTGGGACATTCTGCAAGTGACTTAAGTTAAATGAAACTGTAAGGGTGGAGCCTTGATCCAGTGGGACCACTCGATAGCCTGCGTCCACTCCTGGCCCTGCAGAGTATCCCCATCAGCAAGAGGGAGATGCCAAATGTGGCCCTGACCTCTGAGCGGCCTTCAGCTCTGCCAGCCCAGTGTCCACCCTGTCCCCCAGCCTTCTCCTCAGCAGGGAGGGGCCAGCATGGGCACTCATGAGGGAGGTTTCTCTTGGCTCAGGGGGGTTCGGGGGTGCAGTCAGTGGTCTGTTGGCCTGTTGGCTGGGGCCTCTGCTCTGGGTGACACAGGAATGGATGTCACATCCTCAGCCAGGGCAGAGCAAGGGAGGAGAGCTATTCCCTCCCAGGGCAGTTTGGGGACCTGGCTTCCTCCAGGAGGCCCCTGCAGGGCTCTGCCACTCCCAGTAGCTACAAGTCAGTGACCGAGCCTTAATATAGGCCTCTGAGATTCTTGGGGCTCCCAACCTCTGGCCTGCTCACCTTACAAACCACAGTCTGTGGCACTGTGCTGACAGCAACAGAAAACACCCCGGACTCTGCACGAGCAGGTCCCACTGGAAGCAATTTCTGCAAAGACGAAACGGGCTGCCCGTCCTGCCGTGGAGGGAGGCTCCAGGGTCCTGTCTGTGCGCACGGAGGGCCCCGCTCTCCAGGCTGTAAATTTATCCAATAGCAGAGTTTCTGAAAGTATATAAAGCAGAAATAAGGCTCCCTCCAGACAGAGGAGCCGTGCAGCAAAAACGAAGAGCTCCTTCCATGCGGGCCTTTTATGGGAGACGACAGAACCCGCCGCCATCTATTCCAACGCGCAGCCTGGATTCTAAATCACTGGCACGGCGAGACTGACACGAGTGAGATTATTCCCGTGCACTTTCAACGAGAGATGCAAAATACGTGATAATCATTATTGTAATGTCACTTGGGCCCTCTTGGTCAAGCAAAGATATTTCACAAGCTGCATGTCCAAGTCAAAGCTGGCTACAAAATATTTAGGGACTCTACCACGGAATCGCCACCCCATGAATCAGCGCCTGGAGTCCCAGACAGGGCTGGAAATCAGAGGGAGATAAATTTTCATTTTTTTCACTCGCTCCATTATCCACTCCAACCGAAGTGCCCCAGCCCTGTGCTGTCCCTGGCACCAGTTCCAGGGCTTGTCCTCGCAGCCAAGCTGTCCTTGTGCCATCAATAATTACGGGGGCCATGGCAGTGGGGGTGGAGGATGGCTGTGCTCATCCAAGCAGGCCGTGCTGCCCGCAGAGCCTCGTGCTGTCCGGTTTCCTGGAGACCTGGACACGTGCATGAGTGCACGTGGGTCATCTGTCTGTGCTGCGAGGCCTCTGCACAGCCAAGGGGACTCTGAGATGTCACACGCTCCATGGATAAGCTCAGAGGGTCCTAGACAGGCCCTGCCTGGTCTGGCCCTCAGCTTGATTTTCAAACAAAGTTTTATTGGTACACAGTCCCTCTGCAGCCACTTTAAAGCTAGAGGCGGGTGGGCAGGAGAGTTGCCATGGAGACCACAGGGCCCTGGCAGGGCAGGGCTGGAGGTGTTTGCTCCCCCTCTGCAGCACAAGGGCCTCTTCCCCGGGTCAGCAGCTTCCACTGGAGCTCCGTTGACCTGGGAGCGTCCCGGGAAACCCTGCCGCTTTGACGTCAGCTCCTAGCCCCTCTGCTCGCTGTTTCTGATCTTTAAAAATCAAAAACAAAAACCTTGAACAACCCTCAAATTCTGAAACCAAACATAACCCTCCCAACTGCCAAGAATGTAAATAGAGCCTGAACCAAAGAGCAACTTTGGAACATCTGAGAGGAGTTTCTCACAATTTTCTTTGGAAATAAGAGAGACATATGGACTATCCATTTTATTTATTTCATAATGAACATTGCTGGTAGAAATAACACAAAATAAATGTGGCAGAGAAGAAACTTCACACAGGAAAATGTATTATTATCATTTTCACAAAATTTAAATATGGAAAACTTAACTAGGAAAAATTTGAACTATATAAGAAGTTTATGCACTTAAAAAGGAAGCTCAGTGTTTATGGCTGGTGTAACTGGTAAAACCTGGTGACATTATACGAATTATTGAATCAAATATTTGTAAAAGTTTTGTCCAAGTAGTTCATGCAGACAAAATAAATTTCAGCAAAATAAAACTGAAAGTAAAACTACTTATCTGAGTCATATAAAAAATAATTGAATAATTATATTAGTGTAAAAAGTTCTATTTGAATAAACCTTAAGGTGATGTATGATACTATTTCCAATATTTAATTTATTAAAAATAAATCAGATGTCTATATGGATTTAAACTGTCCTAATCCTATATGCTCATCGGTTATCAAGATATCCAACCATCTATCCCATTCCTACCTTTTCTTCTGTCCACCTACCGTTCATTCACCATACCTCCACCATTCATATACCCATCCACCATCCATGCACCACCCATCTCCCCATCCACGCTGCATCTACTCACCCATCCATTTATCCACCCACTCATCCACCCACCCATCCACCATCCACCCATTCACCCACCCACCCACGTACCCTCCCATCCACCATCCATACGTTCATCCACTCATCCACTCACCCATCCACCCATCCACGTATCTGCCATCCATTCATCCGTCCATTAACTATCCATCTATCCATCCACCCACCTAAATATCCACATAGCCATTGAGACAATCAACTACTCTTTAATTCACTCCACAAAAAAATCTTGAAATCGATAACAGAGAATATGTGATAAGTAAAATAATGAACATGTTAGAATCTAGAAAATATTATCAGAATTGGAAGCCAAACCGTGAGAAGATGGAGAAGAAGACATGAGGTGATCAGTGGGCCTGATCAGCACCAACAGGAGCCCACACTCAATTCCAAGCTTCTTGGCGGACAGGGCAAGCCCACCCAGTCACACATCCTTCCTGTGTGTGAGAGGAAAATGCGCCACTGCTATGAGAAAAGCAAATCCTGGCTTGACACTTGGGTCCAAGCACTTACATCAGGGACACTTCATTGGGGTCACAGCAGAGGACAGTGTCCTCTGGGGCTCACCCAAGGACATGCCAGAGGGGTTCTTCTGCAGCTCTTGAGACGCCAGGCTTACTGTGCAAAGACGTGGAGACAGACTGGGAGGAGCAGTCTCTGGGCTGTGTTGGACTTGCTCTGTGAACTCAAAGAATGCAATTGCATTTCTTTGTAAAATGCAGTAATTCAGATGTTCTAGTCTTTGAGAGCAATGATTTCAACAGAAAGGCTGAATCTGACATGAGAGAGACTGACGCCCTCTATCTGGGGTTGTCTTGTAAAACCATGGCTTAGTTAGGGATCAAATCGCATAGCCATATGCAGCGGGTTGAATGGTGGTCCCCAAACTGTGTCCCCTGACACTCTGGAGGTAACCTTACTCGGAAGCGCCCGTGCAGATACCTCTAAATTGCAGAGCTCAAGAGGACATCACCCGATGAGCCTACACCCGAGGGTGAGTGTTCCTGTAAGAGACAGAAGAGGAACATCAGGGGCATGCGCAAGTGGAGGAGGGGCAGAGGGCTTGTGTGAGGAATGCTGGGTGCAGTCTGCAGGGCCCCGGTGACGGTGTGGAGCTGGCTGCCCCAGAGCCTCTAGAGGAAGCCAGTCCCCCCAAGCCTTTGCTTCCAGAACTGCCTGGCCTGGGATTGTTTGTTATGAGAACTCTCGGAGATAAGCATGTCTTCTAGCCTGAATTAGCCTCAGTTAGCCTCATCCGGGGAGAGGGGTGATTGATGCCCTTGGATCTGGAATCCTGGCTTCCTTCAAAGGGACTTAGAAAACGGTAGCTGTCTTCTCTAATGGACTTGAATTTCTATAATAATGGATTTATAAAATAATTGATATGTTATCAAATGAATGCAGAGATCTCTGTATGCAAATACTCTTCTTCCCCCACCCCCACTTATCTTAAACAGGAACAGAGATCTAGGTAAGGAGAGGTAAGGAGACGGTCTCTTCCAACAGCCTGGACACAAGGCTGGCGTTAAGTAATGACTCTCGGGATGGGTCACATCCCTGCCTGTTAGAAATTCTTAAAGTTGGCTGTTTGGCCAGCTCCTGCTGGGCACAAGGTGAGGAAGATGGGACCTGAAAGTGGGGTTTATTTTTGCAGGAGAAACTGCGGTGACAATCTCATGAAATTTGAGACTTCAGATAGAAATTCCGGGAGCCTCAAACTTTCTGAGTGCGGGTTTTCAGCACCCTTCTTCCTCATTACAATAGAAGGCGTCTTTGTCTCTTGCCTGAAGATTTTTCCCTCTGAACACTCAAAGCTCTGCCGAACCAAGCCTTCCATCCAATTATCTCACTGAAGCTTAATTTGACTGTTCTGAGCTTCTGTTTCTGGAACCATGTACTTTTGTTGCTAAAATTATACTTGGCTATCCTGAACTTGGTTGCTTCAATTATAATTCTCACTTCTGAAGATTTATTTCTTGCAAAAAACCCTCTGAAGCTGCATGGAAATGTTCCCACTCCTCCTCTGTTACCTGCCGGGGCAGGACTTGTCCTTACCATGGGGACATGGAGCCTGGCTTCCTTGGGGAAGTTCGAGAGACCCAGGAGCCCCCCAGCAAACTCAGATCCAGTGACAGAATTCACAGGAGAGCTGACATGTTCCTAACGGACTCCCAGGATCCACTGGTAAGCCTGCTTCTCTTCCTTTCCCATCTTCTCCAATTCAAACAACACGCATCAGCAGTGAATCCATGTTTCTACTCAGTAAGTGGGGCTGGAGGTGGACCCTGCTTTCTGGCACATGCCTGTGTTGTTGTGTCTCCCGCATGGCCCTATCTACTGCGGACCTACTGTGTGCTGGATTCACACCACTGACTCTGACTCCAATCTCGCCCACCAGACAGAGATGTTGCCCTTTCTCTTGATTTCCTGAGAAGGACTTGAAAGTTTGGAGTTCAAGGTCGTACAGATGCAGTGTGGGGAGAAGGAGTTCACCCCGGGTGTCTCCCCACTGCGCCAGAGGGCTTCACGGAGAGGTGAGAGCTCACTGGACACACCCCAGAGGTGTCCCACTGAGGTGACCTATGGCCTGGCTGCCTGGCCTAGCTCATTTGTGAATCAGAGCATGCACCTGGTTCTTAGAGTTGCACAGCTGTGTCTCACGAGCTCCAAGAAGTGCTACTGCTAAAAAAGCAGTTTAACTCCCCTGAACCCATGATTTAGTCATTCCTTTCCAGAATAAAACTCCCAAGCAACTGTCCGAGGGTCATGCTTGGGGACTTGGTGTACTCCAGAGGGAACTAGTGACAGACCCCAACCCTGCAATAGCCCGGTTTTGGGGAGTCCCTCTGCACTTCGCTCCTGGCTTTTCTCTCTGTTTGATGTAGGAAACCGGCCAAAATTCACTGTCCTGATAAAACGACACTTCAACCTTTCTCTTCCCAGTTTGCCAGCCCAGGGTACTTGCACACCTTAACTTCTAAGCACCGTCTCTATGGAAAATATTTGTAGGCGGCCCTTGATGGACACAGGGGTGTAGGCCACCTGCGGCAGGCTGGGAGCCCAGCAAGGTGCGAGGAAGCGTGCCTACAGGGTCTGCTTGGGCCCCAGTGCTGCTTCCGACCTCCAGGAAGCTTCTTTCAACCTCTGCACCTTCAGAGAGTCCTCCCTGGGGGAAGATGAGTGGAGAGCAGGCCTCCCTGGGCCTTGCTGGCAGAATGCCCAGCTCACAGCAGGCTCTGGACCAGCTGAGCACTTTGGGCAGCCACTCAGATGAGCCTTGTCCCACCACGGCTCACCCCACAGGCAGGAGAGCCCCTAGCTCCCTCCCGGGGCTGGAGAATTACCCGGAATGGTTCCCAATCGGCTCCTGCCCGAGCACCTCTTTGCTATTGATTCCCGGCTCTGCTCTCCCTACTTGTGGGCTTGATGGATGCTTCCTAGCTGCTCGGTTTATTAACTTGATGGGGTGACCACTGTCCCCAGCCCTACCCTGACAGATGCCCTGGAGATGCTCCGACCATGCAGCCAGGGAAGCCCAGGCCCAGCCCCATGGGGATCGTCATGGTCATAGGTGCCTGCCTTGTCCTCGGCTCCCAGAGCTGCTCAGGGCTCATCCTTGTGCTGTCTGGTAGAGGGACATTGTAGCTACAGTTCAGGTGACACCAGCTTCAGGAGACACGTGGAGGGAGCTGCCCCTCACTGCTGGTCCTGGATCAAGGATTTTCCCCTCTGCCCTTGACCTGCCAAGTACCCCAAGACCAAGTCCATGCTCAGCATTCCATAGCTGAACACTTTGCTGTCCCCGGGATGCCAGTGGAGGAGGAGGGAGAGCTGCTTGCAGGCCAGGGGAGAAATGTCAGCTTACGTCAGTGGAGGAGGCTGTGTCCTGTCCTGTGTGTGTCTTCCCTCTCCTGAGCTCCTGGCATTGGCACAATCACAGACTGTAATCACCTAGCTGCTGATGAGTCCACTCAGTGACCACAGTCTGCTGGAGGCTCTTTCGGGAGGTGTTGTTGTCAACACTGGTTCTCCAATGCTGCAGAAAACCAGTCCCAGGTGCTTGCTGGGGCTGCCCGATAAATACAAGGATGTGAGCCTGGTTGGGTGTCATCCTTGTCACTCCTCGTGAACTCTGGGCCCCAATGGGGCTGTGATGAGCAAACCCAAAGCCCTGCATGCACACTGTTCTCATTTGCCCTGTGAAAGCCCAGTTCCTGCCGAGTCTCCTTACCCACACAGCTGCTGAGGCTGGGAGCTGACCTGCCCTCCCCAGTCCCGCAGGCTGAAGACTTGATCTCTACCTTCAGGAGGTGGGAATTATTTACAGAAGGTCTCAGGTCACAGGGATGCCTGAAGGGGACCGCAGGACCTTGTCATCCTCTTCCTTTCTCTTGCTTCCCAGGTGCAGTAAGTGAACACCCCCCTCGGCCCTGTGTGTCGGCTCTGATGTACTACACACCTCACAGACGTGGAGCGGTAGGACCAAGAGGACATGGACTGAGCCTTCTGCAACTGTGAGCCAGAGTATGCCTGAAAGGTGGCCACGCAGGGTGTGAGCCCTGTGACGTATACTCACTAGAACTTCCCGTTACCCTTTTGGCAGTCATAGGAGGTGTCACAGGACACCTTTCGGTTGGCAGAGGTAAAGCAGGAAGGGCACAGCTGATATTAGCCGTTGTGTTTATGGGTCCTCAGGCAAATCTTGAGGATGCATGAACGCATGGGAGTCTCCTGCCTTACAGGCATCCCCGAGGCTGGTGTGTGGGCGTAGGAAGCCTTGAGCGACTCTGTGGACGCTGTAAACGCCTGGCGTTGGGTTTCCAGCAGGAAAACAGGCAGCCCGGCCCTGGAGTGAATGCCAAGACAGGTAGACAGAGCGTTTGGCTTTGTAATTCACAGCTATTAAACTTCTCAGAGACGCGGCGGGAACTTTTCTTGGGGTAAGAAAGTCTGACAAAAGATGAAGAGAACTTAATGTCACTTTGAGACCTGGGCTTGGGTGCAGTCTCTTAACGCTAAGTGATGAACGCCTGGCCTCCAGAGTTCACACCTATCAACCCTGCAGCTCCTCGGATCCACCAGGCCCCAGGGATGCCAGGGTGGGAAAATAAACCCAGGCAAACTGTGAGGCTTCCTTGGCTCCAGGCCCAATGAATAATTTCATTTTAAGAGACATAAGGGAAATATTTTTAAAATGCAAAATATATTCTTTGGTTTTTGGCAATCCAATCACTCAGTTAGTGTAAAAACATAAATTCAAATATCAAATTGTGTTTCGGAAAAAAAAATCATGGCAGTTTCTCTAGAGACATTAACACAATGGATCGGATACGTTATAGAATTAAAGTGACTGAGCCTGGGGGTGTCCAGGGCCACCCGTGTCCAGGCAGCTATGTACTCTCAGCCTTGTGCTTTTTTGTCTAAGTGGTGTCTGTCCAGGCAGGAGACAGAGGCCTGACAACTGTAGTGGACCTCAGTGCATCAGTCCCCGCCCACCCTGGGGCCGGCCCCAGCCACACAGGATGCTGTCTTTCTCTGAATTTATTTGGAAAACAGCCATGCTCTGACTTAGATATATTTTGGATTCACATTTCCTTTCTCAGAGAAATCTCAGCTCAGCTCGATACACTAACTGTGAGAGATGCCACCGGGACACGTAATTCAGATGTTTCGATTCTTACCTGAAGTTTCTGGGTGAACAAAAGGATTCCGAATGTGCTCTTGATCTTCATTTAAATAGAACCACTCGGCAAGATGTGAGTGTGAAAGCAGCACGTTCTTTCAGACAGCTTGGAAAGTAGTTATCACAAAGATGTAGAAAAAGATTTAATTTTTCTCTCTTGTTGTCTTGGAAGATGTCATGAGCAGTACTCGGATGCCCGTGGAGATGCCACACTCCTGACAGCAGGAAGCTCCTGGAAGGCTTAGACGTGACGCTTTGGAGCCCTGAAGTAAGAGGACAGAAGAAGGCTCGTCCACTTCACATCTGAACAGCCGGGCTGGGAATCTGTTCAGTGGGTGACGTTCTAACGTCCGATCCTCAAGGCTGCGCCCTCAGAGTGACCCACGTCACGCTCGGGCTTTTTGTGTCTTTCCAGGAACATGGCCACACGCGGAGATGGTGTCCACTCTGGGAGCGGGCCTGTGGCCAGGCTACTTCTCTTCCTCCTGTAGCTCTGTCCTTTGCCTCCAGGGCATGCGCGCCCAGGACAGGAAGAAAGAGGCCTGTGAGCCCCGGAGTGTGTGTGGGCTGGATGCTGGGTCCTGCATGATGGGAAGTCGGGGTAACAGGCCCAGAGGAGGGTTCAGGAGCAGGGACAGCTGAGGTGTCTCTGAAGTTCAGGACTGAGGCTGCTTCTGATTATCCTGAGAGAGCAGTAGATGACCATTGTCACAGAGAAAGAAGCCACAGTGAGTGTGGGCCTGCGGCTCCTGACCTCAGAGACTCTTTCCTTCCCTATCCTCCACCGAGATGGGGAGCAGCTGGGACCCCAACTCAGTGCAGATCCTTATAAGACTCCAACAAGTGGGAAAGAAACCAGAGGGGACAATGTGTGGTTGTCATCTACTGTGGTCCTCTGTGGGAAACAGCACCCCCAAAACTGCTGAGCAAATTCTGAACATAGACACCCTAGATGAGGGCATCTTTGAGGAAGAAGGGAGCCCTGACATCCAGCCAGGGACCCCTCCCCAGGAGCCAGGGTTGTGTAGGGTGTGTCCCCAGGGATGGAGCCCTGCAGGGACGCTGTGTGAACATCTCTGTCCTGGTCCCTTCGCCTCTCCAGGGGCTGGAGGCAGAGGCAGGATTATGGCGTTGAAGAGCACAAAGCTTTATGATCACATCGCTTCAGAGAGAGCCAATTCTAGCTTCTCTTTGCACTCATGAGGAAAAATACGGCTGTTTCAGTCCACCCCCCTTAACGTCAAATATTATCTTGCTAAATTGCCAATCTGAAAGATGAAAAACGTTCCGTAATTGTTCCCATTTGCATTTGAAAATGACTTGTGCGGCTGAGTGTTTCTCCAGCTTTGGCGCTCAGGTGACTTAAGTGCCCTTGTTTGTCTCCCTGTGTTCTCCTCAAATTCTCAGGACACTAAGGCCTCCCCGCATTCCCTGCTAAAACTTTTCTCAGTGTGCTCTCTGACTTCAAATGACAGAAGAAAAACGAAAACATGACTTTATGACAATAAATAACAGTGAGCTAAGGTTTCCTGTTAAGCGATAGAGACTGATAGATTAGCGTAGAGTGTGGAAATCATTTACAGGAAGTACACAGAAATAAAATGGCAATTTGCTGATCTGTATCATAAAGGAAAACTCTGCTCTGCGTGGCATGAAGCCTGCTACCCATTTGGGGAAGCAGTTCAGATCAGACTTCCCTCCCCCAGCTCTCCCACATCCCAGCAAGGGTGGACGGTGCCGCGTGCGTGACATGTTTTATGAAATATTCAAAATACCTGCCTGAAATCTGTCTTCTGGCCTCACAGTGTGTGCTGTTCACTACCAAACTGACCAGCAGTGGACTCTAAATCTATCGTCACATACGGCGACCCTGGGAGTAGCTTTCATTGCCCCTAAGTTGCAAGTGAGGACACAGGCTCTGGGCGTCCCTGGTTTCCTGAGAGGTATAACCAGAGGGGAGGAGCCCCAGTGAGACCAACACTAATGCTGCCTTTGCTGGAAGTGCCGTGCAGGAGACAGGAGACGCGGGGGCCTCAGGAGCCTGGTGGTGAGCAGAGCCGGGGAGCTGGGGAGGACCGATGGCCCTGCCAATGTAAAACAAATTCCAATTCAAGGCAACAATCGTCGGGTGGATAACAAGGGACATCAGCTGATAAAAAGGATGTGGCTCAGGGAAGGCATCTCAGTCCTGAGCATTTGGTGCTAAATACCAGCTTCTAAATAGACCAATAAAACACTTTTAGAAATAGACATATAAGTGAGTGGAAGCCCATTCATGGGAGATTATGCGTCTCATAGGCTTTGATGGAATAGACAATGCATAAATTAAGGGTCTAATGAATTTGAATAGTCTAACTAACAATGTTGCATCCACACATTTTTATCCAGTATCGGATCATCCAAAATTATTAATTCATCTTCCCAAGCCACTATGGAACATTTGTAAAATAGTGATTATATGTGATGCCTTTAAATAATGTGAATGAGAGCTAATGTATTAAGCTAGAAATAAAAATTTAAAAATATACACAGCAGCCAGCCGTGGTGGCAAAAGCCTACAATCCCAGCACCCTGGGAGGCTGAGGCCGGAGGATCGAAATTTGAGCCCAGTCTGGGTAACTTGGTGATTCAGTGAGACTATCACAAAATTAAAAAAATAAATAAAGTGAAACAGGGCTTGAAATGCAGCACAGTGTAAATGCCACATATTCAATTCCCAGCAACACAAAAACAGACAAACATCACAGAGTGGACTGCTTATGAAGTAAGAGAACTTTGCATCAGAAGACATGTACAGTCAACCAGGGAGATGAATAGGTCAGAATCTCAGAGGTGCCCCAAGCAGAAAGTCAGGAGAGGAGGAGCCCAAGGTGCATTGACAGAAGAGATGGAGAGGGTCCCCTGGGTTCAGCTCTGCCCTTTGGAGCAATCCTTTTCCCCTCAGCCGGAAGCCTGTCCTGATCGGGGTGGCCCCACTTGGACAGCACCAAGCTGCAGTTATGTTTTGGGGTGACAGGCGGCCCTTTGGTAACAAGGCCTTGACCTTCGTCTGGAGCAAGGGTGTCCTTCCCCCAGGGCAGGCCCTGCCAGGGTGGTGCTGACTTTTGGAGGGGCAGACATGTGCCGGGCAGCTTCTCAGTGCAGCAAACCACAGAGAGGAGAAGTTCTTTCTCCCTTCGCTCCCTTTGCTAAAGGAAACTTCCTGGTGTTTCTGACTCTCTAGAACCTGCAAGATGCAGGAGGTGACCTGGGCGACTCGGCTTGAATGCACAACATGGCTTCAGCATTGATTAAACCAAACCCTGTCTCCGTGTACTATGCACAGAGCTGGCTGTGCTGTTTGTTCTCTTCCACTGGCTCTAAGCAATGCAAATAGGCCTAGCTAAAGTACTGACATGTAATCCTTGAGGCCAGCCCACAGTGTCCTGTTTCCTGGCACCTACACTGTGTTCCCTCTAAACGGTTGAGCACAGTGAGATGGCAGAGCCACATAGCTCAACTCGTTTTGAGCCACAAGATAACAGGCTATGACTTCCCAGGGTGCAAAAGTTTACATATTGGAGACTGAAGCGGCAGCCTCCTAAGCCATTCCAGTGCCACCTCAGCTGAGCCACGTAGACCTGCCTTTCCGCACGCCCTCCTCCCTGCACGCTGCAGGGGCGCCTGCTCTCCACCTGGCTCCCATAGCTCACATGATTCCCATCAACCTCACAGTCACACATCCTTGAGCCATTCTCTTCTTCATGAGAAAATAAATTCCATGTGAGGCTTCAGATCAAGGCCTTGGTCTCGCGCATCCTCACCTGGACCGGACTCAGAACCCCTTGGCTGCCCGTAACTGTAAGTATGTCTCAGTGTCTTTATTCTTGCCTTGGGTTGCATTTGAAGCGGTAGATTGGAATTAACTTGCCAGCATTCCATTAATGTACTCTTAGGATTACAAGTACAATTTTCCGGACTTCAAGGAGGACAGGAAAAGGGATTACAATATTACCAGGAATTATAGTTGGGTTTACAATAGAAGGAACTTCCATGCATCTCTACAGGAAGACAACCTAGAAATCGAAACATTACCCACTGGCCAGGTCCTGTCAGGCACAGGAGACCAGAGGTACACTGGGCACAGGCTCATCCAGACAGCACAGCTGGGACCTACGTCCCTGAGGCACAAGCCTGCAGCCATAACCATGGGGAGCATGTGAATCCGACTCTGCCTGAGACTGATGGGCTGTCCTGAGCGGGAGGAGCTGCCAGACCATCATCCTAGGAGGCCCCCACCCTCACAGGTTCCCCAGCAGGACCAGGGAGGAGGCCCCTGCAACTCCACGGGGATGAAGGAACACACCGTGGGCTTCTCCATACTGGGTTCTGCTCTGTGAGGCAAAGTACTATCCCGCTTGGTCGGCAGACTCAGCCCAAACCCAGTCAGACTCAAGCAGCAGATCTTACAGGCAGTAACGGACAGACTTCAGGATGTGTGCAGAAACGCCAGGGACCTAGAGTGGACAAAATGATACTGAAGGAAGGAACTCTGAGGGAGTCCTGCCCCCTAATTCCAAGATGTGGGAGAAAGCTTACAGAGCAGGCAGATTTGACAAACTAACAGGTTAAGGCAACAGAATAGAGACCCATGCAGATAGGCACGGCAGTGCCATGGAAAAGTCGCCATGTTTTCAATGAGCACAGGCTGTAACCATCAGCTATCCAAATGCGAAACACAAAATTGTAAAATGTACAAGAATGGGACTGTAGTACATAGAGCTGTGCCCCACGGGGGCGTGGGGTAACTGTTACACACGTATGTCAGAAGTGAGTCATTGAATCAGGGGTGGCAGGAGCGGGGAGCCAGGGCTGCCTGGGTTAGGTGGACGCTCAGAGTATCAAAGCAGGAGGCTAGAACAGTGCACGTTGCAATGAGAGAGAACTGGAGACACGCGTGTGAATTCACACTACTGTCGTGCAGACACAGAGATCCCAGGAGTGTGTACATGGAGCGCAGTGTGCACACGGGTCAGGATATGTGTGTACAGTGCAGACAGCCTGGTGCCATCAGCCAAGAAGAAGCAATGGTGCCCTCAAGGCAAGGATGGTGTGCGCCCAGAGTCTGGTTTCTAATGTGCGATGGGAAAGGACCCAGGGAAAGGGCTCATCCAGGACAGAGATGGGGACAGGCCAGGTGAGCCTTGGGCTGCCGCTCACCCAAAGGAAGGAAGCGCTCAAAAGACAACGTGGTGGGAGCTGAAGAGAAACCAGCGGGAGCGAAGGGTTCTCTGGGGCCCAAGCGAGAGGAAGGAGGGCACAGGGAGGAGAGGCGCGGGGGGTCACAGGCGGGGTGGGGAGCACAGAGGGGCCCAGCGCACGGACAGTTGCGTTCTGGGAGGACGTTGGGAAGATGTGTTCCTTCCTAAGTCCGACCAAGCGAGTCTTACACAGTGAGATAAATGTGCAACGTAAAGCATCAAAACCCAAACACATATACATGCAGATGAGTCCCCGACTGACCTGGCAGACTAGGTCAAGCACGGTGTCCACCATGACGCGTCCTGGCTGGGCAGTGAGAGGTCATTTCCCTCTGTGGTCTCCCGCCCAGCCCCACAGACCTCCCTCAGGATGCTCTACCAAATATGGGCCTGGCACTGCTTGAACTGCCAAGCTTGCCCCAAAACAGGGAAACATCAAGGAGCTGCCAGAGACAAGAGGTGTCCAAGGCGCTAGGAGGACTCCGGGTAATGAGGTTATGGACGAGACCCTGGCGGAGGAAAAGGACATCAGGTTGGAACCCAGAAATCTGAGTAGAGTGCAGACGTCGGCTGTTAACGCTGTTTCAGGGTTAACTTGCCTCCCGGAATGGTACTGTGCCAGTGCTGGCTCTGTGCTAAGCGCCCCATGTCAATAGAAGACGTTCAGACAGGGAAACCAGGTGTCAGGAGCGGGAATTTCCTCTGGGCGTCTGAGATTCTTTTAAAACAAACAGTTCATTAAAATATTTGTAAAGGGCTATTATACTTTAACAGCAAACAATTTAATTAACCAAAAGGACGTACTCTTCAACTTCTAGAAAGTACTATGTAGGCCAAAAAGGCTGCACAGCCATAGAAAAAATTTCTCCAGGACAGTCCCACTGCATGTAGTGCTGTCTGTTTTCTACTCTGTGAACTTCACTGACCTCTGCCGTGTGGATGCAGGGTTTTAATTTTTTAAAAAATTTTTGCAGGCTTCGATCTTCTATTCTTTTTGTTCACTTGCTATTTTTCAATGTCTAATTAAAAAAGAAAATGAAAACCTATCAGCTGCCTTATTTCCACCAAGCAGTTACCTGCAATTATACAAAACACAAGGGTGAGCATCACTGTGGGCAGAATTTTTCTCTTTTATTGAGCAGCTTTTTAGGGCAATAACTCAAAATTCATCCTCCAATCTAACACTACAGATCCTTCCATGCTTCTTGATATTTATGAACATTAAATGACTGTGGAATAAAGAAAAATTAAAAGCAGAGGAAATTGTGTCACTGTATCTGGCTTTCTTCATACTAATAACAAATTCTGGGGAGGCTGTGGGAAAAGCAGTGTCTTAGTTATTTTTTACTCGTCACTGAGACAAAATACCTGAAGCCCAAAGTTGGGAAAGGAAAGGTTTATCTTACAGTTTTTGGAGGTTTCAGTCCACACTCAGTTGGCTCCCAGGCAGGCGGGCATGGCTGGGCCACAGTTCATGGCGGCTGCAAACAGCAAGCCGAACCAGCAAAGAGCAAGACACACCTTCTTCCTGCCATTACATCACATCCTGGCTCCACCCCTATGTGGGTGGAGCACTGACACCATCTATCCAAGCACGAGACAATGAACGAATAACAAATGCACAATTCAAACTCATGAGAGCTGGGGGACACAGACAAACCATGACAAGCAGCTTTCTCCATGGCTGGAGGGGTGTAAACCAACACAACCTCTTTGGAAATCTTCATGGCCATCCCTCAAACAATTGAAACTAGAAATTCTATTTGAGCCAGCTGTTCCTCTTCAAGGTATCTTCCCAAAAGAGTTAAAGGCATCATGTCACATGACCCATGTGTGCCTGTGTTTGTACCAGCACAATTCATAATAGCTAGATCTAGGGAGCAGTCTACATACCCATCGATAGAGAGATGAATTAATACAGAAAATGCACATTGTGCACGATGGAGCTACTCTGTCATAAAGAAGGGAAAACTTGAGACATTTAAAGGAAGATGGGTGCATGCTGAGAGCATAAAGTTAAGTGAAATAAATGAGACACATGATCTTACATATCACATAGTTTTTCTTCTGTGAGAAACCCAGAGTATAAATTAAAAACAGCAGGCAAAAAGAGCCAGATAACAGGAGTTAGACAGATACTGTGGATCCTTCTTAAAAGCGATGCAATCAAGAGATGGGAAGGGGAGGCGGAAGATGAAGCAGGAATTAGGATGTGTTATGTCCGGGTGCCAACGCCACACAAGGACGTGATCATTACATGCTTGGACCCATGACAGTCAGTGAAGAGCTTACAGGCTTGCTTCCAGCACGGGAAGAGAATGTGGGAGCACAGATGTGGTCTGGGGGGGTGGCATTGTCCCCTTCCGAGCTCACTTAGCAGAGGAATCTGACATTGAGGCTCAGCGGCACGACATCTCTTTTGGTCTCTCAACCACTTCTCATCTTTCCCTCCTGGAATTAGTTTCCATGTTCAAGCTCGTGTTTTTACATTTGAGGAGATGCCCACCTGTGAACAAGTAGGGCGAGGATGTGATTTTACTGTTTTAACACAATGCGATAGTGTGCCTGAAGATCCTATAAACTTCCTTCCCAGCTGCCGCCCTCTGTTCGTTTATGTTTGGCATTTTATCCTTGTAGGTTTCCATGTAGCTTCGCCTTTAATGTCTGCGGCTTGGCCTGTTGGGAATAGAACTCAAGTTCCACTGATGGCGTCTGGATGATTCCCACACTGTTGGGTCAGATTTCCTCTGCATCCCCAAACGCCTTTGGGCACTCGGGAGCAGCTCTGCTCTGCCTCTGGAGACTGCTGGACCCCACTCTCATTCTTCCACTTCCCAAAGCCACTCCTGGTGCCTGTCCCCAGGCTGGTCTGGGGGCACCAGCCTTGTGCTGTGAGTGTAATGTGGGAACAGAGCGGCCGCTCGCTCACCGTGCTTCGGGCTGACACGATACCGTAGCTGGAGAGTTACAGCCCCATGCCTTCAGCTTCCCTTGACTTTCCCATGCTGCTGTGAAGCAGGCTGCACTGCTCCGCTCTCCCATGGCAGCACAGGGGAATTTCCAGCCCAGCCTCAGGACAGCTCTGAGGGTTGGAGAGCTAAGGGGGTAGGGCAGGAGTTACACTTGGCTTTCTGCAAGTGTGAGGCTGCAAGCTGGGGCCAGTGGTAAGGAAAGGCGGAAGGAGGGACAGAAGGAGGAGGACAGAGAGAGGAGGCGGTCACATCAAGACACAGGGAGAAGGCTGTATCTGTGAGCCAAGCAAGAGACATTTGACCAGGAGCAGCCTGGATGCAGCTGACTTTGGAGGTCCAGGACTGGGGACTGGGGGCGTTAAGCCGCGGAGGCTGCGGCACTCTGGCAGCTGACTCTGACTAATGCACCTGTCTTGTCAGTGGTCAGCTGGCCCCCAGGAGAATGAGCACATGGGGCTTTGGCTGAAACCATTGCAGGGAATGAGCGCATGGCCCCAAGGCCCTGGGGCAGCCAGCTCCAGAGGAGGGGGCTGCGTGTGCCCAGCTGTGCTGTCTGCAGGCTGTCCCTGGGGTGTGGCCCAGTCTACTGTGTACTTGCAGAACAGCCCCTGCTCAGGCCAGACCCGAGGGTCCCCCGGAGCAGAGTCATGGTTCCCTCTGACTGCACCCTGGTCACAGGAGCCTGAGAATGTGACAGAAATGCGGGCGGACACACGACTGAGCAGATCTGCATCTCCAATTCTGCTTCTCTTTTCTCTTGAGAGTGGCTTGCTTGATCTGCGGTCTCCCTTTCTGCTTTCTTATCTTAAACAAGCGCCTTGATTTTTGTAGAATGCGCTCCTCCCCAGAGGGAGAGAGAGCAGATTTCTGGAGCTTGAAATGGCAACAGTCATTAAATCACCACGCTTCCCCTGAGAATGACTGCCGGCTCTGTCCTGAAAATGACAAGGACCACGGCAGGGCCGTGTGTGGTCCTGGTCCCCGAGGACACGTGGCTGCTGGGGTCTGCTTCTTCTCTGTGATGGGCTGGGAGCAGTGTTTATCTTGGCAGGATGAGCGCTCCCCTCCCTGCTGGGGGGGGCGGGGTAACACGGGAGAGGAACGTAGGCAAAGTGGACTCCGTGGCTGATCTCTCCTGTGTTTTCATTTCTTGAAGGAGGAGAAGGACAATTCATGTGAAAAAAAAATCAACGTGTTCTACTTTACATTAGAATTGATACTGCTGATGCAATCCAAATCTCACTTCATTAAGAATCTCTAATTATGAGGTGTTAAGAAAAATTGCCTGGGACTGTGTATATTTCTAGCTGGGGGGAATTTTACTAGTGGGAGATGGTCTGGGGAATCTGTGAAAGTGTGATACAAGGTGTACCTGGCAGTCACTATGGAAGGCAGAGGAGTGGAGGGGACCTCACATCGATGAGGGGAGAGGGGACCGATCTTCCGTGACCAAGGGCCCAGGCTCCGGTCCAAGCAGCCATCCTGCCGGGAGCCTCCAAGCTTTCCTGCGTGTCCAGCCAGGAAAGAATTCAGTCTGGAGCTCACTCCGTGACCCTCCATGACTCACGCCTGAAGCCCCAAGGGCACTGCCCAGTGAAGGGAATGTCCACGCCCTGCACCATGCTGGCCAGAGGTACAGTCTGCCCAGTTGTGGCCCTGAGAGGTGTGAGGAGAGCGGAGTCCAGCTCTCCTGCCCCAAGAGTCACTTCTGGCACCGGATCCACTGGAGGAGCCATTTTGGTCTCACTGGACAACCACTTTCTGTCTTGGTTGCTCATGAGCCAGATTCTTCCTAGCCTGAAAAAAAGGACAAAAACTAAAATGGATCTGATCTCTGTGTGTGACCAGGGAGCGCTCATCCATTTGGATTTCTTTGAACCCTCCCACAGTGCCTCAGTTTCCTCTTCATACAGTGTTGATGGAGCAGCTCCCGGGCTCTAGGCACCATGTGGACAGGGACAGTGGTAACAGAGAAAACCTCTGGGAGCAGGAACAAGCCATCGCGCCTGGCTGTGACTCCCAGCCCAGCTGTGAGGACCAGTGTGCATCAGTCTCTTCCTCCATCCTCTCCCCTTCTTCCATAGATGTTCTGTCTGGCTGTGTGGACACAATCAGGTGAGCGGCAGAAAGGACAGAGGGCTAACCTGAGCACTTCCTGAAGTGACATGATCAGAAGCAAAGAGCCCGCCCACGGTGCAGCTTTGCCAAAAAATTAAACCGGAGTCTGACCATGGTCCAGCTGCTCATTTCTGGAGGATGCAGAGGTAGAGGGATACCATAAGAACACCTCAGGGTGTAACCAGGCAGAATCTAGGGTGCAGGAATGTCTCCAGGAAATAGAACTTTCTTTCTTCAAAAAACATAGAAAAACAAAAAGAGACAAAGATGACATCAGGTGATCAGAAGAACGTAAGTGACTCAGCTGCCATGTGTGTGGATTTTGCCTGTGTCGGATGAGGATGAGAAAACTCAGCCACAAAAGATGCATGTGGGGTGACCGATGGGACATGGAGAACATGCTAGATAATAGGAACGACCAAATTGTAGGCTCAGATGGCATGGCCAGGCTAAAATGATTCCTCTTCAAGACGTGTGTTCAGAGTGCTAAGGAGTGGGGATGCCGTGGAAGCAACATCGACCTCCTGTGTGAGGCTGTGAGGATGGCTGATGGGTGCTGGGCTTGTTTTCTGATTCCCTCTCATTTTGGGGACACCTGACACTTCCCAACCATGAGGTGGAGGGGAGATACTTGACAGGAAGTTAGACTGATGATCAAATTCACACAATGGAAGAGACAACTCTGAGGAAAAGAGTGTCTCTCTGTCACCAAGGAGGACTCCAGGCTTCTGCCGGGCACCTGGTGAGTCAAGGAGCTGTATCTAAGTTTGTTTGAAGGTCAGTAGAGTCAGAGAAGGCCAGAGGGGAGAGTCCACCATCCAAGGCAGTGGGCATCTTTGAGGTGCTGGTGCAGGAACTGATCTCAAGCTCTTCCATGATACTCTTCAGCAGTGTTGTTGTCTCAGATGCAGTGACCACAGAAAATCTGAGAGCAAGTCTGTTCTAGGAGAGAACGGTGGACAGAGAAGGCAAAAGAGTTCAGAATATGGTCCATAGCTGCACTATCATTCTGATAGGAGTCTAAGCTTGTGTACTAGCCAGAGAACAGAGGAGAAGCTAAGGTTCAAGGAGAGAATAGAGGGTATTTGGGGACATCTTACCCAAAGGTCTTCATGAAGCTGAAGAAAAGTTTTCTTGAGAGTGGATGAACAAAGACATTAGTAATGTAGGTCAGTTTTCATAATGGAAACTGATGGAATGAGTCTGGGATGGTAAGTAGCAATGTCTAAGATGTTACCTTGAGCCTGGGGATGGAGGGAGAGTGGAGCTCAATGTGGATGAGCAAGTCAGGCAGGGTCATGTGAAGTCCAATATTTCTGCTGGGCTTTCTCACTGGGACTCAAGAATCACATTAACATCAGGGCTTGCAGTAGAGACAGGATGGCTTTGATTGGAGGCAAGATTTCAAAGTGCTCATGGAGTGACAAGTTTGAGAGAACTCATTTCAAAGAGAAGATGTTCTGGTAGTGTGGGAGGTAGGTGCTTCATGGAGCAAAGTTCTTGACAAGAAGGTGAAGCATAGTTTTTTGGAAATGGACTACAAGTGGGGACCAAGGTGACCTGACTGTCTCAACAGCAGTGAAGACTGTGCTGATCATGAATCATCTCTAGAGCATGGTAAAGTAACCATTGACTGCCTCAACAGCAACAATGAGCAAGACAGTCATCAGTCCCTCAGAATTGCCCTTAACCTCTAATGAAGTTTGTGGAAAGGCTTCAAAGCCTTCTGCTTACTTTTACCTCTGTGTTCTTGGGCTCACCAAATACTTGCAAAGAGTAGCTAGAAATCTTTTACCACCAACAGTACGTGAAAGGTCTACCCTAAATCAAGCAAATATGGTTTTGTCTCTATGGACTTAACCTAGGGGGTAGATAAATCTAGACAAGATCTGCATCTCTGGTGATGAGTGTGTAAGCTGGGCCAATTCTGCCCACTTTGCCATCTCAGTTTACATATACCATGATGCTTTCTTCTGAGAACCATTGAAGGGATTGGTGGAAATAAGGCTTGTGTGCTTTTCACAGCTCACTGTACACAAAAGGCTGCCAATGAGGACTAGTTCTTACCATTTCCAGGTAGGGTCAAGAAGGCATTCCTGAAGGAGAAGGGCTGCAGCTTAGAACAGGTGACATACTGATAATCTGTTGCTCCAGTAAAAATGTAAACACAACCACATGTATGAGTGGCATATGACAGAGCACTTAATTAGTTTATACAACATGCTTGGGCTGGAGTGGCTTTGCCTGAGGCAGCCATGGCTGGAGCAGGTCAGTGGTGGTCAGGGCAGCTCTACTCCTTCTATATCTCATCTTTCTGGACCAGGAGCAACTGGTCCTGGATTTCTCTTGAGGATATCAGAAGCAGATTCATAGGATGTTTGTTAATGTCTAAGCATAAAACATAGACCTAATTCTACTGAGCCAGGAAAACTTTGTAGCTAAGGCCAAAATACAGGAGTTGGGGAGAGAACTCCACCTTTAGGACAGAAATTCTGGAGCCACATATAAAGGAGAGGAGCAAGGAGGACTCCCTGTGATCACCCTTGAACAAGTCCAAGATTCTCCCTAACAAATCTCCAAGTCATTGCCGTGAGCAGGGCTCCAGGTTAGGAGCTCAGGCGGACCTGTGCATGCAGATCCCAGCAGAGACTGGAGGGATCCTCATTTGGGGAGAAACAAGTGTGCCTGAGATCAGCCTGGGAGGTAGCCAGGAGAGTGGTGGTCCATGAGTTGTTTCAGGGGGCTGGGGTGTTTCCTGCCACAGAGGTGGAAGGAGGGGGCGGTATCTGGGAGTCATGTGACTGTGCAGCCTACACCCAGGGGCGGTGGCTAACGATGAGGGGTCAGGGGCCAGAAGGAGGGGCCAGAGCCAAGGGAGAGGGTCAGGCCAAGGGCCTTGCATTCTGGGTGAGACCGTCCCATTCAGACTTGGGTAACTGGACATCTTTCTACACCCCAAGAGCAGACAGTATCTGATTCCCTCTACAGAATGCTCCCTCTGTGCAGGTGTCATGCTACTTCTTGGACATCCATTTCCCTAACAGTCTCGAGGGACCAGGCAGATGTGTGAGCTGTGGAAACTAGGAACTTCCAGGCAGGGTGTTGCTAGGTAAAAGAGGTAGGTGTGCTTGTGATGCCTTGAAATGTGAGATTTGGAAACAGGCTAGCCATGGCTCTGCATGCCTGTACATGTATGTGAGTGCATGTGTGTGAATGTGCAGGTGTGCACATATGTGTGCAAGCACAGGCCTGCATGTGTGCTCATGTGAAGGTGAACAGGGAGGGTGAACAGGTGTGAGGAGGCCCAAGAGGCCCAGGCACAGCAGGGCACAGAAACACGGGATCGGGCTGCCCTCGGAGCGGGGTCCAGGCTGCGAGCTGTGCCAAGAGCTTTCCCCCCAGCAGGACCTGTGCTGCGCAGCACAGACGGAGCCCAGGGTGCAGTGGGCATATCTCTCGCCCCAGCTCAGCATGGTCCAGTGTGGCTGCCGGAGTCCTGGGCATTCTGCGGGCCACAAGGGCTCCTCTGGCTAACTCTCCAAGGCCTCCCTGTCTCTCCTTCATCCCTTCTCTGTGCTGTCACCAGATACTCGTGTGTTACACATGTCCTCTTGGACACAGACACACATCTTTATGTCCTCTCATTACACAGTGTGCGTGGCTGGCTCACCCAGTTTTTCTCCCATTGTTGGCTTAGGATCTATCACATTCTGCCCAACAACTAAGAGGCCCACAAATGGCACTCAGGGCACTGCTCTCATCCCAGTCATCTATGTCGCCTGCTAAGCCCCTTGACCCCTGCAGGCCAGCTGCTAGGAGTGCAGAGTTCAAAGGTTTTTACCAACATGTGTTCCACATCAGCTCTGGCAGCTGGGCTGGCCCTGGGTATGGTGTCACTGTAGCCCAGCGGGTCCCTTGACACTTGGTCCCTCATCTGTGACCAGGAGGAGAAGTCACGTTATTGGAGGGGCATGCTCCTCCGATCATGGCTACAGGGGCTCCTCATGCTCATGCCAGAGCTGAGACAGAGAGAAGCTTTTGGGGGTACTGGACACGGGTCCGGGCTCAGTGTGCCCGACAGTCTGAAGAATCTGTGGGTGAGGCAAATGTCCCACAAGATAGTGGGCAGAGGGACACAGCAGGCCAAAGGGAAGCACTGTAGAGGCAGGGGAGACTGACCTAGCTGGCGATGGTGGTGGGAAGATTAAACAAGGAGCCTCCCTGAAGGCCTCAAGCTTCCTGCTCTGCTCGTGATCCCCGGTGCATAGCGAGTGGCCCACGGACCGCGATGGAAGGGGTTGTGTGGAGACTGAGGAGCAGGACTGAGCCCCCGGAGCCTCCTACCTGGGCCTGCACACCTGAGCTGGGAGGGCACCCGATACTCCTTTTCCTTGGGTTTAGGATGTCAACCGACCTCTGCCCCGAATCTCCCTGAAAACGATTCTCAGTTAGAGGGGAATGGACTGCAGCGCCCCTTCCATCGTGCTCATGTCAGAGAAGCCGCCTTCTCTAAATGCTGCAGTGGGAACAGAGCTGACACCCTCACTGTGCGTCCTTGGCTGTGTGTCACAGCTGGACCCAATGTGTGAGTCAATTGCCGCCTTGTGTTTATCACGGTGGTGTCTGTGCTTCGCGCAGCAGCTGCGGGGGCCACTCTCACCAGTGAAGGACTGGGCCATGCACACCGCACATCTGCTTTGCAGAGGCCCAGGGGCTGGCCACCAGCAGCTGTAAGGTGAAGAAGGCCAAGGGGCAGGCCACAGGAGGCCCTGGGCCTGGACCCAGCGGTAGAATAGACGGGCTGCAGGTTTGGGGCTCTGCAGGTGTGCCCCTCAGCAGGAGCAGGAAAGGCCTGCAGCACCTGGATTCCCTTTCAGCACACTCCCAACCTCTCTGTGGAGCTTCGAGGGTGCTCTGTCTGTCTGCAACCTGGGCCCCTGGGGATGGAGCTGAGTCCCACAGGACTCTGCCAGTTGGACTCAGTCTGTCTCAGACTCCCAGCCTTCCTGCCCTAGCTCAGATTTCCAGACATTTGCCTGCCCTTCCCTTCTCCCAGTATTTCCCCAGTGCAGGCTGCACTGGTCACGGGACATGGGCAGGTGGGCAGCAGGTGGACATAGTGTCCAGTGAGGACAATGTTTGGGCCAGACTTCTCTGCACACTTACCAGTTAGGAGATATCAGGAAAGCTCTGAAGCCTTTCGGAGCTGGAAAACTTCATTCATTCAACAAACCTTTGAGGAGCCCTGTGAACACCTGTATTCTTGGTACAGCTTGGCATAACTGATGCCACCTTGAGCCCTGCATTTAACTAGTGCACTGTATTTGACTCAAGAGAATGGAAAATTATTCAGGATACAAATCCCAAGAGAAAAGCAGAATGAGCTGTACCCACAGGAGAAGAATTAACCTGCTCACCAAAAGAAGCAGGATATAGGTGTCAACCAAAAATTCACGCAAGATTCTAGCTAAATTATCCAGCAGGACGTCTTTTTGTGGTTCTCCATTATAAAAGCTCTGTAAAGGAGGCGTCTGTATACAAGTAGTCCTGAGTTCAACTAATTAAATTTCATATTTATCAAGTTGGCTGCTTGGATTCCTACATTGTTGTTCATGAACCCACCTCAATTCTAAGGCTGGGGTCAGAACAGGAAACAGACCCCAAACCCTCAGGAGCTGGTTTCTCAGGGGAAGAGCTGCTCCATGGGTCCTGGGCTCGGTGGTTGTTTGATGTGTTGCTCATGGGCATCAAAGGCTGTGAGTGCAGCCTGCCCGTCTGCCCAGGCGTTCTGGGTAGAGGACATGGCCCTCTGCGCTCATCTGTGAAAGACAAAGCCAAGCAGAACCGCTTGCAGTGCTGCGTGCGCCCTCCTCAGCTCTGATCCGGCCCGAGTTCCCACCACAGAGAACCCATTTAGCTATAACGGGCTGTCATGGTACGCAGCGTCCAAGATAATTATGCAGCAAAGGACGTAAAACAAAATCACACACACGTGGTGACCGTGACCAGGGGCAGCTGTGCCCAGGTCGTGGGCAGAGGGCAGGTACACACGTGTGCACCTGTGTGTGTGCTCCTGTGTGTGTGCACGTGCCTGTGCCAGGGCTAGGAGAGGCCCTGGATGAAAGGAGCCATCTGCTCAGGCACAGACGTTACCCATGCCAGGCATGGAACCACACTACCGGCTCTGATAAGGACACCTGTGGCTGTTTGGAGTCACAGTGTGTCCTCTGTTGTCTGCAAGCATCACAACACTGATTTTAAGAATTTACTTCTACTCTAGTGTGGTGTTGTCTAGGCTGGAAATCCTGATGTGAAGCCCCTGCAGAACACGGGTGTTTTCTGGGAGTTTGAGGCTCTGCAGCATGGTATGAAGACCAGGATGATGGCCGGGGTGCATGGCCCTGCAGAGAGGCTGCCTGGATTGCTCAGTACTCTCTGTGTACATCCTGTGTACAGCCCCAAGATGCCTGATTCTCACCTCCCTTGGCCTGGCCCCCGACTCCCATTATTTCAAAGCATCCAGGAGACTCCCCACAAGTGTGCTGTCTGCCGAAGTTACAGGCAGGCTCTGTGGCCCGCAATCCAAGGCCCGGCAGAGAAGAGGATCCACCTCAGCAGTGCTGGGCTGGCCAACCTCTGGGATCCTCGCCACCAGGGTCTGCAGGAGTTTGGAATCCCGCAGGACTGGACAGTCCCTGTGACACACAGCAAAGCAGCTGGCCGATCTGCGTCTGTGTACCGTGGGATCAGCGTGTGTTTTTTATGCTGAGGCACGCAGGAAAACCTCAGGATGCTCCAGGGTGCGATTCTGTTGGAAACTGGTCCTTCCACCCGTGGAAGCAGAGAGGGAGAACATGCCACGTACCGTGTATCGGTGAGGAAGCCCCAAGCCTGGAAATAAAGAGGCCGCAAGTACAGAAGATGGGTTCAAGACAGAGCTGCAGGGCGTTTTCACCCCGCAATGAAACCATCTGAGCCAGGCCGGGAGGGGAGGAACCGACGGAACCCAGAGCCTCAGCTGTCCCGGGGTCCATCTGGGGGATTCCTAGCCAATCGGGGAACACCTGCTTTATGAAGGAAACAAAGACAGGAAAAGGAAAAGAACACGGGCTGGCCACAGAGCGATGAGGCTGTCAGACGCCCCCAGCGGGAGCCAGGAGGAGACCCAGGCCAGGGCCAGCGAGCAGGCGACTGTAACCTTCCATGCCACTCCACTCCCATGTCACGCTCTGAACTGTGGCTCTGGATGCCTGGCCACGGAGCTGAGCTCAGTGACACAGATCATCAGCCAGCCCAGGCTGGGCTGTCCAGCTGCCCCACAAGCTCACTACTGGGCTGCTTGGCACCGAGCTCTGTCACACGGAGTCACCAGGGCAGTGTGAGGCCTCCTTCCAGAGGGCAAGGGGGTCCCCCAGAGAGGAGCAGGGGAGAGGATGGGCTGGGAAGAGTGAGACACAGGGCCAGGTCTAATTTTTTTAAGAAATAGAAGTACACAGGTGCGGTGGTGCCTGCCTGTAGTCCCAGCGCTGTGGGTGTCCATGGAGTCGAGCAGAGGCCAATGGCTCTCTCCCCAGGTGACCTGGCTACCCTGTCCCCATGTGTCCCCTCTCCTGCTTCCTCTTATGTTGGCTATCAGTACTGTGACCTCTCCTTGGGGCCCTGGAATCTGGTCTTGTAACCCTTATCTCTCTCCCCGGGTCCTGTCGATCTGCCTCTACACACTGCTGCCTGCGGCACGGGCTGCCCTGGGATCCTAGCAGGCTGCTCCTTGCTCTGACCTGAGTGCCCTCCCTTCCCTGGCCGGGCACCCACTGTCTTCCTTGGGTCCCTGCCTTGGGCTGCTGGTACCACATTTCCTGCACATCAAGGCCAGGGCCACCTGCAGCCAGGTCCTCCCCCAGTCCTGGACATGCTCTGCTGCTGAGCGCCATCCTGCCTCGGGTCAGGACACCTCTGAGGTATGGCTGTCTGGCTGTCTTCCTTCTGGAAGCCCTGGTGCTCAGGCTCAGGCTGCAGCCGCCCTCCGCATGGGGCCTCTGGCTGGCTTCTCCTTTTCCTGCATGCCTTGGAGTACACTTGTCCCTGCCGGCCTAGACTCGGGGTGCTATGCCACAGGTCGCTGAATGAGGGCTTGCTTGAGGCTCCATCCCTCTCCTGCTTGCTCGGGGGGCCCCCACTTCTGGGGCACCAGTGTTGGAACCTTCCCCTCGGGGCATCTTCCCATCACACGTGTGTCCCGACTACGGCATCCACACGGGACCTGCTGACTCCCCGTCTTAGTCATTGTCTTCCTCACTAGGACAAAGTGCGTGACACCCTTCTGTAACAGAAGGAGAGGTCCAGTGGGCTAGGTGTCACCAGCTTTGGTCCCCGGCATGGAGGAAGGGCCCCGGGGGAGGAGGAGGAGCTGCTCTGGTCCTCCTGGCAGGAGACAGAGAGCTTAGGGGGGAGACCAAGGCTTCCAGGTCCCCCAGAGCCACCCCACAGCACTGTGAGCCATGCCATGTGTGATTCACTCTCCCTTCAGCATGAGGCTGGGAGGCACCCCTGGGTGTAAACCACGGTGCACCCATCACACCAGGCTGCTGAGAGCCTGGCTTGGAGGAGCTCGTTTTCTGGGTGATTTTCTTTGCTTTTTTATTTCTTTACCTGGAAACCTTAATTTAACTTATTATCAGTGAGATCAAGGTGAGAGTCTTTGCCCTTAAAAAGGCCTGTCATCTCTTTATTAGTACATGTGTGCAGTGCAAAACGATTATGCTGGCTTTGGGGAGTGGGTCCCCGTCCCTGCGACGCCTCAGCCAGGTTTAGGGCTAGTCCCTCCCTGCCCTCCTCTCCTCCCCTCCCGGTCCTCCCGAGAGTCCACTTGCCCATTCTTGCCTTGGTTTCACTCTCACTCTTCGTGCCAGTGAGGGTCGGATTCTTTGGGCCTGCAGAGACCCTGGGCTTGCGGGGTGGCCAGCACGGGGACCTCAACCTCCTGCCTCGCATCCACCCACGCATGACACATTAGATGTCACCAGGGTGGGCACTGTCCCCTCTGTCCCCTCCCCTGCGGCACCGCCATGAGCTCTCACTTGCGTCCCCTACACCTGCTTCCTGGAACACATTTCCACCCCCTCTATCACCCTGAACCCCACTGGTGCTTACGCGCCCTGCACTTGCCACGCCCTGTCCCTGCTTTCCTGGCTTCGGCTGAGAGTCTCTGCTGCCCCCCTGCCCCATGCCTCACTGTCCTGTTCCTGTGTGTCCTGTTTGCTAAGTGCTGACTACGCAGGACCTGGCCAGGCTCCCTGCCCACCTGAGTCCCTGCCGTGCCCTCCTCCCTTCGGTCCCCTCATTCCTCCCTCCTGCTGTATCTCAGCAGGTGGGGACGCCTCCCTCGCCCCCGAGGCACCCAACTCCCTCTGCCTACACTCACGCAGAGCTGTGTCCTCCTGTGGGTGTGTGAGGAGCCCTGGAAGTCTGTTGTCAGAGGGGTTGGATCCTATTCCACCCAAAAGCCGAGGGTGGCCATGGAGTGAGACTCAGAAACGGTTCACTGATTGACCCCGTGGATCTCTGATGCCTGGACGTGACAGCTGGTAGTTGCTGTGTTCTGACACCTGGAAAGCCTGCACCTCTGGCTCTGCTGGCCTCATCCCATGGAGCCTGGTCACCTCGGCCTCCATTCTTACACCTCCCCTCGCTGTGTGCATAGCAGTGGGGTGGATGACCTCAAATTCCTTCTCCTTGCTAAAGGGACCCTGAAGGTCCCTCTGCTCCCCTGGTCAACTTTTAACCCCTTCCCCACCCGGAGCTGGACTATGCTCTGTACTGACTCCAGGAGCTGGCCAGGAGCAGCAGGGAGCAGCCTCAAGGTGGAGACAACCGGTATGTAGGACACCCGCCTGCAGTCGAGGTCCCCTGGCAGCAGCAAACCCTGTTGGTCTCCGGTGCCCAGACAGGTGCAGCCTTCCTTCCTGGAGTCAAAGCCTCAGCTAAGCCGTGGAGAGACACCAAACAAACCCGAACTGAAGGGCAGCTTCAAACACCCAGTGAGTGCTTCTCCACCTGCTGAGGTCACTGAACAAGGGTACACTGAGACAGGGTCCCAGCTGGGCCAACCAGGCAGGGCGAGTGTGCTCCTGATTCTGGAGGGGAATCCTGGGGCAGAAATCAGACATCTGGGGAAAAAGCCAGTGACTCTGAGACAAACCACGGAGTCTGCTAACGCAGTGTGAGGCTGTGGGTGAAGGTGCCGTGGTGCTGGAGCCCGTCACCCTCAGGGGACATTTCACACAGAAGCCTGGTGGAGGGTCTGTGCGGCTCTTCTGAAGGCAAGAAGTCTGCTTGGTGACTTTATATTCAGTCCTACATGGAAACAGCACGCAAATTCTCACCCTCAGCTTTTTAACAAAAAGCCAAATGTACTGAAAAGCCACTCAGGGTCCATCAGGAGGTGGCAGGACACCCCAGCACCCCCACCGGGCACCCCACCGATGGATGCTGGGAACCTGAGCTGAGATCAGTTTGCCCAGATCTGAGCAGCAGTGCACAGTGATTGTGTTCGGCGCTCAGAGCTGACCACGGGTGACAGGACCGTGGGACACCCAGGGGCTGCAGTCTGATTCCACCTCGAGGTCCAGATGGAGAAGAGCCAGGAAACCTCCCTCCACACTGCTCTGACAGGGACCAGGAAGTCAGTGTTTTAAATGCAACAGAGCTCCCTGCCCCCATAGCGAGGATCTGCAGTGGGCTCCCGGCTTCATGGAGCAGAGGGGAGGCCCTAAGTCCTCCTGCCTCGTACCAGGAAGCCAGGAGCCAAGAAGGACCATGCAGCAGGTGCCATACAGGCAGGTCCTCAGTTCCCCAGCAGTGACACTGGTGCCCTGGTGCAGAAGCAGGCTGCAAATGACATTGGCAGTTGCTTTACAGTGAACGGTCCCCTGCTTTCACCACATCCAAGTAACCCAGACTGCATGCTGTTCCTGGCTCATCTGTGGCTTATGTGACAGGCTGGGCTAATGCATAGAAGGCCATTTTGGGCTGCTGTATCCCCCAGGCCCAACCCCTGCAGGACTGAGATTTAGCCTGAGTTGTCACGAGGGTGAAGTGAGCCTTCCTCCCCACATGTCAGAGGCACAGCCGTGATGACTCCCCCATCACAACAGTGGAGGCCCTGGGCTCGAGTTCCATGTTCAAATGATCCTGAGGTCCTGGGTTTGATCCTTAGCACAGAATAGACACAAAACCAACATGTGAAGCAGTGGACACAATCCAAAGTGAAACAGTGTGCAGACTCCCTCTGGGAGCTCTTTGGAGAACACAAAGATGACGGGAGACAGGAGAGAAGATGCCAGTGGGGTCAGGAGGCCGTGGCACTGCAGCTTCAGGGTCATCTCGTAGTAGGCTGACCCAGATGCCACTGGACACAAACGAGGCACCCCAGGGCTGAGGTCAGCAGCCACGGCCTGTGCAACACATGCTCTGAAATGATCAGAGAATTTGAAGTGACCATGATCAGTGTATTGGAGTTTGACAGGAAGACGGGATGGAGAATCAGCAGAGCAACGGGAATCACAGTGAAGAGCTGCAGGGGCCGTCTAGAAAGGAGACTGCTGGGGTGACCACTCCCTCGGCGGTCCCAGCAGGCTGGGGGCCTCGTCAGCAGGAGCGTTCCAGCTCAAGAGCCAGGGCAAACACAGATGAGACCCAAAGCTGGGAACAGGCTGCCCAGGCCTGTGGGACAGCTACCAAAGAATTGTGACGTGCAGAGGGAAGGCCAGAGGCCAGAGGGAAGGAATAATTTGACGTAAGAACTGCTGAGAATGTCCCAAAATGAGCGACAGACCCTAAACCACAGATTTGGGGAGCTTAGAAGGCATCAAGCTGGACAAACACAGCATAACTATCACACTGAATGAATTAGGTATAAAATCATTTTACCTTTAGAGTGACAAGGGTAAGAATTATGACTGCAGGCCCAGGTAAATTCATAAAGTCAGGGTCAGTGAAATATTCAGTGTTAAAAGAAAAAAATGAAATGGTAGCCCTATCAACCTGGCATTCTATGTCCAGTGGAACTAGCCCTCAAAAGTGCAATAGAAATCAAGGCTTCCTTAAACAGGCAGAAGCCAGGGGAGTTCGCTGTTAGCAGAACTATCAGCAAGAGACATCGAAACAAGCCTCTTAGAAAGAAGGAAAAATGTGTGCCAGAACTGAGATCTCCCTAAAGAGAGGAAAAACACCAGAGGAAGAATAAACGAAGGTAAAATGCCCTCTCAGTCTTTATTTTTGTTGTTTCAAGTCAAGCTGAAAACATTGCCTTTGGAGGCCACAATGCTACAGCAGTGAAGGGGAAGAGGGATGGGGGAGGCTCAGTCTTGCGCTCGGGGTGGGGAGCCAGTGTGGACAGCCAGGGTGCTGGGCCCCGGCAGAGCCCCAGCTACTCAGAACCAACCTGGGCGAGTCGTGAGTGTGTGCTGCAGACTCTGAGGATTACGGCTGCTATGCTTGGAAAAGAGAGAAGCTGGGAGCTTATAGAATATTTAATTAAAATCAGAGAAAGCCTTAAAGGAGGGGAGAGGCAAAGAACAACATAGACCGTAGCTATAAGCACGGTAGATATGAATCCAGATACATGAATCATCACTTTAAATGTGAATGGCCTAAATACACAAACTCAAAGACATACCATCAGAGTGGATTAAAAATACGTAACGACATGCTGTCTACTGGAAAGCCGCTGTTATGGAAAGACAGGGTACAGCTGAAGGGGTGAGGAGACAGCCCATGGTAACAGTGATCAAAAGTACGCTGAAGGCCTTGTATTCATTTTAGAAAAAGGAGACTTCAGAGCAAGGGCCACTATTGGGAGCAATGGGTCATTACATAATAGTGGCCGTGGTCCCTAAGACAGGGACATGATTTTGTGGAAAGGACGGATGATCGCAACAGGCTGCGGACTTTGGGCAGCACAGTCCACGCCACCAGTGTCACTGGTGTCTCACCTGCCAGCTGTGGGCTATTGTAATTGGGTCTTGGTAGAATCCTGCGTCATTGACAGCAGTGGGAACGGCACCTCCTTATCTGAGACTCCTTCCACGGATTCAGCTGCCTGTCATCCACTGCTTTCCAAAAATACTAATATTTGTCACCAGTGACAGAGACTACATTGCTGTGATTATAATCAGTGTGGTGCTATCACAGTTCCATGTTACGATCAGTTACGGGTCATATCTCATTACGTATAATTCATAAATTAAATGTTATCACAGGATGGATTAGAGAAAAATAGAGTCTATACAGGATTCAGTGCTATCCGTAACTTCAGGCAACTTAAGTCCCCTTGGGGTGTTGGGACCTGGCTTCCATGGTTAAAGAAAGACTTCTTTGCTCCTAAAATGAATGCAAACAGAACCTGAAGGCCTTAGGCACCCTCTGATGAAATGTGCACAGAATCTAGGGTCACCAAGTGACAAAGCATTGACCAAAGAAGATCTGATAAGGGACAGGCATTCCGTGTTCAGGGGTTGATTTTAAGATTCTAGCAAAGTGACCCTGAAGTTTCTAGAGAAGGAGGGGATACACACTAGCCAAACCTGCACCACGGAAGGGCGAAGCTGGCGACTCATTCCGCCCCATGCTAAGATGTGCTGTAACACAGCGGAAGCCAAGCTGGTGCGGTCAGGTGAAGGCTTAGAGCCTGCTGCCTGGGGCAGGATGGCAAGCCAGGAGGTGGACCACACACATCGGGCAGCTGGCCTTGGGGAGGAGCAAAGGCAGCCAGAGAGAAGCATGGGCATCTCAACAAACAGTGCTGGAAAGGAACACGCAGACACAAATATTCAAAAGAAGCTGGGCGTAAACCTTGATGCTTCCACAAAATTAACTACATGCCTTTGATTTAGATGTGAAATTCAAAGCATCTGTCAGTGACGATCCAAGTGGTTTTGGGTTTGTGGGTAAGATTTTGGGTAAAGCCACAGAAGCCAATCAGGTGTGGTGGTGTGTGCCTACATCTCCAGCACTGGGAGAGGCCGAGGCAGGAAGACCAAAGCTCAAGCCTCACTCGGGCAACTGCATGAGACTCTGTCTCAAAACACAGATTTTAAAAGAGCTGGGAATGTTGCTCAGTGCAAAGGCCCTGCGTCCAATCCGCATTTTCACACACATACACACACACACACACACACACACACACACACGCACACATTCCTGAAGGAAAAAGAGATAAACTGGATTTTACAATGATAATTTTTGTTCTGTAACAGGCAATGCTAAAAGGATGAAAACATGAACCACAGACTTGGAGAAAATTTTATAATACACAACAGTTCAAGGATTTGTATCCAAAATATTCCAGGAACAATGATAATCCAACAGTAAGAAAACAAGCAACTGAATTAAACTCTGAGCAGAGCCTTGCCAAGAAAAGCCATCTAGATGTTGAATATGCACATAGAAAGATGCTCACCGTCATGTGTTTGATAATTGTAAGTCAAAGCTCTCCTGAGCTTCTGGAGCACAGCTACAAGAACAGCTCAAACCATCATCACCGTCAGGAATGCGGAGGCCACAGAGCCGCAGAGCCCTCATTCACTGCCGCAGGGACACGGAACAGCCGCCCGTGGAAGACGGTGCAGTGGCTTCTTTAAAACAAAGCAAGGTTTCATGCTACAGCCCAGCAGTTACACTGCTAGGATCATACCCAACAGTTGTTTACACAAAACACACAAATGTACATACACCTTTCATGGTGCTGTAGGCAGGGGCTATGAGAACAATTGCAATCAGGACACAGAATTTGTGCTATTATCTTATGATGGTCATCCAGAGCAAAACACAAGAAAGTGCAGGAACTCTGTCCACAGCACTAAAGACCCAGAATGTTCAGCCAAGGGCCTGGATCCTGCGGAGATGTCCTGCATGAGTCCAGATGAAGACCTAGAGCCGTGACAGTGCCTCCCAAGAGTCCAGCTGGAGGTCTAGGGCCCACAAAAAGGACTCATGCAAGTCTGTTTTATGGATCCACACCAGGAAGGCCCAAAGATCAGTGGTGGAAGCTAAAAAGTCTTTGCCAGCAGAGTGAAGGAGCTGTGCTGGTAGGTTGAGGGTTCTACACCGGAGCTGAGAAGTCACGCTCATAATGAAGACCAGTGCTGTCGTGAGAAGCACCACAGCATCCTCAGTGACACAGAGGTCCTGGGCTCCTCTGACGATAAGAACAGTCGGGTACATGCCAGAAAGCCAGCATGAAAAGCTTCTCCTGGAGACCAAACAGCACACATCTTCCCTTGAGCCAAGAAGTGACACTCCATGTAAGGACCAGAGCCTCCCAGAGTGAACCACAGCCACTCTCGCCAACAAAGTTCTGAGCTCTGATGACAGTGGCCAAACTCATTGGGGAAGCCAGCATGACGAGCTCCTCCAGGAGAACCAACAGCTCAAACAGCGACACTTAGGAGGACCCACAACACCCCTCTCTCTTCTCCATGTCTCTATTTATGCTGGAACTTTCCTCAGGGGGCCATCTATACCGAGCACCATGCTGATTTTATTCAGCTGGTGTTAAGTCGGCCACCAGTTTTTAATCCATAGCACCTGGTAATCATTGAGGAACTCCAAGCAACTGTGTGCTCCTTTAGGTAAATGGGTAATGAGTGGCGGTGGAGCCCCCACTCATAAGCGGTGGAAACAAATGGGGTGCCACACCAGAGGAAGACACACGTTCATGTTGGAAGCACGCTGCTCAGTACAGGAAGTCTGCGTCCCATACACCAAGCTGGTGACATTACGGACTGTGAACTTATAGACAGTAAAGTGATCAGTGCTTAGCAGGTCTTTTGAGTGACAGAGAGTGGATAACTCGAGGTAGACCAGATGATGCTGTGCTCCAAGGCAGACCTTCAGTAACAAATCACACGATGGCATGTAGCTGAGGATGCAGAGGAGCTGGGTTGTGTGGTCAGAGGACAGCACACGTCGGCTGGACTTGGGGTTTTACAGCACAGTGGCAGACCTTGGGGCACTTTCACTTAAGAAATCACTGAGCCAGGTGTGATGGCGCATGCCTGTAATCTCAACCCTCGGGAGGCTGAGGCAGGAGGATCATTGTAAGTTTGAGACCAGCCTGGGCTACAGAGTGAGCTCAAAGCCAGCCTGAACTGCACAGTGAGACCCTGTCTCAGAAAGACACACACACACACACATACACACACACACACACACACACACACACAAAGAATCACTTGAGAGATGGCAGGACCCCATGATAGGACATAGCAGTGACAGGGGAATCCAGGAAGGGGGCAACCTTGCTGAAGGTCCTGAGCTGAGTATCCAGGATGGGGTCCTGGAACAGGAAGAGGACGTGAGTAGAAGGGGGAAGGGCCACAGAGGACCCAACATCCCCACCTGTCGCACACAGGGAGGCTCAGTGGGGTGATGAGTATACCCCGCTATTTTGAGGTCTCACTCATGAGGAATCCCGGGTACAGGGCACAGGGAAGCATTCGTGTTCCCTTTCAATGTTACGGTAAGCTTAAAACTATTCTAAAATAAAATCTGTTTTGTTAAGTGAAAAACAATCTTTTAAAGATTATTCTTCCTTCCATGAAGCTGGCGGGTGGACCCTGTCGTTTCTATCCCTGTACAGAGGACAGCAGGAAGTTGAATTTAAAATCCTAACTAGCAGACAGGGACTTCGGTTCTCCTCATGCCAGGTCTCTTGATTAGGTGACAGGGTCACCTTCAGGGCACCACATGGCTGCGGTACAGAGCACGAAAGCCGAGCAGGCATCCCACACCACACGCGTGTCCACAGCAGGCTTCAGCCTCACCCTCAGCACCTGGCAGCAGCCTTCGGGCTCCAAGTCATGGCCACTCCCGGTGCCCCCAGCAGCCCTGGGCTGTCAGAGCCTCCCACTCCCTGAGGTGCCCGTGCAGCCTCCAGGTCACTCACACTGGGCACAGCTATCTGAAGTGACAAATGGAGAGACCACGCCCTTCATCTTCTCTGCAGCCTGAGTCACTTTATCTAGGGGATGGTTGTTTTTCTGGGTGTCTCTGCTCTGACCTTTCTCTGATGTGCTTTATTAAATTGAAAAATAAGTTTGCTTGGTGTTTGCAGCCCGGATTTTGAAAATCCCCTCTCCAGAGGCCATCAGGTTTCCAAGCTCTCCAATCCCTGCGCTGCTGCAATTGCTGCAGTGCCACTGATTGGTCCCCTGCCGTCCCCTCTCTCAAAATCTCCCAGTCCCTGTGAAGAAGCCGCTGGCACACAATGCGTCCTGACTCCCCAGCCTCTTCCTCTGAAATCTGGACCCAGAAGGCAGGTGCGAGGAGGCTGGGTCAGAGGAGGAGGCAGTCCCCAGGAGTGCACCCCTAGGTCATGTCTGCCGGCTCTCCCCAGAGCTGCCTGGCTGGAATCCTGTCTGGGGAAACTCCCCTCCTACTTCAGGGGAGCACTGTGTTAGGGCCGCCCCTCTCTTAGCCAGGGAGGAGCTGCTTGCTCTCCAAACCACCATGCTGATCTTAGCAGGAAGACCCTGGTTCTTCTCTCACACCTCGACCAGACTGCTGGAAGCCGATATGAGCCGAAGTCCATCTTCGGTGGAGGGTCCCCAGCCACAGCTGTGTGGGCAGTGACTCTTGGGTCAGCTACACCATCACAATGCACAGTACCCCTGACCGGGAGGCACAAATCCCAGTGCTTTTTTGTCTCACAGTTCTGGGGAGTAGAAGTCCAGATAGAGATATGGGTCACCCCAGTTCCTCAAGAGGGCTCTGCTGGCTCCCAAGACTGCATCCTCACATGGTGGAGAAAGGAAGATGGAGAGAGAGACTGGAGGGGGCACCCCCTGGTTCCTGGTGTCTTCTCTTCTAAGGGCACTAATCCTACAGGACCAGGGCCCCACCCCACGGCCTCATCCAATCTTGCTCACTTTGTAAGAGCAGGTCTCCAGTATGTACAGAGTTAGGGATACTGGGGGTGCAGATACTCTTCCTTCCCTCCCAGGCATCTTCAGCTAGACTGAAGGTAGTGGCCCTGGGTGGGACATTGCTATCGTCAAGGCTAGAAGTGGCTTCCATCAGCTCCTGACCCGGGTCTGACTATGAGGGAAGCCGAGAAGTGTTCCCTGTGTACTGGACAAGGACTTGTACAGGGGACAACAGTGTAGCCTGGCTTTCTTCCTCTGCAGGACACAGTGGTCACTCTATCCTTCATGCACGAGCCCGGGGGGCATCGACGTGGCTCTGTGACAGGGCAGACCACTGCACCTCTGCATCCCCAGCCAGCCTTGCTGGGTCCCAGCCCGCCTTATCCACCTGCCCAACCATCGCCTTTGGTTCAGCTGTTGTCAGGGATTTCCTGCTTCCTTTGCAGTGATTTGACTGTGGTGGTCATTATTTTCTTTCTTCTGCTTATGCTGGGTTTAAGTTGATCCTTTTCCTTGGTTTCTTAGGGGAGAATCTCAGATTATTGATTGAAACCTTTTCTCTCCTCTAACACAAGTATTTGGTATGTTCTGTCTCTCCAAGCGCTGTCACGGAGGCTTTCCACAGATTTTCACACGCTGTTTTCACTTCCCTTCAGTTCGCAGGAGTTTCTTTATTATCCCTTTTGATTTCTTCTTTGACCCGGGGTATCTAGGAGATGCACTTTAGTTTCCAAACGTTTGGTGGTTTTTCCAGCTGCCTTCCAGTTTGGGGTTTTTATTTAGTTCTATTGCGGGCAGGGCCAGAGGAAGAAACTTTGCATGAATTTGATGCCTTTCAACTTATTGTATGGCCTAGAACATGGGCTGTTCTTGCAAACGCTTGTGAGAGGAGCTCGGGCTTGCTGGGCAGGCGCCTGAGGGTCAGGCTGGTTCAGCCTTGCTTAGCTGTCCTCTGTGCCCACCAACCTCCTGACTGTCTGACCGCTCTGCGGTGAGGGACCCTGACCTCTCGAGTGTCTCTGTGGATATTTCTGTTTCCCCTTCTGCCTCCCTTAGAATCTGCTCTGTGTCTCTCTTTTTTTTTTTTTATTTAAGAGGAAAAAGAGAAAAACACAAAACAAAACAAAGTGGTGTAAGGCTACACATAATACAGAACTACAAAAAAAAAAACATAACAGTAAGAAATCACCTATTAATAGATTACATATTATCATCTTGGAAATAGTTGCTCAAATCACAGTATCAAAGAATACAAAGTAGACATTCAAACAGAGAGACTGCAAACAGCTGTGTTCAATGATCCAAAAACATAAGAGAGGGAGGAAAAAAAAAAGTGCTCTGTGTCTCTTAAATGCTTCTTACTCAAGGCATAGGTTTTGGGGGCCGTCCCATCCCCCGGATGACATACCGCCTCCTGGGATGGGGTTCCCTGTCCCTGGGGATGTCCTGTGCACTGGGGTCTGCTCTGTCTCAGTTCACTGGAGCCGTTCCTCCTCTCTTACACTGCGCATCGGGGTTGCTGGGGACTGGCTTATGCCCCCCCCATCCCCAAACTCATCTGTTCAGGTCCCGATCACCCAGGGCCCCTGTTCAGAAACAGAGCCATCAGGAGGTCATTGAGGTTAACAGTGAAGAGCGGATGGCCCTAACCCGATGGCCCTGGAGGGTCTGGGTACGATGAGGCAGGGGCAGCAGAGCACTTGGTGGCCACACTAGCAGCAGGGGCACCCGGTGGGGATGCAGTGAGTGGCCTCACAGCAGAGGAGCAGCCCAGCACCTCCGTCTCTGAACTTCAGCTCACACCCTGAGGAATTAGACCCCACGATGTGGGGAGGGAATCAGGCCCCACGGGGCGAACGGTGCTATGGAGCGGCGCAGCCCCGGGGACCAATACAAGCAGAGCATCTTGCGTCTCTCCTTTTGCTCTTAAGTTGTTTTTGTCTTTAAAATGTCTCTTGAAAACTATACATCTCTTGCCATTTATGTATATTTGGGTCATTTTTACATAAATTCAGCAATTTGTACCCTTCGGTGGGGTGTTTGATGTTTGCATTCAGCGTCACTATTTATATCACGAGGTTGAGTTTGTCATGTGACTCTTTAACATTTCCGGTTGGTTTTAGTTTCATTAAAAAGAATCTTTTTCCAAGTTGCTCCTACTGACTGTCTCTTTTATTGGCTTTTTCCTTACAGCTCTTTGAACCATAACTGTGTTGGTTTCTTTGGGGTTTCCAATGCAAAACTGGGCATCTGGTCGACTCTTTCCTAATACCTCCCACAAGGTGCATGGGGGAGGTGTGCCTCACAGCAGGACGCCCTAGGACCCCTTTCCTCCCCTCCATCCCCTCCATCCATCACTGTCACACATTGCACCTGCATATTCTAGACCCTGAGCTTTACAGCTTCCTTTAAACACTAGAAATACCTAAGCAGCGTAGAGCTGTGAGTACTTAGCCAGGGGTCACCGTCTCTGAGGCTCTTCCTGCCTTGGCGTGGGCTAGTGTTTCCTACCTGCATCACAGTCCTTGTTCCTGAGGCCTTTCCTAACGTTTCTTACAGAGCAGGCATGCTTTTAGCTTTGAGCATCTAAGAAAGAGTTTTGTCTTCACTTTTTTCCTATTAATTACTGATTATTGCTCATTTATTTTATTGACCATGGAATCACAAGATATGTTTTTAAAGGACATTGGAAATTTAATTTTAATTTCTTTTTTTTTAAAAACAAAGACATTTTATAGCAGTTTTATGCTAAAGCAAAATTGAAAGGGAAGAATAGGATTGTCCATGTGTTCCCAGGCCTCACCCCTGCCCAGCCTCCCCGTCTGTCAACACTCGCACTAGGGTGGTCTACTGGTCGCAGTGACACAGCACAGTCCCTGAAGGCTGCACTGCACAGTGGGCGTCACTCTCCTGCAGGCCAGCGCTGTGCTCTGGGCTCTGGTGCTCACCTTCCCATCCCGCTCACCGTCGGTGATTGTTGCTCTCATGGTCCTCAGTTTCGTCTTTTGTAGAGTCACATGTTGGAATTGCAAAGGACACAGAGCCTGAGACGGGCGGAGTCACCTCTTTTGCATGCATTTAGAGTCCTTTAATGTCTCATTTCTTTACAGTACTGAATAACATTCCATTCTCTGAGAAGACCATTGTTTATCCACTCATTTAATGAAGGGCAACTGTGACACTTCCAAGTTTAGGGAATTATGAATGAAGTAGCTGCAAATGTGTGTGGAGGTTTTGGTGTGGACGTGGGTTTTCAGCTCCCTGGTGAGTGTCAGAAGGAGTGAGAGCTGCGCCCTACCGTTAGAGTGTTCAGTATTGGAAGACTCTGCCGACTGTTTCTGAAGTGGCTGGGCCACACGGCATCCCCGGAGCAATGAACAAGGGCTCTCTGCAGTCTAGATGCTGCTTGTTGCAGACTCTGACCACTCCAGAGGTGTGTGGTGGTGTCCCATTGTTGCTCAGCTGGCATTTCCCTGATGTCATGCGGTGGAGAACAAAATTTAGAATCAATTCTCATCTTTATGTATTTATCAGGGAATCATCTTTAAGGTCTTTGGACCATTTTTGTTGTTGTTCAGTGGTTTGTTTTCTTACTGTTGAGTTTTAAGAACTCTGAAAATTTTGCATAATAAATACATGTTTTGCAAGTATTGTCTTCCAGACTGTCTTTTTTCTTGTGATACTGCATTTCATAGAGCGTATTACTTTTTCATTTTTATTAAGTCCAGATTATTAAACATTCCTTTCATAGCTGTGTCTTTGGTTGCATGCAAACAGTCATTGCCAACCCAAGGTCATCTAGGTCTTCTCCTATGTTATTTTCTAGAAGTTTTATAGGATTGCATCTTACACTCATGTATGGTCCGTTCTTGTGATGGATGTGAAATATGTGTCTAGATTCTCTCTCTCTCTCTCTCTCTCTCTCTCTCTCTCAAGTGGATGTCTAGTTGTTCTGGTACTATTTGTTTAAAAGACCATCTTACACTGGTGTATTGTCTTTGGTCCTCTCTGAAGGCCAGTTGACTGTATTTCTGTGGGTCTGTTCCTGGACTCTGTGCTGTCCCACTGACCAGTCTGCTATCCCTTTATCATGACTACACAGTATGTGGCTTTGCAGTGAGTCTGGAAATAGGGTTGTATCAGTCCTTAACTCTGTTTTCTCCTGCAGTATAAAGGTGGCTGTTCTAAATACACTTTAGAATCAGTTTGCTAAGTCGCAGAATTACCCTCTGGGATGTCCAGGCTGACTTTATCCTTTCTGTTAGTATCATTGTTTTTCCAGTAGCTTTTTGGTTTCCTTGTCTCAGACAGGAAGTCTGCTGTCATCTTTCCGTTTGTTCCTCTATTTGTAAGGCATCTTTTTTCCTGACTGATTTAAAGATGTTCTGTGTGTCACTAGTTTTAAATTACTTGGTTATAATGTGCCTTGATGTAGTCGTGTTGCCTTTCATTCACTGTGGGTTTGTCAAGTTTGTGGTTTATGGTATGATTTAGAAATGTTTGGGCTATTATTTCTTCGAATATTTTTTCTGTTCCAACTACTTCAGAGACACACAACACACACACACACACACACACATACACACGCACACACCTTGTTCTATGATTTGGAAAAGATGGGCATGGTTGTGTTGGTGTGGGAAAAGATGGATATGATTGTGTTTGTCAAGCAATGCAAAACAAAAAAATTGTCAAACAATTCTGGTTATAAACAAAATCATTGTGAACTGAGGTGTGTGTAACTATATAAAGTGTGTGTTTTAATTTCTCTTATAGCTCACTAATGATTTTTACACTTTTAAAAAATTCTTTTTCTCTCTATGTGTTTCTTTTATGGTAGTTTCCATGACTATATATTAAATTTACTAATTTTCCTTCTGCAATGCCTCTAATCCATTAATTATACAATAGTATTTTTGTACATTATGATTTCATCTCTAGAGGTTTTATTTGAAATATATTCATATCTCCACATATATGTTTTGAATTAACTGTGCACATGTAGAATACAGTCATAACAATGCTTTTCATATCTTTAGTAAATTTTAACATCTGACTCAGTTCTGAGTCAGTCAATTGATTTATCCCCTAATTATTGTATTTTTTGATCTTTGGGTGTATGGTGGATGATGCTAATGAATACCATAAAATGAGAATTTCGTGTTTAATGTGTTAGATAATTCTGGTTCTTTTACATATCCTTCAGCTATTTGTTTGAGTTGTGTCTTAGCCTGAATCCTGTGCTATAACTGGGTACCACAGAAGTTAGTTTACACAGAAAAGAGGTTTCTTCAGCTTATAGGTCTGGGGTTGGGAAGTCCAGAAAGGTAGCGCTGACAGCTGCCTGGCACCAAGTGCAGGCCTTGCGGGCCGCTGTAGGAGGACAGAGGGTAGCCTGAGGTGAGACAGAGCAAGGGACCTGGATCTGTCTTCCTCTGCTCGTGAGCCCACTGACGTCATCCTGAGGGTCTGACTCTGATGACCTCCTCTAACTCTAGTTACCCCCAATACCGATGACTTGATCATTCCAATCACGGGAAGCTGCATGTACGATGCCTGAAAACTGCCTGTCTGTGTGTTGTTGCTTTTCAGAGTGTGAGGCAGGTCCAGACAATGCTCAGCTCAGAGGTAAACATTCCCCAGATCCTAGGGCCCCTGAGACACTCAGTCACAGTTTTTCACTTACCATTTAAATTAGTGAAAGAAAGGTAAAAAAGAACGAGCGAATGACCCAATGGCATGCCAAAGGCAGGGACGTCAGGCTGTCATGCCATGAGCTGAAGTCTTGCTGCACCCCTGCGTTAAACAAGCAGGACCTGCGTGGGTCTCGTGAGAGCAGCGTTGCAGGCAGAGGCGTCTCTGCTCTTTGAAGATCTGTTTCATCAGTGTATAAAATCTCACCCCACTGCCCATGGTCACCGTGCCATCCCCGGGTGTAAACACAGCCCCTGTGACCTGTAACTCACAGGACTGTGCTGCTCCAGGGAGAGACGAGTGAAGGAGTGGGGCTAGGACGGCGGCTCAGACAGTCGCGGGAACTGTGGGGGATGTGTCCTGACTGTCCCGCTGGCCCGTTAGTCCTCCATGGCCATTGCCTACGGCTGCTGCCCATCCCCGATGTGATCCCAGCACAGGTTGTGAGGCTGTTACCTGCGTCACCTGTCTGATGGTGGACACCTGCAGGCTGTCAACCCCATCTGCCTCATTTCCATCCCAAGCAGAGTCCTGGGTCCTTGCAGGGGTGTGTGGAGTTAGTCCCACACAGGAGCTCCACTGGGTGTTTATTTGTATTGATTATTTCCACAGCTAGCCAAGCAGGTATCATATTTCCGTCTCCCTGATGTGGAGGAGCAGGCACAGAAATGAACTATCCGCGTGCCCGACTTGCCGCGGGCTTAAGGATTTGAACCACGCCTGAGCCCAAGTGCTTGCTCTGATACTGAATTGCGGTAGCAGCTCAGCCTCTTCCAGGACGTGCAGACCCTGCCCTGCTGCTCCGAGAGCAGGGAGCAGTTTGACAGGACACGGAGGTGTTTTCAGGACTATCCGTCTCTGCGACGGCCCCGCTGCCGAGGCCGCCTTGCTGACAGCGCCCCGGGAGGCACGGAGGCTTGAGTGCTCATCAGGCCCAGCCCCGTGCGGTAAGTCACTGATCCCCGAGGTGGGTAAGGGGCCACCCCTCCGCCTGCCCTCTAAGGGACGGGACCCACACCCGCCCGTCACCCTCATGTCCTGCCGTCCAGTGTGAGGCCAGGAACACCGTGGCAGGGTTGCTCTCAGCGACACTTTCCCGGGAAGTCTTGCTCTCCGGGTTATTTCTGCTTGGGTGACTCATGCTCATTAGGCTTAATCATGGCAATTAGATTTCAGAGACACACAGTAAGTGATTTTAATATCCTGGATGTTTTTGAAAGTGACTGTTTCTACAACAATGGAAATGCCACATTGTCCTGATCGTTAATTGGGGAGGCTGGGGAATGAAACGCTGTTCACTCAATCCGTCTTTAAACTACCTGTTCTTTCGAGGCTCTGCTGCGTGTTCCTCTGAGCTGAACCTGTGCCCAGGTGCACATACCCCACCTCCTCCTCCCTGGGCCTGCAGGGCTGGGCTTCCACCCCATCAGCTCCCAGGCCTGGGAGCCCGGCTACAGGGTGCCCAGCCTCCTGCCAGGCGGGCATCTCCTCCAGGCAGACATCGCTCCTGTGAGGTCACTGAGTGACAGTTGGTAGCTGCTCCCCAGTTTCAGATGCACTGCATTGTGTGACCCCCATTCACTGCTGCCACCAGAACCAGCCTATGCATTAGTTTGCAGGCACTAAACAGAGGACAGTGACCATCCCAGACCCAGTGGCTGGCCAGCTTCTCCCAGCAATGCCTACCACACTAGCTGGAGCCTGTGCAGGACATCAGCCAGGTTTTCAAAGACCACTATGAGGTCTCAGCACGCCCGGCCACCAGGGACACCCAACCCCTGCAAGTCTTGGTGTCTACCAAGGGTAAAGAAGCGAGAGGACAGTGGGACAGCTAAAGGAAGCTGCCCTGCCCTGCTTGGCCAGCTCTAGTGCCTGCTGGTTTGCATGGGCTTCTGCTCTTGCCCGTTCCTACAGCCACCAGTGTGGTGTACTGTTCTGAGCACTTGACTCAGCTTTAAGTCTGGGCAGACGAGCAATCACCTGCTTAACACAGAAAGAATTGGAGGCACAGAAGGGGAAGGTGCTGCACCCAGAAAGTCAGGAGCAGAGCCAGGGTGTAAGCCTGGGAGACCCAGATGTGGGGTCTCCAGATGTGGGGATCCACTTGACTAAGGGTCCAGACTCCATCCCTGCATCCTGATGGCGGCTCCAGCCAGTAACCGAGTCCAGCACAGAGGCTGAGGCAGGCTGGTCGTGGGAGGCGGAGGACTCCTAGCTTCCCAGCTGCCCATACTGATGTGCAGATGCTGCCACTCATCCTCCCGCCTCCCCAGCACTTTTGCCTTTTCTCTGCTGGATATTTCCCTGATAAATTCCTCACACACTTAATCCCCCTGGCACCGGCTGCTCTGAGGAACGGAAAGCGCACAGTCCCTTTGCTTTCCCATCTTTTTGTTTTTTGTTGCTGAAATATTTTGAAGCAAACGGGACTTCCTGTCTTTTTCCGCCCAGTCACTTAGCATTCATCGTAAAGAGACCTGGATACACAGGAACGGCCACCGCGCCACCACCGAGCCTACCTTGCAGGTACATCCTCCTCTGCGCACGTGTCCTCTGCTGCCCGGCCACCCCCGTGGTGTCCCTAGGGGCTCATCGTTGCTCCTTCACATGGTCACTGCAGCCAGATCAAGGCGAGGCCCGTGTGGCTCTGGCCTTCCGTCATCTCGGGACCTGGTGCCAAGCCTTGAGCTCCTTTGTTTCCAGACATTTGTCCCATGCAACTTCTCACCGGCTGCGTGTGTCTGCCTGCTTCCTCAACCTGAGCAGCTCCTGGTCCTGGAGCAGGGCTCTTATGTCCACTCCACACCCAGGTCACTCTGTCCTGTGACAAGGACTCGTCCTGGTGGGCGCTGCGTGTCTGTAACGTCACTCTGCCAAAGCAGGTCTGCAGCCGGCTTCCCTCAGGGAAGTTCTGTGGAACAGTTTCCCTTAATCCAGCACAGGGGTCAGCAAAGCCCAGCTCTCTCTGCTCCTCCTCCGTGCTGGGTCCCAGGGGTGGCCAGTCCTGTTACTCTACTTCCTTGACCACAGGGAGAAGCATCACATGGCTGCCTTCCTGCCCCAAAACATCTACCATTTGACATTTGCAGTTCCATCCCTTGAACCTGCCAGGCAGCAGTACTGTGAGACTAAAACCCTTGTGCCACCCGGAGCCAGGCCAGCAGCCTCCACACAGCAGGACCGCCACCCGCCAGTACGCTGGCCGCCTGCTGGCTCAGGCCACTTTACCTTGTTTTCCTGATTGCTAGCGACGATCAACATTTTCATGGACTTACTAGGTGACTGTATTTTTCTTTTGATATTTGCCGGTGACTTGTTTTTGCCTGTCCCTGCTCTGGATGGTTGGGTTTAATCATCTGCAGACTCTCAGCAATGTATTTAGCGAAACATAAACTGCTCTATGAGTTATAGATGTTCTCTTCCTCCTTCCCCATACCCATGACGTAGTGTACACACAAGAGCCACGTGCAAGTGTGCTTTTATCACGGAGAATTTTTGAGGTACTGTGTGGTCCAGTTCATCCTCGTCCTCCCCTTCTGGTTTCTACCTTTGGCCTTTGCTTAGAAAACTGCTTTTCCATTCTGCATTTATATAAAATGATCTATCTTTGGACTGCCAATATTTTATGTTTTATATAAACTGCATGGTTTCACTCAATCTGCAATTTATTTTGCTGTAGAGGAGGTAACTAACTTTGTCTCACAAGAGCTCATTCATTGGTCTCAGCAAAACCCGAGAGAATAATCTCTGCCCTCCTGCTGCTACGAGACACTGAAACCTCCCGTGATTCCCGGTGCTCCTGGCCCGCGAGTCTTATTGCTTTATTGATCTCTTTCCTTTCCCGCTCCCCGTCTCATGTTAAAAAGATAAATACCATGCTATTTGATGAATGTAGAGTCATTTATAAGGAAAAATGTTCTTGGTTATCTATCATTTTATTTTTAAGAAAAAATTTCTTCAAATTAAATAGACATTTTTCAAAGTTCTGCTGTGTGGTATCCTTTGGGATTCTGATTGTTTATCACTTAATTCAGAGGCTCCACGTCTTTAAAAAGCTGAGTTCACTCAACTGAGAACACATTTATTCAAATCTTTGCCACTTGTCATGGTTTATGTCTGTGGCCCCCAGGCCTCATGAGTTTGCATCGTGCATTTGTGATGCTTCATTGTCTAGTGCCTGGATTGATGGTGTCAGGGCTCCACCCACAAAGGGGTGGAGCCAGGATGTGATGTAATGGCAGGAAGAAGGTGTGTCTTGCTCTTTGCTGGTTCCGGCTTGCTGTTTGCAGCCCCCATGAACTGTGGCCCAGCCATGCCCACCTGCCTTGGGCCAACTGAGTGTGGACTGAAACCTCCAAAAACTGTAAGAAATAAACCTTTCCTTTCCCAAATTTGGGCTTCAGGTATTTTGTCTCAGCGACAAGTAAAAAGTCACTAAGACACCACTTTTCCTTAGTACCTGTTTTGAATATTTCTTTACTTGAGTCAGCATTTTGTTTATTTCATTGATCTTGCAAGCAAAGTTCTTTTTGGCATGGTCTTTTTGGTATGTAAGAAACCTATGCATCTTGATTTCTTTTTAATATTCTTTTGGATTCTATTGTTTTGTTTTGCGGGTAGTGATTCTTCATGTTTCCAGCAGCTAATCCTGACTTTTGGGAATGGTTGTCTCAGATGATTTTCTCATTGCTGAGCCAAAACACCTGACACTCAGAGTCAAAGAGGAGAGGTTTACGTCACTCCCAGTGTGTGGAGGTTTTAGCCCAGAGCAGGGTGGCAGAGGAGGGACAGTCCATAGCAGGGCAGGTGGGAAGCAGAAGCGGTGGAACCCTCCTTCCCTCTCCCACTTCCTGTTCCATCCAGACACAGCCCATGACTGACGGCAACCGCAGCTGGGGTGCAGCTTCCATTACGTACCCCAAGCACTATGCTAAACCGTTAGTTAGCATGCAGCCTTGATCCCAGTACCGACAGCCTGCACCCAGCCACCTCCGAAAAGCTCCACCCAAGAGCACGCAGGCTTTGTGGGGACGTCTAGGTACAAGCCACAACCATGACCGTTCTGTGTTCAGACCTTTCTGAAGCTCGGAGCCTTGGAGTTTTGAGCCATCTGGACAGGGCTTTGTGGCAGCTTTGTCTTCTGTCAACCTCCCCAGGAGATGAACCGAATTTGGAGCTGGAGGATGGAGTGGATGGGAGCCTGTGGCTGCCGAGTGTGGGCAGATTGGCAGAAGACGTTCTCACTGGGCGAGAGCCCAACAGTGCTTCTTGTTCTGACCAAATGGAGCTGGAAATAGCCACCTTGAGAGTCCGTCTTTCCATGCTGAAACAATGACTAACTTCCACCACATGGGATACCTTTGTAGTGAGCTGCTCCCAGCTGGCTTTCAGGCCTCACCGTAACAATTACAGTCACAGATAATGACTCACTCACTCATTGAGCAGATGCCTGCTTGTGCCTGGCCCAGTGCTGGGCTCCAGGAATTCATCAGTGGACACACAAAAGAAACTTGTAACTTATGTGCTTCATGTATATATATATGTATACCACTAGGACAGGGAGAATGTAATATTAAGAGAATAAAGAAAATCAAAGTACAAAGGGAGTAAAGTTAAGGTGGCAAGGCCTGGAGCCCTGTGCTGTTTCTAAGGTTGAGATGCAAGTGGGCCCCATGAGCCCCCTAGCCAGCAAAGTAAAAGAGGAAATAAGATGAGCCTGTGGTGTGTTCTTCTCCATGAGCAAAAATACCAGGCCTGCTCTTCATTGTCTGTTTCTATTTATGGCCTTGCTGATCCCCAAGAAGCATCTGATGCTGTAAAAGAAGGAGAGAGGAGGTTTATTTGGGCAAAAGATCCTGTGGGCACCTGAAGGCTACGTTAAAGCTTTTACCATAAACTCAGTAGGCACCCAGAGCGGTGGGTGGCAGTGCCCTGGAGTCAAAGCTGTCTTTTGTTAGTTAGTTTGGTTTTTCTTTTAACACTAAGTGACTTTGATTAAGTCACATGGCCTCTCTGAGCCTTGGCATTTCTATAAAAATGGAATACGAATCTCTACCTTAAAGGTTGCTGTATTTAATGAATTATTATATTTGAAAGTACTTCTTAAATTGTCAAGTGCGAGAAGAGGACTGCTGAGAGCGATTATATTATTTTCATCATTGAACAGGGCATGTGATGAGGCGGGTTCGGGGAAGGCTGGGAAGGAGAGAGGGTGACGGGCACCCCCGGGGGATGCTGAGCCAACCTGAGCCCTGGGAGCCTGGCCCAGCAGGCAGGGAGGTCCAGCAGCGTGGACTCTGGGCCCTGCAGTTGTCAGAGTGAAAGTGGGCCGCTCGTCAAACCTCAGCAGTGAGAAAACGGAGCTGGGCAGTGCGGGGGAGGGAGAGAGAGGGAGGAGCTCACCGTGTGAGCAGTCACACCAGGATTCCTCACGGGCCCCAGGAGCCACAGCCACAGAGGCCAGCACGGGCCCCCGAGGACGCCCCTGCAGGTCGCAGAGCCCAGTGTTGAGGTCACACTGTCTCAGTGCCTCCCAGCCCTGCTCACTGCCGCACTGACACCAAGGCCCTTGTGGGGCTGCTCTGAGTCTCCCTGCACTCAGTTCACGCAGCTGGTGGGTCCGTGGGGTGCACAGGCTTCTCTGAACCTCCTCTTGAATTCTAGGGTGCAGTGTGCACCAGATGAGGTGGGCACAGGGCCTCAGTGGAGTGGTTGCAGGGCTTGGGTCACAGTGGGGACATGGCTCGGGCGAGCACTCAGATCCATCAGGAGAGGGCTGCTCTGTGGGGGGTAGGGTGGGGCTCCCTGAGCACCCCAGAATCCAGCACAGGCCAGGGCTCTGAGCAGCACAGAGGAAGCCTGATTCTGGGGCCCCGGACTTCGGGTTCCACCTCCCGAGTTTCACGTCCCCACTTGCTCCCAGCCTCTCTCCTGCAGTGGCTCCCTAGCCAGGTACCCCTAGGACTGGCAGGTCCTAGACCCCATCTTCCCATACCCAGGCCCAGTGGGGCTCCATCTCTGGTCACAGCAGTGGGGTGGCCAACAACCCAATAGGAAGTGTCTGGACACCGAGGACCCAGCAGAGTCCCCTCCCCGGAGCCTGGGCTCTGCAGGGCTGTCAGCATGTCGGCTCTGGGCTTGATTTTTGTGACCTGTATGGCTGTCCCAGTCATGGGGACATCAGGACAGCTGGGTGGATGCTGCAGTGGAGTGGGGTGGGCACTTTGCAGACCTCGGCAGCCCCTTAGATGTTCCAGAACTTCTGTTTCCTTCCAAGAGTTGCCCATGTGCAACACAAACGCGGAGCCTGACCTCAAATCCTAAGTTTGTTAGGGAGCAGTGCATCCAGAGAGTTCCGAGTTCCCAGAGGATCGGCCTCCTGATTGCTTTCCTAGCTGGAAGCCAGGGCCCTGAAAGCATCTTCAACCAAGTGGATTTTTCTGTTCCAGCAATTGCAGCCCAGGTCTGCTGCGGGCAGAGCACTTCCTATTTATATGACAAATAGCACCTCTCCCAGCCCGGGAAACACTCACTTGTTGACTCTTTCCTCTGGCAGAAACAAATCACTAGCGATGATTTGCTCACGGTGGAGTGTGGCCACCGTGAGGTACTGGGAAGTTGCCTGGGGCACCTCAGTAACAATGGAGGGGACTGGACCCCACACTCACATGGCCCCAGAGGGAGGGCAGGGACCATGGCAGGCTCAAGTGGGGTGCGCAGGAGTCCAGCAGGAGGGATGCTATGATGGAGAGGATGTGGCCAGCGGAGCCACGTAGGCATCCCTTTTGCCATGTCCCAGGGACACATTGGTAAGGCCATCCAAAGCCATGTGCTGTCACTCAGGGATGTGAAGTCACATCTTAGTGAATTCACCCAGTTGGCAGCCTGGCTGTGGGGCCGCACGGCTGGTAGCAGCCTTCAAAGGAGGAGCCAATGAATGAGGCAGAGGGCGGTGCGCAGGGGTGTGGGGAGCTGGGGCAGTAGAAAAATGGGCAGAGGAAGTTACCAAGGGCCAAAAGCAATAAAGACAAGAAGTAAGCAAAGGAGACGCTCCCCCGGGACCCAGTGGACGGTGTCATCCCGTGAGATGTCCCTGCCCTGACCCAGGCTCGCCTGCAGAGCCTCCTCCAGGGACTCAGGGCCATTCCTGGGTCCTTTAATGGGCCTCTAGGGTGGACACAGCCCTCGGAGAGCCCGGGGGAGGCCAAGGCTCCCACGGTGCAGACACGGCTGGGAAGGGGGCTGGTGTGCAGGTTCCTATCTGCTTGAGAGCTGCGGCTCGCGCTGAGGGAAAGCACCCTGTCCCATGAGGAAGTCAGGGGTACAGAGGAGGAGCCACTGGCGGTGCCCATCAGGGCCGATCCCTCAGCCCAGGGCAGCTGTGACAGGGCCATGTGGGCACAGAGGGACTCACAGGTGCTCACTCAAGCTCATGGGTTCCCAAATCCTCCGAGACGGCCGGGAAGCCCAGGGGCCTGGAGTCTGACCCCTCAGAGGAGCTGTGTAACGTGGATGGGCACCTTGCTGGGTCAGTCACCCCGAACCAGGCAGGACTCGCCTGTCACCTGGAGGGACCCTACTTCACCGAGACGCCTGAGGATCATGGACAGGGTGGAACAGAGACTCCACATGGCCTTCGGGTGGGAGTGTGGCCTCTCACTGCCACCAGTCTGAGCAGCAGGTGAGCCCCATGCCTGCAGGGGTCTCTGGTCAGCAGAACATCAGCAAAGTTTGCAGGGACTCAGGCGACAGCCCTGGGGTAAGGCGATGGCTCTGGGGCCTGTGAGTCCTGGGAAGGGAAGGACTCTAGGTACAAATGCACTGGGCTAAGCCGAGTGACCACTGGGCTCTCTGTGCTTGAAATGACCCTTACGCATCAGTGTGAATTCTGTCACCGTGCAGGCACAGTCACTGTCCCCTCCGAGCCTCAGAGCAGAAGGTGCAGCGTGGCCCTGGGAGCCTGGCTTCCCAGTCTCAGGGGCTGGGCAGAGTCCGCTGGGGTGGAGATCATTTAAATGCAGAGTTTGCCTTTCCACTCCTGCCCAGTTTGGAATCCTAATTGGAGCAAGTGCTTGCATGGCTTACACTGCTGCACATTTGCAGATTTGACATTTTATTTCTTGCTCCTTTACTTTTTTTTTTTTGGTTAAGAGAATTTTTCTCTTCCAATCATGTTGAAAGTCTACAGTAAGATTCAAGTTGTCCTTTTTCCTGCCTCAGCCGAAGGCATTGCAGGGGAACGGAGCTCCCTGCTGTACCCCACTTCTGCTCAGGTCTCACTGTGTCCCTCACAATCCCCAGCTTGCCACCCCGCACAAGGGGAGGTGCTGCACGGTGCTCTAAGACCACCTGTCTCCAGGGGGCAGGTCACCCTGACCCTCGAGGGTGGTCATGGACCAATTAATGCACAAGGCACAGAAATAGTGGGCCAAGTATCATTTTATTTTAAAAGAAAGAAAGAAAAGGTAAAATATACAGAGAACACATGAACCAGCATGAACACCCCCAGCACCTGTCTCCTGATTTTGCTCCTATTTCAGGAAAAGGTTCCTTCGTCCCCAACCTTTGCACTTGGTGACTCTTGTGTGTCCTAGGACCTGTGAGTCCTCCATCAATTGCCACCTGTCCTTAGACCTCTAACTCTTCTGTAGATTTGGGGGTATCGTGGAGTGGGGTGCAGTGACCCGAGCTGGCTGAGCTCCTCCCTGAAGATCAGTCCCCGACTCCCGCTGTGGGAGTGGTCTTGTGTCTTGCTGTCCCTTACTGTCTTGTGTTCTTGATCCCGAGCTGAGGAGGTTGGAGAGATCAGTCCTGGTTACCGAGTGCTGATCCTTGCATGGATGCGCCCCTGACCACGAGGCCTGGTGTCTGTAGGACACGGTGCCCTCACCTCCCTCCTGCACACACACATCCCTGCCCCAGTGTCCAGGACTCTAGGAATGATCCTGTGGATTTAGGACAAATCCCCAGGGTGAGGGTTAAGGTGGAATTATGTTAAATGCTGTAGTTAATTTAGAAGAAATACTGCTCAATGTTCCCTTCATCTGTGGCTGCATCGTACTCAGCTGCACACGGTCAAATTATTTTATTCCTCTCAGTGATGATTTGTTCTTTCCATCAGGACTGGGTGTTTTAAGTTTCTTCTTGTTCTCTAGGGAACTTTGTTCCTTCCGGCCTCCGTGGAGACTCCCTCACCTTGGCAAGGAAAAAAGGAAAGACAGGCTCGGGCAGGCATGGGCAGCGGAGGAGGCAAAGGCTGCCAAGACCCACCATCAGGCATGGCTTGCTCAGGGCTCTAGCTCACCCTTGACCCTGGGCTGGTCAGCCTTGGCCTCAAGCTGCTCCCTGATGCAGGACACGCAGGACACTGGCCGGAGTGACAACTGTTCCCCTCCTCCCTTAGTGATGCCCCCCTCCCCTCAGCCTGGACTCATGACAGACACACTGTGACCCAAGTCAATCAGCACCAGTCTAGAATAGGGTGTGCAGAGCTCCCCAGTGTGTGTGGGGGGGCTCCAGGGGTGAAGAGTGGGAGAAGGTGTGGGGGCCCCAGCAAGTAGGCAGGGCAGCATGGCACAGGAACAATACTTCTAGGCAGCAGCCAGCAAAAGCAGCCAGAGCCACCGAGGGCAGGGGAGGGACAAACCTCTTCTCCTCCCTTAGACTGTAAGCACCTTGTGCCCCTTGGGCGGGTGCAGCACTCACACCATCTCTGAGGCCTCCTCTTGCACAGGTGGAGGATGCTTACAAAATAAGGACCTGTCCCCCTACTGAATCACTTAGTTAAATTTCTTACCTCAAATTGACACAAGAAGTAGCATTTCAGAACCCTAATGGCTCGTCCTCTACCCGTAGGAGGCAGAACTGCTGAGTCCCTCAGTTAAGCTTCCAGACTGCTCGAGTTGACCCAGTGCATCCCCCGGGACAGAGCTGCAGCCCACACTGTGGGAAGGTCCTGCTGCAGCTCCTCAGCCTGGTGGCCCCTGGGGTTTTGTTATAGGAGCGGGAGTGAGCTAAGACACCCACGGAACTTGCTGTCACTGTGCCTGATGTGGCTGGGGTCTGCAAGCAGGAGGTCAGGGAGCAACTGGGCCCCCAGGAGCTGAGGGGGAGTGGGGCCTCAGCCTTTCTGTCTGCCTCACTGTGAGCTGCAGGGCAGCCCACAAAGGCCACTCCTGCGCCACGCAGCTGCACACACTGGGAAATGCTGGGAGCTGAGGAGAGGGCTGGGGCGAGTGGCGGTGTGGGCGGACCTTAAAGATGGGGTGAAGGGGCTTCCTGCTGCCTGCCAGAGCCTGGTGGCCACAGCAGGATCTGGGCAGAAGAGCCCAGCACATGAAGGGCCCAGTGCAAACTCAGGACGGGCTCTGGGACTTGGCCCTACAGGTCCCTGCCCACGGCTTCCCTGCAGCAGACCCAGAACAGAGACGGAAGACAGAATCTGGTTCCTGGGTGTACTGTGCACACCCAGCATGTCCGCTCAGGAGTCTGCACCCGCTTTTCTGTTCTAAGTCTTGGGGATCACATTACAATTCATCATTCAGTGACCCCGGCTGGAATCACGGGCTCTGCTGCGAGGGCCAGCCCGCAGGTCTCACATGAGAGGTCTGCTGTTGGAGACCAACACGAAGTGGCTCTGAGCAGGATTTAAATTTTACTGGTTGGCTTTCTATGTTTATCTGTGAGTCTGTCCTAGGCCTAGGCCCCTTGCCTGGCGACGGGAGCTGAACCTCTATGCATCACTGGTCCAGGCTGAGGCCTGTAGTGGCCTGTGAGGCCAGAGATACCTCAAAGACAAGATAAGGCCACAGCTGCGGACACTCTGGCTCCAACCCCAATTAACAAGGTAGAGACTGCAGCTGCAAAGATCACTCCTACAGGGTCACTTCTGCCATGTCTTCATGATAAGACAGTACTAGTAAATTGAGTTGATTCAAGACTTAGAGACGTCCTTGAGTGACTCCCAAGGTCCTGCACATTGCCTGCACTTTCCTCAGTTTCCCCGCCTTTTATCCTGGGTCCTAATCAAAGTGGACTGACCCAGAAAGCTTTTTGTCTTAACCCTCAGAGTCGAGAGCATAATTAAAGGGTTTTAACCCTTCTGAAGCCTCAAAAATCATACAATTTGTCTCTTTATTTAAGCTCCGCCGTATACTCGTTTGGGAGATTGGGGATCTAGGTCAGGACCCAGTAGTCTTCCCAGGGGAATGCAGATGCCAGGGGAAGGTGACACCCATCCTGGGCACTGCAGACTGAGGGTACAGCAGGCAAAAGGTGGTGAGGGAGCCAGGTGTGTGGCTTCTGCCAGGCAGAGGGTCACTGGGCCACACTGCCCGGGTGGAGAATCCCCTGGGCCATGCGGGCAGTGAGTCTGCATTACAGGACAGTGTCCCTCCCCTGTCCTCCATGGGGAGTCAGCGGAGACCCCAAGGCTGCTTGGGAGCTGGGCAGAATCAGTGCAAGGCCAGGCCAGGAGGGACACACGTGTTGCCTGTAGTGGTGGGCAGGAGCCTGCGGCACATGGTGTACCCAGCTCCATTCTGGACATGCCACTCCCATGGGTCAGAGCTCCACATCCCCGTCCTCAGGAGTGCTCATTTTCTAGTGTCTGAAGAAATGGTTCCCGGTGTATCCATTCCCACCCACCCTGGCTCTGGCCTTGGTCTTCCAGCTCTGGGATGTGGGAGGAAGCGTCCATCCTGGTTGGGTGCTCTGGGGTCGTCAGGGGGTGTTGCCAGGGACTCAGGACTCAGGGAGGCTGCAGGAGCCAGCCCTCAGCTGTTCCACAAGACACAGGTCCCAGGCCTTAGGGCAGTGCGTCCTCAGCATGCTATTCAAGGGTGCATGCTGGACTGAGGTGGGTCCAAGAGTCCAGGGCAGGGCAGGGCCACGCAGGTCTTTTCCCGGAGCGTTTCCCCATGTCTGCTGGCCTGGGGCTCAGGAGAGTGGCTCCCTGCCTCCCATCCTTGGAAGTAGCTGAGCCCCGTCCACCACCTCTGGGTGCCACCCAGCTCTGCCCTCCAGATTCTAAGGTACAGACTCTGGGTGTCTCTGGGTATCCCTGCCTTTGTTATAAATTCTAATTTTAGTGAGGGACACTGCTCTAGGCCATGCTACTTGTGAGTCTGTGTCTGGATTTTCATGGCACAGAGGAAGATACATTTTTGCAAATTCCGCCAGCTATCAGAGATGGAGCCGGGTCTACCTCTCCTGCGCCGGTATCATTTGCTTAGTAATTGTATCACTGCCATTGTTCCTGCCTTTACAGCGCTCCCCGTTCTGTATCCTGAAACCTGAGAGGGGTCCCCGAGCCTCCGCTGGGATTAACCATGCGCGCCCTCACCAGCCTCTGTGCCCGCTCTGATCTTCCCGGCTGTGTTAGCCGTTCGGCTGGCTCCTGCAGGACTGTAACACCATTCCACTGCAGAATTAAGACAGTAACAGTGTACACTGATACACAGCCCACTTAAGTCTATTTAAATCGAAATACAGCCTTAGAAATTAAAATTGCCAAGTCTGTTGTTTCCGGTTTTTAATTTTGGCCAGCACCTGTTTGCAGCACCTAATTTTGCCTCCTTGTCTGGAGTCGGTACTGGTACAGGACGCATCTCAGTTCTTTTCAGATCAGTTCTTGCTTTCCTCCTCCTCCCCCATCACCTGATCTCCTCCTCCTTTGAGAGAGATCTATTTCTCTACTTTTTATTATCTTTTACTTTGCTCTTCATTGATAGTTTGAGATCCTCGTGTATGGGAAACCTTGTGATATTTAAGCTTTAGGTGCTCAGCTTAACAGGTCTCAAGGTGCGTACACTTTTCTGCAAAAGACTCAAGCGATTCCTTCTTTATGGCACAGGAGTGCTCCACTGGGTATAAATGTCACATTGACTTTCTCCATTCATCTGTTGATGACCACAGAAGTGCAGGCCACTTCCAAGACATAGCTGTCGTGAGTTTTGCTGCTATAAACATGGGTGCACATGGGTCACTGTAGTCCCGTGTCTTTTACTCTTCTGGGAGACACCTACCTGGGTTGAGAAGGATTTCTAGTTTCAGTTTTTGCTGAATCTACATACTGAGTTTCAGAGTAGACGTGTGGTTTGCGCTCCCACCAACACTGGAGAAGGCTCCTTCTCCGCACAGCCTTGCCGGCCTTTGTTGTTATTTAATTTCTTGATGGTGCCCATTCTTTCTGGAGTAGGATGGAATCTGTGTATTTATTGGCCATTCGTACTTCTTTTGATAAATATCTACTAATTTCACTTCCCCATTTTATTGGGGGGCCTCTACACATTCTAGATATTAGTCCTCTTTACATATTCTAGATATTAGTCCTCTCTCTGAGGGACAGCTGGCCATGTTTCTCTTTTCACTCTGTTGGTTGTTTCTGGTGCTGTGCAGAAGATTTTAATTTAACGTGCTCCCTTTGTCAGTATCACCCTTGTGCGACTGGGGTTCTCCTGGGTGAGCCCTTGCCTGCTCCTGTCTTCAGGAGCTTCAGCTACTGTGTCTCTCAGTAGACTGTTTCTGTTTTGACCTGTAGACCCCTGGTCCATTTTTAGTACAGGATGAAGCGTGGGGGGGGGGGTCATCTAGCCTCAATCTGCAGTGTGCGGAGAGCCAGTCCTCCCAACGCCATTTGCTACAGAGGCATCTTTCCTCAGTGTGTGTTTTTGGCCCCTCTGTCCAAGATCAAATGGCTGAACGCACCTGGGTTGGTTTCTGTGTCCTGGGGTCTCTCACATCTGTTTGACCCTCATATCTTCTTTGGCACCAGTACCATGCTGTTTTTATTCCTGTAGCTTCATAATATGAATTCAAGTCGGGGTTGGTGGTGTCTCTAGATTTGCTCCTCGATGAGGACTGCTTTTGCTCTTCTGCTTCTCTTTTGGTTCTGTGCTGTGGTGGATTGAAAACTGGTGGTCAACTTAAACGCCAGCTGGACTGAGTCAGCATGGTGCGGAGCGTGGACAGCCACTTGAAGACTGTGCCAGCACAGACGGGAGACCTGCAGAGGAAAAGCAGCATTGTGGGTTCTCCTAAGTGTTGTTTGGAGCTGTGGGTTCTCCTGGAGGAGCTCCTCATGCTGGCTCCCCTGATATGAACTCGGCTGTTATCACCGGAGGCGCTCAGGACTTTGTCATCACTGAGGACGGCTGTAGTACTCTTGGGGAGTCCTGGTCCTTATTTGGAGCATTGCTTTGAGTCTCGGTGCAGATCCTCAACCCACAGGCACAGCTCCTTCACCTCGCTGGCACAGACTTTCTGGCTTCCACCACTGACCTTTGAGCCTTCCTGGCAGACCCATGAAGCAGACTGGCGAGAGTCACTGTCATGTGTTCTGGACCTCCAGTTGGACTCAGGGGAGGCACTGTCATGGGCTTTAAATCTTCAGCTGGACTCAAGCAGGGCATTGTTGTAGGATCCAGGCCCTCGGCTAGATTTTCTAGGTCTTTAGTGTTGTGGATAGATTTCCTGCACTTTCTCGTATTTAACCATCATAAAATAATATTATAAATTCTGTGCCCTGTGTGTAATTGTTCTCCTTCAACCCCTGACTACAACACATATGAAATTTAGGGTTGCTTTCTCTAAGAGTTCTGTGAGAAATACTTCAGTAATTTGATTGAGACTGCATTAAATCTGTATATTGGTTTTAGAAGTGTGGCCATTTGGACAATATTGATGATGCCAATCACAAAACAAGGGATATCTTTTCATTATTTTAATGTTAACTTTATCTAGTGATTTGTTTACTTACGTTACTGAGATTTGAACTCAGGACTTTGCACTTGCCAGGAAGGTACTTATGCCACTGAGCTACAACCCCAGCGCCTTCTTTCCGTCTTCAGACGTCCTCTTCAGCTTCGTTTTTCAGAAGCTGTGTCTGTCATTACAGAGGTCTTTCACGTTCTTGGTTCTTGTACACCAATAATGAACTCATTGAGAAAGAAATTAGGAAAACAATATCTCTCAGAATAACATCTAGAAAAATTAAATACTTAGGAATTAGCTAAGTCTGTTTTCATTTGCTTATTTGTCAAACACTTTAGCTTGCTCGTTTCAGCATCCGTTAGTGCTATTTGTAGGTGGAGTGACTTTGACAGCAAATGTGCAGGGTCAGGCAGGCCTTCCAAGCCGGAGCGCCACAGCGCACACCCTGCATTCCCACCAGGCTCCAGCTGCAGACCCAGGCTCCCCAGTCCGCCCTTCCTTGGGACCAACTGGCTCCACATTTGGGGGAGCCCATGGACTTCCTCAGTTTCCATAAATCAAGATAACTTCCAAAACTCTGGCAAGTGCTGCTCTGGTGAGCTTAGTCTCATTGTGGCTAAAGGACATGAATGAGCACCAGGGCAGATAGAGATAGATAGATAGATAGATAGATAGATAGATAGATAGATAGACAGAGACAGAGAGACAGAGATGCACAGGAGGTCCGGGTGCTATGGTAAAGCAACCTTTGTCCCCAGGGCTACTCTCCTGGTACCTTATGGGCACCAGTGTTGGGGGCTTTGGGTCTCCTGGTGTGGACAGATTGACCAGGAGATCAGTGACCAAGTGACCAGGAGGTTGAGTTTAGTCTCTGGCCCCATGTTTTGATTACTTTTCTCTCGCTGCTGGGACAAAATACCTGACACCCAAAATGAAGGAAGGAAAGGTTTATTTAGCTCACAGTTTGTGGAGGTTTCAGTCCATAACCAGCTGGCTCCAAGGCAGGGTGGCATGGCACAGGGGCAACACTTCAAGGCAGCAGCCAGCAGAAGCATCCAGAGAGGAAAAGCAGGGAGAACGAGCCTCTTTTCCTCTCTAATATTGTAAGGGGGCTCCATGCCCCTAGGGTGGGTGTAGCACTCACACCTCCTCTGCACCCTCCTCTTTCACAGGCTGAGATATTTACACAGTAAGGACACTGGCTTCCTGCTGAATCACTTAGTCAAAATTCTGACCTCAAATTGACACAATGAACAACATCCTAGAAGGGCAAAGGCTCATCCTTTGCACCCAGGAGGCAGAGCTGCTGAGTCCCTTAGTTAAGCTTCCAGACTTCTCAAGTTGACACAGTGTAAACCAAAATACCCCTTCCCATTCCTGTTTTGGGATACAGGGCATTAACAAGCGGCTAAACTCACACACCCCCTGATGACACTGGGGTGCCCCTCATTGGCTTCTTACCCCACTCCTGGGGCCCCCACAGTACATTTCATTACCACCAACTCGGGGACCCCAGGAGTAGCACAGACACCCTTACTGTGTGAGATACTCCAGGGACCGCAGGTCCCATCCCTCCTGGCACAGAGGCCAGCACATTCTGGTGGTAGCGTGCTGACTGTAGCTGCCTCCAATCCTTCCTGAGCAGGGCTTTGCTGGTCTTAGAGGTTTAAAACTCTTGCGTTGATGCTGTGAGGAAGGGTTAGTGCCATGGGGTTTGGCCTCTGGCTGGCCTGCCCTGGGCAGTAACGTTCCCTGCTCAGGTCTGGAATCCCAGGTGCTGTCCCTGCTGCTGGCTTCCAGGGCTTGGTCTTCTAGAGGAGCCAGTTTATTTGAGGCACAGTGTGTAGATAGCACAGGATGTGATGGGTGGGGAGCATGTGAATGATTGCACACATGAGTATGCACACATGTGTGTCACATACAAGAGCTGGCAAAGTGAAGTCTGAGTCCCTGGTTTCTGACCGTCCTGCGCCCGCCAGCTCCCAGTTGCTCCTCTGGGCCCCTGCGGCTCCCTGCAGAGAGGTCCCCTAAGGTCCATCTTACACATGTGGATGACAGTGACTCCAAGGGCGCCTGTGACAAGTCAGGACAGAGTTGCACACCTTCTGGAGAGGTGACACAGGCAGACTCCCAGCCGCTAGGATGTGGCCCTCCGTAGGGGGTCTGCCACCCTCCCTGCAGAACTCAAACGTTGTGCTCTGAGAGCCCAGGCAGGGTGGGGCCACGAGGAGGAGGAGCCTCTGCATCTGGGCTCTGCTCTCCCTGCCTCCCTTCTGCTTTCCTCCCTCTCTCCCTCCTTCCTTCCTTCCTTCCTTCTTTCCTTCCTTCCAAGAGGCCCTCTCCACCTCCCCACAGTGCTGTGATGCTGATGGACAGACGCTCCCGCTGCTCCCCGCTGCAGTATGATGGAGTTGAGCTGGACTTTCCAGGAAGACATTGCCCAGGACCTGAGGGAGACTCAGACCAGGAGACCAGGGACCACAGAAGCTTGAGGGCCCATAGACAGCCCTTCCCATAGCAGGTGCCTGGCCTCCCATCTCCTGGTGAGCACCGGGCATCCTTGGTGCCTCCTGTGCCCACCCGTGCCCTCTGGCTTCTGTGCCAGGCTCTATGTTGGGCACCAGCAGCCCATGTTTGGGAAAAGGGCTGATGTCCTTACCTGAGAGTCAGGGTTGTGGGGGCCAGTGTGGACCTTTCTGTACCCATCCTGTCTGCCACACCATTCCCTGGCACTTCCTGTGCCCGCAGCCTCCAGGCCTCCCCTCCTAGCTGTCTCCTTGCCACCTGTCGGGTAGACACACAGAGGGTTGACTGAAGTCCTGTTAGCAGAGAAGGATCCTCACTGGAGGAGTCAGGGAAAGTACATGTGGGCAGACGGGGCCACTCCAGAGAGCACTGCTGTCCACCCACCTGCTCAGAGAGACAATAGCAACAGCACTTTGCCGGTTCACGGCTCCTGCTGGGAGCTGCAGTCTGCTCACAGCTCAGATAATCCCAGAGCAGGTGAAGACAGCAAGCAACGGTGCCGTGTTGGAGTGGTGCTCATGCCCAGCACAGCAGGGCGTGAGAGAAACAGAAAGCACTTTCCAAAAAGATTTCCCTGAAATAGCTTGCCTTAATGCATCTGCCCATCAATCCACCCGCGCGTTCACTCATCTATCCACCCATCCATCAATCCTCTGTTTACTCACCCACCCACACACCCATCTATCCATCCATCCACCCATCTATCCATCCATTCATACAATCATCCACTCATCCATCTGTTGTCTATCCATTCATCCATTCTCCATTTACTCACCCACACATCCATCCATCCATCCACCCATGCTCCAATCTATCCATCCATTCATACAGTCCTCCATCCATCGTCTATCCATTCATCCATCCATCCTCCATTTAGACACCCATACATCCATTCATCCACCCACCCATCCATCCATTCATCCATCCATCCATCCATCCATCCATCAATCCTCTGTTTACTCACCCACCCACACACCCATCTTTCCATCCATCCACCCATCTGTCCATCCATTCATACAATCCTCCACTCATCTATCTGTTGTCTACCCATTCATCCATTCTCCATTTACTCACCCACACATCCATCCATCCATCCATCCACCCATGCTCCCATCTATCCATCCATTCATACAGTCCTCCATCCATCCATTCTCTATCCATTCATCTATCCATCCTCCATTTAGACACCCATACATCCATTCATCCACCCACCCATCCATCCATCCATTCATCCATCCACCTACCCACGTTACCATTTATCCACCCATTCCACTCATCTATCCATCCACCATTCATTTGTTCATCCACTCATCTATTTCTACATCTATCCATTCATTTACACATTCACCCACTAATCATTTCATCCATCCACATATCCATCGATTTGCCCACCCATCCTCCTGTGGACCCACTCTCCATCCATCCATCCATCCATCCATCCATCCATCCATCTATCCATCCACCCATCCACCCATCCACCATCCAAACATCAATCCATCATCTTCGCATCCATCCACCATTCTCTCCTGGGTGTCGGATTCCCCTTGAGTGACCCTTCCCATTCTGCTGCCATACATCACCATGGCCTCCTGGCTGATTGTGCCTGAAATTCCTGTCTCTCATTGCTCTTGTTGAACTATGGACCCCTCTTAAGGTAAAATCCTTCCCAGAGATTTCCAGGGTGGGCATGCAGCAGGCAAGCCTGGTGCCCTCCATAGCCTCCTGGATGACTGGCACATCCCAGCAATTGTGCCCTCCTCCTGCTGGAAGCAGGCAGGCAGCTGTTGGGATGAGGGGTTCAGGTGAGGCTGGAGACCCTCTCTACCCACAGCAAGGGGCAGGGCTGCTCCGGGCCAGCCCTGTTCTCTCCATTGCTCTGGCTGGGGTTGGCCGCTGGGGCCTGGCCAGGGGCAGCCCCTGCTCCCCCCTTCCCCCTGAGGTGGCACACTTGGACTTGGCCAGCCTCCTGCAAGGCTCCACAGGTGAGGTCTCGAGGAAAGGAACCTGGATTTTGGTGATCTTGTGTCCTGAGGACACAGACGAAACGAGAGCAGGGAGGCATCCAAGGCAGAATTGAGCAGCTTTGAGATGGGGCCTGCACCCCTTTTGCAGAGGACAATGAAGGGGACATTGGAAGAGCCCCTGGCTGGGATCTCACCCTGTGGGCCTGGGGAGAAGGTGGCCTTCAGAGCCACACAGAAGTGCGTGTGTCCCCTCTGCCCTGGTGGCCCTGGACGAGCCTTTTGCTTTCATCTCCGAGTGGGCATGCGATGTCTCCCTGGGAGTGGTGGACGGTGCAGGGGGTGGTGGCGATGTTCAAACACTTCGTCCTGGTCCCCTTTCTGAGAACAAGGGGCAGCCCCTTGCTGTGTGACACAGGGTGGCAGAGCATGGGGGAGGGGCTGGTCTTGCGGAAAGGGATAGGGGGCTACAGGAGTCAGTCTGCGGGTGCCATGCCCCTTTGCCCTCCCTCACCTGTGGGGCCTTCCTGGGTGCCTAGGTTTTGGTCCAGCGGAACTCCAAAATGTGCTGGGTGTGATTGTCTTTGGTGCCCACGGTGGATGCCCAGGCCTGCAGCTGGAGAGGAGTGACAGCTGCTTCTCGTGGTGCCCATCGCTGCCCTTTGGGCCTCCCTCCCTTCCAGATTGCTTGCTCCAGACTTCCTGCCTTCCCTGCATGGGTTTCTGGGACTGGCCCTGGCATTCTGGGGGACCCTGGTGCTGAGTGAGCAAGGTCCTTGGGAGCCTGAAGGTGAGGACTGAGTTCTCTATTCATCCGAAAAGTCTTATTTTAAGGAGACATCAAGTAGGATTAAATCCAGAGCAAATGATCATCAGCAGCGTCTTATTTTTAACAGCTTCATTTGGGCTTTGTCGGTGTCTATTCTGGGCCTCAGCAGTGTTTGGGGACAGTGCTGTCTTGAAGGCTGCAAGATCAATGTCAGGATATTCAGCTCTGAGCCCAGGGCTGCAGTCAGGATGCCGAGGACCAAGCCTTGAGTCCTGGGGGAGGCAGTGCCCGGGAAAAGTGGGCACATACCTGCCTCAAAGCCTGCAGTCAGCACCCCTGGGGACAGGTCGGAGGCCAGGACCCCCACGGGCTGAAAGCTGTCACTAGGGACTTGGGCACAGTTCACTCGGATTTTGTAACATGCGGAGCCTGGAGGTCTGGGGCCTAGGCCACCTCCTGCCTCTCCATTTGGAGCGTTACAGCCTGGGCAAGGGTGACAGTGACACAGGGCTTCCACCTCACCTGGCTGAGGACTATGTCCTCTACTGGCCATAGCCAGCCAGAGCTCCGTGGGCAGAGGAGAACATGCCTGGGGCTGGGAACAGTTGGTGCCAGGGCTGTGGGTGCCCGGGTGACCCTGATGTGAAAGCCCTGAGCCTTGTGGAGGCTGTCAGGGCACCTTCCCTCACAGAGCCTGCAGAGAGAGGTCAGGCTGGATGCCAGATCCCAAGAAGGAGTCCAGGGGCCAGGAGTGGACAGTGACCCAGCATAGGGGGCCCATGGGGCAGAGCTGCTCACAGCTGGCCAGGGTCACCAGACAGCACCTGGCAGTGGAGACGGGAACTTATACAGATAATGGGGTGAGCAGGTGTCTGGTTGGTGGTGGGGGGAACTGAACTGGCCTGGCATTGATGCAATGCTTGTTAGCAACGGGTTCCAGGAGGCCAGGGCCAGCCTGGCTGGAGGTGGCTCAAGAAGAGCACCTCTGTCACCTAGCCGGGCTCTTTGGAGCCCCCGCCCATGTTCCCTGAGGGGTCTGTGCACAGCAGGGTCAGGGTCCCCTCTAAGCTCGCATCTCTGGGTCCCTAGCTCCTGTGGCTTGGCTCTCTTCACCCATCCACCTCCAGCAGGAGCCCCTCAGGCCTTGCCAGGTGAGGCTTCTGCACCCCATGACACCTGGCTGTGTCCCCAAGGTGCTGGCTGTGCTGCAGACCGCCCCCATCTGTCCCTTCCCCTCCTGCCTTCTCCCATCCCCCACTGACCAGATAGGCCACAGATCCTCCTTCTTCCTGCCTTGGAAGCCTTGTAATTAACATGTAAGGATTGCAGAGATGATAGGGAGTGTGGACGCTGACCTCACACCTGCACACAAATGAACTCGGCGTGGCTCGGAGAACTCAGTGTGAAACGCAGAATTATGCAACTTGGAGCAAGTGACCTAGAGCTGGGTGACCTTGGCTTTAACACCAAAGGCCAGGCTCCTGAAAGAAAAAAGTGACGAGGAGAGATAAGCTAGGCTTCATTAAAATTAAAACCTGCTCTGTGGCAGACACTGCTCGGAGCACAGACAGAGAAGAGAGGGCCGGGGAAACGCACACAGGGTCACCATCCCAGCCATCAGGGTCACCATCCCAGCCACCTCCTCCTCGGGAGCCCTCGAGGCCCAGCAGGCTGGGGCTGGGACCATCACAGGGAAGACAGGTGGGTGCCAAGGAGCACGGATAGCAGGGAACTGTACCCCAGAGCCACAGGTACCAGAACCACCAGCTCCTGCACTTTTATCAGGGTGGTGGAACTCAGGGCACGACAGTAGCCAGTGTCAGTGAAACCAGGAGCCCCAGGGGCTCCTGCCATGGTGCAGGGCATGTGGTCTGCCTGAGGAAGGAAACGGGCTCCTCACTCCAGGCTCACTGAGGCCAACCTGTTCCGTGCAGGAGAGAGCTGCAGCCCTGACTGTGTAGGACTCTCCCAGCCCACCTTTCCAGCTGATCCCAGACCCCCTGTGGGCTTCGAAGATCAGGATTTTTCCTCTGTGTGCTGGCCACAGGGCCCTGGGGGATGAAGGAGACAGAGGACAGAATGTGACATCAACTGAAAGGCAATTGCTGAGTGTCCCACAGACTCCCAACAGGGAGCAGGACAGAGCTGGACGTGAAGAGCAGTCGCCAGTGTGGGCCTGGCTGCCCTGGCAGCAGGGACTCCAGTGTCCTGGTGCTGATCCAGGAGACCTTCCTCTGCCTCCCCTCCCCTCCCCCTTCCCTCCTCTCCTCCTCCTCCTGCTTCTTTCTCCTTGGCCATCTCAAAGGCAACCTGGACACCCGTGCTGGTTTTGCTGTCTACTCCATCTGCCCCTCCTCCCGCCTGACCTGTCCCCAGCTGGACTCCCTGTCCCGCAGATATGCAGTGAGGCCAGCTGGTTTGGGACACGCTCTGCCTGCCAGGACCTCCCAGACAGCCATTCCCTGAGGGGTTTGGGGTGCTGGGAAGATCTGTCACACAGAGGTGACCCCATCAGGGAGGCTTCAGAGCTCTCTGGGCAGAGCTGGGTCAGTCTTCCAGCTGGGTCAGTGTCCCCAGCACCTGTTCCAGTCCTGCGGCGTGGGGTGGGTGCACAGGATTGGGAGCAGGAGGGGCTCCTCACTTCTTCCTCTGCTCTCATGTCGCTGGACCTGGGGTGAGGCTTCAGCCAGGTGGGTGCCAATGTCTGCCAGCGTGGAAGGAGGGGGGGGGGAGTGGAGTACTTCCACCCCTTGGCGAGATCACCCTGTGCCTCTGTCTCACTTTGCTTAAGGAGGCGGGACTCTGTCTGCTTGTGCTGTTCTGTGTTTTCTGTGTCATCATCCTCTTCCTGCTGACCTGGCCAGAGCCTCCTTGTCCACTGGACCAGCAGGACACTTTCCCGAGGCTGCAGTGCGGGGCTGCATGACCTATGTTGCAGGAGGGCCGCAGAGGTGCAGGCTTCGGGCTCAGCCCGGCTGTGTGGGCCCCTCCCGGTCCTGTCGGATCTCACTGGAGTGCGAGGCCATATGGACACAGGGTTATTTTTGGTAAGTAGTGCTGTGTTTAATACATTTTCAGTGCCTGTGCGTCCCAACGCCAGACTGCCTAAAAATACCCCGCTGGGATGTGTTCTCCATAAACAGAGGCGTCCACTCGCCCACCGTCAGCCGCTTTTGCCCGGTCACTGGTGTCTCTAGTGCTGCCTGAAGGACCAGCAGGTCCACCCGGGCCTGAGGACGTGTGGCAGGGACTCTGTCTAGGAGCCCAGACCACAGGGGCAGAGGGCGTGGGCTCGAGTTCCGACTCTGACCTGGGCTGTGTGACCTTGGGCAAGTTGCGAAACCTCCCTGCCCCTCCCCGGCTTCATTCTTCTCACTGTAGGGTTGAGGGTGCAGCAGGGGAGCTGTTTCACCCCATCACGGGCTCACTGAGGTCCCTGACCGCCCAGGCTCACCTCTGCCTCGAGTTTTGGGGGCCCAGGCTCAAGGTCCGGCTCCTGTATCACGAACCAGCTCTTCTTCAAAGCAGCCTTCCCTACCCCGTGGCCCTTCAGGTAGTCAGTGGGGCCCACAGCTCCAGGGAACAAGCCCTCTACAGGCGGTCCAGGACTGGAACACGCAGCTTCTTGTCCTCTGCCCCAGCCTGGACTCACTGTCCTCACCCCTTGTTCAGTGTGGCCTTGCTCGGTCCACCCACTCTCTAAGAACCGTGTGGCCCACTTGTGACTCAGGCCCCTAGGGTCCTCTGCTGCTCTGCTCAGCCTTTGGTCCTCACTGATGGAGCTCCTGGCATGGAAGCTGCTGGATCAGGAGCCCTAGGATCTGGCCATCGAGACACACGGAGCCATCGTTAAATGGAAGAGTGCTTAGGACACCAGTCTGTCCTCTAGCAGCTGACCCTGGCCCCGCTGGCCACAGCTGCTGCTCCTAGTGCTATGGCCTTTACTCTGTCTTTTGTTGCAAAGCCACTTAGGTGAGAAGTGTTGGTCCCGCAGCCTCTGTCCCTTCTGCCCAGCACTAGAGGATGACGTCGTCCCACGACTCCTGTACACAGCTGACGTTTTGGAACAGGAAGCAGGAGTTTCTGGGGCTCCTGCAACTTCTGCAACTTCCCCATCCTGACTCCGGCCCCAGGGAAGGTGACCAGAGAGCAGACGCTCTTCCCTGTGAGCCAGCAGGGGTGTGGCTCTCTCCTGTCACATTGGGTGAGTCTCATGTCCTCTGTCCAAGCTCAAGGCTGGGGCAGAGTGGACGACAGGGCACAAGGGCCCCTGGGCTCCTTTTCTTCTCGACCAGACTCCTCCGTGCCTGTGCGGGGAAGGCGGAGACCAGCCTCGCTTCCCGTTCTTTTTGAAAGCCACATTTTGACTTTTAGGAAGAAATCTTGGCCTCGAGCTCCACTCCGCTTCCCGCTTGCTATTTTTACAATGCGCACTCTATTCTTAGTTACTTTTAAAAATAAAACCGTCGACAGCTTTTTCTCCCCCTGTAACATTTCCGCCACTACGGAAGATCTTGATGAACTGTGTGTCCCTGTGCAGGAAGGAAGCGGGCGGTGGGGCCGGGGCCCCCCGGTGCAGGAGTCTCTTCCAAGGAGGTGTCAGGCCTTGACGGCAGGCAGTTGTCATCCAGAAGAGGACGCCTGTCCCCGGGAAGGCAGTGCGCACAGCCAGCTCACTGTCAACCCTGACGTCTTCAGTACAAATGATTCTGGGGGAGAAAAGTCCTATTTCTGGGGAGAAAATTGTCTCTTCTTCACCCAGCTTTATAGAGGCAACTCTCAGGTATGTGTGTGCAGTGGAAGTCACGGTTCAGCAATTCCTAGGGAGAGCTGGTCAAACCCAAGGAAAGCATCTGGGAAGAGCCCTCCCATCTGCTGCCCCTGCACGACCCCAAGGGATCCCCAACTCTGTCAGCAGCTCTCACTGAGCACCCCTGGGCAACAACCTTCATCTTGGCCAAGTTTCCATCATGTCCTGCAGCCTCAGTTCTCAGGTGGTAGGATGGTGTCTAATGACTTCCACTAATTACTGAAGTGATTCCTTGACCAAATTAGTCACCCTTGCTGGTTCCCACTTTTGTCATTTAAAATAGTAGTGATAATCCTTGCCATCCCCAGCCTGCCTGTTCATCCGTGCATCCATCGACAGAGGCTGGGTTTCCTAGAAGGCAGACTGGGGAGGTGGAGGCCAGCAGGTGGTGTGCGTGTCCTGCCCCAGGTGAGAAGCCATGGAGATAAGGAAGCAGCCTGCGCACAGGCTAGGCGGGCCCTGCTGCCACAGAGCCGCATGGAGCCCAGAGTGGGTGTAGATGAGGGAGGGAGGATGCTCGGAGAGTTCTGCCTTACATGGATGTGAGCCCACCAGAGACCCCAGCAAGAGGATGATGCATCAGGAGTCTCCACCCAACTCCTAAAGTGGGGCCACACCCACTCTTAGAGAACGGGCTGCTGTCCTGGGGGCCAGGATGGACTCAGCCATGAGGCAGATGGGAATTCAGTGAGGTGGCACCTCTGGAGCTGGAAGGCTTTGGGGTCTGGAGACCAGCCTGGGCTCCCTGGAATACCTGGGCGCTGGCCGAGGTGCTGACCTCCGCCATCTCAGTTCTGCAGGCTGGGCTTGGCATGCTGCCCGGTCCTGCCGGCACAGATGCCTTCCAGCTCTTTTCAGGGGTGAGAGGTCACTTGAAACCACTGCAGGTAGGGGGACAGCAGTGGCAGGAGCATCATGGTGGCACTAACAGGAAGAGGACTCAGGGACTTCTCTGGCTGTCCCATGAGGCCAGGCAGTGTCCAGCCCTGTACCAGTCCTCACATCACCAGGTCCTCAAATCAGCCCTGAGTACCAGGGCCTCTGTCCCCTCACACCCCAGGAAAGAGGTGAGGAGAGGGGGTCTGGGATTCCCGCTGCAAAGACAGTCATCGTGGCTGGGGTGTGTTACTCACCTAGCCTTCACTAACACACGATGCCCGACACCCACAGCATACAGGAGGAGAGGCTTGGTCTTGGTTTCTCATTGCTGAGACACAATAACCAGCATCCACCAATCTAAGGAGGAAATGCTTTTACAGCTCACACTTTCTGTCCATAATCAGCTGGCTCCAAGGCCAGGTGGCACATGGCAGAGGCCAACCATTTGTGGCATCAGAAGACAGCAAAAGCAATGAGAGAGAGAGAGCAAGATAAGCCTCTTTCTGAACCTTGTATGATATCCAGTTATACTGAGACTAGGGTGGTTCCAATCCAATCAGTGGACTGGCTCAGCAATCACCCAGCCCTAATCCCAGCACCCTTAATCCCAGCCTTGAACTTAATCAGTCACAAACTCTAGCTGCAACAGCCCTAAAAAAGCTCCAGTTAAAGTTCACGGGTCTTTGGGGGACATCCAGACACAAACCACAGCACAGGCACGATCCGGTCCCTCCTGAGCCCCATCAGTCAGCAGGAGGCTTGGGGGAACTTCTGGACAGGAAGCAGCACAGCCTTTGTCTGGGTTATGCTTGTGGAATTTCAGTCCTAGTCATCTGGCTCAAAGGCAGGTGGTAGGACAGTGGCTCAACCTATGGCCACCAGGAAACAGAAACAGAAGGTGAAGGTGGGGAGGGGAACAAGCATGTCAGGTCACATCCTCAGTGAGCACCACCTCTGCCCAAGCTCCAGTTCCCAGGAGCACACTCAGTCACGAGCCCGTATGAAGGAGTTCACTGATGCACAGAGCAACCCAAGGGTGCAGCCGACTACTCAAAGCCCCCACCCTCTGGGGGGTTCTGGGGAACATTCTAGATCTAAACCATGGCGCAGGGTCCTGTGCGAGGCTGGGGCTGTCCGTGTTATTAGCACTTCTGGCCTGGGAACAGAGGCTGCCCCTTCTCCCAGGACTTGGGCCACAGATATCTGAGCCCCAGAGCCCTGAGACTGGCCATGCAGAGGCCCTGGGGGACTGGCTGGGGTGGGGGAAACTTAGTGTCCCAGTCAGCAAAGGTTGCCTCTTGGGGTTTTTGAAATATGACTTGATAACCAATAAGAGTGACCGGCAATTGGCACCCTGGTCATGCAGTGCTGCTTAAACTTGCTGAGCCTCAGGGCAAATACTGAGCTGACAGAGCGGTTCTGGGGAGGTCACTGGGGTGTGGCTAGCAGCCATGTGGGCTCGCTTGCATTGGCATGAGCTTGGGAATCCTGATCAGCTCAGTGCCCAGCCTGGTGCCCCTGGGGATGACCATGTCATGCAGGGACATGCCTCAGTCATCTCTGCAGTCACACAGCTCCCCTGGGAGGCCCATGGCCACACCCAGCTGTCCTGTGAGGAAGGTACCAGTGACATTTTCACTCAGCCAAAACCCGAGCTTTCATGAACAGATCAACTACACAAAATGCCAACAAACACCAGGGTTGAACAAAACCCCTGAACCAGTGGGCTTAATAGACATCTACAAAGTGTTCCACCCCAGAACAGCAGGATACACCCCGATCAGCAGTCTCAGCCGCACATGAGACTTTCTCCAAGATGCGCCACATGTTCGCCCATAAATCAGCCTTAAGTAAATGAAAAAGAATTGAAATTATACCGTGCATATTACCAGACCATAGTGCAATGAAGTTAAAAATCAGTGACAATAGAAGGCACAGAAATTATGCAAATGCACGGAAACTAAACAATGCACTCTTAACTAAACAGTGGATTGCCGAAGGAATCAAAGGAGAAATAAGACTGCTTCTAGAGCTAAATGATAATTCCAGTACAAAGAATCAGGACTCATGGGACGCAGTGAAAGCACTCGTAGGAGAGAAGATTCTAGCCACGAGCACCCGCATCACAAAAGCAGAAGGAGTCCAAATACATAATCTCAAGGTCAGGGCCCTGCACCTCAAGGTCCTAGAAAAACAACCTACAAACCCAAAGCTAGGACAGGAAGGCAATTGGAAAGATCAAGCAGAAGTCAATGAAATCATGGCCAGAAAACATTACAAAGGATTAAGGAATCTCAGTGTTGGTTCTTTGAAAAAAACAAAACAAAACAGCCAATCCTTAGCCAATTTCACCAAAAAAGGAAAGACTGAAATCAATGCAATTAGACAAGAAAAAGGCAAAATCACAACTGACATTGCCAGCATTAAAAAAAAAAAAAAACTTATTAGCAATGACTTTACAAACCTATGCACCAATAAATTGGAGAATTCAGAAGAAATGGGCAGATTCCTAGACACATCTAAATGACCAAAACTGAACCAAAAAGAACTAAAACCTCAGAATAACCCAGTAACAGGTAATGAAATGAAAGTAGCAAGGCATAACCTACTGATTTCTAAAAGCCCGGGTCTGGACAGGCTCACTGCCGAGCTCTACAAAATCTTCAGGGAAGTTCTAACACTGATACTCCTCAAACTTCTTGACAAAAAGGAAGGAAGAAGGATCCCTAAAGTCCTTCCAGAATGCTATCATTACCCAGATCCCAAAACCAGTCAAGGAACTAACCAGAAAGGAGAATCACAGGGCAGACTCTTGGATGAATACAGACATTGAATAACTGCTCAACAAGATGCTGGCACACAGAACGCAATGAACCTTCGAAAGATGTACATCATGACCAAGCAGGCTGCATCCCAGGGCTGCAACGATGGTTCAACACATGCAAATCAATAAACGTGACACACTGCAGAAATGCAAGCAAGGACAAAGATCACATGATCGTCCCAATAGATGCAGAAGAAATGTTTGACAAAACCCACCCTCCTTTCATGACAAAACACTGAAGAAAAAGGTACAGAAGGATATGGCCTTGGTCCAATAAAAGCCACTGTGACAAACCCACTGCCTGCATCACATTAGATAGAAAGCCAAAAGCTTTCCCTCTAAAATCAGGGTCAGTTCAAGGACGTCCTCTGTCACCACTCTTGTTCAGTACAATCCCTGAAATATAACAGGAGAAGTTAGAAAAACATGACTAAAGTGGATATGTATATGAAAGGAATCAAAGTATCGTTTGCAGATGCTATGGCCCTCTACATAGAAGATTCCTACAAACCTGCTGAAACACTTTTAGAATTAATAACTAAATTCAGTAATATAGCACAACACAAAATCAATACACAAAAGCCAGTAGCATTTCTATATACTAATCATGAGCCCATGGAGGAGGAGGTTGGGAAAAATACCATTCACAATAGCACCAAGAAAAATTAAATAACTAGGAATTAATTAAGGAAGTAAACGATCTCTGCAGTGACAACTACAGTACCTTCAAAAAGAAAATTGAAGACGAAATCAGAAAATTGAACACTATCTCCTGCTCCTGGATAGGTAGAACCAATGTTGTGAAAGTGACCAGACTTCCAAAATACATACACAGATTTAATGCAATCTCAATCAAAATTCCAGCAACACACTTCTTAGAACTGGAGAAAACAATCTTGAAATTCATATGGAACCAGAAGAGGTCTGGACCAGCAAAAGCAGTCCTGAGTAGCAAGAGCTAAGTCAGAGGCTTCACAATCCTGGACTTCAAGTTATATCACAAAGCTACAGTAATAAAAACAGTATGGGTCCAGCACAAAAACAGACTTAGAGATCAATGATCCGTACAGAATAGAGGGTGCAGAAACAATGCCAGGCATGTTGAACTGTTTGATCTCTGACAAAGGGATGAAAAACACCCACTAGAAAAAAAAGATAGCTCCTTTAATAAAGGGTATTGAGAAAACTGACCACCCACATGCAGAAAATGGAACCTCTCATCATGTACTAAACTAAGGTCAAAATGGTCCAAATAATTCAATATTGAACCCAAACTACCTAACCTGCTGGGAGACAAGCTAGGTAAAACTCTTGAAGTTACAGGCTTAGGCAAAGACTTTTTGAACAGAATCTTACTTGCACAGAAAACAATTCCAGGAATCAATAAATGGGATCACATTAAATTAAACGTCTTCTACATAGCAAAAGAAACAACCAGTAGAGTAAAAGACAACCTACAGAATGAAATGGGAAAAACTGTACCGTCTACTCCTCAGAGAGAGGACTCATATTTAGAATATGAAACTCCTAAAAATAGACTCCCCCAATAGAGAACCCCATCAAAAACTAGGCAAAGAAAATGAACAGATACTTCACAGAAAAAATGCTCAGCACCACTGGCCGTTAGAGAAATGCAAATTAGGACAGCACTGAGGTTCCCTGTCTCCCCAGAAAGCAGGCATCATCAGGAAAGCAGACGGTAAGGAACACTGGTGAGGTTGCGGGAGAAATGAGCCCTCCGCACCATGGTGGGACTGTGCCCTAGGGCGACCACTGCGGACGTCAGTGTGAGTCCTCAAGAAGCCCACGCAGACATTCCATTTGCCCCAGCCTTCTGGGCATCTTCCTGAAAGAGGTAACAACTTGTACGCAGGGATCCACGCACACCTGACATCCGGGGTGGGAGATGCACAGAGCCCGCAGGCCCAGGTCCAGGCAGGGCGCTGCTCCCGGGCCTGACCCGTCTGTCCCTGCAGTGGACAGACAGGCAGTGTCAGGCAGTGGAGACCCGAGGTCCAGCTGTGAGGATCCCACTCAGCTTCCTTCCTGCTCCCTGCAGAATAGACTCCAGTGCCACCATGCAGGGCTCTGGGGAACTGGTGGCAGCAGGCACACTGCTTGTGTAGCCCATGGGCAAATTTGCCCGTCCCATTCCTGTTTCTTGCTGGGCACTGGTCAGGCCTGGCCCCATTCTAGGTATCTGCTGGTGTGACTGTTCCAGAACATTCTGCCCCTCAGCCCCCCTGTTCCACCGCCACTGCCCACACGCCTGCCACTATCTCCATGGCAACCTCTCCAGAGTGGGCCCCGGGCAGCCTCTCTGGGCAGCCGCACAGACGCAGCTGCACACTGGGGTCCTGCTCCAGCTGTCCCCTTCTGTCCCCGCCAGGCCGAAGCAGGGGTTCCAGGGTCTCATTCAGCTGGGCCTGATCCCACCAGTGGGGCGCAGGGTGGCCAGCATGCTGTAGGGCAGCTGTGTCTAGGACATGAGAGGATGCAGCACCCCAAGCCAGGAAGAGGCCTCAGGACAGCCTCGCCTGGGACACTTTGACCCAGACTTCCTATAGCTAGGACCGTGATGTGACAAATGCAATGGTGGTCACTTAATCCTCTGGGCTGTGACATCTGTCAGGCGGTGGAGCTGGCTGAGATGCCCTGGAGTCTGGAGCCGCCTCCCTGAGCTGAGCCTCAGCGGCATGAGACTGGGCCTCACTGGCAGCAGCACTGTGGCCTCGGTGCCGCAGGGACAGGCCAGGACTATGGGCTGCTTGGTGACCCTTGATCCGCTGCAGGCTGCCCAAACCCTGCACAGTGGGCCCTGCTGAGGGGTCAGGGCTGGGTTTGTCTCTGGGGACACCTGCCCAGCACCACAGAGACCTCCAAGGCTACATATGGAGTGACAAATGCTCCGACTGGAAGTGTGGTCCTGCTGGACACAGCAGCCGGTGTCCCTTGCACAGGTGTCAGTACTGGGAGTGAAAGGGTGACAGACACAAACTTGGTTACCAAGGGCAGCGGGGATATTTCAGGGTCATCTTTGGCTCCTGAGAGAGAATGAGCCTGATGTCAGGGACCCAGGCCAGCGCCTAGCGAGGCGGGGCAGGCGGACCTCAGGTCCTAAGTGACTGCTCCACCTGGGGTCCTGCTCGGAGCTGGCTCAGCCAGACAGGCACTGGCCTGGGAGGTGGTCACGGTGCTGGCCCGGTGATTGGTGATATTGGAACTCATGAGGCTTCTGGTGCTTTGGCTGCCTTCTCATAGCAAAGGTGACACAATGACATTTTTGTGCTCAGGGAGTAGCTGCCTTCTCCCTAAGAGCCAACACACTGCCACCACACTGGTAGCATCAGGGAGGAGACATCTGGCCTGTACCCCTAGAAGCCTCTGGCTCTGTGGCTATGCCCTGAGAGGTCACACTCTGCGACCTTCCTCAGGTCCCAAGGAGAGGCCTTCCACAGGCCTCAGGACCACTGAAGTTTCGCACCACAGTGGAGCTCCTACAGCACGCTGGCTACCCTGTACCCTCGCTGGTCACATGGAGGGGAAGAGAGAGCAAGTCAGCAGTCCCAGGACACTGCATGGCAGGGTCATCCACTGGCCAGCGTCTCCCAGAGGGCTGGGTTTGTCCTGAAAGGACCAGGAGGCTGGAGGGAGAGCAGGGAGAGACAAGCCAGGGCACACACGGCCAGCAGGACCCCATATCCGCACCTCCTGCCCTGGGCTCTGGATGCTGCTGACAACCCTGGCGGCCTCGGCCTCTCTGACTGAGATCCAGCCCCGCCTGCTTCCTGGAAGCTGGGGTCCCTCAGGTGTTCATGCAGGAACGACACCCCTGCTCGCAGCCAGGCCTTTGCCCTGTTCCCCGCTCCAGTTCCTGGGGATAGAGGATGTGGACACTGAGGGAAGGCATGGCATCAGCTGGCATGAGAGACAGAGGCTTTGGCTGGGCTCGGAGAGGTTGTCACGGCCCATCCCTCACGCTATCACTTGTCACCCTGGGTGGGCTGGGGGCAGCTGGAGGCTGAAGTGCAGTGGGCTGAGGGGTGTCAGGCATGGGAGTGGGGAGCCAGGGAGGTGTCACTGGGGGCAGAGGGCACAAGAGGGGCCACAAAGAGTGGGGCCATGGTCAGGGCAGGTTGGCAGGCCGAGGCAGGGTGGCCACAGCCTGCGTGCTGCATGCCAGCCAGACCTGATACAGGGCACTGTCACGGAGGCTGGTGGCCAGATCTGGATGAGGCCAGGTTACCTGCCCCTCCTTGTGGCTATCCACTGTGGGGCTCTGGGTACAGGGCCCTGATGTCACCACGAGGCAGAGAGATCCCACAGGATGTGAGCCCTCTGGCCTCTGGAATGCAGAGGAAGATGCACGGGGAAAAATGCTCCCTCCCCGGATTGCTGGACTCCCTAGCCGCAGAGGGCATAATGGGATTGTGTGTGTGTGTGTGTACTGTACAGAGTATGCTTGTGTACCAGTGTGTGGTGTGTGATGTCTGATGTCAGTGCTGTATAGGTGTTGCAGTGTGTGTACTATGCGTGGGTCTGTGTGTATGTGTACAATGTGTATGCGTGGTATTACAGTGCATGACATAGCCATGTATGTGTGTGCTGTGGTGAAGTACATGTGTGTATATTGTGTGCATGTGTGACATAAGAGGGTGTGATGCATGGTCTGTGTTTATCGGTGTGGTGATTGGTATCTGGGTTGAGTGGTACGTTATGTGTGTGTATTGTAGTGGGTGGTACGTGTGTGTCTGTGTGTGTATGATGTGCAGATGTGTGGTATAAGATGTGATCTGTGGTGTGTGTCAGTGTGCATTCTATGTGTGGTAATGCAGTGTGGTGTATGTATACTTTGCATATGTATGGTACCACAGTGTGTGTGTGGCGTGTGTATGTATACACAGTGTGTGCACATATGGTGTAGTGTGTGTGGTCTGAGTGTGTATGCACAGTATGTGCACGTGTGGTGTGTGTGTTGTCTGAGTGTGTATACACAGTGTGTGCATGGGTGGTGTAGCGTGTGTGCTCTGAGTGTGTGCATGTGTGGTATAGTGTATGTGGTCTGAGTGTGTGTATGCACAGTATGTGCACGTGTGGTGTGTGTGTTGTCTGAGTGTGTATGCACAGTGTGTGCATGGGTGGTGTAGCGTGTGTGCTCTGAGTGTGCATGTGTGGTATAGTGTATGTGGTCTGAGTGTGTGTATGCATGGTGTGTGCATGTGTGGTGTAGTGTGTGTGTGGTCTGTATGTGTTTGCATGGTGTGTGCACATGTGTTATAGTGTGTGTGGTCTAAGTATGTATGCACAGTATGTGTATGTGTGGTATAGTGTTTGTGGTCTGAGAAAGTATGCACAGTGTGTGCACATGTGGTATAGTGTGTGTGGTCTGAGTATGTATGCACAGTGTGTCCACATGTGTTATAGTATATGTGTGGTCTACGTGTGTATGCACAGTGTGTGCACGTGTGGTACAGCATGTGTGTGTGGTCTGAGTGAGTATGCAGTGTGTGCACGTGTGGTATAGTGTGTGTGGTCTGAGTGTGTATGCACAGTGTGTGCACATGTGATATAGTGTGTGTGTGGTCTGAGTATGTATGCACAGTGTGTGCATGTATGTTATAGTATGTGTGGTCTGAGTTTGTGTGTATAGTGTGTGCATGTGTGTTATAGTGTACGTGTGGTCTGAGTATGTATGCACAGTGTGTGCACATGTGGTATAGTGTGTGTGGTCTGAGTGTGTATGCACAGTGTGTGCACATGTGGTGTAGTGTGTGTATGCACAGTATGTACACGTGTGGTAGTGATCTGTACTGTGTGTGTATGTGCAGTGTGCCGTCACCAAGCTACACCCAGGAGGACACAAAGACTTTCACGACAGCCCCACCCTTCAAGGTCATGAGCTGAGACAGCCCTGGCTCTGGGCAGGCACTAGCTGTCCACAGCGAGGGGTCCCTCAGGGAATCCGGGCCAGCACAGGCTCTGGGCCTGGCCTCTGGAGCAGTGTGTGTGTGGTCAGAGCTGGGCCTCAGCCTGGTGCTGGGGCACAGTGACCCTGGCAGGCAGGTGGGGGACGACCCCAGGGCAGGGAAGAGCATCTTGGCTGGGCCTGCAGGGCTGGCAGGAGGAGGGAATGGAAGGGCTCCAGGGATTCAAGGTCCAACTGTGAGGTTCAGGGTGAGTGCAGAGCCGCTCAGGTCAGAGGGTGTGCAGTAGGTGCTGGGCTGGCAGGTGGGAGGGGGTGTTGGCCCTGGGCTCTACTTGCATAGGGACCGAGGGGAGCTGGGGGGGGGGGCTTGGCCCTGACTCAGTTTCCCCAAAGTACTCCCCAGCCTTGATAGTCTCCAACTGTTAGAAGCCAGCACTTGGAGCAGGTCCTTACACTTGAGAGGTCCACAGCAGAAGGTGCTAGAGTCCCCAGGGGCAAAAAGGGACAGTGGGAGGGTACTGCAACTGGCAGGGGTGGGTGGGGACAGTGTCCCCAAGCAGAGCTGATTGTCCCGCCTGGCCTGGAGAGGGCACTCCACGTGTGGGCTCATTCTGCATATAGATAACAGCAGCCCAAGTCCCCAGAAGCTCATGGCCTGAGCTAAGGAGCACAGCCCAGCCCACCTGGTCCCTGATGGGTAAAGACCCTGTGAGGTGTCCACTCACAAAGGGCACACTCAGCACTGCCCAGTTGGAGTCCCCAAAGCTGGCCTCTCCTCCAACAGCCTCCTCTCAATGTACCTGTCACGGGGTCTGCTTTGCCTGGGCCTGGGTCCCCCAAGGGGTTCCCGAAGGGCTGCTACATCCTTTGAGCCCACACACAGTGGGGAGTCTACCGACACTGAGTAGAGAGCCACTTGGCTGGGCCATTGGCATTCTAAGCGAGACAGGGCCCCCGGGCACGGGCGGGGACAGGGAAGCCCTGTTTCCAGCACAAGAGCAGCGTGGGCGAGGATTAGCAGGGGAGACTTCGGGATTAGGGTTCTTTGAATGTTTAATAGCATAGGCACAGGAGCTCGGATCCCTCTGGGCTCTGACGTCTTGGAACTTTTGCTTGCAAGGAGATTTGATCTTCACTACGCAGTTCTCCCCCCAGGACGCTCCTAATTGCGAAGGGCTTACCCTCACAGGGAGCGGCTGGCTGTGCGTGCATTTGGCTAAGGAGCACGGCTCTGCTCCGTGTTCTTGCCTCACCGCTCAGGCTTCTTAGGTCTCCTTCTCTGCAGTGCAGGGCCGTGATGGGTGGTCCGGATTCCCAGCAGGAGGTGGCAGGAGCTGTCCCTGGCAAGGCTTGGGCCATCACCCTTCAGTGCTTCTCAGGGCCTTTACCTGTCAGGGACCAGGCGGGCCGGGCTGTGTCCCTCGGCTCGGGACACCTGGCAGGATCACAGGCGAGTTGCCAGTGGTAGCTGCGGTCTCCCCCTATCTGCTTGCATGCCTCTCTGCAGTCGATGGGTGCCTCCTTGGCTGCTGGGGAGCCCCTCCATTCCCGCAGTGTGTCTGCTAAACTCTCCCTCAGGTTTTCCCCTCGCGGCCCTCTCTCTAGGGCAGATTTGGTCACGGCATTTCAGAGGGAGCAAGAGTAGGAGGGAGAAGCTCCCGAGCCGGGGGAGGCAGGCTTCCTGCAGCCCAGCTCAGGGCAGGGCAGGAGGAAGGACAGCACGGCAGGGGCAGGACATCAGTAACCCCAGAAGTGTCCCAAAGGCTTAAAATAGAAGGCCTGCTCCACCATGATGTTTGTCATTGGATTTATAGCCACATGTGATTGTGTGTACATGTATGTCTATGATCATGTGCGTAGAAGAGCCTGTTTGTACATGAGTGTGTTTATGTGTGTGCATGGGACCATAGGCATTTACTGTATGCATGTGTGTTTGTACATGCATGCCTGTGCACATGAGTGCATATGTATGTGTGCACAGGCATGCAAATACTTTTGTGTTTGGCGTGATTACAGAAGTCTCTAAAGTACATGATGCTTAAGCCAACATCTGAGCATCAGGAGTTGGCTGAGGGGAGCGTGGGAGACGGAATGCTCTGGAAGGGAGTGTGCTCCCAGAGGTGGTTATAAGTTAGGGTCACATCCTGGACTTGTTGACTCCAGGGAGCTGGGCTTGGGCGGGGTGGACCGGGTGGAGGAAGAGAGTGCTGGTGTTTGTTGGGGTCTCTGTGTCCAAGGCCATGGGGAAGCTGCCTGGGCTCTCAGCAGGATGGGCCGGGGAGCAGAGGCCAGCTGTGAATCGTGACGTGGTAGGAAGTGTGTGGTCAGGGGGCCAAGGTGAGGTGGGTGGGAGAACGGCATGCATGGGGCACCTGGGGAATGAGCAGGGGACAGGGGACGGGGTGGCCTGTGATGCAGGGCTAGCAGGAGCCATACAAGCAGGCAGGAGATGCCGTTGGGGGCAAAAGACTCCCAGGAGCAGAGTGAGAGGCGGGAGGGACGGGCAGGACGACAGTGCCAGGGCTGGTCTCTGACCCCAGGAGATGCTCAGCATGGCTGGGGTGCAGGTGGGAAGCAGAGAGCCTCTCTGAGCGAGGGAGCCAGGAGAGAGGTGGACGGCAGGCCAGGTCCCCTCCCGCCCTGCTCTGCACACACATAAGGTTTAGTTCTCCATCAAATCTGGGCCTACATGTGAAACCCGGCTTAGCGGAGGGGGAGCAGGAAGGCCGTTATCTGCTTTGCAAAAGGATTGAAAACGCAGATTCCTAAAATAGAGGTTGTTGCCACAGCGTTTACTCGGCTTTGGTTTTCAGAAATTCACAATCACCAGGCCCGTTCGTTATCTCTGTGGGTACCGCTGGCTGAGTGCCTTTGACCCCAAGGGGCTAGAGCAATTTCCCTTTGAAGAATCTCCCCAGGGACCTGCCACTTGTTTCCAACCAGGGCTGGAAGCCCTCCACCCACTTGCCTGGTACCCAAGGAGAAATCTGTTTGCAAAATTTCTGTCCGCTGGAACAACGGAGCTAAATGGAAACTGCTCTTTCTAAGAAGCTCCGTGCTGTTGAGCCCAGCAGTGGCCACCCTACAGGAGAACAGCAAAATCTTCCTGCAAAATTACAGCATGGCAGCTGAATGTGAAATCTTAAGCCAGAAACCCAAAGGACTCAGTCACCAGGCAGAGGTGAACTGAAGCAGCGTGGGCACTGCTGGGCATGGGGAGCCCCGATGTATTTGTGGGTGGAAGCTGGTTGGTGCTCAGGGGGGGAGCTGCCCTGACTGCTGACTATGGCTTCCTTCCTTCCTCGAGGGGGCTACTTTCCCACCCCAGCTTCTCCAGCCTGTTCTGAGTCTTCCTTTCGGGGCACAATGCGGAGAGTCAGAGGTCTGCATCCTGTGTGCCTCACAATGGGGGTTCAATGGTAGAGAATTCTCTCACGGTTCTGGGGCCAGGGTGTGCGAGACCATGGCAGCTTCAGACGCATGCTCTCTCTGGAGATTCCAGGGAGTCTTCTGTCCTGGGAGCTCTGGGTGTCCTTGGCTTGTGGCTGCACCAATCCAATCTCTGTTGCTGTGTCTCAGCATGTCCTCCTCTCTGTGTGTCTCCTGAAGATTGGATTTATAGCCACATGGATAATCCAGGGAAAGCTCATTCTGTGATCCTTAACCTAAGTTTCCAAATAAGTTGACATTCACAGTCTGTGGAGATTATTTCACGGCCAACATCAACCTATGACAATGGAGAGTTATGGATTTCTCTGAATAACCCCAAAATTCATGTTGAAATGTCAAATCCAAGTACCTCAGAATATGGCTGTATTGGAGACAGGATCTGGAAAGCCGTGGTTCTGTTGGACTGAGGTCATCACGTGGAGGACCCTACTCCAGTAAGACAGTGTGCTTGTGAGATGAGAGAGAGATGCCCCACCTCTGCAGGAGACAGAGCAACCCCGACAACCATGGAGGAGGCTCCGAGGAGCTGCCCCTCCCACACTGTGACCTTGACCTTGAGCTTGCAGAACCTTAGAAAAACAGTCCTGTCTTGTAGGACAACTTGCCTGAAGTCTTCTCTGTGGCCAAGCCACACAGGGGACTGCTCTGCACCAGCCATCTTGCTTGCATGTCAAAATGTCACGAGGAAGTACCTACTGGGGGGTCAGGCAGAATGGGGTGACCAGGGTTAGGGCAGTGTACTTAATGATGTCAGTGACAGTGGTGTTCTGTGCACAAAGGGGGTGCTAGTACCCACCTCACATCCCTGGCACCTGGCAAGGACTCGATCACTGGTAACCACCACCGTGGCTATTTCCAGGAAGTGGCTGCCGTGATCTTTGTTACAACCACCTCTGCCTGGGTGCTGCTTCGTAGGTGAGAAGGCATTGATCCAGGAGAGGGTGTTATGGTTGATACATTGTGTCCACCTGAGAAGTCAAAAAGCTTAACTAAGTAACTTCTTAGTGTACATTCTGGGGTATAGAGGACACGCCCCAGGGAGGCAGTTTTCTGGGCAGGGTGTTGTAACAGTTGAGTCATTGTGGCAACTGAAGAAGTTTAGAAGTTTAACGAAGTGATTCAGCAGGGGGCAATGCCCTGTGAGGTCCTCAGCCTGTGCAGAGGAGGCAAGGGTTGATGGGAGTGCTACAGCACCCCAGGGGAGAGAGCCTGATACAACATAAAAGTGGAAAAACCCCTTGTTTTGCTCTGGCTGCTTTTGCTGTCTTCCGATGCCTTGAGCTGCACCACGCCACCCTGCCTTGGAGCCAGCTCATTATGGGCTCAAACCTCTGCAAACTGTGAGCTAAATATACCTTCCCTTCCTTAATTTTGGATGTCATGTGTTTTGTCTCAGCAATGAGAGAAAAGTAACCATGACAAGGGCTGGTCACTACACCAGAAGCAGGTCAACTACAGCAGAAGCAGGAATTCCGTCTTCATCGGCTCCTTGTGTTGGATGCTTAAATTTAGCCTTCTGGATACAAGTCAGCATGGTCCTGGGTCCACCCCAGATACGGGTCAGCATGGCCCTGGGTCCTTCCTGGGTACTGGTCACTTGGCCCCCTGTCCACCCAAGCAGCCATCACCATGGTCCTATGTCTCTCCCGGTGTGGATCACCGTGATCCCAGGTCCACCACTGCTCTCAAGCGTTCTCCAGAATGGTGACAATGTGAACAGAGGTGTAGTATAAACTAAATGTGGACTTTAATCATGGGATGTGACCTAAACGCTTTAGGAAAAAAACCCAGTGTTTCACACAAGGTAATCATTGTGCTTGTCACTTAGAACAAATAGTGATTGGTTCTTTTGCTGTTACTGCAGAAGTTTTCTACATGTGTAGTGCAGGAGGAGACTTTCCATGGGTGAAAATGGCAATTGCTTTTCTTGAGCATCTCTCTGAACTTTCAGTGGGATTATGTGCTCCCTTCTCCCATGGCCTGAAGCCCATGTCCCTGGAGACTCCTACAGGACTATCTGCTCTAAGGGGCACAGACCACTGGACCTTGTCCTGTGGGACCCCAGCCTCTTGCCTTGGGAGAAGCAAAAGGTGCTCAGGAGGTTCATGCTTAACTTACATTTCAAGGGGCGCATAGAGGAGGGCACAGCAGGGGCTGCACAGGGGACTGAGAGCTCAAGTGGGGGTCCAGGCAGCACAGGGGAGAGACTGGGCATGGGAGTCCTCAGGGAAGTGCGGGGGTCCCCTCAGGGAAGGTTGATCATGAGGATGACAGCACAAGATTAGCCACGGTCACAGGAGGAAGGGGGCCACATGCGGCCATCTCCCAGATCCCCAAGGAGACCCTTCTTGCTGTCCACCCTGGAGCCTGCGGGTACAAGCATCCAGTCTCCTGCTGGAGCCGCAGGACAGACGACCCAGCTCAGCAGTTGACCTTGAGAGTTGGGGTTACGGTTTGTGTCTAGATGTCCCCCCAAGCCTCATGTGGTCACAGTGGGACTCTCTGGGTGTGGCTGATCTGGAGTGTGTGATGCTGGAATCAACGGGGTGTAATTACTAAACTGTCCACTGACTGGTTTGGTGTAGTTCTGGGTAGATAAGGCTGCCTCACCCTGCTGTGGGTGCTACCTGCCCTGAGCGTGGGCAGCCTGATAAAATATTAGGGGCAGAAAGAGGGTCTCTGGCTGCCTGCTGCTGCTGCTCTGCTGTGCCATGTGGTGCTTGCTGTCTTCCGCCTGCCCTGCTTTGCCATGGACTGTGTCTCCTCTGCAATGCCCCTGCCCTCCAGGCTGCCTTGGTGCCAGCCGTTTGTAGGCTGAAACCTCTACAAACCGTAAGGTGAAATAAATCTTTCTTACTTTAAGTTTGGGTGTCAGGTATTTTGTCTTAGCAACTAGAAAGGTAACTAAGGCAGCTGGTCACTGCCAAGTGACAGGGTGTGCAGGTGCTTCCCCAAAGAAAGCATGTCGGAGAGCCACTCAGATGCTGCACGCAGTTCAGAGCCCACACTTTTGAAAACTGCTGTTACATTGTGTGTATCGATGGGCTTAGACATAAAGGCTAAATTTGGCAATCGTCCCATTTTATGGAGAAGAGCGTTATTCTGTAAGAAGCTTCTGATGATCTAATGATTACGAGAAAGACAATTTTAAAATTAAGTTTTTCCTGAGAGTGAAAAGTAACAATGACAAACAGAAATGTCCATTTGAGTTGCATGCACATCAAAGCCACTTTGGGTTATTTCTGTGACTGTGAGTTACGGAAGGGGTCAAAGGGAGTACAGACTGCTGTCGGATACATTTACATTTACATTTGCAATTAATTTAAGATTTGCTCAGGACTTACTTGTCTGAAGAGTCCATCGTTGGAGAAAAATGATTCCACTAGGATTGCACCGTAAGGATGTGTTCACGTTGACATTTCAAAATTATTTTTGAGAAATGTGTCCCAGCGTGGCCACGTCTTGTAAATAATCTCAATGGCTCCAAGAATGTCGTATCAGCAGGACGAGCCTCCCCAAAGCAAAAATAGCAAGAAGTTATCTGCAAACTTGCATTTGGCAAGAGCAACTGGCATCATTTTCAATTATATCGATGAAAAATGAAGTTGTTGAAAGTATAGATTTTGATGACTTAATAAATAAATTTGCTGTCAGAAAGATTTTATGATCAACTCAGACATCATGTTAATAAAATATTATTCATTATCTTAAAGGAATTTATGGCTCCAAAATATCACTTTGCAATCTGTAAGTTTCTGTTATTACTCCTGTGCTGCTAGTGTCCCTCTTGCACTTCAGCAGTAGTGACATTCTCTCCAAGGAAAGAGTTTTCACTTTAAGGTTGCTATGAGCACTTCTCTCCTACTTTTTGAACAAAAGACACCACAGTTGCACGTTTCACTGGTCTGGCCAGTTATGCAGCTGGCCCTGGTCCCTGGCTAAGGGATCCCTAGTGCTACGACTCTTTGGTCCTCAGAATAAAAATAGGTAAACACATTCCTGGAAAGCAGAAATGTAACAAATTGTGTCCCTGCCCCCAAATTCTGGGCACTTTGCTCAAGGGACTCAGGCAGCCTGACTTTCCAAGGTCCCTGGTCGAGGAAGCCTGGTGTCCTTTGCGACGGGGCCTGGGACTCAGCGCAGAGAAGGGGACGAGGAGCCTCTGGGGGTGGGGTGGGCTCTGAGCCACCCAGGCTGCTCTCCCCGGCTCCTGGTCCCATGTAAGCCAGGGGCCCTGGGAATCTGCAAAATCAGTCTCTTATTTCCTGCTCAGCTGGCCCCCGGATATGTGTGAGCTCACGTATGAGCAGGCTTTGGAGAACTTCAAAGCTGTTCTCAGGTTCTAAGGCTTTCTCATCCCAGCATGCAAGTGTCAGCAAGAAGGTCTAAAATACTGTAGCAAAGGAAAAAAAAAAGACAGGCTCGGGAGAAGGCACATGTAAGAAAGCCTTCAGCTTCTACCACTGCGGACGTGTGTGCGCACACACGTGTGTGGAACTTGGTGATGGATATTGTCTATTTCTATTCCTTACATAAGTCTAAGGGATGGTGTAAAACCTGCCGAGTGCCTCGAAGACCCATTTTAAATTCATAGTGGGTTGAAGAAATAAAACTTAGTTTTTGAAAGAGAAACCTACCAAGAATTTTTGGAAGCCAACCAGTTTAATAAACACAGGCTCTAAGTAAATAGCATAAAGAATTTATGAAAATCGCTCTTGCACTTGTATTTAGCTTGCGTGGGGTCCAGGAAAAGTACAAACCATGGTTCTGCATTCTTTGGGGCTTGCAGGGAGAGCTCTGACCTTGCCTGGCCTGCAGTGGTGAGGAGCGCACTGAGGAATGGGGTCTGATTAGCAGGACGGTGCCAGCTCTGAGCTGTCCTCAGGCAGAGCCCTGGCGAGAAGGAGGAGGAGACTCCAGGATGCCAGGCCACCTGGCAACACCGCAGAGCCCCTTGGTGCCAGGAGCCTGTGCGGGACTTTGAGATTCCCTGTGGGACCTGCTCTGTCCCACTGGGCTCCTGACCCCTGCCTGGCCACACTCAGCCTGAAGCTGATGGCCCTGTCCACACCTCCTGCACTTGTCTTGAGTCTGGGCTTGGGAACCAGAAATGCCCCACTGTGGAGGCAGGGTGATCTCTGGGGCCATGATGCCCCCTCCCCTAGACTATGCCTGTGATAGCCTCGATGCACAGAAGTGCACCAGGTCTCCCTGAGCAGGTCTCACTCTGTCCCGGGGACCACTGATGGTCTAGCCGTCTGCCCAGTTCTCATGAAGAGGGAGGGACAGGGCATTTGTGACAGCTGGAAGGAGGGTCCCACAGCTGGGGGTTGTCCAGGGAGCTTGGTGGGGAGGAACTTAAGAAGAGGCATTTGAAACACGTTTCACTGTGGCTAAATATACATAAAATGCACCATCTCGGCAGCAAGTGGGCAGTTCACGGGCATTCAGTGCCTTTACCCCATGGTGCCAGCGCTGACACCACCTGGCACTGACCTCATGATCCTCGGACAGTGGTGGTGAGCAGGTGACAGTGTCCAGCTGGGGCTGTGTGCTGAGGCAGTCTGAGGAGGTGGGATTCAGGCTCTGAAAACTACAGTTTCTCCCTCTCTCTCCCTCTTCCTCTGGATCCTGGGCGGTCAGCCCCATGGACAGTAGCTGGGGCCCAAGCAAGCCTGGGCTCAGATCAACCCTGCGAACGTGTCTAGGGCAGATGAGCCCTGGCCTTGGGGATGAGGTGAGCCCATCCAGCTGTCGGCTCGTCATGGGGTATGGGGTCTATCTGGTTGTGCCTAGTTACCTCCAAGGCCTTCCCAGTCCAGGGACATCCTGGCCTGGACATCCCTGCTGGACAGTCAGGGGTGGCCAGCTGGAGGCCACAATGCAGATGGAGCCTGGGTGGTGAGGGTACAGCCCAGGCCAGAGCTGCTTCCTGCCCAGTCACCAGTGCCCAGATCCTCACATAGGGCAGCTTCTATCCCAGAGCAAACCAGAGGGAGGCTCAGGCCTCCACCAGCAGCTCACAGTTCCCCAAGGCTGGGGCAGCACCCTGACTCGGGCTCTGGATGGACCTCTCCAAGTGATGGCTCTCCTGCACACCCTGACCCTGCCTGTGGGAGGGTACAACTGTGGGGTCAGCTCTCCGGGCAATCACAGGGCCAGCAGCTGCTGCTCCTCCTTGCCAGGCCAGGACACATATCTTGTCACTCTGGTCAGGCAGATGGGCCTGCCCACCCTGGGAGGCACACTGTTGCTGCTGCTGTGGACCTGGAAGCTTGGGAGACTGCAGGGGTCTTCGGGCTGTGTTGGGCCACACACAGGACACTGCAGCTTATGCAGCAGAATCTCTCTGACCTTCCACTGGTCACAGTTCCTTGGAGGCTCAGGAGGAGCTCGGAGGCTGAGGGCTCCTGGGGTGAAGGACAGAACCAAGCGACAGTGATAGGCCACCCGACTTCTAGGCTGGTCCTTGAGGAGCCTAGAGGATCCTGGGAGGTGTCTGCCCACTGTGTTCCCAGCACCACTGCTCAAGGCAGCAAGGGTCAGAAGCAGCTGGGCGGTGCATACACAGATGAACACCATCCAGCTGCTGAGTGGAATGGGATGTGGCCGACAGAGGAGGGACTTTTGACCCAGGCAGCCCTTGAGCGGGATGGAGGAGCCCATCACAGAGGCCCAGTTCGGGGCAGTGCTTCTCACTGAAGCACCCAGGGTACAGGAAGACAGCACACCTGGGGGGCAGCGGCGGCTGGGGGTGGGAAGTTAGTAATTAACGGGACAGAGCCGGGAATGGGGAGACGGGGTTCACGGAGGGCAGCAGTCACAGCTGCAGGGCAGCGTGGACATGGGAGATGGTGGGTGGTGTGTGTCGTGCTCTTTCTCTCCCCTTTAAAGAAGCAGAGAACAAAGCGGCCTAAACCACGTGCCAGAAGGAAAAGGCAGGGGCGGGGCTTCGAGTCTCCCATGCACCAAGAGTGAGCAGTGCAGAGGCCTGGGGAGCGGGGCGGGTGTGGGTGGGATGAGGTCTGGCCTCAAGCGGGCACAGCAGGATGCCCAAGGCCCCGCCCGGCACCTCCCAGAGCCCCGCATTTTTGGAGGGACCAGAAGCGCGGGCTGCCGGGGATGGAGGTCCCAGGGGTGCAGGTGGCCAGGCTGCAAAGGAAGCAGGCTTCCAGGGTTGTCTGCATAGCTGCCACCTTTCACTCTTCGTCACTCTGCTGCTGCTCGTCTCCAAGATCTCCCTGCTGGGCCAGCAGCGCTCCTGGCAGATGACCCTGCATCAGGGAGACAGCCCTGAGAGCATATGACAGCACAAGCTAGATCAAGACAAGGAGACACTTGGTTAAGACAATGGGAGAGAAAATCAATTTGCCGATACTTCTTCTTCAAGTGATGTCTTGAAGCCGCTTCAAAAATAATATTGCCTGACATTCAGAGAGCACAGCTCGCCACTTCCTGAGCACCTAGCATGAGCTCCTCTACTACACCTCGGGACAAGCTCACTGCAAAGTGGCCCTGCCTGCCGGTGGGAAAGATGGAGAAAAAAGTGAAAGGCCCCTCCAGGAGCCAGCCCCCAGGGAAGGCTGGAGGAGCAGAGCCCAGGCCGCCTCTGGCCTGTCTCTGTCCCCAGGCTGGCAGTGGACAAGGCCTGTTTGGGGTGAGTGCCCTGTCCCCTTGCTGGGGTCTGAGCCCAGAGACAAGTCCCCGTGATGCAGGGCACTGTCCTTGGGCTCCATCCTGCCCTTTGCTCCAGGCCCCCACCCTTCTCCTGCTCCAACTCACCGAGGTGCCCTGGGCAGAGCCAGGGTGGGAACCAGGTTTCACCATGGATGACCATGACCCCCATCTTGTGCTGCTGTCTGCTTGATACTGTCAGGTGCTGGGCTGAGAGCCGTGGGCTTGGGAGGGCAGCGGCTCTGCAGACTGTTTCTGAAGACAGGCTCCTGTTCTTAGGCCTTTTGTGGCCCAGGGTGCATGGCCCTGAGCAGGGACAACACAGTCACCCTGGATCTGTGGCACTGCAGAGCCTGGCACAGGTCTGCCAGCTCAGCTGTGCACATGGCAGTGGACTTGTCCTGTCTCACTGTCACTGGTCACTGTGGCCAGTGTGGGCTGTGCACCCCTCTTATACTGCCCAGGTGGCAAATGATACAAAAGTAAGTTGACCAAAGTTGGGTTCTGGCTCTTGGAAACTGCAGACTTCACCTCCTGGTGCTGGTGTCAATGAGTCTGTGTCTCCCTCAGGTTGCCAGAAGTGGCCACACACCCACGGCTCCCATGCTGAGCTTGCGGGGGAGAAGCAGGCCCAGCCCAGACTTCGACATCTGCCCTCTGCTGTCCCAGCCAACGGCTCCACTTCCCCCTCTAAGAGCCATGTGTCCACTGCTTGCTCCGCCTGTGCTAGGAGGAAGCTGTCTGCTTGGCCATGTGGCCAGGGAGCGCAGACAGATGGAATCTGCTTGAAAAATGGACTCCACAGGGCTTGGCAAGGAGGCCCCACACCCTGGCTTGTCTGCTGCTGCCAGACGTCCATGAACTACAGCCCACGCTAAGCCCAGTGCAGGAAGCCTTCAGCGCGGACACTGGGGGCAGATGTGCCAGGAAGGAATGAGTCCCAGCTGGCGCTGTGGGGCAACGTGCCTGCTCCAAGTCAGCAGGCCTTTTGGAGGCGCACTGCATCTTCTTACACAAAGCCTGCCGCCGGGGCTCCAAATGGCTGGGTGAGGGCCGCTGGGCAGCAGGCGGGGCTGTGTCCATGCTGGAGGGGCTCATGTGCTGGGCCGAGCCAAGGCGGCTAGTAGACAGCAGATCCCCAGGCAAGGGTGAGGCCCAGGTTGCCAACGTTGCTCCTGTGTCCAGCCTGATTCTAGGGGGGAGTGGATCCAGACAGTGGAGCTTGGGCTGCATTTAGGAGGGGCCTGGAACACTGCAAGGAGGAGGAAGGACAGCAGGGGCTCCCCAGATGGCTCAGGGGTGGGGTGGGCAGAAGGAGCCAGCCTGGGGTACTCAGCATGGCCCCAGGGTGTGGTCTGGGAAAGCAGGGCCCACCTCGGTGTCTGGCACTGTTCCTGTGGCCAGCACCTCCTGGAAGCCAGAGCCCAGCCAGCAGCTCTCCTCTCTTGGCTCTTGGTTGGTGTCTTGGGGGGTTCTGTAGCCCCACACCTTGGGCACAGCTCTCCTTGTGGGTCTGTGCAGACACTGCTTTGCTACTGGGCTTTGCTTAACTCGGTCCTGACATGAAGCACTCTGGGGAGATCCAGCCATAATTAGGCTCCACCAGAAGTTAACAGAGTGGCCATGGAACCCAGCAATTCTCCTTCAGGGTAACCAAACACAGGGACTCCCACAGCCACTGGTGCCCGTGTTCCTGGCAATGCTATTGTTCACAGTAACCCTAAAGTAGAAGCCCCCCAGGTATCCATCTACAGACCAATGCCCACACGGTAGGTCCATGCACACGATGGCCAATTTTGCAGCCCCAAAAAGGAGGGGGATTCTGACCCATGCGACACAGGGCTGTTCTGGAGGATGTGATGCTCACTGAGACAGTCAGTTATTAAAGATAAACAATGCACAATCTCACATGTAAGAGGCCTTGAGACTAGTGTATTTCATACAAAAAGGAAATAGAATGGAGGACTCAGGAGCTGCAAGGAGCAGGGAATTTTTTCGTGGGTGCAGAGTTTCAGTCTTGCAAGACACAATCATTAGCTGTGATACACTGGCTTGGGTAAAGCCACCTAGCAGGCTGTGTCTGTGGCCGGCTGGCATGCAGGCCACAAGGGGGAGGGAAAGACTCATCCCGGATGTGGATGGCACCAACCAATGGGCTTGCAGCATGGACAGAATAAAAAGGGGAAGAACCAGGAAGTGTCCTTTGTTGGAGAAGGCCTGGCTTTCACTGGTGCCTTTGAGAACTGGTCTGCAGTGCCTACAGGCATCCAGCGCAGACCCTTCTGCCTTCTAGGACACACTCATCAGCCTTCCACTACCCCTGTGCACCGGGGACTCACAGTGAGCCCAGGCCTCCTTCTGCTCTTGGGGCGCAGGCTGCCATTTTGGGTTCTTCTAGTCTTTTCCCACTGGGGGCAGTGGGAGTCCCATTTGACACCTTCTAGCCTGCCGCCTAAATCCCTTGTGCAATCCTACGTGTGTTTGTATTGATTCTCTTCCTCTGGTGAGCCCTAACCAAGGCGCACAATGGAAAGTCTTCTCAGATGGAAGGTGGCATGTGCTGGGGCTTAGTGCCACTGACCTGTACCCTAAACATGGTTTTGTATACTATGCCTATTGTGCCACAGCTAAAACAACACTGATACACAAAAGGCACCTGGTCACCCAGCCCGGGTTCAGCTGGGCCAGCAAGGCTGCTTCTCTGATCACTTCCTGTGGAAGAGTTGGCTCGGGAAGGAGGCATCCCGGAAGCCCCCAGCCTCACTCTGTGGGGTCCTGTGCGCCACCCCATGGGGAGCTCCTGACTCCTCACACAATGCCGTCGGGTGACACATGCAAGCACCACACTTATTACTAGAATCATGCAACCCAGAGGGATATTTTATATCCACAATTGGGGAAAAATGCAGTTTTTAGCATTGAAATAGTTTTCTTAAAAATAGCACATTCCCTTCCCTGTCTCCTGTGAGCCCGGTGTTTATACCTTTTAAACAGATGGTTTGGATTATATCCTCTCCCCATTTTTGACACATGCTTTTCCTTTCCTGGGAGCCCCCCCTGCCTCAAAAAGTGTCGGCCAAAGCCAGAAGAGAGCCCGTGCCAGTGGCTTGACCTTCAGCGGAGCCGAAGAGGCGAATATCCGACCACAATGTGAAACCCACCCTTTCCCACCTAAAGGAATTACAATAAAGAGACAGGGATTCATTTGGCAGTGACTCTGTTAAGTGTTGCATGAAAGCTGAGTCTTTTGGAAGTTTGCGGAGTCTGACGTGACAAACAAGAGCCAATGGTGAACGATCGCCCTGGACACAGCGCCCAAGGCTGCGGAGCCCAAGGAGGACGGTGGGCCTAATTAATCAGCAGCTAAACGGAGAGCAGTGTGGCCGGAAGATCTCGCTGATGCTCGGAGGAGGTCAGGGGAGGCTTGTGAATTACAGGTTGCTGGAGATAAGAGACGAGAGTCTCTGAAGGTCCTACCTCAAACCCTGAGATGGAGCATGGGGATAAATAACACGTCCTTAATGATGCTAGAAAAACAGTAATGACCTGCTGTCAGATGGGCATCGATCGAGACCAGATGGCGGCGGGAACCCACAAGCATCCTGTTCTTCCATCTGCTCTTGTCCGTGGTGTCCCCTGCCTGGGCCGGGCGGGAGGGCTGCCTCTCAGTGCCGTCATTAGCTTTACACGGAGCGGCTTGCTGGGGTTCATGGCTCATTACAGGGTCATGTTTTGTTGATAGTTGCTGCCCAGCAGGGTACAGCAGCTGGGCTACAGGACAGGGCACCCAGGTTACTGGTGGAGCCCGAGCTGCCTCGATGTCTCCCTCCACAAGACCCCATGGCCTGGGACCCCAGAGGCTCTGCATCAGGTTGGAGAGACGACGTCTGTGTGTGGGCAGCTCTTCCGCTTGGGTTACCTGGAGTCCACCTCTCTCCAAGCGCTGCCTCTCTGGTCTGCACATTTGTCTTCATTTCTGTGTGGTGATTGGGTCTGAGTGGCCCTGCAGGGCTGTAGATGCCCGGACTCCACTCCCCAGCCCAGCCTCAGCGATGTCTTCATGCAGGACCAACATGCCAGGCCCTATCACACCAGACTGACTTCCCGGCCACCCTGCTCCTGCCTGTCGGGATGTGGCCAGGTCGCCCAGATGGTTGTCTGAGGAGGCTCGGGAGGGGATGGTGCACCATGGCACTGAACACAGGCGGGGCTGTTGCCTTGCAGCCCTGGGACTGGGGTTCCCTCTCTCAGATCCACCTGTGCCACCCCACACCTGTCCCTGGGAGACATAGGAGCAGGGAAGAGTGGGTGTCTCTGCCCCAGGCCCACCGGGACCCTGAGCTCAGCCAGCACACCACGACCCTGGGGTGGGGGCAGATGCCCGTGGCAGTGATGAGGGGACATGGATGCAAATGGCCTCTCATGTCCCCTCTGGGATGGAGCTGTGTCAGTTGGGTGGAGCCTCTGCTGGTGCCAGGACTTGGGGGCATCCCAGCACCCTGTGAATGATTTGTCTGGGTCTCAGGGTTCTGGGTCCCGTGGAGATCTCTGCACCTCCCCCTCCCCCAACCTTCTCAGCTTCTTTTCAATTTCAAGGCTTTTGCTCCTTCTGCAGAATGCATTAGCTACTTCTGGGATGATAAGGAAATCAATTTATTACACTGTCTTATCTGAGATAGACCTTAACCTCAATGTACAGCGGGGCAGGGGTTGTGCTGTGCCATCCCCTGTGGGAAGGGACAAGCTGGGCTCCAAGAGAGGGAACAGCTGGGTGTGGTCCAGGCCATGTAGCTGTGCTGATGGGCTGGGGGCCTTGTAAGTGATTTGGCAGCCTGGGAAGCACACCCAGCATCAGCTGCAGAGGCTCACCTCTGCCCAGCTAGGAAATGACCTTGTAGGGTGGCCTCTAAACCCCAAATTAGTGAGGGCATCTTGTGGTAGAGAGGGGTCTGTGGGACAGTCACACAGGCTGTCCAGGAGGGGTGCTCCAGACACATGACTGCCCCAACAGAGCCCTGCAGTGGTACTGCTGGGTGTGGTCAACATCTTCTCGAAGCTCTGTGTTCAGGATCTAGTTCCTGGGGAACAGGGAATAAATAACACACAAACACGGCACAGTCTGGGAAAGCAGCAAATGAGGACAACGAGCACAATCATTAAAAACAGGAGGGAGGAGAAGTGATTTTGGGGTTTTACAGGAAAGCAGGATTGACAAAATTTTTATACCCAGCCACACTGTCTCTCAGGGTGCAATCTACAGCCTTCTCCAGGCCAGAGGTGAGCGGGGCCGTCAAGCGCTGCCAGGAAGGAGCAAACACAAGGCCCTTACTGGTGGTCACTACACAGCTGTGGGACAAGGAGGGCTCTCAGGCCAGGGGCTGAGTGTAAGTCCTTTAAAAATGAAGCCTTAGCCAGCAGTTCTGGGGGACTTGTTGCTCAGGGTGTGATTCCCCTGTTATAAACCTTGACAGTGCAAATGTGAGAGTCAAACAGAGTCAAGTATCTGCCATGTCACGGGGGATCCATCCAACAAGGGCCACTTCCATGGCCTGGTCCCTCGAGGTTCCAACAGAGGCAAACACTTCTATAGCCTGGTGCCACACAACTGTGGTAGTGAGATTATACACGGCACTTCACCATGATAAAGAGCCGCCTAGCTACTGGCTACCTCTGCCATCCCTTTCCTAGTCACTTTCTCTGTTGCTAAGACAAAATGCCCAACACCGGAATCCTAAAGGAGCGAAGGTGTATTTGGCTCACAGTTTGTAGAGGCTTCAGTCTACTTAGCTCCAATGCAGGGCCACATGGCAGAGGAGAGGCTGCTCATAGCTTGGCATCCTGGAAGTAGAGGGTCAGGGAGAAGCCCGGGAGGGAAACACTGTACCACCTTCCGGGTCATGGCCACGCCCACAGAGACCACGCCCACCTCCTCATCAGCAAGCCAGCTATATGCCCCAATCCAACCTCTTTTTGAATGTCCCAGAATGGTCACATGAGGCTCTAGCAAGGCAGCTAGATAAAACCATAACAATATCATATTTCTATCAGTTTCAAGAGTGTCTTCCTTCTGCTCCAAAAACACAACGGCTCACCGCACCAGCGGAGCACACTACCCCAGGCCAGCAGCCGCCTCTTTTACCTTGTGCCTGTCCTGTCTCTGGGTCACACTGCTTTCTCTTGTTCATTTCGTCTCATGGGGCTCCGTGCGTTACCGCCGAGGGGCTGCACACTGTTCCCATGCACCCACATGACCTGAACCTGCAGGTGGGTGGCCACCACCAAGCTCTATGAGTGTCCTCCGCTGCGCCCCACAGTGACAAAGTCAGTGACCACTTCGTCTGTCACAAAGCATCCCATCCTTAGGTGACATGTGCCAGTAACTGAAAAAGCCTGAAATTCTGGAGGGGTGGGATCACATAGCGGAGTCTTACATCCCTCATCTTCCTGGTGGTGGGCAGATCAGGGGGCACATAGACAATCAAAAGACACAGAGGGAAAGCAGTGGGCTCGATCTAGTGTGTAAGTGGGTGACTTCTCAGCTTCAGAGAGAACGCTAGAGCGGCCCTGCTGGTGGTCAGCAAGCCGGTAAAGCACAGAAGTTTCTCTAAGTGCACTCCTGCTGCTTCCTTTGTCTTATTTTTAAACTCATCAGCGCACGTTTGCAGTGCGCACTGATTACGCTCCAGGAGGTGCCCCTCGCCGACAGGTCTCGGCTCCTTTTCGTCTTCCTTCCCTCACTCCCTCTCCCAGTCGCTCAAGGTCTGTCTCTCTGCTTCCTGCTATCTCTCTTCTATCTTGTTCTTTAACTCATTAATCCTTTTGTTTAATGAGAGTAAAATTAAATTCACGTTTTCGTTGTAAACACAGCGTGTCTGCACAGCACCACCTCGGGGCGCTGGGCTCTTTCTGTCACTCATCTCTTCCCCTCCCCGTCTGCTTATCTATCAGAGACGTCTGCATCCTTCATGTGCGCTTGCTGGGTGTAGGACTGGGGACGATGATGCGTTGCCTTCCCTTTTGTGTTCTGGAAAACTTTGGTTTTTAGAAGCAGACACACACTTGCACCAGAAGGGTTGCAGAGTGGAAGGCTGGTGTCAGGGACGGAGGCCGCCGTGGCTGGAATTACACAGCTTCGCCTAAACCACTCAGCACGTGGGCGGTGCAGTGACAGATGACTGTGGTCGCCGTCATCTAACTGAGCTTTGGGGCTGAGACCACACTGGGCCAGACCCCGTTCCTGCCCTGTTCCTCTCCGTGGCAGGTGTTCTGGAGCCCGGGCCTCCAGGGGAGCCTGGTGAGGAGGCGGTGAGCCAGGTGAACTGGAGGAGCCCACCCTGAAGTGCCCTTCAGGGCTCCTCAAGGGTGACTGGACCCCTGTCGTGTTCCATTACGATCGTTTCTATCCGTGGGCCACCAGCAGGCTTATGTCATTGCGCACCTGCGACAGCTTTGCAGCTGCCCTGGTCCCAGGGCACAAGAAACTCTCAGCACAGGATCCCGGCCTGAATGAATGGGTTTAATTTGGTGACACCAGGTCTGGGCCCCCAATTCCCCTCTCCAATATGCAGCACCCCAGAGCCCCGCGCCCTGGTCAGAGACCTCAGCCCACGCTGCATAATGGCTTCCCTTTCCCTTTTGTGAATGCGGCAGGTTTAAATGACCCGCACTGCCACGCACTTGAAAGGCAAGTCTTTTATTTCGCGGGGGGAACTTTCCCACATTTTTCTTCCTCTCCCGAGTTAAAGAAAACATCAGGAACATGCCATCCTGACTGGTATTTACCACGGCGAGCGGCTCAGCTTGCTTCTGGGGGGCGGGGGAACGGGAGCTTCTGGAGATCCTGCTCCCAATAAAACTGCTGGAGCAAGGTCAAACATTCCGCGAGGAGATAAAATGCTAATAAATGGTGGTCATTGTCCCACATTTCCCAGCTCACGCAGTACATCTCTGTGGCGTCGTTCTCCCCTTGGTTGAATCCGGTGAGTAATTTCTGACTGTATTCATTGCTGGAGGATATATTTCTTCAGAGTTAAATATCACTAGCTGTGCATTTTGATATGCACGATGCAGGCTGCAATTTATAACCGACAAGATCACCCGCGAATCGCGGGCTGAGCTGAGAAAGAGGCCAGAGGAGGCCCGTGCCAGCTCCCCTGTGTTTATTTTAGAATTTGTTTGCCAGGGAAACATCGCCTCCAATTCCACCACTGAGTTTTAATCCAGGACTGCTCATTCTTTTCCGACAGTTCTCCGCCAGGCCCCGGGCGTGCTCACCGTGGGCCCCACCTTCCCACTGCCCGCTGTGCTCAGTGCCTGTGAGGGACAGAGTGGGGGCATAAAGATCGGGGAAGAGGGCGACCCCGGAAAGTGCTGGGAGCAAGGAGGCCCGAGAGCCTGTGTTGTAGCCCGAGGCTGTGAGGACAATTAGAATCAGGACACAGCATTTATAATATTATTTTATGATGGTCACCCAGAGTTAAACACAAGAAAGTGCAGGAAATCTATCCACAACCCTAAAGACCCAGAATATTCAGCCTGGATCCCACAGCAATGCCCTGTATGAGTCCAGATGAAGACCCAGAGCCCATGACAATGCTTCCCATGAGTCCAACTGGAGGTCTAGGGCGCACAAAAAGGACTCATGCCAGTCTTTTTTATGGATCCGTGCTGGGAAGGCCCAAAGGTCAGTGGTAGAAGTTAGAAAGTCTATGCCAATGGGGTGAAGGAGCTGTGCCAGTAGGTGGGAGGTTCTATGCTGGAGCCGAGAAGTCATGCTCAAAATAAGAACCAGGTCTGCCCTGAAAAGCACCACAGCCATCCTTAGCAGCAAGGTCTCTAGCTCCTCTGATGAGAATGGCTGAACTCGTATCTGAGAAGCCAGCATGACAGGCTCCTCCAGGAAAACCCACAATGCCTTGCTCTTCCTCTCCACGTCTCCTATTATGCTGGAACTTTCTTCAGCTGGGCCATCTACCCTCAGCACCATGCTGGTTTAATTCAGCTAGTGTTAAGCTGACCACCAGTTTTTAATCCGCAACCGCCTGGATGCACAGCTGTCCTTTGCAACCATAGATTTGGGCTCCGAGGGGACTACGGCTTCTCCAGGCCATCTCTAGGGAGGGGCTCGGTGCCATGTGGCTGAGTCACCAGGGTAAGAGGAGCGGGGAGTGTGCGATGCCCTGAGTGTGGCACCCGGGGCTGACCCTGAGCTCTGGGAGGGCTGAAGGCAGGGGAAGAGCCAGAGCTGCAGAGTGGGCCCCCTGCCCTGCCTTCCCTCTCCCATCCTCCTCTTGGTCCTTCTTCTCTTGGTCACTGTCAGCCCCAGAGGTGTGCTGCCGGGTGGAAAATGTGCTCAGCCCCCACTCCTCTGTGCCTCAGTTTACCCATCCCTAGCATAAGTCTGTCCCCCTCCTCTGGCTGCAGGTGTGTAACATGGTGCGTGGGAAGCTGTGGGTGCTGGGCAACCCTGCCCCCTCTGTGTTGGTGTGGTGTGGGGCACAGCCCCGCTCCACGTTGGCCTCATGGGCTCAGGGGTCCCCAGCAGAGGCCATGGCATAGGAGACTCATGTGCAGCTGCCTCCACGTGGGGCCAGGTGGAGCTTCTCAGCCTGAGCCTCTGTTTCCCTCCTTGTGTCTCCTCTCCCCCAGAGATTCCCACCCAGGGTGCTGTGCTGGCCCAGTTATTAAGGGTTTCCTGCCTGTGAGGTGGCAGTCACAGCCCAGGGCCCTCCCTGGGCAGGACCACAGACTGCTAACTCACAGCGTAGATGGCGCCCTCCTGGCCCCTGTAGTGGCATTGGCAGCTTGAGCCCCAAATAGGTCAGATCACACCAGGAGAGCAGCAGGACAGCACGGGGCCTCCCAACAGACCCCGCGGGCTCCTCTCTTGCAATTGAGGGAAAGTGGCTCCCTGTGACCACACCCCGAGTGTGCTTTCCCTAAGAAGCTAGAGGAGACCAAGATGCCCTGTCTGCCAGCGCTGCCACACCCTCTGCATTCAGCAACTAGGGTCCTCTTTGGAGGGCCTGGACAGCCTGCCAGCATTGATGGCACCTGTCTGTGGTCACCCCAATAGCAGCTGCTGTGTGCTACCATGTCCTGCCTGGTGCACGAGAGGGACACAAGCTCAGTGCCCAGGGGCCACGGCTCTCGGCCAGGATGGGCTCGACCAGGCGCTCAGAGTGATGCTGTCCTGGTGGATGAGGGCTGGCAGAGAGTGGGGGTCTCAGCTCCTAACTGCTGAATTCTCCAAAGCCCGGGAGGTGTTGGCACCTCGTGGGTGATAGATTTGGCACCATCCCTGGGGACAAGTCCCAGCGGTGGTATTTCCTTCAGCATCTGTATCCCAAGGGTAAGGGACAGTGCAGGAGGAAAGGGGAGCCCAGCAGATGAGGCAGTGGGTGGCACAGGAGGGTAGCAGAGGGGGCTGCTGCTCCCCTGGGGCAGTTGCCTGGGAACTTTCCAAGGCCACCCAGACAGTCCCCCTTCAGTGTGGGCCAGAGTTGTGACACTGAGACTGGAGAAAAAGACACAGGCCTGGCATGCTCCCCTGGCCTTGGTCACCCACTTGAGCAGCTGCTGGAGGAGCTGGGGATGTGTTTCTCTGATCATTCAGACTCCTCGGATTCCTTTGAGATCTCCAGGGCCTATCTTGTGGGGAGATATGTGGCAGGTTTCTAGCAGGACATAGGCTGCCTGGGGACCACTTCCCAGGGTGCCAGCACTGGACATGAGCCTTGGCTCTGTGTGATGCCCTTTCCTATGCCCGCCTTGGGCATCCTTTGCCTTCCCTTTGCAGTGGAATCCAGCTCTGTCCACCTAGTCTTCTCTCCAAGCCCTCTGGGATGACACTGCCACAGTCCATGGCCTGCTTGACACCTGGTTTTGACTGTCCTGGGGGTGGGTTAGTGTCCTGGGAAGTTCCTCTGAGGCTTAACACTGAAAACATGGGGTCCTGGAGGGTTCTCTGCCTGACACTGGGCGGCAGGTGGTGTGGGCAGCCAGGGTAGTGCAGGGTGAGACTGTACCGGGGACTGGGCTGCACCTGCTGTCACTGGATGCAGAGCAGCTCCAAAGCCGTGGGCTGCTGTCTGTTCCCTGGGCTCTGCCCCTCCAGAGCAGCCACTGCTGGCCCCAGCTCATCCCCCAGACCCTGTGAGTCCCCCTACTCTGGGCCACTTGGCTGCCTCGTGGGCCCTCGTGGGCCCTCGTGGGCATGGGGACCTCAAAGGAGTCAACAGCTGTGCTTCTTGGAGATGGCCAGGCCTGGGCAGCAGGGCACCCCATCTCGAGTTCCTGTGCCAACTCAGGGTACCCCACAACCCAGGAAGACGCAGCCCTTCCACCTGGCCCACACAGACCCTCTCTGCCTGGAAGTAGGATGCAGGGAGGCCCAGGAAGAGTTTCAGATCTTCCCAGCAGGCCAGGCAGCCAGTGTGTGGTGTGCGCTAAGTTCCCCACCAGGACTGTTCCTTCCTGGTCCTGTAGTCTGCTCCACTCCTCGGGGAGGTGTGGCTGACTGCTGCCCAGACCCCAGTGAAGCCGGGATGGACCTGGGGCATTGCAGGCTCAGGCTTGGTCTGGTGCTGGTGGAAAGGCTGCAAGGTTTCCCAGGGATCCCCAGTACCCCAAGATGCTACCTCTTCTTCCCTGTGTTTCTGCCAGGTTCCTAAGCTGGCAGAGATGGAGACTGATGCCAGCCAACCCTGTGGGGGTCAGGAGTACCACATGCAGAGCTGATACAGCTCAGAGACAGCTGGAGCAGTGGGCACAGGGCCAAGCCCCTGACCTTAGCGCTGCTCTGTCCAGGTTGCTGACCTGATGGGCCGAGCTGCTTGGGAGTCAGGGTCCCCAGTGCACCTGCATCCTTGTCCTATGAGTCCCAAGGGAGGCGCCCTGTGTGAAGGACAATACTGTCCTTTGTGGGTGGGTGGCTTGGTGAGGTGAGGGTGGAGCAGCCTCAGACTGGGTCCAGCAGGCCACCAAGCCCCACCCACCCAGAGGTTCTCAGAAGGATGGAAATGACCAGGTGGGGAGGACAGGGGACGCCATGAGGGAGGTGACACCAGCTTGGGGCAGAAATGCTGCTTCACGTTTCGGTGCTTTCCAAATGTCTTCATGTAAAGCAGCTTCACCCAGAGTGGGAACCAGCCAGGTACAGGGGAGAGCACACCTGTCATCCCGGCACTCTGGGAGGCTGAGGCAGGGAGATCACAAGTTCAAACTCCACATCAGCAACTTAGCAACTTAGTGAGATGCTGCCTCAAATTAAAATATTAGAAAGGCCTGGGGACACAGCCCGTGTGGAAGACCTAAATTCAGTCTCCTGTGCTGCACACAGGAGAGGGATAGAGACAGAGAGGAAGGGGGAAAGGGAAAGGGAAAACGGGGTGCCATGCTGTGCACAGCAGGGAGCAGAGGGGAAGAGCCCGGGAGTTCCCAGGGTCCCAAAGCTGTGTGCAGGGCTCAGTGTCCTCTGCAGGGAGCACCAACCAGGACTGAGGGTGCAGAGCCTGACCTGGCCCCGCTCATGACGTCCCCAGTCGCTCCAAGCCGTGGTATACAATGGCACCCAGCTCCTTAGCTAGAATCTGCCAACAAAATGTCCAGCTGAGGCGGTGACAGAGGCACTCACTGTGCATCCTGCTGTCCCTTCACAGTTTTTGGTCCTTGCTGCCCTGCCCCGATCCAGGGAGCAGCGCACCTGCTGCCCCCAGGTGCGCTCTGGGAGGTTTCTGTGACCTTGCAGGTGTGCTGTGAGCTCCTGGCTGGCTTCATACAGCGCATGTGCATTCGTGGCTTTATTTTTGTAGTGTTCTACTTTGGGGCTGACTGTCCCAAGGTTGCTGGTTCCTCCATGCTGACCCTGTCCTGGCTGCTGGGCGGCCCCCCACACAGAGCCCATGCTGGGAGCACCTCGATGCAGGCCCCCTCCAGGGGAGCTGCTGGGGTCTGTGTCTCCGCTGCCTCATCCAGTGGGCTGCAGGCACCTGCTGTTTACCTCCTCTGCCCTTCTAGGGTCTTGAAATAAGAAGGCTGTGCGCCCTCAGTGTGTCCACATGGAGCCTCCGTCCAGCTGCTCCCAGGGCCTGGCACTGCACAGCATTTCCATAATCCCGAGTGTCAACAGTGACGTCGCAAGGACACAAATTATGTGGAGTATAAGAGTGTATTCTATGCAAACCCCTCCTCTTGCCACAGACAGGACTTGATCACCAGAGGGATTGGGCGTCCCAAGGACCTGCAGTGAGTTCTGCATGTTCAGGCTGTATTTGACCTCTGGGCTCCTAGCAAAAAAAAAAAAAAAAAAAAAAATCTGTAAAGTCTGGTGCAGGGATAGAGCTGGACCTCAGAGCTGGGGTCAGCCCAGGGCGCAGGCCTGGAGTAGTCACTATCTGCAAAGGCTTAAGCACAACAGGGTAGAGACACAGACAACGGGAACCTGAGCAGGAGGCTCCATGGAGCCTGGCCAAGTGTGGGGTACACACCTTCAGGAAGGAGCTGGAAAAACTCGAGCCTGCAGCTCAGAGAGGGCCGACATGGGTGGAGTGCACTGATCTGATGGGCGCTGTCAACTCCTGCAGAGTCTCACGGAAGGAAGTGGAGGGAGCACCTGCAGGTGCCCAGCCCAGTGCATCTCCCGTGGTCAGATCAGCTTGGGCACTGCAGGACCTCAGGGCCAGCATGGCGAGCATCGCTGTCACGGAGCAGGAAGTGTTAAAGGAAAACAATACCCAGTCATGTCACACAAGTGAAGACCTATTACAGCATTTTAAACTACATTTCGTTCTAGATTTTTCCTTTGATCTTAAAAAATAAAACACAGACTGTGCCAAAGGCCAGGCCCTGTTCCTGGAGCTCTGACTAAGCAGGTGAGATGATGCTGCAGCTGGGGGCCTTGGCAGCCCCTCTGTGGTAGAGACTCAGGCTCTGGTGCTCTGGGAGTGGACCTGTGGTCAGGTGGTCAGGGACTCCCTGGATGCACAGAGGCTGTGGGTGGCAGCTCGACCCGTGCTGCAGACGAAGCCCAGGGGACCCTCCTCTCAGCCTATCAGCGCGGCTGCTGAGTGGTGCGGCCAGGATGCAAACCACTGGCTCCTTCCACCAGACAGTGGTACCCACAGTCATTCAACACACCTGACAGTCTGGCCTGAGGTCCACAGCAGTGAAGGAGGAGGGACACTCCTGCTCGCATGAGCTTGCACTCTCATGTGCAGGGTGATGCTGTGCACACCCAAGTGTGCATGGTGTGTTCTATCCATGTGTGCAATGACAAATAATAAGCTACACACAAGGGAATAAACAGGGTGCCCCAGGCAGGGCCTTGAGGAGGCTGCACAGGGGACCTGGGGGTTACATCTATTAGGTGGTCTGGGGAGTCGGGCAGATGTGTCCTGCAGGTGTGGACACTCAGGAGCTGGGACGGGGCAGGTGTTGTGTCTGTGGGCAGGAGCAGCAGTGGTCTTAGATTGCCTATCCTAGGAGGTGTTAGGGTCCTGCTGACCACACAGGGTGAGTTAACGAGAGTCTTCCTGCTTCTGGTTTTTGACAGGAATCTGAAGAATTGATATCATTTCCTAGAAGCTTGATAGGGTTCCCCAGTGGGCGTCCCAGCCTGTGCTCCTCGGGGGAAGGTGAGTAATGACTTCCCTCATTTCTTTAACCACTGGACAGGTGCAGTGTGACTTCCCAGCTGGCAGTCTGGGTCCTGTAAGCCATCGGTCTGTTCCTTTCCATGGTACCAAACGCATGGACACAGATATCCGTACACACAACTTTTCTTAACTGGCTTTGGTGACCCCGTGGCTGCCCAAGTGGCCACCACGCTTTCATTTCTGATATTAGTGATTTATGTCTTGTTTTCTTGGCTAGGCCAGTGAAATGTTTTCAATTTTATTGATCTCTTTTAAAAGCTTATTTTTTAGTTTTGGGTTCATTGATTTTCCTCTGTTGTTTTGCAGTTTTCAATTTCATTGATTTGAGCTGTTATTTTTACCATTCATTTATTTTCTGTTCGCTTTAGGCTCTAATTGCTTTTTTCCCCTCGCATTTCCTAAGGTGGAGGAACAAATGATGAGCTTTAGATCTTTTCCAATGTATTCATTCAGTGCTACACATTTCTCTCAAAATATTGCTTGCACTGCGTATTAGAAATTGTGGTTACGTTTTTATTAAATTAACTTTAAAAATATTTAGAATGGTTTTGAGTTTACAGAAAATTTGCAAAGGCATGAGATTCCACATATATCCCACGTCCTGCGTACCCTGGTATTAACATCTTACATTAGTGTGGTACATGTTTGATTACTTGTGCATCAATATCCATAGAATTTTATCTAAAATCCACAGTTGCCTCAGATTCTTTGGTTGTTACCTGGTGTCTTTTTCTGCCCTGGGATCAACACAACAGCTTTTCATCATGTCCCCACTAGAGAAGTGTTTTAGAAGACTTTCCTGGTTTTAAGCATACTGATCAGATCTTTTATAGAATGCTCCATTAATATACTGTATTTTTTTTTTCATTTGGTTCATTTGACTTAGACCTTCTACTCTAATCCATGTTCTCGTTAGAAATGGGTGGGTTACTCTGCAAATACTTTGAGATTTTCCAGCAATTTTTAGGCTATTTATTCCTGATTTGGTTTCGTGTGATTGGAGAACATGGCCTGAGTTTCAGTTTAAGGCGCCTTTGTGGCTAAGAATGTGGTCAGGCTTGGTGACAGGCACCACTGGAACCTCAGGAGAACATGCCTGCTGCACCGGCCCCTCCCGCAGGCTCCGGGACGGATGCATGAGTCCTGGAAGACTGCAAAACTCTGCTCCTCAGCGTATCACATCCAACCCCACACCGGGTGTGTTTACTAAAGAGCTGCAGAGGAAAGGAACTGCAGGGAGTGGCAGGCGATTTTCCCAAGTCAGCTACGGAAGTGGAAAGACAATGCTTTCACTTCTGCTGGAAGATGAAAAGCAGGACTCATTTAAAAAAGCAGACTTCAGAAAGGAAGACAAAAATCTTCTCACGAGCTATCATTGATGGAAGCAGCACAGAAGGCAGGTTTAGGATGAAACACTGGTGAGGGACCACAATTAATCACAACGTAGAATTTTCAACAATCTCAATCAAGACACAACGGTTAAGGGGTTTCTTAGCTTAATTTTTTATCTGATTAAGGCATCAGTTAATGTTACTCTCATGACACCAGGCTGAGCAGCTCACTGTGAAACGGAACAAAGGATTTCCAGTGTCCTCAGGGCTGTGAGCTTACAGTCACCGCACACAGCACCTGGTTCTCCCACAGGCACAACTTCCTCCTGGCACAGAGGAGCTGCGCTGGCTGGAGCGTCCCCTACTCCGGGGTCTCCCACTCCCAGGTAGCAGGGTGCAGGATGCTCAGTGCTGAACGGAGGCGCAGGTACTGCTGGAAGCTAGCTGCTCTTTCTACTAACCTCTGCTTTATCAAAAAAGCAGGACATTTGCATTGCGCTACAGGAACGTAGATGTTATCTTGTGACCCTTAAACAGTAAATGAGAGATTTTTCTCTTTAAAAAGGCAGAGATGATATCTTCAACATATGTGAAATAATCACAGATTTAAGGTCTCAAATCTCGTAGTAAACCTATAAGAATGAAAAGTAACAAATACATTTTCATGTAAATAAAACACGGAAAGAGTTTATGGCTGATAAATTTTATAAAATACAACTTTAGTTCTTTAAGCAGAAGGGAAATGATAGAAAAAGAACAAAAAACCCTGAAGAACAAAAAATATGAAAATATATGAACGTTGATATGCAAATTCAAATTATATATTATACACATAAATTATATATTACATATATATGCATATATAAGTATATGCACTGGATATATAAATAAATGTTGCCTATATGCCACAAATACAATAATGATGTATCAAATACACATATATGAAATTATGTACCTATCTTAATGCATGTATTAATATACATGATTATACCATATATACATTACGTATATGTAGTGTGATGCAAAAGTTATACAAAAGTTGGTGTTAAAAGTTAGACAATGTTCCTTGTATTTTCTACGATGAAGATGAAGCTATTGATTAGTGACTTATGAATGTTACTGTAATCATTGAAACAATTGCAAAATGCCACAGTATTACACCAGTCAGAAGAAAGCAAGGGTGATACAAAAGGAACCAGGGAAGAGGATCCAGGAGAACGTGCAGAACAGCTGACAAACAGGAACCTAAATACATCAGTGTCAACTAACTGGATGTTGCATTAGAGCTACAGGATCCTAACAATAACTTGCGGAGAAATTGACAAGTAATCATAAGTTATTGACAAGAGACACTTGGGGCTTCACTTATTCTGTTGTTGTTGCTAAGACAAAATGCCCAACACCACAATTAAAGGCAGGAAGGGTTAGTTCAGTCGGGAGAGGTTTCAGTCTATGGTGGACGGCTCCAGGGCAGGGTGGCTTGGCAAAGGGGCACGGAGAGGAGAAACCTTCCACAGCACAGCAGGCAGGAGGCGGCAGCCTGCCTCTCCCCTAGTCCCCTCCTGGTTGCCGACCTTTGGGGTGGAGCCACCCCACCCAAAGGCCTTGCCACACCTGCACCCAGAGCTGCGTTGGACCACGCAGTGGACTGAGTTAGTGACCACACAGCCTCAGTCCCAGCACCACACACCCTAGGTCCAGTTACTCTGAAGAGCCCCAGCTATGGCCGCCTGAGGCTTTGAGGGGATACAGCATAACAGCTGGAGGACTAATAGAAAGAAACGGAGGCAGGGAAGCAGGCGCCTCAGAACCCTAAGAGCACCTTTCTCCCATCTCCTCCCCTCCAGAGGGGTGCAGCCTGGAGTCCAGAAAGTACTCACGAAACAGCAGCACGGAGCAGCTGGCAGACAGTGATTTACACCGAGTGTCTACTCAGATGTCAGGCTTTTGGCAGCCACGTTTTCATGCCTTCCTTGCAAAACCTGCGGTTACTTTTCAAGAATGAGCTCATGAGACTCTGGGCAGAACAAGTTTCCCGCTCTGTCCTCAGTGCTTGGCTCCCAGCGGGCTTGGCACTGTCGCTCCCAGACCTTTCAATGGCCCGTTGCAGCTTGCAGCAGGGTGATAAACCCCAGGTTTCTCCACCTCCACCAGTGCACTCTTTGCTAGATATGGAGCTCCAAGTCCAACTTCCAGGTTCTGATGTGCAGGGACTGAGTGGCCATGAGGAGCCTGAATTCTTTGCCAACCTCTGCCAAAGTCATCATGAGCCACTGGTTCATCTGCTCAGTGAGTTTTGGTTAATTTTGAAGTCAGTAATGAATAAACTATACTGGCAGGTCTGCTCTCTTACCCGAAGGCCACACCCTCAGATACATAAGATTTCAAAGTCAGTTTCTTTGTCCATCTCAACTCAAACTGGGTGCTGAATGCATCTGTCAGCCTGAGCCTGGTTATGCTGCAGGACAAAAATGCCCATGTGCCAGGGGTTCAGGGAGGATGGGTCTCTCATGTGTGGCCACCTCCAGTGCTACAGGAGGACACAGTGACCCTTAAGATCTTGTGCAGAGTGATGTACACCAATTCTTCCCATGTTTCATGTTCCACTGCCAAGCATAGAGACAGATGTCCCCACATCATGGCAGCAGGAGCCCAGCCAACCCGGCCAGCCTGAGATCACCCTGGCCCTCACTCCCAGACCTTTCCCATCTGTCCCCATGCTTCCCTCTGGGATCCGCCCCTTCGCCTCAGTCTGGTGAGACCGACACCTTCCCCGGGACCCCAGCCTGGTCACACGCCCAAGTCTGGCTTTTCATGACACAACAGATGGTGTAGAACCAAACCTGGACAGGAGAGCGGTCCTGTGACAGGTTGGCAAAGGCAGTTTCTTCCATTTAAACCTGGGATCCTGCGGGGACAAAACCTTGTCATCACAATACAGGAAAGGTTGTCTGGAGCTGTCTCTCTCATTCCATTAGGTTTTAATGTCACATACATAATACCACGTCTCTTAATATACTGACTTCCCTTGCAGGGTCCACAAATCATTACAATATCTAAAACTGTTTTGTCCACTAAGAAACAATTTCATCTACTTGGGGGAGAATCCCCCAGATGTGTGCCTTTTATTAGTGCGTGTTTATAGTACGCAATGCTTACTTTCCTTGTGTGGAATCAGGTGTGTACAAATCATACACCTTAATTCTCTTTCCACTTCCTCCCCCGTCCCTCCTTCCCTCCATTTCTTGGTTCCCTTCCCCTCGGAGAAAGATCTGTCTCCCCCCTTCCTGTTGCTTATCTTTCATTTTGCTTTTATTTATACTTTGCATTTCTCATAGAAGAGAAACTATGTGATATGTAAGCTTGTGTATCTCATTTATCTTCCTTAACATTACAGGCTCAAGGTGCATTTGCACTCCTAAGGAAGGAGGTTGCATTCCTAAGCTCAGCACTCAGGGAGGCTGAAGCAGGAGTCCGGGCTGGACAGCTTAGTGACACAGAGAGACGCTCAATCAAAATACAAAACATTAAAAATATTAAAAGGGCAACTTAGTGAGAAAACCCTGAGTCCAATTACTGGCACTTTAAGGAAAGGTTCTTTCAATAAAGTCAGTGCAGAGAAAGGCAGAGCTGTTGATTCTGTGGGTGGCACAGGGTCCCTGGGTTTAGTGGGGTTGGCAGACCAATGTGGTGTTACTGGGCAATGGCTGGAGGAAGAAATGTGAGGGGGAGGGATGGATGGATGGATGGATGGATAGATGGATGGATGGGTGGATGGATGGATGGGTGGATGGATGGATGGATGGATGGGTGGATGGATGGATAGATGGATGGATGGGTGGATGGATGGATGGGTGGATGGATGGATGGGTGGATAGATGGATGGGTGGATGGATGGATGGGTGGATGAATGGGTGGATGGATGGATGGGTGGATGGATGGTTGGATAGATGGATGGATGGGTGGATGGATGGATGGGTAGATGGATGGATGGATGGGTGGATGGGTGGATGGGTGGATGTATGGATGGATGGATGGGTGGATGGATGGGTGGATGGATGGATGGATAGATGGATGGATGGGTGGATGGATGGATGGATGGATGGGTGGGTGGATGTATGGATGGGTGTATAGATGGATGGATGGATGGATGGGTGGATGAATGGGTGGATGGATGGATGGGTGGATGGATGGTTGGATAGATGGATGGATGGGTGGATGGATGGATGGGTAGATGGATGGATGGATGGGTGGATGGGTGGATGGGTGGATGTATGGATGGATGGGTGGATGGGTGGATGGGTGGATGGATGGGTGGATGGGTGGATGGGTGGATAGATGGATGGATGGATGGGTGGATGGATGGATTGGTGGGTGGATAGATGGATGGGTGGATGGGTGGATGGGTGGATGTATGGATGGATGGGTGGATGGGTGGATGGATGGGTGGATGGGTGGATGGGTGGATGGATGGATGGGTAGATGGATGGATGGATGGATGGATGGATGGGTGGATGGATGGATGGATGGGTGGATGGGTGGATGGGTGGATGGATGGGTGGATGGGTGGATGGGTGGATAGATGGATGGATGGATGGGTGGATGGATGGATTGGTGGGTGGATAGATGGATGGGTGGATGGATAGATGGGTGGATGGATGGATGGGTGGATGAATGGGTGGATGGATGGATGGGTGGATGGATGGTTGGATAGATGGATGGATGGGTGGATGGATGGATGGGTAGATGGATGGATGGATGGGTGGATGGGTGGATGGGTGGATGTATGGATGGATGGGTGGATGGGTGGATGGGTGGATGGATGGGTGGATGGGTGGATGGGTGGATGGATGGATGGGTAGATGGATGGATGGATGGATGGATGGATGGGTGGATGGATGGATGGATGGGTGGATGGGTGGATGGGTGGATGGATGGGTGGATGGGTGGATGGGTGGATAGATGGATGGATGGATGGGTGGATGGATGGATTGGTGGGTGGATAGATGGATGGGTGGATGGATAGATGGGTGGATGGATGGATGGGTGGATGGATAGGTGGATGGATGGATGGATGGATGGATGGATGGGTGGATGGATGGATGGATGGATGGAGAGCCAAGAGGAGGATGAATACATGAAAGAAAGGTGATCAACAGAGGGCAGTCCCAAGGGGTGGGTGAAGGGTGATAAGCCAGGGTGATGGTGGGTAAATTTTACTGAGTAGCACACTTATGGTAGAGGAGGAAATGAAGGATGGGCCTGGGTAGGGTTATCAGAGAAGGTGCAGTGTAGAACAATGAAAGGGACTTGGTGCCATGTATGAGATATTGTTTGGCCAAATGGAAACGGGGTTACAACTGATGAAGCTGTAAATGAGTGTGGGTTTGAGGAAGACCTGGTTCAAAAACAAAAAGAAAGACAACCTTAAAATGTGCTTATTTTTCATTCAGAAAAACGTGAAACATCATGAATTAGGTCTCTTTCTTCTGAGTGCCATAAGAGTTAACTCTAAGCAAAACAAGGACTTTATTGTTTAACACAGCAGCCTCCAACCGTCACCTGCTCTGCCGGTGCCTGCTGGTCTTGTGGAAATCATCAGTGCATTCCACGCTGACCCAGTGGACACCTGTCTGCCATCACGCATGACCTCTTGGTGTGTGAACCAAGTGGCCCCTTTTCCGTCCCATATTCTCTTTTGGCCTTTAGGTCATGTCATCGCCATGGATTATCTCTGTGTCCTGGTTGTCCATGTCATCACCCTCCTTTTTTTCAGTGATAATTTGGAATTTAGAGTCTCACTGATCTGCTGAATCTCCTCCTGCATCGAGTAGCTGAGAATGTGTCAACACAAGCATGCACAGCATGCATCTCCACCCTGCATGGACAAAACAGAGCCCTTCCTGTGGAACCGTGCTGCTTCCCTGCCTTCCTCATCTTAGCAAACCTCACCATTTCTCAGCAATTCAAGGCCAAACTTAGGCATCACCCTACCTCGGGCCCCCATGGTCCGCGTGGGTTCCTCCTCAGGCCAGTTGCCATCGCCTCAGGGCAAACCTCACACCTCTGACCCTCCTGTCCTTGCTGCCTGCTGCTGTAGCCATACCCAAATCACAGCCGCTGCTTTGTGGAGAACACGGGCTTTCCTCTTTCACTGACCCCATGGAACAGGCAGAATGCTAGCTTAAACTCCCCAGTCATCACTATCCAATGACTTTCCCCAGTCCTTGCACCTCCTGGGACAGAACCCAGACTCCTTGTTGTTCTGAGATCTTCAAGGAAGGACAGAGGAGCCTTCAAAGCTGAATGATGTAAATATCAAAGTCTGGGTAAAGAAGCAATGTGATACTGATGTCTGCATGCCCGTGGCACCAGGGCATATGGAGCCCATCCCTGGTCTCTGCCTATGGGGCTGTGCTCCTTACCCAGGGCAAGCTCCAGCCCAGACTTCTCCTGGAGCTGCTGCCGGCTCTGCATTGCTCACACATGGTGCTTCTGCCCTGAAGGGAGTTGTTCAAGGCAGTGGCTGGGATGTCATCTTTGTAAATATCGCCCAGTGTACACTGGTGCTGTTTCTAATTGATGCACCTAATCTTTTAGATTACAAACACATGGGGCAGGTGACACGGGCGATTGTCCCTGTACCCCTGCCCCTACATGCTCGCCTCATGCAGTGTCTTGCACGGGCTTGTTCTCCTTCCAGCCCAGGGACTAACATCAATGTTCTCCCATCAACTGCAGCCCGTAGTTAACATCCAGATGTGCTCTGGGCTGTGAAGCTGTCCCATGTTTCGCAAATGCCTAACGGTGCCCAGCCAGCATTATCCTGTCGTTTAGAATCATCTCAGCAAGGCCCCGGATTCACCCTCATGTCACGCTCTCATGCCTCGACCTTCCACAGCCAGTGAAATCCAGGCTCTCCAAACATCATGGGTTTGGACCATACCGTGTGTAGCCCTCGAAAGCTGACTGACCTCACTTAGCAATTTGTGATTAGCATCCTCCGTGTGCCATGGTGCGATGGCTCATTTGGTTTTGATCACTGAGTGACACTCCAGGCATGGCTATAGCATCATCTGTTTTCCCATCCATTCATTGAAGGACATCTTAGTAATCTCCAGTTTGGGGACATGATGAGTAATAAAATCGCTATAGACAGCTGTGAGATTTTCCAAAGATGTAATGACTAATTATGTGCTATATCATGCAGGATTCTGTCACTGTAACAAAACCCCTGAGGAAAACAATGTAAAAGCAGGAAAGCTTACTTGGGCTTGTGGTTTCTGAGGCCTCAGCCCACGGTTGCCTGGCTGCCTTGTTTCTGAGTCTTTGAGGAGGACCACATGGCAAAGGGTGTGGAGGAGCAAAGCTGACCCTTTATGGCAGCTCGGAGGGGTGGGGGAGGGGCGGAGAAAGAAAAGGGGAGAAAGAGAGATGGAGGAGTCAGGAAGGGAAGGAGAAAGGACAGCACTAGGGCAAATGTCCCTAAAGTCACGCTGCTTATGACCACTAACTTCAGCCAGGTCCCTTCCCTAAGTTTCTGTCACCTACCGATAGCCCATTGAATTAGGAACCCGTCAAAGAAGTTAACCCACAGATGAGGTCAGAGCCCTAATGATCTAATCCACGCACACTGCTGCGCTGAGGACCAATCCTCCCAGCGCTCTTGGGAGGGACAGTCCGTTTCCAGCCGTAGGGCACGGTGAGTGTATTCTTGGTGCATGCTCGCTGTGGGAAGGAATTCCCGCTCCACCTTCCCAAACAGCTGAGCCACTGTGTGTCTCACCAGCAAGGAATTACCCTCATCAACATTTGCAATTGTCAGTGTTTTGGATTTTAGCCTTTCTAATAGGTTTATAATGGGATCTCATCATCGTTTCAATTTTCAGTTCCCTAATGGCATGTGGCATTGAGCATATGCTTACTGGATATCTGCATGTTTTCGTTGGTGAGATGTCTGATTAAAATTTTTTTTGTCTATTTTTAATCAGGTTTTTGTTATTGTTGATTTTCACAAATGCGGAGAAATGGAATGTAAGGATGTCTTTGGGTATTGTACATCAAGTCCGTTACCAGGTGGGTTTTGCAATAATTGTTTCCTGGTCTCTGGTTTCCCTTGTCATTCTCTTCACAGTGAAGGTTTTCAGAGCAGACGTTTGACATTTCAATGAATTCCAATTTATCAACATTCTTTCACAAATCATATTTTGGTATTACATCTAAAATCACCTCCAAGTTCGAAGTCACCCAGATTTTCTCCTGGAACACCTTGTAGAATTTAGTTTTGCTGTAAACACAGCCATGATCCATCCTGAGTTAAGCTTTTGTGAATGATGTCGGTTCTGTGCCTTAATTATGTTTCTCCTTTTCTGTGCAGATAGATAGCTGATAACTCCAGGATCACCTTTCACTGAACCGCTGTGCTCTTTTGACGAAGACCCGCGGCCTGTGTGTGCGGGAGTCTCTCTCTGGTCTCTGCGCTGTTCTGCTGATGTCTTTGTCTTTCTCCAGCACCACTTTCTCTCAGTTGCTGCACCCGAATGTCTAGACCAGGGTGTGCCAACTTCCCATTGGGTCCTTCTTCAGAATTGTGTTGACTGGTTCGAGTCTTTGACTTCTATTATGAAATTTAGTATCAGCTTGCAAATATCCACAAAATAACATGCTGGGTTTTTAATCAGAATTACATTAAATATTAAACCTGTGTCTTAATTACTTTCTATTTGCTGGGACAAATTCCCAACACCCATAATTTAAAAGAAGAGAGTTTTGTTTTGGCTCATGTGTTTAGTCTGCGGTTGGCCAGCTCTGAAGTAGGAAGGCGTGGTGGAAGGCTCTGGCGGAAGAGAGCTGCTCACCTCATGGTGCTTAGGAAGCAGAGAGATGAGGGAGGAGCTGATGGGGGAAAAGCACCCTTCCAGGTCAAATCCCCAGTGACCACTCCTTCTGACCTCTTCGAGCATCACATTTAGCTGTAATACCTCCATAATCCTCAAAAGCACCACCTTGAGCACACAAGGCTTTGGGGGACCTCTAAGTATGAATCGTAACAATCCATATGTCAAATTGAGAAGAATTCACACCTCAGAAATGTCAGGTTCTCCTGTCCCTGAAAATGGAGCATCCTTCCACTAGTTTTGACCTTGATTGATGGCTCTCATCATAGTTTACTTTTCCTCACAGGATTTCTGTGAAAATTATGTTTCATTTATGCCTATGCATTGCTTTGGTGCCGGCATAACAACACGTCTTTAATTCTGAACTCCAGATGCTCATGGCTCATGCATAGCACATGCGGAAAGCAGGTGACCTTTGCGTACTGACTTGGTGTTCTGTGATCTTGCTTAATGGTTTGGTAGGTCCAATATTTGTATTTGTTTCTGCTTAGTGTTTTCCACCTAGATAATCACCTGAGAACAAGGACTGGGATAGTTTTTCCCAAACTATGTGCTTTTTTTTTTTTAACTTTTCCTATTAAATGTGGATGACCAGGACTATGTCAAAGAGAAGTGGCAAAGGGCACCTTGATTATTAGTGGGGGATCCCAAATTCAAAATATTATTAACTGTTTATGTCCAGAGGAATAGGAGTGGAATGCTTTTTCATTCTGATATTAGTAATGCATCTGTCTTTATTTCTTGGTTAACCTGCTAGAAGTATATCACTTTTACTGACTTTTTCAAAGGGCTGGGTTTTAATTCAATTGATTTTTTCTCTATTGATTACTTATTTTTGATTTCATTGATTTCTATTCTAATTTTATTAGTCTTTCCTTCTGCTTATTTTGAATGTAATTTTGTCCTATTTTCAGAATTTCCCAGGGTGAAACTCTAGATTATGGATTTTAGATTTTCCTTTCTACCATGTACTATGAATTTCCATATAAACAAACGTAAGTTTCATTCCCCTCCACATTTTGGGAGGTAGTTTTTTAGGGCTTTCTTTAAAAACTTCTCTGGAGAATTTCAGCTCCTGGATTCTTTAGCAGAGTGTTATTTAATCTTATGATACTGGGGATTTTCCAGATAACTTTCTGTTATGGAGTCCTAGTTAATTCCATGGCGGCCGAGAGCGTACTTGCTATGATTTACAGGATTTGTTAAGGTTGTTTTATGGCCCAGCGTGTCTGTCTTGGCTAATGTCCCCTGTGAGCTGGGGAAGAATGTGTATCTGGCTGCTGGTGGGTGATGCGCTCTATAAATGTCAATTAGATCCAGGTGACTGATGGCGCTGCCGGATCTAACGGCGCCCTGACGGCTTCCTCCCTCCTGGAAGTGTGGGCTGCTGGAGGTGTCGCGGTCTCCAGGCGCAGGCGGGCTGTCTGCCTCTCCTTGTGCTTCTCCCAGGTTTCTCCCTTGCATATTTTGACACTTTATATGTTGGAGATGCACGTTAATGACTTCGATATATTTGTGGAGAGCTGGGCCTTTGAGCGCCACCTCTCCTTCTTCTGTGACAAAACTTTCCTGTCCTTGGTTCTGCTTTGTCTGAAACTGAGAGAGCTTTCTTTGGTCCACATGAGCATGGTGCAGCCTTCACCCCGCCACCCACACCAGGGCGGTGTCTTGGCTTGAAGTGGTTCTGTCTCGGGCTCGTGTCTTGCCTTTTAACGTGCTCAGAAAATATCTGCTCACAGACAGCATGTCCTCCTCCTCCTTCCCGTCACAGGGATCTAAAGTCTCCGTCCCTGCTTTTGGTTCTTGTGCACTGTGTTTCATCCTCTCATCTACACTCCTCTACCTTCTCTGGTTTTAACTGAGAATTTTATGGAACTTAATTTTTTGTTCTTTGTTGGCAAATCAGTTACACTCCCTTGAAAAACCAAGTTCCCTAAATTTCAACACACATTTCCAAGTCACCCTTTCAGCTTCCTGGGGAGACCCTGCTTCTGTGCTGTACCCAGGAAGCCCAGGTTCCTGGTTCCCCAGTTCACACCATGCTCTGTGGGCTCCCGTCACCAGGCACTGCTGCTATTGTCACCGTTATGTACTAACCTACGCAGAAGGGAGATTAAAGCCCCACCGTACCTTTACGTGTTCTGCATTTCTAGCCCTGTGGCTTTCTGCTCCCTGAAGCTGTCCTTTACCATTTACTGGAGGGCATTCCCTCTGCTGACAAATCCCTTCGGCTTCTGTTTCTCTGAGGAAGTGTTTCTCCCTCACTTGTGAGAGGCGATTGGGTTAAAGGCAGTACCCACCACGGTGGAAGGGCTTCTCTTCGGCACCTTAATGGTCCACTCCAGCCCCACTTGCTTGGGGGATCCTGAGGAGATGGACAGAGCCCCTACCCTGCCTCTCGGGGGGAAGGTTTCACTGACTTGCTCTCCTCAGCCCACGGGTTTATTTCAGATCTGCCCTTTGCCTTGACTTCCTGCAGTTTGAATCTGATCTTCCTGGGTGTGCATTCTGGGCGTTTGTCCAACACAGTGTTCTAGGAGGGCCTGGGTCTCTCTCCACTTTTGGAAACTCAAATATTTATTTTATTCTCTGATTGGTGTCACTTTGGTCTTCCTGTTGCACATGTGGAATTCATTTTGTAACTGAGTCACCGTTCCTGGATATTTTGCTTTGCTTTTCCCTGTGTTTCAGTTTGTGGAATTGTTCCTGATGTGTCCTCTGGCCCACAAAGTCCTCCTCTGGGCCCGGCCAGTCTACGTAGATGGCCACAGAAGCCAGCCTGTCACCCCTATGGTTCCCATTGGCTCCTGGTGATTCCAGGTCTCTGCTGACATTGCCCGTCTGTTCTAGCATGCTGTCTACTTCTTCCATTATTTCCTTTAACACACTAATCACAGTTACCCAAAATTCCATCTGGCTATTCCAACACCTGTGTGACATCTGCAGTGACGTGGGTGCGGCTTTCCTTCCTTAGACTCTGCCACTACTCTCAGCGCACCCTGGAGTTCTTGGTGAAATGGGGAATGGCGCATAGCAGTGGGACCTGAGGGGCCTGGGGTTTCCCCGTGGGGTTTTGTCCACCTGTCCAGAGCTGGCCTGTTTATTGTCTGACCATTTCCAGGGGCTCAGAATGCCGGTCTGTCAGCTCCTTTCCTGTTGTCTCTGGTTTTACCTGCGCCAGCCTCTTTGTATAACTAATTAAATTTTTGATTGATGCCACTATCTGAACAGACTGACGAAGAGCACAGCACAGCATTTGGTTCACATACACACCAAGAGAGATCCCTTCACTGTAATTAGCACACCCTGTCACTTCAATTCTATCGTTTGTTTTCAGGGACTGCACTACCCTCAAAACCCTGTGGGCTGAGGCTCCTAAGACTTTACTGTTAACTGCTTTCCCCCTGCTGGGACTTGGCCTCCCAGCTAACCAGTTTCCCATTGATTGACCAGCCCTACCCCTGCCCAGCCTCCAATAACCACCACTCTCTTTCTTGCATCCGAGACCAACTTTCTCAGAATCCACTGTGAACATGAGATCATTCCAAACCACCGAGATGTGCAGCACTCACCACTCGGAGCATCCTGCTGTACTCCTGGGTCCGCGCTGCAGTTACCGTGATTAAATTTCAGATATTTTCTCGGGCCTCTGTGCATGCCTGTGACCAGATCTGCACACAGATCCTTCTTCACATTGACACAATGGGACCACACCGCAGTCAACCCAGGAAGCACTGAAAATGTCCTGCAGGACCAGGCATCCATCTACACAGCGATCCGCCAGGCGCGTCGCCTACTGCAGGGTGTCTGGGCTGTGGACCTCAGCCTGCCTTCGGGCTGCATCGCCTCCCCACGGCTGGCTTACAGCACGGAACTGGAGAATTTATGTAACTCATTGGAAACTGAGTCCAGATGGGTACTTTTCTGCCTTATAAAAGTTGATCTTAAGGGTTTTGAAAGTTGAGGACACTCTGAGGTCTTCCCAATCTGCCTTCTGACACACAAATGGCCAGGCCAGGCTCTGGGACAGTGGTGTCCCTGGGCAGGAGAGCGTGGTGGCCTTTTATCACCGAGATGACCCGCAGGGCATTTTTCAGCGTGGGCCTCTGCCTCACTCCCCTAAAGAGTAAAGCAGTTCTCATCTTCGATCTTTCCCTGAGACCCAGGGCCTCCTGGAGGTACAACTCTAACCCCGAACCTGGCTGAGGCTGCGCAGGCAGCACCCCAGCCCATCCCAGCCCCCAGCTGCCCTCAGACCCCCCACTCAGGCCCAGCTGCCTCTGCTCCCATTGAGCATCTCAGCTGTCATTCTGGGTCTGCCTCTCTGTCCCCCTCTGCTGAGTGACAGTTGGGCCTGGACCTCTCTACTCACAGGGATCTGCTGCTGGTTTCTAGTAGGTCAGGTTTTCCCTGATGAGATGCTTCTTCCTTTGGGGAGTCTCCACATGTTACTTAGAAGGCAGCCATGTGGTCACACCGCCAGCAGGCCCTGGGAGAAGGAGGTACACCAGGGATAGTCCCAGGAGCTCTACCTCAGCTCTGCCTCCTTCCAGCCTGGCCAGACTGGACAGACAGCCTGGAAGCACCGTTCACCAAGTGTGGCAGGACTGGGGCCAGGAGGTCCTGTCCCTGGAACTCCTCAGATGGAGGGGAGCCCACTGATTAGTGGGCTGTGGGATCTGTCCTACATGGGGACCCCGATCTGGGTCAGGTCTGTGTGACCTGACAGGCGATGGGAAGGGAGTGACAGGATGGGCAGGAGAATTGCTTATGAATGAGAGGGCAGGAGGAGGCAGCTGTGAGGTAAGGTGGTCAGCAGCCCTGTGCACTGTGGTGTCTCCTGGCCGGCTGCCCTGCCATCCCACCTGGCCCCCAGCTTTCTGTTCAGAGCCATACTGGCTGACCCTGCAGCGCTTCAGCTGCTCAGCCTGCCCCTCCCCTCTCAGGGTCTTTAAGCAAAGAGATGTCAGGCAGGGTGGCCTATGCCAGTCATCACAGCACCCTGGGAGGCCGAAGCAGGAGGACTACAAGATTCGGTCCAGGTTGAGCATCTAAGCCACCAGGAGACCCTGTCTCAAAATAAAAAACAAAAACAGGCTGCAGATGTAGTTCAGTGAGAAGGTTCTGGGTTCAATACCTACCACTAAAAAAAAGACAAACAGGAAGAGACAGAAAAGAAAAGAGAAGGGAAGGGAAGGGAAGGGAAGGGAAGGGAAGGGAAGGGAAGGGAAGGGAAGGGAAGGGAAGGGAAGGGGAGAGGCTTCTCATGCTACTCCAACCTCTGACTGGGTTTTTTTCTCCAAAACAGGCCCCAGCCCGCTCCCTGGCTGTGAGGCCTGTGGTTAGGGTGTTTGCTTCCTGCATGCATCCAGGCGACCCTGTTTGGAACCAGCCTCCTGCTCCCCAGCCCTGCAGACGCCTACACACCTGGCCTCAGCCTGAGCATCTTGCTCCTGTCTCCTCCATTCCTGGCCTCCTGCGGGAGTGTCCCTGGCCTCACCAGCCTGGCCCTACATCCTGCCCCAGGACAACAGCAGAGTGTCCCCACTGGGCCTTGTGGAGAGGCCACAGGCCTGGCCCCACTCTGTGTGCTCCTGGAATTCTCAGTGCCCCCTGACCTGTCCCCCAGGACAGAGACAGCAGTAACTCTGGCCTGTGCACCTCAGGCCTGAGCAGGGTCCTTCCTGCTCAGTCCCCTTCTGAGGCTGGCAGAGTGGACAGTGAGGACATACCCCACACCCTGCCCTTTGGGCTCTGTCCAGCTGCCTGGGGATGTTGCTGGGACCACAGGTGACAGAGGCCAGCACTGCCGAGTGGGGATGGGGAAGCTCAGAAGAATGTTAAACCAATAAAAACCCTGTACATTTGCGGCTGTGAAACTTTACGGAGATTTCTCAACACACGATGTGAATAACAACCAGGCTTTCTTTTCAGCGACTGCCAACGCACACAGCCCTCAGGCAAGCCCTTCTATGAGCAAAGCCGCCCTACTGCAGTGTCCAGCGGTGGGAGCAGTCATGCAGGCCTTTCTAGAACCTTCTTTCCCCTGGCGACTGGCCTGGGGGGACCCAATGACCTCATGCCTCATTGGGGATTCCATCCAATAGCCTGTTGCCATGGAAGCTGGTGAACCTCCCTGCCCAGCCCCACTGTTCAAGACAGGGAAGGGGAGGTAGGTGGGGCCTCAGCTTAGCTGGGTGACACCTCACCCTGCCCCTGTGGACCTTGAGGCCCCTTTCTAGTGCCTGGCAAGAGGTTGCTGGCCCACTGGGGTCTGCAGTCCTCCTGCAGGCCAGCACTGCCCCCCATGCTAAAGCCTGCTTCTCCTGTCCTCTCTGAGCCCAGCGGAGGAGGCTTGGGCCTGGCCACATTCCACAAATACTGGAGGAGCCAGGGAAGAGGGCAGGGGCAGGTTTCTGGCTCCCAGGGCTGTCCTGAAGGGCAGAGAGGATGGCAGGGACAGTGAGAGTGGGGGTGGGGGTCCAGGTGGGTGGAAGGCGGGGCAGGAGCAGACCGGAGAAAACCTCTCCTGCTGCCCACACATCCCCGACTGGCTTGGGAGCTCTGCCCCTGGTGTACTCCCCTGAAAGCAGAGGAAAGGAAAGCGTCTCACCTGCACCCCTGCATCCCACTTCCGCTCCCAAACGACACAGGTGGTTTCTCCTCCTGGGTGCCCATCTTGCAGGGAATAATTCATGCCCCAATGCTCAGGTGCAGAGCTGGAGTCTGCCAGGTGCCTGCACTCCTGGAGGAGGGTTCTCGGGCTCCTCCTGGGCTCTGGGTGGGGCTGCTCCTGTGCTTCCAGGCAGGCAGCCCTCACACAGATCAGTGCATGAGTGTGTGTGTGTGTGTGTGTGTGTGTGTGTGTGTGTCTAGACACATGTGCACACGTGTGTGCATGTGTGTGTGCACTTGCTGTGTGCCTGTCATGTGCACAAAGGATTGATTACCAACCACACTCACACCGAGACACAGTGGGCCTTCACATGGCCCTCTGATAACTTGGTAGTGTTCCCTGCACCGTCTCAGGAGGCTGCAGGGCCTGACAAAGGCAGGCAGGCTGTTGCAGGAGGGTCCCAGGGCAGGACACACCAGCTCACCTCTCTTTCTCTTGTCCCTGACTCCCTGTCCTGCGCTCCATCTCTTGGGTGACCTGCAAGGCGTGTGCCCACTGCCCAGCACAGTGAGGTCAGGAGAAGAGGAGGCAAGAACCATGTCCCTGGGCCCCACTTGGCGTGTGGGAGAGGAGAGTGGATCTGTGCCCGAGGTCATGCCAAGGGACAGAGGGGCCAGTGGACTGTGTTCCAGAGGTCACTTCTCGGTCCGAGGTGCTTCTGCTTGGTCTGCTTTGATTCCACTGAGTGGCCTTTCCTCTCTCTAGCCCAGGAAGGATTCAGTTCTTTTTCCCCACCCTGGGCTCCTCATCACTGACCCATGGGCACTGTGTGTGGCCCCGTCACTGGGCCTCTGTGACCCAGTCACAAAGGGGACGATGTTTCACCACTTGAGCCCAGTCAATCCTAACTGTGCTGCATGAATTGGGGGTCCTGAAAAACACATTCTGAATAAATGGACACATGACTGGATCGATGGACAGGTGGACAGAGGCACAGTGGGGTGAGGTGTGGCTGGGTGTCCAGGTGGACAGGTGGGCAGATGTATGGTGGACATGAGGCAGGTGAGATGAGCCTGACTGTCCTATTTTTTCCCATGCCACTGAAAAGGGAACAAGCTTGGCCTCCCCTCCTTCCCCCATACAATGGACTTAGAAAACTGGCCTCGGTGTCCTCCGTGGCTATCTAGTGGCCATTCTTCTCCAATCTGCTCTGACCGAAATGTAGCTCGACTGCCAACATGGAGCCCTGCCCCACTTCCTCCACTCCAGAGGCTGATGCTCACTGTCTGAGATCAGGAAGAGAGGGATCCGGCCCGCTGTTAACATCCCCAACTTCCCTGAGCCCCAGTTAGCTGAAGGAACACAGCTAGCCTTCCCGATGATTCCCTGGTCTCAGCTTTGCCATTTTCCTCATAGAGACAACAGCTGTCCATCAACAACTTGCACTGCCCTATGCCCTCACTGGGTCACCCCCTGGACAGCCTTAACTGTCATGGAGCCCCACATCTACTCAGACCAATCAGAAGACTTGAATTTGAGCCAATCAGAAGACCTCAATTTAAGCCAATCAGAAGACCTGAATTTGGGCCAATCAGAAGACCTAAATTTGAGCCAATCGTAGGCCTGCAGGTAGTATATAAGCAGTGCTGCTCTCACCTTCTGGGGTTGCCTAGGCAGGCGCACTGCTGTGTGCGGACTCCCACTGTGCTCCCGTGAAGATAGTGTTACAATAAAGTCTCACTTCCGTGGTCCTGCACGTCGGTTCTGATTTGTTCATCAGACAGTGTGAGCTCAACAGGTCCTGTGAATCTATCTAGGAGTCTCCTGAATGGTGTGGACAGTGGTTATCTCAAAAGAAAGAGCAGTAAGCCCTGTCATTTTTGAAGAGCTCCAGCTCAGCAGCCAGTGACGATCAGCAACTGAGACCTGCACCCTACAGTCTCCCAGTGGTGTTGCCATAGCTAGCACCAAACAGCAGCAGCCTGCGGTGAAGGAGGCCAACTGACCGTGGCAGCTGGCACAAAGGTAGCAACAGGAAGCAGCACCTGTGTGGTCAGCTGCTGGTGACGAGCATCAGCTGGTGTGACCTGGTGGCCTCAGCACGTGAGCAGAGCTGCACTTCACCGATTCATGGCTTCCGTCTGAGGAAGCGGAAGATCCCTCACTGGACGGGCACAGATGGGCGGGGGCACTGGATGCACCCTCCAAAGTGTTCTGCTGGTGAGGGCTGCAGTGCCATGCTGTGCCCAGTGTTTTGACTGTGCATGCTGGGACATGGCTGCTGGCCTGGCTCTGCATCTTCGTGCCCACGCCCCACTGCAGCCCAGCTCCGCACCCTGAAGCACAGCCTGTCTTCTCACCACAGAGCCCTTAGGAGACGAGGCCAGTGTCAGCCAAGTGCCTGTCCACCCACACAGGAGCAATCCTGCTTCCCGGAGGGGAGTCCTGTGTGGAACCATCTGGGGATTCAGCATTGTTACCCTCGCCCTGGAGATTTGCAGTGCTCCCAGCACCCCGGGGGCTGCTGTGCCAGGCCATGCATGGAGGACTGTCCCCCCAGCTGCCCACGAACCTCTGTGTCGGGACTGAGGGGTAGATGGAGGTGGGCAACAGAGGAGGTAGGGGTGGCACAGAGCTTGGCTCGGAAGGGGTCCATTCCTCGCAGGGTCTGCTCTCCTTCTGAGGCTTCATCTCTTCATTTAGGACAAGAATGCTGTGAGGCTGGATGGAGGGTAAAGCGTGATGCTCCTGGCCCGGGGCCACAGAGTCCACAGAGTCCGGCTATGCTGCTGTTATTGTTTTGAGTTATACACATGACATTAGCAACCAGAGGTGTGTACCGCAGCCACATGTGCCACCCCCATCACTGTCCACCTCTAGGACAATTCCATCACCTCCACAGGACACCCAGTCCATTCAGAATCACTCTGCATTCCCCGCCCCAGCCTCTGAACATTGCTGATCTACTCTGCTCCTCCACGGGGTCTCCCGCCCTGGACTTCCCACCTCGAGGGGACCACGGCACATGGGCCCCTCAGCGCCTGGCTTACTGCACAGAGCGGGAGGTTTCGAGGTTCTTCCAGGTGGCGGCTTCATCAGAGCTTCCCCACTTTCTGTGGTCGCCCATTGTGTGCGACCACATCTGCTTCTGCATTCACCACTTAATGGGCATCTGGGCGGTTTCCACCTCGTTGCTGTTGTGGACGATGCTGCCATGAATATTCACACGCTAGGTTTTGTCTCTTCATGTTAATATTACCCAGAGTGTGCGTTCAGAGGACGGAGAAGAACATTTGGTTCCAGAGCCGCTAACTCTGCCTCCCCCGCTCCAAAGTAAATAAACCCTGTTCCATCTCTGCTGTTTCCCACACACCAGGCATGAAAGACCCCAAACCAGAGACACAGCCAAGAAGCAGCAGGCTGCAGTCTCTCTCCCAGAGTGGCACGGGGGTCTCAGGTGAATGTCCCACTACTCCACTTCTCGTCCCTTTTGTTCCCCTCTGTTCTCATCTCACTGGGCAAGTACAGCCGTGTGGCTCAGAGCACAAGGTCCTTGCAGGCAGACTGAGGGCAGAGCAGGGGGCTACACCATGGCCAGAACGGGGGAACTGCAGCATGCCCAGGCCCCTGGGCCCCACAGAAGCATCCAGGTCCCCTATCACTCATTTGTCCAGGAGGATGGAGCAGTACAGCACGTCACCACGCCAGCCCCACCACCAGGGTCTATAGGACCTTCGCTTCCTTTCCTGTGCAAGTGTCCCGATCAGTTACCTTTATGGTGTCACCTGCTCAGCCAGCAGCAGACTCCACCCCACTGCTCCAAGTGGAAGGAGGGCACATCCAAGTCTTCCAGCACCGTCCACTCAGGGGGAAGGGGAGTCTGTGGCATGGAACCTAATCATGTGTTTAGGGGCGGAGCACAAACAGCACAGCTCGGCTGGCTTCTGGATGTCACTGTGCTCCTCTACCGCCATTTTTGAGGACCAGAACTGCTCCTGTCCTGACCTCAGATCCCCATCTCACTCAAGTGAAGGGGCCTTGGGTGAGACGTTGTCAAAGGGACAGAGGGTCAGAGTCCGGGGAGGCCGGGGGAGGAAGCACACTGCCTTGGCTGGGGGGAGCTCCCTACCTGGAAACACAGCGGCAGGTCCCAGGGCAGAGGCCTCCACCCCTGGACAGAGACCCAGAGCGGAGAAGAGACGAGAAGAGGCTGCAGCCTGAGGGTCTTTCATGTGCCCCTGCCCTGCTGCTGCTCGTATTCCCCAGTCCTGTTCATGGCCAGCCACTGCCCAGAGAAAGACCTGGGCCAGCCCTGACCAGATGGCCCTGACACCACCAGGCGTGGTCTGCCCAGCTCCGTTGACGTGCTCTTCCTCCCCGCTGCTGGGCTGTCGTGAGACTCACACACCTCTGTGCTCTGCCTGCTCTGCCGTGGCTGCTCCTCACAGGTCCAAAGCAGTAGAGCCAAGCAATCACTTACCAAAACCCCAGATTCCATGCAGCAGAGAGAACTTTCCTGTTACCCAGCTGATTGAGGCATCTGTTGTTGCATTTGCTACCTTTGTTAAGTTTGTTAGAGGGAGGGAAAGCTGGCTCACACAATACATGTAGTCCATGTGTGGGGGGAAGTGGGCACAGGACAACTGCTGTTTGTGTGTTTTGGGTATATGTGTGTGGCATGTATTTATATGGTGCACGTGTGTACATGTGTAATATGCATCGCTTATTGTGTGCTGTGTGTTTATGTAGGTTATATCTTGGTGTGGTGTATGTAATGTGCAGATGTGGTATTTATACAGTATCTGGTATGTGTGGGGTGTTTTGTGTGATGTGAGCTGTGTGTGTGTCTGGTGTGTGGTGTGTAGTGTGTGTGTGATATTTCTGCAGTTTTTGTGGCTCTGTGAGTGTCTTGGTTACTTTTCTCTCATTGCTGGAACAAAATATCTGACTCTTAAAATCAAGGAAGGAAAGGTTTATTTAGCTCACAGTTTGTGGAGGTTTCACTCAGTAACAGCTGGCTCCGAGGCAGGGTGGCGTGGCCCAGAGGCCACACTTCAAGGTGGTAGGAGACAGCAAAAGCAGCCAGAGCAAAAGTCGGGGGAGAACAAGCCTTTTTTCTGCCTTATATTGGAAGCAAGCTGCAGCACTCACCTCCTCTCACACAGGCTGACGATGTTTACAAAGTGAGGACCCTGGCTCCTGCTGAGCTGCTTAGTTAAACCTCTAAATTTCCCAAGCTGGTTCAATGTGCCAGCTATTGCAGTGAGTGTGCGGTGTCTACTGTGTGCGTCATCTGTGGCTGGTGCATACTTGTGTGTGTGGTATGGTTTGAATGTGCATGTGTGGCTTCGTGTGTGATTGTGTGTGCTGGAGAGTAGAGGCCTGGCCTTCAGACATGCACCATGTGGCAAGGCCCATGTCTCTCTCCATCATGCTCAGTTTTGCTACTATCCTTGCATCCACCCATTTACTCATCTACCCTTTCAGCCCATTCACTTATCCACCTGTATATCCATGCATTCGTCCATCTACCCACCCACCTTTCCATTCTCTCACCCGTATACCTGCCACTTATATACCCATCTTATACATCCATATACTTATGCATCCATCCATCCTTCCATCTTCCATCCTGCCATCCTTCCATACTTCCTTCCATCCCTCCATCCATCCATTCACCCTCACACCCTGCTATACACTGTCCATCCATTCATCCATCCACCCTTCCACCCTCCCATCCTTTCATCCTGCCATCCATCCACCCATCCATCCATCCATCCATCCATCCATCCATTCACCTCCACAACCTGCTACACTCCATCCATCCATGCATCCATCCACCCTTCCACCCTTCCATCCTTTAATCCTGCCATCCATCCATCCATCCATCCATCCATCCATCCATCCATCCTTCCATCCATTCTTCCATCCTTCCATCCTTTCATTCTGCCATCCATCCATCCATCCATCCATCCATCCATCCATCCATCCATCCGTTCACCTCCACACCCTGCTATAGGCCATCCATCCATCCCTCCATCCATCCATCATGAATTACACTGCATCAGGCAATGGAGAGCCCGTCAGGCAGAGGTCATGAGTGCTGTGTCCCTGTCCCACAGTACCTGGAGGTTTTAGACAGGTCCTGGGACATCTTGAGTCCCAGCTCAAGTCAGGAAATGGCTTCTCTGGGGCTTTGCAAAAAGTCCTCAGACTTTTTGAGAAGCATGCAGTTACCCTAGATGTGTTGCAAGTATAATGAGAAGAGAGACAGTTTGGAAGCCCTTTCATTTACTTCATTTCAGTTTTCTCCAATTTGTTAAACCATGCCTTCTGAGAACATATTGCCTCTGGGCTTGTGTGAGAAATTTGAAAACATTCAATTAAAAACCTTGAAGCTTCCCTCCTGGGGCTGGGGTTATCAAGCTGCCCTGGGGGGTGTCCTGGGAGTGTGCTAGCAAGGCCGCATGCCCGCCAGGGCCACCCGCTGCCCTCGGGACACAGGGGGCCATGCTGCCCAGCTTGGCCAGGTGTGGTGGAGCCTTGGGAGGTGCTAATTGGAGGTGGGCATCCCATGAACCTACTCTATCACAGTTAGTAAACAGTGGAGTCCAGCAGGCTGAATTGAGAGCGATGGGGGTCCAGGTGGCCCAGAGTCCCTGTGCTGAGCTCTGGGCTTTCTGCAGCTGTTTGTTAGTATGGAGCAGCCAGGGAGGAGCTCAGCTGGGTGGCAGCTCAGAACAGCTACCGAGGCCACATGCATGCTGTGTAAAGGTTTCTGCTGTCCCTTCCCCTTCCCTTCTTTCCTCCCTGCCCCTCCTCTACCTCCTTTGTCTTTTCCTTCTGTTCTGGGATTAAGTCCAGGGCCTTTGCACTGAGCTGCGTTCCTAGCCCTTTTATTATTTATTTAGAGACAGGATCTTGCCAGGTCAGTAGGTTGCCCAGACTGGCCTTGAACATGCAATCCTCTTGCCTCAGCCTCCCAGAGTGCTAGGGTTATGGATAAGCACAAGGCTGGTTAGAGCCAAGAAGTTCTCTTTCACGATGGAGAGGCCCCCCTCATTTGGGGGTGGGTCTTTATTACAGGCTGAATCGCTCCCCCTCCCTCAATTTATGCTAAAGCTCTGGCCTAGTTCCTCAGATGGAGACTTACAGGGAGACTGGGTCACGGCAGACGGAATTCGCCGACTGAATTTACACTGCGGCAGGGGGAACCTTCTACCTGATCACCAGGGTCCTTGTCCAGAGTGGACTTGGACCAGAGGCAGCCCCGGCTGGAGAGTGACGTGTGTCGATGGTGGTAGAGATCGGAGAGCAGGGCAGGACTCACCAAGTTCACCAACATGGCCAGCCTGACTTCATCACTTATCTGAAGCCAATGGGCCTGGCTCAGACCTGGCAGCCACACGCGTGTCCCAAGCTCCCAGCTCCAGGCCTGGGAGAGGACTCATTTCTGTTATCTAAGCCGTTTGGTCAGGGGCATGGTTAGAGAGCTCCCAGGAACCCAGAGACAAACAGAACAGCAAGCCGCTTCTGGTCAGAGCACGTCCTGGGCCTCAGCTGACCCTACCCTGTGCCCTCGGCCCGGAACACGACCTTATGACGACGTGAAGACAAGGACTGTAGCTGAGACGGGGCTCCAGTGTGGATTCAGACCCCAGAGATGACTGGCCTGGACCTGTGGTTCTGCCCGCACTGGAGCTGAAGCCATCTTAAGAGAATGACCCGAAAGCTGGCCACCGGCAGAGTGAGGTGGCTGCACCTGGCTTCCTCCCACAGGACCCAGGAAGGGTGAGTTCGCTGGGTGCCTGGAAGCCGCACAAGGTCCTGGTGTCAGGACAAGGGAGACACGGAACAGCTCCTCTGCCAGAATCTCCAGGGCTCAGGTAGCCTCTCATCTGAAAGCCAGCCTGGGCCAGCTGCTGGGCTGTTTTCATCTCTATGAGTTTCACGTTTTTTTTTTTTTTGTTTGTTTTGTTTTGTTTTTTTGTCTTTTTTTCCCTTTTTATCGGTACCGGGGATCGAACTTACGACTGCCTGCTTCCAAGGCAGGCGCTTATGCCGCTGAGCTAAATCTCCAGCCCCGAGTTTCACGTTTAACAATCAACAGTACAAAGTGAGCTATAAAGAAATCACACAGCTTACAGCCTCTTGAATCTGATTTCTCCACTTCAAATGTCTCTAGGCCTTATCTGTGTTAGTGTCCATACCAGTACCTTGTTCCTTTTTATGGCTGAGTAGTATTTCACTGAATGGATGTACCATACCGTGCTGATCCATTCAGCAGCTGATGCACAACTGAGCTCTTTTCAATGCTAAGTTATTATAAGTCATGCTAAGAACGTGGCATATGTGTGAGCACAGCTTTATTCTCATTAAGCATCTACACCTACCTATTGGCTCATCTGGAAATTGTGTTACACAGAAATTTCATAGCAACGCTCCCTGTTTCACGACTGAGTTATGTTCCTGGGATTAAGTCATTAAATGAATTCATCGCCAAACAAGAAATTTCAGGCTACAGGTCCATTATAATACGCACAACAAAGAAATGGTTGAAAGCCCAGCCTGGTGACTGCCTTTGCTGCACGGCTCTCACATCAGTACTGTGTTGCACAACAGAATAGAGCCTACTGGACTCCACTGCACGCACGGTCGGCAAAATCACAGTGCTGTGCTCAGAGGAGGCCGCCACGAGCTGCCTGTCACCCTGGCTCCTTGGTCGCTGTTTGCCTGAGCTGCTCACAGGCATGGACTAGGGCAGGACGGGACTCCAGCTCTAAAGGTCTCCACTCTTCCATTTGCCATTGCAAGCCACACTTCATTCCACAGTGAAAAACCAGAGATTATGCAACGGCCTCACGCGTGCCAAATAACACAGCGTCAGCAGCTTAAAAGGGAGCCAAATTAGAACACCGTGAGTCATCTCCTGCGATGGGAGACTCGGGAGAAAAATAACAGCAAACACTAAATGATCTTTTAAAGTTAAGCCCAAATGCTACAAGGTGCAGGATAAAGAAACGAAGTTCCACTTCTGCCTCTGGGGTGCTGCCCCTGCTGGGAGGGCTGTCGCCCCGTGATCTGCAGAGACGGCCTTTCTCTGGCATTGGACTGGAAGTGACCACCCTGTAAGGGCCATGTGGCCTGAGTTAACCTAACGGTGACCATGTCTGTCCCATGTCCTATCTTTGGGTGAGCAGAGCCAGGCCCTCAGCCACGGTCCTGGGAGCGGCAGGTGAGTTACTGCCCTTCACGTGTCTGCTGCAAACCCACTCCCCCTGGAGCTGGTATTGACACCACTGAAGGTCAAGTGCCTGGTGTCAACATGGATCACCCATGCCTCGGGACAGGAGGGGAGATGGAGAACAGAGAGGTCAGCAGGCTCTGCTCTCAGCCTCCTGAGCACTGATCAGTAAGCTCCGGCTGTGTGGACTCCACAGTCCCTGAAATAGTCCTCCCTTGGGGAGTGATTAGGATGCCATGGCCATCACCCTGTCTGGGGACCATATGGAACACACATGGCTAAAATCTGCACCACAACAGTCTCCCCTGGCCCTCTGTCTTTGCATCTTCCGTATTAATCTGCTCAGTCACTGTGACCATGATGACCCCTGATCCTCTCTGCCTCCCTCCTGAGCACAGAATTGTCGTCCTGGCTGAAGGGCCTGGGAGCTGCTGTGGCCTCCACGTGCCCAGCAGCCCCTCTCCCCAGCTCCCGCTGTGGGGGCTGCGGAGGCCCAGGTGCGGGACTCTGCAGAGTGGGCTTCTCCTGGACATTGTCCATCTTTGTCTCAAACCATCCAAACCCGGAGTAACAGGCCTTGGTGAGGCAGGAGCACCAGCCCCGTGAGATATGTCCCATATTCTCCTGCCCGTGTTCCAGAGTGGCGGGGCTTTGGCACCTCCTGTCTGCTCTGAGGGGTCCCCTGTCCTGTCTCAGCTGGGCAGTGGCCTCCTTGCGCCTGCCCACCACAGGCTCTGCCCTTGCCTCCTTGATCTGCTCCAGGGGCTCAGGCTCAGCTTCATCTGTGATAGCAGAGCTCTTGGGTCTGGCAGCCTCCTTGGGTTCCTGCCACTCAGGGGCCCAGTGGGATTTGCCTGCACCTCGTGGAGCAGATTCCCAGCATGCTTTGCAGAGCCACAGATGCCTTGGGATGGGTCCCTACCAGCCGGCGGGTTTGGGGGCCCTCTTTGGTGTGTTTCCTTTGCCTGCCCACATCCCCAGGGGCCACAGTTGTGACAATACATGTCTAGGAAAACCTCCCTCCACCAAGATTTGCTCATGTTCGGTCACAGCTGACCAGACACCTGCAGGAGCCTCCCAGCACACTGCCCTGGGAGCTCTTGGGGTGGTCTGGGTGCTCTTCCCTTGGGGAGTCGGCCCCTTGGCTTCTGCCTCTTTCTCTTGATGGGTTCTAAGCCTGTCGAGAAGTGACCAGAGGGTCACTCTCTTCAGACTTCTGTGCATGAGGCTGAGCCTCCCTGCCTCAGAGGACAGGACCCGGCAAGAGCCAAGGACAAATGCCTGCTTGCAGGAGGCCCAGCAAGCACCTTCCCCCTGCCCCCTGGGCCACCATCCTTGGGGACAGGGCTCAGGCAGCTGGCACAAGTGGAGCTGGCAGGAAACTTGGTGGAAGAAGACGGACTGCCACGCTGTCCCTAAGCTCAGCCTTCTCAGTCACAGCCCTGAGGTTCTGGGCCCTGAGATTGCGGGGTCCAGGGAAGGGGGGGCGGGAATTGCCCTGGCAGCCTCCTCTGCCTTGGCTCCCGCACCCCTTGCTGCTGGTGCCATTTCCCTTCCCTGAGCTTGCTCCTAATAAAGGACACAGAGAGGACGCAGGCACCACTTTTCTTTACTACCTTGAAGAGCTCATTATTGGGTCCAGGCCATAGGTGGGAGCCAGTTCTGCGGTGCCACGGGGACTCAGAACTTCTGCAGTGCCCATGCAGCAGCAGCATGGGCAGGCTGGGCAGTGTGGAGCCCCCAGAGGTGCTGGACCGGCTCTTCTCAGAAGAACAACCAGTGAAGGGAGAGCAAAACCTGCAGCCACGATGCCGCCGCCGATGACAAAAATGATGGTGATGGGGGGATGGTGACAGCAGCGGTCACCATGGCAGTGGGGAGCGTGGTGAGGATGGCGGGGTGGTAATGGCTGTGGCTGTGGATAGTGATGGTGATGACAGCTGTGGCAGTGATGACAGTGATGATGGTGACAGTGGTGATGATGAAGAGGATGGTGATAGTGACGATGATGGTGGTAACGATGTCAAAGATGGTGCTGATGGTGACAGTGGTGATGCCGGTGTTGGTGATGATGGTTATGATGGTGATGGTGATAGCAGATGCCTGGTTCACCGAGTCCATGCCAGGAGCAAAGTTCCCTGAATTACTTTCTCCTTCTGCCCAGGAAATGGTGTGCTGAGCCTAATTTTGGAGAGTGACCGGCTTAGGCAGTGACAGGTCATGCAAGCTTGCTCCGTGCTGTGCTAAAGTGGAGCTCAGTATACGGTCCCCAAAGCTGCAGATTCTGGGGCAGGGAATCCCCTGTCAGGATTTCTCTCTTATAAGCATGCAGAAGTCCTCCGTTTGCCTGTTTGTGGATCATGCATGGCTAACCAGCAGGAGCCTTCTCGCAGATACCTCCACCATGTCTGGCTCTGCCCAGGGCTGCAGATGTCACCTCCCGAGGAGGCACAAACAAACAATTATCACCGTCTTCACAGACGCTATGCTGGGAGCTGCCTGTCAGACTTGGGAATAGCGCTTTTCTCCTTTGCAGGGAGATCATTTCCATGTGTGCTGTGATTGGACTCCGCTTCGGTTTGTGTCATTATTGAGCTGTAATAAGGTTAGTAATGATTGAAGTGACTGTCGCTGAGTCCCTTGAAAGCAGAACTGCCTTTGGGGGGAATAAAGAGAAGGTGAAAATGTCTGTAAGAGATTTGCCTTCAGAGCTGGCGGAAGACTTGGTGCTGAGGAGAATGCACGTCCCAGGACGACTGCCATGCACACTGTGGGGGACCCCAGTGTAACAGGATGGGGACGTCTCCCACTTCTTACCAATGCATCTGTGCCCATCAGTGCCCGGCCTGGGTGATGGGAGAGAAGGGAGACTTCTGAATGCACACAGATCAGCACAAATCCCAGCTCCCTTCCTTGCTGAGTGTGAGGCCATTTGTAATTGGAGAGAATGCATTGTGACCTCCTGGGTTATTAAGAAAGCTTGATGAGCTGAGCTGTATGAACCATGGGAAGTCACAGCTGTTGGAAGCCGGGGGCTTGGGGATGTCGTCCTCTCTCCCTGTGCTCACATCTGGCATGGCCATCTGTGTCTGTGGGCCTCCTTGGAGTCACCTGCCCCGGGGTCACTGTACCCCCTTCTTATCTCTGTCCTCATCCATCCCATGCTGTGTTACCCCTACACCTGGGTACCTCTGGAATCGGCGAGATGCCAACAGCACAGCGTATGGGGCAGAGAGGGGCTGCTGGAGGACTGAAAGTCTCTGCTTTCAGATAAAGATTATGTCCTCACTAAGTTCCAAGTGTTTGTCCAGGAAGTCTAATCCTGCATCCCATCTCCGCTGTTTTATTCTTGGTATGAATTCCATGAAGTTGTTATTGTTAGGTCCAAAAACAGCAGAAGAGTTGGCAAATTCGTAAGGCTGAGCTGCGCAAAGCTCGGCAGTTCAAATTCGTCTCACTTTCCCGAGGTCCAGGGTGCCCACCAAAAATCACAACGCCATTCCACCAGGCGGTCGGGGACACCTGCCACACGCTGAGTGCCTGCTGGCTGACTGCCAGCCTTTGCGACACCCTGGGGTTGCATGCCAGGTGGCCGTCCCTGCGTGTGGGGAGTCTCCCTCTGCGATGCCCACCTGCAAGGGTAACTGGACAGGATGTACAGGGTGTGTCGCCCTTTGATGGCTGTGTGTTCTGGAGAGCAGTGCAGGGTTTCCAAGCTGGAAGCAGACAAACAGCGTCTGCCTCTCCCGCTGCTTTGCGCAGCAGTGCAGTGGCAGGAGCCACGAGGCACGCTCAGAAGTCTGGCTTTCTCTTCCTCTAGCTGCAACCTAGCCATTACAGCCAGAGGCAGCTCTGCGCTTTGAACATAAAGGAGAGACTCCTGCTGGGGCTGGCTTCCCCGAGGACACTCACCACCACCGAGCTCCCTGAAAGGACCTGTGTGAATTGTGTGGTGTGTGCATCCAGTTAACGTGCATGTAGTTATCTTTCTATGTGTGTGTGTGTGCGAACCTGCATGGTGCGGTACGGTGAATGGTACTGAGTGTCCAGTCAGACTACTGAATTCACACTCCCTGAACCCAGAGCCTGCCAGAGCCCTGGAGAAGAGCGGAGGGCAGCGCTCAGCGGGTGGGAGCAGGTGGCAGCGTCACCATCTTCAGCTTGTTGGCCCCAGCTTTTTGAGGCCACTCTGTGTCCACCTGGCTGTCCCATTAGGAAGCTGCTCTTTCTCCTGTACCTCAGGTGGGCATAACCTGCGGTACCAGCCTTCAGTTCTCCACCCACTTAATTCTCAGTTTGTGGAAAAAAATTCTTAATAAGCAGAATTTTGGGTGGTTTCAGTAAGAGCCTTCCATAGCAGGGGGGGCTCCTTTGTGATATCTGCCTGTAGGCAACGCTGGTTTTATCGGGTTGAATTCACCCATTGCCCGCTTCTCTGCCTCTGTACACAGGAAATATCTGTTGGTCGGACGGTTGGTTTTATTTGTCCTGAAATTAGTGATCATGGCTCTGGGATATTCCAGGGTTTAATGAACAATCGAGTGTTCCTTGGTTTGCCCACATTTTCTGACAACACTCAGCATACTTCAGTGTTTGACAAATGCAAAGGTCCGTGATTATTGAAAGCACTCTAATTATAGCGACAATTACCTGTTTACGACCAAGCGGTGCTGGATGGGCAGAGCCTCCTCCTTGCCTGCTGGCCTTGTCCCCAGCCCAATCTGCCACTGCGTCCTGTTTATGTGGCTCTAGGGCCTCTAGGTGCCATGTGTCTCTCTGAGCCTCGTTTTTTTATATATTTTTTTTAATAAAAAAAGGAGATTAAGATAAAAGAGGACATAACAACACAGGTCAGAACAGAACACTTTAAGCAAGATAGTGTTTCGCCACAAGATAACCTGACATAATAATAGTTACCATATTTGAGTATACCTTTGTACACTATAGCATCAAATATAACAAGACAGTGTAAAACCATTCAAAAGAATGAAATTATTGCAGGGTATTTAGAACCTACTAACAGAAAATGAACAATAGCTTCTGTATTATCTCCTTGTCTATAAAAATTTTTGTTTATACTATCGCATATAATAAAATCCCAATAAAAATACCACCAACATATTTCATAGATCTAGAGAAATCACTCCTAAAATTCATCTAGAACCAGAAGAGACCTAGAATAGCAAAGATACTTCTAAGCAGCAAAGGCAAGGCAGGAGGCATCACAATCCCTGATTTGAAGTTATACTACAAAGCAGCCATAGTAAAATCAACATGGTACTGGAATCAAAACAGAGCCGAAGATCAATGGAAAAGATTAGAAGATACAACCACAACTACCAACACACTCAACCACCTTAACTTTGATAAAGGGGCCAAACAGGTTCACTGGAAGAACGACAGTCTCTTTAATAAATGATGTTGGAAAAACTGGCTCTCCATATGCTGAAAACTAAAAATGAGCCTGTTTTTTCTTGAGGGAGGAGGGCGGGAAGGATTCCAGTTGCACCTGAAGGTCAAGAGAACAGACTCTGATGAGGGCCAGGCTGCAACATTTCATGGGTGCTTCTTGGCTCCGGTGTGGGGAAGGCACCTGGAACTCCCTAGCTTCTTCACACACCCTCTCTGATGCCCCCAGCTAGGCTGATGACTGCCCCTCTGCCATCAGAGTAGCAGTGTCACAGGTGTCCCTGATGGAGGGGACTGTCTTGGTTACTCTTTTCTCATTGCTGGGACAAAACAATGCCCAAATTAAAGAGGGAAAGGTTTATTTAGCTCACAGTGTGTGGAGGTTTCAGTCCATAATCAGCTGGCTCCAAGGCAGGGTGGCTTGGTACGGGGGCAACATTTCAAGGCAGGTGCCAGCAAAAGCAGCAGGAGCACAAAATAGGGGAACAAGCCTCTTGTCCTCCCTGATATTGTAAGCAGGCCACCCGGCCCCAGGGCGGATGCAGCACTCACACCATCTCTGTGCCCTCCTCTTACACAGTATGTTTACAAAGTGAGGACCCTGGCCCCATGCTGAAGGCTTACACTAAACCTCACAGGTTGACGCAATGTACCAACCGTCTCAGGGTCCTTACTGAAGTCTGGGATGGAGGGGTTCCTCTGGTCAGTGGGCCTTCATTGCTTTAGGGTGCCTGCCAAGGAGCCCCATTTAGGGGAAGGGCACCAAGCTGCAGCTTCTCTCTTGCACAGGGTACACAAGCCCCTTCTCACATCGATGAGCACACTGCTGAGCACTCTTAGGAGGGGAGAGTTTAGTGAATCCAGTTCCATCTTGGGTCAGCCCATTGGGAGAGCCAAGCCCTGGACATTCTGGGTGGGATCTGAACAAGGGTCCTGCTGCCTTGGCCACCAAGTCCTCCTCTGTGGCTATGGGTAACATGCACTACTATCCTGCTCAGCCTGAGGCTGTATGTGCCCCAGAACTCAAATCCCTGTGCAAGACACTTACCTAGTCACAGGCTGGCTTGACTCCAACTGTGGTATGGGACACCGAGGAATCCCTGCTGGTTTCTCTCATGCATGGCCTGGCTGGGATCCAGGTCTCCTGAGTCTGGGCCTACGTAGGAGTCACCTGCCATGTGGTCCTGCTCTCCGGCAGCTTCTCCAGTGGTGGCTGATGCCCCTGGTCTCAGGGGATTCTTGCACCAGCCCAAGGCAGTACCTCTAGACCCTCTGCGTCTGTGGGGCAAAGCTGGTATTGGCTGGGGAAGCCACACTGCTGGATGGGCTGTGTCTGGCCAGAACCTCCCCTGTCTTTGGGCCTCCCTGTTGTTCTTTCCCTACTTGAAGAATCCTGTCTAGATTAGGGGGTGGAAGGATGCGGGGACTCCACACCTCAGTGGTGTGCCTAGCCTGTCTCTCCTGACCCCTCCCAGCCCTGAGCGGAAAGACACCACTGCACCCTGTCCTCCAAGAGCATAGTGTGTGGCTCTGTATTTACCCTCAACTCTCTGTGCCTAAACCTAAGGACAGAGCCACACAGGACTTCTGCCCCGACTCCACCATGCAGTGACCCGGAAGGGAATCCTCACTGTTCTCTCGGCCAGGAAGCTGAGGCTCAGGCAGTGCGGGGAGTGCAGCCCAAGGAAGACAGGGCAGGCTCTGCTTGCAGGTGTGGTGAGGTCAAACCCCAGACTCTCCACCCCTCATCCCATCTGAGACATCAGGGAAACCCTGCTCTGTTTCAGCCTCCAGCAGTCCTGGGGGCCCTGGCTCAGCAAGTAGCTGTCTTTGGGCCACTGCACCCCGCACGGAGCAGGCTGAGGGACAGGCTGGAGGCAGTGGCTCTGGGCTGCCTGCATAGCTGGGATGCTGACGGGGCACTCTGCTGGGAAATAGCCGAAGGTGGCTGGACTTGAGGACCCACACACAAGGAGTTCAGACCCTGACGGTCACTCCCTCCGTATGCTGCTGGCCAGCGCATGCTTGAGGAGGGGAGGGTTTGATTCTGTCTCTTGATGTGAGGCCCAGTGGGCGGGCAGTGTGTGCTGGAGCAGGACGCAGGCATTGAGCCTCAGGCCGAGACTGCTTCGTGCAATGACTCACCAATCACTGCAGCCTGAGGTCTCTTGGGGGAACCCAATCCTTAGGAGTCCCCTGCTTCCACCACCCACACCCAGCCCATGCTCAGGCAGGAGACCTCCCTTAATTCAGCCTTCTCTCCCTGTGCTGCTGGGTGTGAGAACATGTCCAGGGTGTGACCAGATCTCAGGAAGCTGCCAAGCATCTCTGACAGGAGGGGCACTTTAAGGTGTGGCATGATTCATGCCATTGGTCCCCTGTCCTTAAGAGAATGAGATGGGGCTATGTATGGTGGGGCAGGCCTACAATCCCAGAACTTCAGGAGGCTGAGGCAGGAGGATCCTAAATTTGAGACCAGCACCAGTAATGTCCCACCTTAGTGATACTCTGTCTCAAAACAAACCATAAAAAAAAAGTTGGGTTTTAGCTCAGTGTAAAGGTCCTGGGTTCAATCCCCAGCATTAAAAAAAAAAAAAAAAGACAAGAAAGTTGAGACTGGGGTCACAGCCTCCTTCCTTCCCGGGCTTTCTGAAAGTGCAGGCGTGCTACAGGACTGGTAGCTGTGACTGTTGCCCTCCTGGCAAAGGCGGGCAGCTCAGCTGCAAGCTGATTAGGGTGCCTGTGCCACCGTCACTGTTCCATAACGACACCCTAGATTTACCACAAAAACCAGAGCGGGGGGCTGCCAGGTCTAACATGCCGTGGGGAACTGAGGCTCCTGCTGGGCCCTGGGGGTGTGGGGCCCCAGCATTTCAGAGCCCACGAAAGCGCCGAGGGACCGGCATGGAAGTGGTGCTGGAGAGGACGCCTGGCCACACTGTCGATGTCGACAGTCATGTTGAGTACATCAGCTGGCACGGGGCCCCCACGGCAGAGGGTCACCCCGCCCCTGAGCAGGAGCCTGCAGCTGCTGTCCCCGTGCAGGGTGCGGGGTCAGCACCCTTTGCCAAATCCTGTGGCGATGCCTGTCCACTTCATACGGCCCTCGGTGGTTCTCTGGGAAGCACAGCTTGTGCATCTCTGGTGACCCTGCACACTTTGGAGGAGACGTGGCAAGAAGAGGCTTTCTGTTTCTTCAGGGAGGAGCACAGTGAGGGAGGAGACTGAGGGGTGAGCTCAGTGCCTGTGGGTGCTGTCCTGTCTGCTCCATGCCCCACCTGGTCCCCCTGCCGTGGCCGGGCACCACTCCTTCCTCTGGATCCTGAGTCACCCCCATATCTTCATCTCCCACCCGGATGGCACCATCTGCCTTGCAGGGTCATGGGTGTCACTGGACAGGATTACAAATATGAAATAGTGCCTGTCCCCGGCGTGCTACACGTCCTCGTCTTGAGAAGTCCCCAGTAGCAAGGATGGACAGCCCAGACCCGGACCAGCGCCTGCTTTCCTGCCGTGAAGCAGAAGTTTCCACAGGAGGAGAGGACACATGATGTGGAGTGATATGTGACCCGAGTGTGTGGCAGGCATGACACAGCGCCCTGCCTAGGGGACAGCCTTCTGCCTTCCTCTAGGAGTACCTTTCACGGTGGGGTGTGGGGGGCTGACTATTGGACGTGATGACTCCAAGAAGGCAGCACCCGGGCAGCAGAACGCACCCTAAAAGTGAAGCTTGGGCCCCGGCCGCTGTGGTCAGGGTCAGTTCCCACAACCCTGAACGTCCGTCCCTCTCATCCTGGGCTGGCTTTTCTTCCACTTGCACCTGGTGTGCGCCCACAGCCAGTGGTGCAGTTACTGACTCACTCAGCAAACACAAGCTCCTCCCACTGCCTCTTGTCTGCCTGCCATTCCCCGGCTTCCCAAGCGGTTTGGACACTGACACCAGTGGGGGCAGTTCTCGGGATCCCGCCACCCGGCGGGGGTGACGGTGGCCGCTAGTGGGCGAAGGCCCGTGCGGAGCTGTGGGCTCCATGGCCTGTGCCCACGTGACCCTCCACCTCTCGGGCTGATGGGTGCACACTGGAGCGGGGCTGACGCAGGTTCCCAGGAGCAAGAGTGCAGTGTGCACGGCCCCAGAGATCTAGGCCAGGGTGCCCGTCCTTTCTGCTCTATTTACCAGCCGCCGGTGCCCAAGGCAACCCCAGGTCCGGGAGCAGGAGGCGGGAGGAAGTTGCAGGCGTACGGCACCGGCTGCACGGAAACGAGGCGATGCAGGCAGGTGCGGACTCCTCTAAAACAACTGCGTGCACTCCTCCCCTTCAGTGCGTCTCAGCCACAGGTTAAGGAAACCAAGGCCAACCGGAGCCACATGGACGCTGGAGAAAACGCCCAGAGTCCTAACACCCAGAGTCTTAACGCCCAGCCACCTTTTGCCGCTTTCCTTTGCATTATCAGATATGATCCATTTCTTGCTCCAAGGATTCAAACACCACTTCCACACTAATTTAATCCAGTCTCTATATTTAAATCTGAAAGCTCCTGCCAGCCAATTGCATGTTTTTAAAGAATTAAGCATAAAACCCAGGAGCGGCCATGGGGGCGGGGCGGGGGAGGGTGTCTCCAGGCAACGGCACAAGTCTCAGCCCAAGAGCAGTCAGACACCAGGCATGTTTGGTGTTGGGTTCAGGAGGGGTGCGCGTGTGATGCTCTGGGGGAACCCTTGCTAGCCACAGATGCCCGTCTGCGGGACTCAAGGGCTCAGTGTCGTGGTGCATTACAGAATTCTTGCATCCTCTGGGAGGCGGGCCTGGTGCTGCTCACTCTGGGGTGGGAAACATCTCCTCCAGGTTGGTTCCACAGGAGGAGGGACAGCTCTTACTGGCAGCACCATGAAAAGGACTGCAGTGGGCTGAGAGCCCACAGAGACGCTGGGTAGGGTCCTTCCCTGGAGAAACAGCAGGGGGGTGGTGAGGGCAGGCTCAGCAGGGAGGGTTTGCTGCTGATTTTTCTCAAGAGTTTCCAAGCCCTAAGTGGGGCGGTCACGCAGCAGCACTGGTGTGGCTTCCTGTTGGTCTCAGGACCTGCGTCGCAGGTGGGAACCCTGGGTTTCAAGTTCAGCACCCTGCATTTGTTTTGAGATGCTGAGAAGCGATGCTGACTCTGTGGTGCATCCCACCGCTCTTTCCCATCCCAGCATTGAGCGGTTAGACTTGGCCAGCACCCGAGAGCTGCCCAAGGAGCGGTCAGGAGCTCACACACGAGCAGCGTGCTGGCTTCTCTCTCTCCTGACTGGGCCCCAGCTGCTCACAGCTGAGGTCCCAGCACCTGCCCCAGGATTATCCCACAAATACTCGCTGGAGCGAGGGCCTGCACACTGGCTTGGCGAGTTCATCCCAGCAGAGTAGGGTGGCGTGTGGGATCCTTGCTGGGTATGACTTCAAATCACTGCACCCCAGCATCCTTCCTGCTTCTGGCTCCATGCCTGCTATGCTCCAGCCTGTTAGAGAGAGGCTCCAAGTTCAGGTGGGTTCGCTTTTTTCCCCTGGCCCATTTCTGCAGTGTACTGGCAACTTCTGGACTCCTCAGAGAGTGACTTCACGGTCTCCAGTGGATGACCCACCCAGGAAGGACAACACCTCACAGACACAGATTGTGACTCACTGGGGGCAAGAGGAGCTGCCTGAGCTGCTGCTATCAGAGGCAAAGTGGAGAGAGCAGGCCCTGGGGGACAGGGCCGGTGCAGGGCAGCCTGGGGGACAGGGCCGGTGCAGGGCAGCTTGGGGGACAGGGCCGGTGCGGGGCAGCCTGGGGGACAGGGCCAGAGCGGGGCATTCTGTCTTTCCCACTGCGGGTAGAAAAGTGCCGAGGGAATCAGCAAATGCATGGAGTTGAGTTTAGGGCAGAGCTGCTCTGTTAACATCTCTTGTCCGTTGACTGAAGATGATTTGCTCACAGTGAGGCAGCACTCACTGGTCACCTATGACGAGGGGTCCAGTCTAGGCCCGATTCAGGCCTTGCCCCAGTGTCCCAATAGGTTGTTTCCTGTCACAATCCAGACATCCAGAGAGACAGAGGTGTGCAGGGAGACTGGGAACACGCCCCGTGGCCTCCTCTGTAGCAGACCTCAGCTACTTCCGAGGCCACAGTCCATCGGACAGCGGCGGGCAGCTCCGGGGCTGGGCCATCTGGGGATCCGGGCTGCTGAGTAGCAGGGCTCGGGTTTATTGGACTTGCTGACATTAAATTTCTCCTCTTGTTCCTTTTCTTCTCACGCTCATTCTCATGTAAAACTGTACCCTAATCAACACCAAGTGGACTCTGGTTCTCCGGCCTCTCCCTGCTCGGGGATTGTGGCCGTGGCTCTGTCCTGCTGGGGCACGGGTGGCCCGTCCGTTGCTGGGCCTGGATGCTGATGCACACCCTTGTTTGTTGTGGAGCAGGGAGTACTCCTGCCTCTTCCAGGGAGCCAGGAGATAAATTGCCGGAACTCCTCCCATGGTGAGTTGTGAACTCCCTGATGCTCTGGCCAGTGCTCTGCAGCCCCCCAGCCCAGCGAGGTGTTAGCTGGCACTGAGCAGTGACCAGTGTGAGCTATGGTTAGTCAGAGGGGCTGCTTCCTGGGCTGAGGTCAAAATTTTCACCTGGACAGAGGGTCTGGGTCCAAAAAGCCTGAGGTGGAGCCAGGCATGTGACGACAGAGGCCACAGCAACCTCCGTCCCTCCTATCTAGTCCTGCAAGGCCCCCTTGCTGCCCAGGGGCTGCTGGGAGCACTGCAGGGCTCAGGAGGAGGCGCCCTAACAAGGAGGATTAACCCTCCCTCCCTCCAATTCCTAGTGCCCTCATGGGGCCGGGTCCTCTCAGCGGTTTGTACTCCCACACTGTGACATCAGGGTCCCTTGGTGACACCTGGAGTGGAGGGGCCCACACTGACTGCCTGTTGGTGCAGATCCCACTGCAGGTCCAAAACTGCCCGTTTTGGACGTCAGTTTAGAGCCTGTGGCCAGCGGTACCCCTGACAGATGGGCTACACCAAGGCTCTTGGAGCCCTCCCCAGGCTGGACCCTTGGCTAGGATGGCACAGGGAGGTGGGAAATGCCTCACTTCCTGTCGCTGATTTGTCAGAATTGAGGTATCTGCAGAACAAGAGGCAGAGAGCCCCTGTGCCTGAACCCAGGGACACTTGCCCAAGGCTCCTGGACTCCTGGGCATGACTGGGGCAGGGCTGACTGAGTCACAGCCTCCTTCCCTGGAGGTGGGGTCAGGAGTCTGGATGTCCCCTGCTCACCATGCCTTGCTGTCTGGTGACAGCTCTCTCCTGAAAGACTCTTGTCAACCTGGAGAGGATGAGGATACAGGAGCTGTCCGGGATTTATCAGGCAGAACATCACTCTGTCACACACAAGCCACGTGACCTCCCCTCGGGGAGGCTCAGTGCCCCTAACATCCCTGACCCATCCCGAGGGACCAAGCCATGAGAAACTGGCCTGCACCCTAAGGGAGGACACCGAGGGAAGAAGGGGCCCCTGTTCCCAGCACGGTGACTCAGGGAGGAGCCATGAGAAAGTGTTGAGAGAGTAACCCCTGAGGCGCAGGCCAGGCTCTCGGAACAGCCACCTCCGCAGGACCTGGCTCAGGGCTGACAGAGCCCCGCAGGCCTCATTGGACGCCGCACTCACAGAAAAGGATTTCGGCAGCCAGGTCCTGTGAGCCTTCTGTTTTGCATGTGTTCAGACTGGACGTGTGGTGTCCTTGGACCTGGGTCATGCTTGTACCACTCAGGGTCCTCCTGGCATTGCCCTGGACCCACAAGGAGCCCAGGGCCTGCACATTTTGAGGAGAAGGCAGTGTCCTTGGAGAGAGGAGACAGATGGCAGGCCACCTCTTACCCGCCTTGGGAGCCGGCCCAGGGTGATCTCGCAAAGGAAGCTACTGTTGAATTAAGGACTTTTGCTTTAGGCATTTTCTCTCTTTGGAAACTATTCCAAGAGCAGAATCGTGCAAAGTGACTCCACAATCTAACTCCAGGGAGGAATTTGCAAACTGCAGACTGAAATCCATTTGTTAAGTCAGAAGCAAGTGCCTGAGTCACGCTTGTTTAGGTAGTTTTATTCCATTTGATACATTTTGTGGATATAAGCACATTTCCTGCAAAAGTTTATGTTGCTGAGAGACACAGTCTTATGACAAGCCGTCAAGTCTCTGCCCAGCAGGAAGGGCTGCTCTGATGCCTGTCACGCCGCCTGCCTGCCAGGCCTCCCTGCTGCCCCTTCGTTGGGACTCTGGGCCCTCAGGACACTGGCTCCCTGCAGCCTGTGGGTTGTGAGGAGATGACAGCCCATGGGCTGTTGTCTAGGTCATGGAGCTAGGGCTTTAGCACCCAGTCTGCTGGGCCCATGTCTCAGGATGGGGACACTGAGGCTCAGAGACTGAAATAGTTAACCTGGGACCACACCACTGACAAGGGCTGAGCCTGGATCCATGGAAAATGGACATTTTCTTCCTATGCTTCATGACATGGCTTTCTCATCGGTAAAGAAAAGAAATCAGGAGAGAGGAAAGGGAGAGAGAGGAAATAGAGAGACAGGGCATGATGAGGGACCCCCATGAGGCTTGAGTGAGAGAGACTTTGCCACTCCCAGCATCACACCATCCCCGCAGCATGTGCTGGTGAGGGAGGAAGAGACCCCCTTATGCAGCCTCTGTAAAACCTCTGGGCTTCCGATGCTCACCGGCATCTCTCTCTCACCCCTTGGACTGACTTGAGAATCTGACTCAGGATCTGCACAGCTCAGTGCTACCTTGCGGCTCCTTTGACTCAGAACATTCCCTGGTTTCCTTTGTCATCTGTGACGCTGACGTTCCTCACAAGAAGAACCGGGGCTTCCTGTGGGAGTGACCGCTTTAGGATATGAAGCAGGAAGGTCCAAGCTAAGTCTTGGACACCTACTGGTCACAGCAGTGAGGGGAATTGGTCAAAAGCTGAGCAAAGCCAGCCCCAGTGAGCCAATGACTGGCCAGTTCCAGGCAGGTGGGCAGCTAGCAGGTGACAATTGATAGGTTCTCACCATGCAGAAAAACCAGGACTCCCAGACTGCACTGAGGTGCATCAGGGAGCAGCGCATGTAAGCACAGAGCTAAGCGGGTGCCACAGCTCACACGAGTGTCCCCCAGAGGCTCACATACTGAACGTGCTGCCACAAGGCCAGGCCTGCGGTCTTCAGATCTGGGGATGCTCTCCAAGGGATAGTGGGACTTGTCCCTCCCTCTTCCTGCTTTCCACTGCTAGGCTGAGAGGTACGGGCTGTGTTCTGCCACATCCTCCGCCGTGTGCAGACTGCCACAGGCTCCAGGGACTCGGCCACCAACACGGTGGGTCCTAGTAGCCTCCTCTCTTTACTCATGGGTTGTTCTGGGTCTCTGCAACACTGAGAGCAATCGGACTAGCTCGTATGTAAAGACTAAACAGTGGAAAGGAAAGCTTTCCCTCGGAGCGGATGCCCAGGAGTACATACCACAGAGTAAAGAAGCTAGAAGCCGTCATTGGCAGTGGTTATCACTGCAGGAACTGGCTTGGGCAGGAATTGTCAGCGGATGCTAAAGCAGGGCAGGGTCTGTGTTTGCTGAGGAGCAAGCTGTTTACCTGATCTGAGAATCTCCCTGCAGATTACTTCCTGATTTCACAGTGAGAAGTCATACAAGTATCAAAGCGGGGCGTCTCTTTAACTAAGTGCTTGAAATTAACATCTCGACTTGGGCAAACAGGGCGTACTGCTGGATGCATTTCCCCAAGAAGATGAAATGTCACTAATGCAGGGTTCACACAATCCCTGCCTGCGGAATGCAGGGTTAGGGATGTCAAACCAACCAGAGACACTGTATAGAATAGCTGACCTGTACTCTTCAAGAATATATCTAAAAGCCACTCAGATATCAGAAGAAAAACATGGCAGGGTCAGATTCTGAAGACCGAAGACCAGGATCTGCACTGGTCTCTCTCTTCCCTGCTCTGGTCAGGTTAGTCAAACCATATTTCTGAGGTACAAAGCTGACAACTGACCCAGGCCCTGCCATTGCCCTCTGTAACCGCCCCTAACTTAGATCTCCCGGGCGTGTGTGGTGGGGAACTGAGAGGGCTCTGCAGCCCGGGAGCACTGTGTTCAAATGTCACTCACAAGCAGACACACACATGCAGGGCCCCATTCCCTCCCGTTTATGCTCTGGGCGTTTGGCAGGGCCTTTGGTTCCCGCTGTCTCTTAGGGCTCCTGGCTGAGGATGCACACTCCACCTCCCTGAGGCTGGACCCGCTGGACACAGCAAGGAAGGGAACTCAGAGATTGCCATCCAGGCAGGATGCACACCTGCTGCCCCAGGCAGTCCTGGGTCCAGTCCTCCTCCTCCTCCTGGGTCCAGTCCTCCTCCTCCTCCTGGGTCCAGTCCTCCTCCTCCTCCTGGGTCCAGTCCTCCTCCTCCTCCCGGGTCCAGTCCTCCTCCTCCTCCTGGGTCCAGTCCTCCTCCTCCTCCCGGGTCCAGTCCTCCTCCTCCTCCCGGGTCCAGTCCATCCCTTGGCTGCTGGGGACACCGGTGAGCACAGGGCACATCCACTCCAGGACTGAGAAAGGGCCCAGAGGGGAGGAGCTGCAGGACCTTCCTGCAGAAGGTCCTTGGATTCCATGTGGGTCAGCAGCCTCAGGCCCTTGTGCAAACAGAGCAGGTGCCCAGGACCAGGCTCCCTTTCCAGGAAGGGTTGGGAAGGCCAGCCTTCACACGTGGGCCTGTCCTGCGTTCTCCATTATCACCAATGCCTCCATTTGCAAACCCCTTCCCTGGCACCGACTGGGCCCAAAGAAGGGGTGCAGTATTTCCTGGGTATAAACCATTAAGCGCTGCCCCCACTCGAGTCTCAGGAACTGTTCTAGGAGAAGGTGCAAGAGATGCTTCGTGGGTCTGCGTGCGGCTCCTCTCCACCTTAGAGAGGTAAACAGTGGCAGGCACGTTTCCTCACTTTGTTTTTCTAACTAGAAAGAATCACTGTCTTACAATTCACTGAAGTGTCACTCTTAACTCAGAGAAGTTTTCACGCCTTTCATCGCGGGCACCGAGAGTTTGCTCCCGAGGAAGCGTCTGGCGACAGACAGATCCTGTCTACTTTGAATTGTTAAGCATTTTAATAAAATCACGTTTGCTTTCGATGAACCTTCCAGTAACCAAAAGCACGCAGCCCTGGAGAGTGGTTGGTGATACCTCTGCATGAATGGCCCATGCGGGTGATCATCAGGTCACTGCTGAGATACCACGTTGGCTGGAGGGGACTGAGGTCTATGGTAAAATGTTTCCCATGCTCCAGCCCCGAGTCCATTAGTGTGCCTTTTGGGGGGCTAATTTCAATGCTATTCATTCCCTAGCGAGAGTGTGTAGGGCACCACAAGAACTGGCACCCACCCACGTGGCCACCTCAGCCTCACCGTGAAGAGTAGCTCAGCACCGGGCTGAGGAGGAGGAGCTGGGAGCCCCTGAGAGCCAAAGTCCAGAGCAGAGAGGTTAACGGGGGGACCCTGGTGGCCTCCTCCCAGGTCCTCCCAGCTCCAGCTGCTCTCTGCCTCCTCTGGCTCTCCCTGAGCCGTGTCTGCACTTAGAACCTTCTGCTTTGAAGCTTCATCCACTGTGTCAGTGCTAGACCTGACCCAAAGTACCAGCCCCTGGATGCCCTCCTCCTGCCATCTTGGCAGGGACCAACCAAAATGCATCTTCTGGAGGAGGGCTGGTCCCTTCCGGACCCAGATGGCACAGGATGAGGCCCATAACCACCTTCCGTGAGGGGAGAGGAATGCTGTGTAGACCCAGTGTCTGTGCATAGGGCTTCACACCAGCCGCCAGGGAGCTGCATTCCTCCCTCACCCCTGCAGGTGGCATCAGCTGGGACCTGCCCCTGGGATCTGACCAGCCTTGGAGACCACACCCACTTCCCCTGGGGCTGGGAATGGTGGGTGGCATAACAAGCTGATGAGGTGAAATCAGGGTGCATTCATGGCATGGGGTGCCCCTGCAAGGTGGCACCCTGGGCACGTGGTCACCTTTGCGTGTTGGAGGCTGGATTAGCAAAGGCCAGGCTGCTGCGGGTAGATGCCTGAAGAGGGCCTCTCGGAAGGCGCGGGCCTGCAGGGCTGTGTGCATAAAGATGCATCATGACAGACAGCGCAGAGGGCCCGTCAGGCCCCTTGGAAGCTGTGCACTCAGCGCCTGCAGTGGGCGTGGGCCTTGCCCTGGGCTGGTGCCTGCTTGGGACTTTATGAAGAAAGCTCGGAGGTGAGCCAGCCCTGAGGGGTCAGTGACCCCGGAAGCTGGTGCCGAGGTGGACAGGCAGCCTCGGGAACCACACTTAGGCAGAGCTTTTACACAGTGTCTGAGAGGGGCACTGCCAGAAAAGGCACACGTCAGCGGGGCTGGTCTCAGGCGACAAGAAGCTGCAGTTGAACAGTGGCTGTGAGCCCATACTCAGCCTGAGCTGCAAGCCCGAGCGTCACAGAGTTCCTGGATGGAGGGGAGGCTCGGCCTCTGTTGGAGCATCCCAGTCCTGGGCTGTACCCTCCCGACAGAGGCCAGCAGAGAGCAAGCTCCGCCTCACCAATAGCTCCTTCCCCTAGTGCCAGCTGAGCTCAGCCCTGCCAGCCTTCCCAGCAGGGCAGCTCCCCCCAGGAGCGGGCTTCTACCCACAGAAGCAGTAACCCCAACTTACTCAATGACAGGGGTCCGAGGGCTTTGGCTTGGCAGAGTGTAGTTGGTCAGATCATTCTTGTGATTGTCGAGGTAAGAGTCAAATACACACTTGAATACCCCTTCCTCCTTCGGTCTCCTCTTTATCTTGTTGTGTGGCACCATAGCATGCTGGCACTGTGTCTCATGGTGGAAGGTGCTGCAGGCCATGGTGGGAGGCACACCCTGTACCCCTGATGTGCAGACTCTTAGAGGTTGGGGCTCCGGTGTGCGGGTTGGTGCAGAAGGGTTTCCCTAGTGCTTTCACAGGGGCTTCAGGCACACCCGGAAGGCAGAAGTGCCCATGGAAGTCTCCACAACCTTCTGCCTCTGGCCTCTTCTATCCGGCCACTGCTCTGCAAGGGGAGGTCTCAGGAGATGGGCAGTAATGGGGAGTGGGTGAAATTCCCAGGCCCGGTGAGCTTGGGAGGCTCCAGAGTTCACACCTTAGCCCCTTTCCTGCCCCAGGGAGTAGGCCTGGCAGGCATCGCTCTGGGATAGCTGGGGTGTTTCCTGGGCAAAAGCAGTCTCAGGTCTTTGTGTAGCAACTGCAGACAGATGAGAGCAGGGCCTGACCTGAGCGGGGAGTAAGGAGAGCAGAGCCTGGCACTGAGCGAGCCCTGGCTCCCGGCTGCTCCCGGTCAGGAGGGAGTGTTCCCAGTCCCTCTCAACACCAGGACCACGTGCAGGACACAGCCTGTGCCTGGGCCCAACCGTGGTCTGCGCTGCACCTGCAGAGGCCCGGCCGGGCTCTGGGCCCCATGTCACCTGGTCCCAGGAGCAGCTGAGGAGTTCCAAGGGATGGTGAGCTCCAGCTGCTCCTGGTGCCTGGACTGGGGGCCCAGGGGCTACTCTCCGGGAGACGCTGACCAGCGAGCCAGCTCCTGTCCTTAGGATCACGGCCCCTGGAGCCCAGTGCCAGTGCACAGATGTGGGGGCAGCCAAGTGCCTGCTGGAGAGGCTCCCACTGATGACCAAGGCTGTCTACTCCGCTACTTGCCTGGGTTGCAGCCTCCCTGGTAGAACACATGGGTCAGGAGGCAGCCTGAGAGCCCTGGCCTGCGTTTTGGCCATGGGCTCCTGAGCAGTCCTGCCAGGGAACATCATCGCCTTCCAGAGGAAGAGCCCGGGCCCCTGTAGAGGCCCCGCCTTCCTGTGCCCAGCCCTCCCAGAAGTGAGGAGGCAGCACTGGCTTCACAAGCTCCTCTTTTTTATTTTAGTACTTGGGACGGAACCCCACACCTTTGCACTGAGCTACACCCCAGCCCCGTTATCTTTTACTCTGAGACACGGTCTCTGTGCCAGGGCAGCTCTGCCAGCGGTCCTGGGGGACCGGGTGACACCAGATAACGCTGGGTGCCAGTGGCATTGGTGATTGGCACTGCGGCCGCCAGCATCTGATGCCAGCTTGTGCTAGATGCCTCGGACTGTTTCTGCTGGGCACTGGTCAGTCCCCGGGAGATAAATCACCGGCAGGTTTACGGAGCATCAGAGCGAGTCTTCTTCAGCAGAGGCTGCGCACCAGACTCCCTGAGAAGTGGCTGGGGTACGGTGTCACACAGAGGCTGCAGGCCTGGCTGAATGAGGGGCGGGGCCGAAGGCTTGCTGTGCATGCTGGGTATGCAAATAAGGAGCCAAGGCCCCTCCCTTCCTGGCCTCAGCCACTTCAGGGTGCCCCCACCCTTCTTCCAAAGGACAGGCACCAGGCTGCCAGCCTGGCTGAGCTCATGTCGGTGGAGTGACCTCGGGGGTGTCAGGTAGAGCAAGGGGAAGTGAAGGGGAGGGGCAGGCAGCCGCTGGCCAGGCACACCTCCCATCCCAGCTGGGCCTGGGAATGAATCCGGTGCTTCTGTCTCTCCCAGGCTGGGCAGTGATGCCCTGATCCTCCTGCCTCAGCCTCTCAGAGCGCCAGGATACAGGCGGGTAGCACCAGGCCTGGCTCTGGGTGGTTTTGAGCCCTTTGCGCTCAGGGTGGCCCCGCTGCGTGTCTGTGTGCCCTGGGGAAGAGCAGAGCCCGCTGTCAGACCAGGCTCGGCCACCGCTCGGCGACTGCGTGAGGGAGAGGCCGTGGGCCTGTGGAAGATCTCAATTACGGGCTATTATTCCGGGGACGTCGCCTGGTCCCTCGGAGCCCGCGCTCTGCGGCGGATGAAAAGCCGGCTGGCTGTCAGGCGTCCTGCGGGGCCCGGGCTGCGATTAGATAAGGATCTGCTGTAATCGCTCCTGTCATTCTTTGTTCTATAAAATGATTTTACAGTTGTTTCGTAGGCAGTGGACCCCCTCCCTCTGCTCTTCCTGCCGCAGCCGTGGTGGCCGCGGCTCAGCTCAGGGAGCGCCAGGCAGGGCCCCCAACCCATCCAAGGCGATGGTGATTTGAAAGGTTTGCATTAATGTGACCTGAACGCGTGGCTTGTGTATCCTGGGGGCTCTGCCCAGATTATAGATACGCTACCCGCAAGTCTCGGGCAACTGTAAACATTGCCCAAGGACAGACGAAATATTTTCATTCGAAGAAATTAATGGATTTCAGCACCAATGGAATTTAGGGATGACAGGAAAATAACCCCAAGTTTTGAGCACTGAGAGGTCAGGGAACAAAGACTGCAGCCCGGGAGCCACTGGGGCAGGGACAGCAGTTAGATTTCACTTCCTGAAGGGGTGTGACAGATGCGGAGGGCTGTTAGACCCACAGGTCCCCACAGAGCTGGTGCGTGATCCCCTTCCCCCGCTGACCTGGGCCCAGAGGTACCTGGGGACTGCAGATGCCTGTGCCCACCCTGTGTCTGCTGCCTCCTCTGCCCCAGCAGCGAGTTGTTCCTGATGGAGGAGACAGCTTCCCACAGAAAGGATCCTCTGGGCTCCAGAGAGCCCCGGCTTCCAAAAGGAACCAGTGTCCAAGTACGGAAGTAGGAGATGGAGAGGGCAGGTGCAGCCCCACGCAGGACACACAGCGGCCACTGCAGACCAGGCATGCTCCCTGAGGACAGGAGGCCACACACGCCCTGCACGGGGCAGCCGGAATCCAGAGCTGAGTGCTGTGAGGCTCCACAGGTACAGACAGCACAATGCAGCAGCCCTTTGGGGAACCTATTTCATAGCTGATGGCAGAGAGAGAAGAAAGCAGCGCTTGGCAGTCCCCAGGGGCTGTCCTGGGAAGCTGTGTCCCCACTGGTAGCCAGAGTGGCAGGGGGAGGAGCTGCCGATGGAACCTTGCAGACAGTCTCCTAGCCTGGCAGCATCCCCCAGCCTGCACCCACACCCATCCCCCTGCTGTGCACCCAGGACCACTGCAGGGGCTCCCAGGCCTGGCGGAGATGCTGGACCCCCCGGGGCATGCGCTAACACAAGGGCAGGCAGCCCTAAGCCCCAGGACCTCAGAATGCACCCTCAGCTGGAAGAGGGAGGTGACAGGGGTCTCGTAGGGACGTAGCACGAGCCCTACAATGCCATGTGGCCGGTGTCCTCACAGAAAGGGAACTTTGCGGGTAGAGACAGACACTCTCAGGGGGAAGACATGGGGGAGACTCAGGGGGAAGATGACTTCTAAGAACCCAGGAGCCCCGAGAGGCCAGGTGGACCCCTCAGACTTCACAGAGAGCCAAACTGCTGGCTCCATGACCTCAGCCTCCAGACATGGTTCTGTAGCTATTCGGTTCTGAATCGTTTCCCAGAGTGAGTCACCAGGCAGGGTCCTGAGGGGTGGATTCAGCCAGTGCTCCAGTGACCCTCAGGGATGGCTGGGACCCCTTGAGTCACCCTCATAAAAGTGGAGCCCTGAGGAAGCTGGTGACCACTTATTCCCACCCTGAAGTCCAAGCTGGGGATAAGACTCATGTGACATCACCGCTGCAAATCGTGCTGCTGACGCCACCTGCTCACGCTGCCTGTGGGGAGGCCTGGTTCACACTCTGCCTGTAGCTGTCTGCAGAGGGCCGGGATGGGATGCCTGCCCACGAGGTTCTGACCGAGGGGAAACGCAGGGTGCAGCCCCTTCCCCAGGGCGGGATTCCAGAGAGAGCGGAAGGCAGTGCAGGCCAGAGCAGGAACTTGAGCTGTGTGGCCCCTGGTTGTTGTCTAGCTCAGCTTTCCTGGCTGCCTGGCCTCACCTGATGGACATGAGGCACGGATCTTCCACAAGGCTAGCACTGCCCAGCGTAGGTCAGAGCAGCAGCATTACAGGTGCGGGCAGGATCTGGGGAAGGGGAGCTGCCACCCCGCCCTGCAGTACCCGGCTTGGCCCCAGCTGGGGCCAGCTTCACTTGTACCTTAGCCCTCCTGGGGACAGTGCTCTGCCTGGCAGATGGCTCCTGCTCCTCCCTGTGCCCAGCCCAGGCTTGGACACAGAAGCCCGTGTCCTGCACCCACAGCGGCTCTGGGCTCCAGGGGAGTGTGACAGCCACTTAGGACCCTCGACGGTGGTGCTGGGTCCCCTGTCTCACAAGGATCCCGAGCAGGCGTGTGGTTCATCCAGCTGTGCCATCACCCATTCCTGCTCCGAGGCTGGCAGGGACATGCCCTGAGATGGTAAAGGGGGCAGACCTGCTGGGGCGCAGCTTACCTTGTGGTAGGTGGGACAGGGACTCTTCCCAAGCCCCCTGAGATGTCCACGTCCTGACCCCCAGCACCTAAGCTAACATGCTACTTAGCACAAGAAAATTGGGGTACACATGGAATGGAAGTTGTTATTTGGTCGACTGTGAGATCCAGCAATCGTGGGCCTGTGATGCCGCTGGGAGGGAGAGGGGGCAGCAGACCCACCCCACCCGGAGCAAAGGTCCCCCTGCCCCACCAGCAGGGTCCCACAGGGGTTGGAGGGCAGATGCTGCTGGGTGCCTCCGGGGATTCTGTGTCCCAGGGCTTTGCCGTTTGCATCAAATCCTGATGTTTGGTTTCATCCCTAAAAGACACTTGGTGAGGGTCTCAGCCTGGGGTTCTCATTTTCAGCGTATCCCAGTGGTGTCCCAATCAGCCACTGTCCTTTCTGCCCAGCGCCCCACGTGTCCGCGCCCACATTGTCCTATCCTCTCTGACCCCAGCCCAGCCCGGGATTCACACAGGACCCTGGATCGGGGCTGGCGCAGGCCTGGGGTCCTGACACAGGGCACACACAGCCTGCTCTCTCCCCAGGACACTCTCCTGCGTGACCCCGTGGGGAAGAAGCCTCCCATGGCCCTGGTCCCCACCATGCTGGGCCGCGTCTGCATGCTTCAACCTGGGGAAGAAGGACGGCTTCTAACCTGTGCTCCCTTGTGAGCAAGGAGTTTGCCCATTGCCGTGCTTGCCGCATGTGCTGAGCCGAACGCGTGTCTGTGGACGCGTCATTTCCATGCTCTGTGGGTCGCCCACCTCTCCCCGCGGACGCAGAGGCTGTCGTTATGCGGGGTGCTCGCCCTTCTGAGACTCCCTGCATTACAAACCTCCCACTGCATTTTATGACTTCCCTTCCCCTTTAATGGGATCATTTCATAAACAAAGGTTTTCACTTCTCAAATGTTTTATGGGGAGTGCGATTCTGTAAGCAATCTAAAGATGCTTTTCATGTTTTATTTGAAAGCATTTACAGCTTCGCCTCTTAATTCTTCAATCTGTAATAGGCATTTTTAGCACCGTGAAGTCGGCCTGCAGCCTCCCTCCTGCACAGGCTGCCTCTCTCCTGGCCTGTCTCCCTCCTCCTCCTCCATGGGGAGACAGAGCGTCCCTGCCCTGGGTCTCCACCAGGGACATCTGTCTCTCTCTCTGCTGATCTCATGTCGCCCCCATCTACATCTTTCTGTGTCCCTGAGGGACAGTCCTGTCCCTACCCCGACAGTCAGGATGCAGACCTGGACCAACAGACCATGTCACGCCTGCTCCTGGTATTTGGTCCTCCATGTGCACATCAGAGTCCTCTCAGTGGTGTCTCCAGAGACAGCCTCAATTTTCCCTGAACCCACAGCTCAATTTAGGGAGATCTGCTATCATGGAACACTGAGTCTTCCTCAACATAAATAAAACTATTGATATATTTTTGTTTTTCAATAATGGTGTATAGTTTTCTTCATGTGGGATTCTGCAAGTGTTTGGCTAGATTCTTTCTTACCTATTCTATATTGTCATTGTAAATATCTCGAGTTACATTTTAAGTATTGCTTATTTATAGAAAAGGACTGTGATTGTTTTTATGTTTATTGATCTTGTATCCAGTCCTTACTAAATGCATATTAATTTCACTGATGTCTTGTAGAACATACCAGAGGCTCTATTTAGACAACCACAATACCTCCAAGTAATAATAATATTTCCTTTCCCACATTTTTATTTTTTCCCTTATTCTACCGTGCTGTCTAAACCTATCATGTAAAAACTGTGGTGTGGGAATCGTCCTTTTCTATGCATGAGTTTGGAGGAATGTTTACACATCCTCTTATTATGTAGGAGCTGCCTGCACGCGGCTGAGAGATTCCTGAGCTGTGTGTTCACCGCTTCCTCTCTCCTGTGAGCCCACAGCACTGGAGCCTGCTCTGGGATGCTGGGGCTGCACTTCTATAAATCGAATTTTCCACACTCCCTGCCCAGCTGGCTCCAAATTAGGTTCTGCTAGTGGCCCGCACCAGTGCGAGAGGCGGCGGGGGAAAGAGGGGATCTCGGCACCTGCAGCCCTGCCAGGGTCTGGCCTATGGCAGAGAAAAGCACGAGCCTGGGGTTCACACCCAGCTCCCAGATCCCAGCTCTGGACCTTCATGGCCTGAGGCTGCGGTCACCAGTCTCCACGGGCTGTGCACTCAGCATTGCAGGGGCCTGGGCTGCAGCCCTGAGCACCTGTCATGGGTGTGTGTGTGTGTGTGTGTGTGTGTGTGTGTGTCAATGTGCATGCATGCATGTAGAAGAGAGCGCTCTGGGCTGCCAGTTTCCGGGTCCTGCCCTTCTCCATTCCATGCCCGGCTCTGAGTCACTATCTGCTGCTGCACTGATTAATATTTGGGTCACCTCAGCCCAAACGTGAGTGTTCCTGGGATTTAATACATATGTGTGACCTTATTTGAGAAGAAAAAGACACTTTTGTACTTTCTATGCACGAACAAGCAACCCCTCTATTAAACTGTTTGAAGTACCTCCCAGGATTTCGTATTTTGTTCAGACTCTGACTGACAGAACAATCCCCCTTTTGGTAGAGAATATTTGGGGAAGCTGGGGATGTATCTCAGTGTAGAACTCTTGTGTATTGTGCCTGAGACCCTGGGGTCAGACCCCACAGCCCACCAAAGAAAGATAGTTTGTTCTTTATTTGAGCAGTAGAGATGTCAAAATACATTAAGAGGTTCCTATGCATTTATTTATATAATATCAATTATAATGGGTTTTCTATTTTAATATGTTAATGTGGTAAATTACACCCACAAAATTTAAAACATCCACCTAAACCACTCTCGGAGTGAACCCTGCACGATCTCGCAAGAGGACAGCGTCAAGGTGGAGGACGGGGGAAGGACACGGAGAAGGGGAGGGCAGGAAAGGGAGACACGGGGTGAGCTCTCCCCAGGCTCCCTGGTTGGGTGCAGCAGCCGCAATTCTGGGGCGAGGCGGACGGGGTCTCATCATACATAGTTTCTGCTCCTCCAGAGGCCAAGAGCACCTTTCCCGTGAGGGTTTCCAAGCGCTTCTCTCTTAACCACGTCCCTTCTAGGTCTGTCTCTAAGGACAGATTCAATGTCTCTGCTGTGCTGCAGACCTGAAGAAGGACAGCAAGGCGAGAATACACCTTGGACCCCAGGACAGGAGGGGACAGGGATGTGCAGCTGACACCCAGGAGCCCACACTCCACCCGCCCTTGTGCTGCCCAGCGAGTGTAGGTACTTACGGGTTTAGAACTGTGGTTCGTTCCCGGAAGGTGGAGGAAGGGCTGGGACACTTCCCTGCCATCAAGGCAGCTGCCTTGGCTTCCTTTCAGGCTCTGCTGGAGGTGGCGTGGGCACTCAGAGGGCACAGGCCTTCCTAACCCTCCTGGCACACAGGCAGGGTCAAAGGAACCCTGCATTCTGCAGAGCACCGCGCCTCCGGTGTCTGGGAAACGTTGCAGTCTGTGAGTTCATGGGGAAGCGTGCAGGGGTCCTCCCGCCCCTCCAGCTGCTGACAGGGACCCAGGGTGACCCACTGCAGACAGGAGTGCCTAAGAGGTTGGCCAACAGGTGCCACCCCAGGGGACGCAGACCACAGACGGAGCAGGGCCTGCACCTGGCTGAGGGTGCAGAGTGAGCTCACAGGAGAAGCCCCCCCTCCGCCCACCCTGCCCTCTCTGTTCCTCACATCCACTATTCCATCCTCACCATTCCATGCCCTGCAGCCCATGCTGCCCACGTCTGTGCCTTGGGGGTGACATTAGTGGCTTCTCCTCTGGCCACTGGGATGTGACGACCAGACAGGATGGTCGGCCACCGCCTGCTCCTTCAAGGAGACTTGGACTGTGATTTCAGGTCACCTGAGCCAAGTGTAGCCCAATCAGGAGCGAAGACATGCTCGACACATTAATGTGGGATTAGAGAGGACTGGTGGGCACGAGTAGCAATCTGGAGGTAATAATTACCTTAATTTACTTCCAGGCACCAAAACTAGAGACAAATTTGTCCCCAGTCTCCCTTCTGGAAGCAAAGTCTCCTCTACCCAGCTATATTTAATGTAGATAAAAAGCCCTTATAACTCCCAGGTCCTCTGAGGTTAACGCGTTTGCTGGGAGTCCCTTGCAGTTTGATTTATTCCTCTTTGGAATTTATTTGGGTCCACAGGTACTTGTTTTAAGGCTTATTTGCTCACACTGGTGTGTTTATAACATTTCAGGGAAAATGTGCAGCGTGGTGGGGAAGCCACGGTGTAAGCCTGGCTCTGGCGTCTGGGAGCTTGAGGTTGGGGCCGCCAGGTGAAGACACAGAAGCCTGCCAGTGACAGCGTACGTCTAGGCCAGCTTCTTAGAGGAAGAGCCCGACTACCCACCGAGGGTACCAGCAGGAGGAGAAACAGTAAGTCTGACCAAGGAGGGAGGAGCAGAGCAGGGCCCAGCGGACAGCACAGAGAGGGCGCCGTGACTTTGGGAAGTTTGTCTCATCAGAGATGGGAGCCGCTCTGGATCCCGGGCTGGGACGCTGTGTGCATGGGAAGGCGCGGGCCAGGCCACTCGGCTCGCTGCGTCCAGGGCTGCCTGGTGACTGAGTCCTTCCAGGATCCTTCCCGTCACCGGAACACACGCGTCCCCTCATGCTTGCCTCTGTCTGGAGCAGCTCTGGAGTCCTCTTTCCCGAGTGCCTGCATGGTAGGATCAAAAACCCAGTGAGCGCTGCTGCCCAGAGTCACCCAGGAGAAAGGCAGCCGTCTCAAACCGGACCTGCGTCCTCTTCTTCCTCCTTAGCCACTGGCTCTGGCACCGGGCGACTTCCAGCTTTCCCCCAAAGCCAAAAGGACCGTGAAAGGGAAATGCTTTGCCTTTAGAGCACTAAGGCAGCCAGGAGAGAGCACGACTAAAGACACTCGTGAGAGAGAACTTCTAGAACTGCTTCAGAAAGTGGCTGGACGGTGGGATGAGTATATTCACAGCATGAGGGCAGGAGTTAAGGCAGTGTGTCTTTTATAGTAATTTTTTAAATTTAAAAGTGCACTATATTTTTAGATTATTCCTCTTACCATCTTCAGCTCCAGCTCCTGCTTGTTCCTCTAATTGCTGAGGTTTTAAGAAAAGCTCCGTGCATCCACAGCCCGACAGCCCTTTGAAGGACCCCCGAGCAGAGTGTCGTGGGGGGCTGGGTGTGCGGGTGCACAGGATGGGGGAAGGCTGGTGCCAGGCTCCGGGATCCGGTCCCTTTGTGGCCTGCAGGCAGGGCTCCCCAGCCTTTTGAAGACTGTTCTGCTCTGCCTTATTGTCCCGTTTATTTCTCAGCTGATGATGTGGTCACACGTCCAGGGTACGCTGGGACCCAGCCGGGATGCCCGTGCAGATAGAGTAAACCATTCCTGCAACCAGGCTTCCTCAGATGTTCAGCTCCTGTGTCTGCCGAATCCTCAGGATTTCCGGTTTTGAAGCTCCGTATGACCCTAGGCCCAGCCCCTGGCCTTCAGAGCGTTTCCCAGGGCTTCCTGCCGGAGCGGATTTTGACGCGTTGTTTGTAAATAGTAAGAAACTGTGCCACCCTCTTTAACTGTCAGTTCCACACAGCCAAGGGAGGTTTGTAGATGTTTGCACTGGATTCTGCGGATCTTTACCAGCAGTCAACCCCAAGTTGCCGTTGATGTGTGAGTAAAACTCCTACGTGAACATTGGCTGACATTTTTGTGTGCAAAATAAGTAAGATCTGTGTTGGGGGTGTAACCCAGTGACAGAACACTTGCCGTGTGCGTGGAGCCCAGGCTTTGATCCCCTGCTCAGCATTAAAACTGAAATAACATTTGAGTGTCTTGCATAAAATGTACACAATTACAGACTGCGCACGGGAGTTCTGTGTAATTCAGGCCCTAAAACTGAAACGAGAAAGACGCATGGCAGAAGCCCAGGCCCACGCAGCTGCTTGAGAATAGGTAACAGCTCCCAAGTCCTAAATGACTGACTCTGCATTCTTTTTCTTTTTCATGTTTTAATGTAATACCAAAAGGACCAGCTGTAGACACGACACACTTAGTCTGCATTAATGCGTGTTTCCCCACCCTTCACCTCCAGAAAATCAATACTGTGATAAATCGACCTGTATTTGCTCCTTCCCAGGTGTTAACTAACAGCGTGGGCTCCCACCATGGCTGACTGCAAGCTAGAAACCTTTGCAGGCCGTGGTGCGACGAGAGAGGCCATTGCAAGCTTCACCACGGCACAAACAGGTGTAGAGAAAACCTCAAGAGCAAAACTCACAGCAAGATATCGAGAGCCGTTAGGAACCGCCACTTGATGTACGCATGGCCTGTGTTTTTAACTTGGCTAACTGTAAATTTATATAATGTTTGACAATGCCTGTTGTGTTTGCTTCCTAGGACTGTCCTAGGAAATTACTGTGGAGTGGATGCCATCCAGCAACTCGTCTATCCTGTCACACAGGAAGTCTGGGACCTGGTGTCCACAGTGCTCTGTTCCCGGCGGTAGCTCCAGGACTCCCCTCTCCTGCTTCCCTCAGCTCCCGGGGACCCATCAATCTTTGCTTGGTGGGTGCTCCACTCAGGTCTCCCCCATCCTTACATGGCTTCTCTACTGCCCATCTATGTCTCAAATCTGCCCCACGTTCTCAGATAAGAACATCTGCTGCTGGATCCAAGCCCACCCTCGTCTCAAGACTCTCCTGTGTTGCACTGACAGCAGACCTTTCAAAATAGGGTCACGCAACAGATGACAGAAATACAGACAGCACGGAGCTGTACAAGGACCTCATTGGTGGTGGAGCTTGAAACACTGTGTCATAAGCTGGCAGAAAACTTGTCTAAATTTTGCTCATGTCCAGAAACTTTGCAGGACCATGATATTAAGACTAACTTGTCTGGTGGAGTAAAGTTCAAGGCAGCCTAACATTTAGGCTGTGGCATGGGCACTTCTGGCAGCTTATAGCCAGATTTATAGTGAGACTCAGGAGCAAAAAGCCCATTTAAAAAGTTTTCAGTTCTTTAAATTGAAAATAAAAGAAAAGAATGAAACCAAAAAACAAATAGAAGAAAATAATAAAGATCAGAAAACACAATCCCTTACCAAACTGCTAACATCATTTTTCATATAGATTAACATTCTTATTCTTACATTTCTGTAGAAATACAGACTCAGAATAGTCTAAACAACTGTGATAAAGGAACAAAATTAGAGCCTCAGCCCTCCCCAGTCCCATACTTATCACAGTTAAATCAATCATGACAAAACAGCATTGATAAAAAGATAGACAAACCACCAAAGTACCAATATGAAGTCTCAAAACAGACACCCTCGTAACAGACAATTGACTTCTGGCAAAGATGCAAAAGCAATTAAGTGGAGAAAGGATTGTACCTTTAATAAATACACTGGAACAACTGGATATCCACATGCAAAACACCCTAACCTCATGGCACATCAAATATTTCTTAAAACAGCCAAAAATCAGCTCAAAATGGCTCACTGTGATTAGTTAAAGTAAAGGCAGATGTGGTCTGAGTCTTATATCCTGGAATCTCTGGACTTGGCTCTGGGAAAAATACATGTTTTTTCCTTATCATACTAATGAAAGGTTTTCAGTTTTGCCTGCAAGAAAAAACCTGCAAAATTGAGCCTTAAAAGAGCCTGGTTACCGGAAAGATTAGCATTAAAAAGAAGGCAAATACTTTGCATTTGGACAATAAAAAAGATAATGTAAGATATCTCAGGAGGCAACTCTTTGCAGACACAAGTGTAAAACATAAAGCTTTCCTTTGAAAAGAGAACCCCTGGGCCCCCTACTCAGAAAGAATCACCTAGGGAGTTAGATTAGTTTCACACTGCTCCATCATCCAGGCAATCAAAGACCTCTGCAGTCATGATACAAGGGGGCCTGTGACAGGCACCGACTCCATGAGCTGCTTGTTTTATAGGCAAAAAAACGTAAGAATCATGGTGTCAGGGAGGATGGCAGTCAGATTTCAGTAGACTGAGAAGGTCAGTGTGCTCCTGAACGGGCAGTGCCTGGAGCCACGGGAAGGGAGATCCCAGGATATCAGAGAAACTAGGAATGTGGAGCGTGTTCTGAGGACAGCCATGGGGAGTGAGCAGACTTACTTCAAGTGAGAGACAATGAGGGCCGACCCTGGCAATGCCCACAGGGTAGCTGCCCAAGCACTCTGAACTCCTGTCTCACCGCAGCTTGCCCAGGGTGCTGGACACAGTTACAGGATCTAATACCCTGATGGATTGTGATCTTGCTTTGGTCCACTGTTTTCTCTCCCCTGTTTCTTTTGTCACGGGAGCGTTTGTTTACCCTGTGTCACCATACACTGGCGGCATTTAACTTTCATTTTGATATCCAGGGGCCCACAGCTAAAGAGTTTGTCTTGGGTCTCACAGGAGACTCCGGCATCTGACACCCCAGCAGGAGCTGTTAGAACTTTGGAGACTCTTCGGAGATGAGCTAAATATATTTTGCCTAAAGGGGTGAACAGGACTCTTCCTGGGTCCAGGTTGGAATGCTGTGGCTTGGGTTTAGCCATCCCCCTCCCCAACCTCAGGGTTCAGAGGTGGGCCTTTGGAAGGGGTCAGGTGATGAAGCTGATGGCTCAGCATGGCCTGGCCCACTGATGGATCAGAGTTGCATGTGGTGTTAGGAGGTGAGGTCTGGTTGAGGCGGATCCCTGGGCTGGGTCCGAGGAGGAAGCGTCTCCCTCTCTGCTCCTCCCTTTGCACTCTGATTCCTGATTAACACTGCGTGAGCAGCTCTCCTCTGTACCAGATCCCCACTACACCATGCTGCCCTGGAGTCAGCTGACTGTTTAACAAATTCTCAAAGAACCATGAGGCAAAGTAAATGCCTCTGCCTTCCAGTTAGGGATGTTGGGCATTTTGTCTCAGCAAGACTCAAACATCTAAAGGAAGAGACCGGTCCCCACCAGACTGGATCTTTTCAAAAAGTCACCGTTTAACAACCCTCCTTTGACTGGTTGTCATCTGCCGCCCTCTGGGGAGTGAGGGGCTGGACATGTGTGAGCAGGACACGGGTCCTTGCCTGGAGCCTGCAGCTGAGGATCCCACATGGGAAAACAATGCTTGGGTCCGCGCTGGTTTGCAGGGGCAGCCCCAGAAGCTCGGATTGGATTTGAACTCCAGATTTCTTTCCTGCAAGGCCTCTCTTCTCCTCCGTCTGGTGGTACTGCCTTCCCACAGTGCTTGCTAGGCTAGCTGAGGCCCAGGGACAGATGCTGGCCGTGGATGAGAACTTCACATTAGGGGTGGGGGAGCCTGGCTTAGAGACAGGAGCTGAGTTCCTTGGAAGCCATGATTTTTGTCTAAGGATGATGTGCTTGGAAAGCTTGGGAAGACAAGGGAATGGTCTCAGTGTGCTATCTAGTGCTCCCTGACCGGTGGGGCTGGGGCTCAAGGCAGGCACTGTGGGCATTTGCTTCTAGCACACTTAGAAAATATGGCTTCTACCGTGAGTCAGCAGCACAGGCTGAGAGACCCTGCCTGGACCTCCCCAAGGCTGGACCTGGTCCAGGATGTGTCCCCCCAGGAATACAGGGAAGCTGTCCCAGCACTGGGGTGGAAGCCTGTCTTACAGGGGCTGGAGCTTCTGACTCTGCCTCAGTTTCCCACTCTAAATCTTCTGAAACAGGCAAGGCATAAATCAGCCCTGGAGTGGACGTGAAGACCCGGTGCCGGGCTGAGTCATCCGGCCAAGTTTTGGTCTAAGAGCTGCTGAGTGTTCTTTCTATGATTTAGTTTTTATTTTCTCAAATAAATGGCACACAGCACTGTTAGTGACTCAAGAAAGCCATAAGTACAAAAATACAATCTTTATTATAATAGAACAATTTTATTTCCCATCACATGAGAAAGATCCAAGGAAGAAACTGTTATTGTCCGGTTATTTTTGCATGTAAATAAATTTAAAATCAGTTTCTCAGGACAACATGTTCTCTCTTAAAAGTACTTAACTCCTTCCCGCAGGGATAAACAAGCCAGCAGGCCGGGGGCACTGCTTCTCGGGCAGCATCCTCGCCATGCGCTACTTGGCCGTCTTCCATATGTGAGACTGGTTGGCACCAGGAGCCAGTGCCCAGCAGCCGGGCCTGGACGCGGTGGCTCTTTCAGGCCTCAGGATACCGACAAGACCCAAGCCCAGATGTTCTTCTCAGCCTCTCTGGTCTTCCTCCTCTGCACCAGTGTCTCCTCATGATGGGACCATGGAAACCCAAGGTCAAGGCACCCCGGGAGCCCCCTGGTACCCCTGGGTGGAGAACTCAGGCCTTGGGAGTCTGCATCTTGTGGTGCTTGTGGGCCCCTGATGGATGACCTAGAATGGGGAGACCGCGGATTAGGGGGACCTGGCATGGAAGATGGCAGATGGTGCCCGGCCGGCAGGCAGAGACCACATTATGATACTGACAGTGCCCCTCTGTCTGTGGATCTGTCACAGTTCACAGTGTTTCCCATGGAGCAGCCCAATCCAAGCATGAAGGACACCCTGCTCATGGCCAGCATCAGGAGTCGTGCACGGCCCGTACCAGCCCACAGTGCACAAGCCAGCCATGGGCGGATTCCACTCTGAGGAGTGGGGAGAGTGGAGGACGCTGCTTCTGCATTGGAGTCCAGAAAGCACCTTGGGCCCCATCCTTAGTGTCCTTCCACCCTTTGCCAGGCAGCTGGGGAGACCCGGCAGGGACATGGAGGTGGGAGGGTGGCAGAGGCACAGGAACCAAAAGCCCTAACCCCAGACTGCTGTCAGGCACAGGGAAATTTCTGTCCCAGGCCTGGCAGCCACGTGGACATGGGCAGGGATAACAGGCCTGCCTCAGGACCGTGACCATTCCTCTATACCAATGGTGCTACCATTGTCACCAGCATGCTTTTACCATTGTAAACACGACCACTTAAACTGCAGGGAAAGCAATGCGTTACAATTGAATGCACACAGATAGAGAAAGTTTGGATGTCACAGGAAGGTGCTCTGGGATCACTGGTTAATGCGTTAGGGGGAAATGGTTGTGATCTTACCTCTCTGTAAACCCCAACACAGTTGCAGCTGTGTTGGAATTAATGATAAAAATGATCATTTAAAATAGCACCTTAGCCAAAAATCACCTCCTAGGCTGCTGTGTGTCTATCCCTGGTTTCTGTCCTGTCCCTCTGGTCTATTGGTCTCCACCTGAAACTGTCACAGTGGCCTGACTGCTGCAGAAGCATCATACTGCATTTTGAAATGAGAAGGTGTTGGTGTGACTTCACAGTTCTGCACATATTTGGACCCAACCTGTCAATTTCTATTAAAACTTGTGAGGGTTTCGATTGAGGAATTGCTTTCTGCTTAGTATCTTAGGGGGCGGCCATCAGCCCAACAATATTTGCTAATTTGAGGGCTGTGTGATCCTTGCAGATTGCGCTGCCCAGGGTCCTCCTCGGACAATGGACATCATGTCACGGTCCATGGCACTGGAACGAGAGTACTGTGGAGCTGTGGGCTGTGTTCCGTAAAGGTCAGGAAGGCCACAGCAACAAGCTCTATGTTCCAGAACTTTCCTGTCTTAACCATTTCTTTGCTTCTTTGTTTTTTGACTTGTTCTTTTGACACCAGATGTTGATGAGGGGTGCTTACGACAGTCTCCACCCATTGTTAGGGAGTTGACCATTGTTCCCTGGAATCCAGCCCCTTCCTGCTTGTTCTGAAGCTCCGTCAGTAGTGCGCACACACTCGAGTGTGGGTTTGAGATTTCTAATGTGTCCGTGCACTTTCTAATTCTCCCCACGAACGGCCTCTGCAGCTCGACAGTGCTCTGTCCAACACAGAACCGCCTGTCTGACATGCAGAGTGACACCCGCATCTTTGGCTTCTGGCTCGTACATCCTGCTTTCTTCTGGCCTTTCACTTTCATCTTATCTGTGTCATCCCATTTGAGATATTCCTGTCACAGACAGCGCAGAGCGAAGTCCTGGTTTGGGGCCCGCCTGGCAGACTCCGATGCTAACTGGAGCACTTGATCTGTCCCTTTAACATAGTTAGAGACGCGCTCCAGGCGGGGACCAGCCCGCTGCTAGCTTCCTGCACCCCCACCTCACCCCTTGCACCTTGCACTTTGTTCTTTTTTGTTTTCTTTTGGGTTTGTCAAGAATATTTTTCAGTATTCCGGTCCACACCCTCGGCTGTCACTTTGCCAGTGCCACTTTGCTTTTTCTTTTCATGCTTGCTCAAGGGCTCACAGTGCCCACCTCGGGTGATCACCTGCGTGCTGAGTGGGTGACAAGCCTTTCCTCCTCCACAGGGCCCCCCTCATGTGGGCTCCCTGATTCGCTCTCATTATGTGTTTTTCTTCCATACGTGAGCATCACAGCAGATCATGCTTTACTTTACACGTAGTGTAAAACCTGCCGGTGGTTTGTAGAGAGAGAAAAGAGGGGCATTATGCGTTCATCCATGTAAGCACGGGCGCTGTGCTCTCCCTTTGTCCACGTGGAGAGTGTCCGACTTTTGCCTGTCTTGGGTCAATTAATTGAAGTTTCATCAGCGTAAGTGGGGTTGATTAGGCTTCTCAGCATCTGCAGACAGTTGCCTTTGTCATCGCTGTCACCGCCCCTGGCCGAGGGTGTCCAGTGCTACTGACAGGACCACCACGGGAGTCCCTGAGCCGCGTCAGCAGCCGTGGAACCTTGAAGCCACACAGGTCCTGCTCTAGCTTGAACTGGGGCTAGGCGTCTGCACCTGCTGGGGTGCACACCTCAGCTGCCACTCGCCTTTACCTTTTTGATTCTGATTGGCTCATGAGTCAGCCTGAATAATTCATTCATGTCCCTTTTAAGTGGCTTTATTGAGGTCAGAGGCATAGAACCACCACCACAACCAAATCTACCCCCGGAAGTCCACCGGGCAGTGGGCTTGCGTGTGTTTACAGAGTTTGGCAGCAACTCTCACAGTCTGACTTCAGAGTCCTTTTGTCAGCTTAAAAAGAAACCCAGTGCCCACCGGCACTCTCTTTCCCCTCCAGCCCAGCCCTGGAAGCCACGAATCCTCTCTGGTTGGTTATGTGTGTTCATCTATGTATTTCACAAGAAGGAAGCCAAGGACTCTGTGGCTGGCCCGGACACACAGTGACCTCTGTCCCAGTGCCACTGCGTTGAATCCAGGCCAGTGCTCCGTGCTAGCGGCCAAGTGATGTCTGTGTATGGAGACGCTGAAGCCAGCCTGGCAGCATCTGCAAACCCTGCGAGTGGGAGCGCACCCACTATCCCAGGGTCTCCCACCTGCTGTCCAGCAGGAGGAAGCTGCTACTTCTGCTGCTCCCCCATCGGACTCCGGGATCTCCCTGTGACTCACCCAGTGGGTGGTGCATTGGAGCTCACTGGGAAGGCGCCTCTCCCAACACAGCGCCTGGTGGGACGGCTGCAGCTGCTGAGTCCCAGAGGTTTGGCTCTATCATCTCCCAAGTCTGATGGAGACATTTTCATTTTATCCTGAAGAGCTCTCAGAGGTCATGACTGTGGAGAGCTTACAGAGATATTAAGAAATATCTTATTTAATTGTGTTAACTAAAACAGTTCTGTCATCAATTCAGAAGCTCCCTGAAGGGTGGCGGAGGTAAAGGTCCATGAGGTTGGGTGGGGACGCTCGTTCCACAGAAAGCTGCGGTCTCCAGGGAAGATCAGAGCTAAGGTCATATTGACAAGCTAGGGCTTGGCTTGACCAGTGTCCTTTATCAAAGCAGGTGCCACTAGACTGGGGTAATTTGGTGCTGATCAACACAATCTGGAAAGGAAGAGATATCCACTGGAAGAGCTGTCAATGTTTTCTCCCAGAGAAGTGAGAGCAGTTGAGCTAATTATACATAAATCCACACACCTCTCAAAGAAGCCATGGCACGATATGCGGGTGGCCCGAGTGGCTGTCCTGTTGAAGGGGGCAGCGTGGAGGGGGAGGGCCCCGCTGAGTGTGAAGGAGGGAGGGGGCCGCAGCACTGTACAGAGACCTGGACCCGTGTCCACTCCCCACCAGGGTCCAGGACACAGGATCGGAGCTCAGTCGGCCCCTCATGCTCACCCTCAGCCCGCGAAGCTGACGTCCAGGGAGCACTGCTGCCCGCCGAGGGGACCCCACAGCCCAGGAGAGGTGCTCAGAGCCGTGCCCGAGGACCCAGTGGGGCCCAGGGAGGTGGGGCACCGGGCTCTCCTGTCTCCCGCTGGCCTCCCAGGCCAGCAAATGCACTGTCCTTCCCTTCTCTTCCTTTCCTGCTTTCTCTCTCCTCCTTCCTCGCTTTGTCTGCCTTTCCCCCCTCCATCTCTCCTTTCTGCTCCCTCTTCCTTTCTCTCCCCATCCAGGCACTGCCTTTCTTATGAAGAAAACATTACTTAGAATTAAATTCCAAGCATATCTCAGTCTACACGTGTCGCTTAAAATTTTTATTCTAAAGAGTTTCCTCTTCTTATTTTCCCTTATTTTCACATGCAGTGTAAAGGGGTCCCACATTGTTTTCTCCTGTGTGGATGCTAAACTCATTTCTGCTGTAAATGAAAGGACTTCCTTGGTTTTAGATTAAACCCTTCCATGTAGTGAGGTTTCTTTCTGAATCTGCTCTAGTCTGCTCATCTCTCCTCCTGCCTATTTTTAAGCCAGTTTAGCCTTTTAATGATGATAAGGGGCTGTGAAAAGTGTCTGGTGCACGGAGAGTTTTCTCTTTGTGTTTGTGATGACTTCTCTTAATGAATTCTGGACACTTGCTGCCTCTTTGTGACCATCAGTTCCATCCCCCAGAAAGCGAGTTTTGCAAACCCTGTCCAGCAGTCTTTTTATTTTCTTATGCTTTTAGCAACTTTTCTGGGGCTCTCCCTGGCTTCCGGGACCGTTGGGGACAGAGGGGTTCAGGGTGGTAGGGGACAGACAGGCCTCGTCTCAGGCTGCTAACACTGCAGCAGGCAGAGGGGACCAGGGGCTCCCCCAGGGCCCCCCCAAGTCGGGGAGAGGCGGAGAGGGGTGCCTTGGTCTCTGTGTGGCCTCCAGTCCTGGTGCACTCTAAGAACGCAAAGGGGAAGGCTTCTTAGGGCAGCTGCCTGCCTGGGCCGGCGAGGACAGAATGGACCAGACACTTGGAAGTGGGTTTGTCTGCCAGGGCCACCAAAAGCCAAGGCCAACAAGAGCCTGCTGTGTTCCGGCTCTGAAGCCAGAAATCCAGAGTCCAGCATAGGCGGGGTCGCCGTCCTCTGCATGCCGCGGGAAGGACTCTGCCCGGGCCCTCCTCTCCCAGGAAGCCTGTGGCGTCTCTCCTTGCCTGACATGTGGGGTCCCCGCCAGCCCTCCTCCTCGGCACAGCTCCGTCTGGGGCCTAACTGCGCTGCTTCGGCCCTCAGCCGTCCGTCCTGGACAGTCGGGCCTTCCGCATCAGCCTGCTCAGCTTTGGCTTCCGTCCCAGGACAGCTGATTTCTCCCCCACTTGCAGTCATCCATGCCGAGCACCCCGACACCCCGGAGGCAATGTGGATGGAAGGCTCTCGCTGCCGGCCTAGTTTTGGGGACCTTGCATTGTTCATTTCACTTGCAGGACTACAGATTTAACTTGGGAATTCAGTCCTTTTGCCTACATATACATTTTTGAAATATTGGGCTCCATTTTTCCTTTCTGCTCTGTACTTTCTGCTTGACCTATTTTTGTTTGTTTTATTTTTATTTATTTATTTTGCACCAGGAATCATATTCAGGACCTCATGCTTGCCCGGGCAGGTGCTACGTCGCTGAGCTAAGTCCCTGGACCCTGTTTATTTTAGCCTAAGTTGCTTTTACTGAACTGTCTTTATTTTCATCCTCTTATGGATCATTTGAATGATATTTGTGATATTCTTAGTGCTTGGTGGTGATCTGTAATTATTCCTCATGCATGGGTGTTGTAGTCAGGGGTTTTGCACAGAGAACAAGACAGTACAGGACACATAAATTATACTATAAATTATAGTATTATTTATGATGGTCACCTAAGGAATCAAATACAAAGAAAGTACAGGAAATCTGTCTGCACTCTAAGACCCAAGGAATCCAGCTGAGGGCCTGGATCCCATGGCAATGTCCTGCATGAGTCCAGCTGAAGACCCAGAGCCCATGACAGTGCCTCCCACAAGTCCAAGTGGAGGTCTTGAGCCCACAGCAATGACTCACACCAGTCCATTTCAGGGATCTGCATGGGGAAGACCCAAAGGTCAGCGGTGGAAGCTAGAAAGTCCATGCCAGCGGGGCGAGGGCTCTGTGCCAGCAGGCTGAGGGGCCTGCACCGGAGCCAGGAAGTAACACTCAAAGAAAGACCCAGAGCTCCCATGAAAAGTACCACAGCCGTCTTCAGTGACAACCTGGTCCTGAGCTCCTCCAATGATGAGAACAGCTGAGCTCCTATCAGGAAGACAGCATGACAAGCTTCTCCTAGAGACTGAACAGCACAGATCTCCTTTGGAGCCAGGAATCGATGCTCAGTGTAAGGACCAGAGCTCCCCCACAGTGAACTGCAACATTTCTCAGCAACAGCAGGGTCTGGAGCTCCTCTGACGATGAGAACAACCAAGTTCATATCAGGAAAGAAGCTTGCCCAGTGCTTGCAGGCGAATCCATGGCAACAGGAGAATCAATAACACCGCAGAGGAACAACAACACACCTACTTTCTGGGTCTCCTTTCTGTGCTGGCAGCAGTCCTCAGGGGCCACCCACACTCAGTACCAGCTGACTCAATTCGGTGGTGTTAGGCTGGTGACCAGTTTTTAATCCACCACAATGGGCTTAGCAAAATGACAAGATAAGGAGGTGATTCCACCCCACAGAGCTCACCTCAAGCCCCCGGTTCCCTCTGCTGTTGGAGCCCGCACAGCTGCCTGTTTTCTTTTATTTTAAAGAGTCTCTGTGGCCTAGTCAGGCCAGAGTGTATGTCTACTCAGCCTGTTGTTATGGGTTAGATCTAAAATGTCCCCCAAACATCTTCTGGATCGTGGGATGCTGTGTTCTTCAGCGTATTCATCCATCTGTGAGTCCGCTGCTGAATGTATAGTAGGCAGCGGCCCCTGGGACTGTGTCTTTGTGGGTGTGGCTGTCCTTCCGGCTCCTCCCTTCTTCCTCTTGACTTCCGGTGCCATGCTGTGAGCAGCCTTCCTCCACCACACTCCTCTGCCCTCACGCTTCTGCCTTGGAACCAGGTTGCCATGGACTGAACCTTCTGGAACCAGGAGCCAAATAAACCTGGCATCCTTTAAGCTGTAGGCATTGGGTATTTTGTCCCAGCGAGGGGAGAGTGACTGACCCACCCGGCTCCCTTCACTCTGTTTCCTCCTGGTCCCTATGGAGCTTCGGTCAGGAACAAGCCCTGTCCTGGACTTTGAGAAGTGAGGAGGCTGAGAGCAGACGGGACATTCTGGGTGACCCCAGGTCCCCCCACCTGCTGTCCTGGTCACTCTGTGTTCTCACTCCAGGTGATTTGCCAGGAAACAATTTGTTCCCAGTGTTTCTTCCCGTGGACCACTGTCAAAAGCCGAGCCTCGGTCACACTCCTTGAGGAAACCCACACTTTGTGCTTGTTTTGCAGGTATCTTGTGCCCCTGGATGGACTTTTCGGGTCATCACAGTTTAACAAGCACCTCCCCCACCAGCACCTTGCTGCCAGCAGGGCTGGCTGATGGATATAACTCCGAGGACAAGGTCCAGTGGCCCACACGCACTGCCCAGCAGCTGTGAGCTGAAGTGGAGCATTCAGACAGCCCCAGCGGCCCCCCACCACTGCAGCCTCTCCGGCCCTGTGCTCCCCAGCTGGGACCCAGAGCTCCACCCTCACACAGCCTCCTGAAGATGCTCATCCTCCTGCTCCTGTGGCTCCCTTTTCACCCCCTATGGGTTGCTCACCAGATCCTGTTGGCGACCCCCTCACAGCTAAGGCACAGTCTGTCCAGTCTTCACCCCGCACAGAGCTCACCATGGCCGAGGAGACCGTCATTCCACTGGGGGTCCTGCAGTCACCTCTCTCACAGCTGCTTGTTACCCTCAGGGCCAGTACCCACTCCAGACCCCGGCCGGTCTTCTCCACTCTCCTCATCCTTAGCTCTCCCAGCCCCGAGTCAGAACGTAGGTGCCCACCGGTCCTCCACCCTGCAGTGCAGCTCCTCACTACCCTCGCTGGTCACCGTGTCACACAGTCCTGTGGTCCCCCCACCCGGCGCTCTGGACACCAGCCTCACTGCAATCTCTCGCAGATCTCCCACGCACGGCTCTCTTGCTCTCTGTGTGTTTGTCTCCTGCATGTCCACACTAGGATGCCAGCTCCAAGCACAGAGAGGTTTAGGTTTGCTTGGTCAGTCATTCCAACTGCTAAAAAGAATGTCAGTCCCACAGGAGATGCGAGAGTGGGTGACGGATGAATGGAGATGGCGGGTGATGGGTGGGGGACGGATGGCGGTGGATGGATGGTTGGTTGCATGACGCTTGGATGGGTGTTTGCATATGTAATGTGTCCACTGCCAGCACCTGGCTCCCCTCTGTACCAGCCTCTGGGGTTTCCCTGGGACGCTCTCTGCAAGGGTGATCTGCAGGGTGCTGCTGCCTCACCCTGGGAGTGAGACTCGGGGCAGCACATCCTTTTTTGCCCACCTCCCAGAGGACAGGTGCAGAGAGAGAACCACTCCCAAGTACACCTGTGTGTGTCGGAGCACAGGACAGGTCCCTGAGAAGGGACTTCACATGGCTGAGCTCACTCAGCCAAGCAAACACTGCAGGCCATCTGCCTAAATAATTCTGGGATCCTCGTACCCAGAGATGCAAGGGGGGATTTTGGATTGAAAGAGGCAAATCAGTCGTTCCTGAAGGTGGGCAGAGCAGTCCCCTGACACGATGCTGTGTCACCATGCACAGCTGCTGTCCTGCCCTGCTCTGCCTGCTCCTCCCAGCCTCTGGGGTCACCACACCCATAGAGCCCACTTTGCTCCTCTCCATCCCCAGTCAGGTGCACAGAGGTCCCAGGCCAGGCCTTGTTTGGTGTCAGGGTTCTCAATCCCTCCCTTGAGGATGGGGGTCAAAGTAGACACCAAAGTCCCCACCCCATTGCGGGTCCACTCTCTCATGGACAGTGTGTACTGGAGGGAAGATTTTCTCTCTCCAAAAGTCTAACCTCAATGTGAGGTTGTGACGAGGTGGGACCTGTCGGGTGACCAGGTCCTCAGCACGGATCCTTTGGGAATGAGCTGAGTGCTTGATGCAGGGGACGCTCTCACAGGAAGACAGGTGGCACACTGACAATTTGCAGTCTAGAGACAGCCTAGAGGGTCTCCTCTACCACCCAGGCCCCAGAGCTTCACTCCTGGAGAACACACAACTCTGCGGTTCACAGCACACCTGAGAGCAGCTTTGTGTAGCAGCTTCAATGACCCCAGATGATGTCGGCCGCTCAGACCACAGTTTGGCCTTTGGGCCACCAGGCTGTACCCTGAGAAACAAGAGGCATCCCCAGGAGCCTCTTGGAGCAGGCTCAACTCTTCTGCCCAGACAGCGAGGTCCCTAAGCCCATTCCCCACAGGGGGAGGCCTGGCTCCTCCTCAGTGGGTGAATTTGTTTGGGGCTGTGGACCAGGATTTCAGCCACCCCTCTGCCTGGCTGTAGCTTACCACACAGGACAGAGCTGCGGGGAGGGTCTGGAGCTGGTGCTACCATCTCAGAACACGAGGTCACCTGGCTGGTCCTCACCGCACCTGCAGCCTGGACCCCTGACCCATGACATCCTTGCCTATTGGCCCAGGTTGGTGCAAACCCTCCCTTGGGGCCCTGCAGCCACTCCCACAGACCCTGATTCCACCGTCCTCTGGTGCAACCCCACATCTCTTGCTCCTTGGAACAGTTTGGGAGCATGTCCAATGGTCCCGCAGCAGCCCAATGCCCACTCACTGGCCAGATGAGCAGACAGGAGGCAGGGGGTCTACTGGGTCCAGGATGACAGGAAAGGCCAACTTTGGGTGCAACTCAGTCCAGCTGTGTATGGATTCCTGCATCACCTTCTTCAAGGAACTAGGCCCCTGGGACCTCCACTGACACCTCTCTGTGATGGCACCGATCAAGCCAGACCTGAAGGATACTCACTTTGAAACAAAGGCTGCATGCAACCCCTGATGGCAGCAGGCAACACCACTCCACTAGGGCCACGTTGGCTTCCCTGCATCTCCCTACAGTGCCTGCCAGGGTCTGAGTTCGGGACTGAACCAAAGTCAGCAGAAGTCTCAAGTGTCCTGGGGGTCCCAGGACTGAAGACAGAGCACAAGCTCCCCTTTCATCTACTCTGGGGTTGAACAACCTCCTGGAGCTGCTCCCCCGAAGTCCTAACAAGCTGGTGGTTCCCTGTGCTGGTGCTGTCCGGGCAGCACTGAAATTCTGCTCGCCTTTGAGTGTGCCTGGAGGTGCCCAGCCGACCTGGCCCTGGAGCATCAGGGAGGAGGGGCCCTCCTGGCTTTCTGCCCAGGCAGCCCTGACATCCAGTCACCTAATTAGGGGTGAAAGGAGGCTGTGATAGGACATTTTCCATTTGAACCCCACAGGAGAGATGCTGAGCGCAACTTTGATGTTGGGATGAAACACACTACAGAAATGCAAATGAGGGAAGGTGTGAGATCTTTAATCAGGGCTGTGCCTTCCTGGGCGCTCAGCCTCCTGGGTCGAAGAGGGTCTTGAGCAGCTGCTCTGGGCCGAATCTGCTCCCTGCAGGGGACCCAGCAGCTCTGCCGGCTCTTATCCCCTCTCCCCGGTGGAGATGGTGTTGTAGTTAAGGGTTGTATACAGAGAACAATTACAACCAGGATGTGGAGTTTATAATACTATTTTTATAATGGTCACCGGGAGTTAACACAAGAAAAATGCAGGAAATCTATCCACAACACCAAAGACATAGAATATTTAGTCAAGAGCCTAAATCCCACAGCAATGTCCCACATGAGTCCAGAGAAAAACCCAGAACTCATGACAATGCCTCCCACGAGTCCAATTGGAGGTCCAGAGCCCACAAGAAGGACTCACGCCAGTCTCTTTTATGGATCCGTGCCGGGAAGACCTAAGGGTCAGTGGTGGAAGCTACAAAGTCCATGCCAGCAGGATGAAGAGCTGTGCTGGTGGGATGAGGGTTCTACGCTGGAGCCGAGAAGTCACACTCACAACAAAGACCAGGGTTGTGCTGAAAGGCGCCACAGTCATCCTCAGCGACATGGAGGCCCCGAGCTCCTCTGAGGACAAGCACAGTCGGGTACATGTCAGGAAACAGCGTGATGAGTTCATCCTGGAGACCAAGCAAGGTCTTCCCCTCCAGAGCCAGGAAGCAATGCTCGATGTGAGGACCAAAGCTTCTCCAGGAGAACCAACAGCTCAAACGGCAACTCGTAGAGCCCACAATACCTCAATGCAATAACGCCTTAATGCTTCAACCCTCAACAACCTCCTTCTTCTCTACCTATTTATTGTGGCAACTTTCCTCAGGTGGAGCATCTTCACTCAATGCCATGCTGAGATAATCCAGCTGGCGTTAACTTGACCACCAGTTCTTAATCCAAAACAGATGGATATGAGCGCTTTGGTCCTGTACCAATGGGCAAGGAGCCTCGTGCAGGCTGGGCAAGAGCTCGCCTCTGAGTCACACCCCTGCCACGGGCGCTGGTGACAGGATGTTGCTCCTGTACGTTTGCCCTGCTGCAGCGTGTGTCCCAGCTGCTCTGCAGCCATCCAGGTGAGGAGCCATTCAGCACAGTGCCACTCAGTGACAGGAGCAAGTGCAGCAGGGCTCCCTGTGCAGGGCCCCTGCTGGGTGGCAACACAGGACCCATGCTGGGATGCTCACTTCCTGCCTGTGGCTTTGCTGAGGTCTCCAACTGTGGGTGGCACTGCTCACTGCTTTGGTCGCCAGGATCTGCACAGCCACCACCCTGGGTCTTGAAAATGCTTGGGATGGCAGCAGCCCGCTGGCTGCAGCGTGGCCCGACCTCTGATGAGGTGGCAAATCTTCCCCCAGTGCTCTGTCACTGTTGTGCCCTGAACCCTGGGTTTCAGGACCTAAGTGAGTTGTCGGTGCAGCAGGGTTAAGAAGAAACGGGGAGTCTTCTGTTCTGGGTCATGAGCTTTGACTTAATAACCATTTCTCAGGGAACAGGACCTCCTTTAAATGTCACATTCACCTACAGAAAGGGGCCTCAAGAAAGCAGTCTGGGAACAATCAGGAGGGACCTCACAGTGCCCTGGCTTCCAGACTACCTGCACCGGCCTCCCGAGGGGAGGCAGCCCCGGACGCTGGGAGCCCACAGCCTGGGGTGTTTGGAAACTCTCTCGTACCTTCCAGGGCTGCACATAGCTCCCCAAGCTGCATCCATCTGCAGAAGTGTGTGTGTCCTCACCATGGCCAGGGACAGTGCCTCGAGAAGTCACAGAGAGATGGTTGATGAGTCACCAGGAGCATAGAGAGGAGGGCCCTGGTCTCTATTGCGGGGCCACAGTGGAGGCCTAGGCTGGAAGCTATGGCAGAGCCACAGTGCAGGGCAGGCTGGGGCTGCTCGGAGACTCAGGCCTGGCGGGTTGGTGTTCATCAAATCAAGCTTCAGTCATCTCCTGGACGGGGGACCCTGCTTTTAGTACAAACTCTGTCCTCACTAAAACAGACTGCCACACAGCTTCATACCCTCATCCTTACCCTGTATGTAATTGTTTAGAAAACAGAACCTAGCGAGGTGGCCCAGCAGGTGCTCACCCAGGGACAGGTCCACACCCATGCTCCTGCCTGGGCCCCTGGCGGCTTGCAGAAGAGTCATTTACCGCGGACACCCTGCGGGAACGGAGCGCCCATTACCTGCCAGGCAGCCTGGTTCTCCATCACCGTTACTGCCCTGCACCACGACTCCACTCTGCCACATTTCATCTCTGCAGCTGCGGTGTCGTGGCAGGGACACCCACACTCCGGAGAGAGCACAATGTTCTGCCATAAAGGCAGATAAATACGAGATGAAATTAAAAGCTGATCACCCACCTTGGCATTTGCAGATGATGTGCGAGCCTGGCCTCCCTGGCCTCTAGTGCACATGGGCTGTAACGCATGGGATGCTTGCCCTCTCGAAGGTGCCCATTCACACTGCTCTTCAGCAGTGCCCGCTGCGGACACTGTGACTTTGTGTGCACACCCAAAACACAGTCGCTGTGCACAGCTGCGGGTGTGACTCGGCCCGAGCTCTGCCTCCCTCCAGGCCTAAGTCAGCCTCTTCTTGGACTAAGCAGCAGCGTAGCCCTCCCCAGGCCTCCCCCCAGCACGGCCACCAACAGCACAGCAGGGTCCTGGAGATGATGGTCTGCAGCAGCCAGTGAGCCTGAGTGCTCGGCTATCACTGGGGCCTCCTGGGTAACCCTGACTTCTGGGAATGCTGGGGAAGTCCTCGGAGATCAGCTGCATGGATGGAGGGGAAGCTGTCTAGGAGCAGCTCCTGCAGGCAGGAAGAGCAGCACCGTTCTCCCTTCTCCCACCAGCAGCACTGCCCACCTCTGATGGAATGGATTCCTCTGTGGCTTCCTGTAACCCACATCACCATCTGCATCTTAGTCCAGACTTCTAGATGAAGAAGCTGGCTTGCTCCGCCTCGGGAGGCAAGAGAGGGCTCCACTGTGGTGGGAACCCCTGCTCTTCCTCACTCCAGGTTCCTTTTCTAACCTCAAAATGAAGTAGAATAAACATGCTGAAAATTGCAGAAGGCCACCCCTCTCTGGTTCTGGGGAGCAGAGCATCCTGTGCAAGTGGCACTCAGACCCTCCCAGAGGAGCTCCCTGGGCGCCCCCTCCTCTGACCTCTGCCTCTGCACTGCAGGTGGAGCTCCTTGAAGTCCCTGTGTTCCATGAGTGACTTGAGCCTGGCTTTGCCCGAGTCTCTCACGCAGGTTTCTCACGCTGCTGCGTTGCCTGCTGGACTGTACAAACCACGCTGCTGCACAGCGTCCCACTGCCTGCCTGTGCGCCGTGCATTTGTCTGTTCTGTTGTAAGTGAGAACTTGAGAAGGCTCTTGACCTTTGCAAGCTTGAGGAATTTGAAAGATGAGAAGTCAAAGCTGTGTGGTAGTCTGTTGTTAGTGAGGACAGAGTTCGTACTAAAAGCAGTGTCCCTGTCCAGAAGGAGATGACTGAAGCTTGATTTACCAACACCGACCTGCCAGTCCTGAATCTCCAAGCAGCCCCAGCCTGCCCTGCACTGTGGCTCTGCCACAGCTTCCAGCCTAGGCCTCCTCTGTGGCCCCACAATAGAGACCAGGGCCCTCCTCTCTATGCTCCTGGCGACTCATCAACCATCTCTCTGTGACTTCTCGAGGCACTATGACCACTCAGGTCCCTGGCCATGGTGAGGACATGCACACACTTCTGCAGATGGATGCAGCTTGGGGAGCTTCGTGCAGCCCTGGAAGGTATGAGAGGTTTCCTAGCACTGCAGGCTGTGTGCTCCCAGCGTCCGGGGCTGCCTCCCCTCGGGAGGCCAGTGCAGATGGCCTGAGAGCCAGGGCACTGTGAGGTCCCTCCTGGTTGCTCCCGGACTCCTTCCTTGAGCTCCCTTTCTGTAAGTGAATGTGACATTTAAAGGAAGCTGTGTTCCCCCAACAATGGTGATAAAGTCAAAGGTCATTACCTGGCACAGGAGACTCCCTGTTTGTCTGAGCCCTGCTGCATGGACAACTCACTTAAGTCCTGAAGCAGAGTGCTCAGGGCACAGCAGTTACAGGCACAGGCGGATGATCTGCCACCCCATCAGAGTTCCATGCTCTCTTTGTCCCACATACTGGGCTGCTGGCCTGGGCACTGTCACAGCAGCCAGGGGCTGCTTCTGTCCAAAGCATTTTCAAGATCCAGGATGGTGGTTGATGACTCATCAACCATCTCTCCTTGGCATCTGCCCCATGTGGGCACCATGGAACCTTTCCCAGGGTGCGACATCCTTGCCCCAGAAGCTGAAATTGCCCCTAGTCCTGGCAGCCCATTTCACCTGCGGCGACCCTGTCTAGCTGGCATGCAGGCAGCGACTCTGCCCTCAGAGCTCTCCCTGTCATTCAGTGTCCACTCACATGGACCTTTACACTCACTGCTGCCCTTCTGGGTTTGTCCTTTTCCCCAGCCCCAAAGCCACTGTTCTGGCCTTTGCCACTTGGAGTCTCTCTGCCCCTTATGTGTCCCCACGGAAGCCTGGGGTCCCATCTCATGAGCCTCTGGTAAAATCTTGCTAGAGCACACCACTGGGTCCATGTTAGCTTCTTTATGTAAATTCAGGGCACTGACAGCTGTGCTGGGCTCCCTCACAGACTCTAGGTTCGCTCTGCCCTTCCTGTAGTGTGGTCCTGTTCATGAATCCAGGGTGCCCTCCACTCAGCCCTCCTTACTTCATTCACACTGTTCTAACTTCTGAGAAGAGGCTGAAGCTGAGATCAATCACACTTGTGGGGCTGAAGCTGAGCCAGCCCTGGGAACATGGAGAGCCCAAGGTGAGCCACGTAAACCAGCTGCTCCAGCTCCAGAACAGGGGGTACTCAGGCGAGCCATACTAAGGTGCAAAGCTAAGGGGTTGAAATTGACATCCACCTCCCTGAATGTCTGAATAAATGTATGCAGCGGCTGAGCATTTCCTCTGCTCCCATCTGGAGAGAGGGCTCTACCTGGTTCCAGATTTCTGTCATGTCTTTATCTGCTTCATCTTTTCACCACTCTTCATGGTCCTTGGTTCAAGAGATGCCACAGCAGTAGTTCAAGATGGGTCACAGAAGAATGGCGCCCAAACAGGAACCTGAGGCATGAGGAAATTCATCACTTAGCAGGTGAGAACAACCCCAGTGTGTGCACAATAAGGAGGGAGGTGTATCAGTATCCCCAGTATTGAGCCCACAGATATCACCAATATTGAGCCCAAAAATGTGTTAGTATCCTCAATACTGAGCTCATTAATATCTTCAATATCAAGCCCCTTAATGTTGTCAGTACCTAGCCCATATCAGCTTAGCTGTAAAACATGGAACAAACAGGTTCTCAAGAAACACAGCTGCATGTAGAAATGCTTGTTGTATTCCTGGTTACTGTATTTACTTTACCTTTGTGGATTTGCATTAGGGAGTGCTTTAATGGTTGTAAGTTTGTGGGGACAACCACAAAGGATTTGGCTTGGAGGGCTATTTTAAAATCAAGTCCCAAACAGGAAGTGGATGGTGAAATAGAAACCACCCTATAACCTTAACTGAGCCACAAGTGGCAATTCATGCCTTTTCAGCTCAGATAAAGTTTGGGTTAGGTTGGGATCTCCATCTCTCAGGGAGTGGAGCCTATTTTTCCCTCTTTCTGGCAATTGGCACTAAAAGAAGCCAGATCAATGGGGAGTCCATGGAGGGTTTTAAACATGTCTACTCTGTTACTGAAGTCCAGCTTACAATAATCCAGGACCAGTTACGTGTCTTCAAGAGGCAGTGCCCTTTCTGATCTTAAAAGAGTGAAAACAAACTGCGACTATGTGTAGTACTATAGCCCCTTTGACTTTGGGGTGTGATAGAACGTACAGGACAATACATCATGGCCCCATATGATTGGAAAGGAATAGCTAAAGTGTGTTTAAGTCCAGGGGATATTTATTATAGAAAGGAAACTTTTTTGAATTGTAAGCAGATCAAGCCACTTGCAATGCTGCTTACCACACAGCCAATACAAGAGATATGTTAACCAGAGAAGGTACCTTTGCTACCACAAATAATCAGCTTACTTTTGAATTACAAGTACATGAATGGAATAAAACATCTGTCCCAAGGGGGCTAGAGAGATCTTGTGTGTGTGTGTGTGTGTGTGTGTGGTACCGGGGATCAAACTCACAACCTTGCTAGGCAGGCGCTTATGCCACTGAGCTAAATCCCCAGCCCAGAACTTCTTCCAAAAGATGAGACATCCTTAGTTTTGGCTTCCATTTGTCAGGGTCCTGATGAATCTTTTCAAGATTTTGCAGCACATTTATTGCAGGCTACTGGGAGGATTACAAGGAGAGGCTAGCAAGTTACTTACTCAACAATTGGCCTTTAAAAACGCAAGTAAAATGTTTAAAGAGGCTTCGAGAGCCCACAAAAAACAGGCTACACTGTCTGAGATGATTCGGATTTGTGCAGATACTGGCCCCTCATATGTACTGGGGCTGCCTTGGCAGCAGCTCTGACTTCGGCTATTCATCCACAGCCTAGAGCAAAAAGAAAGAAGAGTCCTTGTTTCAGCTGCAGAGGGGATGGACACTTTGCTTGACATTACTGTCACCTGTAATGGCAGCACCGCATTTCATGTCCTTCAACAAAACCTTGCACTATCTGTTTAAAGTGTAGATGAGGATACCACTGGGCCATTCAGTGCAGATTCAAAACTGCTGTGGAAGGCCGACCTACTCCAGGAAATTCCCAGCAGGTTCTGCCACAGTCCTGCATTGGGGTGCTATGATTTGGAGAGCTTCCCTGAGATGTCACGGCTGGACTCAGGGTGGCAGGCTCCTAGTGGGTGGAGGCAGTGTGGTCCTGATTTGTGGTTTGCTGATTTTTGTTTAAAAAATATTTTTACAGTATAAAATTTCAAATAATCATAAAACACTGACCTGTAAAACTTTTAAAAATTCAGCATTTGACTTTCATGAGCCAGTAATAGGCTATCTCCAGTATACTGCTCTTTGACTATGGCCTTGTAGCAAGTCTTGATATCTGGTGGTGTGAATTCTCAAACTCTGTTATTTTTCAAAATTGTTTACTTTATGGATATTTGCTTCAAATTCATGGTCAGTGTAACTCTACATTTATTTAGGTCTTTTTGCTTTCTTTTATCAACTTTTAGTTTTCAGTACACAGACACTACACAGATTGCTAAATTTCTTGGGTTTGTATTCTTGTTTCCAGAAAAAGGAACTGAAAATTTGCATACTTGGGAAGAGATGGGAAAGCAGCTTAGAGCAAGGCTAGGGAGAAAGCAAACCAGCACGCATCTATTTGGACCTCTGTAGACTTTTGAAAGGTTATTAACAGGAAGAAACTGCTGCTTTCTGCTCCTCCCATGGCTTCTCACAGCCCCCCAGGTAAGGATGGGGACCAAAAAGCTGTAGCCTGGAGTTTGGCCCAAGGCAAGGGAGGAAAAGAAACAATGTTGCTTGTTTCAGATGCAAGAACAACAGTTGTAATACAATGTTGATAAATTCCATACTGGTTCTTAAGGGTTGTTAAACCTATGTTGTGATGTTCAAGTCATGAAATGATAAAAATCAATATATCTTTGTATCTAAAAACCAATTTTTTAACAAAACATGTTTGGTTGCCCAGTTGTAATGATTGATGGAATGGTTGACGTGTTGTGTCAACTTGAGAGGGTTAGAAGCTTTGCTCAGTGATTGGCAGGGTCCTGGGGTCCTCATTTTGTAAACATCCTCATCCTGGACCCCAGGTGGGTGGCCTGCTCTCAGTGTAGGGGAGGAAAGGAAGCTCTCCCTCCTCCACTCTGCTCCTGCCGCTGGAGCAGTCTTCTGCTGCCATGAGCTGTGGCTCCCTCAGACACTGTTCAGCAGGCCTCCGCCTTCTCTTCCACTTTCCAGAAAAATGCTTCTGCCTTATGAGAACAGCTCCATCTAACCCAGGACCAGGAGACTTGTTAAACAATGTTCCTTATGTGTAGTACATTTTCCCTCACTCTCTATGGGGTTAATCTCTGAGGACCACACCCTGATCTTCTCTGGCAAATGGATGTCGCTCACATTCCTGAATTTGGCCCTTTATTCTGGGTCTCCATTTCAGTAGGTGTTTCCTCAAGATGTATTTTTGCTTCTTCCCACATTGGAGAAGTGACTAACACGTCGTTGCTCATTATTTGGATGTGGTAGGTACCCTTGGCATGCCAGGCACTTAAGCCTGATGATGGCCCAGCCTTCCAAATGTTTCCTAGTACTTTTCATATGTCCTATATCACAGAAAGTCCTTGTAATCCTCAAGGTCTAATAATTGTTAAACGTGCTCTCCATATGCTCAAAATTCAATTACAAGAACAAAAGGGGGAATTTTTCCCTAAAAAATATACTTCATAATAGACTTCACTAGGCAATATATACTGTTAGCTTTTAAATCCTACTAGGGATAGGACACAGCAGCAGGAAAAAAATTCAGTCAAGTAAAAGAAAAAAGCTAGGAAGGGTCCTTTGGAAAGATCTTCATACTGGACATTGGAAGGGACCCAGTTCAATGCTAATTTGGGGCTTAAGGTGTGCTTGTATCTGTCCAGAGAATGCTGAGCAGCCTATCTGGGAATCAGAGCATGCTGTCCAGCTGTATCATGGACCCAGGTCTGAAGAAAGATTGATTCCACCTTTCAAGAAGGGGATACTCAGTCCTATGATAGTGATACCTCGGAGACTGCTCTATAGTGAGTAGACAAGGATGAGACTAGACCAGATCCAGGGCCAACTGGAGGTGTTTTCCCAGTGTGCTCCGGAGATGGTGACCAAAATAATTGGAATCAGGGGTCTGAGTAGGTGGTAGTGCTTGTAAATGCCTGAGCTAAGAGTTACATGAAAGAAAGGGGTCTCAAAGTTACCAGTATTCTTTTTTTTTTCAGAACAGAACAATTTAAGCATACTGTTTCACAAGACAACCCAACATAACAGTAGTTATCATAATGTCTCTTTCCTTGAAATATTTGAGTATAACTTAGTATATTATAGCATCAAACACAACATGACAGTGTAAACCATTCAAGAGAATGAAAGTATTACAGGGTATTTAGAGCCAACTAACAGAAAATGAACAACGGTTACTATTTTATCTCCTTATGTATAAAAACTTTTATTTATACTATCACATATAAAATCCAATAAGATACAACATGATAAAACCTATGGAGACAGAAGAACAAATGCTTGGTGGGACTTCAAAACAAGATGATATTAAATAAGCACTAATTATTATAGTGTCTTGTTTTCTTCAAAATAGCTGTTCATACCATCACAGACAATGAAATCAGACAACCCAGAATAAAACCATTTCAACTAACGAATGAAAACATTATAAGTCTTAAAGCAATATAAGGGGGAATCATGATTATCACATATTTTTATGTATTCTTACCGTTTCTTACACTAGGGAAACTATTCAGTAATTATACATGTGAGTTTGATTTATTTTGCTTATGAGTATGGCCTTAAGCTGCGTCCATTTATTTATAAATATCTCAATGTGATCATTTTTTTATAGCTGAGTAGTACTCTATTGTACAAAAATACCACATCTTTTTTATCCATTCCTCAGTTGATGGACACTCAGGTTGTTTCCAAGAACTGGCTATTACAAACTGTGCTGGTATAAACATGGCTGCACATATATCACTGTGGTATGATATTTTCAGTTCTTCTGGGAATATGCTTAGAAGTGGAATAGTTGGAACAAATGGGACTTCCAATTCTAGTTTTTTGAGGAATCTCCAGACTGACATCCACAACGGTTGCACCCTACCAACAGTGCAGGAGAGTTCCTTTTTCCCCACAGCCTCTCCAGCATTTGTTGTTGGTAGTTTTGTTGATCCTGGCCATTCTTTCTGGAGTGAGATGGAATCTCAGTGTGGTTTTAATTTGCATTTCTATAGTGAGTAATGATGATGAACATTTTTTCATGTATTTATTTGCCATTTGTATTTCTTCATCTGAGAATTGTGTATTCATCTGAGATGCCCATTTTTGTATTGGACCTTTGAATTTTGGGGGTCTGGTTTTTAAAAATTCTTTACATGTTTTAGACAAAAGTCCTTTGTCTGAGGGACAGTTCAATAAGATTTTTTTTCCCAGTTTGTGGGTTTTCTTTTCACTATGCTGGAGACTTATTTTGACATACAGAAACTTTTTAATAAGATGTGATACCAGTTATTGACTCTGGGAAGTATTTCCCATCTGGTTTGAGTCTTATTCATGAATTCTCTACCTACCCCTATGTCTTCAAGGTTTTTACCCAATTTGTCTTCCAATAGTTTAGTGTTTCTGTTTTAATATTCAGATCTTTGATCCATTTAGATTTTAATTTAGTACATGGTGATAGGCATGGGTCTCCTTTTAGTTTTCGGCATATGGAGAGCCAGTTTTTCCAACACCATTTATTAAAGAGACTGTCGTTCTTCCAGTGAACATGTTTGGCCCCTTTATCAAAGATAAGGTGGTTGAGTGTGTTTGTAGTTTTGGTTGTATCTTCTAATCTATTCCATTGATCTTTGGGTCTGTTTTTATTCCAGTACCATGTTGATTTGACTACAGTTGCTTTGTAGTATAACTTCAAGTTAGGGATTGTGATACCTCCTGCCTTGCCTTTGCTGCTTAGAACTGTCTTTGCTATTCTAGGTCTCTTCTGGTTCCCGATGAATTTTAGAGTGATTTCTCTAGATCTATGAGGTATGTTGATGGTATTTTTATTGGAATTGCATTGAATCTGTATAAGAGTTTTGGGAGAATGGCCATTTTCACAATGTTTATTCTTCCTATCCATGAGCAAGGGATGTCTTTCCATTTTCTGAAATCCTCTTCAATTTATTTTTTCAGTGTATTGTAATTTTCCCTATTTACATCTTTCACTTATTTCATGAAAATAATTCCTAAATATTTCATTTTTTTGGTTGCTAGTGTGAAGGGTGCGACTTATTTCCCTCTCTGTGATTTTGTTGTTAGTGTATACAAATGCTATTGATTTTGAGTATTGATTTTGTATCCAGCTACATTGCTAAATTTATTTATTATATCTAGGAGTCTTTCAATGGAGTTTTGGGGGTCTTCTATGTAGAGCATTATGTCATCTGCAAATTTAGCTTCTTATTTTCCTATCTTTACCCCCTTTCATTTCTCTCTCTTGTCTAATTGCTCTGGCTAGTATTTCCAGTACTATATTAAGTAGGAGTGGCGATAAGGGACATCCTTGTCATGTGCCTGATTTTAAAGTAAAGGCCTTCAGTATGATACTGGCTGTTGGTTGGTCATAGATCATGATCATTTCTATAGATGCAGAAAAAGCTTTTGATAAGATCCAACATTCATTTATGGTAAGAACCTTATATAAAATTTGAATAAATGGTCTTTACCTCAATATTGTAAAGTTATCAGTATTCTTAAGACAAAATAAAATACAAAAGTTACATATTAATTACAGATAAAAGATTATATGCCTTCCAAATTCTTATGAGAGATCTCTGCTAACTGACCTACAAATAATTCTGACTAGTTTATTTATGATTATAAATTTCTAAAATTGTAAAATCTTATTGTTATGATTTGTGTTTAAATGTCCCTCCAAGCCTCAGGCAGTCATGGGGGAAAGCCTTTTGAAGGTAGGTGAGACTAGCATTTGTGATTGGTTCACAGTCTACCACTGGGATTGGCAGTGTGAATGTTGCACCCGTCCAGGGGCAGAACCAACATACAGTATATGGGATGGAAGGAGGCATGCTTTTCCCTTTGCCCCTCTTGTCTTGTCACTGGCAGCCACCATGAACCACTGCCCCTAAGCCAGGCCACTCTGCCTTGGAGCCAGCTGATTCTGAACTGAAACTGCCACAAACTGTGAGCTAAATTAACCTTTCTTTCTTTCATTTTGGGTATCAAGTATTTTGTCTCAGTAAGGAGAGAAAGGTAATCAAGGCAGTTATTATAGTTTACTTTTGCCAAAATGTAACTAAGAGCACTCTAGTATTGTAAGAAAATTGTCAGCTTGCCTGTGTATCTGTTTGCTTCTCCAATCTGTTAAATTGTATATTTTTGTCTATTTTTCCAATAAATTAACAGTGCTTTTTTATTGAGCCTAATAATTTTTCTCTTTTCCCTTTTTCTATTACATTCTTAAATCATTTGTTCATAATTTAATTTTGTTTATAGATTTAATAAACATGCTTCCACCTCAGTTGCCAGCTGGTCAAAATGATATCAAACTTGGTTTTCTCATAGGTCATCAAAAGGTTGTTAAAATAAATAAAAATGCCTTAGAATGGGAGAAATTATTGGACAAGACTCCAACTGACAAATAAGAAAGAAGCTGCCTGGAAACATTATCCAGTTCTTGTTCGTTAAATAGGAAAACCCACTGATCCCCATATTCTTATGGGAGACACTCCAATAAATGTTATTGAAATATATATTATTATGATGTCTTTGCCTTGATCATTCACCAAAGGATTACATTTTCTAGGCAATAAGGTTTTTGATTTAAAAATACTCTGGTACAAAGGTTTTCACATGGCTATGACAATTAGTTGTTACCAATTTTTAGCATACTGAATGTACTCATGCTGAGGATGTGTGTGTCTCCCAAAGCATGGACAAGGATTGCTCATTGTGATAGATTTCCCTGCACATTCAGACACCTACCTTTAACAAACCTTATGTGATGTACATCGCATTTAAGGACAAGTTAGGTAAAAGTGTCATTTGTGTTAGATAGAGAGATTGATTACATGGTTTATACCAGGTGAAATGAAGTTTAAGTATGTTACAAAATGTCATCATGATTGTCATGCTGCAATATTATGTTTGGCTTTTAATTTCTAATTTTCTGTATAACTTACAAAACTGTTAACATTCTACAGGAATTCGAATATTAAAACATTCATTTTATTAGAAAATATTGATTCTGTTTTATGTTCTAAGATGCTTTATATCTAGAGAAGTTAGCACCATTAAACCTTCTGTATGAATTGCAATGTAATGTCATTAACCTTCTCTTCTGGATGTTCAATGACTGAGATCTGGAGACCAAAAACTAAAAAGAAAGATGGGCTAAGAGGACAGATGACATTTTGACACCTTCCCATGAGGTCAAGGAAGACCCAAGGCATAAGAGAACCTCTGCTGTGACATCCTATAACTTGGTAAATCCCCAGCCTTCTAATCAAGGAGATTGTGGGATCACAGAGTAAAAATGATTTATGATGTTTAGTGTGCTTAAGGAGAAGCACCAGGAGAGAAAAATCTCCCCACTTTTCACAGAAAGCAACTTGATGAAGCAACAGCCATGACTCATCCAGACAGTTGACACTGCCAGAAGCACTAAGAGGTGCTGAGCATGGATCCAGTGTAATTCTTGAGGAAACTTAACTGACCTTGCTAGACAGCAAGAGATTGGTTGTAATCTATACAGGTCACCCTTAACTTGCTCTTGAAAATCCTGCAGAAAAGTATATCTACAAGATGCATAAACAGTGCTAGCTATAAAAGAAACTCAAATCACTAACACTTTCTGACAATTTCCATCTACACAGGTAACTGACTACTGTTACAGATTAATACACTGTACCGGGTTAAATTGCTGAATGCAGGGTCTGGAAATCTTTAGCCCAAATGAGTGAGTTCACTCAAAATAGAAAGGGTTTGAGAATGAGAACATCCTCTATAGAGTCCTCCAAACCCAGTTCCTTGAACTTCAACTAACCACTGATTGCTTGCAACTACAAATCAGAAAAGGCGGAGATGTGGGGAGTGGCTGAAGCTGGACATCGATTACACATACAGGGCTAATGCAGAGCCAGCCCTGAGAACACAGAGCCCAAGGAAAGCCAAGTAAACCAGACGCTCCAGGTCTGAGAACATGAGGTGCTCAGGCCAGCCGCACAACGTTGCAAGACAGAGCCATTGAAATTAACGTCAATGTCCCAAGTGTATAAATAAAAATGTTGCAGTGGTTGAGCAGTTTCTTTCCTCTCATGTGGAGAGAGGGCTCCACCTCACCCCAGATTTCTGTGTCAGTCTTTATCTCTTCACCTGCTCACTGCCCTTCCTGATGCTTACCCTGGGAAGTTTCAGAGCCGTGTGGTTTGCAGAACTATGCATGAGCTACCCACCCTTGTTCCTTAACCAGCTCCCAGTTACCTGCCCCAGCCTAATCAGGGTCCTCCTTGTCCCCTTAGACAGAGGTCCCTGCCCCTCCTCGAATTCATCTGTAGGTGATGTAAATTCAGGTCAAACTCAGAGGTGGACTCAGGGCTCCTGCCAGCAGGGCCTGCATCCTGCCAGCTTGTCTTCCCAATACTGGGGATGACGCCATTGCTAGTGAATGGTGCTGAATGCAGACAGTTTGGTCTTCCCTTCATGCCTGATAATTTTGCCTTTCCTTTGAGGTTCTCAGGAAATCACTGTGTGCCTCTGAGGACAAGCTGTGGGCTCCCTGATTAAGGGTGAGAACCGACCGGGAATGTACAGCTTTTTCTGTGGCTGCTTTAACCCCCTCCCCTCAGTTCCCAGTCTCTTGTGCTCACACAGCAAACCTGGAACTAGAGCAAGCTGTTGCTTCTTGTCCCAGCCTGTGGAGTCCTCCTTGACCTGGGTGTATCAGGAATTAATAAAACATGCGTAAAGGAATGGATGAGTTATTAATTGAAATAAGGTTCTGTGAAGGCTAGGGTCCTTAGGGGAAGGATGTGAATTTATAACGTGAAGCAAATAGAGTTCAGTTCTCAGAAAAGCCAAAGAAAGGCTGAGATCAGACATCAGGGGAATTGATGGAGACATTGGTGGGAGAGGTGAAGTCTTCTGTGAGACCATGAGAAAGAAGGGCTGTAGGTACTAATTAAGGAATCATTAAGGACAGAGATAGGGAGGAAAACACAGATTCACAACTTGGAAGGTGCTGTCACTTGTGGTTGTGATTGTCACAATGCTCTCTGCAACCAGAAAGACTGAAGTACCTCGACAAGGAGCCTAAATCTTCCTGCCGGATGGCTCATAAAGGTTGGGATACCGAGCCCATGGAGGCCAGTGCTGTCCCTTAGATAGGACAGGCCATGGACTTGACCTGACAATTGCGGGCCCAGGCATCCAGCCCCCAGCAGGATCTGCTGTCAGTTGCCCAAATAGCCACCAAGAGACTTGGAGGCAGAAATACTCAGAGTGCCATCATTAGCATGGGGCTCTCAAGTCCATGCGCTGGGACTGGAACAGAATCCCTCCACTGGCACCAAATGGCTGCCATAATCTTTCTTATTTGTCTGTCTGTCCATCTGTCCACTTATCATCTATATCACCTGTTTTACACCCATCTACTTAATTTAATCTTTTCTATCCAGCTCCCTATCCATCCTTTGATCATCAATATGAACTATGCATACAATCATCTATTATCTCCTTTCCGTTGGTCTCACTCCAATTTTGAAGAACAATGCTGTTTTGTACCTGTAAAAATGTCATGAGTCTATTATAAGACAGTCAAGTGACTCAGAATCAACAAAGAAGAAAGTAGAGATTTCACAATTCTCAGAACCCAGAAATAGCCAATACTGATATTTGGAAAACGGGGTAGCGACTCGTTTCTATAGAGCTGCACAGATTGAAAGCTACCCTGCCTGACTGCAAGAAATGTGTCAGCTGGATAAAGTGGGCTCGTGAAATCAGGCTGGGCTCTGACTTATCTAGTTTTTAATAAAAGAACTGCACATAATTTCCCCTGGAGAAGCAATGCTGAGAGTCCAGACCCACTCATGTGTGGAACCTGAGCTTACGGCTCTCTACCTGGGTCACTCAAGGTAAGCAGCTTCACCAAGCAAGCCTCAATTTCTTACCCTGTAAAATGGGGCTAACAATAATGGAATACTCTACATGGTCATGGGGAGTCAGAAACGAGTACATGAGAGCACCTCCTATGGAGCAAAGCACGGAACCAGTGGCGCATGCATGGATACACATTAACGGAAGTGGGTGGGGATGATCTAAATACTGGACATGAGTTAACCAAACGAATGTTGTAAAATTTAGTTGAAAGAGTCACTAACTTTAAAAATGTAGATATTTAATAGTAAATGATTATGAAGTATGTAAATGATAGGGTTAGAGTGTATTTTACATCAATTCTATGGAGGCAGAATTTTTTTATTTCAAGGATAAAAAAAGTAGAAGAAAAAAGTCTACAACAAAGTTTCAAAACATGTCAGTTAGGGACAACAATGGTACATACATTGAACCTTGTCATCCTCAAATCAGTCACCCAGAGCACAAGTCACCTGCATTCAATGTTCTGAACACGACCAGCATAAAGCTTTCTCTTCAGTGATCTCAGAGGCATCAGTAGTGTAACTATCTTAACTATTTTATATACATATACACATACATGTACATACATATACGTATACACATACATGTACACATACGTGTACACAGACACATATATTTTTTTCTATCAGCTTCTCACACTAATGAAGCAATATGACATTTACATGTATGGTTTATATATTTCCCTAATGAATATGGTCTCAAGTTGCATTCATTTACCTATAAAAGTATCCAATTTGTCCTTCTTTATGGCTGAGTGTTTACTCCATTATAAAATACCACATCTTTTTTATTCATTCCTTAGTCAATGGGCATTTAGGTTGTTTCCAAGACTTGGCTATTACAAACTGTGCTGCTATAAACATGGTTGCACATATATCACTGTGGTGTGATATTTTTAATTCTTTTGGGAAGATACCCAGAAGGGAAATAGCTGGGTTGAATGGGACCTCTAGTCCTAGTGTTTTGAGGAATCTCTACCCTGATTTCCACCTTTGCACCAGTCTGTATTCCCACCAATAATGGAGAAGGCTCCTTTTTCCCCACAGCCTGTCCAGCATTTGTTATTGCTTGATTTCTTGATACTGGTCATTCTTTCTGGAATGAGGTAGCATCTCAGTGTTGTTTTAATTGCATCTCTCAAATGACCAGTGATGTTGAACATTTTTTCACATATTTATTTATTTTTATTTTTATTTCTACATCTGAGAAGTGTGTATGTATCTCAGATGCCCATTTTTAAATGGATCTATAAATATGGGAGGCCTGATTTTTTTAAGTTCATTTTATGTTCTCCATAGTAACTTCTGTCTGAGGAACAGCTGGCAAACATTTTCCCCCACGTTGTAGGTTGTCTCTTCACTCCGTTGGTGGTTTCTCTTGCTGTGCCAAAGATTTTCAGTAGGATGAAATCCCAGTTTTTGATTCTTTGTGGTAGTTTCTGTGCAATATGGAGACAGAATTGAGACTCCACAAAATCACTCATTTAGAACAAACTACCCGGTAATTTCAGCAGCCCTATGAAACAGTGAAAGTGTCACTGTTCTCTGATCCCAGAAGTTTGGTCACTTCTAAAACAGATTATGTGTTATGAAGGCATGTGGTGTTGGACCTTGTCAAAGACTTTTTCCATCTCTTGATGATCATATAAATTTAACTTTGATTCTATTTATTTGGCAGATTAAATTTATTGATTTATGTGTGCTGGACATTCTTTGCATCTGTGGGATGAAGTGAGCTTGGTGATAGGACATGAAATTTTAATGAGCCGTTGGATTTTGTTTCCAAGTATCTGATTGAGGATTTTTGTATCAAATACATCAAGGATATTGACCTGTTGATCTGAAGTTTTCCTTTTTGCTGGGTCTTTACCTGGTTTTGGTAATGGGCAACACCAGCCTTGTGGAATGAGTTTGGAAGTGTTCCTTTCCCCTCAGTTACCTGGAAGGCTCGGCGAGCAGTGGTGTTGGCTCTTCTCTAACGTTCTGGTGAAATTCAGCAGTAAATCCGTCGGGTCCTGAGCTCTTCTTTACTACTGCATCAACTTCATTCCGTGCTCCTGGTCTCTTCAGAATTTTTATGTCTCTTTTGTTCAATTTTGTTAAGTCATATGTGTCTAAGGATTTATCTATTTCTGCCAGATTTTCCAATATAATGGAATATAAGTTCTCAAAACTAGTTTCTAACAATCCTCAGGATTCAGTGCATCTGCTATAATTTTGCTTATATCATTTCCAGCTTTGTTGATGGGTACAGAAGGAATTCACCTCAAACTGCTAAAAGTGATAAACAACAGAATTATAGCCCACAGCGTACTGAGTGGGGAAGGCTGGATGCGTTCCCTCTAAATCAGGAGTGGGAGGAGGATGTGCGCTCCCACCACTCGTGTTCTCCCCAGGACGACACAGTCTAGGGAGAGCAATCAGGCCAGAGAAAGACATAAAAGGGATGTGACTAGGAAAAGACATCCAAGTATCACTGCTGTAGATGATACGATTCTTTATGTAAAAGATTCCACCAGAAGGCTTTCACATATTCAATTCAGCAAACTGACAGGGTACAGAAGCACACTCACATAAATCAGTAGTGTTCCCATACGCCAATAACAGATGCACTGAGAAGGAAATCAGGAAAATAATTCCATTCACAATAAATTCAATAAAATTAAAATTACATAACTCAGAGTCAACCTACCCAAGGAAGTGAAGGAGTTTTATTATAAAAATTACAGAACTCTGGGCCAGGGATGTATCTCAGTGGTACAGCACTGGCTGGCAAGTGTGAGGCCCTGATTTTGATTCCTAGTACCAAAAAATAAAAAAAGAAAAAGGGGGCCAAGAAAATCACAGAGCTCTGAACTAGAAATTGAAGATGATATTAAAAAATGGAAAGACATCCCTTGCTTTTGGATGGGCAAAACTGATGTTGCTGAGCTGGTCATATTCCTCAATGCAATCAGTAGATTTAATATAATTCATAATTAAAATACCAACAATATTTTTCACAATACTAGAAAAAGTCCTGAAATTCATATGGAGCCAGAAGACGCCCAACATAGCCAAATTCTGTACAAAAATCAAAGTAGCAAACATCAAAATACTGGATATCAACTTATACTACAAAGCTATAGTAACCAAACTAGCATGGCAGTAGTGTAAAAACAGACACACAGACCAATGAAATGGAGCAGAAAACACAGACACAACCCAGCTACCTGGAGCTTTCTGAGCTTTGGCAAAGGGAACCTAAACCATGTGCTGGAGAAAAAACAAGCTCTTTAAAGCATGGTGCTGGGACAACTGAATGTCTTCTGGCAGAAGACTGAAACTACACCCTCCCTCTCTGCACCAAAATCAAATCAAAATGGTCAAACACCCAGTTACATAAACAGACTTGGAAACTGATAGAAGAAGGCACAGAGCAACAACTGAAGTCACAGGGACAGGCGAAGGTTCCCCCAGCAGAGCTCCAAAGGCAAAGGGAGCAATACTGCATCCACAAACGAGATTCTAAACATCACTTTGTCTCAGCAAAGGAAAGAAAATCTACGAAATGGGGGAAAATTGCCAGCCACTCTTTTTAAAGAGGACTGAAGTGTAGGAATGCACAAGGAAGTGAAAAACTAACCCCCGGAACAAGAACAAATCACTCCAAAAGTGGGCAACTTCTCAGATGAAGACAGTAAATGCCTGAGAAGGACGCACAAAATTGCTCGTCATCTTTAGCCACGGAAAATGCAAATCAAAATAACTCAGACTCCACCTAATCCAAGTCAGAATGGCCACCATCAAGAACTCAGAAAGCAACACGCACTGGTAATGTTGTCAGGAAAAAGGAAGCCTTTCACATGGGAAGGTAATTAGTACAACCACTGTGGAAATCAGTGTGGAGAGTCCTCAAAAATTACAGATAGGATTTCCACCTGAGCCGGCTCCGCCTGTCCTGGGTATCTCCTGGAGAATTAAAGACATCAACTGTACCCTTCACAGTCTCACAATTCCCAGCAGCTGAGCTCTGGAAACAGCTGGCTGTCTATGACAGTTAATGTCTGGGTCAACTTGAGTAAGAAACGCCCAGTTAAGTTGGATGGTGTAGCTGTGGGTGCAGCTGACAGCATTTACTGAAGACAAGGATTCTCTCTGGGTGTGAGTGACACCAACCAAAGAGCTCCTTTCCTGAAGGCAGTAGAGGGGAGACAGAGCAGGAGGCCACCCGTCCGCTTCTGTAGAGGACTCCAGCCCTCAACTCCGCCTTCGGGGTCATCCCCTGACTTCTAGCACAGACTTCTCTGTCTCCAGTGTAGACCTTTCATCCTCCTGATGTGGGCCTGCAAGGGACCTACGGTGAGCGCCAGGCCTTCAGCGGGAGCCTTCTGATCTCCCGTGAACAGAATTCCTGTGTGTACGTTTCCCCACCTGACTCTGCAGGCAGCCATCGTAAGCCAATCTTGTAAATTCTTACGTACTTATACATCTTGCATTAAATCTGTCTCTCTAGTAAGCACTGACTGATAAAACGCCCATCAATAGATGAATGGATAAGATAATGTGGTACACATACACAGTGAAATATATTATTGAGCCGTAAAGGGGAATGAAGTCATGTCATTTGCAGGAAAATGGATAGAGCTTGAGGCCGTAATATGAAATAAGTCAGGCACAGAAAATTAAGTATCACATGATTTCTCTAAAATGAGAAAGCTAAAACATAATGAAGACTGAATAAATAAATAGGAGACCGGAAGAAACAGGAAGACAGACTTTTTGGAGATGGGGAAGGGGAAGGAAAGGAAGAGGGGGTATAGAGATTGAAATTAATCGAGATATGTTACATGCATGTGCTAATTCCCCAAAATAATCAACACTGTTGTACTGGAAACATACACTAATAAAATACAAAAGTGAGATGTATACTGTCTAAGTTACTTGCTTGTTTCTTGAATAAAATACCTGATCTACAGTTAGGATAGAAAGGTTTAAGTTAGCTCAGCGTATGTAGAGGTTTAAGTCCATAGTCAGCTGGCTCCAAGGCAGGGCAGCATGGTAGAGGGGACAAACAGTCCATAGCAGGGTAGGCAGGAAGCAGCAGCAGCAGCGTCGAGTGCCTATCCACTTCATTCATTCAAGCTGCAGGCCTACAGACTGGTGCCAGCGTGCCCACCTCCCACCCAGGTAATGGGCTTCCCGTCATCCATACCCAGTCAATGGGCTCGTTATTTATCACACGCATTTAATCCACATTCACAAACCCTAACCCTGCCACCTGTGAGATCTCTAGACACAAGTGCACGAGGTTTTGGAGGGAGCGTCTAGGCCTGAGCCATAACATCTACGGATGAAACAATCCTGCATGCATTCATCCTGAGACCTCCAAGCCCCACTCCCTGCTGGCTACAGATTTGCTTTCTGTCTCTACAGACATGTTTACTTTGGACATTCCAGGGGACAGAATGAGACAAATATTTGGTCTTTCATGCCTAACACCTCCCACTGTGCAATACAGTAGTTTCTACGCATCATCTGTGTCAACATGTAGAGGGTGGTACCAGTGTCATTCCATTTTAGGGGCAAATAATATCTTGCTCTAGGGATAAACAGTATTTTGTTTATCTCCCCCTCGGCTGATGGTGCTGTGGGTCATTTCCACTCTTTGTTGTTGTTAAGTGCTCTTACTATGTACAGCTGTGTGTCTGGTTTTGAGGGGACATGTGTCTCCACGCCTCACGGAGGGAACTGCTAGGTTACGTGGTAATTCTGTGCTGCGTGTTCTGAGTACCAGAGTATCTCGCACAGTAGCTGCTCAGAATCCCCATTCTGACTTCTCCACAGTCCCCCCAAAGCTTTTCAGTTGTGTCGTTATCTAAGTGGGCCTGAACTGCTGGCTCACTGTGGCTTTGATTTGCATTTCTCTAAAGCCTAATGAGGTAGAGCATCTTTTCAAGTATTTATTGGTTATTGGTGCATTCTCCTGGGAGAATATCTATTCATATCTTCTGCTGTGTGTGTCTTTTTATTATTTGGTGGTAAGCATTCTTCATATATCTGGACAGAAGTCTCTTACCAGACACAGGGTTTGCAAATGTTTCCTCTCGTCCTTTGTGTCTGTTTACCTCCTTGGTGGCATCATTTGAAGCACAAAAGTTTTAAATTTCAATTACATTTAGCAATTTTTCTTTGATGCTTTACCTTTTTTTTTAGAAACATGTAAAAGAAATTGCTGCTGTCCTAGTTACAATCAAGTGGACTCATTCCTGTGTCTTAATCTAAGAATTGTGGTTTCTGGTCTTTTGCTCTAATCTAGGGCCCGGTTTTGGTTAGCGTCTGGTGTAGGGTGTAATTTCGGGGCTCAGTGTCACTGCCGGAAAGGCCAGGTGCTCCAGCCCAATGCATGGAAGAGCAGTTTCCTCACTGACTCATCAGGGTGCTCCTGTAGGAGTGGGGATGCCCCTCCGTCAGCATGGGGACCCAGTGTGGTGACACCTACCTCTGTCTCCTGCCACTCCTCCTGCCTGGATTCCCTGGCCCCACAGTTATTTAAGTTTGACTTAATGTTTAATAGGAAACAGGCAGAAAAATTTTTTGCAAATGGGGAAGGGACAAAGAGATGGGGGGAGAGAAGGGAGCTTAAAAGAATTAGGATGTGTTATGTCTATGCTCCAACTCTGCACGGTGCATGTAATTATTTCTGTGGCAGATTGAAAACTGGGGGGTCAACTTAAACCTCAGCTGGACTGAATCAGCATGGTGCTGAGTGTGGACGGCCACCTGAGGACTGTGTGAGCACAGACAGGAGACCTGGAGAGGGAGAGCAGCGTTATGGGTTCTCCTAAATGTTGTTTAGAGCTGTTGGTTCTTCTGGAGGAGTGTGTCAAACTTCTGCCCTAATATAAACTTGGCTGTTCTCATCATCAGGGGAGCTCGAGATCTTGGAGTCCCTGAGAGTGGCCGTGGTTCACTTTGGGGGAGCTCTGGTCCTTACTTGGAGCACTACTTCTTGGCCCCGGAGAGGAAGACATGTGCTGTTTATCTCCAGGAGAAGCTTGTCACGCTGGCTTCCTGATCTGGGCTCGGCTGTTCTCCTGAAGGAGCTCAGCACCTCACTGTCACTGAGGAAGGCTGTGGTATTTTTCAGAGGAGCCCTGGTTCTGGGCTCCAGTGCCGAACCCTCAGCCTGCTGGCACAGCTCCTTTGTCCCACTGGCACAGACTTTCTAGCTTCCACCCTGACCTTTGTGTCTTCCCAGTGCAGATCCACAAAACAGACTGGCAGAGTCATTGCCATGGACTGTAGATCTTCCGCTGGACGCATGCAGGATCCAGGACCTCGGCTAGATTCTCCGTATCTTTAGTGTGTGGCAGATTTAACTCTTGCGTGACCATTACAAAATAATACTATTAATTCTGTGTCCTGTATTATGTAATTGTTTCTCTTTCACCCCTGACTACGATAAGTACTTACTAGAGATGTGGGCTAACCACATTTTTTTTTAAAGCAATAGTTTCAGTGTTTGCCCTCGGTCTTTGGTACTGGCTTCTCCATTTGTATATATTTAGATTCATCTCTTTGTGAGATAGATGCCTGCCCTTAAGAAGGGCCCTTGGCTACCATGCTTTCCAGCTTTTGCTTAAGAGATTGTGGGTCTCTCCCCCTCACACTGGCAGGCAATTTGCCTGCCTGCACGGACACTGCCTGCCTGTGTTGGGCTTCGCCTGCTCCACCGCTGCCCTGAGGAGGGCTGAGGCTGGCGTGGCCCCAGCCCACTCTCCTCTAGGAGCCCCAGGCCACCTGCCTGGCTGCCCAGGGGCCTTCCTAGCTAGCTGGCACTGGCTCTCAGCCTCCCTTGGGCCGCAACATGTTATGTTTTGCAGATTCAAGAGTCCAGTACCTCAGGAAGCCTTCACTGGGTTTCTGCCTGTTTATTTTTGTCTGTTTGGTTCTTGGAGCCTCCTTCCCCCCACGCCCCATTCAAGTTTTTCAGGTTCTAATACAGCTTTTATTTCTGGAAGGGCTTTATTTGTTTTCTATGGTTTTGTGTCTCATAATGTCTCTTTTAAATAGTTTTGCTCCATTTTTTGAGTTCCTTTTAGAAACAGATCAGGCTATCGCCGCACTGTCTGTGTAACTGGAGAAGCGTTTCACTGTGTTATAGAATCTCCACGATGCCATGGGGCCAGTTAGCTCGGGCCGCAAGTCCTCCCGCTGCCCTTGACCTGCACTTATTTCCTTCCCTCCCAGGACTCACCATCTAGTGACTGAAAAATTCCTGTCGCAGGATGCCGGGGTCCACTCTGGGGCAGTGGATAGCTGGGGTGGGCCCTCGGAGGTCACACAGAGGGTATTGGGGTGACAGCAGGAAGTGGGGACACCTTGACTTGCAGCAAGTGCCCGCTGCATCTCTGCACTGACAGCTGAGGCTTTGTTTTGTGAGTCCACTTCGGGTTTTCAAGATCATGTTTTTAAAAATCCACTTTTAATTTGGTTCCTATGTTCAAGCTTCTCTTAACCAGCAGTGTCCTGACAGTGGACAGTCCTGACTTACAATGTTTTTATCTTTCTTTCTGTCTTCTTTCTCTTTCTTTCTTTCTTTCTTTCTTTCTTTCTTTCTTTCTTTCTTTCTTTCTTTCTTCCATTCTTTCTTTCCTTCACGCTTTTCTACTTGTCCCTGAGGATGGACTCCAGGGCCTCCCACATGCTAGGCAAGTGCTCTCCCCCTGAGCCGCACCCAAGCCCTGGCTCACAAGCTTTTAGTTCACAGTGGTTTGCAGGTGCTACCTGGCTGGTGGACTGGATTTGGAATTTTGACCTCTTCCTGCACTGATGCTATTTAGCAAGATAACTCGCCTGCAGTGCTGGACAGCGGCCATGAGTCTCAGGTCCTGGTCAGCTCCATGATCCTGGGAGGAAGTCAGGAGGGCTCACAGTGCCCAGGGTTGCTGAGCCAAGAAGCTCGGTAGGTTAAGGTTATACAGGGCATCCCTGACCTGTACCCCGTAATGTGTTTATCAAGGTGCAACCCCACACGAAATCAGGACCCATTGGGCCTGTACTGACAGCATCCAGCTAATCACAGGAACTATGACTGATGAGAATAAGCCTCAAAGGCCTTTCACAGGTGGTCACGGCCTCCCTGGGGAGCTAGCTTAGCCAATTCAACCCAGTGTGCATGTGTTGTTCTCACCCCATACCACGCTGGGTTCTACTGAGGAGGGCCTGATCGTGAGGAACCCAGGGTGCCTTATCCCTGTGTCCTTTCAGGTTGGAGAAGTCATGGAGCCCTCCCTCAAGAGACTCTACATTAATGTCCCCCAGAATACTTCTCCAGCCCACCCCATCCATCTTACCTGGTTCCTCCTGAGAGACCCTGGCCCGGCAGGGAAGAGCCAGCATGGGAAGACATTGCCTGCCCCTTGTCACTTACCCCAGAGATGTATCAGAAAGGGATGAGCCCAGGCAAGGATTGAACGGTTGACAAATAAAAATTAAAGGGAATATAAGGAATTCAAAATTTGGGTGGAAGACTGTTCCAGAGCCCAAACAGCAGTAAAGAAGCCTGAAAAGGCAGAGAGCTCCAAGGCCAGGAAGACTTCTCCACTAAACAAGGAGCAGATTGAGGACACTGTTTACCGAAGCCTCCTACCCACGGCAGCAGCCTCGGGGAGCCCTGTTAAGTTGACGGACAGGGAGGAACGAGCAGCGAAACCAAGACATAATGAAGATTTATAAACTACGTCTAGGAAAACAAAATTTTAGGGAAGGTCGTTGACTGCTGGGAATGTTTCACCCAACCCCACCCCGCCCAGCAGTCTTACTGCTGCACAGCCCGCACGGCTTTGCTCGGAAGAACCCCTCCATGTGTGCTAGCCTGGAGGACCCAGACGTGCACCTGGGGGCCCATTGCCCAGTGCGCTGTGGCCCTAGGTAGTGATGGGCAATGGGAGCCTTCCAGCAGGCGAGCTCTGGGGCCAGAGGAGGCAGCAGACAGGCGTCTCCTCCCGGGAGAACGAGTGAAATAAATTCCCAGCCTCAGCAAGAACTCACTCACGCCCAGCGGGTCTGCCAAGGCCGTGGACAGGGCCAGCTGCACTCCAGTCCCCTTTTGTGCCCTTGCCGTGCTGAGTGTATACAGGACAGGGTAGGGATGGGGGCACAGAGCGCTTCTGTTTTTGTTTTCCAGGTCACTGGACCAAGAGGAGTTATGTTCGAACCTGCTAAGGCTCACCCAGGAGCCCTGCTGAGTTAAGCAAGTGCCGTAGATGAGACGGATGGGTCCTTTGGCTGGACGGGAGTGTGCTGCCTATGTGAATAAAGTGACAAACAGATCTTCGATGACCAGAGAGTCGAACCATGGCAACAATGCCCACCCAAACCCACTTGCCCCTCCCCTCAGTGTCCAGCTCCCTGCATGCTAAGGGGTGGCCAGTGGCCAGTTCCGGCCCAGATCCTGCCTTCTGAGTTCACCGCCCCTCCCCTCCTGGCTAATGGGGTTGTCCTATGCAAAATATGGCTCCGTGGATGTCAGCCAGGCCCCTGGGGGCTTGTGTGGAATCACATAGGAACTCAAGGCTGTCAGGATGTCAGCAAATCTGTCTTCATCTGGACACTATGGTCTCGCTGTCCTGCAGCTTAGCCCACCCTAATTAATGTGTTTCCCTGGTGAATTGTGATGATCTTGAAGGACTTGTCTTGGTCTTGTCCTGAAATGTTTGCCAGTGGATTTTCATTCTCAGTGTTCCTGGTTTTCTCCCTAATGGCCCATCTACCACAATTACTGCTTCAGAACTTCATTGTATGCAGAAGTAAAGAATCTAATGTTTGGATTTTTCTTAAATTTTTGAAATATGCAGCATTTATATTGCTCTCAAAGGCCGGGCCAAGAATAAGCAGAAGATCAATTCTGAGCTCAAGGACAGACATTCATTGTCCCAGCAGCCTAAGGGTTTTGGAGGCTCTGACACAGCATGGGCTGGAACCTCCAGCTGGGGAGCCCTGGAAGATGGGGAGCAGTCTAGGGGGAGCAGTCTAGTTGCAGACTGGGTCCCCGGGGTATGTCCCCAACAGCGATCTTTGAGAAGTCAGGGAAAGAAAGGTGAGTGGTGATAGAGACTCTGAAACCCAAGATGACTTTTCTTGTGCTCTGGGAGAAGCCCATGCAGGTCCTGTGGAAGTCATGGACAGTGGCAGGTACCTGCCTAGTTCAGAGATGTCCAGGCAGAGAAGACCCAGCCTCCTGCAGATGGGAGCTGGGTGGAGACGCTGTCACCATCTTCCTTGTGGAATGTTCGAGGAGCAGAAAAGGTCCACTCTGTCACAGGACTGGATGCCGTGAGGTACATGCAGGCTGGAGGATGGTGGCCACCATCACCCAGGGGCTAACAGGCGGAGGCTGTGTACCCGCTGTCCACAACTGGATGTATTACTTGTGAGTGAGGCAGTGAAAGGAGCAGGCCAGGACCCCAAATGCTATGTGTGTCCAGCAGAGAGCACCAAGGAGACTGATCTGTGGGAACCCCTTCAGCTGGGGAGACGCACATTTCTCTTTCAGTGTGGCTGAGTGAGGGTCACCTTAGGTACGAAGCTCAGAGGAGGACAGATAGATGCCATCCATGTCCCATCACGGCCAGTGAGAGTTCTAGGTGCTGGTGACCGGAAGTCTGGGCATGCCGAGATGTCTCTCCATAAACAAAGTGGTGAAACACATCCTCGGGCTCGGTTCTTCTCTCACATTTAGTGCCCACTGTCAAATCAAAGCAGCGATGCCTCCTCTCGCCAGCCAGCATCACCGCTCATCCGGAGAGGTGTGAGCCGAGCCCACTCCACGCCCGGGTGTGCGAGCATGTGTCTGCCACATGTCTCGGCCACACCTGACCTGGCAGTCGCTGCTGGAATTTAATTATGAGGCCGTCATGGAGCCTGGATATATGTTGGAGTGATCTGAAAAAGTTTGACAGGCTCATTGTGTGGAAGCTGAGCTGGGACGGAGAGCAAGCGGCTGAGACCAGAGGAGCCGGTGGAGACACAGCCATGCCCAGAGGCCTGCACCCAGGAGGACCTGCCTGCTGCCCACCCACCCTCTTTCCCCACGCTTGGCAGAGTGCTGGCCACCTCCTTGCACAAGACACAGTCGGGCACTGTGGGGTTGCAGTATAACTTTGGCAGTAAAATGACTTTGTTTCGGGGGGAGGCTCTCACCATGGCACACGCAGTGTTGAAGGAAAGGGGCATCTTTCTCGCTCTCTCTCAGCCTTCCCACCAGACGCTAGCATCTCTGGAAGACTTGACCTACACTTTGGAGTCACTGTGTGCTGTGTGCATGTGTGAACGCATGTGTGCACAGGAAGGCGTGTGTGTATGTGTGTGTGCATGCCTCAATGTGCACACCGGTGTGTGCCTGTGTGTGTGTGTGTGTGTTCATGCACAGGGAAGTATATGTGTGTGTGGGTTCAGGTGAGTGCATGCAGGGCTAGTGCATGTGTGTACAGAGGTGTGTGTGAGTTCTGGTTCTGGATACATTAGAGCGAGCACACTCTGCCCTTTAGTCAAGGAAGTTAAAGGGCTGAGCAGCATTCACGGAGTGGCCATTGAGTTCCCCGGGGACTGAACGACAGTGGGCACCCTCGGAGTGGAGGACTCAGCACCAGACAGCCACCCACAGACAGTGAGGTCTCAACTGAATTTCAGCTTGCGGCGAGTGGAGGGGGCTCCAGGGAAGGTCTCTGGCTTTGCTAATAAGTGGGGGAGGACAGTTTGTTTTGCCTTGTCCTCTCTGATTGCAGGTGATGTCAGCATGACTAGATTGAGAAATGCCTAGCATATTAGTGAAGTACTCTCTGAGTGTGCCTGTGAATGTCTTTTTGAAGATAATTGATGGGAGAACCCTGCCCTGGATTCAGGGGCTCCTTCCCGTAGCTTGGAGGACTGAACAGAACAGAGGCAGACAGAGGAAGCCACTAACACGGTTCTGACTCTCTCTCCCTGCTTCCTGGCTGCCTCCTCCACTTTCCTCCTCCACTTCCTTCTGTCCTGAGGGTTCTGTCCTGCCGCAGCCCTAAGAGCCCTGAGGCCAGACAACCACGGACCTCAAACCATGAGTCACAGTCAGCCTCTCCTCCTAGTGGCAGCTCAGTAGCCACAGTTGGAACCCGCAGGAGGCACACCTTCAAGGAGGTGGACTTGCTCTCTCCCCAGAGGGGCTCAGCTCTCCTGGCGCTGCTGAAACCTCTTTGCTGTATTTGTTTCCCCGTCCTCCTCCAGCTTGGCGTCACACACGGGGCAGTGGTAGGAGTGGGTGGCACAGAAAGACTGGTCAGGGAACACAGAGGGAACTGGAAAGCCCCCAGGTGAGAGGAGGAAGGGGCTGGGGTCACTGGGGGGGAAGCCGCCTCGTGCAGCTGTGTGAGAGTTGCCAGACTCGTCTCCGAGATGTGCACATGTGTACCTGCCACTGGGTCCACAGTATGGCACCCACTGAATTTATCCCCCTCCGTACAGACTGGGCACTGCACACATAGTATGCATTCAATAATCCTGCAAATTTTTGAAATATATAGCAAACCAGCATATGACTTGTTGGAACAGCAGATCTGAACTCATCTCTTCATTGAGCCAAAAAATACAACATTGTTTGTGAGATTTACGCACAAGCCACAGGATCATAATGAAACGCGCAGTGTTCTTGGGTAAGATCCAAAACTAGATACAGAAAGAACCACAAAGCCGTGGCCTGTGTAAGGAGGAAACGACCAACACAGCATGAGCACAAGCAGCCACGGGGAAGAGCAAACCACGACAGCCACGCAGCTACCGTACAGCGTGCTCCAGCAAGTGAGGGCGAGCAGACCTGAAGCAAACGGATGCAACGAAGAGCCCACAGGCTCCGCAGAGACTGGAGATGACTGAGGAGAGGCCACTAAACGTGAGCAAGAGTTAGAAAAGAGAGTTTTAATTCAATGAAATGCACAGCAAACAGTAGAGTCCCAAGGCGTACAGACAGGTAAGACTCGCACAGCCTCCAGAAATCTTTTTTTAATTTTAATTTAAAGAGATTAAGACAAAAGAGAACAGAACAAAGCAGATCAGAACAGAATCATGTAAACAACACAGCACTTCACAACAAGACACCCGGGTAGTAACGGTAGCTACCATGATGTCTCTTTCTTTGAAATAGTTGAGCGTACACTGACACACAATAGTATCAAACATAACAAAATAGTATAAAACCATTCAAGAGAATGAAAGTACTACAGGGCATTCAGAACCAAATAACAGAAATGAACAATGGCTACTATATTATCTCATTTTCCATTAAAATTTGTTTATGCTATAGCACATATTAAAATGCAATAAGACACAGCATGATAGAACCAATGGAAACAGAAGAACAAAAGCATGGTGGGACTTCAAGGCAAGATGGTATTAAATCAGCAATGGCTGCCATAATGTCTTGGTTTCTTAAGATAGTTGTTCACGCCATCACACATAATAAAATAAAGCAAAATAGAATAAAACCGTTCCAACTAATGAATGAAAATATTATAAATATTGAAATAATCAAAACAATGTAATGGGGAATCATGATTACCCTAAAATCTTATGTACTCTTACCATTTCTTACACTAGGGAGTCTATACGGTATTTATACATGTGAACTTGATTTATTTCACTTATGAGTATGGTTTCAAGTTGCTTCCATTTGTTTATAAATATCTCAATGTGATCATTCTTTATAACTGAGTAGTACTCCATTGTATAAAAATACCATCACTTTTTCATCCATTCCTCTGTTGATGGACACTTGTTTCCAAGATCTGGCTATTACAAATTGTGCTGCTATAAACATGGGTGCACATATATCACTGTGGTATGATGTTTTCAGTTCTTCTGGGAATATGCCCATAAGTGGAATAGCTGGAACAAATGGGACTTCCAATCCTAGCTTTTTGAGATATCTCCAGACTGACCTCCACAATGGTTGCACCAGTCTACACTCCCACCAACAGTGCAGGAGAGTTCCTTTTTCCCCACAGCCTCTCCAGCATTTGTTGTTGTTGGTTTTCTTGATCCTGGCCATTCTTTCTGGAGTGGGATACAATCTCAGTGTGGTTTTAATTCGCATTTCTCTAATGAGTAATGATGATAAACATTTTTCCATGTATTTATTTGCCATTTGAATTTGTTCATCTGAGAACTGTGTATTCATCTCAGATGCCCATTTTTGGATTGGATCTTTGAATTTCTAGGGTCTGATTTTTTAAATTCTTTATATGTTCTAGACAGAAGTCTTTTGTCTGAGGACAGTTCACTAAGATTTTTTTCCCAGTTTGTGGATTTTCTTTTCACCATGTGGGAGATTTCTTTCGACACGCAGAAACTCTTTACTAAGACATGATCCCAGTTGTTGATTCTGGAAAGTATTTCCTGTGCGGTTTGATTCCTGTTCATGAATTCTCTACCTACCCCTATGTCTTCAAGGTTTCTACCCAATTTGTCTTCCAACAGATTTAGTGTTTCTGTTTTAATATTCAGATCTTTGATCCATTTAGATTTTAATTTAGTACATGGTGATAGGCAAGGGTCTAGTTTTAGCTTTCAGCATATGGAGAGCCAATTTTTCCAGCACCATTTATTAAAGAGACTGTCGTTTTTCCAGTGAACATGTTTGGCCCCTTTATCAAAGATAAGATGATTGGTACCCAGAAATCTTACCAACTGCAAATTTTCTGCCTAAATTATAGAAGCGGCGGGGGCACATTCTCTCCTAGAGCCCACAGTGTGGAATAAGCCACACCCTGGCTCAGAAAACAAAACAAATGTAAAACAATTGAAACTCACAAAGTGTGTCCTGCACCCTTAGGGCAGCATGTGAGAAAGGGCCCCGGAGGTGCTGAAAAGCTCACGACTGGCTTGAAATGTAAACCACGCAGTACTGAGCAAACCATGGCCCCAGAGAAGGGCTCCTGGGAACTGAGAGTGCTGGGAAGGATGGCACAGGGCGGCAATGCCTGGGACGCAGCCAGGGCCGTTCTGAGTCCAGTCTGTGACTTCAGAGAGGAAGGAGGCACCGGGGTTCCACCATAATCCACAAGGAAACCCGGATAAATGAAGCTCCAGGGTGCATAAAAGGAGGGACATAATAAGGATGAGCAGAACTACCACAAACCATAGATAAAATCAATAAAGCCATTTTTAATTTGAAGAAAACAATAAAACTGGTAAGTCCACACTGACGCAGTAAAAAGGAAGAAGATACAAATACCAGCTTTGTGAAGCAGGAGCTGTCACTGCAGGAGGACCCACAGCTAATAAAATGCTAAAAAAGGGACAGCGCCAACTGTCCACGCATCTGACAGCTGGACCAGACCCAGCAGGTCCTGCGGGGATACAGGCACACCCAGCACGGAGCAGGCGCAGACACCCGGTTCTGGGGCCTTCCCGAGGCATGCACAGTCCAGGCTGTGTCTTCACCACTGAGGACCCAGACGCTCTGACAGCTGTGGCCGCCACCTGCTGTAGGTCCTGGGTCCCTCTCATCGGCTGAGGTCTCATCTCTGTGACCCCTGGAGGAGGCAGAGACGGCCACACAAAGCAACAGTGAGAAGGCAAACAGGGTCCTCAGCAGCAGACATCTCCCCCCAAGTATGAACCAAACAGACCTACACGCTGTGTGTGCATGCATGTGCGTGCGTGTGTGTGTGTGCGTGTGTGTGTGTGTGTGCGTGTGTGTGCGTGTGTGTGGGGGGAGAGACATCACAACCAGCTGGGGTTTGTCCTGAGAACACAAAAGTGTTTAAATAATCAAGCCGCCAGATCTCCCTGGCCATGGTGTCCGCCTCAGCTGGGACCCTGGTGTGTCACCAGTGTCTCCTAAGCCCTTTTGATTTCCTCCAAGTTGGAGGAGACCTTACTGGCACCCTCCTCAACTCAGCAGGTGCTCCCTGTGCAGAGGAAGGGCTCATCCACCCTCTCACCAAGCTCGCCAAGGTCCTACTGTTTGCGGGGGACTTTGCTGCGGCCCCTGTTTACCCACCGAGGTCCTCTGTTGGGAGGGGAAACTCACGCACGGTAGCGAGCCTGCTGAGGGCCTCTGTATGTTTGAGCGTGCAGGACAGATAACCACACTACGAAGCCTCTGTTAGTTCATCAAACAGAATAGTTTGTGCTGTCGTTGTCTGATTGTCTGTTCGTTTTTTATGCTTTGATTTTGTAACCTGAACAACTACTTCGAAGATAACAATATGCAATATATCAGCTAGTGAGGATTTCTTAATATTATTGTTTTGAAATTCTGTATTGTTTCTACCCTGTTTTGTTTTGCTTTTTCTTAAATAAAAAAATGAATCAATGAGTTATAACATTTTCAGTTCAATGAACAAAAATCATTTGGCTATATCACTTGAGCTAAAAGATAAAACTTAAGGTGAAAACTGTCAGCAAAGGACCCCATCAGTACACACACACACACACACACACACACACACACACACGCACACACTCACACCCACCACACACACACTCTACAGGGTCTGTGGAGCCCACACAAGGCTCCTCTTCTACTCCGCGTGTCCTGGACTGTTGAGATGGCCGGATAGTTACCTGACTGCCAGAAAGGACAGTGCGATGGTCTGGTGTCCCCACTCACATCAGTGCACAATGGGCAGCGGGGTGGGCCCAGCTCTCAGCCAGGCCCAGGGAGGTTCAGCCTGTGCCGCCATCAGACGACTTCCTCTGGGGGTGTGGGGTCAGTGCCCACCTGGGAAGGCGGGGTCCCTGAGGTCCGTGTGAGTCAGTGCCCCGCTCCTGCATGGCTCCTCCAGCAGGGACCCCCCAGAATCGTGAGGATTGATTCTGCCTGTCAGTTCCTTGCTGTGTATGCTGTATGCTGTATGCAAATATTTCCTGCCGGGCGCTTGTCTCTGCATCCTCCTAATGGTTTGTTCCTAGACAAATGTTTTTAATTTTGAGGAGCCCCAGCTCACTGCTCTCCCTCTGAGGGCCGTGTTGGGTGCATGTCTGAGACTCCAGGGCTTTGAGCTGCATGATTTTCTAGAGGTGCTGCCATGGTGGCTGTCCACCCCAGCAGGGTGGACATCGGGCCGTGGCTGAGGTCCTTTGCCACACAGTCTGGGGTGACGGTGTCTCTCACACTGCAGGGCTGACTCTGGTGGCCCCATCACAGTGAAGGAGCACCACGCCAGAGCCCACAGTGCTCACACGGGGCTCCTCACCCCGGTGTTAAGGCAAGCGGAAGCCGTGAAGGGCGACTCAAACCAGGCGGCAGGCGAGCCTCCCTCCAGGGCAAGGGCAGGCATCTACCAGAACCTGCAGTAGCCCTGACCCTCAGCCAGACACCTGCAGACAGGGAAGGGAAAAGGAGGCAGAAACCTCAGAGCCCTCGAGGGCAGACTGGGCCTTGAGGCCAGGCCTTCCTGGCCCCAGCGAGCCCCTCTCCTGCCACTGCCCTCACCAAGCCCCTGTGACCAGGTGGCAGTGCCCAGCACAGGGATTGTGTCCCCCAGCTCTGGCAGCTCAGCGCCTCAGCCAGCATCAGCAATGACCCGCAGAAGTATTCTTAGCCCAAAGATCCCCAAAGCGTAGGGGGGGGCACACCTCAGAGGTACCCACGTGGCTCTCCAGAAGCCCACTGAGCCCCTGGAACAAGAGGCTTTGAGGGGCCCAAAGGACAGGTTCTGGCAGCAGGTCTCGGGTTCTGTAAAGTTGTCACCGCCAAATTTAGCAATTTCATAAAGAGGGCAAGAGGGCATGGACTGGATCAGCAGCCCCAATCATAAAATCGGAAACCTAAGGTGTTTTAGGCTGTAAGATCCATGTGATCGAGAAAGTGAAAATTCCACATTATTTTATATAAACGTTATTTCTAATACTGTGTAAAGATGACCATCAGGCTGCGGGTGTAAGGTGTAAAAAGACCTAAGTTAATTTTGTATTTAGACATTGATCCCGTTCCCACGACATCTCGTTATATATATGCAAATGTTCTGAAATCTGAAGGAATCTATACCCCAAGTCACTGCTGGGCTCAGGCATCTCTCCTAAGGAACCCTCAGCCCACCAGAGGTGGAGAGCTCATAGGGCTTGGAGTGGGCGACTGCTGCTGTCCACTACGCAGAAACCTGGAAGCTGGTCCTGTGCAGCGCAGCTGGTCCTGATCGCCAGAGGAGACTCTGATGTCCCCACGTGCCTGGTCGGTGTGGCTCCCTTGGAAATAGCGCCTCCCATCGCCGAGTTTTAAATCAACTGTGTAATTACGGATGCTACTCAGCGTCTTCCAAATAATCAGGGAGCAGGCCAGGAATCACTGGTTACGAGACAGAACCAGAGTTCCATGAGGCTTTTAATTTGCAGAGTTATAAATAATATTAAATGCCCAGGAGCTTCAATTAAAAGATGTTTACTTGTGTAAAGTGAAAAATGAGGTGGGGGAACGGGGCTGCTCCTTAGCGAGAACTTGAAAGCAAGCTGAGCGGAGGAAGCAGCGTCCAGCGCAGGAGGGCGGGCTCCGCCTCCCCCACAGCCTTCAGAGTCAGCAGGGGTGTAATAGGCTGAGCTGGAAACTGGGACAAACCTCTGGGAGCCACATACTCCTCAGTCCTGCGTCACCTTCCTTCTGAAAGTGTAAAGCACGCCTGGCTTGTTCTCCCAGCCCCACGGCCAGAGTCGGGGTGTCTTCTGCACTAGTCTTTGGTCCTCTGTTTTTCTTACTCCTAACTTCACCCTCCTCTGGGCTGTGTCTCCCTGCTCTGCTGTGTCAGCATTCAGGGCGACAAGCTCAGAGCAGCCCTCTCCCCTGTGAGCAGCACATGCCAGGAAAGACATTCCCCCCAGCCACAGGAGGCTGCCACAGGGGCTGTCCGGGGCCGCAGTGCTGCCAGGTGTCCCCTCGGAGGGGCTGGACAGGGACCGTGCCTTGGCTGCTCCAGCCACTGAGAAAAGGACCGGATGGGAGTGGTCTCAGGTCTGGAGTTTTGGAGACAAGCTGTGCACCTGTGGGGCAAGGCTGGGCTGCTCCCTGAGTGGCCCTAGGCTGGGTGTGAGTGGAGCCCACACAGGGCAGGCTCTGCCATAAGCTCCTCTGCCCAAGGGCCCAGGAGACTGCAGACCGAGGGGCTGTGGGTTTCTATGACCAGCAGGGACAGCTCGGAAATCCAGGCAGATCTCATCTCCCAGCCTGGGGATCAGAGTCCAGTAAGCTCTTTGTCCTTGGAGAGTGGCTCTGGCTTTCCCTGGGCCCTGAAAAAGGAGGAGAATTAGCTGTGAAATTCCAGTGAGCCTGCCGCTGCTGTCACAGACTCCCAGGGTTTGGGGCTGAGACCACAGAGCCTCACTTAGGGCTGTGCAGGAGTTCGAGCCCATGGCATCTCTCCAGCGTGGATCCAGGTGTACGAGTGGTTCCTTCCAGGGCTCCAGGGGACTTCCTCGCCCTTTCTACATCCTGAGGTCACACACGGACCCTGCGTCACTCCAGGATCTGTGGCATCCTCACCATGCCACCTCCCCCCTCCACGGAGGTCACACTGTGCTTCCTGTGGGCTTGCGTGTCTCTGTCCAGGTGAACCCTCTCCGGGACACTATCCGGGGACTGGGTCCAGCCTTGTGATGGCATCTTGACTTAACTTTCAAATAAAGTCACATTGAAAGTGTAGGACTTCTTTCTGTGATTTTTAGTGGTCATCTGTCAATGCACAGTGACCAGTGTCCTATCAGGGTATGCTATTTCTCTCACAGTGAAGACCTCTGGGAAGTGTCTTCCTCAGAATCTGAAGGAAGTTAGATAGTACTGGCTTCTGTCCCCAGCATTTAGGCTCCATGGGTCTGGTAGTTCCTGAGGGAGACGTGTGTGTCACAGTGGTGGTCCTTGGAGCTGGAAGCCAGGACTGGCCATCTCGCTGCTGTGAACTCTGAAAGCTACAGGCAGCTATGCTGCTCCTGATCACAGGAGGGGTGTGGTGTTGCTGAGTTTGTGGTGGAGTTTGGGGGTGCGTGCCTGAAACTAAGGGTCCTGCAGCACACCTTCCCACCCCCCACCAAAGCCATAATTAAAGTTATGAAGAAATACGTGAAGAGGACAGAGGCTGGGGCATCCTCCAGGCCCTCGCAGGATAAAGGTCACGGTGGTCCTACCTTGTGAAGACCCCAGTCAGTGGAGGAGGAAGCTACAGGGGACAGGGTGGATGGAGACCGGAGAAGAAGTTGTCCATGCCAACTGAGGTCAAATGACCAGACTCAGAAGCAAGATCACAGGCAACTGCCTTCCTGGAGAAGAATTCATCCCTAATGAGATGGAATTAATGCATTTTTTTCTTCCTTCTCTTTTCCTCCTTCTTTAGTCCCAGGATCAGGTACCACAAGGGCATTAAGTCTGTATTTCAGGATTAGGTTTCAAAAGTTCGAAGGATTCTGTCTGAGCCCTGGAAATAGTATCACCAGCAGTGGCTGAGGCGGAGAGGACTTTCAGAGCTGATCCTCCTCCACTGGCATCCTGATGCCCAGGTCACTCTCAGCTAAGACAGCATCCCAGGGAACCAAGTGGCCCATGTGCAGCCCTCCCTTGAAACAGAGGTCTGGACCTGAGAACCAGTCTGGGAGGCCTGGCCATGGAAACAGAAGAGGGATGCAGGGATCCTGTTATCCAGGAGCTCGAGGCCTGGAGGAGGCCCCAGAAGACAGGTGGAGAGGTCACCACGGGCCGCGGACCCCTGCTCAGACTGTAGGAGTTGTGTGAAGGACTCAGGCACTGTTGAGGCATTTAGAGAGGACCTCAGGCAGGAGCCGCAAGGAGAGGAACTGGAGTCAGGCAGACCTCTCAGTAGACAGAGGTCATGCAGGCCTGGCATGGTGGGCAGGCAAGGCCAGGCCTTGAGCAGGGCCAGGTAGGGATCTGGAGGCCGGCCTTGGCTAGGACAGCAGGAGAGGCCACCTGTCTTGGTTACTTTTCTCTCATTGTTGAGACAAAATACCTGATGCCCAAAGTGAAGCAAGGAAAGATTTATTTTATTTTGTCTTACAGTTTTGGAGGTTTCAGTCCAAACTCAGTTGGTTCCAAGGCAAGGTGGTGTGGCTAAGAAGCAGCTGCTCTGGGCAGCCACAGGGACAAAAGTGAAAGGAAAAAGGGGGAAAAAAACCTCCTTTTGTCCTTACAGTTATGTGGGCTCCACCCCTAGGAGGTGCAGCACTCACACCGCCAATCCCATTGCTGGACAGTGAACCAATCACAAAAGCCAGATTCAGCCGCCCCCCATGACTGCAGGGAGCCTGAGAGGGTCACCCAGACACAAACCGTAACACTGCCCCTCCCACTCACTGTGTGTGTCTGTCTAACTGTCCTTTGTCATCGAACTCAGCCCTCAAGGCGGTGCAGTCTTGCTCTGGTACAGATGATGATGGGTTATGGGCTCCGGGAGCTGCTGTGGACGTGGACTGAAGATGTGGACTGAAGGTGGGGGTGTCACCATCAGGAGCACACAGGCGACTCAGATGGGACAGACACTGGACGCGATTACCGGGGAGATTCTTCAGACCGACTTCAGGTGTCATGCATCCGTTAGGCACAGGCAGTGCCACAGTAGCTCCCTGGGCTACCCGCTGCTGGTATTCTCCTGGCCCATGCAGCTTGCCCACCAAGCCGAGAGCTAAGCATCACTGTGGCCTCCATCTTCTCCTTCCTTTCTCGCTCAGCAGAAGAAATAAATCGTTGAGCAGAAAGTATGAGTCACATGGAGCAGCCTCTCTGAGGGTGTGAACTAGAGGCTAAGCTTTGATCTAGAGGCTAAGATTTGACTCGTACAGTTAGTCTGAACTCTCTATTCTGTAGGGAGGACACTGAGTCCCCAGAGAGGGAGTAACTTACTACAAATCATTTATCTATGTGTGGCTCCTGATTCAATGCTTTGCACATTTTCCATTTATTGCAATCATTCAGGAGGATTTAAAAACTCTGGGGTTCAGGTGACACCCCAGACCCATCCATTAGGAGCCTCTGGGGTTATGGGGCTATGCTGGCCCCAGGCCGGCATCAGCTGACCTCCTGCCCAACAAGGCCCTCCTGTCCCCGTTCCTTCCCCAGATGTGTCCACTGTGTCACCTGCCTGAAGCTCCCGCGGATGGCTGTGCTTTGTGCCTCGGCTCTGGGTGAGGGAGGACCAAGGTGTAAAGAGATACAGTGCTGGGTTGCATGGTTCTGGCCATCAGTGCTCATGTGCATGGCCCAGATTCTGCTCCTATGTGCCACAGGCCCCATTTGCAACAGTCTGAGGAGGAGTCTGGAGTTGGGACATGGTCCTCAGCCCTGGACATCTCTGGGATCCTGGGCACCAGGCTGCTCCCCCCTGAGGTCCCTCTGCATCCTGTCCCCAGGGCTGTATCTGCCTCTCCCTCCCTGGCTGGTAGGACTTCGCAGATAGCATATGAGCTCCCTGCAGTGTGTGAGGGTCACTACAGCAAGCCTGTGCCCAGAGGAAGTGTGGACACTGATGAGCTGAAAGCTGGCTCTGGGAAGGGAGTGAGAGGCAGCGAAAGTCATCCTCTCCACAGTCACAGGCGCTTATGCCTCTGCCAGTGTGACACCCGCCCTCCTGGACACCAGCGCTGCAGCTGCATTTGTGCTGGGGATCCAGTAATGAGGCCACTTGTTCCTCCGTGACGCTGGGCAGGACCTCAGCTTCTCATCTGCAAAGTGAGGTGCAGCTCTCATGCCTGTGTAGGGCGGCAGCGGGTGCAGCGTGCCTGCCTGTGTTCCCTGGAGCAGGCGCGTGGCTCATTGGTGGAGTGTGTGCCTGCCATACACAAGTCCCTGGGTTCAGATCCCAGCACCACTATAATAAACTAAGTAAAAATGACCCCGTCCACCTACCAGCTTTACAAGTACCGCCCAGTGACACCAACTGGCCCATGACCCTGTGCAGCCTGTCACAGCCATACTATCCTGTAGCTCACACCCACAGCGACACTGCACTCTCTCTGCTCCAGGAAGAGGACACTTCCAGAGGGCTGGGCCTGGGAGCTGTGCAGACTGCGGCTGACCAGATGGCCACTGGGTCCCGTGAGTGGTGGTTGGTGGTTTGGGACTGATGTGAGCTGGAGACCCAGGCTCTGGCTTATTATTCCCAGCCTGGCGCCCAGGATTGGGAGCTGTGTCTGTGCATGGTGGATGTGTTTTACCCACTCTCCATGGGTGAGCACCGTGGTTTTGCATCTGAGTGTGAGCGCACCCTCCCAGGTAACAGTAACCATGGCCACACCTGCAGGAGCTCACAACGCTGGATAGTTATTTCTTTATTTATTGTGGCACTGGGGATTTATTTATTCTGGCACTGGGGATAGAACTTCCGACTTTCCCATTGAGCTAGGTCCACTTTTTATAAACCTTTTTATTTGATGCAGGTTCTCACAAGACATTAAGGTGCCCAAGATGGGCTCAGACTTGAAGTTCTCCTGCCTCAGCCTGCCAAAGTGCTGGGATTAGTGAGATGTGCCACCCACCTGTCTCGATTTGGTTTAAGTCTTGCCACAATTTCAGTGTGTGCCCTCGGCAGGAACAGCAGTCTCGTGTAGAGAGGAGAGGTGGCTTTCTACAGTCAGTGGGCTCTGTGCAGATGCACACAGAGACCTTTGCAGAGACACAGTTTGCAGTCGAGAGAGGCTCGCATCCACTTGGAGACACTGGGCTCAGTATGGTCTGCTGGGCCTCAGGGGAGGCCTCTTGGTGTCAGGAAGTTTGTGTTCCCCAGAAGGAACCCGCAGAAGTGTGCAGGGAGGGACTGAGGGGTGTCTCACCCAGAACCCAAGCTGGTAAAGCATGCCTGAGTGCTGGCTACAGAGAAGGTGGAGCCAGAGGTGGCCCTTGTCCCGTGACCATGGCGTAGGCGGCGACAGCACACCTGACCGTAAGTACTCCCAAGAGCAGACGTCTGAAAGACATGCAGACCTGAGGCTCGTAAGCGACAGCAAGAGCCCCACAGAAGGCAGAGGGCTCCTGGAGCCCTCTGGAGACTTTGAGACCCTCAAGCTGCACTTTAGAGGCCCAGCCTGTTGCCGCCTCCACCCACTGCCCTCTGGGGCATCTGACCCAGACACCAGATGCTTCCCGGGCACCAGTAAGCCTGAGCACAGGCAATAAGCCTGAGCACAGGCCAGCACCGATGCCAGGCAGTGCACCATTCCCAGCCTCGTGTGGAGTTCACCAGGAGTCACACACAGAGAGGCATGAGAGGCCAAGATATAACTCGGTGAGAGAAGTGGGGGTCGGAGAGGCCAGGGGAGGGTGCTCCAGGGAAGGAACTGAGCCAGCAGGAGGGGGCAGGGGATGGAGGAGGGGGAAGGCGAGGCTGCCACAGGAGGGGCTTCGTGCTGGAGGGCTGGCACAGAGGAGGTAAGAGGCTCATTGGGTGCTGGGTGTGGGGTGGGCAGGGAGCCAGGCTGAAGAGGTGTGGGGAGAAGTTCAGGCAGGGTGGGGACAGGACTGCAAGTGTTCTAAGGAAATGTGCACCATGGAGAGAGACAGAGAGAGGAGAGAGAGAGGGAGAGTGGGAGGTAGGGAGAGGAGAGGAGAGGAGAGGGGAGGGGAGGGGAGGGGAGGGGAGGAGAGGGGAGGAGAGTAGAGTAGAGGAGAGGAGAGGAGAGGAGAGGGGAGGGGAGGAGAGGAGAGGAGAGGGAAGGGAGGGAAGGGGAGGGGAGGGGAGGGGAAGGGAGGGAAGGGGAGGGGAGGGGAGGGGAGGGGAGGGGAGGGGAGGAGAGGAGAGGAGAGGAGAGGAGAGGGGAAGGGAGGAGAGGAGAGGGGAGGAGAGGAGAGGAGAGGGGAGGGGAGGGGAGGAGAGGGGAGGGGAGGGGAGGAGAGGGGAGGAGAGGAGAGGAGAGGAGAGGAGAGGGGAGGGGAGGGGAGGAGAGGAGAGGAGAGGGGAAGGGAGGGAAGGGGAGGGGAGGGGAGGGGAGGAGAGGAGAGGAGAGGGAGGGGAGGAGAGGGGAGGGGAGGGGAGGGGAGGGGAGGGGAGGGGAGGGGAGGGGAGGGGAGGAGAGGAGAGGGGAGGAGAGGAGAGGGGAAGGGAGGAGAGGAGAGGGGAGGAGAGGAGAGGAGAGGGGAGGGGAGGGGAGGAGAGGGGAGGGGAGGGGAGGAGAGGGGAGGAGAGGGGAGGGGAGGGGAGGGGAGGGGAGGGGAGGAGAGGGGAGGGGAGGGGAGGGGAGGGGAGGGGAGGGGAGGAGAGGGGAGGGGAGGGGAGTGGAGGGGAGGGGAGGAGAGGGGAGGGGAGGGGAGGAGAGGGGAGGGGAGGAGGAGGGGAGGGGAGGGGAGGGGAGGGGGAGAGAGAATATGTGTGTGTATGTGTGTGTGTGTGTGTGTGTGTGCGTGCGCGCACGTGAATGCTTGTTGCACAAGAACACACCCCAGATCTACATCCGCAAAGCTTTGCTCTCCATGCATCATCTGAAACAGTTCTAAGTGTGGGCTGCAGAGGAAACCAAAGGACACAACTGTAATTCAAGCGGGAGCTGGGATAGTAAGTCACCTGCAGTCACGGTCACAGCAAACGCAGACATGCGTGTCTCCTCTGTGACTTCCAGAGCTGCCCTGGAGGAAGGAGGCCAGGAAGGGGCTTTCCTGCTGCTGCCCAGAGCAACCAGGTCACTTCCTCATTCCACTCTCGGGTGGTTGGCCAGAGCTGGTCACATGACCCACACAGCTGCAGGGGAGGCTGGGAAGGGCAAGGGGAGCCCAAGGGCTCTTAATGAGCATTGTCATTGCCAGCTCAGTCTGGGGACAATGGGATGGCCTGATAGCAAGGAGGCACTGAGTGCAAGACCAGGGTGAAAGACAGCTGACGGAGGAGGGAGCAGGGACAGGGAGGAGCTGGCAGAGATCACAGAAGCGGAAGTGGGCGGGAGGCCGTGGTTACAGCAACAGCATTGGGTCACCCCACCATTCCCCAGAGAGGTCCCAGAGAAATGCCTACGGAGATGTGCCCTGACGTCCAGAGGGGTCCTTGGGACAGCCGGGTCCCCCTACTGTGACTCCCCTCACTCTCATTTCCCACCAGCGAGCTCTGTGGAGGCCATTCACACTGCCTGTGAAAAGCTGAGCCCTTCTCAAAGCCACTCTGTCTCTGTCTGTCTGTTTGTCCGTCCCTCTCTCTGGGCTTCCTTGTAACTGCTGTAGTTTCACGGGCCCCAGCAGAGCTCAGCACCAGCAGGTCCTCAGCACCGGTTCTCAGGTGGCCCCTCACACACAGAGGTGCCCACGGGTCTGCAGGGGCTTGGTGTAAGCCGGAGGGGAGGGAAGAGCATGGACTCCCTGGACATGGCTGCTGGCCACGTATTCAGCCTCACCCTCAGCCGCAGCTCTCCAGTGATGGGAGGAGTGGTGCCACCTCGCAGGCCCTTGGGCATCTCTGTCCTTCCAGCTGGCACCGGAACAGGAGCTGCTGTGCCCTGTGGTTTAACTCCCTCTGGATGTGCCTTTGCTGCACCGCTTTCCACCTTTGGGGTTTGAGAGCTGTGAGGCCACACTCAGAGAGCCAGGCTAAGGCTGTCACAGCCTCCCATTGTCACGGAGGAATTCTCCTCCCCCTGCCTGTGGAGGCCCAAAGATTACATAGCTTGGAGCAAGTTCCTCTGTGCAGGCCCAGCCATGGCTCCCCAGCAGGCTGTGGAAGACCAGGCAGTGTAGGATCCACCCTAAGGACACCTTTTGACATCTGGTGGAAATGAGAAAGACACACATGCAGGAGTCTGTGTCAGGCAGCTTCCCCTCACTGTAACAAAATGCCCAAGATCATCCACTTATAAAGTGGGAAGGTTTCTTGGGCTCACGGTCTCAGAAGTCTCAGGGCATTGTTATAGATTAAGAATTGGTGGTCAACTTAACAACAGCTGGATTATATCAGCATGGCATTGAGCTAAGATGCTCTACCTGAGGAAAGTTGCCAGGATAAATAGGTAGAGAAGAAGGGAGGTGTTGAGGGTTGAGGCGTTAAGGAGGCATTGTGGGTTCTCCTACGAGTTGCTGTTTGAGCTGTTGATTCTCCTGGAGAAGCTCTGGTCCTCACATCGAGCATTGCTTCCTGACTCCAGAGGGGAAGACGTGTGCCGCTTGGTCTCTAGGATGAACTCATCACACTGGCTTCCTGGCATGTGCCCGACTGTGCTTGTTGTTGGAGGAGCTCGGGGCCTCCGTGTCTCTGAGGATGGCTGTGGTGCCTTTCAGGACAGCCTGGTCTTTGTTATGAATGTGACTTCTCACCTCCAGCATAGAACCCTCATCCCACCAGCACAGCTCCTTCACCCCCCTGGCATGGACTTTCTGGTTTCCACCGCTGATCTTTGGACCTTCCCAGCACGGATCCATAAAAGGGTCTGGCGTGAGTCCTTCTTGTGGGTTCTGGACCCCCAGTTGGACTCATGGGAGGCACTGTCATGAGCTCTGAGTTTTTATCTGGACTCATGTGGGACATTGCTGTGGGATTTAGGCCCTTGACTAAATATTCTATGTTGTTGGTGTTGCAGATAGATTTCCTGCATTTTCTTGTGTTAACTTCTAGTGACCATTATAAAGTAATATTATAAACTCCATGTCCTGATTCTAATTGTTCTCCGCACAACCGCTGACTACAACAGGCATGGTTGGCTGCTCTGTTGTCTTGGGGCTGTGATGAACAGGACGCCATGAAGCAAGCTGTTCACCTCGTGGCAGCCAGGTGCAGAGAGCAGAAGTGGAAGGGTCAGGGTCTCATTGTCCCTCCAAGGTCATCCTCAACCCGTGACCCAACCCCTTCCTTCAAGGCCTCACTTCCTAGTGGTTCCACCACCCAGGAGGCCAAAGGCTGGTGACCTGGCCTTCAGTGCATGGGCTTTGGGGGACGCTAGAGACACAAACTGTGCCTGAACTTTTGCACACCATTCAGGGCTTGCACAGAGCAAAAGACGTGATGCAGATGCAGCCCACTTCCCAGGGTCTTCGCTGTTAGAGGGGCCTGGGGTCCCCCTGACTCGGCCAGGACTTACAGTCTGAGGGCAGTGCAGAGTCAGGAGCCGGGTGCCTTTCTTGCTGCAGCCCCTGTGCCTCGGTGGCTCTGGGATTCCAACGGCTGTGCCTCCCGGTGTGACAGATGAGGCAGGGAAAGCTGAACGAGACTCATCTTTGCTGATGCTCCACACAACACGTGGCTCAGGACCTCCGCCGGCAGCACCAGCGCAGCAGGAAGCCTGGCCGCACCTTCTGTCCACCCCACCGACCTGGTCCCCTTCCCCTGGAGATTGAGGACAGCTGGCCTGCCGGTCCCTGGAGCTCATCAGCTCCCCAAGTCTGAGCTGAGGAAATGCCGACCCGCCATGCACGCTGCAGGAAGCAGAGCTGATTTATGCAGAGAGAAGCTGAACTCAGGGAACCCCTCACCCCAGATCTGACAGCCCCCATGTCTGCACCCGGCAGCCAGGTCCAGCTCACACTGCCTCCCTCAGAGCAGAGCCCACCAGCAGGGCTCCCAGCTGCCACATGGGACCTTGGTGCATCCTGCTTATCACGTATTCAGCTGTGACACCCAGGAAGCAGCCTCCAGAGGCTGAGTCCAAGCACACACGGGGATGAAGCCACACAGAACGATTCAGTGTAAAATGATAAGAGACATCCTTGCCTTGAAAGAAAACAAAAAACAGATTTATTCTTCCCATACTGGGAATCGAACCCAGCTCTGTGCTGAACTATGTTTTCAGTCCTTTTCAGTTTCGAGATAGGGAGGGTCTCGCTAAATTGTTAATTTGCCCCGGTTGAGCTTCGCTTGTGATTCTTCCACAGACAGAGAGAACTTGGAGGCCTGAGCCTGTCTGAGGTCCCCAAGGCTGAGTGGTTGAGATGAACTGTTACTTGAGAACCCTCAGGGTCCTGAGGTCACTCGCAAGCCGAGGCTGGCACCGGAGGCTCAGAGCCGCCTCCTGGGGCTCCTGACAGTGTCTGAGCCTGGGGCAGGCTGGTGTCCTTCCGGCCTGTCCCACCTGTCTTTCAGGGCCTCTCGGGACAGAGGGGCAGTGACCCCAGGGTTATGCCTGTCAGGTCCTCCTCCCAGCTGCCTCTGACCTGCCATCTCCCTGTCCTCATGTGCAGAGAAGGCAACTAGAAGGCAGATGCCTCAGGAGCCCACAGCCAGCAACCAGCACACTCAGGCTGGGCGGCCACAACCCACTGCTCCATGGGCACAGGCCAGGGCTGCTTGAAAACCTGGGCATCACCTCTCTGCACCTGCCCCATGGAACCCTGTCCTGCAGCCTGGGTGCTGCACAGGGCACCAACCATCTGAGAATTACAACCCTAACCCAAACCCTAACACTAACCCTACCCTAACACTAACCCTAACCCTAATCCCAAAAGCTCATATGTTTTATTTTGTCATTTAACTCAGGAATTGGGTCTGTGCTCAGAGAGAAATTTGGAGCAGAGGGAAGGACGACTGGCTGGGTAGGCTGGTGGCCAGAGGAAGCCTGAAGATGCACACTGGTCCCCAAGATACTCAGTACTGAAGAATGATAGGAATCCATCCATGTCTTAATGGATTCCAAGGGTGGGAGTCAGGTAAGGGCTGCTCAAGGTGCAAGACCAGAGTCCATAGGTGCAAGAAGCTACAATTTCCAGGAAAAGGTATAGCTGGGTTTGGGATTGGGGCTGAAAACTCAAAGATTAAAAAACCTAACTAATTAACAACTGTCCTAGCTGTTTACCCAGGGGTGAGCCAGCATTTGTGGGGAGATAAAAAAGATGTCACTCTCAGTCTAACAGAGACTGGCCTTGGGCTAGGGCATCACTGAATGGAAGAGTCAGAGATAGTCATGACCATGGTTGTGGAGGAAGAGGCATCAGCTCCCTGCCTTGAAGGCAGGTGCTCAACCTCAATGGCCCCCAAAGCCCGGGAAGATTACAAGATTGACCCCATGTTGAGGACTGATTCAGCACTAAGTCATTAGGATGAGCGGAATTAACTGGGGCCTGCAGTGGTCATGAAACAGCCTTTGTGGAGCTGGAGGAAAAGCCTTCTGATGGGGAGTACCTGGAGCAGGGCGACCCCAAACCTCTGATGAGCCACAGAAGACAGGGCAGGGCTGGGATCAGAGCTGGATCCAGGCCGAGAGCTGCTGCCAGGCCTTCAGAGCTGATTACCAACCCCAAGGCAGCAGGAAGAGGGTGGGGTTCCGCTCACACACGCCTGTCCTGTGCACTGGGAGGGCCAGAGAGGAAGCAACACGAAAGGAAATAGAAGGTAGACAGCCTGGTGCTTGGGGCCGGGTTGGGCCTTGGGGAGACAAGGATCCTCACTGGCTCTGATCTGAGGAGGCCAGGAGCACCTGGCTGCAGGTGGCCAGGTGGCCAAGGCAGGGGCCAAGGATGCAGGAAGCAACTCCCCACAAACCCAGAAAACTGTCAGGCTCCAGGAGAGCCACAGGGCATTCTGAGCAGACGCAGCCCTGACCTACCTGTCCTGTGGATGTGCAGCAAGCCACCAGGGTGCCCAGTGAGCTCTCCTCTCCAGGCCATGTGCAGACCTGAGCGGGAAGGGCAGGCGCTGCCTGTGGGCACTGGACATGCAGGCCTCCTGGGGTGTGGAGGCAGCTCGGAAACCACGGGCATCTTTGCCATGGGCATTCTGCCATTCACTTCTGTTGACATGGCTTGAGGGCCTCTCTGCAGGCCTCAGAGCCCTGCACCCTCGACCTTGTGCAGCTTGGCTGGGGAACAGCCACACACCAGACTCCACCGATGAGCTGACATTAAATTGCGTTGTTTTTGAGTTAAATTGCAGTGTATAGGGAGAAACCAGGGACACTGCCTCTCCCCACTGTGCCTCCTACCACGTGGGGGCATCAGGAGGCATCACTGAGCAATAAATCAAAGAAAGGAAGAAGAGGGGAAGGGGAGCCAGGGAATGGAAGCCGGGACAGAGGGGCAGGTAGGTGGGCAGCTGGGGGAACTGATGTATGGGAGGTTGAGTGGACGAGCAGAGGTGGACAGGTGAGGAGCTGCATGGGCAGCTGAGCAGCTGGAGAGCAGGTGAGCACCTGAGCTGATGGATAAGTAGGTGGATGAGTGGATGAATGGGTGACTGGATGAATGAGGAGTTGGATGGGAAGGTGAATGGGTGGTGGATGAATGGATGGGTGGGAGGATGGATGGGTAGATGGACAAATAGGTGGACAGAAGGATGAGTGGATGAGTGGGTGGAAGGAGGGAGCAAGAAAAGACAGGGCCAGGGGAGGCAGGGAGGGCCAGTGGGTGGAGGGACAGATGCATGGACAGATTGAAAGTCAGATGACCTGGATGAGCCGTTGTACCCCACCTGATACCCTCCAGTGGAGGTGCAGCCCACGTGCCCCAGGTGTAGAAGGGCCTCAAAGGCTCACACACTGCCATTTCCCTTCCTAAGGGAGGGGCAAGGTCCCTTCTCTGTCGGACTAACTTCTGTGTGCATTGGAGAGCACGGACTGGCTCCTGTGGCGGCAGCAGCAGCTCTGCTTGACTGGAGGCCCCTCCTGCTACCCCAGGACACAGAGATGAGGGCTCATGCATCCCTCAGGTCAGTAGCAGAGGCCAACAGAGTCACTGGCATGACGGAGCTAGTGGGTGAGCCAGAGGTGCCACCCCTCAGCATCCCCACCTCAAGCACACCAGGTCCATAGCGCAGGGGCCACATTGCTGCTCTAACGTCCTCTCAGCTGAGCACATATGTGGGGATCCTGGAGAAGAATACAAGGTCTTAGGTAAATGGGGAGGGGGTGCAGGCACTGAACACCTCTGGAAATCATCTCCAAACAAGCCCCCAAATGGCCTCACAAGAGCAGACCCAGCAGCCTCTGTTCTTCCATCATTGAAGAGACGCTCGCTAGCATCTGCAGGGCAGGGACAGCCTTGAGGGTCCTGCAAGTCACTGCCCTAGGACGGGCCAGCCTGAACATGGCACCGTCTCACCACAGGACAGGGCTCCCACAGCCTTGACTGAGCCCTCCCTCCTCCATCCTGTGCCTCCTCCCTCCTCCTCTCTGTCTCCTTTTCCCTCCATGAGCTTTGCCTTCAGTATCCCAGGGAATGAGCTACAGCGTGGAAAGCAGGCCCTAGGCAGGAATCCTCCACGTTGTAAACAGCGCTGTAAATGACACAGGCCCCAGGCCCATGCTGGTGTTGCTTTGGGTGTGTGTGTGTGCGTGCGCCTGTGAATAGCAATGTGGAATTCCCGACGTGCACACACAGACACACACACATGCAGGACTGTGTTCTATGCTCTGCACCAATCAGTGGTATGCAGTACTGGGGCTACTTCTGCACAAAGTCGGGGAACAAACGGATGCTGTCCATGTCTGACAGGTAGAGGGCAGGACCTCATCACCCTCTCCTACCTGTCCTCCATTTTCAACCATTTTCTCCAGGTCACAACAAATGGCCCCAGCACCAGCCCTACTGGCTCTGTCGGGGAGGGTCACTGCTGCCAGACAGCACTGGACTTCTTGATGACCAGGAAGTCTGTCCTCTTTGCCTCCCAAATACATATTGATTGGGATTTAGTCTAAGATGGTTTCTTGGGATGTTATGTGACTGAATAATAATCCCACTTTAGTATTTGACGCTGAGCAACAAGGAACAAGAGACGGTGAGCTTGGGATGAAGATGAAATAGTTTTCCTTGGACAAAAGGTGAGTAACAATGCCCCAGTGTCATTGGGCAATTGTGCCTGCTCAGTGGATGAAGCCTGTGAGTAGCCCTGGATGAAGCCCGCTGATGGTGCTGAGGACCTCAGCCAGTGGTGGCCTCGTCCAGCTGGACCTCACCCCTGGGTGCGTCTGGTCAGCAGGAAAGACCTTGCTTGTTTATGCCTCTCCCCTAGTTTTGTCTTAGCATGTCTCTCCAGACTCTGAAAAGCAAAGAGCCCAGACCAAACCCACCCTCAGCCTATGTAAGTATGGTGCATTGGCCCTACAAGCTAGGGGCTTGGGGAACAGGTAGTCTCACCTGGGAGGCTGTAGAGACAAGGATTCCTGGGCCACGGTGCCCCTAGGTGTGATCCCCACTCGGGCTCTTTCGGAGCACTGGGTGTTTTGTGCAAAGGGAGCACAGATTCGGGTCCTCACATCTTCAGGAACTCAGGGTGTCTGGTAGCTACCAGAGTCCTCACCCACATCGCTGGCACCACTGGCTCACAATCTGGCCGACCACCCGGGCTACTCACAGGCTTTCACAACCCAGCCCTCGCTGGTTTTCAGCTTGACAGATGTGCCTGAACCAGGTGCTGTACCAGCAGAGACGGAGAGTGCTGGAGTAAGCTACATCTGGCAGAGGGCTCGGAGAGTCAGCATGCCCCATGTCCGAACAGAGGAGAAGGAACACCCCGAACCCTGCACATCTGAGGCTCAGCCTGCAAGTCTAGGACTCCAACCAAAGCAATAAAGTGCACTCATTAAATAGCGCTCAGTAAATTCAGATTCTGTCAGAACCGTTTTACTTTGAAACCAGGATTAATAGGGGAAAATGATAAAAGCTGGGCATGGTGCGGAAGTTTTGGAAACTGCTGGTCCTAATGTTTCCCCAGTAGCTGATGCGCCAGCACCTTGGAGAGCTCCCCATCGCTCCAGCTCCATTTAATAGGTCCCCATCTCAGAGATACAATGGAGATGTTTCTGAGCCTCGCTTCCAGTACGGAGCTCCACAAATAAAAGTTCTAGGGAGAATAAATCTCAGAACTTACCGGGAGATGAGCATTTTCAGACGGTCTTAAACCTGAGAATGATACTTGAATACTGAGAGCGGAGGCCCGCTGGGCGTGCTGGGAATTCTCTCTCCATAACCACGTCCTTGCCAGAAATGCAGAAATTCATAAAACAACACTCTGCTCCTGTCTGCTGCTTAATTCTTGCTGACTTGTGGTCACAGACCAGCAGCTCCCAGCAAAGCCCTGCCGAATGTGTGCATGTGACATGTGTGTGCATGGGCGCAGGTTTGCATGTGTGTGTGCACATGTGTGCGTCGGTGAGTGACTGCATCTCATTTCTCGATGTGTCATTCCTGGCTTCTTCCCTGGCTCGAGTTTTAACTGGCTCGTGTTGTGAGAAAACTGATAAGCTGAACATGTGGGTTTTGGAGGGTGAGAACAAATAACGAATCCTGACACACTCTGGGTTTTATTTTGACAGCTTCAAATTCCCATAGTGCTTTTAAAGCCAGATCTTACAGCAGCATTTATTCTCTTCCACCGGCCAAAATGCAAACCAGACCCGAGGCGCCTTTGGCCCCTGACTCGTGTGCACCTTGTTTTGATCCTCAGGCTGCAGGAGCTCTTGGACTGGGAAGTCCGGCATCCCACGGGTGCTTGTTGCCAGGAGCTGGACTTCACTGGGCAGTGAAGACTGAGCCTCTGAAGTGAAGAGGGCTCTGCTTCCCACAGCAGTTAGCACAGACCAGGTTTTCTTGTCTGTTCGGTATGAAAATAGCGCTGACCTCTTAACGCTTCTATGAAAGCTCAGACTAGATCGTCGGTGTAAGGTGTTTAGCGTCCTCAGCCCACCAGCTGGCCTTGCTATGGGGCAGGCGTTATTTTTAATCTTGCAAGTGGTGGTAGAGTAAATCTGGAGTGTCTCACGAGGTGGCCTTGTGTGTGTGTGTGTGTGTGTGTGTGTGTGTGTGTGTGTGTGTGAACACATACCACTGCTAAGAAAAGACAAAGAATGACATCACAGGCAATAAACTAGAACAGAGTGACAAGGACAGCATGGCCCTGTGCAGACCCAGAAGATGCGGAGGAAACAGGTCAGGGGTGGACAAAGGTGGTCAAGATTGATGCAACAAGCCCCCTGAATCAGGACTTGAAAACTGCCTGTGAGGTGACAGCTAGGCAGATGTGAATAAGGAAGGACTCGGTGTATTACCCAAAGCCACAACAGCAAATGGCCAGAGCCACAATTCGCTTCTTTCCTAATTTCCCAGCCTCTGCCTGGGCAGCAAGTTCCCCCAGGACAGTGGACGGCTGCCCTGGACATGGCCTCCACATCCCAGGAGGTCTACTGCTGCACACCCCGAGGCTGCCTTGGTATCCGCACCTTATCCAGAAAGTGTCAGAGCCCAGACAGCCCCCAGCCTGAGCAATGACACAGCACAATTATGCAGCGAGATGCCGGGGTTCCATCGCGCGCAAGCCCCGGGGCCCAGACAGACTCACTCTGCAGCGGAATCAGGCGCTCGGGCTCCATTTCCCACCAAGTGTGCACGCTTCTCCCTCATCTGCTTCTAACGCTGCTCCAAGCCTCAGTTGGGGAACTGAAAAGAATGGGCCACAGCTTCTCCATTACGCCACCTCTGTTGATTCATAAAAATGCTTGCTCCTTATTCTGTTCCCGGGATCAGGCTCGGTATCCTCACGAGTGGGAATGAGCCATCCAGCAGACCCTCATGCTCTGACGATGGCGTTCCAGGGGGGATGCCGGCAGGACACACAGCACATCGGAGGCTGGTATAAGCTACAGATTAAAGTGAAGCAGAGGAGAAGGACAGAAGTGCAAGGCTGAGGGGGGACTGCTGCCTCGGACGGGGCTGTCAGGGAAGGTGCGATCCAGCAGGGACCTGAGCATACCAGGAGGGCACGATCGCCCGCCCTCCACTCAAAGTTATGGAGGATGATGGTCCGTTTTAAATCCCAGCCCTACCCATCAAATTTTATTCCTCAGCCAGAGTCTGCAAAAACTTTTCAGGAAGTTTTGAAAAACCTTTCCTCCTTAGGAAAACTCAGTAGCCGCTCTGCCCTGAAAGTTCTGAGGAATGAGCCGCTCCGCCGGCCACAACACGATGCCTGCGATTTATAGTGAAGCCATCTCCGGCAGTAAAATAAACACAGCACCTTGTCTGGACCCAGGGAAAGCTTTGCACGCGGAAGCAGAGCGTGTAGGAAAACCACCAGGCTCTCATGAAAACACATTCAAGATGTCAGCAGGCCAGTTACAGGCTGAGTGATCACAGCCAGTCGCTTAAAAACCTCTGGGTCTCAGCCTCTCTGCACTGGCGGAGTGCGGCTGTGAGGTGCAGAGAGGCGATGGATAAAGAGATACTCCCCCCGGAAATGGGCCCCGGGCCGGGTCCCGGACACCTGGGCCGGCACAGTGACGGCCTCGATTGGGCTACACACGGGAAGGGATGAGGAGGCTCCAGCAATGGTGTCTGTCCCAGGAAGCAGGGACTTCTGGCTTGGGCACACGGTGGGTGCTCACCCTGGGAAGCCTCCTGCTCCCTGACAGACTGAGGTCCATTTTAAGTGAGTGATCGAGCTTACACCAGAGTGCAGAGTCTCAGGGTACAAGTCCCGGGCTGCCGGAGTCATTTCAGGTCCCGGGGACCCGGTATCCTTCCAGACTGAGATAAATGCTCTGGATAATGCTCAGGGAGAAATAAGCCAGGAAAGAAAAGATGCCCACCAAAGGCTGCACGGCCGGAGTTCCTTCTCCCAGGAATTGGGCGAAGCAGAAGAGACCAGGAAGGCTGGTCTCCGAGGGAACGTGGGGGCTGGCTCAGGTCTCAGCGCTGTCAGCCCAGCTGCAGGCGAGGCCCACACCACCCTCCCGTGTCCCCCTCGGCAGCCACCTTCCAGGTTCCACACGGCTTCCAGAGCATGCTGTGGGTTTAACAGAAGTCACAACATCCAGTGAAACACACCAGGAGTGAAGGCAATCAGAGAAAAACAAAGGAGCAGGAGGATTAACACGAGGGACTCCTTGTCGGAGGGCTTGTGAAATGGGTTCGTTTCCTGCATTTGAAGAGACTGATGCTTGAGTGAAGATGGGAAAGGAGGAGGACTTCATCACGGTTTAACGGGGAGCTCTCCAGAGGACAGAGCGCATCAATTACACGTAATGTTCACTGGATGGGTTACATTAAAGTTTTAAAATTCTGCACAGAGGGCACATAGAGGGGAAGACAGGTGCCTATTAATTTCCCAAAGTACAGACGAGGGGGCTCGGGTGTGGGAAACGGAGGGAGGATGGAGAAGCATGGGAGACACAGAGGAGAAGCCCCCCACCTATGAAGGCTGGGAGAGAAGGAGGGAAGGAAGGAAGGGACAGAGGGACCAAGGGGGAGGGAGAATGGGGAGGGGAGGGAGGATAAAATAGTGTTGAACACAATGGCGAATGACTTCTTGGGATTAATTAGATCCATAACTCGTGTGCCGAGAGCCTAGCCAATCTGTCAGGACAGATGCAGATAGATAGGAAGACAAGGCAGCAGAGAGCCACACATTCGGAGGCAGAGGGGAGGCTGTGGGAGCTCCCTGACCTCCTGGAGCAAGAGGCCTATGCTGGCGGCAGAGGCAGACTGGAGACCGAGGGCTCTGTGTCGGAATAGCCACGCTGGGGGTGGCTCAGGTTCACCCGCTCAGGAAAGTTCCTGCGCCTGTGCGTATGCGTGTGCAGAGAGCCAGAAAGAGAAGGAAAACCACACAACTACCGAGCCCAGGAAACTGTAACCGCGTTAGCAAACCGGCACCAAGTATGGGTCGCATAACATAACCATCAGCATGCAAAATGTCCATAATGTAATAACCAGAATCTAATTCCTGGAGCTGAAGGTCTCTGTGCTGTTAATCCGCCACTGGGGCCCCTGTGGCACCCACAAACAAGGAGCGTGCTCACCGGTAACTGTCAGGCACCCATCCTCCAATTCCTCCTGTGTGTTCTCCACCCACAGAGCTGCACCCTGAGGGTGCTGGGGACCCTGTCTTGCTGGTCTCTGGCCTGGCCCTTTTGCCATGGCCAGGCCTCTTAGACAGAATCCCTTGGGGGTGAGTGCCCCTGGGTAGGTCAGCACCCTGCCTTTTGTCCTGTGCCTGTGGATCTCTCCTGGGCTCCCTCCAGCTGAGGCTTCCCTGGGATGGGTCCCCAGCTGTGTTCTGTTCCCACTACATGGACACTTGTGCACCCACACTGCACACACACACTTGTGCTGACACAAACGTGCAGCGATGTACAGGAATGCAAAGCTTTGCACTCACACACATTCACACAGTGTGCACACACGTGCTATTGTGGACTTGGGTTCCCCCTCATGCCCCGCTCTCCCAAGTGCAGCCCTGGTGAGACTTCTGCTCTGGTGAGCGGACGTCTTCCGGGAAGCCAGCCCTGCCCACTGCTCCCCTTCGCCTGCCTGGCTCATTGTCATAGACTGAATAGCTGTGTCCCCCAGAATTATAGGTGGAAGCCTTGATGTCCAGAGTAGGTGGTTTTGGAGACGGGGCTCTAAGAAAGTCCTGAGGGTCACAGGAAGGATCCCTGGGCACAGGCTTCCTGTCTGCATGGTTTGAGATGGCTTGGGCATCACCACAAGCAAACTAAACCCCTTCTCTTTCTAAGCAGCTGGCTCCAGGTAACCCTCAAGGGTCACAGAGAGCTGACCCTGCTGCATCCTCACGGGCAGTCTCACCCTCCCTCTTCACCACGGGAGTGCCCAGCATAGGGCGAGCCCAGGCCCCAGCAGCCCACGAGGTGTCCCTGTCATGTACCAACACGGCAATGGATCTGGTCTTGGATTTCCAGGGTCCATAAGGTGAGGAGAAACCATCTTTTGAAGCTACCGGTCATGGCTTCCAGAGCAGCACACACAGCTGTGAACCCCGGGCCCACATCGCGGCCCCTGCTTGTGAATTCATCTTCCTCCTCGTCCTTCCCGGGTCCATCTGTCCCCTCTGTGCCCCACGATGGCCTTCGGGTGAGACCTGTATTGCACTGACTTGGGCCTTTTCCCATGTCCAGGGAGCGGACATGGTGTCCCGTGAGCCAAGGCAGTGCGGGCCACCCAGGCCAGGCCGTCCGCGGAGATGGTGTCTCGCCCCGGCTTCTGCTTCGGTGACACCACCACCCCTCTGCTGCCTCATTGCTGTTCTTTGTGACTCTTGGCTCCTTTGTCATCCAAGATTAATATTTATCTAAATAATTATTTCCAAATAAGACAAAAACCAATATTTCAAGCAGAAACCTTCCGACTCATCAGGAAATTCTGTATTTAAATTCTGTATTGAAGACCTGTGAGCCAACTGCCCCAGTTAGAGTTCTGCCCTGGCCGGCTTGCTCTCCTGCGTGAGGTGCACCCATCAGGGGCCTCACAGAATTTCTCAGCCTCACAGACCCCAGGGGAAGGTGGGGAGCCCCAGGAAGTCCAGGAGGCTGGGGTTTGTCTTCAGCTTCCAGCAGGAACAGAGAGCCAGCCTGGCACCGGCTCACAAAATTCCTCCAAGGAGTTCAATGCTCTGCTTCCAAAGCTTGGAAGAGAGGGCTTCACCTTCCTCCCCGATCACACCAGAAGCCTTGGCCTTTAGCTGATCAAAACCTCTGTGGGCGTAGAGTGAGATGTCCACGGGGCACACATCCTGCACCCCGGAGTGACCTTCCCAGGGCATGAACATGAGGGAACAATTAGCGACACATTTTCTCCCTGCAGAGAAGTAGAGGAAAGCACTTTCTAGGATGGCTTTGTTTTTTAGATGTTTTTTAAATACCAAAAATTCTGAAGAGTGTTTCTTATTAAAACAGCGAAGAAAAGCCCCGTCTCTAGGGAGACACGGGGAGCCCAGGTCCGTAATGATTTTCAAGTTCAAAGTTGGGCTGCTCGACTCGTGTTAATGATGCATTCCAGCCCCGGGCTCTGCAGGTGGCTGCCGTGGCCCCATTAGAGTGAACACCTGCTTCCTTAGAAAGTGTCCTCTGCCAGTCCCTTTCCATGCGGGCTGAGTCCATTAGTGTGGGCAGTAATGACCCAGAGCGTGACCACCACTCCTTCTACGCCAGCCCAGGGGGAGGGGGCAGGTGGCACTGCGGCAGCCGGGGCAGGGGTGGAAAGGGATTTACCAAGATCGGAGTGCGGACAAAGGCAGGCGTCCCTCGGATGAGAGGACACTGTCAGGAGAGACAGCGGGCCAACGAGAAGAGGTTCTCTACAGCAAGTGTGGCTGCAGGAGGCAGGTGCTTGGACCCAAGGATGTGGAAGCGTGGTCGGAGGCCAGGACCACACCAGCCGCAGCACCTGTGGGACTAAGGTGCCAGTCAGCGCCCTGTGGGGCCCGGGCCAGGACCTGGGCAGTGCAGTGGCCCCAGTCCCACGGGGGACAGGGATGTCAGCTTGCTCTGCGCACCAAGGAGGGCTGCCACAAGCTGACGCGGCCTCACCTGGTTCCTTACTGCTCCCAAGGGGACACTGCGTCCCCACCCTGGTGGAGCTCCAGGGAATTTCCAGCCAACCCGCCAGGATGAGGACAAGTCTTCTGTCACAGCATGGCCCTTCACAAACAGGCCTGGGTCTGGGATGGAAATGATGCAGGATCCAAGCGGTTTCTCCTCCATGGGGTTGGAAGAGGGCATCCTCAGAGAGCACGGATTTGGGCTCAGGAGTCGCTGTCCCCTGCTGCTCTGTGCCCTTCACGGAAACTCTGTAGTCTCAGCGTGCAGGCGCCAGTGCCCGCCTCCAGTTCTGCCCCGAAAGCACACACGCAGGAGGCGGCTTCATCTCGCCAGTTTGGCGTGGAAACAACGCAGGTGAGAGGCATTGGGCACCGCGGTGCACACTCTCCACCCAAGGGTCTGCCACGTCCTCTTCCTGCCTTGGCACAGGCCTGGATCCCGATTCCCCACACCCTGTGGTGTCCGGGTCCGGTGACTCCTCCCCACCACCTCTCATCCGGGCAAATGCTGGTGAACCCCGAGACCTGGCCTGAAGCCCTCCAGCACCCTAGAGAAACCTGGGTTTCCCCTCCTCTTGGGAAGCTCCGTCAGCACCAGAGCCATGACCGACTGTCCCCAGAGCCTGCTCCTCCTGCAGCCCTCCTCACTGGACCTGGCTCTGCTCTGCCAGGCTCTGGGTGCCCAGGTCACGGTGAGCCTCGACGCTGTACCAGCGGATGGCAGAACTCAAACAGCAGGGCTTTGTGCACCACTGTCCAGAGCATTCAGATTGGGTGCTGGCCAGGCAGGGCCTGGCTAAGTCCACTTCCATGTTCATGGAATCAGCTTCCTGCTGTCCCATCTCACAGGCCTCCTCCCACGACCTCCTCTAGCAGTGATCCACCTTGGAAGGGTCACTCAGGCCCTAGTACCCAGAACACCGTCTGCCCTGTGACCTCCTGTCCCTGGTTCTGTGACTCCTCCATCTGGTCACATGCCTCCCCACGGCCATCGAGTGGCCAGCACGGGCTCCAGCCCTTCTTCCAGGAGGTCACTTCCAGTGCTGTTGTCCCTAAAACCTTGCTTTTCTTGGTCTCCTGTTCCCTAATGAGGAGAACGCACAACGAAGGCACGAGGGCCCAGGACTCATTTCCAGGATGGCACGGTCAGTGCTGCCCTGAGCTGTGGGTGGGACGGAGCCATGCACCTCCCCCATGGGGGTCATGCAGCCCCCAGGTTGACCCCAAGGAAACCTGTGATGGTCCCAGAGGAACACGGCACCGGTGGGCAGCTGCAGGGGTCAGATGTGAATCCTGGTGTAAGCACCTGGCACTCCTATCTTAGAGACACCCTGTCATGAGGGGGCCTCATCTTGTTTCTGAGCTGGAAATGCTTGTTCCTTGTCTGGAGCGACATCCAACTTGGACAGCCTTGCAGGCAGTGTCTTTGACCATGGAGCCCCCTCAGCTCCTGGCTCTGAGGCTCTACACCCCCGGAATGCTCCTCCAGGGAGCGTCCTGTGGCCCCTCCTTTCCTTCCTCCCATCCATGACCAGGATGGACAGCAAGTGTGGGACAGCACAGCTGTGGGGGCCAGGCACAGAACAGCTTCCAGCTGTGGGGTGTCCTCAGGTGGTGATGTGACACCCCCTCCACCACTGTGGTGACGCCTTGGATATCTGCCCTGACCCCTGGAGAAGAAGGCAGCCTGGGCCACCTGCTCTAAGAAGTCCTTCAAGGCCGCAGTGATCCCCTGGGAAGGGGCACTTCTCACCAGGGTCCAGCCCACCCAGGAGCTCCCCTTGTGGAGGTGGGCACCAGTGCACCCCTTTCCATCTCTCAGCCTGGGAAGAGCCCCCGGCTCTCTGGCTTTTTCAGGAACACTGACGGCCAGGGGAAGAACCTAGGTATTCAGCTCCCAGAATTGGCCATGGAATGGAGGACCCAGTGCTGGACCCCAGCGTTGACCACAAGAATGGAGGACCAAGGGGTTGGTCTGACATTGACCAAGAGGCTGGAGAACCAGGTGCCAGGCTTGGGCACTGGATGGGCCACCTGGTGCCAGTCACAGCTGTCGCTCTGAGCCCATGTGAACTTGGGCGAGCTCTGGGGTGGGAGGCAGTGCTGGGCTGCAAGAAGCCTCCCGCCACGGGACCTCCCAGACCTCTCGCACAGCGGCCCTGGCTGCCCTCTGTGTTCCTGGAGGTGCCAGCTTGTCCTTCTCCAGAGAGACTTGGATGAGAGCGCCGTGTCCCTGGGTGCCCACTCCTGCCCCAGCACGGGCAAGCCTTCCGCAATGCCCTCCTCACTTCCTGGAGCAAAGGATTCATACTCGGACCAATGCCAGGGCCCACATCCCTACTGCAAGGCCTGGGCCCACCGCCACTCCCCACATCCGGGGGCAGAGAGCTCCTGCATGGCTGCCCTGTGCCCTTCGGGAGCTCCAGGCCTGAGGTCAAGCAGTCCAGCCCTGGTCAGCTATGGGAAAACAGTGAGGCCATGGACCTGGCCGGGATTCAAGGGTTTTGCTTTTCTTTTGAAGTGTAAGTTCGAAAGGATGAACATTTGATTTCTGCATAGGTGTGTTTATTTTTTATTTAATTCTTTTTCTTGGGATCACAAAGTTGGAAGTATTTGAATTCATATTTCAGTAGTTAAAGTCTTAGCATTTTTTATCTACTTTATGCAGTTTTGCTGATTTTAAGTTTTCTACTGGCATTCTGAAGGGTCCAATTCCATGAATCCGGAGAATAAATAACAGATAGAAGTGGTCCTCTGCAGAGGTGAGTGGCTTTTCTCGGGGGGAAGACGAATGTGCAGCAGAGGGACGCGGCCTTGAGGAGTGGACCTGTGAGCAGGTACCCAGACTGTGGGCACTGAGAGTGTGAGGTGTCCAGCACCCTGTGCAAACTGGACCTAAAGACAGAAAGAGCGCGGCTGTGTGGGGTGAGGTCGCTCTGCAGGGCTGCGTGCTGATGAAGATGACAGTGACTGTGCTGATGGACAGGTGAACGCTTGCTCTCCGCGTGCCAGGCGAGGCGGCAAACCACGGTGCGCCTGGTCACCTCGTTCTTCTCTTTCCCTCCGGCTGTACAGCGCCATGATTGACAACATTTGCATGCACTTAGGATGTCCAGTGCGATCTCTGATCTCCGTGTACATTGTACCACATCAGGCGGATTAATGTATCCATCACCTCAGGTGTTAGCGTGTGCATGAGTGTGCATGAGTGTGTGTGTATGCGTGAGTGCTCGTGTGATGAGAACAGCATGATCCGCTCCCCTAGCAAATCTCACCTGAGTCCATGTGATAGGATCCTCTGCCCACTGCACCCCCGAACTTGTTCATCCTGCACCCCTCAGCTCGCTGCCCCCCGCCCACATCTCCCAAATCAGAGGGCTCAGCTCCTCGGTGTGATGGACACGCCCGACCCCTCCTCATGGTGCTCCTGGGCAGAGCCAGGGGGACTCACACATAAACGCTCTCCCATGAAGTGGTGTGAGGGACACTCATGCCAGGGTGACTTGATTGTCCTGGCAGCTGCCACTGCCACAGAGCCCTTGAACATTGGTAGGTACTGGGTCTGTATGACCTGGAGGTGGCAGGTCCCTCCGTGGAGGTGACCTGTATGAGGAAGAGGGAGGTTGCTAGGAGACCCTGAGTCAGGGACCCAGCTCAGGGCAGCCCAGGGGTCCCAGGATTGCTCCTTCTCCTTCCTGGACCCCAAACCCCAGCCAGATGAGGGTCAGGATTCAGACCATCAGAGCCCTTCCTAAGGCAGAGATCCTTCAGATCACACTTAGGGCTGAGGATGAATCACAGGAAAGCAGTTCCAGGTCCTGGCCTGGTGATGCTGTGGCAGAGCACTGTCAGCCCCTCTGTTTATGCCGTGGCCTGTTACACTGTGGCCCAGCCCACACTGCCTTCAGCTGGAGGGCCAGGGTGGTGCCTCTGGCAGATGGGGACACCGTGCCCTGGCCTCAGTCCTGAGGTCACCCAGAGGAGGATGCATCCGGCTCATCCATCCTCACTCCCCAATCTTTCTATGCTGGATGCTCAGAGTACAGTTCCTGGGTCACTGCTCAGAGTCCTGGGGTCACAGTGCTGCCCACTCCTGAGTGATCTTCTCTGCCTGACTCCTGCTGCAGAGCCCTGGCCGAGTCCATCTCCGCAGGGGCAGAGCATAGCACCAGCTGGTGCCCCGGCAGGTGGAGGTACAGGGTACCCTCCAGAAGCAGGTGGAGTCTCTGGACCTGCCCTACAGTGTCCTCCTGCCGGATGCCGGGTGCTGGACTGAGAGGCATAGGTACCCCGGCCCCTACCTTTGTCACTGGTGGGCATCTGTCCTGGGCTGTTGCTCTTGCATCTGAAGCCCCACCAAATCTGGAATCCATGAGGGCTGGGTTTGGGCCCCTGAGCCCTGCCAGGGGGACACAGAAAGCCCACAGCTGAGGGAAGTCGGTCACCTGGGGACTTTCTGAAGCATGAGCCCCTGGCCCGGCTGTGGGCAGGGGTCCTGGTGCTCTAGGTTGGGCAGGAAGTTACTAATGTTATTATTTTAATCTCCATCGAGTGTCCCAATGGGCCGGGGCATCCATGGACAGGAAGAGGACATCTAATGGGCATATCTGAGCTGGTCCCGGGCTGTGGCTCTGTCCAATGCCACCATCGTCACTAGCTGGCTGAGCCCTTGATTTCTAAGCATGGGCACAAAAGCAGCACCTTATTTACATAGCTGACCACTCAGAAGACATTTCCAGGGGACCCGGGGCTAAAGGGAGGTTGCAGGTCACCCTGCCAGGGATGTGGGACACCAGGCTGCAGAGACACAGAGGGAACCCTGGGAATACGTGGAGGTGGGCAGAGGTCTCTCTGGGCTTCCTGGGGGCGTGGGTGTGGGCGCAGGGGTGAACACAGGTCTCCATGGGCCCCCCAACAGGAACACCCAGGCCTGCCAGCCCCAGTGTGCCCAAAAGAGAAAGACCTGTGGATGGAGCAACCAAATGAGGAAGCGCCTTCCTGGAAGCTGCTGGAGGTCACAGAGCACACAGTGCTTGCCTGAGGTGATGGAGGGACCTGGCCACCCCTGCCACACTGGGGTTCTGAGGGTTCTGGGGGCTCTGGGGACTGAGAGTGGAGCCCAGCCCTGAGGCTGCAGCCGGGAGGCCCTTAGTCAGCACCGGACACTGAGTACCCTCTGGTATCCTAGCCCCACACCCTCTAGGGTGATAGCTCTGCAGACCACAGGACACATTAGGGAAGGGACGATGCCAGGACAGGGCTGTGCTGGGGATTTGGGGACCTTCGAGATGCTTCCCGTAGCACAAACTCAGGACTTGAAGGTGAGTGGGCGCCAAGAACAGCAGCAGACAGTGGACCGTGAAGGGAGGCTGGGGACGGAGACACGGCACAAGACAGTCACAGGGCTGGCACCCTACTGCCGGAGAAGCACTGGGTACTGTCACAGTGCCCAGCCTTGCTTCCTCGGGGGGAGACACCGCTTCCCAAGGGGGTAAAGGAAAGGACGGAGACTCTGGCCCCAGAGACAGGCAGGCACTGTTTCCACCCTGAGCTGCACGGGGCCTCCGCAGATCACACATTGACATTGTCCCCCAGACACTCAGGCTCTCCAAGGGGGACCTGCTGGGGCTCAGGGGCCTTGCTGTGCTGGCAGAGCATGGGAACCCTAGGACCTGGCCCAGGCAGTGCCCAGGGCAGGAGAGGCAGAAAAGCCACAGGGTCACAACTGGCCATGAGGGGACAGAGTAGGGAGTGTACCCACGGCTGACCAGGGGACCTGCAGCCAGTGGAGTCCCAGCACTTAGCACTGGCCCTGTGGGCTGAATCTGCAGCCCCTGAGGGTGCAGGAGGCGGGGAAGATTTGTCCTCCGAAACACAGCATCCTCGGCCTTGTGGTCTCTGTGCCCGAGACCCTGGGGGCAAAGCACCTGTGTGCAATTCAGAGTCTCCAGAGGTCGGCATGATGCCCCGCTCTTGCCCCTGCAGGAGGAAGGCAGCCGCGTCTCTCCACACCCAGACAGGGAAGCACAAGCCTCAGGGTGGATGTGCATAGCCACAGTGGCAGGCGGCACACAGAGCACAGGAACACAGCGGATGCTGCTGCTAGACCCAGCAACAGGAGGCAGCATCCTGGCAACTTCCCGGGCCGCGGCACTGTCCACCTTACTCACAGGATCCGCACCATGTGGCTTCTGGCTGACCCTCAAAGTCATGATGACCATCAAACAAGACGCTCTGAGTCCACACAGGACATGGTGGCAGCCAGGCAGTGGGACGGAAGAGGCTCAGGAAAGGGACTCCAGAGCTGCTGCCGGAAGTGGTGAGGGCGGAGGATGAGAGTGAAGCAAAAGGCGGGTCTGAGGGCATCACGGCAATGGGGCCATCCCCACAGGCCACGTCAGGTTTCCGAACTCTAGTCGGCCCTGTTGTTTGGATCACACCTTGCACGGGGGCTGCAGTCCCCAGAGTGTCCCCGGCCTCTCTTCCATGGTGCTCTCCTTGTCCCGGCCCCGCTGGCTGTCACCTCCCCAGTCGCACATCATCCCAGGAGGCACAGTGGACTGCACCATGGGGTCACTCAGAGCCCAAGGAGCTGCTCATTGATGAGGCGGAACTGTCCTGCCTGAGGGGACAGCACTGTGCCACCAGCCAGGAGCTCACACTGAGCAACCTCCCCACCACCCTCGCTGGTGAAATGACTTTGTCCTGCTTCTGTGTCCCCCAGCCCCTAAAGCCAGAAATCAGTAACAGACACCTGCAATTCAGAGAGGAGGGTCACACCACCTAAGCAGCAGGGACATCATGCTCCCTGGCCTCCCCTTCTGTCACTGGCCAGATATGCTCTGCCCTTGGGAGGCCCCACTCTCCCCAGAGGCCCAGCTGTGCCCCCTGCAACTTCCATGGGTAATAGACATGCTGGGGCTGATGGCTGGGATGCATGGCTGATCTGTGGGACCTGTGTCAGCTCTTCACTTTTGGAGCTGTGGCCACCCCGACGGAAGCCCCACTGTGGACCTCACTCAGGTTGGGCAGTGTGTGCCTGTGCAGAGGTGCCCAGGATACATTCTGGGGACAATGCCATCCTTTGTGAAACACCTAGTGCCAGTCTGAGTGCCCTGGTCACTCAGAACCATGGCCCCTGGTGGCCTTGACACACCGTAGAAACACACAGAGCCCAAGCACAGCTCCTGGGGAGGCTAAGCCCTGACTGCTGTCCCTGCCTCCTCTGGTTCCCTCTGCCTGGACCTCCACCCAGGTCCAGGACAGCGAGGACAGCCAGCTTCACACAGTGTGGGCTCTGCTGCCCTCTGTTCTCCAGCTCCCAGTTGGACCTCTTCTCCTGGCTGAGGCTCTGATCCATTCCAGCCTGGTGTCTCCTTTTCCTGGGTAGCTCTTGGACATCCCTAGGACTGGAGACCATGATGGACTGAATGTTAGACATGGGAATGGGTGGCCTTGCTCCCAGGAGCCTGGACATTGACAGGGCACCCATTGCCCACGGTGCCGAGGTCTGTAGGGCCATCTCAGGGACCCGGCAGGGTCCACCCATCACTTCTCCCAATCCCAGAAGACCAGGTGGGATCCTGCTCCTGTGACTTTGCTTGAGTCAGTAGGTTCATTTCTTTGGGCTTTCCCCCCTTATCTAGTATGATGGTTAAGTTGAACCATCAGCTTGATTAGCATGAGAGTCACCCAAGGGACTAGAAAAGGATGCTCCTCATTGTGTCTGAGTGGGCCATCGAGGCCCAACCTTGGGGTCTATATCTGGTCTCTAGATCCTTCCTCTCTGGAACTGTTCCCCTGTTGCTTCCTGGCCCCCATGAGCAGAGCAGCTTTGTTCCGCTACACCCTTTCACCTTGACATGCCCACCCTGGAAACAGCTGGCCATGGACTGAATCCCCGTAAACAGCAGCCTAATAAATGTAATTTGAATTGCAGGTGTCAGGTGTTGAGTCCCACAGGTGGGGAGGCTAAGCAGTGCTTCACACAGTGGGACTGGCAATAATGAATTGACTAGCAATGAAGATGGTGCCTGATGGCAACAGTGATGGTGATGATGGTAGCGATGACAGTGGTGACAGTGATGGTGACGATGGGGACGATGGTGATGGTGGTGATGAATATGATGGTCATGGTGGTGATGATGGTCATGGTGGTGATGGTGATGGTCGTAATGATGGTGATGGTGATGATGATGAAGATGATGATACAAAACCATACTTTAGGCCCTTGCTGTAATCAGGGCTCGCTCAATGTGACTCATTGTCTTTGTCAAGTGAGGGATAGTCAAGTGAGCAGGACACCAGCCTTCCATGGCCTCACAGAACCATGATCTGTAGAGAAGAGGAAGGAGACAAAAGGATTCAACACACAAGAGAGAGCAGCCAAGACAGCGCTATCCCCTGGGAGGAGAAAGGGGGGCATGACAGGGTCACCTTAACCACAGACAGAATGTACAGCCATTCAAGTCCCTGTCTGGGCCCAACTCGCACTACCCAGCATGCTGTTCTCCAGGCTCACCGTGTGGTGATGGGTAACAGATGCCTCCTTTCCTGGAGGCTGACGTCTCACGGCACACGGTCCCCACAGTTTCTGTACCCAGCATCCTCTGATGGCCCCTAGGCATCCTGGGTCCTGGCTGCTGCAAACGGTGCTGTGGTGGATGCAGGCTTGCAGGTATGTCCTTGACGTGCTGGTTCCATTCCAACGGTGAGGGGCCCAGCAGCGGGAGAGCTACATAGTGGGAACTGTCCTCTGGGTCCTCCCAAGGTGATTTCATCCCATGGTGGCCCTGGGTAGCAGCCAGAGGCCCTGTCAGGTGCTGAGTCTGTGCCCCAGGCTGCAGTACAAGAAGATCACTGTCCGCCACTCTGCTGGACATTGCTGGCTGCAGCGCTCCCTATGAGGAAAGGCGGGTGTGGAGTGCATGCCACTTCCCCAGGGGCCTTTCTTGCTTTTGCTTCTGCTCTGCTGCTTTAATCAGCGCCCCAGGCCAGCACAAGGGACCCGTGACTCAGTGGTCCTGTAGCCCCAGGTCTTCCACTGCTCGTTAAGTGACCCCTAGTGGGCTGACCCCTCACTAAGGAGGGTGTGTCTGAGTCCTTCCGGTCAGGAGAGGCAGGTGCTTCTTTTATGCATTCCTGGGAAGCCAGCTACCACTGGGAAGAAGGGGGAGCCGGAGGGAAAGCTCTGGGCCTCTGCTGCACCACTGAGAACCACAACCACGCACCTAATACTTCAGACACCAGAGAAGCAGCAGCTGGATGTCCCCCCACCACCACCGCGAAGAGTCAGTGACTGTCTGCAGGACGGACTCACCATGTACCCTGGCTTGGTCCTCCCCTCTGTACTGAAATATTCCATTGTCCCCCATAAGTACATCTGATTATTATCTGTGAATCAAAACTAAAATAAAAGCAAAGCCAGTCCAGTCTCCCTGCTCCCTGGCACAGGCCTGCCACTCCCATGTTTGGGGTGCCTTTCCGTGACCCCCTCCCCCGTGTGCACCAGCACACACACTGCCCTGGATGCCCTTTCACCTGGGGCAAGGATGCCGCCCGGTACGATGGTGTGCTGTTCTTCCTGCTTCTCCCAGGATGGTTTCCTTTCCCGTAAATACTGCGCTCCATTTAAAGAATTAATGACTTCATAGCGCCACATTCTGGGACCATAATTCATCCAGCCGGTCCCTCCCTGTTCACAGACACCCATCGGTGCCCCTGTTTCTGCTGGTGCAGACTGTGCTCCCATGAGCATCACCAGTCAGACTCCTTGCGGGTCCCAGTGTCTTTGCAACCAGTTCCTAGCATTGGAACGCCTGAGTCAAAGGTCAGCCACCCTCATGGTTCCCCAGATATCCCCAAACTGTTGCACAAAGTGGTTGGGAAATTTCACGCTGCCCTCTGTCATTTTATAAGAATGGTCTGTTTCCAGCCCCGCGGCCAATACTGGGCCTGTGGAGTTTGTTTAGGGATCTGGCTTTCTGCTTTAGCCATACAGCTGGATCCAGACAATAATTGATCGTGGTTTCAGGTTCACTACAGTGTTGAGGATTTTCAGAGCTCTGAGGATCTTTTCCTTGTTTTAAGTTCCATTCTTATTTCCTTTCTTGGTGAAATTTTCACTTAAATCTTTTAGCATCTTTTTATTGAGTGGTTAATATTTCAGTGGTCGTCTCTTTGAAAAGTCTTACTCTAAAATTACTTCAAAAAAATTCCTGGCTTTTTAGACCAATTAACTCGCATTAGTCCGAGTCGCAACAGGCAAACTGGATGGAGGGGAGGCCCCCAGGCGTGCTGGGCCCTGAGGGCACAGGGGTGGGGCTGTTGGGACCCAGGGGAGCAGTGGGGTGCAGGTGCCGGGAGGTGGCCTCTTCCCAGGTCCTGCTGGGTCCCCACCATGGGGTCCCCCAGGAGACACCCCTCAAGATGAAGAGCCAGGCAGGGTGAGCAGGCCCCGCTACACCGCTGCTGGCTCTTCCTGACTTCCGTCAGCCCAGGGAGTAGCAGGCCTCCAACACCAATGTGTCCTTTTCGTCACACCACTGTTGCCACCGGGGTTTGGAGTCTCCGCCTCACCCCGTTTGGAAGCGAGGCTTGCCTGGCCCCTGGTTCCCTGTGCACGCCCTGTCCGGTCCTGCCGTTTGTATGTGGCGGGATGGCCGGCTCCACACTTCCCTCCCTGCTCTTCGGACTGGGGTGGGGGGCCAGCTTCTGCACCTTGCAGGTGGCCTTCTGCTTCCGGCATCGTCACCCCCACATGGAGATCACGGCTGTGCCCCAGGCACTGTGCCCTGTCCACAGTGGACTCTGTCACGGGGTCCCCGCTCCTTCTGTCCCCCTCCTGGCTGCCGCCAGGTCCGCAGTATCACAGACAGCGCTGCTGCAGACCCTCAGCTTTCAGATTTTGTTACTGTTGTGGCTCAGGGCTCTGGATGGTACAGGTGGCTATGTGGGGCCACACGTTATGAATACACTGGTTTTAACGAGGCAAAGTCAATTTTTCCTGCCACAGTACTAGAAAAAGCAAGACATGAGCAACCCTGATGTCTCACAGATCTGTCTATAAATGCCAGTTAAAAAACACCCGCCCATCTTTTTGGCAAGACATGAATTATGATTTTGACTTTCCAGCCCCTGATGTTACTCAGGTCTTTGTTTGCCCTGCCAATCTGCGCCTCCGTGGACTGCTTGTCTATTTTGTTTATCAGTATTGCTTTCGAATGGAGGAAGCTTCCATTTCGTATTTTAAGATTGAGTTCTTTATAACTAAGTTCCTCTGCGCTGAACTTGCCAGCTCTATGGTGACTTTCAACGCAAAGAAGCGCTTTTCTGTTTGGGTTTTATTTATTTAAATGACCCCTTTTGAACGTTCTCTGCCACTGTGATGTGAAATGTTCAGCTTCTCATTTCCGTTTCAGCCCCGTGTGCTCAGATCCGGGCACAGACCAGACGGGCGATCACACCTGCCCTCCCGGCCCGGGAGCCCCTGCGCTGCGGGGGTGGGGATCCCCCGTGTCACACACCAGTACCCGAGCGACCATGAGCTGTGCCTGTCCTCCTCTCTGATACAGACCTATGTGAAGGTGCGGTTCTCGCGCTTCCTTGTGGAGGATTTGATCTTTCAGCGTGCGTTTGTGAAACTTGCTTATTTACTGTTCAATCAATTGTAGCGTGGCATGTCTCAGTGCTGATCTGACATCAAATTTTATTTTCAAATTTTCCTGGCACTGAAGTGCATTTTTACTGTGTGACCAAGACTCCTTTGGTGTCTGGAGCTACGCTGAGTGATGTTTAAGCTCGCCGGACATCACACGTGTGTGTGTGTGTGTGTGTGTGTGGGATGCTGCCATGGCCGCCCATGTTGGAGCCTGGCCCTGCCCCGTCGGCCCTGGACTTCCTGCAGGTCTTCACCCACCTCTTTCCTTCCCCCACCTCCCCTCCATGCTCCTGTGTGGTTGGCGCATTCCTCAGTGTCAGTGAATTCATTTCACTCTGCACCAGCTCCCATGCTGTCCTGGAGGGCAGGCGCGAGCCACCCCACCCCAAGGACACCCCGGTTTTATAGCAATGAGGAGCTGCCAGTGAGCAACACAATAAGCTGCCTAAGCTCAGCAGATTAACTCTTTTAAGACATCGTTGAGGCATCGATGACATGGCCCTGGTTCACCGCACAGGTGCCGGGTGACCTGGGCTGTCCCCTGTGGACACCTACCCAGGAACAACTGTTCATTTTATGTGCAGCTCAAATGTAAATATCAGTGTTAAGCACTGTCAGTCCACTAAAAAACATCGACACTAAGTCATGCACTTCAAATACCAGAACGATACGTGAATCACAGAAATATTTGTTTCTGAAACACAGAAATTAAGTGCACATCACTCTCCTGTAAATTGTCAGGAGAAAAATGAGAAAGATGACACACTGAAAAATAAACACCATCTGTAATGAAGTCAGTTTCAAAAAGTATCTATTTCTTTAAAACACAATCATTAAAAGCAATTCTCATCCCTGGTTTCATGGTTAATTCCTGGGTTCATTTGCTTATGCAAATATTTCCATGCATTACAAACCTCTTTCTGACAGGTGTGGGGTCTTTCCTCTGAGGGGCTGCGATCTCGGTCTCTAGTCTGTCTGTTGTGTCTCTGCGGTCTGTGGGGTCCCACAGTGGCCGTGTTTCCTTCATCTGTGAGGTCCACATCCTGCCTCTCAGGACACCATGGAGCTGTGAGGAGTGCTCTGGAGGGTGGCGTGCTGGTCCCGGCTGCCCCAACCTGGCTTTCAGACTGAGCCTGCCTGCGGCCTCTTGGCCTGACTGGGCCTTAACCTTCAGAAAGTCATTGCTCCACACATGCTTGGGTTTTGTTAAGATGGGGACATGAGTGTCTCAGCTCACTGGAACAGAAGTGAGATACCAGGAACACAGATCCCAGGGAGACTCAGGGATGAGACCATGCATGGCAGTCAGAGCATCGAACACAAGGAGCCTGGCCAGGCTTCTAGAAGGGGCAGTCAGGGGCCTGATGGCATGGGCAGTGGCTGCAGACTGCAATTCACTCCTTCTAGGTATGTGCAAGAGCCCTTTTCTTCTGGTTATGTTGTTTCCGGCCTCAGGGGCCTTTGTCTGTCATGCGTGTACCCGGCGGTACCTAGATGCCCCTGGCTCCTTCCTGTGCCTCTCGGCCCAGGCGCCCTGCAGCATACAGCGTCCACCTCCCTCCTGCACACGGCACCTGCTCACGTGGGCCGGCCACCTCAGCACTGGATCGCTTTGCTTTGGGTGTGGATATGGAAATCTTGTACACATTATCCATATAAATGGCTCTTATTTCTGAATTCCCTAAACTTCTCCCAATTCGTAACTTATTTTCTCACTGTCCTCAAGTTTTGTTTTGATGAACAAAATTTTCAAATTCTAAGTACGCTCAAATCTATTCATTTTTAGCATTTGTTAATGAACTGCGCATTTGCTAGGTCAGTCTCTGTTCTGAGGTCGGAAAGATACTCAGCTACACTTTGTTCTATGAGCAGATTTAGAGTCTTGTTTTTCCACCATTCGGTAATTTATCGGGGTGGATTTCTGTATACATTTTGTCACACTGTGGGCTCCCTCGTGGCCTCTCTGGTCAGGGCACCCCTAGCCCCAGCCCTCCACCAGTGTCAGGATGTTCAGTAAATCTAACGGGGACAGAACACCTTCTCCCTGCCTGGCCCTCCTGCACTGCTTCCGGGGTCTCTTCACACCTTTACTTTTCCGTATGGAATTTAGGATCATCTTTAAGCTCTAATCTCTGTAGGAAATTGGGGGAAATGACCGGATCCACACCCCACGTCCTGCCACGAAGAAATGACTGACCTCTCTATATGGTCACATCTTCCTGATTGTAAAGATGGCACTTTCAGAACTAAACTGAGAGCAAATTCAGACTCACATGAAAAAGTCCTGAAGCTGGCACCATCTTTCCTCTTATTAACGTCCTGCGTTAGTGTGGCACATTCATTACAGTTAATAAACAAATACTATGTTTCATCATTAGCCAGGCCCACAGATTCGGATTTTCTTTGTTTTTCTCTAATGCTCTGTGATACCCTCTTCTGTGAGAGCTAATGGTTCTCTTTCAGATTGAATTGATGAGGAGTTACTTACTCTGAGCATAATAACAACTCAGTATCTCCTCTGCAATCCCACACCTCCTTTGTTTGCCGTGGTTCATCTGTTTCGGTGCAGAGGAGGATTTTCAGCCTGTTGTATGGAAGGGTTATTGGCTCGCTCCTGTGTCTCATTTTTCATTATTAAAGGGCTATCTCTAAGGTGCTCGGCTTCAGAATAATTTTTCTAAATATCTCTAGGTTTCTTTGTTTGTTGTAGTAATTTTTTTTTTCAGGCAGAGATGTCTGGTTACTTTCTCAGAGCTATTTTATCATGAGCAAGAGTTCCTATGCTAAGCAAAGTTCTTACCAAAATACAACAAAGGCGGCGCCTGGCCGTCGGTGTGCGGAGGAGGAGCTGCACGGATCCGGAGCCGCCTGCAGAGGCCCCTTCCTTTGTCTGGAGGAGGAGGGGTCCCGGGTTCCTGGGGCACCTCGGCCCGTACCCAGCCGCGCCTGGCCGTCGGTGTGCGGAGGAGGAGCTGCGCGGATCCGGAGAGCCTGCAGAGGCCCCTTCCTTTGTCTGGAGGAGGAGGGGTCCCGGGTTCCTGAGGAACCTCGGCCTGTGCCCAGCCGCGCCTGGCCATCGGTGTGCGGAGGAGGAGCTGCGCGGATCCGGAGCCGCCTGCAGAGGCCCCTTCCTTTGTCTGGAGGAGGAGGGTCCCGGGTTCCTGAGGCACCTCGGCCTGAGCCCAGCCACGCATAGCCATCTGCGTGCAGAGGAGGAGCGGGGTAGATCCGGAGTGCCCGCAGGAGGCCCTTCCTTTGTCTGGAGGTTTGTGGATATCTCTGCAAGCAGGGAGGGATCACAGGCTCCTGAGGCACTGCGGTCTGTGGTGAGTACCCTAACCCGGCTGCGATCCAAGAGCTGTGGATCTACCAAGGGGCAGGTGGGCGCACAGTGTCCCTGAGGCCCAGCTTGTCTGGAACCGCGGAGTTCTGAACAAGCAGAGAAGGGCCATTGGTTCTGCAGGCCCAATGGCCTGGGGTAGAGTGGTGCCAGAGTCTCAGTAGCTGCAAACATAGAAGGGGATTTTCAACAGATCCTGAGGAGGCTTTCAAATAACACTTGAAACACAGAAATATAGGAAAATGACAAAACGAAAGACCAAATTACAACCTCAAACCTCCAGCCCATCTCAGGAAACCCTAGGAGAAGTGTATTTAGAAGAAAATATATCCCATCCTCCTCATATATTAGACACAATAGCTACTGAAGTTGACAAGCAACTCCAGGAAGCTTTAAAGAAATTCAAACTCGAAATAATTTCCCAGATAAAAGAAGAAATGATAAAAGAAATGAAAGAGATTCTAAATATATCTAAAGAAAACACAGATAAAAAATTGGAGGAATTAAACAAAAAGATAGAATCCCTAGACGAGCAATATAAGAAACAAACAGAATACATAATGCAGATGCACAGAGATATACAGGAAATAAAAAACTCCACTGAAAGTTGTAAAAACCGCCTTAATGAAAGTGAAGATAGAATTTCAGACCTTGAAGACAGGATTGCAGCAAGTGAACAGGAAAGGAAAGATCTTTTAAAAATAACAAGGAATCAGGAAACAACAATTCAACAACTGCAAGATGATGCAAAGAAGAATAACATAAGAATGATAGGGATTAATGAAAAAGAAGGAGACAACATAAAGGATATCAAGAGGATATTTAGAGAAGCAATAGCTGAAAACTTCCCAAGCATGAGATCAGAAACTGACATCAGGATCAGTGAAGCATATAGAACTCCAAATAGTCATAACCAAAATAAAACTACACCCAGACATATAATAATCACCACCCCAGAAATCCAACACAAGAATAGATTATTAAAAGCTGTCAGAGAGAAAAGACAGATCACTTATAAAGGAAAACCTATCAGAATCACAGCAGACTTCTCATCACAAACAATAAAGTCAAGAAGAGCATGGAGTGAAGTATTCCAGATCCTAAAGCAAAATGATTTCCAACCTAGACTGATATATCCTGCAAAACTATCATTTAAAATAGATGGTGAAATACGATACTTCCATGACAAAGAACAGCTGAAGAACTTCATGAACACCAAACCAACCCTGCAAAAAATATTGAAAGACAGTTTAGATACACAAAGGAAAAAACCACTAAGCAAAGCAAATAATTAAACAGAACAGAAAGATAAAGATGCAACAGCAGAGAGATAAGAATCCTACAATTAAACAACATTTAACAGTAATAACCATTAATGTAAATGGTCTCAATGCACCAATCAAAAGAAACAGACTAGCAGAATGGATCAAGAAACAAAATCCAACCATATGCTGTTTACAGGAAACCCATCTAACCCAGAAGGATACTCACAGACTGAAAGTCAAAGGATGGAAAACAATTCTTCATGCAGCAGGAATCCAAAAAAAGGCAGGAGTAGCCATTCTGTTTGCAGACAACGTGAACTTTAAACCAACAATGACCATAAAGGACAAAGAAGGTCACTACATACTCGTAAGGGGAAAACTCCAAGAGGAAGAGATAACTATCTTAAATATATACGCACCAAACTCCAGAGCGCCCAGTTATATAAAACAATTATTAACAGAAATGAAAACTCAAATTATCAGTAACACAATTGTAACGGGAGACCTTAATACGCCATTGACACCAAGGGACAGATCGACCAGACAGAAAATGAGTAAAGAAATAACAGAACTGAATCATACCTGTGAACAAATGGGTTTGATAGACATATACAGAATGTTCCACCCAACAACATCAGAATACACATTCTTCTCAGCAGTACATGGATCATTTTCTAAAATAGACCATATATTAGCTCATAGAACATATTTAAACAAGTGCAAAAGAGCTGAAATCATCCCTTGCATGTTATCGGATCACAGCGCTCTGAAATTAGAAATTAATGATAAAAGATACTGCAAAAATCCCACAAACACATGGAAACTGAATAACACACTCTTGAGTAATCAGTGGGTCACAGAAGAAATTAAAGAAGAAATCAAACAATACCTAAAAGAAAATGAAAATGCAGATACAACTTACCGGAATCTGTGGGATACAATGAAAGCCGTTCTGAGAGGAAAATTTATTGCACTGAGTTCCCACATCAGGAAAACAGAACGAATACAAATAAATAACTTGATGCTACACCTCAAACAGCTAGAAAAGGAAGAGCAAGTCAAGCCCAAAGCCAAAAGAAGAGAGGAAATTATAAAAATCAGAGCAGAAATCAATGCAATAGAGACTAAGAAAACAATCCAAAGGATCAACAAATCAAAGAGTTGGTTCTTTGAAAGAATAAATAAAATCGATAAGCCCCTAGCCAACCTTATTAAAAAAAGGGAAGAAAAAGCTCAAATTCATGCAATAAGAAATGAAAAAGGAGAAGTCACTACAGACCCAATAGAAATACAGAAGATCATCAACACCTATTTTGAAAACCTCTACTCTCAAAAGTTTGATAACACAGAAGAAATAGACAGTTTCTTAGAAGCATATGAAGTGCCAAAGCTAGATCAAGAGGATGTAAAACTGTTGAATAACCCAATCTCGGTTACTGAAATTGAAAATGTAATTAAGTCCTTACCCACCAAGAAGAGCCCAGGCCCAGATGGATTCACTGCAGAATTCTACAAGAAATACAAAGAAGACCTAATGCCGACACTCCTCAAACTATTCAATGAAATTGAAAGGGAAGCAATCCTGCCTAAGTCATTCCTGGAAGCAAATATCACTCTAGTACCAAAACCTGAGAAAGACCCAACTAAAAAAGAGAACTATAGACCGATCTCCCTAATGAACACAGATGCAAAAATCCTCAATAAAATATTGGCAAATAGGATCCAGCAAATCATCAAGAAGATTATACACCATGACCAAGTGGGATTCATCCCAGGAATGCAAGGATGGTTCAATATACGCAAATCAATAAATGTAATTCACCATATCAATAAAGCCAAAAATAAGAATCACATGATCATTTCTATAGATGCAGAAAAAGCCTTCGATAAGGTCCAACATTTATTCATGATAAAAACTCTACAGAAAATTGGAATAGATGGTCTTTACCTCAATATAATAAAGGCCATTTATGACAAACCAACAGCCAGCATCATACTAAATGGCCAAAAATTGAAAGCCTTTACTTTAAAATCAGGCACAAGACAAGGATGTCCTTTATCACCACTCCTATTTAATATAGTGCTGGAAGTACTAGCCAGAGCAATTAGGCAAGAAAGAGAAATAAAAGGGGTAAAGATAGGAAAAGAAGAAGTTAAGTTGTCATTGTTTGCAGATGACATGATACTCTACATAGAAGACCCCCTAAGCTCCATTGAAAGACTCTTAGATACAATAAATAAATTCAGGAATGTGGCTGGATACAAAATCAATACTCAGAAATCAATAGCATTCCTATACACAAACAACAAAACCACAGAGAGGGAAATAAGGGAAACTGGACTATTCACATTAGCAAGCAAAAAAAATGAAATATTTAGGAATTACTCTTATGAAAGAAGTGAAAGACTTATACAGTGAAAACTATATTACACTGAAAAAGGAAATTGAAGATGATCTCAGAAAATGGAAAGACATCCCTTGCTCATGGATAGGAAGAACAAACATTGTGAAGATGGCCATTCTCCCAAAACTCTTATACAGATTCAATGCAATCCCAATAGAAATACCATCAACATACCTTATAGATCTAGAGAAATCACTCCTAAATTTCATCTGGAACCAGAAGAGACCTAGAATCGCAAAAGCAATTCTAAGCAGCAAAGACAAAGCAGGAGGCATCACAATCCCTGACTTGAAATTATACTACAAAGCAACAGTAGTAAAATCAACATGGTATTGGAATCAAAACAGAGCTGAAGATCAATGGAATAGATTAGAAGATACAACCACAACTACAAACACACTCAACCACCTTATCTTCGATAAAGGAGCCAAGCAGGTTCACTGGAAGAACGACAGTCTCTTTAATAAATGGTGCTGGAAAAACTGGCTCTCCATTTGCCAAAAACTAAAGCTAGACCCATGTCTATCACCATGTACTAAATTAAAATCTAAATGGGTCAAAGATCTGAATATTAAAACAGAAACGCTAAATCTATTGGAAGACAAATTGGGTAGAAACCTTGGAGACATAGGAGTAGGTAGAGAATTCATGAATAGGACTCAAACTGCACGGGAAATACTTCCCAGAATCAATAACTGGGACCACTTCTTATTAAAAAGTTTTTGCATGTCAAAAGAAATCTCCAGCATAGTGAAAAGAAAACCCACAAACTGGGAAAAGATTTTAGTGAACTCTCTCTCAGACAAGGGACTCTTGTCTAAAACATATAAAGAATTAAAAAAACTCAGACCTTCAAAATTCAAAGATCCAATCCAAAAATGGGCATCTGAGATGAATACGCAATTCTCAGATGAAGAAATGCAAATGGCAAATAAATACATGAAAAAATGCTCATCATCATTGGTCATTAGAGAAATGCAAATTAAAACCACACTGAGATACCATCTCACTCCTGAAAGAATGGCCAGGATCAAGAAAACCAACAACAACAAATGCTGGAGAGGCTGTGGGGAAAAAGGAACTCTCCTGCACTGTTGGTGGGAGTGTAGACTGGTACAGCCTTTGTGGAGATCTGTCTGGAGGTTTCTCAAAAAGTTGGGATTGGAAATCCCATTTATTCCAGCTATTCCACTTCTAGGCATATTCCCAGAAGAACTGAAAGCATCATACCACAGGGATATATGTGCACCTATGTTTATAGCAGCACAATTTGTAATCGCCAGATCTTGGAAACAACCCAAGTGTCCATCAACTGAGGAATGGATAAAAAAGTTGTGGTATTTCTATACAATGGAGTATTATTCAGCTATAAAGAAGGATCGCATTGAGATATTTATCAATAAATGGGCGCAGCTTGAGACCATACTCATAAGTGAAATAAATCAATCTCGCATGTATGAATACCGAATAGTTTCCCTAATGTAAGTAATGATTCAAATATATAAAAATATGTGATAATCATGATTCCCCATTATGTGGCCTTGAAGCCTTATAAAATTTTCACTTATTAATTAGAAAGGCTTTACTCTGGGCTTTTTGATATGGAAATATTTGAAGCTATAGTATATGAAGTTTTATCCAAATATTTTAAGGAAAAAGACAGACACTATGGTAACTACTATTCTTTAAAAAAAATTATTTAGCTATTTCTTATGTTTATTTTAATTAAGGGAAAAACTTAAAAAATTAGGATATATAGTAGTAACTCTTTTTGATCTCCTATTAACTTGTTTTGAAGTCCTGTAATACTCCCAAGATCTTGTTTTGACTGATTAGACTCTGTTCCATTCTGTGCGATAGTAGCAAGTTTGAAGGTATAGGCAACTAATTTGAAGGCAATAAGATTCACAAAGATGCCCATTCTGGTTTGACTATTGTCTCCTTTGGAAGTCCTGTAATGTTCACAATGCCTAAGTTTTATTGGTCTTGTTCTCCACTGTTTTGTCCGGCTTTATAATATCTAATGAGATGGACAATTCCTTTTAAGGAAACAAGAGACAATGTTGATAACCATTGTTGATGACCTTGTACTCTGTTCTACACCATGTGCTATGTCTATCCTTGGTTTTGACTTACAGCTTTGTTTTGCCATATTTGACTTTATTCTCTCCCCCCCAAGAGAGTAATGAGAACTGAGGAGTAATAAAATCCAAAATGTATAAATTTTGTTATAAAAAAGAGAGGGAGGGGAAAAAAAAAGAGCTCTAACGGATATAACAACAAGTGTGTTTAGGGATGTTAAATAGCTGACTATATTAATGTTTTTGGATCATTGAACACAGCTGTTTGCAGTCTCTCCGTTTGAATGTCTACTTTGTATTCTTTGATACTGTGATTTGAGCAACTATTTCCAAGATGATATTATGTAATCTATTAACAGGTGATTTCTTACTGTTATGTTTTTTTTTTGTAGTTATGTATTATGTGTAACCTTACACTGCTTTGTTTTGTTTTGTGTTTTTCTCTTTTTCCTCTTAAATAAAAAAAAAAAAAAAAAGACAAAATACAACAAAGGCACAGAAAGGAAGGTCACGTGACTGCAACCAGAATGTGCCCAAGTCCTGGTGGCTGCCTAGTGCCCTACCAGGTACAAGCTTGTCCTCGTCCTCAAGGGAAGCCACCATCTTGATTTCTAGCTCCACAGACCGGTTTCACCTGTTTTTGTCTTTCATGTGTGCAGAACCTCGTTGCACATCCCCCTTGGCGTCCCTCTGACGTTCATTCCTTCAAGGCAGCAGCAGCCTTCCTTCCGGGGCCCCAAGGCCCGAGTGTCTAACTCTGAGGCTTCCGTCCCATTCCCAGTGAACAGCAGCATCCTGACCTATCTGTATGGCTTCGCAGCACTGCGGACACATCTCTATCTGGGGCAAATCTGGAGGGACATTACCGTGCCTTAGATGTCGATTGGCTCTACTGTGGAGAATCCTTCCCAAAGTTTTCTCAACGTTGTACCAATCCTGTGCCCACCTGGAACTGATCCTCAGAGAAACTAATCATCCAGCATCCTATCCCAACACTCCTGCCAAGTCAGGGGACACTGAGAGCAGGGAGGGACTAGACTACATGGGGAGGGTTGTCCAAGGGACACTGGAGCTGACAGACTGGTGCTATCTGTGGAAGCTGCTGCTCTGTTCATGCACTAAGTCAAGATGCTTCTTGGGGTGCTGGTCGTATGATGGAGCAGACTGACCTCATGATGTTCCCAGTGAGTAGTCACCCTATAAGCTCCCTCCCCGAGGTAGCCGGGTACAGCGCCCAGCCCCTTGGAGAGCTGCCATCTAGCTGTCTGCAGTGACCACTCCGAGTTCTCTTTGGGGGTTCCTTGTGTAGCTTGCAGCCCCCAGACTTTCTGGTGATTATCTAGTCTATCCCAGGGCCATGGACACTGCCCTTTGCTGCACATAAGTCCTGGGCAGCGCAGTCCTTTGCTGTTGATGATTTCATATTTTGGGCTCTCAGCACACTGGGGCTGTGGACAATCCCAGGACTGTGCATGTTCCTTTACTCCACGTCCTGGCCTATGCTTGCCCTTGCCTGTCATTTGTACTTTGGGCGTATGGTGGACACTCAGCGGGCTTGGACAGTGGCTTTGATCTGCAGGCCCCTGACAGGTCATAAAGGGCTACTGATTTCCACATGCTCTATGGCACCTGACCACACCCGGTTCAAGGGTCTGCTCCAGTGTGCTTAGAGGTGCCTGCCCATACACTGTTCCTTTAAACACATCCTGAATGTGTGTTAGACATAAGCTTGCTTGTTATGCATATTTTGTGTGCTACGTTTCACAGAAATGTCTTACCCCTCCAGTTCTTACTTCCCCGTGTAGTAAGGGGTCCAGTGAGGAAAGGATGATTCTAACTTTACTGTGATCAAGCATACCATTGTTTTCCTTTGTGAATAGCAATTCTGATACTAAGATCTCACACAATGCAAGGCCACGGAGCTACCTCCTTTGCTTCCTGTACAACTTTACTGCTTTACTGTCATATTAGGTCTAAATTGCATCTTTAATTGCTGTTTGCACGTGGCAGGAGGCGGCCCTTCCGGGTGGATTCCCGATGACCAGCTGCCACCTCTTTTGGCCACACTGCAGGATGGCACTTATTAAAGGAGTCCAGGAATGGCAAAGGCGTGGATTTGCTCCATGGGTCTATTTGTCCATGCCTGACCCAGGTCACACCAGCGTTGATAGAATGCCACATGCAGTGTGGCAGAGACAACTGGTGATTGCCTTCAAGTTGCCACAGTGAATCTTTTGCATCTCTGTGTGAACTGCAGATTCATTTTGACATCTTCCGCACACGCACGCGCGCACACACACACACACACACACACACACACACACACACCTTTCAAGAATTCTGAATGAGCTTGCATTAATCCTATTGTCCAACAAAAACTTAGTAACATTGTTGTCAATCCTATACACTTAAACTTACATGCAGTTATCCATATCTTCATTTACGTTGGGATTAAACAAACTAAAGCAGGTTAAAATCATTCTGAATAAAGAAAAATAGTATTGCTGGATTTCACATCATGACCCTCCGTGATCAGCACTGGTTACTGTAGTGTCTTTTTTTAAAAATTTAATTTAAAGAAAGACTAAACAAAACAGAAAATGGGTAGAAATAATGCATAATTTCAAAGAAAAAATAAACAGTAAGAAATCAGTAGCTGATTATTACAGATTGTCTTCTTACAAATAGTTATTCAAGATACTAAAGTGGAGCATATAAAGTATGGATTCAAACAGTGGGACTGCAACCAGTTCTGTTCAACTATCCAACAAAAACTTAGTAATATGGTTATCAATCCTCTACACTTAAACATATATGCAGTTATCCATATCTTCAATTATGCTGACATTTAATAAACCCAAGCAGGCTAATATCACTCTGACCACAGAATAATACTATTGCTGGGTTTCACATTATGACACTCCAGGATCAGCACTGGGTATTTTAATGTCCTTTTTCTTCAAAGTATCTGTTCATTTCATCATGCGTCATAAGATCAGTTCTCATAAACGGTTTATAGATTCTACACATTCATGAGTCTTAAAATGTATTTCTATCCTTTCTATATTAGAGGGAGAAATAAAACAAAGCAAGATAAAACATATTCCTATAAACACATGAAATGAAAAAAAAACATATAAGACCATTGTACAAAGAATTCTACCATGGTTCCTGTGTTGTCTCTTGTTATCTCCAATAAATTGGCTATATCATGAGACATAGTATAACTGAATATATCAGTACATAACAGTATTAACAAAAACACAACTTTGTATATAGTATAGAACTTCAAGACATGGCAGTTATCAAGCCAGAATGTGTATCATAGAGTCTTGTCACCTTCAGTGTAGTTGCCTATACCCTCAGACTTGATACTATCAATTATATCAGTTTTGAATAAAATCTTCTCTGCCTCATTTCTGTTATGCTCTTTCTTTGCCATCAGTTGTCTGCTTATCTTCTTCATTCTTTTCTCTGCTCCATTCGTTGAGGCCTCTCTGCCACTGTTCCTGGAGTCCTAGTACTTTTCTCTCTCTCTAGAATGCCCTGCAGTATTCTCTGTAGAGTTGGATTGGTGGTTGCGAATTTCCCACGTTCCTCTTTGTCTTGGAAGCATCTTGTTTCTCCATTAATTTCTAGAGACAGGTTAGCAGATTCTATCAATCTGGGAAGGAGGTTATTTTCTTTCAGGACTTGGAATATTTTGCTCCAGGCTCTTCTTGACTTGATGGTTTGTGTCAAGAAGTCTGTCATTGTTCTGATGGGCCTTCCTTTATAGGTTATCTGTTTCTTATCTCTAACAGCTTTTAATATTCTGTTCTTATGTTGAATTTCTGGGATCTTGATTATTATATGCCTGGGTGTAGCTCTGTTTTGGTTGTAGGTGGCTGGAGTTCTGTATGCCTCATATATCAGAATGTCATTTCATTTTCGTATGACCCAGGCCTAGCTCACTCCACCAATCCCATTGGGGAAGGGAACAACTGACTGAAGTCACTGCTGCCCTTTGTGCTTGCAGTCCTGCCCAGTCCCAGAATGTCGTCCCCTGGAGCCCCCCTATTTATGGAATGGCTCCACTCCTGTCACTCACCACAGGTCGATGCAGGCACCCCACCAACTCAGCTCTCCATTCGGCTCGCCTACCCCAGAACTCAGTATAACTGCGCCTCCAGTGAGTCAAAGCTGCAGGACCTCAGATGGTCGGCAAGTCACCCACTGCAGCGAGATCACTGAGCCTTTAGCTGTTTCAATAATAGCACCGGGACTGTATGTTTGGTTGGCTCTTCTCACCTTAATTTCTTCTTGGGACGAGAGAATTCGTTGCCCTCTGTTCGGGACTCCCCACTCTGTATTATGTTGAACTCTAAGTTGACTATCTCAGGGAGCTTCTGTAGCCTGCTGTTATCTATCCACCATCTTTGCTCCTCCCCCCTTTTGGGTATTTTTCTTTTTTTTTTTCAATTTATCTTATATCCAATATCACTAAAGATTTACTTGTCAATTCTAACAGTTTGGAGTCCCTTGAATTTTCAAATGTAGAGTCGCATCATCTGAAATGACAGTTTCGTGTCTTCATTTGTTGTTCCTTTCTCTGGCAGGGCAGTACACCTGCCCACGATAGTGTTACAGCTCCGACAGGAAGGTGATAGAGCCTCATCCTGTGGCTGCTTTAAATGTCGGTGGAGAACCTGAAATGTTCCCTTTGTCCGAGTTGTTTTCCAAATATTGTTATGTGCCTGTAGAAATGCCCTTCCATCATTCATTTCGCTGAGGGGTTTTTCTTCGTTTCCCTTCCCTTCTCTTGCTTTTTTCTTTCACATGAATTGATATTGAAACTTTTCTCATCTATTTAGATAATTAGAAAAGTTTTCATGCTGAAGCAAACCCACAGTTATGGAGTAGATAAATTCTTAGTAACACATTTGTGTTACTTTATTTTATTACACATTAAGGTTGCCATGCAGGATTTATCCAGTTAATATTTGCCAGGAAAGTTCAGGGCTGTTATTGTAAATTTTATACATAAAATATATATACATAGAGCTATGCTCTGGACTAATTTAGTCTTTTCATTTCATTGGTGATATTAGTTTACTTACACATATTATTCTTGCTAAAATATTTGACCCTGTCCTATAATCATGATATTTTTGCCTACTATTTGTAAATTTCTTCTTCCTTCACTTCCTAAAATCTAATTTATTATTTCCCAATGAGACAAAAACTTCAGCAAACCCTGTAGTTCAGTAGGGAGGCTGTACTAAGCCCTGTAATGTGATTAGTATCTACCCCATTAGTTCCTGATTATCATGTATAATTTTTTAGTGTCTACCTGGCTTCAGCACTATAATTCTTTTGAAGAACAACATTTCTTAATGTACAACTCTCTCCATTGTAGTACTTCATCCATGTGTCTTTCTCTTATTCAAACGTCTCAGTTGTAATCTTGGAGTAGCAAAACTTTGAGATCTTGTATTCCTGAGAACATTTTTTCACACATCATGTTTGAAGGACTGCTTAGATAAAAATTCTGTATTTCAAATTTGAAGTTATTTCTTTAAAGCTTTGAAAATGCCATCTTATGCATTTATACAGTCTGCCAAAAAACGAGTACATCAGGGAAAGAAAAACCTTGTATAAATATTTTGTACTATATTTATCAGGGCAGTTACCTTTGGCCTCTACAATTTCAAGAGGTGCTCACAGAGGTGGCCTCGAGCTTCCAAGGATTATTAGAACAGTGAGCCACTGAAATGTGTGTACACTATTTAGTGGGCTTTATGTGTTACTGGAGAATTAAGTACAGATGGGAAGAAGTGGGCATTCTAAAAGCTTAGAAGGAGAAAATACAAAAAGAAATAAAAATAGCCCCATAGACATTTCAGTGGGCATTCTGGAGGTTTCCTTTCTTCATCGATCCCCATATTTTTATTTTTAGCCTCCTGTGTAATTCACCGTGCTTCAGCTTTCTCCCTCTGCTTTTCCTCTCTCCTCTGAAACTGAGGAGGCCCAGGCCAAGCTGAGTTAGAGACAGAGGCTCCAGGCCAGGGTGTGGAATTTGCCCTTCAGGAGCTCCAAGTCCCAAGCTGAGGGTCTGAGGGACTCGCAGAGGGAGGAGGACAGCAGGGACCAGTGGCGGGGTGGAGCAGGCCCAGGAAAGCTGGGCTCCAGGCTCCTGGCCCTGCTCCAAGCTGGCCCTTCCTCTGCAGGGCTCAGAGTGTGGACAACTTCCTGTATCTCGGGACATCAGTGGCCTTCTATGAGATGCAGCTCTGGGATGAACATTTTAAAATGCTAAATTTTATAATGTTAAATAGCTTCATGCTCTCCAAGGTGGGAGTGCTGAGTGGCATGTGGGAGCCTTTGGTCCCTGGAATGTGCCCCGTGGTGGTCTCAGGCTGCTGCTTCTCAGACCACAGTGGGAGGGGCAGCAGGAGAGGAGAGTGGATTGAAGCCCTGAGCTCACAGCATCGCGGCTGTGGGGCAGGGCTCGGTGCAGGCTGAGCCCTCTACTGCAGCCTCTCCTGAGAAGTGGGTGTGGGGCCATCGTCACTGGGGTGAGGGCAGCTCAGGGAGGACACCGAATGGCCCTGGTGTCCCGAGCATGTGGCAATTGCCACTTTCCTCCTTGAATCATCATCTAAGTTTTGCTGTTGGATTTTATTTCTCTTTGGGGGCCAGTTAGGAAAGCAAGCGACTTCACAACTGTAAAGTTTTACAATCTACCAACTGTACACGTATTGATTCTCTGTGACTAAAGCCCAGTGGCACAGAAAGATGGGAGAGTCGGCCAGGTCCCACTCCGTGCTCCAGGTCCTCCCAGGACACTGGGACCCAGGAGTCTCTGGGCTCCGCCACCCGCAGACCAGCCTGTCCCACAAGAGCTGCACTGGCTAGGCAGGTGAGTGCAGAGCAGCCAGCTGAGCCCGGGAAGGACAGCACTCCAGGAGCCCAGAGATGACCAGGGGTGTCCAGTGTTCACCGAAGGAGTCCATTGCTCAATATGGAGGAATCCGAGTATCATGTCCTGCATCAACACTGATGATCTGAGCTGACCAAGAAGTTAGTAAGCAAAATGTTCAAAAGGTGGCGGATGAAGGAGTTTCTTCACTCACCAGTTTAATTAGATCAGCTGACCTTCTTGTTTTGTTTTGCTTTGCCAAGTTCTGTCCTGGACCCAGACCAGAGAGCCACACGGACAGGGTCTCTCCGTTCACAGAGCCCCGTTCGGCACTTTGTGGGCTTATTTCAGACTTTTATTCGGTTCATAAATACTTTCTTGAGCTCCTGCTATGTTCAGGCAGTGTTGGTGGCACCGTCATCTTGCCAGTGACTAAAACAAACTCCAGTTTTTACTAATTTGCATTTTGTTGGGGTGTTGTTACCTGGGCCTGATGCTGGAGGGTTATGGGTTGCAAGGGCTGGGAGTCCTGGGTGGCTGACATTGGAAGAGACCCCAGAGAAACCAGGGAAAGCCCTGCTGGCATCTGAGAGCTGCCAGGCAAAGTTAAGGGTAAGTGCTGTGTCCCCACAGGACAGTGACGAGGTCCCTGGGGATGGGAGGGGTTGGCAAGCCTGCAGCAAGTGACTGGAAGGTTCCACCAGATTCAGTCAGCAAATATTCACTGGCACCTGTCACTGTGCACATCAGGGCCTTTGCTAGTCGCTTTGGGAGCTCAGTGCCATTCCGTGTGATGACAGCAAGTGGCCCTGGCATGGGACACCCACCCTGCTGCTGGTGCATTTTGATTCCATTTGCTGGGGACTCTGACCTGCCCCAGCAGGGCCTTTAGTTCCACAGATTTTCCCTGAGTCTTAAGATCACATTAACCCAGCTCCAGTTGAAAGGGGAAGACTCTGAGTTCTAGAGAGTTAGTAGCTCAAGACAGGGTGGGACACAGCTGTGGGATGACAGATGGCAGGCGGGATGGCTGGGCTGCCTGACGCCGACCCACTCCAGTGCTGGGCTCCAGTGGGGTGTGCCAGGGAGCTCCTCAGCCTCTCTGGGCTCAGTGCATTTAGGGTTAGGGTTGGAATGGAGAGGGAAGCCATGGTGGGTGGTGGAAGAATGGTTGGGCTCATGTTCACTGAGAGAATAGGTCACCCTCTGAGGTGGAAGAGCTTTGGGAATCATCTGCAGTCTGCCCCGCAGGGAAGGTATGGGCAGCCCTCTCCAGACAGAGCAAAACTCAGGATCACAAGGGAAGATGTGCGGTGCCTTTGCTCCCTGGGTACTGGGAGCTGCCATTCCCAGGTATGACAGGAAGCTTGTCACATGAATCTGATTTACTACCACGAATATTAGATAAAAAACAAGGAGCTCTCAAACCGGTGTTCATTTCTCAGAATCAGGTTAATACACATCAGCTGAATTTTAAATGATTTAAAGAAAATCACTAAGTCAATAACAGATATGGATTTGATGGAATTGTGAGGTTGGTCTGAAAATGACTGGGAAGAACCACCCACATACACAGCAGGCAGCCACTGAAGGCCAAGGAGCAGGGAAGAGAGGGGAAAGGTCAAGTGGGTTCTAGGATCTCGGTGCCTCAGGGGTGCTGCCCTCCTGGTGGGGCTGAAGGCTAGGGAGGGCGGGTCCTAGGCAGCCTGGAGACATAAGGGGGCCAAGGGAGCGGGTGCTGTTTTCTATTCTGCCTTTATTTTTAGTGAGGATGTTCTGGCTGGTGGTGAGGACTGCGGTTGCACCTGGCCAGATGTGAGACAAAGCCCTCAGCCCAGGGAAGAGGGTGCTTCCAGGGAGGGAGGTGAAGACAGGTGTCTCTGGGCTTACCTGCTGCTTCCTAATCCCTTTGTGCCTCTGGCAAGGGCTTCCTGTGTCCCCATACTGTGTCCAGTGGGAAGCTGTCCCATGGCTGGGCACAAGCCAGGGCTGTTATCTGCAAAGTCCAGGTGCAGAGGAGTGTCCCACCTGGCAAGTCCAGCTCCACCATCACAGTGGATACGTGCCCAGCTCCAGATGTCCCTGTGTGTCCATCTGGAACATCCGTGCTGGGCCTGAGCCATGTCTCCCAGGAGCCCACAGCCCTGGACGTGAATCTGTACATGGGGGAAATAACACAACATTTGTGGAGCAGCTGGAGGACTGGGGCAGGGAACCAGAACTTCCTGTGCCATCTTGGTGTCCAAAGGTGGGACTCCGTCCCAAGGTGCCTTGGTGATGGATGGGAGATCTGCCCCGTCCTTCCCTCCCTCCCTCTCTCCTTCCCTCCTTCCCGTGCCGGTGTCGGCTCATGAATCTTTGCATCACGGAGTCCCTCACTGTCTCCAGCAGCCTGTGGTGGTGAGGGTGTAGGGGAGGCCGAGGCACAGAATCACCAGCCTGGCCACACTCAAGACCTGGGCGTCACCTGGGAAGGATCACAGTGACCTGCCTGTCCTCTACCTCCTTCTCCACGGAAATGGACGTGACTCACACACTTGGCCTTTGAGGCGTTCCCCAAAGACCCTTACTGTGGGAGGAACCCTCCTGGGGAGGAACGCAGTAGCCACAGCACTCGCAGGGAGCTCGTCTGGAGGGTCCAGTTTCCAGCACTGGGAAGGGGCAGAGGTCTTAAGCCTGGAGATAACAGCCCTGGTTCCAGGCCAGCCTCCAGTGGAAGGGTGCCCGCGTGGCTCTACAAACTCCTGGGAAAGTGAAGGAAGGGTTTCACAGGACCCAGGGCCCGTGCCCCCCTGCCAGTGCCCTGCACGGAGATGGGAGGCCGAGAGCCCTGCATTTCTAATCTGTATAATCAGCCTTCCCCGGCTGCCAACTGCGGTTTCACAGCTCACACCACCCGCTAAAGAGGCCGACCTTTGCTTTTATGTTCCCCTTGTTGAGAATCAGGTCAAGAGGAAAACTTGAGGCTGAACTCCTAGCTATTTGCATTATGAGTATGGGATTCTCATCGGCAATTATTCTCCATCCTTGGTCATAAATTATCTAATCCTTTTTGTCTAGCAGCGTTCCTCAAGCCCCTGTGCAGGAGTGCGCAGGAGCTGGGGGGAGAGGAAGAAGCCGCTGTGCTCTGGGACAGAGGCACTGGTGCCGCAGACTGCAGCGGAAGTGACAGTGCTCTGGGGGCACAGGGAAGTCCCAGGCGGAGGGGCAGCATCTGCAGGGTCTTCAGGGCAAGGTGCACCGAGACTCCGATAGACGCATGTGGGGTGGGGGGACAGAGCTGGAGGGAGGAGGAGGAGAGACGATCTGGTGGCCTTGGGGCCGCGCGGGTCCTGGTTCATCTGACAGAAAAGGGATCCAGGGCAGCTTTTGGCAGCAGGCAGGTCTGAAGGGACCAGGGGAGGGGAGAAAAGGAGGGGAGAGGGACAGGGTTAGGGTTAGGAGTGTCTGTCCCAGAGCTGTCACATAGAGACCTGTGGTTATTTTGAGACCACCTTGGAGATGAACCTGCCCGGTGGGTGTTCTACAGGGAGGATCTGCTGGCAGGAAGGGAGACCTCGCACTGGGGCCGCAGGCTGTGGGGACAGCTACCTCCTGTGATGCTTTCTGAATCTGCATGGTGAGGAGCTGGAGCTTACTGCACCACAGCCCTGAGAGGCTGCTGCAGGAGCTATGTGTTCCGGCAGAGTGATACCTGGAACACCCTGCTGCCGTGTGCGGGATGGTGGGGTGGCCGGCAGACGGTCAGGTGGCAGAGGGATCCCGGTGTTCTCCTGGTGACTGGAAAGCAAGGCCCTGAGCCCCGGGTCTTTGCTGCCCTCCACAGCCGCCAGACTTCCTTGGTAGCTGGAGAGTTCTCCCTGTGTGGGTAGCAGGGCCACTGGGTCAGGCCAGAGAGAAGCAAAACAGCTGGGCCTCTGCGTGCAAGAGAAGATGAGGAGAAGGGCCCGGCAGAGGCACAGCAGGAGGCCTGGGGCTCCGGGGCAGGGTTCAGGGGACCGGGCTTCAGCCGAGGCTCCTTTGCTGTGTGGCAGGTGGGACATAGGGGACAGGAAGGGCATGGGACGCTCCCAGATTACAGGAAACTGGAAGCTCAGGTGCAGCCAAGGTTTATCTTATTTACAGATAAATTGCTCACATACAATTTGGCTCATTGCATTTACTCAAAAATAGACATCAGCTTACACCATGCAGTATCCCAGGCAGAGGACATGAAACCAGGGGAGAAAGGCTGTAACGTGACCCGTAGACCTTGGATACTGGTGAATACGTGGAACTCCACAAAAGGGAGTCCAACAAGGGCACAGGAGAAAATAGCCCTGGACACCATCCCTTGTGTCTACCCAGGTCCAGCCTCAAACTACATAGACTGAGCCTCAGCTTCCATAAATGCGGAGAGGAACACTAAGGGGGAAATGGACCAGGCCGTGGGAAGATGACTGGTGGGGGAATGGAAGGTGTCCCTCCCCAGTATCTGGCTCCAGGCTCTGTGGTGTGAGCTGCTGAAACTCCTGCCTGCCAGCTGCACACCCAGCATTGCCGCCTCTGGCAGTGCCCAGTCCTGAAGGAGCCAGAAGGCCACAGCTGGCACGAATTCTCGCTGGAGCGGGCCAAGGGCTGTCCAGATATTTGATCAACATTATTCTAGGTGTGGCTGTGTGGGTGTTTCGGGATATGGTGGCATTTAAAGAAATAGGATGGGCCAAGTGTGGTGGCACATGCCTGTAATGCCAGCTCTCAGGAGGCTGAGGCAGGAGGATCACTATGAGTTTGAGGCCAGCCTGGGCTACAAAATGAGTTCAAGGCAGCCTGAACTCCATCGTGAAAGCATGTCTCAAGAAACAAGGAAAAAAGCTTAAAAACACAGAGATAGCAGCAGACGAGCAGCCTATTCCTCCTGTTATCAGTGACCTCACTCCGTCCCCCAGAGATGTGACGAGCACGCACAGCTGACCCACTGCCTAACAGGGGGCTCCTCCTGCCTGCCTGCCTTGCTGTGGGACCCCCCTCTCTCTCTTTTAGGGTCCAAAGCCTGCCAGCCTTGGAATGAAGCCACGCTAGGGGCTCTCCTGGGCCTGTACCTTGTGGGCTCGCCCTGCAGACCTTGGAACCTGAGGCCCCCTCCCCTCACTCTAAGAAACGCTGCACACAGAGGCACACCCTGTTGGTTTGGTGTCTCTAGGGAGCCCTAACATACACAGGGTCCAGAATGTCCTAACTGGTAGTTCAGCCACAGTCACTTGGGACAGACACAAGTGGAGGCTGAGGGACAGGAGATCTGTGGGCTGGACACCCACACACCAGGCTGCAGCTTAACCCAGCCAGCCTGGAAAAGCCCTCCCTCTGGGCACACGAGGCTTTGGGGGTCATGTGGACACAAACCACAGCAGGTGAGGAGTCCAGGGCATTCTTCAGCTTGTGAGCTCCGCTTTTCTAACCCCATCCAACAAAAGCCCTTTTCCTCTTCTCGTGAGTGACATTGTCGCCCATCAAAAGTCAGCTCCCTGGAGTCATGAAGGGCTCTTCAGGATGTCTGCTGTGTTTCCATGACTCCAGCGTCCATCGGCTTCTCCTCATGCTAGTACCGCACTGCGTGGATTACCGCAGAGCTACGGTAGATTCAGGAGGACGGTGCGCTGCCCAGCTCTGCTCGTCTTTTTAAAGCATCTTCTGACTGTTCCAGGTGCCCTGCGTGTTCACCTGGATTGTAGAACCATCTTGCAGTTCCTGGAAAACAGCACGTGGGGTTGTATAAAGATGTGTCTGACCTGTGTATCAGTTAGGGGAGTAATGCTACTTCAATAATATTAACAATTTCTAGGACAGATTCTGAAACCTTTATTTAATTCTCTCTTACTGTTCCTAGCAGTTTTGTGGATTTTAACTTGCATGTTTTGTACGCCCTTTGCAAAGCGTATTCCTAAGCGCCTGGTTCTTTAAAAGCCACTGCAAATGAGTTTGCTTTTTCTGATTTTGTTTTAGGATTGTTCATGGCAAGCGTATAGAAATACGGTTGATTTTTCATAGCTGTCATGTACCATGCAACCTTCTAGAAATTACTCATTAGTCTTAATACTTGTGGGGTGTAGTAGGGATTCTTTAGGGTTTTCTACATGTGGGCCAAGTGCTCTGTGAACAGAAATAGTTTTGTTTCTTCCCATTCTAGTCCAGATGCCTTAAAATTGATTTTCTTCCCAATTTCCCTCTCTAGAACCTGCGGTAAGATGTCAGGTTCCTGAGGTGAGAGCAGGCATCTTTCCTGCTTTCCCAGCATCCAGGGAAGGAGTCATCCATCATTAAGAATGATGCCTGCTGTAAGTTCCCACGGACGTCTTTCATCAGGGTGAGGAAGGTCCCTTCCGTGAGTGTGTAGTGTGTCGGATGGTTTTTATCGTAAAAGTTGGAATTTGTCAAATGCCATTTCTTATCTACTGTGACGTCGTGTTGGTTTTGTCCTTTTTCCTCCTGACAGGACACATCACGCTGACTGACCTTCAGCTGTTTAACCAACATTAAAATCCCACTCGGACGCGGCATGTAACCCTCTTAATAGATTTCTGACTAGATCTGCTAGCACTTCAGGGGATTCATAGGTATGCACTCTCCTTTTCCTGCGGTATCTGGATGGTTTATTTCTGAAGCCTGGTTTTAAGGCTCTTTTTTGGATGGCCAGAGTCTGGAACCCTTAGAAACAATTATCTTTAACAACCCCCAGCACCCTTAGGTGGTGTGTGTGTGTGTGTGTGTACGCACACATGTGTGTGTACGTGCATGTGTGTGTGCATGCATGCACTTCATTGTTTTTATTTTTCTGAAAATTGCACATTTTAAATGACATACGGCCGCACTTCTGGGAACCAGCCTGCCCTCCGTCCTGCCGATGCTGCTGGTTTTCCTGCTGTTTGCTCAGTTACTTTCCTGCACAGTTCTGTAATATCTGAATTCTCCGCTGCGTGGCCTCTGAATTCTCTCCTTGGGCAGTGTGGCTGGCAGCCAAGGACTGGACACGGATTTCCTTAAAGGCTTTCGTGGTGCCTCCTCTGTCCTGCTGGGAGACTCTGAGTCTTCCCGGGCTCACTGTCACTGCTCCTGTGGGCAGGTCCCAGGCTTACCTTGTTCTCAAGTGCTGCTTCTCAGAGCTGAAGGGCATGGCTGTGAGAAGCCGGCCTTGGTAGGTCTCTCCTAGCCATCCGCACAGCCTGGCCTGTGTGTGGCCGTCTGGATCTCCGGGCTTATTCTCACATATTTCAAAGCCCCTTTGGATCTCATACCAGTACTGCTTAGTAGTGAAATAGACTGAACATGAGATGCACAAAAATGTAAGAATTTATAAGAGTGGCTTACAAGGGCTGCCCACAGAGTGCACGGCATCTCTATGCGTTGGGAATGAGAAGGATCCGATCAAAGGCCTGGAGCATAATTAGTGACCCATGTGAGTCCGCATCGGGAGGCTGAAGGGGCGGGCTGGAAACCAGGAGAGGACATTGGGGTGAAGGCGAAGCCTAGAGCATCCCCAGAGGAACAGAGCGAGCCTCCCTCCTACGTGTCCCTCTGCTTCCACCCTGGCTCAAGTCCTCGTGAAGGCAGCTCTTCCACATCCAGAGTGAAGCTGAGCCAATCTGCACAGGCATCTCTGACCCGAACAGACACCATGCATCACTGTGGCAGACCCCTCATTTCTCCAGCTCCCAAATGACCTTGTCTGTGCCACCTCATCCCATCCCAGTTGGCATCACTGGCTCAGGACTACAGGGTGACTGTGAGTGATTTCTGACAAATGCCCTTGGGTCTCTCAGCCTCTGTGCGTGCAGTAGGCTCAGAATCCAGGAAAGCGAGGACAACCTCTTGGCAGTCTCCTTTTGCGAGGAGGGGGCTCTCGGGTGCGGAGCTTCCTGCTTCTCTGGAGCTCTGGGCTCCCTCCATCTCCCCATGGCCATCTGTGCTGGTGTCCACACCTGCTGAGGCTGCGTCTGCTTCTGCCACGAGGAACTTCATGCCACGAACTTCATGCCAATCACTGGGCCATGCGGAGCTGGACACTCAGTCAAGCGTCTCACAGGATGTGTCCCTGGGGGGTTCTGAGAGGGTTAGCACAAGGAGTGGCCTAAGCGAGGCAGACCCATCCTAGTTTGCTGACCTCCTCTGCCGACCGCCTGACACCTGGCAGTTGGGACAGCGTCCTCTCTTGCCTTTGGACTCATGCTGAGAAATCAGGTCTGTGTGCCTGGGGCCTGATGGCTGCAGCCTGCAGGCCATGGGGCTGGTCAGCTCCTTTAGTTAGTGAGCCAGTTGCTCAAGACCAAAAGGGCTACAGACAGAGGCAGCTAATGTCTACGACTTAGGTCTCCACCAGTCTCTGTTTGTCTGTGGAGCTCTGATTAGAGAGGAAGAGGGGCAGCAGCAGCCGGAACACCTCAGAAACCCCTTAGTGCACCTGAGAGTGTCATGTGAGCCACTGCTGGCTCCTGGTGGCCTGAGGGATGGAGCAGCATGTGGCTGGCCGCCTCCCTCCTGGTATTGCTGGCCATCTCTGTCCCATCCCCACTGCTGAGCTGGATGACGCTGGGCCAGGACCAGCTCCACTCAGCCTCAGTTCAAGCTGGTCTCCTGTGAGGCTCTGTCCTTACACCAGGCAGATCACAAGCCTGGCAGTCCCTGCCACCAAGCAGAGCCCTCAGGGTGGGACACTCAGCAAGTGGGCTCAGCCTGGGGAAGAGTCTGTAGCACGATGCCTCCAGCCTCAGTCCCGGAGGGGCCAGCTCCACACACTCAGGATGGTAGCCTTGATCCCTGAGGAGCTGCAGATCCCCACACGCAGGTTCCCAGCACTGGGCCCATGTGAAGGGGCCAGGCCCTGGGCTGGCCAGAGCCCTGGCTAGAACCCTTCTCTGACACCGTGACTACCGTGTCAAGCAGGACCAGCTATCCCCTCGCCTATTGTACGAACAGCATTGAATTGTGACCTCAGGTTGAGAGTGACCTCCTGTTCCACTGTGTGCCTGTGGAGGGTGCACAAGTGTGAGTGTGTGTGTGCCCATGGCATCTCCCCCTGAGAAAGACCCTTAATCCCAGGCTCTGCCCTTGGAGAGAAGCCCAGCCCTGTGACCCAGGGCCTGGCCCTCCTGCCCATGTGCCTCCCACTGCTCCCCTGAGCCCCAGCCCAGCTCGCCCTCTGGCCCCCTCTCCAGCCTGGCCCCCTCTGGCATCTTCTCTCCCACAGCCCTGGGCTCTTCCCTGCTGTGCTATCCTCGGGTTTCAGGCCCTGTGCAGTGAGACCAGCCATTGGGCCTGATGTCCTCGCTTGTAGGTCTCCTTTCCTGGTCACTCGGAGTCAACAATGCAGGGCTTCTCCCAGCTGCCATCAGCACCTGTGCGTAGCCCCTCGCCCTGCACAGACTGGATGCTTCCTCCTCCCGGCACTGGGCCCAGCCTCCTCCGGGTGGCCAGCAGTGTGGTTTGCAAAAGTCTGGAGGGCGAAGTCCCTGAAAGCACCCATCCCTGCTCGGTCCCGGCTGTCACAGTGTAAGAGCAGCCTGGGTAGGAACCCGTCCACACAGGCCAGCTCTGCCTCACTGTTTTACTCAGAGACTTGGAATTTGATGTCACCGCCACACATCACAAAACACTGTCTTCCAGCCTTTTCCTCCCTTTCAGAAATGCAAAAGAGCAGCCTTCGCCCTCAGACTGCACAGACACAGGCACAGGCTACCCTGGCCCTACAGCTGTCGGGTTTATTGATCCTGCCCTCCTCTCCAGGGAGAACTGAGGACCCTCCAGTCTTCCCTCCGGTGTTCACCAGGCTCTCTGCGGGCTCTCTGCTGGGCACCGGAGAAGGAGATGCGGCCTGCCACCTGGGCCCGTGCACCTGCTCCTAAGTGTTTGGCAGACAACACAGGGGCATCAGAGGACCACCGCACCTGGGCAGCTGAGGGAAGAGACCCTGGTCCGCTGTGCACAGCGGGGAGAGAAGGGCCTCCAGACACACAGCAATGGCAATGACCACAAGGACAGCGATGAGGATGAGTGCCCTAGGGCTGAGAATCACAGGGCTCAGGAACACACACCCACACATCAGGCCCAGGACTTCCTGTGGGACCCAGCTGAGCCCAGCCAGGCTGCAAGGAGCCACTGCCATCAGGAAGGACAGCGGCTGAGCAGCAGCAGCCCTGAGCTCACTGATTAATGGACCAGTGTCAGGGCGGAGGGTCCCTGGCAGGATGCCCTCCCCATCCCAGCTTCCCTCAGTGATGGGGATAGACCTAACAGGCCACTTGTCAAAGCTGCAGAACAAAGCTTGGGGGTAGCTAATGTGGTGGAAGAAAGACTCCGGTACAAAGCCTTTTGATGGACGGGGACAATGGACTGCGGTGACCACACTGGAACTGAGCGAGGTGAGACAGAAGTTCTCATGCGCTGCCTCAGAAAACCAGAGTGTGCATGTGGCTGGCACTCAGGCCTGCAGGCCTGGCCTAGCATCACTGAATGGGCCGCCCCACCCTGCAACCCCAGCACCCTACAGGACAGGGGCCAGGAGAGGGCAGGGCACAGCCACTGTCCACACCATATCCACAGCATGTCCATGTCACTATGTCCAGCACACAGTGGCCATGAAGGACACGTGCAGGATGCAGTAACCAACACCTCACACTTGCTGAGTACAGGTGACCTGAGACCCATCCAAGGGAGACGGGAGAGCTATCCCCATCCTCGTCTCTCCTTCGACGGAGGGCAGTCACTCCCATGGTGTCTGAGTTCAAGTTGAGAGGTGGAGGAAGCGGCAGGGAGGCTGACTTCTGACAAGAGCTGTGGAGGACTGAGGGAGGTGGCCATCAGGGATGAGGTTCTGCACTGGCAGCGGTGGCCCCAACTGAGTGGCCATCTGGTAGGGGACATCAAGGCCACCTCCCTAGCAGATGGCACTGCAGCAAGCTGCTGCCCACCCTCACATAGCAGAGGAGACATGGAGGCCTGAGCAGCGCCCACAGGAGCTCTGAACCCTGGCTGGACCTGGTTCTTTCACCTTCCAGTTGAGCCTTTGGGATCCCTCCCTTGGGGCTTAAGTGACACAAGTTTAAGAACAGCAATGTGAGTGCTGGGATCTGGGGAGAGAGGATGGGAACCAAGGGGCAAGGCCAGCATCTGGCTGTCCCCCATGTCTTGCTATGCTCCCCAGTGGGGCTTTTGGGAGGTGACTAGATTTCTCACCAGCAGATTGTGATGTTGGGGGTGGAGCCTGGCGGGAGGGGGTGGGTCACTGGGGCATGGCCAGGAGGATGCCTCTCCCTTCTCTGCCTTGATCCCTCTCTGCTTCCCATCGCCATGCATGCACCTCCTCTGCGATGCCCCTCTGCCACGCCACCCTACCTTGGAGCCAGCTGACCCTGGACCAAAACCTCATAAACCTCTCCTTGGAGCTATGGGCATCGGATACTGTGTCTCAGAGATGAAGACAGCAGCTAATGACCGGGCCCTGTCCCCGAGTCCAGTGCCGCCTGGGTTGGATGGGGCTGCCACTGAGTGTTACGCAAATGTGGGGGGCAGGCGGGGTTCTTCCAGGGCCAAAATGTGCCTCAGACATGCAAGCCAGGGTTCGAGGCCCACCGCAATCCACAGTGGCTGGTCAGGGAGAGCAGAGGCTCAGAGCCAGCCAGCAGCCCCTGGCTCCCTGCTGTCCCCACGGCCTGCTTTGTGGCACCTCCTTATGAGGAAGGGAGTGGACAGAGGGGAGGGTGGCAGGCTCCTCTCAGCACCTCCTGAAGTGGAGTCCCCATTCCTCATTCACACAGGTGGGGACAGGGTCCCCTTCAGGTCATACTTTTCCTCACAGTCACACAGGCTGGAGGTCGGGGGCAGCTGCCTTAGTACATGTCCCAAGGAGAACTCGGAGGCGTGGGCCTGAGCCCTCTCCTGGAAAGCAGATCCATCTGGCAGGGCTGAGGGCAGGGCCGGGCGGGCAGTGCGGGGTGGCCAGGCCAGCCTGTGTGCGTCGGCCCAGTGAGGGACCCAGGTTTCTGTCTGATCTTCTGGACCTGCCTCCAGGCCAGCCATGTCTTCCAGACCCAGGCGACAGCATGGACATTGTCCTTCATGAGTGCAGATGCTTGTGCCACTGAAGACAAGGCCCACCGGGGTGAGGGGGGACGTGCCCAGAGGACCCAAGCAGGGCACAGAGGGCACTGTTAGTGCCTGGATTCGGATTGGTCCCTAAGGTGTCTGACTCCCGCGGGCCCAGAAGCCACAGAGCTCTTCCTGACCACAGAAGTATCAGAACCGGAGCCAGAGCCGGGCCCAGGAGCCGACGCGAGTCTGGGGAAGGGACGGGAGCAGGCGCAGGAGCAGGTCTGGTGGGGCCGGCCTGAGCCTCTGTCTTGACCATCCACACTCAAGAGCCTTCCTGAGTCAGAGGACGTCGGCCGGGCACTTCCAGGCCCCGCTGCTCTTCCCTGATGTCTGGGAAAGGAGGAGGAGCAGGAGAGGGAGGAGGAGGAAGGGGTGGCACAAGCTGGGTGGGTGCCGGGTGCACCGGGAGAGTGCGTGTGCCCTGGTGTGGCCCTGCAGGAGGAGCTCCCACCCTCCAGGCTCCCTCAGGCCACCAGAGCAGAATCAGAAGCCAGGATGAAGATCAGTGAGCTTTCATTTCTTTGGGCTTTAATTTATACAAGTAAGGAGATTTTAATTAGGATTTTCATTTTTCTCTGGAAACATAATAATTGGAAGTGCCCTCACCATCCCAAGGCGGGCAGGATTGGCCGAGTCCTAATGAGGACACAGGGACCATCTGGGACCATCCCTGAGACCTCGGGGTGGAGCTGGGCAGTAGGGCAGTGTTGGTGGCAGCACAGGCCCTGTCTGGTTGCCACAGGGCCTTGCTCAAAAGTTCAACCATGTCCACTTGAGCCCAAGTTGGACACCAAACTGACCAGCATGTAAGGATGTCCACCTGCAGGCCTCACGGGGCTCTATGCTCTGCTCCAGTGTCCAGGCCTGTAGTTGCACCAGAGGGCAGCAGGGCCATCCGTGGCCACCACTTGGCATCCCTCTAGGGACAAAGGAGCTGGCCTTTGCACCATAGCTTGCACACAACACAAATGACCGGAAGCCCTGAGCTTGGGTTGTGTTAATAACGTTTGCCCCAGTTTGGCTCCCTGCCTGTCCTGATCCCAGCAGAGAGGGAAGGGTGTTCACTGGCCCCAGTCCACCAAGGCTCCAAGCAATGCACAGCTTGGGAGGCCCTGGTCCGTGCAAGTGGGGTGACCCAGGCATGGGACAGCCAGGTGTTGTCTCTGAGGATGTGGCCCCGGCTATGGACCTGCAGGAAGCCTGGTGCCCAGGCACTGACCCTCCACCCTGCACTGACCCCAGCGGGGCCTCTCAGGACGGGGGACCTGGGTGTGTATCTTGCCCTGGGCATGGTGGGCTCCCAGTGCTGCATCCTGGGCAGCTGCTTGGGGCCAGGTGAGCTCATGTGTGAAAAGGGCCTCCCGTGGCCCAGCCCAGTGCAGGGAGGAGACTGCCAGCCCTGCTCCCTCTTTAAGTAAATTAGATAAAGACACAGTACCTGTTTTCTGGATGACCTGGCCCAGGGCGCAGTGCTTACCTTGCTGATTTTCCTTCCAGTTTTCTTTTTTAATTATAAAAGTAGTAACAGTTGATTCAAAAAGCCGAGGAAAATACAGACATTCACACCCTTCTCTTACACATTCCCCGAAGCCATCGCTAACAAGAAGGTGTGTGTCTGCTGCTCCCTCCGCCTCAGCACACACCTCTTTTTAATGAAGCAGCATCCAGACAAAGCTGTTGCTTCTCTGGCTTCCAGTTCCTGGAAGCCAGGGCCACCCAGGGCCGTGGCTCACGGCCCACGTCCCCCTCCCACAGATGTGCGGTGTCTGTGGTCCGCCGCCCCATAATCCACTTCTCTTTCCTCTGTCATTTCCGTTAAGAACAGCGCTGTACTGAGCAGGCTTCCACGTTAGGCCATACCCACGAGTGCTTCTCCTGGGACTCCATGGGCAGGCGTGACCAGGCTTCTCCCAATGCAGGCACCAAGTGCTCTTCAGACCCTGCCCGGCCCCTGACCGCTGGAAGCTTGGAGCGCAAGGTTCTCTGTGCCCCCTTCGATGACACCTATACCTCATTCTCTGTCTTTGAGGTAAATGGCAGTCATATCTGCTGTCTAATCCCAGGGGTCCGTTAATCTTGGGATGGATCGGGCAGCTCTGCCCCGCCACACACGCAGAGGCTCAGGAGCTGGCTGAGTGCAGGGGACCTCAGTGCTGAGGCTCGCAGTGGTGGCCCTGATTTTAGAGGGTGAAGTGACATCCCTGAGGGAGTCTGTGTTTAGGAAGAGAGAGCAGCACACACAGGAGCTTTAGGCTCTGTTCTTTCCGAAGAGAGCATTGAGATTTGAACTCAAGGCCTCTGGGGACAATGTGGCCTGGTCCCTCGCCCCGCCAGCTGCTCCAAAGGGTCCCTGCATCTCTGCTGGAGCTCCTCCTCCTCAGGAGCCTCTGGCCTCTCTGCAAGCAACCCCTCAGTAAGAGTTACCCAGCTCTTTCCCACGCTCTCAGCTTCCCTCGATGGGCTGTCCTCCCCTCTGCCCCCTGGGTGCTGGGGACCTTACCTGAGTGTCCCTGCTGAGGGGTCCCCTGTTGGTTCTACTGGGAAAGCCCTGGGCTGGAAGGGCAGCAAGGGGTGGGGGGGACCCCCTTCTCGATGCGGGTGTGGATGTGTTAGGAGGACCTCAGAGGCCTTGCCGCTTGGGGCCTGGTGCACTCTCTGAGCAGGTGAGTCCCAGGGGACAGTGAGGCCTGGTAGAGGACAGGGGACATTTCCTGAGTGCACAGTCAGCAGCCCTGAGCCAGCTACAAGGAGAAGTCCCCCAGTGTCTGGCAGCAGTGCCCTTGTTTCTGTCCCTGTGGTAATGGCGAGGTCCCAGGTCCTTGGCTGCAGGAGGGGTGGCTGAGGTCAGAGCCACTGGCCTGGCCGGAAGTCCTCACACAGCCCCGCCCTTCTTGCATCCAAGGCCTGGCGCTGCAGGGGCAGCTGCTCCGTGGAGGGCAGGAAAGGCCTCTTTTTGGACAAATAAAAGCAAATGAAATAGGGTGTCAGGAAGGCTGGGAGGGGCACCTGGGAGCAGCGGGCAGCTCCGGAAGACTCAGGCAGAGGAGGCCGACAGTGGCTGAGTCCTTTAACTGTGGCGAATTTACTAGGCCTGACACTGACCTCCACAGCGTCTTCCCGCCAGGGCTACACTGCAGTCATGCTCATCGCCGGACACAGTCCACTCTCCCAGCCAGCACTCACCCCAGCTGCCCTCATGGCCCAGCCAGGATGGGCTGTAGCCAGGTGAGGTAGCTATGCAGCCCAGGCTCCCACAGTGCCCGTGTGCTGGCCCCACAGGCCGGCAGCCATGCTCCGCACCCCTCCCTGCCCCCAGCTGCCACGCCCTCTGTGCCACTGCATCACCCCACATTAGCCTCTGAGTGCGGCCTGCACTCCTGGAGTCTCAGCCCTTCCTACCTGGCAGCACCTGAGCCCTGGGATTCGCAGGTGAAGTGTTGGCTGTCACCAAGAGCAAAAAGAAAGAAAAACCACAGCCTTGAGATTCCAGCCTGTGGTTCCACCTCCCAGTGGGACAGGCGCTTCGAAGCACTCTGAGGAAACCCAGCTCACTGGCACACAGGTGCCAGGTAGGGTAGATTCGGCCTGGGGTGCCCAGCCCTCCTACATCCCCACAGTCTCCTCCCCCACAGCAGCGGGTCCCCAGCTTGGAAAGGGGTGGGCAGACAGGAAACAGAGTGAATTCTTTCCGAGAAACCAGCGATGCCCGCTGGTCATTTTAATTAACCATGGAAATGAGGTCTGTGTTTCCATTCTCATTAGGATGATTATTCTCTTTCCATGGGAACATCAGCTCCTGCGGCCTCAGGAGCCGAGCCTGGGGCCGGGCCTGCCTGTCTCCACTGGCTTGGTGGGGTGAACCCTGCAGCAAGACAGAGGCCCATCACAGGGGACTCAGCTGTCCTGCTGACCATGCCCAGGACATTTGCATGCCATTCACGCCCTCCCTCACTCATTCATCAAACACCGTGGAAGCCTCGGCAGGCCGGTCCCTATCAGACACCGGCTTTTTCAGGATATTGTTTTCCCACATTAAGTTCACATTACTCCCCAAGAGAGTCACAGAGAATGCAAACAAGGACTTCAGGGTCCGACAGTGTCCTGACTCTGCAGTTTGCAAAGAGAGTGACTTCAGGCCACTTGACTGTACCCCAACACCCTATCCTGTCTCAAAAGCGTCTTTCTGTCTTTGGCTTTTAGGTCAGGTGTTCACACTTGCCCGTGGGTGTTCCAGCCCTGCGGGTTCACCTATTCTGTGTCAGCACCGCTGGCTCCCAGGAGTCCTCTTTAGACCTGTCGGTTTTCAGGTGTTTGACCTCCTCGGAGCATCTCCAGTCAGCCACCCATTCGTTTTCTGTGACCTCCAGTCTCCCCGCGTGGAGCTCAGTCCTAGAGAGGCCGTAGCTTAGCTGGGTTCTGCGGGCCGGGCCTGTGTGGTGCCTGCCCTGCCCTGGCTCCCCGGCCCCTCGCCTACGGGGACCCCGTACCTGCCAGCTCACGGTTGGTCTGCAGGTTGTAGAACAATGGTTTGTGGTTTTACAGTCATTTCTGAATGCATCGGTTGGCATTATTTCTGCAGAAAATAACTTTTACAGAACTTTCTCACCAACTGTTTGGTAACCGTGCTATACTTTGCATCACAATCCTTCCCCTCCCCCTTTCTTCAATTTTCAGAATGAGGGGTTGCCGTGGCAACTGCCAATGACTGCGCTTTATCTTGTCTTCGAGTGTCCTTAGGAAATCATAACTGCTTTCAATCAGCGCCACTCACACTGCTTCTGATGCTCCGTAGTCTCCGCACCCCGGGCCTCCCGACGCAGACAGCTTCTGCCGTGCAGCCCGCAGCCCCCTCCAGCTGGCCCTCTGGGCTCCCTGCCTGGGAACCACGCTTTGCCATTTTCCCAAAATCCCTGATTCTGTTTTAGTGGGAAATTGTGTCTGGAGAACATAATGGAGATGCGGTGGTACTCGTTTCTCCTACTTCGAAAGTTCCGGGCTTTTTACTGGAGTGGAGGGAATACACATACGGAGTTTTAAACAGAGAAACACGTAATCAGTTGATACTGATATTTCCAGTCTAGATTCAGGACTGCTGGGCTTTGCCTAACTTCTGCTTCATGCCGGACAGAGGATTTCATTCTGCTGGCAATCCTGACTCCAAGGACATCCACTGTGACTGCTGGATGTTTTACCATGGGCACATAAGATCGTTCAGAATAATAGCAGCATTCCCGCTAGCAACAAAATCGGCATGTGGGAATCTCCGACTTACGCACATTTGAGCTGTGAACTTCCACAGATGGGAGCAGACCTCGAACTCTGAAGATTTGTAAATGCAGACAAATCTCAGGCATCACCGCAGCTGAGCTCTGTGGGCCGTGGTGCAGGGTGATTGTCTACAGCAGCGCGGTGCTCCATCAGAGCCCAGAGTTCGGAACCAAGCGGAAAAGCAGGACTGATGTGGAGGGGTCATCGGGAACACCGAGCAATCACCATGGCAACGAAAGTGAGCCTGGTGGAGAGACTGGACCAATGGCTGCAGTGTTTGTGTGTGTGTGTTTGATATCTTTATTGTTTTGATTTCTACATTGTCCATTTGTATCAAAGGTGAGTGACTTACGAATGAACCTAACCTACGGACCCTGCCCCAGAGAGGAACTTGTTTGAATTTCAGGGATTTGCCCTGTGGCCCTTTACACTTCAGAGATGTTTCTTTGAAAAGGTGCGATTGGGGAATTGACCTTTGAGTCAATTACAATAATAATTCCTTTTATCCGTGTGTGTATGCCTCCAAATCCAAATACCGCGCATTTTCAACTTGTTTCCAAATTTCATGGTTTTATTTTGCTTTTGATTCAATCTTCAAGAATGATTTAAAGTTTATGTTGTTTCAAAATCAAATCTCTACAATGAAGTGTATTCCAAGAGCCCTTCTCCTCTTTGGTACCCTGTCTCCGGAGGTGACTATTCAATCTGTTTCTAATTTAGGGCTTCGTTTGTTTTCTTCCATCTCTCCCTTTCTAAAGCAGTTTATTTTTGGAGTGTGACTCTGTTCTTTGTGGCTTCATTTGGATACATGCTGTGATCACCCTGCAGAAGGAAGAATCCCTCCCTCCCTCCCTCCTCTTGTCACCGCTGTCCTGGTGTGTAGGTGCCAAAGAGGACTCAGCTGTGCTCTCAGGTGGGTTGCAGACTTTGCCCATTATTATTATCCGATGCATAAAGATTGGACATTCGTAAGAAAATAGTGCAATCTAGTAGATGTGTTAAGCCACCACCGTCTGTATATGTGCTCCCAAACTGGTTGTAATTTAGAGACTGCAATTATCTTGGTTACTTTTCTTGTTGCACCCACAAGTTAAAAGAGGAAAGGTTTATGTCAGCTCACAGTTTGTGGAGGTTTAAGTCCACAGTGAGCCACTCCAAGGCAGGGCAACGGGGTAGGAGAGAAACAGCCCAGGCAGGAAGCAGCCAGCTTTCCGTCTCTCTCCCTTTATAACCCATCAGGCTATAAACCTACAGATTGGTGCCGCCCATACCCAGGGTGGGGCTTCCCCTGTCCACACAGGACTATGCTAATTCCAGTCAGTGGCCTAACTTAGCACTACACACCCTTAATCCCAGTGTCACACCTCCCGTATCCAGCCCGCTCTGAAAAAACCCATGTGAACGGTGATCCCCATGGGGCAGGACCTTTGTCTCCTCAATCTCTCCTCTGAGCTCAGCTTGCAGCCATCACCTGGAGAAGGCCCTGGGTGTGGAGGTGGAACAAGACCACTCAGCTAAAAACTCTTCTGGCGGTGCTGTCCACTCTGGGAACAGTGACCCCGAGAGCAGTGGGGGCCCTGCCTGAGAGCTGAGAGATGGTGTCTACCAGGAGTATGGGGAGGTCCAGCCCAGTCTACACACTGGGCCCATGAGGGGGGACAGCTTTGATTCCAGCTCCCAGCCACGGTGTTCAGGAGCTGCTGCTGGAGGCTGTTACATCTCCATGCCCGGGGCAACTGGTTAGTGCCATGTGACTGGGTCCCACCTGTGCCTTGGAAGGAGACCTTCGAGGTAGGAAGACAAAAGCCCAGTTCTTTACTTCTACCTCCTTAGCTGACAACAAGCCAAGGTGGCCCCGACCCCAGCGACCTCACAGCCTCAGGCGCAGACCCCTAGGCCCCTGAGTCACACTGTGGAAGGTCCCCAGGAGTGGGAAAACCCTGCCTCTTGCTGCCCATGGTCTCCGTTTCTCTATCAGCCCAGTCTGTTCCCCTCCCTCCTGGATAAGTTGCTCATCGGCACAGAATTCCATGTGGAATCCCTGGCATTTCCTAACTCACCTTTTATGTACAGGAAAATTCCACTGCATCTCCTGGCACTGTCCTGAGTGCGAGCTTCTGTCCAGCTGGCTCTGTCCCCCAGCAGATGGAGCTCCTCACAGGTGAGGCAGTCGCCTCCAGCCTCCAGCACAGCCATGCTCAGAGTTGCTACAGAAAAACATGAAGCAAGGTCCTTACAAATGAGGATGATGTTACTGGACAGGATCTTCTGACTCGGAGGAGGTAGAACACCAGCATACAGCAAGCACACCCACAAATCAGCCTGGGGACAGCAGCAGGGAGGTTACCTGCTATGGTGAGTACCTGTGTCTACTTGAGAAGTCTGGAAGCTTAACCAAGTGACTCAGCGGCTCTTTCTCCTGAGTGCAGAGGACAAGCAGTTACAGTCCTAGGATATTGTTCACTGTGTCAGTCTGAGAAGGTCAGAACTTTAACTGATTAATTGGGGGTCAGGAGCCCTAGTTTACAACATCCTCAGCATATGAAGGAGGAGGGCACCAGAGGATGCCCTCCCAGGGGAGCTACGTCCACCCCTGGGGAGCAACCTGCATACAATAAAAAGCAAATGAGGCACCGATGGCTGGTGCTTCCCTAACCCTAACCCTAAGGAGCTCTGGTCTTCACCTTCAGCTTGGACCTTGTCTCCTGGCTTCTGGCACAGACTGCTCCGCTTCTGCTTGGGACTCTTCGGCCTTTGTCAGAGAACCTTCAGCCTTCTGCTGTAGATTCTTCAGTGTTCCATGGCAGACCCATCAGCCTCCTGATACAGACCCACCATGGGCAGCAAGAGAGGGGGTTCTCCCACTCCTGGGGGCCTTCCATAGTGTGACACAGGACACTGCGGTGAGCTCCAACCTTGAGCTGCACCCTCAGCCTCCGGCGTGCAGACACCCCCCCCCCCGCCTGCTCCCTCATTGCCTCTGTGGCTGACCATCGTAAGCCGATCTTGTGATTTCTTACAATTTGTATATTTTGTGTTGTATCTGTTTCTCTAGTAACCCTGACTGATACAGTGCCTGCAGTGCTATCTGCAGGGAATCAGCACTGAATGAGAGTGGATCAAGCTCCTCTCTGAGTGAGGCAGGTTTTATTGACTTGCTGGAGCAGCTAACATTGGTCATTTCCATTGGCCAAGGGCACAGATTCAGTGTCTTTCCTCTTGTGACCATTAATTGGTCCTAAAGAACTTGTCCTAGCAGCTCTTGGAGTTCTGTGCAACTGTGTAGCACACGTCACTTTGAGGGTTTGGGCTTTGTGATGGAGCAGGGCGTGGGCTGGGGTGGAGGCGATGGGAAAAGAAAGAGAGGAGAAAGATGGAAACACGTCCCAGACCCCAGAGGTGCTCAACAGTCTACATGCCGAGCTGAGGTGCAGTGTGAAGAGTGTTGCCCGGTATCCCCTTCCCTGATCATTCGTCCACCAGACATCTGCGGGTCCAGGGAAGAAAGAGCCCATGCTTCCAGAAAAAGTGGAAGGAACCAGGCAGCGGTGATCACAACCCTGGGATTGTCTCGTGGATGCTCTCTTCAGCAAGGACAGTGGAAGCCGACAGTGACCCCAAAACGTGGTGAATGTCTACATGAAACAGTTATTACGGGAGAAGACCCGTTGCCCTTAACCCCGCTGAGAGCTCTCCTCTCCCCCTCGTATTGAATACACTTCCCCATCGCTCTTGCCATGTTCTGCAGTGTGTGTTCTGAACACGTGTTCTTGCGGCTGCCCACTGGCCTCTGCCTGCCTCCCCGCCCCGCCCACCTCTCCCTCACCCCGCACTCTGCCTCTTGTCAGGGCATCTCCATCCTGGGCAGCAGGCCACCCCAACCCCCCACTCTGGGGCAGTTTCTCCCAGCCACTCTGGAATTCTGAGTGCAATAACAGGGACACCTGGTGTCACTGAGCAGGGACTTAGGCGCAGTTGGGGACACAAATCACAGATGGACTTGGGCCCATCTCCCGGAGCAGCAGGGGCATTTTCCAGTAATGGAGGACACAAGGTCGGGCTGGACGTGCCCACCTCATGCATGGATCTTAGCTCAACCTAACGCAAATACCAACCAAGTATCCAGGAGAGGCCTAGGCTGCTCCTGGTGGGAGTGGGGGCAGCTGGGGAGTAGGCAGGTCAGCTGGGGTCCCTGTGGCACCCCCAAGGGAACAGGCTGAGGAGCTCAGGCGGTGTCATCTGCTCCATGTCTGCTCAGTTCACTCAGTGTGCTGCTGCCTTCCGTCCCCACCGAGGTGGTACACATGGCAGGAGTTCCTTCTTGTCATGGCTGAAGAGTAATCCTCTTTGTGTGTGTGTGCAAGTGTGTGTGTGCACATGCATGTGTATGTGACATTTTCCCACCCCGTCTCCCATCACAGACCTCAGTGCTCCCGTGCCTCAGGTATGCTGGTGAACTCCACAGTGCACATCAAAGGCAGATACCACCTTGAAGGGTGCATTGCAGTTGCCTAAATATGCATGCAAATACATCTGATCTGAGTTTCTTAATTATACCCAATAACACTGAGAGGGAGGAGGCAGCAAGATGTGAAAATGGGACAAATCAACCCCAGAACGATCTTGATCCTTCAGATGCCCCAGGCTGAGGATGAGGGACCAGGGTGTGACCCACCCTCCATCGGTGCCCTCAGGAACCCTCTCCACCCTTGAAATTATGGAACAGCCAAACACCTTGGGTCACGTGGGTTACATCTAGTGACAGTTAGCATATGAGAAATTAATGCTGAAATATGCTTGAAGTGTTCGTTTATTTCTTAATTTAAAAATTTGCAATAAGCCCACTACATATAAACATAACCTATTTTAATAAAGTTAAATATTTTCCAAAACAAAGTGCAAGTTTGCGAGACAAGCAACCTTTTCTCTTCCTTTTTAATATTTCTGTACATCTCCTTAGTGCCTGGTTTAATAGAAGACAGATGGATTCTCATGTTCCTTCTGCATTCAGATTCCTGCAATATGTTATTTTGGGTGAGATGCCTCAGATTTGGCCCTGCACAGATCCAATCTATAGTAGAAAAATCATAGAGCATTTAAATAGGCTTTTCAGATGGTTAGAGCTGTGATGCAGGGGAGTTTATTGCAGGCCAGTGGCAGGACAGGCCTGCTGTCTCATCGGGGATCTTTCTTACCATACAGCATTAACTTAAAATCATTCACAAAGTCTATCAGTGAGCTGAGCTGATATTTGTGCTGTGGCACTTTGGACCATGAATGTCCCCCAAGGCCATAGGTTGAAGGCGAGGCTCCATCAGGTGGTGGGAATGGTTTTGGGTCCTTTGGAGGATGCACTTGAGGGGGACAGTGGACCCAGGCCCTTTTCTTGCTCTCTCTCATTTCCTGGCCATCATGTGGGCACTGTCACACTCCTCCCAGGGTGCACTGCCCTGCCACCTGCCCAAGTGACACAGACCGCAGGCTGGGTCCATTGAAGGCCGAGCCAATGCGAACCTGTTCTTCCAGAAGTTAGCAATCACAGGCCTTTTAGATGGTGCTGGAAAGCTGACCACACGCATTCTTTCAAGTCTAAGGTCGTCCCATGAAGAGCACGGCCCACCCACCTGTAACTTAGACGGAGGTACAAGTGTCCTTCCTAGGTGGGCACACCTCCTCGTTTCGTGACGGAGCACACCGTGTACTTCCTGCCACACAGAGCACAGTGAGCACCCCCGGGGGTCAGAGGCAAACGGCGTTAGTGTCTGTCACCACTCGTCAAGGACGCTCCTGCACAAACTTGTGTTCTTTCCTCCTATCTAATTCTTCTGCTTGTCATCTTTCATTTACCATCCCGGCTGCAAGGTGGTGGGGCAGAGAAACCCCGTCCTCACCCCCAGCGGGCACCCTTGTATACTGCCCTGAGAAAGGCAGGCGCCTTCTGGTAAGATCAGGAGAAGAGTTCAGCCCCACAAATACCCTGGGATCTTTCTCTGGAGCCTCCAGAGGAGGAGGCGGTGTGAGAAGCCCTGCCTTGAGGGCCCCAGGACAGCAAGGATCTCAGCATCGGACTGGTGTTGTTATAGGAGTATCGCTGCTGCAGCTGAACCTTGGGGTCCCCTGCTTGTCTTGGGTGTGCTGGCCCACAGAGCTCTTTCTGAGATAGACGCTGGCCAGGTCACCTAGCCAGGCATCTGTGCAGCACGACACTGCCCAATTGTTCTAATCCAGGACCCTCCACTGGGGCCCAGGCCGGGCAGTCTGTGTCCCTACTCTCTGTCCTGGACCCCACTCAGGCCACACTTACTTCATGAGCCCCTGTTTCCTTGCAGGCACTGGGGCAAAAGGAAGAGATGTGGAGAATTCCAATAAAGGCTTCCGAGGGCTCGCGATCTCATGGGAGCCAGAGCGAGAAGCAGCATCTAAGATCAACTGCAAGACAAAACCCACGGCAGGACCTGGTGCTGAGCAAGGGTGGGGGCGGAGGGAACACAGTCCATTCGGGGAAGACCCCTCCCAGGCACACAAAGTGGGGAGATGAGCTGCACATTGGCTCGGGATGTAAACTGGCAGAGCAGGGGACCCTCTCTACCCACTGCACCCTGCACCCCATCCTGTCGTTTATTTTAGGGAGTAGCAGGTGCCACCTCCAGCCCAGTACAAGATGTGCAAGTCTCCAGACTTCTCCTCTCCTTCTCTCCCACCCTGAGCTCAGGTGCCCTGTGCCCGGGCAGGCTGCGTGTGGCTGCCATGGCTCACATAGGCAGGATCCCACAGAGGCTGCCCACCCCCTCAACTTGCTGCCTGCGGGGAGCACCGGCAATGGGCTGCTCCTCCGGACACTGAGCTCATCTGTGTGCATGAGGCTGGGTCACTGTGTCTGGATGATTCGGCTGTGGGCCTGGGATTCAGGGCCGGGCGCGTGGTCTAAGTTCCGTTACTTCCTATCTGGGCTGTGGCCAGGGCTGCAGAGGAAGCTTTACTCCCAGCCAACCCCATATCTCTGCCTGGGCTCACCAGCCCTCCAGGGTATCTGTGCCAGCCAGCTTTCCCCTCATTGGGCACAGTACTGAACATCCACAGTTAAATGAACAGAGGGCTGTTTCACTGCAGTTTCATAGGGTTCGGGTCCTGCTCCATGGGCCTGGCGGAAGGAAGCTGCTCACTTCATGGTGGCCAGGAAGCAGAGGGGGCAGGGCCATGAACCAGGGGTGAGGACACACCCTTCCAGGTCACACCCCAGTGACAACCTCCAGCAAGCTTCGGCGTCTGAACAACACATTCAGCTCTGAATTCAGTGATGGATGAGTCCACTGGTGAGCACAGTGCCCCCATCCAACCTCAAAACCCTCCAAAGCCCTGGCCTCTGGACACATGAGATGGGTCAGGGGCACTCTAGATCTGATCCATGGCTTTCACTGAAGGTTAACAACACATAGTAAGCCCACAAGTGTCTCGGTGCAGATCCCTGGTGATTTTCTCTGTGTTCACACCCACATATTCATGGCTCCCAGTAAATCAGCATCTGGAATAGCCAGTGTCTCTCCAGCCCCGACCCTGTACCCCTGTGAGCAGAGCTGGGTGCTGGATTTGAACCGCCTTGTGGACTTGGGCTGTGTGCACCTGGTGTCCTTCCCTCAGCACCCCGACCTCAGCTCTGCCTCAGGGATCCACAATTGGAGTCTGCTCCTGGGCACCGCTCCACAGTCCCTCAACACTCGCCCCCTGAGGGAGGATGTCTGCCTGGTCACCACGCCCCTGCTTCCCTGCCAGGGCCAGGGCACAGGCAGCGATGTTTGCAGAAGCAGTGTAGCAGAGATGCAGACCCAGCGCGGGGTTTATGGAGTCACAGTGGCCCGGGGTGCACAGTCCATGTGCAGGCAGCAAAGCTCAAGTCTCAAAAACAACAACATACACTCAATTAAAACTTCACAGCATACACAGACACGCTAATCATGTGAGAGAGATGTGAGAAAGAAAGGGGTGTGAGACCAAAAGAGATGAGCCCAGGAGAGGCAGTCGTCCCAGGGTCCTGCACCAGCTCAGTCCCAGCTCAGCCACTGTGGACCCCTCTGCCCCAGGAGGGAGTCCTCAGCCAGGACGGCCCCCTTGCTCATGGAATCTCAGAATGAGCGTCCCGGGTCACTGGGAACAATGACTTCCTGAAACAGTCAGCTGTCGCGTGCCCCTGGGCGTCTGCCTGGGGTCTCCTGCCCTACACAGCCCTTGCGCCACTTCCCAGTTAGCAGCAGCTCTGGTGCACTCAGGGCAGGCGGCCTTCCCACCTAGCCCTGCCCCGGGTCTGCCTCTCCTTGGATCCTGGCATCTGTGTGCCAGCCCTCTCCCCTCTCTCCTCATCCCTCCATTGGTCTTGGATTTCCAAGGCTGAGGGCATAGGTCTCAGCCAGGACTCTAGGAGCCCAGGTGGGGGCCCTCAGTGACAGCCCAGAGACTCTGACAGTCGAGAGGGAGAGGATGGTGCAAATCTAGCCATGGCTCAAGGACAGCTAGGCTCCAGGGGTCTTAAAGGAGAGTGAGGCCAGACCTGGCTGCCTGGAGGCTGGGGCCTGGGTGGAGCTCCCCCTCCTGCTGCCGCAGAGAGCTTCGGACAGACGCTGACCTCTGGGCAGCCACAGCTCCGAGGGGGCCTGCGGAGCAGCTCTCAGTCATCTCTGTCCATCCTGGCTGATTTTCACTTGCAGCTTTGGTTCCCTGCTCCAACCTGACTCGGTCCTACATTGTGCCCTGGTTCACTCAATCTTCCACCCCGGACAGAATCAGGGACGTAAACATGTCAGCAAAACTGCCCTGGGAGACTTCGGGATCTTCTCAGGGCAGCTTCTCATGGGCAGCTTGCTGTCAGGACCTTGTGGAGCGGGCAGCTGGGGAGGATGTTGACAGAGACTGGGCTTTGTCACAGAGCATGTTTGCAGCGCCAATGGGCACTGGCTCATTGCCTGGCAGGCCCTCTGCCCTCTGAGCTGCAGCTCCTCCCTCCTGGGCGAGCAAGAGCTGGGCAGAGTGTCCAGGGCACGCCGGTGTCTGTCATCTTGGAGCAGATTCCCCAGGCTCTAGCAGATTACCCCAACTGTGAAGCGTTCTTGTTTTAAGATGTGTCTTAAAATTTATCCTGCGTTACCCCGGAGGGCCGTCCACTCCTCATCCCTGTGCTTATTTCCCCCGTGTATGCTGGCGAGGAGAGGCCACGTGACCACTACAGTTCCTCTGTATTTTCCCCCGCATGTATTTATTGATGCAGTCTCTTTGAAAAATTGAGATCCATTTGGTTTAGGGCCAAATAATAACTTAGCTGAAACAGAACGTGCTTTTAGCACCACTTGATGTCCGGCGACACGGCTTGAACTCAATTAAGCCGCTTCTTGGACACCTTTCCATGTGGGCTCCGTAATGGAAAGTGGAGTAAATGAAAGAGCAATCAGTGTAAATACGGAGAATGGACAGTCTCATAATCATCAGATCATTGTGGAAATTAAGAAGCAGGCGCGCGGGCCGCCACTTCCCCGTGACATTCCGCTGGGCGACGCAGACCTGAAACGGGCGCTAATTAAAATTGTGCAGTAAGGGATCGATGGAGTTTGATTTCCTTGCAGAATCCAGATGTGAGAAGGTGCCGTCCTTGTGGTCATGGTTAATTTTCTTATTGGAGTTCAAAGGTATAGAGACCGGGGCTTTTACTGATAAATGGCTGAGCACTTATGTGCACACTAATTTTACTGGCCATCCAGGCACGGCCATGGATGGAATTAGATGCATTTTTCATCATCCGAGAGCCTCGGAAGAGCAAATGGCTTTCAAGGCCATAATGAGGCAGGGAGAGCTTCTCTGCAGTCCTGTTCCTCACAGCCAGTGTGTGCCACCATGAAGGCTGGAGGGGCCGGGCCCAGCTGTCTTCTGGCTGTCTTCTGACCAGCATGGGTCCCGGGTGCCCTGGAGGACCCCGGAAGGGTAAGCCCCTGCTTGCCCAGAAGGAGCATAAGTGAACTCCGCTGCCCTGAGCTCGGTCATCCGTCTGAAAGGTGGGAGCCAAGCTTCTTCGTGCAGGCTGAGCATGAGACCAGGGTGTGAAGCTGGCAGAGCCACAGCACCCGCATGCTCAGGGAGAGGGCACCACGGCCACTGGCACTGCTGCTGTGCACACAGAATTCCCCGAGGGTCCAAGTCCTCCACACTCCTCCCCCTGAGGGCCAGCACTTTCACAGGAACTCTCGGCTTCCATCTCTGAGGATGGACGAGGTGACCCCCAGGTCTCTGGCCGCCTGCTTGTGCAGAGTAAGCGCGTAGTCCTCTCAGGTGCTGGACCCCCACCTGACTGCAGGACAGGCATCTCAGGGAGGATTTGCCTCAGAGCCACAGTGTGGCCATGTTCACACATTCCTCTCCAGGGGGTGGGGACACCAGGGACCAGCTTGGGGGAGGAAGGGAAGCCCCCGTGTGCAAGTGAGAGTGTGGGGGCCCGAGGAGCAGCCGTCCCTGCTGCGGAGGGGCACAGACACTTCCAGTGCTGCTCACAGGGAGGGCACAGGGCTTCACAATCCGGCCGCACTCTCCTGCCTTCCTCACCATCATTTTTTGTGCCTCCCGTGGCTGAGCCCAGCTGGAAGGCAGGGGACGGCAGCCAGTGGAAGGTCTGTGCAGATCAGCCAGGGACAGAAGAGGAAAGGGCTGGGGCGCAGAGCTGGGGGCTCTGGGGAACAGGGAGCATGGGGCCTGGACGCGGCCCCCACTGAAGCTCTCTGTGCACTTTCTCCAGGGAGCACAACACGGGGCTGTGGGCACAGGGCGGCCATGCACAGCCCGCACAGCCAGTCCTGGGCCTGCTCACTCTGCACTGCTGCCTGCCAAGGGCTGAGGCTTCTCAGTGTGATTCTGCCTGCCCTCAGCACTGGGCGTCCTGGGAAACACACCTCCTGCACACCCGGGGCCAGCGGAGGCCCTGACAGTCTCGGGGGAGGGAGAAAACAGCTAGGCTCCTAACAGAGAGGCAGAACCATGGATCGGCCGTCTTGGGGGTCTTGCAAAGGCCCAACTTTGATGCAGGTGCTGGAAAGGAACAAAGGGATGAATGGCAAAGCCCGGGCTAGCCTGGCACCGAGCTTGCTAAAAGGGTGGAGGTCCTGGAGTCCCCAGATGGGAAGACAGCCATAGCCCAGGGTGGCCTCAGTCCCTGAGAGCCAGGCTTAGCTCTGGGAGGGAGAAAGAGAGACAGAGAGAGAGAGGAGGGCAAGCTTCTGCCTCTGGGGTAGGCCACAGGCCGGGCCCCATCCCCTTGCGGTGTGTCCCTGCCCTGTTTTCCTCCGTGGTTGTCTGGCTCTGTCGCTAGGGCTCCATAAGAGGCAGAGCTCCATGGTGGGAGCCGGAGCAGAGGCCCCTGCTCACCTCGCGGCTACTGGGAAGTGGAGAGGGAGGGCAGAGGAGGAAGGAAAGGAGCGGGGATGAGAGGAAACCCTGAAATAGGCACCCCTGGGACCACTGCTTTCCAGGGCCTGCCCAGATTCCTCCTCCCGTGGGCCGTCGGACTCAGCTCCGTCAGCGGGTTCACCGGGGTGAGGGCAGAGTTGTCACAATCCTGGCTGCTCCTTTCCACAGATTCCTCCCTAAAGTAGGGAGGTGCAGGGCAAGGTGGTCATCCACTGGCAGGGTAGGATCGGGTGGGGAGAGGTGGGAACGGACCGCCCCTGAGAGCCTCCTGTCCAGCGATGGCCACCATGCCACAGAAAGAAGCCACATAACTCAGCTGCAGGGCCCTTGCAGGGCCATGCATCGGTGTGATGCCTGATCTGGGGTCCTGTGGCCTGTGCTAATGGGCTCTGGGGCCTCAGAGCAGTTGTCTGAGCTCATTGTGCTGGGGTTTCCCTGACTGCCCTTGCCCTTTCCTGTCTGAGATGACATCATGAGGACAAGTGAGGTCATTGCTGCACAAGCATTTCAAACCCTGAGAAAGAAAAGCCGCTGTAGACCTTACTGCAGGATGAAGCTTCCCGCTCACCTTTGGTGAAGGCTCATCTGTTTCCCCAGGGCAGACTTCCCTGGCTGTTCTCGCAGCAAGCGGGAGCCTTGAGGAGTGTGACACAAGCAACCTCCAGGTCCTCAGGACCAGCTTAGAGCCCCCTGTAGGAAACCCCTGGGTTCTCAGTGGGGTGTTTGCAATTCCTCCTTCTGGGGTGGGGTCCCCAGGGTCCATGGCACCTCGCAGATAGGTCTATTCCATTGTGGGACTAAGGGAGCCCAGAAACCTGCTGAGCAGGAGTCCCCAGCTGTGAGACTGGTGCTTTTCCCTGTGTGGGATTGAGCCTTGGGCACCAGAAGCCTAAGAACTCACCCCCGCCCATGGGCGGGGATGCCGGAGGTGGAGGGTGGGGGCGCGGGGTGTGTGGTGGACACCACAGGCTTTGCCATGGGACAGCTCAGCCCAGCCGAGGGCAGAAAGACACAAGTACGCAGACTGCTACAGGCAGCGGGACGAGATTGTGGCACTGCGGGGAGAGACAAGTGCCTCAGAGAAACGGCTGCTGGGAAAGCATACATGCTGAGCCAGGCTGGGGGCGGGGGCGGGGAGGAAGAGGCCTCCCAGCCCAGCCCAGAGGAGCCTTGGCCATTGTGGCGATTAGACCCCTGGGTGCTCGGGTGTGCACGGAAATGCCTCATGGGAGTGTGGAGGCCACAGAAAGGCAGGACTGGGGTCAGTCACAGGCAGATGGGAGAGCCAAGTTCGCAGGCCACTTTCTGCAGGGCCACCTTCTCTGCCGTGTGGGGTGAGGGCACCAGCCCTCTCAGGCCGCCATGAAACCTCACGGGTGACTGTCAGTGCCCTCCTGACAACCAGAGCCCACAGCCCACATGGGCACTCGTGGCGAGGATTTCTTGTGGGCGGGTCCGTGCAGGGGAGCCTGAGAGTCCCCGGTGTCCATGCCGGGTGCAAGCCAGGGACAGCCACAGAGCCTGGGCTGGAACCGCATGGCTCCCACTCCTACCAGGCCAAAAGCTGCTGGCAAAGGTAGCAGGGTCCACAGACCTGAAAGCAGGGAGCCCTGGGCCTAGGGTGGCAGGGGACAGTGCCCTGCTCAGGAAAAGGGAGGTGGCCTTCTGCACCACGTGCTCTGTCCCAGCCCTGGATGAAGCTGGTGACATGGTCCACACCTCATCGGTCTCTGCCACTGCTGGTCTCTGCTCCTCACAGACTCACCCAGAAAGCACCTCCTGCCAGCCAAGAAGGCAGCCTTTGAGCCCGTCGAGGTGGCTCAGGACAGTAACCAGCACTGAGCCCATCTGCTGCCCTCTGTCCCGGCGGCTGTCTTGGTGCTGGCTGTGCAGGCTGCGTGGGTCTTGGGTAGGAAAATAGAGCTTCATCCGCCCCTGGCTTCTGCAGCTTTGGCCCTGGTTCACAATGACTTTGAAGTGGCCTTGAGGGGCTCCAGGGGGCCACAAGTGTGGGCCACAACCCCAGGGGGAGGCTTCTGACTCTGTGTCCAGGCCCCGGCTCTGAGATGCAGGCTGAGCTGCCTGTTCCTCTGGAAACACAGAAGCTCGGGTTTCGCTCCAAGTTCTCTCTTAGATGCCTTCTCTCCCTCCTGCGACCTTTGCTGAACTACTGACACCCCGTCCGTCACCGCACTCCAGCTCTGCCTCCTGTGGGATTCTGTGCCTGAATGTCGCTCTCTGCCTGAGACTTCCCCACGTGGGCCCTGATCCCTCCTGCCCTGCAGGACCCACCATGACCTTCACCGCAGCCATGATTACCTCCCTCATCACCAGTGCCACGAGCTGGCGACACGGGCTCTTCACAAATCATTCTGATTCTTAAAATTTCAGTCCTCAAATATGAAAACCCTGAGGGGCACGGAGGGAGGGCAGGGATTTTCACAGGGCGCAGAAGGGCTGGGCTTTGAATTCAGATTGCTCTGGACCAGCGGCCACATCCTTACCCTGTGTCACAACACTGAAGCCTCTCATCCATTCACTTAGCAAAAAATCATCAATAAATATCCTGGGAGAAGCCCAGGCTCGCCTGTGCACTCACAAAATCTTAGAACAGTGAGTTTTAATAACCCTACTTATTTATTTTTTTACAGCCCACTAGTTGGTTTTGTCAAGTTGACACCAATACATGCTTATTCCTGAACATGCTGCCCAGATACAAAAGCGTTTGAAGTGAGTCTTAGATGGATGGACAAATGGACAGGTGAACGGCAGGAGCAGTGGTTGATCTTTGGGTCAGTGGATGGGTGGGTGGGTGGGTGACATGGGACAGACAGGCAGACAGCACGATGGGTGGCGGATGGTTGATGGATGGGGGAAATATCAATGGATAAAGATGTGACTCTAGAACCTCAGCGGGTAAGGGATCTGTTTTTTTTCTGACAATTCATCTTCTCTGGGGCACTTCCAAGGACAGAGAGCTTGTAAGGAAGATGTTCCCTGGTGGAAGGTAGCAGCTCCCAGGAAGTCCCTCTTCTGAGACCACGCCTTGCTGAGGCCCCTTGCAGGCAGGTGGTGGTGGTGCCCTGTGTGGGTTCTGTGAGGCTCCCGCACGCCCTTAGCCCTCTGCCTGTGTTTGCAGCTGTGACTCAGCAAGAAGGCTGCTTCTCGGCTCCCAAGGGAACGCCTGTCTGCCCTGTACCTCTTCGCACTCCTCCGCCTGAGGAGGAGCCCAGAAGCATTGTGATCTGTCCATCTGTCCCTCGGCAAGAGGCTCAAGAAAGGCATCAGATCCACGCTTCGGTGGCCAGGCTGAATTCACAGAACCATGGATGTGGACTGTACCACACTCCCTGCCTCAGCCTCAGACCCAGCATGCACGTGGGCATCAACTGACCGCCAGAGCCCACTGTCCAGGCCCTGCTGGCGCCTCCTTCCCTTCCTGAGCTCCTGTCCTTGGACACTTCTCCTACCCCTTCACCATTCGTGTCACCCGCAGCAGAGTCTGGGATGGTAAAGAAAACTGTGGGGTGGCCAGTGCGGCTTCTCTGGTCAAAGCGCATGGCCGAGTTACCCCTGTGTACCCGAAATGCAGATGTAGCCATGTGTCCTGCACTCTCCTGTGCACCTGGACTCTGAAGGTGAAGCCAGCTCTGCAGATTGGGCCACTCAGAGCACCAGAGGTGCTGGGCCCCAGCAGGTTCCACTGGTCTGGAGATGTTTCAAATCTTCCTGTGCTTCACAAATAGTGGGAGGGAAGACAGCAGGTGGCCCCCAGGGTGGAGTCCAGAGCCCCTCCTGGACGGCCAGCCGTGTCCACTGCACGCGTTCTGTGGTAAGTGCTGGGCTGTGTGCCTGTCACGGTGCTGTCCAAGATCAGGTGCTTCTGCCCAGGCCTGTTTGTCTCTGGGGAGGGAAACCCCTGCGCCGTGGGCCTGTCCACCCTTCACCCTGCTCTGCAGGGCACATACGCACATGGGCAGCCGCCCCACCCACCGCTCATCTCCCCAGGGCCCCACCTGCCCTGGCCTGCTGAGCCTGCTCTGGGCGTCAGGTGTGGGAAGCACCCCTGCTCCGCATGAAGAGGGACTCAGGCCTGGGGTATCTCGGGAGGCTCATCCCTCTGACGCTGTCCTCAAAAAGCCAGCTCTGGAATTGTGGGAATCAGGACAGCCCATGTCATCAGTGCAGCAGGGTCCCCGCTGCCACATGGTCCAGGAGAGACTCTCTGTGAGGCCCAGGACTTCTGAACTCAAGCTTGAGCCTCCTCTCCAGCAAGTCTCAGCTCAGGCTTGGTGTTCTGACCCTGTCCTCAGTCTCTGGCCAAGACACTTTAGGGAACAGGACAGCATATGGTCACCACGCTGACTGGGGCCACAGCCAAACATCCCTGACAACTCTGGACTGCTAGGGTGACCTGATTAGGCAAGATGGATGGCCAAGCGCTGTCCCCATGCAGGCCCAGGCCTGCCCTCAGCCCCTGACAAGTGCCTCTGATCACTCCAGTGGCCAGCGTGGTGGTCACAGGGCCCGCACCAGCCTTGTTAGGGCACAGAGCAGCAGATGTCAGGACCAGCTGGCGGGGCCGCTGACTCCCTACTCTGTCCTCCATCTCCATGGCATGGCAAGGTCTTACTCTGCGGAGATGGGCATGCCTGGAGCACTCTCCCAGCCATGGCTCACAGAAGCGAGGCTCTGTCTCAGCAAAAGTGTGACTGATGGATACAGGAACTGGATCCTGGTTGTACTGCCTGGCGTCAGTGTGGCTGTGCAAACATCACCTGCTCTGAGCTTTGGCCTTGTCACCTGTGAAAGACGATCACAGCACTTTCCTCCGAGGCAGGGCATGGACTGTTGATAATCTAGACTCTCCAGCAGGTAGAAAGAGAATAGTCCAGCATATTTAGCCTGTGAGTGGGGTTGGGCTGGAGCCCCGGATTTTCTTTTTGGGTCACCTTAACATGGTTAGCCATCCTAAGCTGAGACCCAGAAGATACACAGACACAGCCATGGGAAAGGAAGGTCAGCCCCAGGTTGAGTGGCCAAGCCCCAGCTTCAGTCCAAACAGAGGACAGGCCCTGGGGGTGGTGCTGAAAACCCAGGCTGGAACAAGAGAGCGGGGAGCTCCTGGTGTCACTTTGCACTGGGGATTTGGATGCCATCAGTGGTGAAATATCTCCATCCATGGAGGAGCTCAGTTTCTGTGTTGTTGGAGCATGCGTTGCATCCACGCATACTGGCTCGCCCACCTATGAATATCTGCTGCTGCCAGTGCCTATTCCACAGCCAGGTTGACTCCACCATGAGCTGCCTGGATGGAAACTTAATCTTACAGCGTGTTTGTGCAAATCTGGTGAGCTCGTCACCCTCCCCAACTGCGCTGCCTCTTCCACTCACAGGGGCTATGCAGTGGAAAGGGAGGAGGAAGGAGGCATCCTGCTGGCCCACTCCCTGTCTGCCTGCTTCCCGTCTGCCCACTCACGCTGGGACCCAGGTCTCCTGCCTTGGGCCAGGACTTGCATCACCAGCTGCCCTCAGACTGGGACTGGAGCTCACCCCACCAGCTCTCTGGACCCCAGCAGGCGATGGTGGTAGCCATCCAGATTCAGCCTCCACGGTTGCACGGGCGAGTGCCTTAATCACCTCTCTTTCTCCATCTCTCTCCTTCTCTCTCATAAATATGTCTCTGTGGATCTCCTAGTGCTTCTGCCCAAATACAACTTCAGAACAATTTTAGTTTACTTTTATCATGATCCAGCAAACCCCAGCCCTACAGATCCATCTGGAAAAAAAAAACCATGACTGTGATGAGTGGCCCAGCTCTCTGGACCGTGGCCAGTAGCTGCCCCTATCCTGAGTCAACTTTTCACACTTAAGCTAATGAGTCCAGTACAAAGACGGAGAGAGAGAGACCCAGAACCCGAGGCACCTCCGTTCTGTCACTGTGCGGCTCCCTGAGGCTGTCATCTGCAGCCACAATGTACAACAGAAGAGTAGCCTCACACTACCATGTAATAGTTTCATTTGGTGCATGCACATGTTATCTTATCTGTGAACTATTTCCTGGGGTTCTGATAGCATCAACATTAAAATTTATTCTTTGCAAAGCACTGTTTTAGAAGTACTGAGTGAGCCAAGATGTCAGTATGGTTATATCTAAAAGGAATTTTGGAATTCTAAAGAGGGAGAGGGCCTAATGGCACCACACACTCAGGTGTGGACCCACCGGGTTTTGCCTGGGCATTTTTGTCCACATTTGAGACTGTATGAAGCTGAATTTGAAGGTAGTAGATTAACTAATCTGGTAGAAGAAATTTGAAGGCAGCTCAATGTTCATGCTGCAGTATGGTTACTGATTTTAACCAGTTTTATGATGATAAGCACATACAAAAAGTTGAACCCAGTGATTTTTGAATTCTGCAGCTTGGCCAAGAAAGAAGTACCTTGTAAAGTTGGGGCCAAGGAGAGCATAGTTGCTAAAAACATTAGCATTAAAAAGAAGGCAAGTAGTTAGCATCAGAACAATCGGAAAGATGTCTCAGGAAATGAGTCACACCCCTACCCAACACGAATTCCAGGGTATAAAAGGATAAACTTATTTGACAGGCTTTGCCTTGAGAAGGGAGTCCCAAGGTACTTTGCTCATCCAGGGCCACTTAAGGAAGTACCTCTCTGAGTTTAGTCATCTAGGCACTCAGAGGCAGCTACCTAGGTCTATGGTCCAAGAATCCAGGCTACCACCTGAGCTGGAGGCAGACCTTGGCATCAACCACACGATGCTGGATTTTGAGGCACACAGGAAGTGAGACTTGTTTGGTTTTGGAGGGTTCTATCCCAGTTTCAACGGGAAGCTGGGGACGGCAGAGCATGAAGCCGTGAGAATAAAGCAAAGGTGCAGTGGAAACTTCAAGGGGTTGGAGAAGCGGGAAACGTGGAAGACCTGTCAGGAAAGCTGCCCACAGTGAGTGGGGCCAGCCCAAGACAGAGGATGCAGGCAGCAAGGCCACAGGGGCAGGGCTGCCTGGTCCCTTGGAGCGTGGCACCCCTGGGTGCTGGGGATCTAGCTACAGAATCTGATGTTTGACCCACTGGATTTTGGTCTTGCTTTGCTCCAATTTTTGTTTTTCTTCCTCTTTGCAAGAAATGCTTGCCCCATACTGTTGTATATTTGAAGGGCTTAATTTTCTTTTTAATTTGTACAGAGTATACCTTGAATCTTTGGAGACTTTTCAGCAGTGGTGGAACTGTTGAGGTCATGGCAACCCTTAGCAGGGAGACAGACCAAATACATTTTGCATAATGAGATAGACACAGGCCTTCGGAGACGGGGGAAAACTGCCTTGATTTGGATCTAGAATATTCCCCGAAGCTCCCATGTGTTTGGAGATGTTTTTAGAAAGTGATCGGATCATGGAGACTTTGTATTCCCCAGTGGGTTAATGCACTAAGGAGCTCGTGGCTAAATATGCTGTCGGAGCTGGGGACTGACGGGAAGAGAAGGGAAACTGGGGACCCTGAAGTATGTATTCTTGTCCCTGGCTCCCCCACTTCTGTCTTTGCTTCCTGACTGATGAAAACCAACTGTCCTCTGCGTGGTCCTTCTCCACGCTGTTCCTGCCTTGGAGCCCGACAGCCTTGGGCTCCACCCACTGGAAACTATGAACCATGCAAACAGTTCCTTCTTTCACTTGAGGGTGTCCAGTAGTTTGTCCCAACAATGGGAAATGAGCACTAAACATAGATACAGAGAAACGACTGTAGTGTCTGTAGGCATAGTTAAATTAATGATCTCAGAATCATCCTGGACTAATGTATATTTAAGAGAAGGTGACAGAGATAAAAAGGGGAAACACAGGGAAGGTGATGTGGAGATGGAGGCAGAGCCCAGAGTGGTGCAGCCACAAGCCAAGGATGCCTGGAGTCATCAGAAGCTGCAAGAAGCAGAAGGGTTTCCCCCTGGAGCTCCCAGAGGGAGCATGGTCCTCTGTCCTCTAAATCAGTGAGACGATAGATTTCTGTTGTTTTAGGCCACCAGACTTGTGGTAATTTGCTACAGATGAAGCTCAGACAGATGGCAGATGCAGAAGATGAGGGCACTTAGGTCCAAAGAAACAGAAAGGTTGAATCCAGCCTTGGCATGTATAGGTGGTAAATGAGAAGGAAATGCAGACCCACTGGGCAATCCTCATGGTGCCAGCAGAGGATGACCGCTGTCCTTTCCTGCTCAGCCAGGAGCTGTCACCCCCAAGAATGGGCATGGTCCTGCTATTCCAGAAAATACTCCAGCACGAACTGAAAAACTCACATTTTCAATAAGCTGGGGGTTGAAGCCTGTTACAGATGATTAATCAGATTTGATTTGCCTTCCAGAGCTGGAGCTTGGATGGGCTTGGACGTGGCTTCATGGTTTATGTGCCATCTGCTGCATTTTCATGGAGGATGGGCTGAGTTGGCAGCCAGACAGGAGACGTGAGGGACCCAGAGGAGCGGACCCAGGGAGCCCAGTGTCTGACTCTGGGGGAGACATTTAGCCACCTTGCTTGTCACTGGGGCAAAACACCCGACACCTGCAAATTAAAGGAGGAGGGGATCATTTGGGCTCACAGTTAGGAGATTCAGTCCTTGCCTGGGCGGTGGCAGGGTGCAAGGGCCTGGACGGAGGAGAGCTGCTAACATCAAGGCATCCAGGAACCCGGGAGCAAAGGGAGAGCCAGAAGGGAAGAGACACTCTCACCTATTCCGCCCCCCAATAACCAGGTCCTTCAGACCAGCTCCACCAAGCCAGTAGCAGCAACCCCACAATCCAGTCACCTCCAGCAAGCCCTGCCTCTGAACACATGGGGCTTTGGGAGGACATCCAGATAGAAAACCACGGCCCCCACCAGGGGAGAGGCTGAGATCTTCCTTCCAGCAGCCCAGGGGCCTCTGAGGAGCCGAGCAAGCCTCCAGGTGGGATAGGGCCAATAACCAGGCTTCTGCGGGCAGCAGGAAGTCATAAGGTTGATTTGTGCCACACAAAGGTGACATCTGATGACTTCATTCTGGAGGAGTCCCAGCTCTTGCTGACAGGAGTGGAGAGGGGCCCCCACCTGTTGAGGCTCCAGGGCCGGGGCGGCCCCCTCCCTGCACCCTGTGAGAAAGCAGCCCGGCCTGTGAAGCTGTGCAGGTTGTGACTCCCATGGCTTTCAAGAAGTAGATGAGGTGGGTGAAGACCCACCAGGCCCCCCCTACTGCAGCGGAGGCCCTGGCTTCCCCTGTCCTGCCTTGCACGGAAAGAGGGCAGCTGTGAGCACTGCCCCCACCTCTGCCCACTGAGGAGGGGCACGGGGGCCAGGCACAGAGAGCACGCACGGGCATCTCGGCCACTGGGAGGAGGTGGCTGAGCATGCACGCCTGGGCAGGCGGGCTTGGAGATCTGTTTCCTGAGCAAAAATCAAGGTCTCAGCTGTTTGCTTTCTTCCCAGCAGCACTAGGGTGTCAGTGCCCCATGTTCCCCAGCTGTCAGCAGCTCAGGGCCACCCCCTTCGCCTTGGAGCCAACATCCAGCGTCAGCTGTCACCGTGTCTACCCAGGATCCTAACAGCCCTGGTGATGTGGCTGGGGACACAGCAGGAGAATCCAGGAAGACCACCCAGCTCTGGACCCTGCATGTCACTGCATCCAAAGAGTCCTCTGCCACACAAGGCAGCCTGTCCTGGGTCCCCTGCAGGGCCACAGCGGTCACAGACGCCACTATCCGGGCTGCTGCTGGCTGAGCAAGAGAGGAGGCCAGGTGACGGGAGCCTCAGGGCCAGCTTCAGTGAGCAGGTGCCCTGTCCAGAGGCCACTTCCTCTGCTGCCTCTCAGGGTCTCCTCATCCAGGGTCTGCGGGGGCACGGGGAAGACAGCAAGGCTTCCAGATGTGGAGCTAATGTGGGGTGCAACTCCCCAGCCCTGGCTCCCTCCAGGAGACCCACAAAATTCAGTGCCAACCCCGAGCCCAAGGCTGCTTTAGCTCTCAGTGTCTCCACAACAGGGTTCTTGCCCTCCGCCTCCTCCTCTTTCTTCTCTTCCTCCTCACCCTCCTCCTCCTCCTCCTCCTCTTCTTTCTTCTCTTTCTCCTCCTCCTTTTCCTCCTCTCCTTCCTCCACTTTCTCCAAACCATAAGCCTCCTCTCTAGGCATCTGGAAGGCAGCAATAACCACGTCTGCTGGGCTCCTCCAGGGCTGCTCAGCCTTCCCTGGTGGCACCAAGGCCCGGGGTCACCTGAGGGCCCAGGGCTAGGAGCCACTGGGTGGCCAGGTCAGGCTGTATGTGGATGGACAATCAGTCTCTGGGCCGTGCTGTGGCTCCAGGGCCCCTCTCTGTGTGCCCCGTCCTTGCCACTGGACACCTGTAGTGCTCCCAGGCCACTCCTCGTGTCCTCTGGCCACATCCTATCACTCTACAGCCTCCCCGAGGGCCACTCGGATCCTTGGCCTCAGGCACACTTGGCCCTGCGCTGAGTCCAGTGCTCCATGCTGGTTCATTTCCTCCCTGGACTTCCGGACACCAGGCCAGGATGGCTTCTCGTCCTCACCCCTCAGCCCTGGACGCTCGCAGGGCCCCTGCCCCTTCCCTGCATCTGAGGAAAAGCAGGTGCTGCCCTCCCTGCCCATGAACCACCTTTCCTTCCTCGTGGACTGTTCACTGGCCGCTGCCAGTCCCGGTGCAACAGCGACCTTCCTCATCCACGCAGGTGAGCTGCCCTCCGGGGTTTTCTGTTTCTGTTCCTAAAATTGGCAGGCTTGTGTCAGAAAACTATCTGTTGTCGTCCCTGGACAGAGAGAGCAGTTTTCGTGCTCCTTAGGCCACACAGCCTGTTATTTTTGTCATTTTTGTTCCCTGGGACTCTACCCTGCACTCTTCGGTGACAGCCGGGATGAGAACGGGTGTTGGGACCTTGGTGTCACACTTTCAAAACAGGTGGTGACCCTTTTGATAGGTGTGAGCCGGGACAGCTTCCATGTTCCCCGGGGGGAGCTACAGCTCTCACGTCCCAAGGCGAAGATCTTCTCTCGGCTCACTTAGAATTCGCTCATGGGGACCACTTCCTGTCCCCCAAAAAACACACCTCTGGGGTGCCTGGTTCATAACCTTAATGCTCTTGGCCTCAAGAAGGCTACAAAAATCAAGAAGCTGATCTTTTATTTATGTTTTTGCCACAATGGCGGCAAGCTGGCAGAAACTTTTTCCACTTTGAGGACGTGTCCTTCTTTCTTCGCTCTGCCTTCTGTGATGCCCAAATACTTCTGGCTCGCTCTGCTCCATCAGGACTTCTCCCCTCCCCACTGGACCCCTTAGATGATGCTGCTCCTATCTTTACGGCTCCTCCCCTGCATCTCCCAGACCAAATCCCGGAGCTTTCTCAGTCCTCTCCCCCTTCCTCACCCACAGCGGCCTCTGCTCCTTCCCCTAGCATCTCTCCCCAGTCTCAGACTTCTCAGTCCCCTCCACCTGAGCCAATTATTCCATCAGACGGCCCTTCTCTGTCCCCTATTTCTGCATCACCAGCCACCTAGCAGGCCACATGGTATTGGCCACCATCTTGTGATCCCGTATCACATGACCCTCAGCAGCCATCTTGCTGCAGCTCACATGGAGGACAGCCACCATCTTGCAGTCCTCTGCCATGTGACAGTGTGCCACCATCTTGTAACAGGCCCAGAGTAAATGGCCGCCACTTGTGGCCCCTCATCATGGGATCAGAAGCAGCCATCTAGTCATGGGACTTGTGGTAATCAGGTACCTTCTGTGCTTCCCTGTTTCATGGTGTTCATCACCAGGTAATCGCCCATGAGCACCTGCTGGTCAGCTGGCTGCTCAGTGGCCATCTACACCTCCCACGCCACAGCCTTCTCAGCCTCAGTCCCTGTTCCTGCGTCAGAATCAGGCTGGTCCTGAGGTCCTGTTCATACACATGTTCTGTTTTCCCCTCACCGACCTGTCATAACTGCACCCCTCCCAACCCCACGCTTACTTTTCAGGTTCTTCCTCACCATGGCCCTGATAGGACCACACATTTGGATCAAGGGATTTTTTCCTTCTACCTCTCCTGGGTCCTTAAATACAATAGCAATCTGCCTCCTCATAGCACCATGAGTTTTTATTTCTCCAATCTACGAGGTGAGTGTTCACCAGTGATTAATTCCTTGTCCTGCCTGAAACACCTAGCACCAGCCTCTACAGGGACATCAGCCGTCATCCCGTCCACCTTCCTGAGCCCCAGGACCACGCCCCATTTCAGCAGGAAGTAGTAAGAGAGAGACTTCGCCCTTTTCCTAATAATACAAAGATGGGAATGAAAGGTTCTTGCCCTGGTGTAAATTACTGTACAGTTATGGTGGTGGTCTAACATGGCGGAGGGCCAAAGTGGGAATGACTACCACTTCCTGCTTCTTCTTCAGCCCTGATTGCAACTCCCCTTCCTGTTTGCATGCAAAGAGAATTCCAATGGGTTCCTCACACATCATCAATATCTGCACCACATCAATCAGAGGTCATAGAACCCTTTGCCCCTCTGCATCTGGTCAAAGGAGACAGCCCAACCACCATGGGTTGTGTGTTCCTTGATCAAAGGTGACAACCCAGACGTCATGGGTCATGTGCTCCTTTCCACGTCCTCTACTCAGTAAACCTGTTCATTTTGTACTTTTGCTCTCTCTAGTGCCAAAATACTCTAATATGTTCTGTGCTCCACACCAGCTGAGGGTTAAATCCCATCTAACACCACCCATGTTGTCTTCTCTGTCTGACTCTGTCCTCTCTGACTGGGTCACCTCTTTCTGGGGACCAGCTCTCTGAGATAGGGAATTGCTGGGTCACAGATGTGGGGCTTTGCAGTTCAAATAAGAGTTTCCTTGCAAGGCTTCTGTCTCCCATCACCCTTCTACTAACCCATGAGAGCTCCCTGATTGGCCCTGAGGTCTCATGCCAGTCTCCCGAACAGTGTCCAGGGTGCTGAGTGGCATGTTCAGGCTGAGGAAGGGACAGGCCTGTCACAGAAGACAGAGGAATCTGTGTTGCCCAAGGACTTCACTAATCACCCCTGTGGCTAGCCCAGAGTCTGCCTGCTGCCTCACCACTCACCCTTCTCACGCTGCCAGCTCAACCCCAGGGCCTTGGCACCTGCTATCCTGCATACTGTTCTCCTCCTCTCCCAGGTCCACTGCTCTCAGGGAAATCCCTCTGCTCTGTGGCTTGGCAAGGGTGGTGGCTCCTGCAGGTGTGGAGGGCACAACTGCAAGGACAGACCCAAATCACTGTGGGTAGTGCTGTAGCCTGTGAGACAGTAGCATTTGGGCTGCTTTGGTGCCTGTGCAGGGAAGCAGCTTGGTCCACATGGGCCATTGGCAGAGTTTGCCTCGGGGAAAGCCCATCCCAGGGAGAGTTGTGGGGGAAAGCCCTATTCCGAGGGATTTCACCCATCGCAAGATCGGGCCTACAACTGTGGTGGCATGGTCACCCAGACATGGACCCTGGCCAGCACGTGGCCTGGGGAGCGAGGGTGGATGTGCACTGCTTCCTTTCTAAATCCATTAGAGCTGAGTTTTCTTATCCAGTTATGCAGCTGACTCTCCACAAGACCTCAGAAAAAATTAATTAACCTCTTTGTTCCTCTCTTTTCCCTCTGGTGGTGGGGTGGTGCCCTCATTTTGCAAATGCCCTCCTTTCTCTTCTGCAGCCCCAGAAGGCACCGTGACCCCGGAGCTCGCTAAATCACGGGTGGCGCAGAGAACTCCGGAGCCATCGCTGAGAGTGAGGGAGTCCAGGTGAGGAGATGACCACAGAGCCCCCGTGAGCCTGGGAGTTGCCTGCCTCCCCTCAAACTCCGCAGCCCCCATCCCTCCTGAGCCTGGGTTCCAGGCACCAGACCACAGAGCCACGTCTCCAACTCATCCCCAGCTTCCTCCAGCCACAGCGTGCACGGACGGGGTGATGCCCGCCATGCACCCTCCTCCTGACTCCCTCCTGCCTGGCCTCTCTGGAGCAGCGTCTGTGAGCCAGCGAGTCACAGCAAGGAGGTCACAGTGAGGAGGCCACGCACAGTGTGTGGAGCACAGTGGCCGTCACTGCCTCCCAGCTCCAGCTTCCCCTCCGCCCCCCAGGAAAGGTGTGCGGGTGCATTTCCGCTGCTTTCTTACCCATCTGCCATCACTCTTCTGAGGGGCAGCTGGTCCCGCAGCCCTGAGCTGCGTTTCTGCTGCCAGCCTCGCACCTTCCCAAGGGCAGCTTGTTGTCCTCCCCGAGGCAGCTGGCTCTGGGCTTTCTGTCTGCAGCTCTTGGTGCTTTTCCATCAGGGCAGATGGGCAATGCCCTTGCAGGAAGCCCTGCTGCCACCCTGGCTCATGAGATGCTGCCACAGCTGCCTGTGGTCAGGAAGCAATTGTCATGTGCACACTGATGCCCAGGACAATGGTCGTGTCCACCTCACCTCCCCAGCCAGGCCCCACTGGCTCCTGGTGCTCTTGTCCCGTGATCCAGTCACTGCAGTAGCAATCAAGGGGCCAGCTTCCTCCAGAGCAGGGCCTGGGTTCTTCCCTGGACTGCCCTGGGGACATGGCCTGCACACCAGCATAGTGAGAGGCGGCATTGGCGGCCATCAGAGAGGACTCAGGAGTCATGGTAGAGTCTAGAGGCAGAGAGGGGCTGGCAGGAAGCACCCCAGGGACCCGGCAGCCATCTCCTGGTCACCGGCTGCAGGCAAGGTCCCTGCACCTTCTTAAGCCAGGCTGAAGCCAGATGAAGGACTCTCCTAGGTTACCAAAGGGCTCGGGTACTTAGAGCATCTCCAGGTCTTAGTCCCATCCTTACATGTACCCTTGCCCGGCCCCAGAGCCTTCGTCTCAAAGCCCTTCCCTTGCCACAGAGGCCCTTGGAGGCCACATGTGAGACTACTTTGCCACTTTGAGTTAGGTCGTGGCTCCGAGTTCCAGCGCCACCTGCCTCGACGATGTGACAGCCCAGCCCCAGGCCCAACCTTGCCCTCCAGGTGCCTTTCCTGGCGTTTTCTTTTCCTAGTGTTTACATTTAGTGTAACTCAGCCCAGTGGCTTCCATCTGTGGGGACAGTGACAAGGTGTCTGTGGGTCTAGGATGACAGAGACGGGCATGTACCTGTTGCCGACATACCAGAGCACAGCCAGCTCCAGATCGCATCCTGGTCTGCATCTGCAGTGAGCGAGGAGGAGTGGGCTAATTCCCAGTGGCAGAAACGGAGGTGGGGAGTGAGGACAGGAAGCAGGTGACCCACCAGGACAGCCAGCCCAGACAGCAGCCCGAAGTGCCTCTCACATGCCCCGCCTTGCCTGGGTTGGGCTGGCTTCTCAGTGACTCTGCCTCCTGCTGGGTGTCAGAGTAAACTGGTCCCCTCTCCGTGGTTGGAGTGGGCTCTGCTCACTCTCCCTCTGAAGACACCAAGGGGTTCCAGGGAGCCCCACAGCTCCTCAGAGCCCACCTCGGCAGTGTCCACACCAGCCCACTCACTGACCACAGCCCATCATACCACAGAGCCCAGAGCGAAGGCCCAAGACTGACTCCAAAGCCTGAAAAATGCTGAAAATTACACAGCAAAGCACTCAGCACAGAGACAGGCAGAGCAGTAACGCAACGGTGACTCAGCCACCGCAGAGGTGCTGTGGGTGCTGCTGAGTGAACCCTCGAGACCTCCACATAATAAGGGGGCCGAGTGCCACAGGCCACTCCGGGTCCAGTTTTGCATCAAAGACCATCGACTTGCATTCCACAGAATGACATTCACAGGCCCTGGGCAGGAGCGCCAGGTTCCACCTGCCCTGGCCACAGCAGAGCTCAGCGGAAGACAACACTGGGGTCCAATGTGACAGGCAGTGCGGCCAACCTGGGCCACCTGCGGGCTGCAGAGCCCACACATCTCTGAGCAGGGGCTGGCCATCCTGACCAGCTGGGGCCTCGGAGCCCTAGGATGAGGCAAGGGCTGCCCTGGGACTGTTTGTGTGACGATTTCTGCTTCATACCCGGCTGGGCTCTCCACTGTGCTGGGCATAATTCAGGGACTTAGAAATGATTGTGTGTATGCAAAGCCCATGGCGGACGAGGAGGGTCCGTGCTGAGCTCACTTTGTTTCCTCCGGGTGATGTCATGTAGTCGCTGGCCTTTACCTTGGCTCTGCAGGCCCTGTTGGCACTTCCCCTGTGATCATGCTGTGGCCTGAGAGTCAAGAGCATGGTGTAGGAGTCCATTTAAAGGAAGAGAGGTTTAATTTGGTCCATAGTTTCAGAGGGTTCAGTCTAGGATCGGCTGCCTCCAGGGTAGCAGCCTCAGAGCCAGAGGGCATGGTAGAGAGAGGTGCTTAGGTCAGGTAACCAGGAAGTGGAGCAGAGTAACACACCCCGAGATGAAGAGGTAAGGAGCTACAGACCTAAGGTCACACCTCCAGGACTCAGCTAAACACAACCAAAGTCGTGCTTGACTAAGGTGCCAGGCGATTGTTAAGCCAATCAAGTCAATACAGCAGGATTAACAGCCACTCATGTCAGCAGCCCCTGCTAGGTCCCCACAGGGGTTGGGATGAAGATGGCGGGGTCTCTCCCCAATGGGGTCCCCATGGGACCATTCTCACGATGACCCATTCTCCTGAGAGCCAGTGCACTCCCTGGACCCGCTTTGGTCCCTTCCAGGGGAGCCCTGTCCTGATCTACTGCCTTCCACCTGCTGCTTTTCCTGAAGGTCCCCAACTGGGCCAGGGAACTGGGAACTGGGCCTCCAGAGCTAGAGCCTTGGGGAGACAAACAGGAACCAATGGAAACAGGAGCAAAGGCCTCGGACACGCTGGAGACTCTGTGGGAGAGAAGCCAAGCGACGTTAATGGATGGCAGAGTTGGAGAAGGAAAGGGGATTCCGGTTTCCGAATCTCTTGGTTTCTGGCCAAGCCAACCCATCCCGCCCAGCTTCCAGGGACACACTGCTACCCCGCTGATGGAAGGTGCTGCCTGCCAAGACACGCGAATAGGACCAGGTTGCTCAGCTGCTGGCTCTTCCCCCACACATTCGCCCCCAACACCCTGGTGCCCGGTGCTGCCTGCCTTGATTACAGCAGAGGAGAAGAGGTCTGACTTCATCCAAGCTGAGAACTTCAGCCTCTCCAGCTTCATCTGTCACAATTCCACAGTGTTCTCCTGAGCACACTAAACGTTTCTGATGTCTGATCTTAAATCCTCCTTCCCTGAGAGTCCAGAGACAGGTGGACATTTCAGTCTGCCCCCTCTCCGTGGCTGTTAAAAGCTCAGAGAGAAAACCAGCTGACCCATTGTCCTGAAATAATAGAGTTCTGCTCCAAGACTTGCTACATACGCAGCAGGCCTGTGTTTGTGCATGGTCTTACTTTGTGGCAGGGCTTGTTTCCGTTGTATTCGCGAGTGTGTCGGACAGTGGGGGGAATCTGAAGACCAAAGACAGCGGAGTCCCGGCCAGAAGGGAGAACCCCGTCCTGGAGGCGCAGATGTGGGCAGGGCAGTCACATAGGATCAGCCCTACAGGGTCAGTGGGGCCCCACTCTTGTAGTTCTCAGTCTGGCCTCAAACTTTCCATCTTCCTGCCTCAGCTTCCCAAAGTGCCGGGGCCATGGGTGTGTGGCACCACGTCTGTCCTCGAGCATTTTCTAACTACCTGTTAGGCATCGGGACAGCAAGGACTAAGGTAAAGTCGCTGCCACTGAGAGGCCCTGAGAAGCTGCAGGGTATGGAGAGGGCCTAGAGCGTGCACAATCACAGGGGAGGTGGCAGCACGGTCCCTGCGTGGCCCCAGGGGAAGGCGCTGCACAGAGCCGGGCTGGGGTAGGGGTGTGGCCAGGAGCCGGGCCCCTTGCTAGTGGACACCACTGAACACCCCTGACTGCCCACCAGGGCCTCTTTCCAGAAACCTCCCTGATTCCGCAGTGACTCCCCAGGGAAGCCTCTTCATCACTTCCTCAGCTCTGGGACACCTCTGACAGGTCATTTTACCTCACATTTTTAGTTCACGAGTGATTCTCTGGCTCCAGGGCAGGACAGTGCAGCAGGGGGCCTGGCGGTGAGGCTGCTCCAGTCAAGGTAGCTGGGAAGCAGAAGGGCCGGGCTGGGGAGGGAGAGGAGCCTCCAGGCTGCATCCTCAGAGGCCGCCCCTTCCACCTTCTACACAGGCTTTGGGACCTTTTGATCTAAAGCATAGCAGGAGAGTGACACAGTTGTCTCTGGTCACCAGAGTGGGGCTGGGCCTTTTGTGGGGTCACCCGCCAGCCTGCACTCATGAGAAGGAGACTTGAGCTGCACCCCAGCGTGCCCACCTGGCCCCTCCACAGGAGCAAGACCCAGCCCCACCACCTGCCCACTTCCACTGTGCGGCGCCATGCTGCCCTTCGTCGGACTGACCTGAGCTCCCCTACCAGCTCTGAGTGTGTCTGGCCCTGCTTTGGGGAGCACAGGACCACCTTGCCCGGCTGCTCCCTCCTGCATACACCTCCTTCCTTCTCCCCACCAGAGCTCCTGTCTCTTCCTTGCCGGGTTCCTCCCCTCCCTGGGTTCTCACTGGGTCACTCTCCAGGGCCTCGGGTTGCCCCTTCCTGCCTTGCCCCCAGTGGCTCATGGGAAAAGCAGCCTGGGTCCAGGTCAGGCCTGACCCACTGCACACACTGGGCTCTAGCTACCAGCAAACAGGAAGTTCTGGGTCCCTCGCTGAGGGTGTGGCCTGTGATGCTGGTGCCTGCTGCATCCCTGGAGGCCCTGTGTGGGGTGAGGTCCTGGCCCTCTTGTGAGTGAGGTCTCCTTCTTTCCCGGCACTCCTCTGCCCTCACCAGCAGCCCCACCACAGAAGCCCAACTCCTCTCCCTGACCCAGGACGAGCTGCTCTCATGGTTGAGGGAGAGGCTCCCCAACACGGGATCCCAGCTCAGGATGCTGATCTCCATCTCCTTTCCCACTGCATACTGGTGGACAGCATGTCCATCATCATCTGAGCTCCTCATGAGGGCCCCTCTGGGGGGACAGGGCCTGGCTCTGCTCCCCTACTGCTCCTAGGAGCCTGCAGGCACCTCAGGGAGCTCCGGGAGGAGCAGCTGCTTTGGGGACAGTGGCCGAGAAGGACAGTGGCAGAGAACCTGGCTTGGTGCTGAAGGACCAGAGCTCTGATTCTGGTCCCTATGTGAAGTCCAGGAGCTCAGGAGACATCCTCAGCCCCAGTTCTTGAGCAGCAGAGCCGAGATGGACAGGCACTCGCCGTTGAATAGGAAGAAGGGAGTGAGGTGGGTCACGCCTAGCCTGGCCACCCACGGGCCTTGGCGGCAGCTGGTTCTCACCCTGGCTGGAGCGGCCGCACAGCACCTGGCATCGGGGACTGAGGAAGGCAGACCCCTGCTCTGCAGTCTTACTGGGAGGAGGGAGCCCCTGGCTTTGTCTTTCTCATTCCCAGGGCTGCCACAGGTCCATCATAAGGTTCTGCGCTCTTGTTTAGATAAATAAAGCTCAGCATTGTAGGGCAAAAGTTGGAAGTAATCGCACAGTTTAGCCAGAGTCAATTTTATCCCTCTCTTAATCTGCAGGCCACAATCAAATGGCCAGGATCTGTCTTCCTGCACACGAGGTCATTCTCAGGATTTATTTTCAGAAACACTACCAGGGTTCAGGGGGGCTGGTAATTGGATGGCTCCTTGCAGGGCTCTGCATAACCCTTCTTATGCCATCACGGGCTGGCAGCCTGCTGCTTCCAAGGAGGGAAAGAAATATGCACATCTTGGGGCCTGGCCACTTTGCCAAAGGGTGAGTCGTGCTGGAAAGGCTCCCTGTGTTCATCATGGCTGCAGCTGGCACCTCTGATGGAGCGAACTGAAGGTGCTCATGCTGGCCATGCTGGAGCTGCACCCAGCTCAAAACGCCACAGGACACTCTCATAACAGCCCCGGACTATCATGAGCACCCACACATTTTAGAATCAAGCAGAAAGTCATGCCAGGAGACAGGTGCAGACACAAGGCGGTGAAGAAGTGGGCTTCAGAGGGGACAGTGGCAGAGCTCAGCGGCAATGGCAGGGCAGGGGCAGGAAGTAGAGAGGTTGCTCAAGAGAAAGCAGCCCACAGCCGCCCAGGAGGGCAGGCGCTCCAGGGCTCGGGTGTGCAGCAGGGGGGTAGGGTTAAGCAGGGATGAGGTATTTCCAAAGCCACAGAGAACCTGACATCTGGCCCAGAGATGCAGTACCCACTCGGGTGGTGCATATACTCACTCTGCCCCGGGTTCCTGCGGTTACTGCCATGTTGGACACATACAGAACTATCACACAAACTTGCATTGTTTCTGTGCCAATTAAATGTAACAGAATATGGAGACCAGGAAGGTGGGATGGATTTCTGGGTGCTGAGCTTGCTGTCCTGTGGCAGCCTTTACAGGCAGAGAAATAAAATCAGCAGATTAAACAGGGGAAGCAGCAGGCACGGTCCAAGCCAGCAGGAAGCAGCCGCGTCTCCGCTCTGCGGAGAAGGCCCTCATGTCTTCCAGGGCCGAGCTGTCCTGGGTGAGGAGAGGGAGCTTGGCAGCCCCTGCGCGGTGCAGAGCGGTGCACGGAAGAGCATGGAGGTGCACGCTGGGGGAGGTTACACCTGCTTCACTGGGTACCTGCTGCAAGGCCTGCGGCTAAGGAGACGCGAGCACTGGGTGTGCCCCTGGGCTCCCTGCCACAGAGGGGGTGGACAGGCTGTCCTTGCCCCCTGGCCGCTTTGCCCCTTGAGACTTCCCTCTGTAGACACCCACAGTGGCAGTGCTGGTCCCATTCTGAAACCATCCTGTGCTCTCTGGGATAAGGAACTTGCATTTCCTATAAATTTCCCTCCCCCCTTCTCTCCCTCCCTCCTCTTCTCCCTCCCTCCCCCCCTCCTGCCCTCCCTTCCGGTACAATCCTTGCATGTTGCTCTTGGTTTCCCCTCCTCTCTCCCGCTGCAATTGCCCGGGAGTTTCTCTTGCTGTACTTCTGTGGTGACTCAGCTTCCCTTCAGGGCCAGGCTTATTAAAATCTCTGCTGCTCAGACCCAGGGTGTTTGGACTCCATTCTTCATCGCTAAACATTCTGCTCTTGCTGGCCCCTGTGCGGGCTCTCCGTTGCCTATTTACTTGCTCATTTTAAAATATTTATGAAAAACCTACTCTGTGCCGAGCCTGGGGACAGCCAGGGGCCAACCAGATAAAAGTTCCTCTCCACTCAGGGACAAGTCTTACAGAGCCCGAGAGATCTGGGGCAGTGGCCAAAGGCCTCAGATCGTGGCTAGAGCACACAGGCAGAGGCCAAGTGTCCCCCTGCTGCCCTGCGCGGGTATCCGTGTGCTGCTGAATTGGGAAAGTCCCAAACTCGGTGCATTTCCCCAGCTGCAGAACGGGAAGCAGCACGACAGCCTGCGGGCTGCTGAGTGACCAAAGTGAGTGCACGGGAGGCCTTCCAGGCAGGGTTGACCCTGGCCAGTGCATCCTCCTGGCTTAAGTGAGCTTCCTGCATGGAGACGATGGCGGGCGCTAGCCGCTCCTCCCACATTTGCCCTGTGCTGCCCAGCCCCTTCACTCCATCCCTGGCACCTGTGTTGTGGGGAGGATCTGGGCCTCGATGGATGTCTGTGAATGGGTCCAGGAGCAGAGTGCAGAGGACCGCAGTGTCGCCATGCAAAATGCATGCCGATCTGTCCCCATATCTGAATCCCATCAGCTGGTGCCAACATGGCCACTTCCTGTGGGTGGAGGATGCTGGGAGAGCTGGGGTGCCCACACCCACTGAGCCAGTGCAGAAGCTCGTGGCTGTGTCATTTTCCGCAGCATTTGGAGGAAGGCCATCGGATGCCAGTTTCAGTGTCCCAAAGCCCACGCCTCACGCCTGGCTGCCTCCTGGATGTGCCAGGATGGTGACATCCGGATGCCTCTTCCTCTCATCTGAGGAAGTCCAGTGTGTCTCATCTATGTGTCCAGGCCTGGGCACACAGTTGTCCCCACAAGGAGACATAGCACCCTGGCACCACTGTGTGCCCGGACCCAGGGGCGGCTCTATGCAGGACCTCTGTAGATGCCAAAGCTGGAAAGAAGCCCAAAGCAAGTGGGAACAACCACGACCCAGACACATGCTCGGGGCCAGGGTCTGGGGAGCACCGCGTGGAAATCTCCGAACTTGGGCCGCTCACTTACCTCACTGCGGAGCTGCACCGAGTCCGGGGTCAAGGACACAGCCAGCTCTGCTCCGAATTTTCAGCTGAGCCCTCTGCCTCCTCCGCAGCCTGGCAGAATCCCTCTCCCCACAGCTCCCTCTCAAAGGCAGAAAATGAAAATGTGGCTTTTTGGTAGGCAAAACTCTCTCTGCTTCATACATTTTCTCTCTAGGCAGAAATAGACCTTTTTATATTTCTTTTAGAAAAATCGAAGGTGGCTTTAAAATGCCAAATTTCCTGACTGAAGACAAACTGCCTTTTAAACATCACATTTCCCCCACTGTGTGTGGTTTTGTTTTGCCTCTGCTGTCTCTCCCTGAACGCAGCCCAAGTTCTCACGTCGAGAAGCATCAGGGGTTTATGTTTTCTGCACAAGTGACAATGACACTTTTCCAAAGGCAGGTACCTGGCATTAATTAAAGGCAAGTGTTTTCATTGTTGGCAGAGATACTGGGCCAGGATCTCCCTGGGCAGGGGGTGCACAGGTCTCCCCCACTCCCCACAGGAGCCTGCTGCCAGCTCAAGGCGGCAGCTGTGCTGTTGGACGTAGACACAGAGCTCCAGAGGCCACCTGAGGACAGTGCACAGCAGGGCCAATTGTGACCAGGGCCGCGCTTGGGCACAGGTGCTCTGGGTGTGCCAGCCTCACTCAGCTCCTCCCGGATGTGAAGGTGAAGTTGCCCTTCTCCCACTGGGCTGGCGGAGTACCTCAGGGTAACGATGCCACCCCCGTGGTCAGCACAGCGTTGATTGAGGAGCGAGGGGCCTATCGGGAGGCTCAGGCCCACCCTTGAGTTTACACCCAGGATGGGATCCAGGCCTCGACCCTAGCTGCATATGGAGGACACGATACTTGAGCACCTCTGAGAGCTGGTGGATGCTGTCCTCCAGGGCTTCCCCCTCACGGGTGCGGCCCCCAAGGAGAAGGCATCAGGCAGTGCCAATATGGTGGCCCTTCCGGCTGTGGATCCAGACTTGTGTTTGTTGCCCAGGGCAAGAAAACTAGCACAGAGCCGGTGCTTGATTCAGTATCCATAGTCTTGAGGGTAGAAGTTCAAGCCCAAGGCGTGGCCCTCCCAGGCTGTGGGGGAGGTAGGTGTCTGAAGCCCCTCTCCAGCGTCTGGTGGTCCAGGCTGGTAGCTTCACCCCAATCCCGGTCTCTACCACCTGGGACCCCCTGGAGGTTTGGGTATTCTCTCTGTCTCTTCTCTTCTAAGGACGCTTGTCACCAGGTTCAGGGTGGGCCCCAATCTGGATGACCTCCGTCAGGGACTCTAATCACATCTTTGAATACCTGAGGCTCACAGGTCCCAGGGTCAGGATGGGGTCATTCCAATTTGGGGAGTCAGAAGGGGCACCATTTAATCTACCTCAAGAGGTGAGGCTGGTGTCCACCCCATGGAGAGGAGGCTGCAGGGAGAGGCAGCTCGGAGCCTCAGTTTGGGAGCCGAAAGATGGGAAGAATGGACAGCAGAGGAGGCCGACGGTGCAGTCGGGCCCGCTGGGCAGGACCAGCGGGAGGAAGCCGTGTGTATGTGCATCCCGCATCCCTGATGAACACCGTGTCCCCCAGCACACTCTCGGGGCCACTGGGCTGTGTGGAGAGCAACCCCAACTCACACAGCCAGGCGAGGGGTACTAGGGGGTCTCACCCTGCACACTCAGAGCAAAGACCCGGGCAGCTGTGCAATGGGACTTTCTGACACTGGGGATCCTGCACAGCCAGCTTAGGGGGCCCCCTAAGGACAGAGCAGAGGAAAGAGCAGAGCCTGGGCACAGGCATGGCACACACCCGTGGCTGAGAAGCTGCCCATGGGGCTCATAGCCCTGCGCCCACCCCGGCCTGGTCCGTGGTTCCGCGGTCTCCTGCAGGTTTCCCAGTGGGAGGAAAAGGCTGTTGCTTTGGACAAAACCACAGCTGGGAGGCAAAATATTTCAGAAGCCCAAGCAAATAGCCTCAGCCTTGCACCTGCTGTGTTCCTGACAAGGGGAGGAGAGACAGGAAGGGAAGGCGGCCACCATGGGGGGAATGACCCTGACCGAGGGCAGGGGGCTGGCTGGCTCCCTCCTCCTGACATTTGACGGCATTTGGGAAAGCAGGGAGCCAGGCCCCCAGCCAGGTCAGCCCAGCATAAGGCCAGGATTGGAGCAAGTATCCAGCATGGAGCTCGCCCCTCACTTCTCAGCCCACACTGGACAAGGATGGGGACCAGATGGGGCCCCAGCCTCTCCACCATGCCCAGCCCACACTCCAGACCAGGGCTGGGTCCAGATGGAACTAAGCTTCCACCACATTCTAACCGAGACCGCTGGCTGGTGGGAGTCAGGGCCAGCGCTGAGCCCAGCTGGCTTCTGTCTCACGCCCGCCAGAGCCTGGCTCGGAGCACTGCGCTTTGAAGGTCTCAGTACCTCAGATCTCACAGTACCCAGGAAGGTCAGCGAGTGCTGTTGCTGGCTCCTTCCTCCTGCATTCATGACTGGTGTGGAGTAACACGGATGTGTGTGGCTGTGATTGTGCATCCTACAAAGTTGCTGATTTTTTATCAGACGTAGAAGTCTTCTGGTGGAGTCTTTTTGGATCTTCTACATAAAGAACCATGTTGCCTGCAACAGGGATGCTCTGACAGCTGTTCCTAGTCGCATCCCTGTTCTGTCTTTCTCTGGCCCAATCACTCTCCCTGGAGTGGGTCTTCCTGGGGAGAACACGAGTGGTGGGAGCGCACATCCTCCTCCTACTCCTGATTTAGAGGAAATGCATCCAGCCTTCCGCACTCTGTATGCTGTGGGCTGTAATTCTGCTGTTTATGGCTTTTAGCAGTTTGAGGTGAATTCCTTCTGTACACATCAACAAAGCTGGAAATGATAAAGGCAAAATTATAGAGACACACTGAATCCTGAGGATTGTTAGAAACTATTTTTGCAAACATATTCCATTATATTGGAAAGTCTGGAAGAAATAGATAAATCCTTAGACACATATGACTTACCAAAATCAAACCAGGGAGACATACAAATCCCAAGGAGACCAGGAGCACGGAATGAAGTTGATGCAGTAATAAAGGAGAGCTCAGAACCCGATAGATTTACTGCTGAATTTCACCAGAACGTTAGAGAAAAGCTAACACCACTGCTCGCCGAGCCTTCCAGGTAACTGAGGGAAAGGAACACTTCCAAACTCTTCCTGTGAGCCCAGTGTAACCCCTCACCGAACCAGGTGAGGACTCGGCACAAAGGCTCATCCTGGTGAATATAGAGACCAAAATCCTCAATCCAGGACTCACAAACAGAGCTCGACAACTCGTGAGAAAGTTCGTGTACCGAGTCCCACTTGGCCTCATCCCAGGATGCGAGGATGGTTCAACACAGGCGAACCAACGAGCACAACCCGCCACGTAAACAGGGGCACGGGGAAGTCAATGGTCATCTAGGGGCGTTCACCAAGAGCCAACACGCACCCTCTCCTAACACAGAGTGCGTCTTAGAAGAGGTGAGACTTCCAGAATCACAGAGCAATGACGCCTGTGCTACTTCGTGGATGGACTGAAAGCACTGGATTGTCTGTTTTAAAGGACTGATGTCTTCGGAGTCCCCATTGTGTCTCCACGGAGTGGACATAAAATACACAGTAAACCCAGCATCTCTGTGCACCTCGTGATCACTAACATTAAAATCTTCACGTTTTTAAAGTTAGTGACTCCTCCAGGGAAATCCTAATAACTTCCTTTTGGTTAATTCCTGTCCAGTGTGTAGATTCCCCCTACCCCACCTCCGTGAACTCACATGCATGTGTGCACCGCGGGCTCAATGCTGTGCTCTTTAGGGGGCGCTCTCGTGCACTGGTCTCTAACTTTCCATAGCAATGTACACACACATTGTTACTGTTTTATTTATTTAGTGTTTGAGACAGTTTTCTCCCTGGGTAGTCCAGGCTGGCCTTGAACTCACTATGTAGTTGAGGCTGGCTTCAAGTTCATGCCGATCCACCTGCCTCAGCCTCCCCAGTGTTGGGGTTACAGGCCTGTGCCCCCACGCCTGGCCTGAGCATATCGTTATTACTAGGCCCATTTTAGAATTGGAAACTGAGGATTGCTTGGTGAAGCTGCCCATTCCGAGTGACCCAGTTGGAGAGAGGTGAGCTGAGGACCCACACATGAGCAGAATCCCTCCAGGTCTGGACTCACTTCTCCCAGGGAAATGCATGTGGTTCCTTTGTTAAAAGCTGGGAAGCTCGGAGCCCAGCTTTGTGTGGTGAGCAAGCTGGCCTCACCCCCTCCGGGTCTCACTTTCTGGCCTGGTTCTCGGCCGGGCCTCAGCTGTCCTCTCTCAGCAGCTCTGGAATTTTGTGGACGAGTAAACCGTTCCTAAGTCCTGGGAGTCTGAGCTGCACTTTGTGTCACAGAACGCAGGACTGGGAATTGTCACCAATTCCCAATTGTCACCAAGAAGAAAGGGAAAGCACTGTGTCACTGTCACCTCCCTCGCTGACGTCTGTATGAGCAATGTCTCTGGCACCCACGGGGCCAGCCCCCAGCATGCCTCTTTTGTTGGTTAAAGAGCTCAGTTCCATTGACACCAGCTCCACGTGAGGGCTGCTTTGAGGTTCAGCTGGTGGCCCTGTGACTCTGGTTGTCTGGTGAGGGAGGGCGGGCTTGTGTTTGGAGCTCTGACATCAGACTCTTCACCAGTGTTGTAGTCAGTAAGAGGTAAACACCATTTGTCTGTCTGTCCACCTGTCTGTCTGTCCTCATGGGGGAGGGCTGCTTCTGAACCAGAGTCACAATGTGCCCTCCTCCAGCCTCTTGGGAGGAGAAGATGAGATGCCCCTGGGCCCTGACCTCTCTCACCCAGCACAGGGCAATGGACCCCCATCCAGGGAGGGCAGAGGAGGAGCCCCACTCTGCCATCCTCTGGCTATGGCCCAAGGCCAAAGCTGACCTGGAGGGACCCAGGCGTGGACCTGAGAGTAGCTGGTGAGCCCCAGGTGTGCAGGAGAGAAATGGGACCTGGGGACAGGCCGGTGGGACAGGTTGCCGAGAGCCATCTCTGGGCCCCTCAGGTTCTTGGCCCTGGGCAGGATGAGGTCCACTCTCCTGAGAAGGACCCTGTCTAGGGCTCAGCAGGGAGGAGGCAGTGTGCTGACCACTGTGCGGATGAGAGGTGATGATCTTGAGAGCTCTCAAAATCCACTCATCACACAGGGTGGCTGTAGGGACAGCCACCCAGAGGGACTCAGAGGTGACCCCAGACTGTAGCTCCTCCCACAGGTTCCACAGCCGCACCCAGGTCCACCTTCCACCTTGGGCAACAGAAAACCTCTGGCTCCACGGACCTGCACTGTACCTCCAAGCACATGGGTATGTGTGCGTGCTGTCTGGGGTGTGGTATCAGCGCTGTGGCCTGTGTGCTACTTGTGTGCTGGGTGTGATACGTGTGTGCTCACATCCATGTCTCAAGTGTCCCTAGGGAAGCAGTGAGCGGAGGAGCTCCTGGCTCTGCAGACGTGCCTGCTCCCAGTGTGGCACCTGCTCCTGGAATGGCAGCTCAGGACAGGAGCTGGGCTGAGCATGTGTCCTGGAGACACCCAGGCCTCACACCAGGTCCACAGGTCACTGTGAGTGACTGAGGGTAGAATGGACAGCCCATCGGGGAAGGGCTCCTCCAGAAGGGCCAGAGATGGAGGACAGACAGGGCCCTAAGCAATGACACCAGACCACCAAATGTGACAAAGAAGGATGGGAAATGGTCAGAGAGATAGCTGGTGATAGAGTTTCCCTGTCTCTTGGTTCCACCAGTGCTGGAACCCTGGCTGTGAGATGCCATTTTACAAGATGTCCTTTTGGGGAACTGAGAAGGGGATCTGGGTGCTCTCCATCCATGTTCTCTCTTACACTTGCAGGTGAGTGTGAGCTGGGGCCTCAGTGCTGCCACAGGCGTGTGCTCAGGTGACCCCAGCAGACACATGTCAATGTCATGCAAGGGCTCTGTGCTGCCCTAAGGCTTCAGAATGGGGCGGTCACTATGCAGCCTTGACCACAGACACTAAAAAGGGACAGCATGTCAAGAACATTGGACAGGAAGTACGGGCCCAGCGCAGATGACTGGGTGCCCAAAAACCCGGTCCTTTGAATTCTGTAGCCAGGGATAGGACCACTATCCCGCACCAGCCTGTGGCCAAGGTCTGTGCAGAGGCATCTTTCTGTCTGTCCAAAAAGGACAGGGTCCACACTCCATTTGCACTCTCATCTATTTATAATTATGCCTCCAGGTACTGGTGAAATGGTCCTGAGAATCTGTGGCATCTGCAGATCACTGTCCTCAAACCCTTCCTCCTCCTAAAGCTTCACTGTCCAACAGGAAGTGAGCCCGCCGCCCGGCCAGGAGCTCATCCGTCACCACAGAGCAGAACATCCTCGGGCAGACTGACAGCCAAAGGCCTTGCATTTGCCGTTTTGTGGCTTCTGCCTATGAAGCTGCCAAGGTGAAAATCCGAGGAGCTCGCTCAGCTGTGACTGCAGACAGGAAAGAACCGCTCTGGCATTTGCTCAGCACTTCATCTAGTCCAAAGCACTGTCATGGCTGGGACACCCTGGGGGCTTCGGGTGTTTGGGAGGTGAGGAGAGAGCTTTCTCTCCTCAGGTGAGGCGCGGAGCCTCTGCTCAGTCCTGGGACCCATGTGGACTAGCAAACAACTAAGCCCAGCAGCTTGCCTGGCCCTAGAAGCATGGCTCTGTTGGTCCTGGGCTATGGTGACTGCCATGCCTGCAGGGCCAGACCCAGGTAAATGTCCAAGGCTGCTGTTCAATACTTTTGTCAGAAAGGTGCCTGTTCGGCAGGATGCCCCAAACCCTAATGGGCTATGTCACATCTTGAACCGGTTCCCCGGTGATGGTTCTCTCTCAGGATCAGTGAGCTAATGAACATTTTATAATCAATTTCTTTATTTAATTCTACCTTCAAGATAAGCTCATACACAGGCTTGGTCCAGGTCAGCCACTGGGTAAAGATGCCCCAAAAAGCATAAACCACTGGGAGACCCATGGCCTCAGGGAAGGGAGGGACCCGTGGTAGATCCCAAACTCAACTCTCAAGCGCACTAACACCTCAGGCAGCTCAAACCCATTCCCAGTGCAGCGCTCTGGCCTGGGTGCCTCACTTGTGCTCTGTGGACTTCATGTTCCCTGTCCCAAACTGGAGACACCTCCAGCCTCAGTGACAGTGACGGTGACCAAGAGTGACATGTGTCAGACACCTGCCACGTGACCACTGGTGACAAGGCCAGGTGCTTTTAGCAAAGACAAAGACTTCGGGGTGGAGGCTCTTGTCACTGAAGCGTACAGATACTGCCGGCAGGCAGAACAGCGCTGCTGCTGTCAGAGCCGAGCGGGGGCAGCTGAAGCCCTCTCATAGAGGGGTAGAGATTTAGCATGAAGAAGGAGCTATCACTGTGCTGCTCCCAAGGCCACCTAGATCCCTTGTGCTCGCTTACTGAGCTGGGCTTTGCACGTTGCCTCTGTGTCCTGATGCTGACCTGTCCCCACATCTCCTGTCCCCTTGGAGTGTCCAGGGTGAGAAGCCCACTAGGAATCCACAAGGCGACTCTGCACTCCAGCTCCTCTGAGCTCCCATGCACAGTTTGGCTGGGGCTGAGTCCCCGCTGCATCCCGTTCTGGTTGCTGAGCCGGGTGGGTCTGCACATGGGTTAACAGCTGGTGGCGGGGGGCCTGGAATTAGGGACTCGGAGCTCAAGGTCCAGGACCCCTTTCTTTTACATCTCTCAACATAAGAGAAGGATCCTCCTAACCCAACCTAAGTTCTCCCGTCATTTGAAAACCACCACACTGACGCTGAAGACAGGAGCATCGTGCAGCGAAGCGGCATCACGAGTTCTCAGAAGATGGCTCAGTCCAGGTGGCGAGGCTGCTCCAGAGGAGCCCATCAAACACACACTGGGATGGAGGAGGCCTGGGAAAGGGCTGAGAGCCCGCCTCTCTCTCGGGCTCCCTGCTGCTGCTTGTCCCTGGAGCACCATAGCACGAGTAGGGACAGAGCCGGAGTCCTGGCCTTGGCGTGGTGGCCATATGACTTGTGGCCCTGGTCTTCCTCCTGTCTCTGCAAAGTGGAGACAAGCCACCCTCCCCAGACCGTATGTAGGACCAAAAGCTCCCTGTGCCCCTGTGCAGTTGTGGTGACAGCTCCTTCACACAGGCATGGCACATGCGGACCTCAGGCCAGTGCATACCTGGCCGTGAGAAGATATCAGGATCCCAGAGGCACTTGCCAAGTGAAAGAGCAGGCTGAAAGGCTGCAGGCTGTGAGGTTCCTACTCGGTGATGTTCTGGAAAGGGTAAAGCTGGGGGTCCGCTGTAAGGCCATGGATGTGGGGTGCAAGAGGAGGGAGGGGTGAGTGGGTGGAGCACAGAGGACAATTAGGTCAGGGTTACACTGGGTGACACTGTCTTGGAGGACACGTGTCCTTTCCCACTTGACCAAGGCCATGGAAAGTGTAGCAGCAGCCTGAGTCCGGTGGGTCCTGCGGACTTCTCCATAACAACGTGTTGGGGTCACAGCGCATCACCTGCAGCAAGAGGTGAACCAGGGGACCGCGTGGGGCGAATCATGGGCCGCGCTCTCCTGGCTGCCCACCTTCACTATGAACCTAGAACTGTGCATAAATGACTGAAGCCTGTAACCATGAAAATGAAAATGAATGAGTAATATTCAGGAGGGGAAACAAAGGTTCGAGAGCCCAGCCGTGGACAGGTAGGCTGGGCAGAGCTCAGCCGGTCTCCCTGGTTCTTCACCCTCGTCTCCTCTGGCCTGTCCTCATCCCTCCTCTCCAAACAAGACCAAGAATAGGAGTCCACACACCACTGGGCCCAGGCGAAGCTGGTCCTGGCTGTCCTGGGGAGTTCCCGTCACCCAGAGCCATCTCTGTGGCTACAGCCACCTTCTCTCTCTCACCAGGTTCAGGTCATGGTGGCACAAACACAGCTCCCTGACTGTGTTTCTCAAGCCTAGACACACCTTCCAGAGGGTCACCTGCCTGTCTTCAGGGTCACCTTCCTGCCTGAGGGTCAGTCTCTGCAAGGGCACCTCACAGAGGGTCTGCTCCATTTCTAGTGCTCCGCAAGTGGGAGACACATTGACCTCCATGGGGACTCCCGCAGCTCCCTCCTCAGCCATCTGACCACAGCCTTGGTCTGCACGGAGACAGAACTGACCACTGTGTAGGAAATAAAGGCCACTCAGCTGACTGCACGTATTCTACTTACTACTGTTGCTGAAAACCTGAGAGGTAAGGCCGCCCTGTAATTTAGCAGGAACACTAGAGACATCTGAGAATCAATAACATGGAAATCACAAATATGGAAATAACACAGCAGTCATAAATATGTGTATCTTAACATGCTTTACTAAATATGTAAATACGCTGACCTGTATATTTGCATGGGTACACTTACTCTAAATTCTTTAGGCTAATCAGAAATTGTGTGAAATGGAAACTCAAATCTTTCAGGAAGACTCAAGAGAAATATGTGGCCAACTATAAAAGACATCATTTTTCTCTTTCATTCTTTGAATATATATGATGGCTTAATACACATCTCAGAGTCTGGTACTGTGGGATTGATAACATATGTAGGTATGTAACACCAGATAAATACAGCACAAAATATTGGATAATGGTAAGTACTCACAGAAGTGTGTAACATGTGTGCATTGTACATAAAACATCAAAACTAAATTCACTCTAAAAGTGTTGGCATAAAAATAATCATCAGAGGAACACAGAAAATCAGTCCTGATGTGGAAACCCTAAGTGACACTATCCATGGCAGTTAGGCCGATACTTACAGAGCAGTGTACACAGAGACTACTCAAGGGCCTAGGTGGGTGTCACTGGGGTAGACCACACGCCACACCATAAAGCCAGCATCAGTGAGGTTAAACTGGGCTTACGGAATCTAGACTATGTTCTCTGACTAGGCTGCAATTATTATTAATTATTCAATTAAGTTAGAAATCAGTATATATGATCTAGGAAAACCAACACATGGAAGTTAAGCAATAAGCTCCTAAGTAGTCATGGATCAAAACAATCACAAAGGAAAGAAAAAGTATATTGCTTCAATGATAATGAAAATGCATTTAAATCCGCAGAATATTATTTAGCAATCCACAGGATGTAACTGAAACAGTGTCTGCAAAGAAACTTAAGCAATAAATGCTCATATTTTAAAAATTAAATAATATGCTTCTAAATAATCATGAATCAAAAAAATCACAAGGGAAAGAGAAAATTACTTTGGCTACAATGATAATAAAAATATTACCGATTTTAAAAATATGAGCATAGTAGTGGTATATGTTCAGTGATGGAAATATCCAGCTTTAGAAGCTAAAAATAGTTCTCCCAAAATAAGTGTGAATGCAAAATAATATAATAAAGATAAGAGTTGCAACCAATAATGCAGAGAAAAGAAAAGCAATAGAAAACTTAATGAACCAAAAATTTGGGTTTCAAAATAAAATAATTTATGAACTTGTAGTATGACTTATAAAGAAAAAGGAGAGAGAACAGAAATCGCAGATCGAGGCCATCGCTACAGACCTTACCGATGGAAAGTGACAGCAGGGATGGCTGGGATGGACTCGAGCTCAGGTACCTGGTGAACCGTGCCACAGGGCGTGGTTTGCCCCCCTCACCCACCTTTCTTCTACTCCTCACTCCCCAGCCCTGAAACCCCAGGCACTGGCCAAGGGGACCCTAAAAACCCTAAAAACAGCACAAGACCTGATGCAAGCGAAGACCTGCCTTGTTCACCGACTGAAGACTCTGTCTTTTGGGATGTCACTGAGCCTGAAGCTGGCTTCAGAATCAACACCATCTTTGAAGCAAATCTAAAAGGCGTTTTTATGAAATTTGACGTTATTTTGAAACTTTAAAAAGAAATGGAAATGCCCAGAGGATTAAAACGAATCTTTAAAAAACAATAAATCTGGAAGCTAGCAAACCTCAAAACTGACTATAAAGTCATAGCAATAAATAAAGAAAATAGTAGGGTGCTGATAAAAAAATAGAAGGGTGGGTCCCTGGATTAGGATCCCTGGATTAGGGTAGGGAGCTTTAAAGCACAGGTCGCTAATTTTAAAGAACAGAACTGAAGCCATAGTGTGGAGGGAGAAATCATTTCACCAATGGAGCTGGGACAACATGGTTTATCATTAGGAAAAAAGAAAACCACACGCAACCTCTCCAAACTCACACTATACACATAAATTAAAAGCTCTGGAAGCTTAGGAAAATACAAAATAGTGTTTTCATGACTTGAGTCTTCTTAATGTACAGGAAGCAGTAACTATAAAATAACAAAAATGATTAATTTGGCATCATCGAATTTGTGTCTTGTCATTAAAAGATAGTATTGATGAATGTTTTTGCCACAGAATGCAAAAACATGTTTGCAACAAGGACACTTATCCAGAACGTGTAGAGAACCCTTAGAGCTCTCTGATGAATGAGGAAATGACCTAGTTAATGAGAAGCAAAATAGCTCCAGGACGATGCATGAATTGTCAGCACATCCGTGAGAACCCGTGCAACATGAGTGGCCGTCAGGGAGCCCCCACTCACTCACAAATCCCCGGAGAGCTCGAAGCACGGAGCCCCAGAGTGCTGGGGGGATGAATCAGCCGGAACTCCCATTCAGTTCTGGTGACATTTTGGAAGGCTACAACCACTAGGGAAAATATTGGGCAGTTTCTTCTAAAACAGACATATGCCACAAGATGAAGTCATCTGTCTACAGTAAAGTGTTCCTAGCACCTTACAGTCACAGTCCATCCACAGCTCAAGGGGCCAACAAAACACATTCACTGATGTAGCAGCAAAACACCAGTGACCCAGCCACGTGGGAATCCGTAAGTTATTACTCCAAAGCGAGGAACTGCTTCACAGAAAAGACTGCGCCCCCAGAGGCCACCTTCAGGAGTCCTAGAATAAACAGAGCTTGCTGACAGTGAGCCAGGGGCAGGAGCCAGCTGGAGGCGTGAAGGCCAGGAGGAGACAGAAAAGGCTAAGGTTCTGGGTCCCTGGTCAGCCGGCGTGTCCCCAAACTCTCCCAGTACCACCCTGAAAACTGCACCCAGGACAGTGCACAAATTCTGCATGAGAGGAATGCAAACGTATCAGCTCTGTGCTCGCTAACTGTGGAGGGTGCAGTGGCCACTTCCACAGCTTGCATCTCGATGACTGAGAGAACAGGGCGCTCTGTGGAGTGCAGGGTGAGGGCACACCGTGACAGAACGTAGTATGCGTTAACGACACAGGGCAGTGCCGTGGCTGCGGGACCGTCCCGTCCCCGTAAACTCCTTTCGGCCTTGCGCATGTTTGAAACTCTCCATCGGAAAACATTTAGCAAACAGTGCTCTCATCAGAAGCTTCTTCCCAGCTGATACTGCTCTACACACATTGAGGAGTTTCACGGCTCAGTCCTAGGTTTGAGGAAGCTTCATTGTTCAGTATTTCATGTTTCTTGCTTGCTTGAAGACAGATTAATATTTCAGTAATTATAACTTACTTTAAAGGTTTTAAATCCTCAACTACTTTTAGAACTAATTGGGTCAAATACTTTCATTAAAGGTTTTCGAGCAACATATAACTTAACTGCAGAGAACTTCTTGACGAAATGTTCAACACTATTTTGGAGCACAGAGTTGATAGACCAGGCAGTAAGTCAGGGCTCAAATACTTTAAAGACAGGAAGGAGCGTGGCAGCAACGTTAAGTTTCGGTCTGCTATTCATACTCAAGTCAACTCTGTCACACAAACAGTACAGCTGACGTGTGTGTATGACTTGCAATTGTGTAACCTTTTGATTGACATTGTATCAAAATTTGAATGCCAGTAGAAATTATAACAAAATTAATTCTAAGTTATAAATATACTCCCTTAATAAAGTAAGCTGTTTTTTCCATCATCAAATTTTTATTTAA